>NC_042994.1:14257726-15547726 GCF_901001165.1 Salmo trutta
TTTTGATTGCTGATAGATAGACCTAGTGCACGGTTCTGACTGTCTGGTGGCCAACCTGCCTGTACTGATAGATAGAACCGTGCACTAGGCCTGTCTGTCTGTCTGTCTGTCTGGTGGCTGACCTGCCTGTACTGATAGATAGGCCTAGTGCACGGTTCTGACTGTCTGGTGGCCAACCTGCCTGTACTGATAGATAGAACCGTGCACTAGGCCTGTCTGTCTGGTGGCTGACCTGCCTGTACTGATAGATAGGCCTAGTGCACGGTTCTGACTGTCTGTCTGGTGGCCAACCTGCCTATACTGTGCCCCTTCCTCTCTCAGTCCCTCGCTAGCTCGCTATGAAAGATGCAAGTGTTTGTGTTCCCAGAAGTGCGTCAACAAATCAGTCTACTCGGTTTAAAAAAATACTGAATCTTAGGAATCGATTCCTAGTGGAAGATGTGTTTTCTTTCTACTAAATGGTGTTGGCAAGTCACATTATTTAATACATTTTAAAGCCCTTTTTTTTATGAGTGCGAGATCTGCGTGCAGGCAGCAGGTAGGCCACACGCAGACAGCTCGAGATTATTTGATTGACAGTTCTGGTCACCTAGTGATGGTCCAGCTTCAGAAGCATGCATTCCTTTACAGTGGTATTCCTTTACAAGTAAAATGTCAGTTCATTGGCACGTCAAAACCATCTCCAGAGCTGGTTTCGTGTCGGCATTTAGAAAGCTGTAGCGTGCCCTTACAGACGAGCGGCTTGAAAGGGTATATGGCGGCAGAAGATATAACTTCATTGCCCGGCCCTAGCAGTCATTAATACCTAATAGCTATTATTATTCAGCATTGTGAGTTGACGTAGAATTTGATTATTTTTCTCTTACTGTTTAAATGTAACTGATAAAATAAGGCAAAATTGTCAATCAATTTGTCACATCCCTAGATGTCATACAAGCAAACCACACACCCGTGAGTCCAAATGTGCACTGCATATTTCTATAAGTGAAAATGTGTTATTTACAGTATCAACATTTATGATCGCAATGCTTGATTAAGTTACAAGGATGACATGCGTTTTACCCTGGGTTGTCCTGAACAGAATGAGCCTGTTTGTTGTATATTATAATAACCAAATATAGCCTATAAATAGCTGAATGTAGAGAGAAAGCATTTTTCCCCCCACGTTAAACCCTGCTCATGCACGCACACACAAACGTGCATGCCTGTGTATATGTGCACGTTTGTGTGCCTGCCTCTGTGTGTGTGTGTGTGTGTGTGTGTGTGTGTGTGTGTGTGTGTGTGTGTGTGTGTGTGTGTGTGTGTGTGTCAGACCTTCCTGAGTGAAAACACACATGATGCCCAGGTGGCAGGGTTGGCATGAGGAGTGTGGTCAGAAGGAGCAGCAGAACAGGAGTGTTCTTTAAAGATTCAGCAGGAAGATGCAGCTACAGTCACACGAGGCCATATGATGCTCCCAACCTTCTGATAAGCAAATGGCTACGGGAAGATTTTTCTCCCCGTTCTGCTGACAAGTATTTTTTTCCCCGCTCATTCAGGAGTATGAGGCTTAGTGCACTAAGTTAGTTTAATAAAGTATACATTTTATTATTGCAGCACCCTCAGCACCCCTACTTCCAGCGGTTATGGATAAGCATGCAGTCCCTCAAGCATAACAATCCTCCTTCCCCTTTCCTTATTTAACCCTGCTCTTCTCCCCTCCTTATCTACCTCCTCAGAACTTTCTCATCCTTCCTTCTTGTCTGCTTCTCTCTTCTCCACTACTTCCCTCTCCCCTTCCCGCCTTCCCTCTCCCCTTCCCGCCTTTCCTCTCCCATTCCGCCTTTCCTCTCCCATTCCGCCTTTCCACTCTCCTTTCCTGCCTCATTTCCCTTTCTTTTTGTCCCCTCTTTTCCACTCTTCTCCATTCCCCCCTCCATTAACATAGCCAGCCAGCCCCCCCCCCCCCCCAATCAGGGAAATCAGTAATGATGTTCTTGCTCTAGTAAGCAAGGAAGCCCTCTCTCTGCATCTCTTACTCTTCCTATGTTAACTCCCTCTCTCCCTCTCATCCCCCTTCCCTCTTTCGTTCACTTTCCTCCGTGCAATTTCTTTGCCGGTTTGGAAGCAGAGGTAAGCCTTGACGTCTTGGTGAGCCTTCGTCTGTTTTATTCACTCCGGGCTGAATGCAATTAGCTAAGGAGAGAAGCACGCCTCTTTCAGCATGGAGGGGAGACAGGGTGAGAGTGAGGGAGAGAAAGAGTGCGAGAGAGGCAGATTTCACTGCATCCTCGAGGGCTGATAGATATTTCTAGAATTGGAAAACATCTGTTATGACCAATCCAATGATGTTTACTCTAAGACTATCAACTCCTTAAGCAATGAGACTTGGCTATACAAATATTATCGACCGTTATATTACTTCATCACTAACCTTTATTTTTACCAGACCAGTTTAATGTCTCAACCAAAAGAATGAGAGTTGACACTGGGAATTACATGCCTATAAAATGTACTTCCCCAAATGGTAATATTGTACACCAATGCATCCCACTATAACGGATCCTTTGAGCATGAAAAGAGTTGATACAGAAGAGGAAATGGCTACTCCAGTCTTCCACTTTCCTCAGAAAGTGCCATTTTTAGTACCCATTAGCCTATACTTCATCCTTTGATAGAAAAACCATGAGTGACATGTGTCTGTACGTCATGTGTGCACACCTGAGACCAATCTATTCCTGATTGTTAATCCAACGAAGTCCAGAAATTGCCGTTTTTAAAGTCATTAATATTAATGACACTACAGAGACCTCATTAAACTGAAGGTCAAAATAGGGTCCCCATAGGTCTCTGGTCTGAAGTACTCCACTATATAGGGACTAAGGTGCCATTTGGGACACAGCGTAAGTCTTATGTTGACCTTCAGTAAAAATAGAATGAAGAAAATTGAAATCCATTGTGTTATTGACAAAAATAATTGCTTTTAAATGTCCTATGAGTACATCTTGAAGTTTGCCCGTCCTCCTCGACCACATATCTCAGTGTCATCAGTCAATGATATTTACAAAGGGCTCCCAACCTGCTAAAGCATTTATGATAGAATCTGGCAAACAGTGCTTTGCAAATACAATGTCTACTCTGAAATGCTTCACAAACTGGCATGACCTTGTCATTTCTAAGGAGTCAAATGGAGAACAGCAACTACCAGAAGAACAATTTATTCTATCAATCGGACATTGTGACAGCCATTTTGGATCGAGGAACTCCAGTTCCATAATGAGGATAATAATAATAATAGTTTTTTTGCCATTTATCTTTCAGACAAGTTGGGCAGAAAGCTCAAATAACTTGTGCCCCCCCCCCTAACACCATGGGCCAAAAAAAGGTGACTGAAAATGGTTGTTTGATGCAAGGAACCACTTCACTAAATAATATTCACTATTACATCACTGGTATTGACAATGGAAGGCTGCTGCTCTCTGAGCCCATGTATTATAAAGTGTCTCCAGCCGTTGTGGCCTTGAGCAAGGCACTTAACCCACCACAAAGTACAAAACTGCACTAATAGGCCACTGTATAAAACACATGTGGGCCGTCAACCCTCCAACTGGAGACCTACTGGGTGGCATGCTTTTGATCCAGCCCTGCACAAACACACCAGAGTCAGCCTACCAAGGTCCTGTTGAGCAGCTGATTGTTTTTTAGAAATGGGTTATGTTCGAGAAGGGCTGGATCAAGAGCCTGCACACTCAGTAGCTCTCCTGGAATCTCCTGGGAGGATGGTTGGCCACCCTGCAACATTACAATTACAATCAAATACTTCCTATGTCTTTATAAAATAATTCCCTCATTCAATGAACCAGGGATGAAATGGCTAAGGTGGGCGAGGAAGCTAACTAAGATGTTTAAGGTTAAAATATTCAGTATTCAGGGGAGATCTTGACAGCATAGGAGTTACTTGTCAATAAGGCTATTAAGATTATTATTTTTTTTTTTTTACTTTTTCAGAATTACATGGCCAGTATTGAACAGAGGACAATCCTAACCAATTGCGAGCGCTTGAGAGACGTACGGGTTTACAACCAGAGTATGCAGCACTGGTTTCATCAACTGTGCCCCTGTATGACCTGCGTGTCGGCCATTTGGAAAGTTATTTTAGGACATAGGACATTAACACATGCTGATACCTAAAAAGTTACCTAGCGAGATAGCTAATGTTTAAGTGTAGTTTGGCTGGTTATGTAGTTAGTCTGTTGTATATCATTGTCTTACTTGCTGCACAAATCTCTCCCTCCCCCGGCAACAGTCCACTGACAAACGCAGGTGATGCACACACCATAACTTCTCCAGGATTTTCATTGCTGATCAAAGAACTTGCTATAACTAGGCAAATAACTCACTAACTAGCAACGAATATAAACAAATGTGCTTTGATCTCAAAAATGCATTTCACGACTGCATGATGGAAAGACTGTCTATGCAGGCCTACAATAATTATACTCCGATGTGTTCTGTAGATTCGGAGGACACTGATCAAATTCTGATCGGAGTAGCCTCATTTGTTTGAGTGATTTTTGTGTGATTTAAAAAAAATTAAAACGTACATTTCTATTATTGTCTGACCATTTTTTTTACTTGCCCAGACAAGCGTTAATGTCAAGGCCTGTATATGATATATTCATGTCTATATACACACACACCGTAAAACTTCAATTAAACCCAGTCTCAAATAGCCACCTGTTACGGATACAAGTGTGTATCCTGTGTTTCTTTTCTCTCCTTCTCCTCCTCCCTGCTTCTATTGTCATAAAGTGGGACATGTGATTAATGATTGCTTCCTACTGAAACGCAAACAAGGGATGCCTTTTCGTGCCAAGCCGCCAACAGGTGTTGGGCTAATTCGTACTGTTGTGCGGTCTGAAATGAAACAAGTGCCTCAGGGTAAATGTAGTTTGAAAGTCTCAGTACCCGACCGCAGTTACGAACCTTTCATTTTCGAGGGGTTTGTGTCCATAGGGAATGACGAAGCATCTCAGCGCCCGGTTAAAATCCTTAGAGATACTGGTGCGGCGCAGTCATTTATATTGTCTGATGTGTTGCCCTTATCCGACAATACATACTGTGGTTCCAGTGTGTTAGTTCAGGGTATTGAAATGGGTTTTGTCCCAGTGCCGTTGCACTTTGTGAATGTACACTCTGAGTTAATCAGTGGAATATTCAGAGTAGGGGTACGTCCTATGTTGCCAGTAAAAGGTGTGACCTTTATAATGGGTAACGATATTGCCGGAGGAAAGGTAGTACCCGTATTGGAAGTGTTGGATAAAAGTGACCACTCTCTCTCCAATGAGTTGGCACAGAGTTATCCCCATGTGTTCCCCGCTTGTGCTGTCACTCGTGCTCAGGCAAGACAAATGGGTGACGTGATAGATTTGTCAAACACTGTTTTGTTTGAAGAAGATGATCAAGAGGATGGGTTGTGTACTACCTCTAAGAAGCTGATCACCTCTGACAAACAGCCCAGGGGAAGTGAAATCGCGCCCCAATTACATGACATTCTTTTGACTGTCACCCCCGAGAAGGTGATTGAATGTCAAAAGAGAGACATCAGTCTTCGCAAGTGTTTTGCTTCAGTAATTTCCATTGAGGAAGCTAAAACTTAAGAAACTGCCTACTTTATGGAATCAGGAGTTTTGATGCGTAAATGGGCAGCTCAGGACACTGTTAGTGACTGGAGTGAAGTGTGTCAAGTGGTTGTTCCTACACCGTTCCGACAGCAGGTGCTGTCACTCGCCCATGACCAGGCGTGGTCCGGACACTTAGGGATCACGAAGACTTATAACCGAGTCCTTCGACATTTTTTTTGGCCAGGTTTGAAGTCTGACGTTGTCCAATTCTGTAAGACATGCCACGTATGTCAACTCACTGGGAAAGCGAATCAAACAGTTCCACGTGCGCCGCTCTGCCCGATTCCTGTGGTGGGGGAACCGTTTGAAAAAGTGATAATTGATTGTGTAGGTCCGTTGCCGAAAACCAGGTCAGGTAACCAGTTCTTACTAACAATAATGTGCAGTGCTACTCGATACCCAGAGGCTATTCCTCTACGTACGATAACGGCTAAGACTGTGGTGAAGGCACTAGTGAAGTTCTTCTCTACGTTTGGACTCCCTAAAGTAATCCAAACTGACCAGGGATCCAACTTTATGTCAAAGCTGTTCTCTAGTGTGTTAAAGACGCTGTGTATTTCCCATCAGGTCTCCAGTCCGTATCATCCAGAGAGTCAAGGGGCTCTCGAACGCTGGCATCAGACGCTGAAGGCAATGCTACGCAAGTATTGCATGGAAACCAGTACTGATTGGGATGAGGGGGTGCCCTTTGTTCCATTTGCTATTAGGGAAACAATACAAGAGTCCTTAGGGTTCAGCCCTGCTGACCTTGTGTTTGGACACACCCCACGGGGTCCGCTAAAGGTTTTGAAGGAGCATATCTTATCTCCTACACCCAGTAGCGCCCCTACAAATGTGTTGGATTATGTCAGTAAGATGCGGGAGAGACTGCACGCTGCATGTGCATTAGCCCAAAAGTCTCTCTCCTCTACTCAAAAACGCATGAAGTTGCATTATGACAAAAAGGCTGTTGGCCGTTCTTTTGCACCAGGTGATCAAGTTTTAGTTTTGTTGCCAATCCCTGGCTCATCTCTGTCAGCACGTTTTTCTGGACCATATCTTGTGGAAAAAAAACTCAGTGACACCAATTATGTGATAAAGACCCCAGATCGGAGGCGTTCTTCCCGAATGTGTCATGTTAACATGCTGAAAGCATATTATATGCGTGATTATCCCAACAGCTCCTCAAGAAAGCCTGTCCAGCCCGCCGTTTCCAGTGTGGCTGCGGTGGTGCTGAAGCCTGGCTGGTATCTAGAGGAGGATAAGGAGGATGGGTTGGAGTTACGCCATACGTTACAGCAGTGTGAACGCTTATGTAATTCAGAGATGCTGAAAAAGTTACCATCTCAAATGGAACATTTAGATAAAGACCAAACTAAGGATCTTATCTTATTGATAAACAGTTTTCTCACTGTGTTTCAGGATGTTCCAAGTCGCACGTCCATCTTGGAACATGACGTGGATGTGGGGGATGCTGTTCCTATAAGTCAGCATCCGTACCGGGTTAATGCAAAGAAAAGGGAGGTAATGAAAAGTGAGGTAGCTTATTTATTACAGAATGACATGGCAAAACCCAGTAACAGCTCCTGGAGTTCCCCCGTGTATTCTTGTTCCTAAGCCTGACGGTACGTCTCGCTTATGTACGGACTATCGTCGAGTAAATGCCGTTACAAAGTCTGATTCTTTTCCTCTACCTCGCTTAGATGACTGCATTGATAGAATAGGCTCTGCTGCTTACGTTAGTAAATTAGATTTGCTAAAAGGTTATTGGCAGGTGCCTCTGACCTCTCGAGCTTCTGACATCTCGGCTTTCGTTACGCCAGATAACTTCGTACAATATTCTGTGATGCCCTTTGGAATGTGTAATGCACCTGCTACTTTTCAGCGGTTGGTTAACATTGTGTTTGCCGATGTACCAAATTGTACTGCTTATCTTGACGATGTGGTAATACATTCGTCTACTTGGTCTGATCATCTCGCCACCTTGAAAAGTGTGTTTCAGCGGTTGGCGAATGCTTCTTTAACCCTCAATTTGGCCAAGTGTGAGTTTGGGAAGGCTACAGTGACTTACTTAGGGAAACAAGTGGGACGAGGTCAAGTGCGCCCAGTAACTGGCAAAGTGGAAGCAATTGTTGCTTTTCCTGCTCCCACGACTCGCCGCCAGTTGCGCAGATTCCTGGGGATGGTAGGTTACTATCGTACTTTCTGTAAGAATTTCTCGACGATAGTAGCTCCCCTTTCATCTCTGCTTAGTCCGAAGGTACCATTTAAGTGGTCCCAGGACTGTAACTATGCTTTTGAGTCCGCTAAAGCGCTACTTTGTAGTGCCCCAGTGCTTGCCGCCCCCAACTTTGACAAACCTTTTAAGTTGGAGGTAGACGCTAGTATAGTGGGGGTGGGTGCGGTTCTCTTGCAGGAAGATGAAGATGGAGTGGATCGACCCGTCAGTTTCTTCTCCCGTAAGTTCAACTCGTGTCAGTCAAGGTACTCCACAATTGAACAGGAAACGCTGGCTTTATTGCTAGCATTACAGTTCTTTGAGGTATATGTGGGTTCCAGTGCCTTGCCTGTAATGGTCTTCACGGACCATAATCCATTGGTGTTCTTAAAGCAAATGTACAATCAGAACCGCCGCCTTATGCGGTGGGCTCTGATTGTACAAGGATATAATGTACAGATAGCCTATGTTAAGGGCTCGGCAAATGTGGTTGCCGACGCTCTATCACGGGTTTAGTAACTGGGGATGCGTTGATTTTTATTATTGCAAACTGTATGTTTGCATTTTTTTTGTGGTGGGCGTGTTACGTTCCCCAGTTTCTGTGTTGTGGTTTGTGTATTATCATGTATTTATTTCAGGAAATGGATTCCTGAAATTCTCTACGAGCAGCTTAGTGCTGCGGTGTTAGCTGCCTTAGTGCTGCGGTGTTAGCTGCCTTAGTGCTGCGGTGTTAGCTGCCTTAGTGCTGCGGTGTTAGCTGCCTTAGTGCTGCGGTGTTAGCTACCTTAGTGCTGCGGTGTTAGCTACCTTAGTGCTGCGGTGTTAGCTACCTTAGTGCTGCGGTGTTAGCTACCTTAGTGCTGCGGTGTTAGCTACCTTAGTGCTGCGGTGTTAGCTACCTTAGTGCTGCGGTGTTAGCTACCTTAGTGTTGCGGTGTTAGCTACCTTAGTGTTGCGGTGTTAGCTACCTTAGTGCTGTGAAGACTCTGTTTTGAAAGATTGCTTTTGTTTGTTGATATTGTGGGGACTTATAGTAAATACTTTGTTCGCAATCCCCCCTGGGGTTGCTCTTTTAAGGGTGGGAGTGTTACGGATACAAGTGTGTATCCTGTTTCTTTTCTCTCCTTCTCCTCCTCACAGGTGACAATCATCACTCCCCAATCAGTCATCAACCAGAAGACACCTGCTCCCCTTTCCTCACCCAATCACAGCCCCTTTCCCTTGGTTTAAAAACCCAGTCAGTTGTTTTCTCCCCAGCTCATTATCTCGCTATCTCTGTATTGATCTCTTTTGTTTTTGCAACTGCATGTCACATTTGTCAGGTAATCCTGTGAGTATTGTTTTGTTGTTTGATTGTTTGTTTGGTGGGAAAAGGGGGTACCAAGACAAGTCGCCCATGGGCATACATTACCCGTAGGAATACTGTGTCTAAGTACCCTAGTTAGAACTGGGCGGACCACCCTCTGTATTTTTGGTTAGTTAGCTAACTGTTCTTGAAATAGGCTAGTCTAGCTTAGGGGTGTTTTTGGCTTATTGTTTCTTTGCTTGGGTCCAGCTCAGCCCCTTTTCTCACACCCCATTACCGTGTGTTTATAAATAAACCATTCGAGTTTGACGGTAGATTGTAGTTGTCTGTGGTTATTGGTTCTCACTGTTTCTTATCACTATTATAATTTGCATGATTTATGTTACGGTCTCGTTGCCATCCCCCCTAGACTGCAGGGCCAAAGGGATTCGTAACACCACCCGTCCCTCTTCAGCAAATAAACACTTTTTCAAATAAACACTGGGTCTAAATTGATATTCCCACGGTCATGTGTATAAACCTTCATTATTATTTTTCATCTGTCATCGTCGCTAGCCATGGCACAACCAAACTCATAGAGCAAAATTCCGGCGAGGCAACAGCCAGGCATTTTGGAATTGATCCAAATCGAGTGAGAGAACGGCGAAGTCAAAAAGTCGAAGTTAAGTGTTTGTCTGTGGATCAGACGAGGGCGAGGCTACAAGGTGGATCAGATGAGGGCGAGACTGCAAGGTGGATCAGACGAGGGCGAGACTGCAAGGTGGATCAGACGAGGGCGAGGCTGCAAGGTGGATCAGACGAGGGCGAGGCTGCAAGGTGGATCAGACGAGGGCGAGGCTGCAAGGTGGATCAGACGAGGGCGAGGCTGCAAGGTGGATCAGACGAAGCGAGGCTGCAAGGTGGATCAGACGAGGGCGAGGCTGCAAGGTGGATCAGACGAGGGCGAGACTGCAAGGTGGATCAGACGAGGGCGAGGCTGCAAGGTGGATCAGACGAGGGCGAGGCTGCAAGGTGGATCAGACGAGGGGGGAACTGCAAGGTGGATCAGACGAGGGGGGAACTGCAAGGTGGATCAGACGAGGGGGGAACTGCAAGGTGGATCAGACGAGGGGGGAACTGCAAGGTGGATCAGACGAGGGGGGAACTGCAAGGTGGATCAGACGAGGGGGGAACTGCAAGGTGGATCAGACGAGGGGGGAACTGCAAGGTGAGGGGAGGCGCTGGTTGTGTTCAGTGATAGAAGCAAATAAACACCTGGGCTATTAATTTAAGTTTTATGGTATTCAGATATTCAACCTAACATGAAAGGGCCTGGCCTACATGTTGCCACTCCTAGAGAGCTTACATCCAGCAGTGTCCCTCCCCCACCCAAATGCAGAGGCCTCTTTCCCCCCCTGCTGCATGGCTTCCCTCTGTGCAGAGGTCACCACAGTCCAGTACCCCTTGGATATTAAAAATGACAAGGCACAGAAAGAGAACAAAGAAAAGCTTCTCATGGACAATCCAGAGACACTATTTGCTGACTGCTTCAAAAATGGGAAAGTAAGCAACCTAATCTTCAACACAAACCATCCCTGGGCATAGCACACAGCTATAAGAGCACACTACCCCTCTTTTAAGAGGGTATTGGAAGGGGGTGGTTAAAATCAGAATAGTGAAAAACGAGGACCCTGAGACACCCTCTGTCAACCTGTACGAGAATGGAAGTGGTGTTGCAGGGCAGCGTCATACATTTCCAAAAGTACTTCCACAGAATCACAGCGAGAGTACAGCAGGAGAAGCTTTCTCTTGGTGACGACTCCCCCACCTCGAGCGAGTCTGATCACACCTCTTCAAACTGTCCTGCAGACGAGGCACTGAACACACCCAGGTCCCACAACTGCACTGCTCCTCCATCATTGAGAGGGATAAATTCACTGAGCTTGAGAGAGACATGGTGAAGCTCAGAGAGCTAGTCCACACTCTCCAGACAGCACAGACACACAAAACAGACCAGCACTCCCCCCGTCCTTACACTACCCAGAGGGCTGAAGGTGGAGATGGACTGCTGTCTGAGAAAGCTGGCTGCACTCCGGTCTGAGGTGAGAGAACTTGGAGGAGGAGAGCGAGGAACACATGGCACATGGCACAGCACTGCAGGAGAAGGTGGGAAAGCAGAGGTGTGACAATCAACCACTCATGACAGCGCTAGCCATCCTCCCAGAGAAGCCAACAGAACAGCCCACTTCAGACCTCAACCACAGCAGGACAGACAAGGAAGGATACAGCAGGACAGACAAGGCAAGATCCACCAATACAGACATTGTCATCCTACAAGAAACATGGTAGAGGAGACGGACCCACTGGTTGCCCTCTAGGTTACAGAGAGCTGGGTAGTCCCATCCATCAAACTACCCGGTGTGAAACAGGGAAGAGACTCAGGGGGTATGCTAATTTGGTATAGAGCAGACCTAACCCACTCTAATAAATTAGTCGAAACATTGTACATCTGGCTAAAAATTAATAAGGAAATGATTTCAACGATGAAAACATTTCCTCATGTGTGCTACCTATATCCCCCCAATAGAATCCCCATACTTAAACAATGACAGCTTCTCCATCCTAGAGGGGGAGATTCACTTTTTCCAGGGACATGTACTGGTCTGTGGCAACCTAAATACCAGAATCGGACAAGAACCTGACACTCTTAACACACAGGGGGCAAACACCTACCTGGAGGTGACAGCATTCCCTCCCAAATATGCCCCCTTAGACACGACTATAACAAAACAACCAACAAAAACAGGTCACAACTCCTGCAGCTGTCTCACGCTGAGTCTGTACATAGTCAATGGTAGGCTTTGAGGGGACTCTTACGGTAGGTACACCTACAGATCATCCCTTGGCAGTAGTACTGTAGATTACTTCATCACTGACCTCAAGCCAGAGTCTCTCACAGCGTTCACAGTCCCCCCTTTGACACCCCTATCAGATCACAGCAAAATCACAGTCGACTTGAACAGAGCAATACTCAATCATGAGGTATCAAAGCCAAAGGAACGGCAATTCGACAACCACCTAAAAGGAAGTGACTCTCAAACCTTCCATAACAAAGCCACCACCTACAGAGAGATGAACCTGGAGAAGAGTCCCCTAAGCAAGCTGGTCCTGGGGCTCTGTTCACAAACACAAACAGAGCCCCAGGCAACAACACAATTAGACCCAACCAAGTCATGAGAAAACAAAAAGATATGAGACATTGGAAAGAGCAAACTAGAATGCTATTTGGCCCTAAACAGAGTACACAGTGGCAGAATACTTGACCAATGACTGACCCAAAATTAAGGAAAGCTTTGACTACGTACAGACTCAGTGCTCATAGCCTTGCTATTGAGAGAGGCAGACCTGGCTCTCAAGAGAAGACAGGCTTTGTGCACACTACTCACAAAATTAGGTGGAAACTGAGCTGCACTTCCTTACCCCTTCCTATGCGAAATGTATGATCATATTTGAGACACATATTTCCCTCGGATTACACACACCCACAAAGAATTCGAAAACAAATCCAATTTTTATAAACTCCCATATCTATTGGGTTAAATACCACAGTGTGCCATCACAGCAGCAAGATGTGTGACCTGTTGCCACAAGAAAAGGGCAAAAAGTGAAGAACAAGCCCTATTGTAAATACAACCCATATTTATGTATTTATTTATTTTCCCTTTACCTATTTGCACATCGTTACAACACTGTATATTGCCATATGACATTTGAAATGTGTCTATTCATTTGGAACTTTTGTGAGTGTAATGTTTACTGTTCATTTCACTTTTGTTTATGAGCCATTTCACTGGCTTTGGCAATGTAAACATATGCTTCCTATGCCAATAAAGCCCATTGAATTGAATAGATAGACAGTGAAAGTGAAGATAGAGATGTTCTGGCTCATGGAGCATCACGTTTAATATGCACGGATTGGATAGATTTGGGCCTGTGGCCTAATCCCATTGTGAATATGAAACTCAGTTACTGAAATCTCGGCAATGACACACACACTCTCACACAGGCAAAGAAAATATACTGATGGTTGGATAGACAGAGAATTTTGAGGTCTCCACTCATGAGCAACAGAGGAGAAACACTACAGTGAACACCACAATGCCAGAGTCATGTTCATTAGTCAAAAATAAGAGCAAAAACACACGCCATGAAGTTGAACATTGGTGACATCCTAATTCAATGACCGTGACCCTTTTCCAAGAGGATTCCTGTGCTAGCGTCCCAGTTGAATCACCTCTCTGCCAGACCTCAACCCGGTACCGCTGGAAAACGCCATACTATATTGTTGTGCCCTACGACCCTAATCGTCACCCAATCATTACATAAATGACACATCATACAGATGGCCGTGTGTATGTGGGCACGCATGGTAAAGTGACAGGGGGTCTTTAGAGGTGATGAAATCCACCTGTGGTTGGTAAGCAAGACCCCCCTCAGTGTGATCTACATGCTAAATCAGCCGTACTACACAGACAAACAGCACTAGAGGCAGAAAATACAACACCACAGAATATGGAATAATAT
This sequence comes from Salmo trutta, assembly GCF_901001165.1. Lineage (NCBI taxonomy): Eukaryota > Metazoa > Chordata > Actinopteri > Salmoniformes > Salmonidae > Salmo > Salmo trutta. The sequence continues at coordinate 14,271,456 of NC_042994.1, forward strand.
CCAATTATACTAGTATGTCAAAATGAAGGCTATACCAATATATTCCCCCAAAGTACAGTATGTTCAAAGCTAACGACGCATCAATGCTTTAGAGAGCAGGGATGTCTAATGACCGTACTATGTGGAAAATATATCTAAATAGTTTATTTGGCATACTAATATCAATATCATTGGATATCATTGAACAAGGAAAGTGCGCCACTTAGACAGGGCGTCTGAGAACGAGGAGTTGTAAGTTGGAGTGATCCATCTTTTGGCTGGTCCACTGTGGCTCTTACCAGCGCAGGGCGATCTTGATGGGCGTGGTGAGGCAGGAGGTGAAGAGGTCAGCGGGGAGGTCAGGGTTCATGGGCAGAAGCTCTGAGGCCTCGCAGGCGGCTAGCTGGATACAGTTCTTCATGGAGGGGGGGAGAGGCATCTGGGCCAGGGGGTGGTTGGGGTTAATGGCTGCCACCTGGAAGAGGACAAAAGACTTGGAGGCTAATAGAGGGAGAGACTATACAGAGACACAGGTCAAACAAATAAGCTGCACAGACGGACACACCGATTTCATGCTATCTCCGTCTGAATAAAATTATACGTTTTTATTCAAAAATAAAAGAAAAAAAGGTACAGACAAACAGAGAAGACCAGGGCATAGAGAAAATATGTAATACTGAACTCTCGCACGACTTTTTCCCCCCTTACTAGCTCTGACTTTGCTGATAGCTACTTTATTGAAGGAAGGTGTACTCACTGTGCCTGTTGTCCCACCTAGCTTTCTTAAGACGAATGCACTAACTGTAAGTCACTCTGGATAAGAGCGTCTGCTAAATGACTAACATGTAAATAAAGTCAAAGAGCGCAAAAGAGCGGTAAAGGGAAAGAGAAATAACAGTAGACAAAGAACAAGATGACAGAACAAGAGAGAAGGGAACCAACCAGAACCAACCAGAGATGGTAACACCGAGCAAGAGAAAGAGGACCAGATAAATGAACAAGAATAGAACCAACAGAAAAGAGAAGAGACAGATAATAGGCCAGAGGGATGTGCAGGTCAGAGAAAGGGAGTGAAAACCTTTAGGTCATCGGATCCTCTCACTGCTCTAAACTTGTGCTATCACCCGGTAATGAGATGTGGAAGAGAGCTTTTGAAGTTCAGGGTGGCGGTGGTGTTCGATAGCATAGTGTATTCTGAACAAACAGCCTCTGGAGCAGATATTGGATAATGTGATATTATCATTCTGGGGAGCAGGACCGCCTGTACAATGCCATGAATACAAAGGTGAGAGAGACCGTGTGTGTGTGTGTGTGTGTGTGGAACAGACAGGTGTGTGTGTACGTTTGTGCGTGTGTGTCTACTCCTGGTATGGGTGTATAGATCCATCCAGACCTGGTTTGATGTCACTCTGCCTCTAGGCAGCTTGTGGAGGTGAGCTCCATTTTTCATTTGACGACCTCGGAGCGCTCCCTTCCCCTCCCCACCCGGGGCTGTTGACCACGGACTCCCTGGGCTTATAAATACTTCACACTTATGACTGAAGCGCTTGTACTTTCGAGCTTCAAATGTGTGAGTTCTGCCATAATTCTACAATTCTGGCGCAGCCTAAATCTCCCAATGACTAACAATACGTGACGTGCGGCCGAGTTCCAGGCAAGGATCTGGAGATTTGATCCGGCCCTTGAGGATCATTTTGTACTGATGGCATAGCTGATGCATATGATGGAAGGGTGCAATACAATTTAAAGCACTTTGTCCGTCTAGCCTTATGATACCTGGCGTTACGCTAGATGGATGGTACCGCGTGCTGAAGAGTGGGACTCTTCACAGGAGATTGAGATTTACCTGCCACTCCTAGTACCATCCCATCCGTGAGAGAACAGGGAAATTCTGCTTTAAGTGCTAAAAACACTTCCTGTTTTTAAAAACAGCGCTGTGCCAAGCTGGCTATAATTGCTGTGCAGGGAGGAAGTGAAAAGTCTTCTTCAAAGTGTCAACCTAAACACTTACATCAGCGCAGTAGACCAGGGACACATGCCCAGTCGATCAGGCTGTCCTCACATCTCCTTAGTCTATAGGGAGAAAAGGGAATGTGCAACACACACAATGCACTCAAAGGCAAGTGTCACACACAGCCTACACAATCTGGAAAACATGAGTTGAAAATAGCTCAATTCTCCTCACAGTCAACTCCTCAACATCTGATGCAAGGCATGGTAAACCTAGGCTTCTTTTTTTAAATGTATTTATTTATTAAACGCCTCTTAGGCCAGAGTGCAGACGATGGAAGGCTGGTCATGTTTTCCTAAGGGCTAGCTGGCAAACAGACACACTGAAATGCAACCAGACAGACAGACCAGCATTTTCTACAGATCTTCCCCCTCGGTGATGTGCAAATACAACACTCGAAAACGTTCAATTGAAATGAACAGAGGCATGAAAAGTAAGGTGTGTGTGTGAGATTCAGTGTGTTGTATGATTAAACATCTCAGTTCAGGGTGCAACAGAGCTATGGGCAGAAGAGCCTTCCTTCTCTAATTGTAGCTTGTTATAATGAGGAGACTCCAGAGAAAGGAAACTAAATGTGGGACCTGCAGCTAGCTAACATCTCAGTGTGACGTCCACGTGTGTCTTCATTGCTTTTAGATACACACTTATAAAATAGCACTATTAAACCTACAGCTCTGCTCAGACCTGTCTGGATTAATAGGGACGTGAGTGTGTGTGTGCTTGCGTACGTACGTACACTGTGCATGTCAGTGTCTCGTACGATTACGTCTTCTCTGTCACTTCTTAATGATGAAATGGGGAATGTTACACAAACCAACGCAACATGGATATTTGAACTACTCTATAATGCATGATGATGGATCAACGATGGTGGAACAATATTGTTACACAAATCACTTGGGATATTGTGATACGGGTAAACAATACACCTTATGGTAAATACCACATTACTGCCTAAACAGTCTTGCTTTTTGGTAATAAACATATTAGCAGATCGTAATCTCATAAATTTGCATTACAATCATGGAAGGATTTTATTTTCATCACATCACAGGGGGGGTGTATAGACATGCGCACACACACACAGAGAGCAAGGAGACAACACACACACACACACACACACACACACACACACACACACACACACACACACACACACGGAAGTGTGCATTGACTGAGAACAGATATACCAACAGACAAATGACTCCATCCGCCCAAAACAAAGAGCACAGACACACAAAACACACAGTCATTTCCACACAACAGATAATGCAGTGACCATCATACTGCTGACTCCATACAGTAAGTTCTGAAATATTTAGCAGGAAGCAGACTGCTCATAACAGAGCACTCAGACACCACACCCCTGACTGAAGGTTGCATGTCTGTCAGAGACCTCCCCATCCTTCCGCACCACTCCCCCTATTTCCAGGTAAAAAAAAGGCCCCTGGTGGGATCAAGTCTGTCCCTGTGTGTGTGTGTGTGTGTGTGTGTGTGTGTGTGTGTGTGAACTAGGGCCACCCTCTTCGTGCACTCTGCTGCAGAGCGTTACGCTGTAGCCGGAAACAGGGATGGAGAGGGACTCCCTGCCTTGGTACTATCATGCATCTTTAATAGTCTTCCGGAACTACCTCCCTCCCTGTCTCTCCACCTGTCTCCTTCCTCTACCTCCCTCATCCTATTTCAATATTGCTCTTTCATCTATCCCCCACTCTTTCCTCTCCCTCCCAACTGCCATCCATCTTTCCATTCCCCTCCAATTCTCTCTCGTTCTCCATCACTCCCCCATCCCTCTCTTCCTGTTGCTGTACAGGCGAGGGAGAGGTGCACTAAGGTGTAAAGTGGAGACATTTTGCCTTCCGCCAGCTGATATTTGTTGTTGAATAAGGTTTGTTCAAAATGTCACTTGTTTTTATAAGTTTTATTATAAAAAAATATTTGTACCCCTTTTTCTCCCCAATTTCATGGTATCCAATTGGTAGTTATAGTGTTGTCTCATCGCTGCGACTCCCGTACGGACTCGGGAGAGGTGAAGGTCGAGAACCGTGCGTCCTCCGAAACACAACCCAACCAAGCCGCACTGCTTCTTGACACAATGCCCACTTAACCCGGAAGCCAGCCGCACTAATGTGTCAGAGGAAACACTGTACACCTGGCGACCGTGTCAGCATGCACTGCGCCCGGCCCACCACAAGAGTCGCTAGTGCGCGATGGGACAAGGACATCCCTGTCGGACAAACCCTCCCCTTATCGCGGCCGGCTGCGACAGAGCCTGGACTCGAACCAAGAATCTCTAGTGGCACAGCAAGCACTGCGATGCAGTGCCTTAGACCACTGCGCCACTCGGGAGGCCCAAGACACAGTTCTGTTATGGCACATTAAATTCCATTCCATCCCATGGCCCATATTGCAATATATCATCCAGAAGGCGAGGTCAGTACAGGTGCATCAAAGCTGGGAACGAGAGACTGAAAAACAGCTTATTTTTCAAGGCCATCAGACTAGCACATTAGAGGGTGCTGCCCTATATAGACTAGGAATCACTGGTCACTTTAATAATGTTTACACATTTTGCATTACTCTTCTCATATGTATATACTGTATTCTATCCTACTGTATCTTAGTCTATGTATTACTCATCTCAAATGTATATACTGTATTCTATCCTACTGTATCTTAGTCTATGCATTACTCATCTCATATGTATATACTGTATTCTATCCTACTGTATCTTAGTCTATGCGTTACTCATCTCATATGTATATACTGCATTCTATCCTACTGTATCTTAGTCTATGCATTACTCATCTCATATGTATATACTGTATTCTATCCTACTGTATCTTAGTCTATGCATTACTCATCTCATATGTATATACTGTATTCTATCCTACTGTATCTTAGTCTATGCATTACTCATCTCATATGTATATACTGTATTCTATCCTACTGTATCTTAGTCTATGCGTTACTCATCTCATATGTATATACTGCATTCTATCCTACTGTATCTTAGTCTATGCATTACTCATCTCATATGTATATACTGTATTCTATCCTACTGTATCTTAGTCTATGCATTACTCATCTCATATGTATATACTGTATTCTATCCTACTGTATCTTAGTCTATGCATTACTCATCTCATATGTATATACTGTATTCTATCCTACTGTATCTTAGTCTATGCGTTACTCATCTCATATGTATATACTGCATTCTATCCTACTGTATCTTAGTCTATGCATTACTCATCTCATATGTATATACTGTATTCTATCCTACTGTATCTTAGTCTATGCGTTACTCATCTCATATGTATATACTGTATTCTATCCTACTGTATCTTAGTCTATGCTGCTCTGATATTGCTCGCCCAAATATTTATATATTCTTAATTCCATTCCTTTACTTTAGATGTCTGTATTGTGTGTAATTGTTTGACATTACTTGTTAGATATTACTGCACTGTTGGAGCATTTCGCTACATCCACAATAACATCTGCTAAACACGTGTACGCAACAAATACAATTTGATTTGATTTCACAACAGTTCCAGCTCGCTGGAGCTAAGAGCTTTAGCCCATAGTAACCCAAAGAGAACCCAGAGTGGCCAATTACGCCAACACTTTTTAACAGCTGAGGAGCAAATGCTACTCTATCCCTCTCCCTCCCTCCATCTCTCTTCCTTGCCCTCCCCCCTCGCTCTACCGCCTATCACGCGCTGACAGCTTTAAGTGTTATTGATGGGCCGCTGGGCCTTGGCCTCCTCCGTCTTTCCATCCCTCTATCGGGCCGTGACCCCTGCTATCTCAGCCTGGTAAGAGTTGGACACATACAATACCGGTCAAACGTTTCAGAACACCTACTCAAAGGTTTTTCTTTATTTTTACTATTTTCTACATTGTTGAATAATAATGAAGATAGCAAAACTATGAAATAACATATGGAATCAGGTAGTAAACAAAAATAAAAGTGTTAAATCAAAAAATAAACTTGATTCTTCAAATAGCCTTGATAACAGCTTTGCACACTCTTGGCATTCTCTCAACCAGGTTCATGAGGTAGTCACCTGGAATGCATTTCAATTAACAGGTGTGCCTTCTTAAAAGTTCATTTGTGGAATTTCTTTCCTTCTTAATTGCGTTTGAGCCAATCAGTTGTGTTGTGTCTCAACATCAACTGTTCAGAAGAGACTGTGTGAATCTGGCCTTCATGGTCAAATTGCTGAAAAGAAACCACTACTAAAGGACACCAATAAGAAAAAGAGACTTGCATGTGCCAAGAAACACGAGTAATGGACATTAGACCTGTGGAAATGTGTCCTTTGGTCTGGAGTCCAAATGGGGTATTCATGGTTCCAACCGCTGTGTCTTTGTGAGAACGCGGTGTGGGTGAACGGATGATCTCTGCATGTGTGGTTTCCACTGTGAAGCATGGAGGAGGTGGTGTTACGGTGTGGGGGTGCTTTACTGGTGACACTGTCTGTGATTTATTTAGAATTCAAGGCACACTTAACCAGCATAGCTACCACAGCATTCTGCCGCGATACGCCATCCCATCTAGTTTGGGCTTAGTGGGACTATAATTTGTTGACCCAACACACCTCCAGGCTGTGCAAGGGCTATTTTACCAAGAAGGAGAGTGATGGAGTGCTGCATCAGAAGACCTGGCCTCCACAATCCCCCGAACTCAACCAAATTGAGATGGTTTGGGATGAGTTGGACCGCAGAGTGAAGGAAAAGCAGCCAACAAGTGCTCAGCATACGTTGGAAAGACTGTTGGAAAAGCATTCCAGGTGAAGCTGGTTGAGAGAATGCCAAGCATGTGCATATCTGTTATCAAGGCAAAGGGTGGCTATTTGAAAAATCTCAAATATAAAATAGATTTTGATTTGTTGAACACTTTTTTGGTTACTACATGATTCCATATGTGTTATTTCATAGTTTGGATGTCTTCACTATTATTCTACAATGTAGAAAATAGTAAATAAAGAACAACCCTTGAATGAGTAGGTGTTCTAAAACTTAGAGTAGATAGAAGGGTTAGAGGGAGCAGGGCAGAGGGAACCGTGAATGGACGGATTGTGAGAGGAGAGAAGCTGTGTTGCAGGTATTGAACTTAGCAAGAGTGCACAGTGAAGGATGAGTCTCCTCTCACAATCTGTCTGTCTTTTTCTCAGTTTCTCTAGAATGCATTGGAACACTTTTTCGTCCTTCGCCTCGCTCTGCCGTCCCTTCCTCTCCCACTTCTCTTTTCCCTACGTCCTCCCCCTTTGTATTGCTCGCCCTCTTCTCCCCCTCTCTTCTCCCCTTTCTCTGCATCTCATCACCCCTCGTTGTCCTTCTCTCGCTCACCCTCTTTTTCTTTCTGCTGTATCCCATATAATCTGAAGTGCGTTCAATCTCCTCCATGAATAATTGAACTGCGTGTTGTAAATTCACTTGAGATGCCACGGCCGGTAAGAAGAAAACAGTGGAATAAAGGGGATGGAGGGATGGTAGGGAGGGGGAGTGGAGATCCTGACCAAACCAAAACACTATCATTAATTCATTTAGCTCCAGCTGCCTATTCGCAGGCTGGGATCAGAGAGGAGATTGTGAAACGCTTCTTCCATTCAAAATGTTTAGCTGGCTGGCCATCCGGAATTCAACGCACATTATACACACACACCTTGGTCTCGCTGCAGGAGTGGTTGTGTGTGTATGGGGGAACTCTCTGTGTGTGTGTGTGTGTGTGTGTGTGTGTGTGTGTGTGTGTGTGTGTGTGTGTGTGTGTGTGTGTGTGTGTGTGTGTGTGTGTGTGTGTACAGTGCATTCATAAAGTTCAGACCCTTTGACTTTTCCCATATTTTGTTACATTACAGCCTTATTCTGAAATTGATTAAACTGTTTCCCCCCTCAATCTACACTGAATACCCCAAAATGACAAAGAAAAAAAGTCTAATTTTTGTGGCATTTTTTTTTTATGTATAAATTAAATAACACATTTACATAAGTATTCAGACCCTTTACTCAGTATTTTGTTGAAGCACATTTGGCAGCGTTTACAGCCTCGAGTCTTCTTGGGTATGACGCTAAAACCTCGGCACACCTGTATTTGGGGAGTTTCTCCCATTCTTCTCTGCAGATCCTCTCAGGTTCTGTCAGGTTGGATGGGGAGGTGTCGCTGCACAGCTATTTTCAGGTCTCCAGAGATGTTCGATTGGGTTCAAGGCCGGGTTCTGGCTGGACCACTCAAGGACATTCAGAGACTTGTCACGAAGACACTCCTGAGTTGTCTTGGCTGTGTGCTTAGGGTCGTTGTCTTGTTGGAAGGTGAACCTTCGCCCCAGTCTGAGGTCCTGAGTGCTCTGGAGCAGATTTTCATCAAGGATCTCTGCACTTTAAAAAAAAGAATAATCCCTCGATCCTGACTAGTCTCCCAGTCCCTGCCGTTGAAAAACATTGCCACAGCATGATGCTGCCACCACCATGCTTCACCGTAGGGAAGGTGCCAGGTTTCCTCCAGACGTGATGCTTGGCATTCAGGCCAAAGAGTTCAATCTTGGTTTCATCACACCAGAGAATCTTGTTTCTCATGGTCTGAGTCCGTTAGGTGCCTTTTGGCAAACTCCAAGCGGGCTGTCATGTGCCTTTTACTAAGGAGTGATTTCCATCTGGCCACTAACTTAAAGGCCTGATTGGTGGAGTGCTGCAGAGATGGTTGTCCTTCTGGAAGGTTCTCCCATCTCCACAGAGGAACTCTGGAGCTCTATAAGTGACTATGGGTTTCTTGGTCACCTCCCTGACCAAGGCCCTTCTCCCCTGATTGCTCAGTTTGGCCGGGTGTCCAGCTCTAGGAAGAGTCTTGGTGGTTCCAAACTTCTTCCATTTAAGAATGGAGGCCACTGTGTTCTTGGGGACCTTCAATGCCGCAGACATTTTTTGGTATCCTTCCCCAGATCTGTGCCTCGTGCCATTCTGTCTCTGAGCACTACGGACAATTCCTTCGACCTCATGGCTTGGTTTTTGCTCTGACATGCGCTGTCAACTGTGGGACCTTATATAGACAGGTGTGTGCCTTTCCAAATCATGCCCAATCAATTGAATTTACCACGTGGACTCCAATCAAGTTGTAGAACATCTCAAAGACGATCTATGGAAACAGGATGCACCTGAGCTCAATTTTGAGTCTCATAGCAATTTATGTAAATCATTTTTTATACATTTACAAACATTTCTTAAAACCTGTTTGGCATTATGGGGTATTGTGTGTAGATTCATGAGGACATTTTTATTTTTTATCCATTTTAGAATAAGGCTGTAACGTAACAAAATGTGGAAAAAGTCAAGGCCTCTGAATACTTAATGCACTGTATATCTCTCTGCCACCCACCTCCAGCTCCTGCTCTCTCTGCAGGGCGAACTGTTTGAAAGACTTGACGATGATGCCTGCGTTGGAGCAGTCGTAAACGAAGATGGAGGGGCTGCCCATCCACGTCTGGAGGTCGTACACAGACAGAGGGATGTACTGGGTGTAGTTCTACAGGACAGACAGACAGGATGGGGGTGAGTAAACATTTTGCTAGACAAAATTAGATGACCTGCCATAGCCACCTACAACCCAGTAAATAGACATGTTCTACTAGCAATTCTCCTTTCATCCTTGTCCAAAATGAGTTGAAGATGTTGCCAAATCCTTCCATTCTCTTTCAACACTAATAATGAAAGAAAGAGGGGTAGATATGGTTTTAACTGTACGGCTGCATCCCAATTCGCTTATTGGATTGGACGAAGGGAAGCAATGAATGTCCTGGTGCTGTTTCTGACTACTGTACTGGGAGATACTCTGTGGGAGTGTTTTTAGGAGGTGGACCGGGGGGGAATCAATGGGGCCTTGGCACACCGTAGCAGACAGTAGGCAGCAGGGCTAGTTTTATAGGACTCATCATTAAGGGGAATAAAGAGAGGAGGAGGAGAGGCTCTGGGGAGAGGCAGCGCCCAAAACCAAGACAGGAGCCGTGTCTCATTTAGAGTGGGTGTTTCCTTGTGCGAGTTGTCCAAATAATTATGTATTTCTGTAATAACTATTTTTGTTGTTGGTGTGGGTGTGTGAAGGATAAGTTGTTTACGTCTAATATCAGTTGACCCAATGGACCAGCTCGTGTGCGTTTGTGTTCGTGTGTATTCAACGACTGGACTTTAGTCTTAGTGTGACTGTAGAGGCAGAAGTGGAAGTCATAATTGGACACGTGTGTGTGTGTGTATGTATATTTCTGCATGTGCATGTTTCTCTCACCTTGTTGAAGACCCAGATCTCTCCGTTGACGGTGGGTCGGGGGACCCCGTGTCCATTGTAGTGGAAGAGGACGCGCTCCTCCTTGGCGTTTCGTCTCAGGGACGTGCACAGCTTCTTCACCTCGTCTACGGTGGGGTCCAGACTCTGCTTGTAACGTGCCTGAGTGAGAGAGAGAGAGACCGAGAGAAAGAGAGCGAGTTATTGTGTGCCGTGTTGTCACGTTGCTCCAACTACCCGCCTCTCATTTGATCTGACAACATGCTTTCGATTAGGGAAGAGAGGAGAGCGAGAGGAGAGCGAGAGAAGGAAAGAGAGGCGTCTCAGTTTGAGAGCGTGGACAGACGCGTACACCATAGTTAAAAGTGTATTGATTAATAGACGGACGCGAGCGTAGAAATATGAAAAAGGGGTGAAACGAGAAGCAGGCCAAACACACACAGCTCCCTCACGCTATTATTCTGAAATCAAAGGGCGGCGGGGCTTTTCAATTCAACTCCCTCCTCTCCTCTTTCATCATTAAACAACTTGAGAAACCGAGCACGTGACAGTCCTTCCAAGCCAATGCCTAGAAGACTAGAAATAACTAGATACAACTGAATAGCAGTACTGAAAGTAGGTTAGGGAGATGTCTTTTTTGTTGTTCTATTTTAATACTATGAGAAAGGTGTATTTGCGTCATTGCTATCCTACCTGGGAAGGATATAAGAGACTATTGTGTTTGCTGTAATAGGCTTCAGTGGCATAATTAAATATTGCTCCTGCTGCTTTTAAATGAGGGGAAAAGGCCGTGGTCAACTAGTAATGAGAGCAGAGTGGGACAATGGCCTGCTGTGTGTGTACACGGCGTTGTACACATACGAACGGTGTACGTGGTACACACATGGGAATCATACAAACAGTCAAAGTTACTCTCTCGCTCTCAAATAAGACACGCACAAAACGTCAGTCACCTGTCCGCATCCTGTACAATAGATTGAAGTGAGCAATAAGAAATCAATGTTTATTTGATTTGTTTTGTGCTCCAACTACGTTACTTCAAGAGTCCTTTAGGAAGTTTTTCTTGGTAAGCCCTTCTCATGACCGCACAATATTACATCAACAGAATCCCCATTCAACCTAGTATCAACCAGTTCCCATTCAATCTAGTATCAACCAGTTCCCATTCAATCTAGTATCAACCCGTTCCCATTCAACCTAGTATCAACCAGTTCCCATTCAATCTAGTATCAACCAGTTCCCATTCAACCTAGTATCAACCCGTTCCCATTCAACCTAGTATCAACCCGTTCCCATTCAACCTAGTATCAACCCGTTCCCATTCAACCTAGTATCAACCAGTTCCCATTCAATCTAGTATCAACCCGTTCCCATTCAACCTAGTATCAACCAGTTCCCATTCAACCTAGTATCAACCCGTTCCCATTCAACCTAGTATCAACCCGTTCCCATTCAACCTAGTATCAACCAGTTCCCATTCAACCTAGTATCAACCCGTTCCCATTCAACCTAGTATCAACCAGTTCCCATTCAACCTAATATCAACCAGTTCCCATTCAACCTAGTATCAACCAGTTCCCATTCAACCTAGTATCAACCAGTTCCCATTCAACCTAATATCAACCAGTTCCCATTCAACCTAGTATCAACCAGTTCCCATTCAACCTAGTATCAACCAGTTCCCATTCAACCTAATATCAACCCGTTCCCATTCAACCTAGTATCAACCAGTTCCCATTCAACCTAGTATCAACCAGTTCCCATTCAACCTAATATCAACCCGTTCCCATTCAACCTAGTATCAACCAGTTCCCATTCAACCAGTTCCCATTCAACCTAGTATCAACCAGTTCCCATTCAACCTAATATCAACCCGTTCCCATTCAACCTAGTATCAACCAGTTCCCATTCAATCTAGTATCAACCAGTTCCCATTCAATCTAGTATCAACCCGTTCCCATTCAACCTAGTATCAACCAGTTCCCATTCAATCTAGTATCAACCCGTTCCCATTCAACCTAGTATCAACCAGTTCCCATTCAACCTAGTATTAACCAGTTCCCATTCAACCTAGTATCAACCAGTTCCCATTCAATCTAGTATCAACCCGTTCCCATTCAACCTCGTATCAACCAGTTCCCATTCAATCTAGTATCAACCAGTTCCCATTCAATCTAGTATCAACCAGTTCCCATTCAATCTAGTATCAACCCGTTCCCATTCAACCTAGTATCAACCAGTTCCCATTCAACCTAGTATTAACCAGTTCCCATTCAACCAGTTCCCATTCAACCTCGTATCAACCAGTTCCCATTCAATCTAGTATCAACCAGTTCCCATTCAACCTAGTATTAACCAGTTCCCATTCAACAGGTTCCCATTCAACCTAGTATCAACCAGTTCCCATTCAACCAGTTCCCATTCAACCTAGTATTAACCAGGTCCCATTCAACCTAGTATTAACCAGTTCCCATTCAACCTAGTATTAACCAACTAACTTGTTTAACTCCATCAGTTCCCATTCAAGGACTTCAGCATTTAACCACCACAATCATTAGAAACACGAAGCTAATTAGCAACTAACCAAACAGTCCAATATGTATTTGTGTTCAAAGACATCATCCAGTCTCCCCATTCAGCTTCAAACACGCCTTGAAAGCAAAAGTTGCTGATTGAGTTTGGTGCAATGAGATAGGACCGCAGTCTGAACACTGCCTGGCGGATAGACACTCTCAACGATCCAATGGTAGTCGTTATGAGATCAAGTGTTATCAGCAGCTGCTAATCGTGTTAGAGTTGGGATTTCACAATCGGATGTACACTGAAATGTGAGTGGGGAGAGATGGGGCGGTAACTTGATCAGTTTAGGCTGACTAAAGTTTCTTCAAGAGAGTGTGTTCGATGGAGGGAGAGAAAGGGAGAGGAAGAGGGAGAGAAGAAGAGAAAGGAGAGAAAGTGAGAGAGTGAAAGCGCGTTTGTGTACATGTGTCCATGTGTCCGTCATACACTCAACTGCTGTTCCCCATCTGGACCTGAAGGGGGAGCCCTGGTACCCCACTGGGACTCTCCTTGCAGGTAAGTCAATGCTCCCAGGAAGTCCTCCTCCCATCTATCTTCTATCCTCCATCTCTCCGTCCTGCAGCTAGCTCCCAATGCCCAGCAGTGTCTGGTTGAATTGGCACGGAGCTGGGAAATTGAGGTGTGTCTGCCCTTCCAGTCTCTGTCCGTCTGTTTAGTTGGCTCTATTGAGGTTTCCATGTATTGATCCATCACTCCTTCTAAAACTCTGACTGACTCCATTGGTGCATGAAGTGGTTCTGTTGTTTCTGTCAATGTCAGGACAGATATGGTGCCTGGCGCACGTCAGCCTGAGCCGAGCTAAACCTTGCCCTGTCTGCTTCAAGGAACAGGTACCAGGGAAGGATACAGATAACCAAGAACACAAAAAGACAGACTCTTACAATCTCAGACATACTGATACCGTAAGCTACACAAATACTCACACACACACACACACACACACACACACACACACACACACATACACATACACATACACATACATACATACATACATACATACATACATACATACATACATATATATATATGGGCTTAGCCTACACGGGCACACAGGAACACACACACACACACACACACACACACACACACACACAGAAACATTTTCCACTGACGGTGGACCTGTGGGACTGGGGATAATCCCTGTACTAGAACAAGGAAAAGCATAGAGCGTAACCAACCTCTCATCTCTGATCTGCTCCATAACAATAAGAGCCTAAGTCCCAAATGGGACCCTATTCCCTACGTGGTGCACAACTTTTGACCAGAGCGAGCTCCAAAGTAGTGCACGGCATACAGAATAGGGTGTCATTTGGGACGGAACCAGAGTGGAATTTTTCTTTTTTTTTTTTAAAACACCCCATCATTATCACACTAAACCTTTCCTAAAGCCATTCTCAACACTGAGGGGTACAGGACGGTAAGCCCACAGGGACATTAGAGACTAAACTCACTCTGATTACAAAGGAAAACATGGATGGTATTACCAGCCTTGCATAAATCTTGTGTAACAAAAATACATGACACAGAGAAAGATGAGATTGAGGAGATACTACTACAGGCAGATTGGAAGCTTGTCACCAGTCTGATAGATGATCAGCTTTCAGTCTTTCTGGTAAAAAAAACTAACAGACTGAAGTTGAAGGCCAAAAGCATGTACGCAAAATAAAACAAGTTGCAAAATCAAATTGGACTTGCATACTTTTTACAGATACATTTGTTGCAAGGTACAACAGCAACCTTGAGCTAAAAGCACCAAAGAACAAGCAAGAATAGACAATGTCTGAAGACAGTTTGTATAGTTGACACGAGCAGTGGCTGTGGCACCCCCACTTGTTGTCAATAAACGGAAATCTGTTGAGCGCTGTGCCTTTTCCTGTCAATGGAAAGGGCTGTTAACATTTCAGCACAAATACTTGGATTGTTTGGCTGAGAAGGAGAACCACAAATCTAAAAGGCAGAGAGAGAGAGAGAGAGAGAGAGCGCGAGGGAGGAAGAGAGAGCAAGTAAGAGAAATCGAGACACAGTCATTTCTCAAGCACTGTATCATCTTCCTGCTTTCAGCTGCCCGGATCAATACTCCTGAGGAGAAATGATGCCAATGGTTTGATGGTGCACACACACACACACACACAAAATGAGCAAGCCTGTACTTCTGTTCACTTTCATTGCATGTTGAAAGACACACCCTTTCATAGATCTGTCAGTGATGACGTGTGTCGGTAAGAAGTCAGCCAGGGGCTCCTTTACTTTGTATTCTTCCAATTCGCACTTCAGGAAATTGAAGAGACCCTTCTGTTACTCTTGTTAATAGACACTCACAGTCTCACAGACAGACACATTCTAGTCACAGTAAAGGTAACCATATAAAAGTAATTATATTTCTATGAAGGGTACTGTCCTTGCCAGACTGTGAAATTGCGTAGCATGATGCAAGTGTCCTGACAGAATTGTATCACCTTGTTAAAGATTTTCTGGTACTTTGGTATACTTTTTTTGCGAGTAGTTCTGAAAGTAGTGCTCACGAGCCAAAAGTGGTCGCAGAAAATTGCATCATATGTGCAGATACAGTATGTGCACAACTTTTTGCTCGCACTCCCTCCCTGCTCTCCGTCTCTGTGCATCTTGCTAGCTGAGGTATAAAAATACTTAGTCACAAAAGTTCCGGATCACGTCTTTAATCCAGACTGAGCTGTAAACAGCGAGGGGGACTAGAATTGCTTTTTTTATTTTATTTTATTTTTATTAACGGAATCCGCTTTCCCCGTCATATCAGTCATTGCATCCCTTTAGAGAGCTATTTATAACTTGTAAGAAATGTTCAGATCAACCAGCCCATGTCAGCTGGTTGTTTAGTAAGGTTGTTTAATAACGTTAAGGTTTTTTAGCCCATAGATTGTTGCAATGTTTGTGTCACTCAAATATCACAGCAATACACAGACAAGGCAAAATATATAGAACTGCAAGAAAATAAGCTTTAAACCTGCAGAATTCTCTCTCCACCAACAATACGGGTGTGAACAGTGTGTCGGGAATAGTACTTGTGCCCATTGAAATAGGAGTGGATCGCGGGATGCTCCCCAATACTGGAAGGGGGGCCTGAGTGAAGAAGTTTAGGAACCCCAGTGCTAGTCTATAATGTAAAATATAAAAATAAATAATTCACAACTGTTCATGAACCAGCACTGAGTACTGACAGGTTTAGGATGACACAGATGACACGTCACTTCCTGGTTAGTATGGGTAAGTGGACAGACAGTTGATCTGGCGTCACCCTTTTTCCCCCCTGTTGTCAGACGTCCAGTAGGGTGTAATCGTCCCTGATTGAGTGGGAGGCCATGTGAAGTGGGTGAGACATGCTCTCTCTCCCCTCCCACTCCTCCAAATTCAAACCATCTTGGAATTGACCATGAAACCACATCTAAGCAATAGTCGCCAAGAGATTGCTACAGTGACATCAAATAAAGTCTTTGGCTTTCAGCACCCGTTCAATGGTTAAACGGCGTATGGCTAAAATGTGATACAATACCTTCTTCCCCTTCAGTAGATATAATGCTCTGTATGAGCTTGTTCATTGAGAAGAATGGAGAAATCAATCCCCCCATCATGTCTTTAATAAACATGTGCTGCTCCTATTCTAGGAGACTCTCCACAATGGCCCCTCAGGCCACAGCTAAACCAGTAACTGACAGACTGACAGCTCAACACACACTTGAGTGTGTGAGAGTGGCAGTGTTGATACTTTTGCTGCTGCAGTACAACGTAGCCAACTCTCTTTTAATAGACTGGGGATTAGCTGGCACACTCTGCCTGACATGCACACGCACACACACACACACAGCACAGTTAATCAACACTCAAAATAAGCTCTGCAGCTGCACAGTCCATGAAAGGTAACAGGTCGCTAGGATCTACAGATATGCCCTGCAGCTCTTTGAACTCAAGTCAATCTAGTGAGAAAACACTGGGCTTTGCCTGTAATGCATTTCAGACATAGAGCCCAACTCCCTAGAGTAAACAGACACACAGGGAATTTGTGAGGGTCCGTTTCTGTGTCAGTTGCAATGTGCAGTGGGGGCAGATAGTTCAAAATTGTATAGTGTGTTGGCCCAAAAATAATTTATTTTGTTGTTTGTGTGGGTGGGTGGGTGGGTGTGGGACAACTTGTTTAGGTCTAATATCAGTGGACCCTGTGTGCACGTGTGCGACTACACTAGGGCTGACCCCATTTAGTCGACTGGTCGCTTGTTTGGAAAATAGGCTGCTGGTCGACCGAGATTTCTTTAGCCGAGCAGTAGTAAAAAAATTAATTTTATAATGGTGGTGTACAAGACACCAGTCTGATTGGCGCCTGTCTAAGCAGACTGATCCATTGTGGAGGCCGTGGGAATGGCACGGCCCATCACCAAGACATGGGCTACTGAAATTGTATATGGAAGTATTATGTAAGAGCAATGGTGGAACACTAGTAAAAATAATATTTTATAACAAATGCACTCCCTCCCGCGTTTGACAGCAGTCGCTGTCCGCGGTTCTGAAACACATCAGTGTGCTGTTGAATTGGCGCCTTCTCCTAGACCAAGTTGCGACGTGCATTATAGCAAAGTTAACCAGCATATTGCGGCAGAGTTAGGAGACGAGCAAACAGCCCTTGCCTTAATTGTCTAAGAAAAGCGAGGAGAGAGGAAACCAACTTAATTAGGTCTATAAATCAATAGCC
Organism: Salmo trutta; assembly: GCF_901001165.1. NCBI lineage: Eukaryota > Metazoa > Chordata > Actinopteri > Salmoniformes > Salmonidae > Salmo > Salmo trutta. The sequence goes on from NC_042994.1 coordinate 14,289,024, forward strand.
TAACTTTTATAAATCCATCCATCTACTGTACGGGTCAAAAATTTGGACACACCTACTCATTCAAGGGTTTTTCGTTTACCCCTTTTTCCTCCCCAATTTTGTGGTATCCAATTGGTAGTTACAGTCTTGTCTCATCGCTGCAACTCCCGTATGGACTCGGGAGAGGCGAAGGTCGAGAGCCGTGCGTCCTACGAAACAACTCAGCCAAGCCGCACTGCTTCTTGATCCAATGCTCGCTTAACCTGGAAGCCAGCCACACCAATGTGTCGGAGGAAACACCGTACACCTGGCGACAGTGTCAGCGTGCACTGCGCCCGGCCCGCCACAGGAGTCGCTAGAGCGCGATGGGACAAGCACATCCCTGCCGGCCAAACCCTCCCCTAACCCGGAAGACGCTGGGCCAATTGTGCGCCGCCCCGGCTGCGACAGAGCCTGGACTCGAACCAGGATCTCTAGTGGCACAGCTAGCACTGCGCAGCACCACTTAATGCTTGCTGCTTGTGCTTTTACAGACTGGGAGGATCAGGAGCTGATGTTGTAGTGGTGGCCAGCAGAATGAGCTGTGGAAACCTCCATCCCCCAGTGGTGTGTCAGCCACAGGTGCCACAGGCCACCATGTAATCACCACATAACTCTGTTTGCAGTGTACACTATTCAGCTCGCCCCGTTGGCACCATAACTCTGCTGTTTTGCTGTGTAGGCCAGCATCACATAACTCTACCATGGCCACTGGGCTAAATACAGCTAGACGCTACCATATATCTCTTCCTTCGCCGATGTACGCTATAAAGCTAGCGCCTCAGGACCATGAAGCTACAGCTAAGCCCTTTGGCATCACATAACTCTACCTCAGACACTAGGACACAAATAACCCATCATTCTACCATGGCCAGCTCCAGTCTAAACACAGCTATTTGGACCCGGAAGCCATTCTAGAGTTTTGGTACATAGCTCCAGTGAACAGCTTCTGTACAGAGGTCCAGCGAAGCGCTCTCTTCCTACAGGCTCAGCTGTCAGCTGCCCAATCCACCACTTTTCTCTCGTTCTCCTCTAAATCAACTCCGATTCCAATTTCCAGCCAGAATTGATTGAGGGATTGGTGTGGCAGCAACGCCAGAGTCCATTACTAAAGACTGAGTCTGGGAAAGGCTTGGGGACTTCCGGTGTGTGTTGGGGGATTTTAATTGTGTCCGGATACACCAGGAAGAGAGAGGAGAAAAGTGGGATGTGGTTATGGGAAAAAGAGAGAGATTAGTGTTTCAGGGTTACATTTAGAATGTGGGGCAGTCGGGAGAACAAGGGGGAATGCAGGGGTCTCCTGGGCATACCTGTAGGTATGCAAACACACTAACCTCAGGTGATTTCAGTCACAACGCGGATGTTGGTGGTAGAACTCCTCCCCCTGGTTATGGTAAATGATGGGTCCTCAACATCCCAAGGGGTTTGGAGTAGGGTAGGGTTTCCAGAAAATACACACACACACACACACACACACACACACACACAGGGGTATGATGTGAGCCTGTAGAGGTATCCAGGTCAGGTGTCTTCTGCCTACTTCAGTTCTTTCCATCTGATTTAAGGTCCATTGATCAGGTTATAAATATGTCTCATTCTGCTCCTCAGGGATCACTGGGTTATTATAAAGGTCCTGATCAATAAAGCCTCTCAAATGAGGGGAAGAGATCCTACAGGTTTTATAGCCCAGTGAATGTGTTTACTGGAAATGTGTGTGTTTTTAGAAGTGTAGTTATAGTGTGTGTATGTGCATGTCAGTGAGTGAGTGGGTGCACTTTGCAGTCTCAATGTAAGACTCATCCCCTAGGTGTGTAGTATAGCCGTTAGCAAGGCCATATGAAATACTGGGTCAGGGGGGCTTAAATGATGCCTCTAATTGTAATGCTTATAAACTGCTTAGTGAATCGTGTGTGTGTGTGTCTCAGGTGAGCTCTGTGTATACCCAAGTGTTTGTTAATGACTGCATGTCCTACTCCCTTGTGCTAAACACACACTTCCACCCCCACATCCCTTGGGCTAGCTGCATTGGTAAATGGCAGAGAGAGTTCTTCTGCCCTCCCGCCCCATTCCAGGAAAACCAGGAAAAGGAAAGAGTAAAAAACATTGCCTGAATTTCCTAATCTACTGGAAGTGGTATCTACCCTGCTGATATAGAGACAGACATGTAACAGATATCTTGAGATTGATACCAAGGGCAAAAGTTCTATATGAGACTAAACACACCAAATCACATTTAATTCACTTTACAGACGTTACAATTGAATTCATAGAAACTCAAGACTGCATTATTACATTTAAGTTCCACGAGGACCAAAAGAAGACGCTTACGATAGCAGTGTAAGACGCTCTTGGCATGTGATGGGGACGGTGAGCAGGCAGACCCAATCACATTACAAGTTACAACACATTACCACGGTTTTCAGGCCCTCAGTAAAATACACCGTGACGGGGTCATCTCTGCCGGTCGACATCTCACCAGCGTTCCCCCCGCTCGTGTGTGTACCTTTTCCTCTCCTCTACCTGCCCGCTCTCCTCTCCCTCTCCCTCTCTGGGACATGGTGTCAGTGTTGCAGTATTATTTACCCTGTCTGGGGCAGAGCAATTGTGTGTCTGGAACAGAGGCCCTTAGGCTCAGCCTGCTGTCCTCAGACCTCAGAGATAAGGCCAATACAGGGCAAGGTTTTGCATCATTCATTCTTCATCTACACACATTAAAAATACAACACTACATGGAAAATGTGCCTGTAGAGAGGAGAGAAGGGATGGACAGAAAGCAAATAAAAAGGTAGGAGAGGGTGAGAGAAATAGGGTGGGGAGTGTAAGAGACAGGGTGTGCAAGAGAGGAGAGGGGAAGATATGGTGAGAAAGGGGGAGCTGGCTCCAGAGGAAAGAAGATCCAGTCTAGGTGGAGTGATGAACCCTCTATTAAAGAGGAGGAGGATGAGGAGACTGGTATTGGGTGACAGGCTAAGAAATAAACCAGTAATGGAAAATGGAAAGGTAGGCTCAACCTTCAGAGATGATCAGGTTTCAAAAACCAACATGTGTATTTCTGTTGCAAAGCAATGTTCAAAGCAAAGCACTTGACCTTAACTTCCTATGTAATTAAATGAGAAGCAATTCATTTAAACAGAAACCACTGCATGAATGGGTTAACTAGGCTAACAGATTAATATAATGTCAAAACGTTAAAGTAGGCTCAAGTGAACCAGGAGGACCAACTCAGTGTAACGCTTAAAGATCCAATCTATACTGAACAAAAAATATAAAACACAACATGTAAAGCATTGGTCCCATCAATCATGAGCTGAAATAAAAGAGGAATGGCATTTTCCATATGCACAACAAAACCGTATTTCTTTCAAATGTTGTGCACAAATTTCTCCTTTGCCAAGATAATCCATCCACCTGACAGGTGTGGCATATCAAGAAGCTGATTAAACAGTATGATCATGACGCAGGTGCACCTTGTGCTGGGGACAAAAGGCCACTAAAATGTGCAGTTTTGTCACAACAGTTTTGAAGGAGCGTGCAATTGGCATGCTGACTGCAGGAAAGTCCACCAGAGCTGTTGAAAGAGAATTGCATGTTAATTTCTCTACCATAAGCCACCTCCAACATTGTTTTTGAGAATTTGGCAGTAAGTCCAACCGGACTAAAAACCGCAGAAAGCGTGTAACCACGCCAGCCCAGGACCTCCACATCCACCAGCTTCACCTGCGGGATCGTCTGAGTCCATCCACCCGGACAGCTGATGAAACAGGCGTATTTATGCCTGTAATAAACCCTTTTGTGGGGAAAAATCTTTGATTGGCTGGGCCTGGCTCCCCAGTGCGCCCCTGCCCGGTCATGTGAAATCCATAGATTACGGCCTCGTGAATTAATTTCAATTGACTAATTTCCTTATATGAACTAACTGTAAAATCTTGAAATTGTTGCATGTTGCATTTATATTTTTGTTCAGTATATTTAAATGAGAACCACAGCATCATGATCACAAATGGATTAACATAACATCAAGGCTCCAAGTAGGTTGAAGAAGGCTAAAGTGGACTATCCAGAAAGAGGGCCAAAAGGTCCAACTACATAAGGAGTATGAGTGTCTACCAGTTAAATGGTTTCGAATCACTGTCATATCATGTACTGTACATAGGTTGCCTTCCTAACGATCTGCGTGCTTAACATAGAGATAACCTACTCATGTATCCTGCTCCAGTAGCGATCTGTCTTCATTAGACTGGCTTTAGTCACCGAGTGGCTGTGATGAACGGCTTCCTCTCTACTAGGCTACCGAGCTTCAGAGAGAGAGGCAGTGTTCCAAATGGGAGCCTGTTCCCTTTCTAGTGCACTACTTTTGGCCATGGCTCTGGTCCAAAGTAGTGCACTTCACAGAGAATAGGTTGTCATTCAGGACATACACAGAGAGTACAGACAAGCTCGACGCCTTCAGCCCGCTCTCTTTCCGTCTCCCTCTCTCGGTTTCCCCTCAGTCTCCCTGTACCTGTACTTTCTTTCACCCTTCTGCTTTGTTCAGACTGCAGGCACAAATCACTTTTGTCCAAAAAGCTATTTACAAGTGACCAAATGGCATTCATGTGTGTTCAGACAGCAGTCATTTGCTGACCGACACGTCTACCGCTAGTTGTTAAAGTAATGACAGGTGTCTGTGCAGTGGTGTAGGCTGATTGGTGGTGGTGCTTCCCATCACTCAGAAGTTGTGTAGCTAGCTAAGGTGACGGTGCCTGCCATGGAAGTTTCCCAGTCACGTCAAAGGATGATCCAACTTTCAAAATGAGCCCTTTTTGGCTAGCCACAACAGTCAACAACCGAGCTAGCTGTTTAGCTTGTAGGCACACTCACCAATGCTTTTGTAACCATTTAAAAAGCTAGTTAGCTAGAATTGTGTCACATTTTCAACAGAGTAGCTGACAAGAAACAAGATATGCCAAATAACAGACAAAAAAACACTTGATGGCAAATAAATCTCATTTGACCGTTTAGACAAGTCACATGGCCAGGAATCAGATTTCTATCTATCTGATTTACAACCACCTATGGAGGTGGTTTAAATCTGATTTGAAAATATCCGACTATGTGCTTTTTGGCTGCTCAAACTACAGGAAAAATATCAGATGTGTCAGATATGCCAACCCCCAAAAAATATGGATTTGAGTCACTTCAAACTGCCCGTGTGTGAACAAGGCTTTTTTACCTCTCCTCTTTCTCTCTACCCCCACTCTTCCCCGTCCCGTCTCCCAGCACAGTAGGTCGTTAAAATAGATCGTAACAGAGGTACGGAGGCAGTCTGCCTTGCCAGAGCTGTAATTGTAGCTGTCCTGTAAAGACACACAGCTGGCCAGGTGGGTAGTCAGTCCCTTTCAGAGGCTGAATCGGAATCGTCCCAATAGTTTGTCACACTACCTAACAGTTTGGTGGGACGGAGAGGTGGGCACAGCCAGGTAAGAGGTGATGAGAACAGCCACACGTTCACACACACACAACTTCACCCATAGTCTTCCCATGCTTCTACAATCTGCACAAAGACAATTACCACCCGCTGAAGCTGGTACCAGAGTGCGGAACCTGTTTTATTCTGCCGACTTTATTCTTTTCTCCTTCTTCCCTACTTTTTCCACTCACCCCACCTTCTCCCTCCCTCGATCCATCCATTTTCTCCATTTAAATCTCTGCTGATTAACTTAAGGGAAACTTCACAGAGAACAGAGTATGGTGAGAAGACTTCATTTAGAATGCAAGTTAGAGAGAACTAAAGATCAAGTTCAATTCATATGACAAACTAGGGAGTCCAAGAAAAGGTTGAAAATGATCGAGTGCACTACCACAAACACCAAAAGAGATTTGGAAGCTCAGCTCATACAAAGTTATGTCCAGTCAGCCAGTACAGAAAAGGCGTACCTCTTCTTCTCCTCCTCCTCTTCCCTGTTTCTCTCCTTTTATTTCTCTACACCCTGCTGCCCCTTGCTCTGTCCTGCCTATTTATTTCAGTGTCCAGGGCCAGCCCTGCCACGCACCAGTCAGTGTCCTGAGCCCACCTCGGCTAGCGCACACACACTCTTCCTTTCCTCTCACGTGGCCACCGAAGTCATCAGTGACAGGAGATTATGGTCAGCCACACACACCTCCGCCACGCTCCCACATATTGCCCTGTGTACGACGGCCACCGAAGCCTTCAGTGACAGGCCACATCTGTCTGGCCAGAGGACAGAAACATAACCGTTTGAGGAGACAGACTGAATCCTAAACAGTGTGGCGAGTGTGTGCTGATGACTGAGATTATGTGAAGAGTCGTGAACAAAGAGAGAATCCTCAGCAGTTTGTGTGTACATCATGCCTGCCACGTCACAAACGCGCGCGGTACATTCGTCGTTGAGGGCTCTCAGTCCGTTCACATGTACTTTTAGTACTTTATTATTACCCCACCGTGGGGTTTACTGAGGGCTCAGATGGAATCAGGTTTCACGTTGGAATTAAAGCCTTGCTCTGCGTGGAGCTTCCGAGACGAGACCGAAGACAGAACGAGAGCGCAAGATAAAGCTCTCATGATCAGCTATAAGGCTGCAGTCCCATTCCCTGCAGCAGTGAGAAGCAGATAATCCCGTGTAGCGCTCTCCACTACTAATTGTGTCACAGGCTCACAGCATGGAAGGCAGTGAAAAGAGTGAGAAAAGTAGAGCGTGTAAGCCTGACAGTTCTCAGAATCTGAAGATAATCTACCAATTCTGAGAACTGGGTCTGCGGGTTTCTAGTCTCTTTACTTTTGTCACTCTTATCGACGCACATCAACTGTGAGTCTGAGGGGTGTGTGACGAATAGAAGGATGCGTTGCAACCTCATTGTGTAAACACGGATACCCCCCCACACACACACCGCATAATAGACAGTGAGAAGGAGAGACACGCTGCACTGAAGGGGCATGCGCTGCAGAAGGAAGGATGCTGTAGCCAAGTAAGCAGCTTTGAGGAGGGCAGGCAGGCCCAGACCTGAACCTCCTTATATCAGCTCTAACACAAGGCCAAGGCCAGATGCTCACATCCCTACATTACAATAGGATTAGTCTCATCAGTGTGATCAAATACAGGGTGTTTTAAACACACCTTTGAATCAAACACACAAGGTGTTTCTCAAAAATGCATACTACCGATGCTGCGAGCAATCAAATTGGAGCACGGGAGGGTCGGGGTTTGAGTCCAAATCGAAGTTTGCGAAACGGAGCACGGAAGGCACTTCTCTAATGCGTACTCAAATGAGGAGAAATATAAAACGCCCATTTAAAAAAAAATAATAATAATGGCGCCCATTATTTTCACTGAAGCGAGAGAAAACATACTTCGGAATTACATTTTGCCTATTCACATCAAAATGTTGCCCGAATACAGTATTTGAACTTGATAGGTTTATAAATATATGCGGTGTAAATTTTGGCATGTTTACCTGCATACAATACCCACTGTCGCACGCGTAGATCACAAGCCCATATTAAGTCAATAGTGTTCTGGCTAGCTACTATTTTTAGCTAGCTAGATACCCACGAAGAATTGACATTACTGTACCTTGCATAACAGTAGTGTTGATTCATTTTCTGGTGAGCTACATTATTACGATTCACATATGCTGTATCTAGCTGGTAGTTATGAAGTAAAACGTTTGTCGTGTGTATATCTTGTTTTGTCTCTATTGTTGCCATTGTCCTGGCTGGAATAAGGTTCAGTGAATTGGGAGGTGTAGCGTGAGGTAACACAGTAATGGAAGTGCAAGTGCTTCTCAAATGTTTGTGTGCTCCACACGCTCGTCCTCACAAGAACGTACTCAAGAGAACATCCTCGGGAGAATGCACTGGGAACATGAGTGTGTGGAGCACAGTAGGATTGCATATTGAAAAATGCCCACAGATCTCAATGACTCAATACACTTGTCAGTGGCAAAGAGAATGGCAAGGACAAGACTCGGTGGCAGGTAGCTTATTGGTGAAGAACACTAGGCCAGAAACCGGTCGCTGGTTCGAATCCCTGAGGCAACTAGGTAAAAAGTATGTCAATGTGCCCTTGAGCGAGGCACTTATATTCATCCTAATTGCTGCTGTCAGTAGCCCTGGATAAGAGTGTCGGCTAAATGAAGCAATAAAAGCCATTTCAACAGCCTAAAAATCCTATTCAAGAGGGGAGCTTTTTGTACTCAACATTAATTTCCCAGAAATCTGTCAAACTGGCAGTTACAATGTCATCTTATGGCAATGAGCTGTAACTGAATTGTCTCGACACATAAAACCAGTATCTTTCTGGAACTTTGGAATAAAGAGCAGAGAAGAAGTAAAGGCAGCCAAGTGGAACTCTTAGTACAAGCCCTGTGAGAAAGTGGCTTATTCAGACATCCACGAGCCGGACCCTTCAGACAAGAGACCATTAGCTAGGGGATGGACACACACACACTAGGGATCCCTTAGAACGGAAGTCCCCACAGTCGCTAATTGGGGGAGAGTGGAAAAGCCAAGGTCCCCAGGTTCAAAAGCAATCAATGCACCAAATGGAGGAAGGAGCTGGTTGAGTGACAGGAAAAATGTGTGTGAAGTAAGAATGTGTGCGCGCGCAAATGACAAAGTGGATGTGTCTGATTGAGACTGCTGATTGAGTAGTGGTGCAGAGGTAAATCAAGACACGCGTATGCCTCATGCTCTTCACTTTACCTTGACAAGCCAGAGCAGTAGAATGTAGATGGATATTTAGATGAGGTCACTGGGTAAATGGAATATGACACTTAATATGCACTGGGAGTTCGTACGAAAAACCCGGCATTCTAGAAGCTCTCAGTTCCTTGAGAAAAGACTGAGCGAACAGACTTCTATTCTCTACATTATTAGTACATCTAACAATAAAGAACAAGTGCATTGATCCGAGGCCAAGGTTGTGCATTCCTTGACAGTAACAAAGACGGCAACATCTGGGAGGGTAGAAGACCAAACGGTACAACAGCTTGGCTCACACGTAACCCTTTATGTTACGGTACACGTGCAACTTTGTAGGTAGCCAACGATGAAGCCTTGACTGAGCTGTTCTGGGCACGACAGAAAAACCCTCAGACCAGTCTAGACCAAACTCTTCGGGCATTGTGGGAGCCTACATCTTATGGCGAAACTGACTGGAAAATGGATAGAGAAGATTGCTTAGTACAATGTAAACAGAAGCCTCGTCATTCAGCAGTACTGTAGCTGGATTATAAAGCAGCTTAGCTGTGCACCTCAATTCAATAACCCTTCAAAATATCACAACATTTGACTTGATCCTTCTTGAATACTGAATGGACATCATAATGTTACAGACTGGGGTAATGTGAGATATTGAAAGTTGCTTAGTACAATGTAAAGAAATGAAAGAGGCCTCGTCATTCGGCAGTAGCTTGACTGTAACGCATCAATAACAATGTCCCTCGGAGGATGAAGTAATTGCTTTAGGTTTGTGTTTATTTTTCTTGCCCGTCAACGGCTCAGTAGGAGGACATTTAGCGTCTGTTAGCGCCATGATCCTCAGCAATACAAACACAATGCAAACAATGTAGCGACTAGCGCTCCAGGACACGCCGACGTCGGTGGAAGACTTACAGCTATTGAAACAACTCCAGAATGGTTGTGTGTGTGTGTAGCTATTCAAACAGCTCCATGTAATTAAAGTGAGTCATGTGCACACATACACGTTGCTGTGTTTGCCATGTGCTGCGGGCGCCGTCGCAGCCACCACTTCAAGGACATCCAACGAGGAGCTGTCAAAAAGCCTTGTCGATGGAGAGAGCGGAGAGTGGAATCCAAAGGCGGATAAACTCATTCTCGTAGGGATAAACTAGTCTTTGTGTAAACAAACATTGGTTTTCTGAGAAGAGAAGACAAGGGCGTTTGTAGTCTTCAGACACAGTGAATAGGTTGATGGGGACATGAAAGTGTTTTGAGTTTGACTCATGATGCTGTAGAATAGTGTATGGGGAAGATGTAAAGGCCTTTACAGAAAGGCATTGCATTCGTTTGTGCAGACGTGTTCGATTATATTTTGTAACTGATGCTGTGAAATGTTGTGCGATTCATGATGGCATCGGTGTCAAAGAAAGGAATCGTGACTCTGTGGAGATATTCTGCAAAGCTTTCAACTGAGCTGAGAAACACGCCATTTGTTTTTGAACAGGTGCGATTTGACTTGAGATGAGGACCTTGAGTTGAATGTCACACATTAGTATTAACGGCAACTTCTTGCTCATGTCAGGTAAGAGCTGCATCAAAGTACAGATCCAGGATAAGCCTGTCCTACTCAAATACTGAGAATACTGAGAATCTAGATGCTACACCCAGAATTTCTCCCTTACGTGGAAGCTAAGTGAATTGCAACAGCACTAGGCTGCATTCAAAACAAATCTCCCCCTCCCCTGTATCCCATTTCCCTGTAACATGGAGGAGACCAAGGCTTGAGCCTTTTACTTTCGGTTTTGCTCCACCGGCTTCAAACTGCTGTAAAAAGGATATTTTTTGTTTTTGAAAAGATTTCACTGTGATTTAGATGGTACAATGATGCCCTACACTATTCAGTGCTTGTTTTCTCACAAACTGAAATTGAGCGAACAGTGTAGAATTTTAGCAACCAGGAAATGAGAGTGATTTCTACATTGGCCACTTGACCCGGTTTCCACTAGATAACACAGCCAGAAATTCGAAACAGCTTTCCCATTTTGACAAAAGACGCCGCTCTGGCGGGAGAAATCAATAGGCGAATATCCCAGACAATTACAGCAAGTAATACTGAGAAATACTATCATTCCACTATTACTGGAGATATATTAGACATTTCCTGAAAATAACATGTACAAATTCTTAACAATCCTATGTGGAGCGCTTTAACCAAAACAGACCTCGGATCAGTGCTTGCATTTTCAGAACTGCATGTACTGAGATGAGGCTGGTTTAGAAGTAGTGTACACAGACTTACCATAAGTGTAGTGAGGGCCAGACTTAGAACAGCTCAGAAATAGCATGTTTGGCACTGCTCACAGTTCAGTATAGAACATACTACAGAAGTCAGGGAAAGGTAATCTATTTGGTTGTAGTGGTTAAGTGGGTCAGAGGCCTACAAGCCCTTGCATGTTACTCAGTCACGGGTCAAGAGCTTAACACACAAGTACAACTTACAACGTGTATTGACACACAACACAGGCACACACGCTGAACACGGATAGGAAGAGAAGATGGACACGTGAAAATTAGAACCAGTAGCTTAGTAAAACATGCATATGGGAATCCAAACAAGTGTTTGAGAAAAAGGATTATGGAAATGTTATGATTCCAGTAAGTAAATGTCGCTCAAATCCAAAAACGAGACCAACTAGCTCGGAGGGTATCAGATGGCACGATGGTAAAACCCTCAGTGTAGCAGGGGTGGTAATTCTGGTAAACATGACAACAGCTTTCCAAACACCATGTAGTCTAATGCACAAACACTCAGTAGAAAGCTCCGCCGCACACCAAATTGATCCTCATTTTTAGATCACACAAAAATCCCATGTATTACTAATGCCCAATACAGACACTCACGATGCATGCTTCCATACGGTGTGTAGTGAACACAGCAGGTATGAGCCACACGAGCAAATTACATTTTAAGTAAGAGCTCTATTCTGGTGGCTGGAGCTGCATACAAATTGGAGGCAGCGGGAGAGAGAAGATAGACGGCCAAGACGAATAGGGGGCAAGTGGGAATCAAGAGGCAGTCCAAGTGAATCGGTAGTGTGGGACTGGCACATTGGGAGGCTAGGAATTGGATGCTTAAAAGATGAACACAGCTCGTAGTTGTAGCCCAACTCTAAGCAGACAGACAGGCTAGATGGTAGGCCTAGAGTAGGATACTACAGAGAATCAGGAGAAAAGCCAAGTAAATGGGTAGAGTCGGGCAAACATAGTTTGACATTAAGAATAGTGGAGGGCGCTGAAAAGTTCAGACTACCCAATTGTTAGTACTATCTGTAGGCAAATGCTAACAGGCAACTCTATGCATAAAGTAGCAACATGTTCATGCCATGTCCAGGCTCCAGCTATAGTCCAAGAGAGTTCACACGAGGGCTGAGGGTTTAGGGTTTTGTGGGTGCTGAGAGAAATAGAGAGGCTGAAGCCAGGTAGAGAGGAAAGGGGGAGGAGAGGGGGGCAGCAGAGAGAGAGAGAGAGAGAGAGGGGCTTGGAAACGAGAGGCCTTGAGACATGGAGAGTGGTGGTGAACAGTGGAGGACTTTGGCCTTTCTACAGCTTCTCTGTCTGAGCTCTTCGGTCTGAATGGGATGTAAAAAGGCCAAACTGGACAATGCTAGTTTTAGCTGTCATCCGACGAACGCATGTGACTCACACTAACTTGCATAAACGTACGTAAATAATTTGCCAACACTTCAAAAGGTGATATAAGTGCACTGGCGACAGCAAACATGCTGACATGTGGGAGGCGCCAGAAATTGTAACCAAACTTTAAGACTTAATTACATAAAGAACGGCTAAACTACAGTCAAGTTTGACAAATATAATGATAAATAACATTCATGTGTTAAGGCTTGATTCTGTCAACATACTAGTTCAGATCAGATGGCCAGTGGCTGTGGTGCACCGCACATCACCACAAATCTGAGTAACCAAATCTCAAACAACTTAATTGTTTGAAACTTGGATGTTTTACTTCATATTATAAGGCAGGCCTTAACTTGCTTCAAAAACTACCTTAGACAAAATCTGACCATAGAAACGTTGAATTATTTTAGAAACACTTCCTCATATGCCATTGAAAGCAGCATTTCTCTACTGTTCTCTTGGTTTTCAAATCCGGTGCTCATTAGAACAGCGTTTCGTATTGCCGTGTGTGCATTGCTGCGAGTATAATGTGAAGAAATAATACTTTATTAACATTTTAAGCTTAAAGTTCTGATGTGTTCCATCAGCCTCGTTATGTTTTAACATTTTCGGATAAAACCGGGGTTGTACAGCGCATTCAGAAAGTAAGACCCCTTCCCTTTTTCCACATTTTGTTACGCTACAGATCTTATTCTAAAGTGGATTCAATTAAATGGATTTCCTCATCAATCTACACACAATAGCCCATAATGACAAAGTGAAAACAGCTTTTTATAAGTGCTTGCAAATTTATTACACATAAAAAACAGAAATACCTCATTTACATAATATTCAGACCCTTTTGTTAGGTTCTAATTCTCAGAGTAAAAACTCTACGGACATTATGAAAGTTTAACCAAGATTATTCTTCCCAGAGGATCAATACAGCTGCATTCAAACAACATTTCACACAAGCACTGATATTTAACCCTTTCTCCGAGGCTGAGTCTCCTCCTACACATCTGAACAGCCAATGCATCCCTGTTGCTAGACAGAACCTTAGTGATATCGGTTCTTCCTCACTTCATCTGACCTGACCTCTACCCTAAAGTGCTCACTCCTCTTATTACCACTGCCTGCTACATGTGATCCCTTGCCCTGCATTCAGCACATTCCAAGCTTAATTGCACACACGATATACCTTCCTCCTACCGATAACCAATAACTTCTGGTGTAGACTCTCTAAACCTCAGCACTCCATATTTCAATAGGATAGCTGATAATTAACCATATTCCAAGTTTAGGAGTTAGTACCCAGAATCCATCACTTTTCTATGAGACTCGAAATTGAGCTAAGGTGCATCCTGTTTCCATTGATCAGCCTTGAGACGTTTCTACAACTTGATGTGGTAAATTCAATTGACTGGACATGATTTGGACTAATGTGTCTATATAAGGTCCCACAGTTGACAGTTCATGTCAGAGCAAAAACCAAGCCATGAGGTCGAAGGAGTTGCCCATAGAGCGCCGAGACAGGATTGTTTTGAGGCACAGATCTGGGCAAGTGTACCAAAACATTTCTGCAGCATTGAAGGTCCCCAAGAACACAGTGGCCTCCATTTTTAAAGGGAAGAACTTTAGAACCACCAAGACTCTTCCTAGAGCTGGCTGCCCAGGCCAAACTGGGTAATTGGGGGAGAAGGGCCTTGGTCAGGGAGGTGACCAAGAAACCAATAGTCACTGACAGAGATCCAGAGTTCCTCTGTGGAGATGGGAGAACCTTCCAGAAAGACAACCATGTGGGCAGCACTCCAACAATCAGGCCTTTATGGTAGTGGCCAGACGGAAGCCGCTCCTTAGTAAAAGGCATGACAGCCCACTGGGAGTTGGCCAATAGGCACCTAAAGAATCTCAGACCATGAGAAACAGGATTCTCTTGTCTGATGGAACCAAGGTTGAACTATTTCGCCTTAATTTCCAAGCCGCACATCTGGAGGAAACCTGGCACCATCCCTACGTGGCAGCATCATGCTGTGGTGATGTTTTTCAGCGGCAGGAACTGGGAGACTAGTCAGGATCGAGGGAAAGATGAACAGAGCAAAGTACACAGAGATCCTTGATGAAAACCTGCTCCAGAGTGCTCAGGACCTCAGACTGGGGTGAAGGTTCACCCTCCAACAGGAAAACGACCCTGAGCACACAGCAAAGACAACATAGGAGTGGCTTCGGGACAAGTCTCAATGTCCTTGAGACTTAAAACCATTTCAGAATAAGGCTGTAATGTAACAAAATATGGGAAAAGTCAAGGGGTCTGAATACTTTCCGAATGCACTGTATTAACTTTGGATCCATCGTCCCAGAACTGTCCCAGAGTCTGTTTTGAACATTCCCAGACATATTTTTTTATTTTTCCTGGGACAAAGGGACACACTTAATTTCAAGCGAGGCCTGGCACAATTACGGTATAAGCGTGTATCCGACGGCTATGTGCAATCGGTGTGAAATGGCTAGCTAGTTAGCGGGGTGCGCGCTAATAGCGTTTCAATCGGTGACGTCACTCGCTCTGAGACCTTGAAGTAGTTGTTTCCTTGCTCTGCAAGGGCCACGGCTTTTGTGGAGCGATAGGTAACGATGCTTCGAGGGTGTCAGTTATTGATGTGTGCAGAGGGTCCCTGGTTCGAGCCCAGGTAGGGGCGTGGAGCGGTATGGAAGCTATACTGTTACATATGGATGAAATAAAATAACCGTCATAGCCGGAAAAAATATATTCACTTACCGGACAGTTTTTAGGTACACCACCGCAGTCACGAAAATGGATTGCACCTACAGACAGTGAGTCAATAGGCCGTGGCTTGCTATATAAAGCAGGCAGACAGACATCCAGTTACTGTTTGATTGAATGGGCAAAACAGGTGACCTAAGCGAATGAGTGAAAACCTGTTTTCGCTTTGTCATTATAGGGTATTGTGTGTAGATTGCTTAGGGAAAAAATATTTAATCAATTTTAGAATAAGGCTGTAACGTAACAAAATGTGGAAAAAGTCAAGGGGTCTGAATACTTTCTGAATATATTTTGGGTGGAACGAACAGCTGACTGAAGAGGGGACGGCCTGGGATTCGTGCGGTTGGGTCCGTTTCTGCCGTAACGTGGACTCTTGACAACGTGATGAAACTTTGATGCTCGTTGCTGAAACGAGTCTTCGGCTGCTTAGGCAACACCCCCATCCAGGCTGCACAGCACACAAAAATACATTGAATATAAAGGGCTTGGAACCTCTGACAATTTGACTGGTAAACTAGTAATGGTTTCCTGTTATTGTGATGCAATAATTTCCATGGTAATGTAGAATGTTCATACAAATTCTGTTAACTAATGTGGCTCATGCAATGGAATGCATTTTTTGTAATGTCACTTGAGTTGAATCAAATCACAGCACATGTTGATGGGTCAAAAGGTCAAATAGGGGAGTGGCTACTTATATTTGTCCTGTTTCACTGCAAGTAAAAGTAGGTAACCTGTACGGGTGACATAAGTGTTTTTTGTATATCCCAACTCCCCCAGAGAGTGGGGTCATGGCCAGGGATCAGCCATTACTGGGGAAAGGGAAACTGAATGCATTCAACTGAAATGTGTCTTCCACATTTAACCCAACCCCTCTGAGTCAGAGAGGCGCGGGGGGCTGCCTTAATCGACATCCACGTCTTCGGCACCCGGGGAACAGTGGGTTAACTGCCTTGTTCAGGGGGCAGAATGACATATTTTTACCTTGTCAGCTCGGGGATTCGATTCAGCAACCTTTCGGTTACTGGCCCAATGCTCTAAGGTTACATGCCGCCCCAGAGACCATAGAGCAATTAGCGTTAACTGCCTTGCTCAAGGGCAGATTGACATATTTTTTTTTACCTTGTCAGCTGGGGGATTCAAACGGGCAACCTTTGGCCTACTGGCCCGATGCTCTTACAGCTCTAGGCTATCTGCCGCCAACTTCCTGCTTTCATTCCTGCTTTGCTCCTATAGGTACACTCGCAATGGCCGCCAGTCCACCCATTATGCCATCATTGACTTGAACGGGGAAGCCTGTTCTATTCATTCTATTTCTATAGCAGCACATGCAGTCAGAAGAAGAGAAAATGTCTTAAAAAAAATCATTTGGCAGGCTAATTAGCGTAATCCAAAAATCCATGACCGTCACAGTCCTATTTCAAGCCTTGCCTAACACACAAATCACAGTTTTGCACGTGCACACGCACAAAGTTAGAGCCCGCACAGATCCATCCACAATACCAGCCATTCACACATAGATAGAATAACTGTAGGTTAAGTTAAGCGCAGTAAGTGAAGCAGCATTCGTTTCTTTCTGTCCCTAGTCCCATCCTGTCTTCCTGTGGGTCTCTCCTCGCCTCCTGCTCTGTAGTCTGTATCCTCTCCATGGCTGGGCTCCAATGGGTCTTGCCAAATGACACACACAAGACAGACACGGGATCGCTCACACACGCGGCCCGGCATATTTTAATAATAGTGCCATGCTGGCCATTTGTCCCTGAACATCGCTGACACAGAAACATGACTGGAGCAGCAGCTGAGAGATGAGTCACTGTGAAACCGTGGAGAGAGAGAGAGCAGCAGGACACAGCCGCTATTCATTACACAAACTTACCAAATCAGGTGGTCGGACACACAGATACTCACTCACACCTCTGCCACGGTGCTGTCATATAAATCTGTAATAACGCAATCCACTGCCACTTATCATTAGTTCTGTCAAACTATTCCACCTCTCCATCACTTATGACATGGAGCGAGCAGTCTGAAACACCTCCCACACAGTCACACACAGTGCAATGGTGTCACACACAGCCCTCACTCACTCTGCTTACTGAGATGATGTGAGGTCTTACTAACACAAATGGTCACTCACGGTCAACTCTCACATGACGGTCTCCATCTCACGCCTGCCTGCACAGGAGAACACACCGCCACTCACTCAATCATTATTAACAGGCAACAAAATCAAGACATTGACCATCATATGTCTAATGTATTTGCTCAAGGCTATTGACCAGTCCAACAGTACACAGAAAAATCTATGCTCCGTCTCTTCAATGTTTATAGAAGGGCTGTTCAATGTCAGTCCTGGAGGTTCAAAACACTTCCGGGTTTTCTTCCTCTCCTTCTAATCAGGGACTAATTCAGACCAGGGACACCAGGTGAGTGCAGTTAACTACCAGGTAGGAACAAAACCCAGAAGGACCGGAATTGAACAGCCCTGGTCTATAGGAATGTGAAGGAGAGAATAAAACACAGTGCCTTTGAGAGGAGGGCCTTGGATGAACAAACTGGATTCTATATAAATCTTTGCATTTGACTATTATTTGTATTATTTTTCCTATAGCTCACCAACATACACGGTGTACAAAACATTAAGAACATCTGCTCTTTCCATGACAGACTGACCAGGTGAATCCAGGTGAAAGTTAAGATCCCTTATTGATGTCATTTGTTAAATCCTTTTCAATCAGTGTAGAAAAAGTGGAGGAGACCAGTTAAAGAAGGATTTTTAAGCCTCGAGACGATTGAGACATGGATTGTGTATGTGTGCCATTCAAAGGGTGAATGGGCAAGACAAAAGATTTAAGTGCCTTTGAACGGGGTATGGTAGTAGGTGCCAGGTGCACCGGTTTGAATGTGTCAAGAAGTGCAACGCTGCTGGGTTTTTCACACTCAATAGTTTCCTGTGTGTATCAAGAATGGTCCACCACCCAAAGGACATCCAGCCAACTTGACAACTGTGGGAAGCATTGGAGTCAACATGGGCCAGAATCCCTGCGGAACGCTTTCGACACCTTGTAGAGTCCATGTCCTGAGGGCAAAAGGGTGGGGTGCCTTTTAGGAAGGTGTTCGTATTTCTTTGTAGTTTACATTTCGAAAGGGGATCAATGTACTGTACTATAACACACAAATCGACAGTTGATCGGTACTAAACATTTGTGACCTCCACCAGATCGTCTCTAGATCTCTAGTTGTCTTTCCTATGATGCTGATAAGGTGATCAGCAGTCAGAGAGCTGAGCGATACTGCTCTGAAGTGGTTCCTCTCTCTCCCATAGGGATCCCATTGCCTTGACCGGTGCCTCAGCTCATTACCACGTTGTTTATAGATCCGATCTATGGATCAGCCACTAACCAAGGGAAGTAGACAACCATACCTCTTCCTGTGTGTTAATAGGTCCCCCCCCGACCCAGATGGGCTAGTAGGACATCTCCACATGTTATATGCTTGTTTCCCCTCGCTTGAATAGTTTGTGATTGTCCCGCCTAAAGGGGGAAGCAAATCATTGAGCATTGGGGGAGGGAACGCCATCTCTGCATGTGAAGATGTGAATTCCGCTTTATTCTGAAAACATTTGCATTCCAAATTTGAACAGTTAAGACTGTCAAGATCACACTAGCTCAGTCACCCAACACCTCGTCCCTTTCACGCTCTGTTCTCTCTCCCCCGCCAGAGATCTCGACACAGTCCGGGTAATAAAAGAGAATCTAAAACCCAAATCAGGAGCAGTGTTTTAGAACACTGATAAATAATGTAGAGGGTGTTCTACTGGACAGCAGGGACGCAGATCTACAGCCAGTGCAGTGCTCGCAGAAAAAGCAGCTCAAAGAGAGAAAAGTTACGGGGGATACAGATGGGGAGTTAGAGGGTGAGAGAGAGAGCGGAAGAGACTAATGCAGGCATGCAGAGAAGTCATACCAGCTCTGCTCAGCCAGTCTTCTCTGCCACAGGGCTGTTTAAAAAGGTAATGGCATTCTGACAAAGCTGCTGCTTTTAAAAACAGGAGCTTTCATCTCAACCAGTGGAGAGGAGACAATCTCCACTATAACATGCGGCACAAAATCAACAATTCTAACCAACTGTTTCATATGAGTGAGAGAGAGTGAGAGAGTGAGAGAGTGAGAGAGTGAGAGAGAGAGAGTGAGAGAGTGAGAGAGTGAGAGAGTGAGAGAGTGAGAGAGTGAGAGAGTGAGAGAGTGAGAGAGAGTGAGAGAGAGTGAGAGAGAGTGAGAGAGTGAGAGAGTGAGAGAGTGAGAGAGTGAGAGAGTGAGAGAGTGAGAGAGTGAGAGAGTGAGAGAGTGAGAGAGTGAGAGTGCGAGAGTGTGAGAGTGTGTGAGAGAGAGAGAGAGAGAGAGAGAGAGGAGGGGAAGAGAGTGAGAGGGGAAGAGAGTGAGAGGGGAAGAGAGAGAGAGAGGGGAAGAGAGAGAGAGAGAGAGAGAGGGGAAGAGAGTGAGAGAGAGGGGAAGAGAGTGAGAGAGAGGGGAAGAGAGTGAGAGAGAGGGGAAGAGAGTGAGAGAGAGGGGAAGAGAGTGAGAGAGAGGGGAAGAGAGTGAGAGAGAGGGGAAGAGAGTGAGAGAGAGGGGAAGAGAGTGAGAGAGAGGGGAAGGAGAGAGAGAGAGAGAGATAGAAGAAAGAGAGAGAGAATGCATGATGTGAAAGAGTGAGAAAGTGCCATGGAGATAAAGAAAGGAACACAGACAGGAAGGGTAGGAATAAGGCAGATGGGGACAGAAAGAGACAGAATAGAGCAAAGAGAGGCATCTCAACACAGATGTGACAGTCATGAAACAATGCGGTGTTAGTTCTCAGTTGAATCCATATCCACAGTATAACAGTCCTGGTAACTCCTGTAAGTCAAGAGAAGACTTGTGAGCAACCCACAAGTGAGCAATTGTAATCTGTGCACTGACTAGTCGGTCATGTTTTACCCTTCAAAGCCAAGCGTTTTTTAGCAATGCCTGTCAGTTATGCAAGCTGTCACATATTGACGGCAATACAACGTTGATACAACATGCAGGCTACATCATTATCGATCTCATAGGAGTCGTGCACAAATCGAGCTAGCTACAGCAACAACCACCTACTATGCACGTTGCTGTGGGAGTGTGGGTAGTTGCATTTCTCCCTTCTCTGCCGTTAGCTGTGGTTGGTTTGTGTATAGCAGTGAAGAAGAAACCCTGGGAGGTATAAAATATTAACGAGGGCCCATTAGGAAGCGGAGAGTGGGTTAGCTAGGTGAGGATGAGCTCTAGAGGAGAGGAGACTAGTAGAGCAATGCACCCATAGAACCCATTCGGAGGCAGAGCAGAGGTCCAACACCGGGTTAGTGTGGGGGCAAGATATTGAGGAGGACTTGAGATGTTTCAACTTTGATGATTAGACGAGATGCGATGAAAGTCTCAATCCCAGTTCACCACAGATCGTCGTCGTTGTTGTGTATCACGTGTGAGCATGTGTATATTTGTCTGTACGTATGTGTCACAGGAGGTTGGTGGCACCTTAATTGGGGAGGAACGGCTCGTGGCAATGGCTGGAGCGGAACGGTATTAAACACATCAAAACACACGGTTTGATGCCATTCCATTCGCTCCGTTCAAGCCACTATTATGAGCCGTCCTCCCCTCAGCAGCCTCCACTGGTATTATTCTCTGTGCAAAGTATAGAAGAGGAAAGGAATAGGTAGGACATGTACAGGTATAGAAATTGCCAATGGTTTTGGCCCAAGCTACCCAGCGTCTGGGAGTGTCTATTTTGGGCCTGTGTATCAGTCGGTCACGTGGGCTGGCAGGGTGATGGATCATGATGAGATTAGCCCGTTGTCCTTCTGCAGCACCGCCGTGCCAGGACTCTGGTGTCACTTTCACTCAGACTCTTTATCAATAATGGGCCACTGGCAGCATGCTACGCTAGTGCTAGGTCAGGCTATGCTAGGCTATGCTGCTCGATGGATATGCCATGATAGCCAAGGGGACCAAATACGCCTAAAGTACACCAGTACAGCCATTGTAGTATTGTAGTTTAACATATGTTGGGCTAAATTAGCAATGTAATGCTAAGCTATATTAATGTAATATCCAAGAAAGGGTTTAACACAGCCATGAATTTATAGCTATATAGATAGATACACTGGTGGAACATACGTGGCTAAATCTGTTACAGTGCACTAGCTACATCCCAAGGGAACAAGAGCCAAAAATAGGCCACGTGAATAATTTACAGTACATGGGGACATATGTGGGCTAATGTGCCATAGCTGGGCATGTTATGGACTACTAGCCAGGAAATAGAGTATAGTCCCTAACACAGTGTGTGTGTGTGTGTGTGTGTACACATATACACACACACACACACACACACACACACACACACACACCCCGTTGAAGTTGGAAGTTTACATACACCTTAGCCAAATACATTTAAACTCCGTTTTTCACAATTCCTGCCATTTAATCCTACAAAAAAATTATCTGTTTGGATCACCACTATATTTTAAGAATGTGAAATGTCAGAATAATACTAGAGAGAATTATTTATTTCAGCTCTTATTTCTTTCATCACATTCCCAGTGGGTCAGAAGTTTACATACTTTGCTTTAACTTGGCCAGGTCGCAGTTGTAAATGAGAACTTGTTCTCAACTAGTCTACCTGGTTAAATAAAGGTGAAATAAAAATAAATAAATACACTCAATTAGTATTTGGTAGCATTGCCTTTAAATTGTTTAACTTGGGTCAAAGCGTCTGCTAAATGACTTAAAATGTAAATGTAAACGTGTCAGGTAGCCTTCCACAAGCTTACCACAATAAGTTGGGTGAATTTTGGCCCATTCCTCCTGACAGAGCTGGTGTAATTGAGTCAGGTTTGTAGGCCTCCCTTGCTCACACACACACTTTTTCAGTTCTGCCCACAAATGTTCTATAGAATTGAGTTCAGGGATTTGTGATGGCCACTCCAATACATTGACTTTGTTGTTCTTAAGCCATTTTGCCACAACTTTGGGTATGCTTGGGGTCATTGTCCAGTTGGAAGACCCATTTGCGAACAGGGTGGTACTCATATTGTGGTTCAGGTCATTAAAAGTTGAAAGTGAAGAAAATGAGTTACAACGGCTCCATGTAAATGATGCATCTAAATACACAAGATACAGTATTCTAAAATACAAGAAGGTTATTTTAGGTCCAGTTTCATTTTCATGAACGAACAGTGGTTTTCACATGAACCCAGAGTAAGTCAGAGTGTGACAGGTAAGAGGGTAAGTTCAGCTCAGTGCTAGTATTATTAGTTACAGCATCATACAGAGAGGTCTGTGGTCCAGAAGTGGTCTCTGGCCTAGCAATAAGCCTGTATCCTGAGGCTGAAAGAGACTGAATGCTTTCACACTCCTCCTCTCTCCCACCATCTGGTACTGACCTCTGGCTCACTCAGCCCACACTCAGCTGGTGTGTTTCACTCTCTCCCTCTCTTCATGCTCGCCTTCTCCTTTCTACTTACTGTCCTTCCCACGCTCAAATCTCCTTTCCATTCAATACTTCCTTCTCTCCCCCTCCCCCCCACCTTACTTCCTTCCACCTCACTTCCTTCCAACTCTCCCCTCTCCACCTCCCCTCCCCCCTCCTTCCTTCCTTCCTTCCTTCCACCTCTCCCCTGCCAGCTCTCTCCCAACCTTACTTCCTTCCACCTCTCCCCCCACCTTACTTCCTTCCACCTCTCCCCCCACCTTACTTCCTTCCACCTCTCCCCCCACCTTACTTCCTTCCACCTCCCCCCTCTCCTCCTTCCACCTCCCCCCTCTCCTCCTTCCACCTCCCCCCTCTCCTCCTTTCACCTCCCCCCTCCTTTCACGTCTTCCCCCAAAAAACTCTCCCCCCTCCCTTCCACTTCTCCTCCCCCCTCCTTCCTTCCACCTCTGCCCCCCTTCCTTTCTTCCTCCCCCCTCCTTTTTTCCTACCACTTCTCCTCCCCCCTCCTTTCTTCCTTCCACCTCTCCTCCCCCCTCTTTTCTTCCTCCCCCTCCTTTCTTCCTTCCACCTCTCCTCCCCCCCTCCTTCCTTCCTTCCACCTCTCCTCCCCCCTCCTTCCACCTCTCCCCCCTCCCACCTCTCCCCCCTCCTTCCTTCCACCTCTGCCCCCTCCTTCCTTCCACCCACCTCTCCCCGCCATCTCTCCCCCATCTTACTTCCTTCCACCTCTCCCCCATCCTTTATTCCTTCCACCTCTCCCCCATCCTTTATTCCTTCCACCTCTCCCCCATCCTTTATTCCTTCCACCTCTCCCCCATCCTTTATTCCTTCCACCTCTCCCCCATCCTTTATTCCTTCCACCTCTCCTCCCCCCTCCTTTCTACCTCTCCCCACCATCTCCCCCTCCTTTCTTCCTTCCACCTCTCCCCTCCTTTCTACCTCTCCCCCACCATCTCTCACCCACCTTACTTCCTTCCACCTCTCCCCCCCTCCTTTATTCCTTCCAACTCCCCCTCTCCTCCCCCCTCCTTTCTTCCTTCCACCTCTCCCCACCACCTCTTCCCCCTCCTTTCTTCATTTCATCTCTCCCACCCTCCCTCCACCTCCTTCCCCCTCTTCCACCTCTCCCCCCACCTTACTTCCTTTCACCTCTCCCCCCACCTTACTTCCTTCCACCTCTCCCCCCACCTTACTTCCTTCCACCTCTCCCCCCACCTTACTTCCTTCCACCTCTCCCCCCACCTTACTTCCTTCCACCTCTCCCCCCACCTTACTTCCTTTCACCTCTCCCCCCACCTTACTTCCTTCCACCTCTCCCCCACCTTACTTCCTTTCACCTCTCCCCCCACCTTACTTCCTTCCACCTCTCCCCCCACCTTACTTCCTTCCACCTCTCCCCCCACCTTACTTCCTTTCACCTCTCCCCCCACCTTACTTCCTTCCACCTCTCCCCCCACCTTACTTCCTTCCACCTCTCCCCCCACCTTACTTTCCTTCCACCTCTCCCCCACCTTACTTCCTTCCACCTCTCCCCCCACCTTACTTCCTTCCACCTCTCCCCCCACCTTACTTTCCTTTCCACCTCTCCCCCCACCTTACTTCCTTCCACCTCTCCCCCCACCTTACTTCCTTCACCTCTCCCCCCACCTTACTTCCTTCCACCTCTCCCCCCACCTTACTTCCTTTCACCTCTCCCCCCACCTTACTTCCTTCACCTCTCCCCCCACCTTACTTCCTTTCACCTCTCCCCCCACCTTACTTCCTTTCCACCTCTCCCCCCACCTCTCCTCCCCCTCTCCTATCTACCTCTCCCCTACCTCTCCTCCCCCCTCCTATCTACCTCTCCCCCTCCTATCTACCTCTCCCCCTCCTATCTACCTCTCCCCCTCCTATCTACCTCTCCCCCTCCTATCTACCTCTCCCCCTCCTATCTACCTCTCCCCCTCCTTTCTACCTCTCCCCCCATCCTCCCCCACCTTACTTCCTTCCACCTCTCCTCCCACCTTACTTCTTTCCACCTCTCCCCCCTCCTTTATTCCTTCCAACTCCCCCCTCCTTTCTTCCTTCCACCTCTCCCCACCACCTATTCCCCCTCCTTTCTTCCTTTCATCTCTCCCACCCTCCCTCCACCTCCTTCCCCCTCTCTTCCTTCCACCTCTCCCCCCACCTTACTTCCTTCCACCTCTCCCCCATCCTTTATTCCTTCCACCTCTCCCCCATTCTTTATTCCTTACACCTCTCCCCCATCCTTTATTCCTTCCACCTCTCCTCCCCCCTCCTTTCTACCTCTCCCCACCATCTCCCCCCTCCTTTCTTCCTTCCACCTCTCCCCTCCTTTCTACCTCTCCCCCACCATCTCTCACCCACCTTACTTCCTTCCACCTCTCCCCACTCCTTTATTCCTTCCAACTCCCCCTCTCCTCCCCCCTCCTTTCTTCCTTCCACCTCTCCCCACCACCTCTTCCCCCTCCTTTCTTCATTTCATCTCTCCCACCCTCCCTCCACCTCCTTCCCCCTCTTCCACCTCTCCCCCCACCTTACATCCTTCCACCTCTCCCCCCACCTTACTTCCTTCCACCTCTCCCCCCACCTTACTTCCTTTCACCTCTCCCCCCACCTTA
Source organism: Salmo trutta (assembly GCF_901001165.1). Classification (NCBI taxonomy): domain Eukaryota; kingdom Metazoa; phylum Chordata; class Actinopteri; order Salmoniformes; family Salmonidae; genus Salmo; species Salmo trutta. The sequence goes on from NC_042994.1 coordinate 14,314,306, forward strand.
CTTCCTTTCACCTCTCCCCCCACCTTACTTCCTTTCACCTCTCCCCCCACCTTACTTCCTTTCACCTCTCCCCCCACCTTACTTCCTTCCACCTCTCCTCCCACCTTACTTCTTTCCACCTCTCCCCCCTCCTTTATTTCTTCCAACTCCCCCCTCCTTTCTTCCTTCCACCTCTCCCCACCACCTCTTCCCCCTCCTTTCTTCCTTCCACCTCTCCCCCCCTTTCCTTCCTTCCTTCCACCTCTCCCCCCCCTTTCCCTCCTTCCACCTCTCCCCTCCCTCCTTCCACCACTCCCCTCCCTCCTTCCACCACTCCCCTCCCTCCTTCCACCACTCCCCTCCCTCCTCCTCCTCCCACCTCTGCCGCCCCTCCTTCCACCTCTCCCCCCCTTTCCTTCCACCTCTTCCCCCTTTCCTTCCACCTCTCCCACCACTCCCCTCCCTCCTTCCTCCCTCCTTCCACCACTCTCCTCCCACCTCTGCCGCCCCTCCTTCCACCTCTCCCCCCCTTTCCTTCCACCTCTCCCACCACTCCCCTCCCTCCCACCACTCCCCTCCCTTCTCCTCCTCCCACCTCTGCCGCCCCTCCTTCCACCTCTCCCCCCTCCTTTCTTCCTTCCACCTCTCCCCCTCCTTTCTTCCTTCCACCTCTCCCCCCTCCTTTCTTCCTTCCACCTCTCCCCCCCTCCTTTCTTCCTTCCACCTCTCCCCCCTCCTTTCCTTCCTTCCACCTCTCCCCCCTCCTTTCCTTCCTTCCACCTCTCCCCCCTCCTTTCCTTCCTTCCACCTCTCCCCCCTCCTTTCCTTCCTTCCACCTCTCCCCCCTCCTTTCTTCCTTCCACCTCTCCCCCCTCCTTTCCTTCCTTCCACCTCTCCCCCCCTTTCCTTCCTTCCTTCCACCTCTCCCCCCCTTTCCTTCCTTCCTTCCACCTCTCCCCCCCCTTTCCTTCCTTCCTTCCACCTCTCCCCCCCTTTCCTTCCTTCCTTCCTTCTCTCCCCCCCCTTTCCTTCCTTCCTTCTCTCCCCCCCTTTCCTTCCTTCCTTCTCTCCCCCCCTTTCCTTCCTTCCACCTCTCCCCCCCTTTCCTTCCTTCCACCTCTCCCCCCCTTTTCCTTCCTTCCACCTCTCCCCCCCTTTCCTTCCTTCCACCTCTCCCCCCCTTTCCTTCCTTCCACCTCTCCCCCCCTTTCCTTCCTTCCACCTCTCCCCCCCTTTCCTTCCTTCCACCTCTCCCCCCCTTTCCTTCCTTCCACCTCTCCCACCACTCCCCACCCTACTTCCACCACTCCCCTCCCTCCTCCTCCTCCTCCCACCACTCCCCACCCTCCTTCCACCTCTCCCACCACTCCCCACCCTCCTTCCACCTCTCCCACCACTCCCCTCCCTCCTCCTCCTCCCCCTCCTTCCACCTCTCCCCCCCTTTCCTTCCTTCCACCCTCTCCCCCCTTTCCTTCCTTCCACCTCTCCCCCCCTTTCCTTCCTTCCACCTCTCCCCCCCCCTTTCCTTCCTTCCACCTCTCCCCCCCCCTTTCCTTCCTTCCACCTCTCCCCCCTTCCACCTCTCCCCCCTTTCCTTCCTTCCTGTCTAAACACCAGCGAGACAGTGATCCACAACACAGTACGTACAGGTACAGACTGGTATGTGTGGGTGGTGGGTCACTGAGGTAGAGTAAGAGGAGGGAGCACATGGGGGCCATGTGAACTCACCCTGGGTTGCCAGTTCTCATACTGCTTCTGCAGGTTGGCCCCGATGGTCTCCAGGGCTTTCTGTGGACTCATGGACAGAGGGTCTGGAGGAGAGGAAACAGACACTCATTATCATAGAGACAACATAAGACTTGGGTACAACCAGCACAGCAACACAGTAGTGAAATGCACAAAAATGACCACATTACTTATAATACTTGCACTTATATTTATCTATAAGCATTGCTTTTACAAGATGGGAAGGTAAACGTATTGTAGATCTGAAGTAACAGATCTGTATACAGTGTTTATTATGGGGTATTGGGTATTGTGTGTAGATTGATGTACAGTAATGGTCAAAAGTTTGGACACCTACTCATTCAAGGGTTTCTATTTTTACTATTTTCTACATTGTAGAATACTGAAGACATTAAAACTATGGTTAGAACACATATGGAATCATGTACCCAAAAGGGTTAAATCACATGTTTTGATGACAGCTTTGCACACTCTTGGCATTCTATCAACCAGCTTTGTTAGGTAGTCACATGGAATGCTTTTCCAACCGTCTTGAAGGAGTTCCCACATATGCTGAGCACTTGTTGGCTGCTTTTCCTTCACTCTGCGGTCCAACTCATCCCAAACCATCTCAATTGGGTTGAGGTCAGGGGATTGTGGAGGCCAGGTCATCTGATGCAGCACTCCATCACTCTCCTCCTTGGTCAAATAGCCCTTACACAGTCTGGAGGTGTGTTGGGTCATTGTCCTGTTGAAAAACAAATGAGTCCCACTAAGCGCAAACCAGATGAGATGGCGTATCGCTGCAGAATGCTGTGGCAGCCATGCTGGTTAACTGTGCCTTGAATTGTCACCAGCAAAGCGCCCCAAAACAATTACACCACCTCCATGCTTCACAGTGGGAACCACACATGCAGAGATCATCCATTCACCTACTCTGTGTCTCACAAAGACACGGCGGTTGGAATCAAAATCTCAAATTTGTACTCAGACCAAAAGACAGATTTCCACCTGTCTAATGTCCGTTGCTCGTGTTTCCTGGCCCAAACAAGTCACATCTTCTGATTGGCGATCTTTAGTAGTGTTTCCTTTGCAGCAATACGACCATAAACACCTGATTCACACAGTCTCCTCTGAACAGTTGATGTTGAGATATGTCTGTTACTTGAACTCTGTGAAGCATTTATTTGGGCTGCAATTTCTGAGGCTGGTAACTCTAATGAACTTATCCTTTGCAGCAGAGGTAACTCTGGGTCTTCCTTTCCTGTGGCGGTCCTCATGAGAGCCAGTTTCATCATAGCGCTTGATGGTTTTTGCGACTGCACTTGAAGAAACTTTCAAAGTTCTTGAAATGTTCCAGATTGACTGACCTTCATGTCTTAAAGGAATGATGGACTGTTGTTTCTCTTTGCTTCTTTGAGCTGTTCTTGCCATAATATGGACTTGGTCTTTTACCAAATAGGGCTATCTTCTGTATACCACCCATACCTTGTCACAACAAAACTGATTGGCTCAAACGCATTGAGGAAAGAAATTCCACAAATTAACAAGGCACACCTGTTAATTTAAATGCATTCAAGGTGACTATGTCATGAAGCTGGTTGAGAGAATGCCAAGAGTGTGCAAAGGATGGTTACTTTGAAGAATGTCAAATATAAAATCTATTTTGAATTGTTTAACACTTTGATTACTACATGATTCCATGTGTTATTTCATAGTTTTGATGTCTTCACTATTCTACAATGTAGAAAATAGTTTAAAAAAATATTTTAAAAAACATTTAAAATGAGTAGGTGTCCAAACGTTTGACTGGTACTGTAAATGCTACAATTGTGAGCTGCAGTATTCCACAAATTATTTGGATTAAGAGTCCTCCAGCCCATTTGATATGCCACAACACAGAGATCAGATAAATCCCAATATTGCCATCACAATGAAGCAGATATTCAGTTTAGACAGTTAACCCAATAGAGAACCAGTATCACAATCCCTCGCCATTTGTTTAGTAGGGCTGTTTCGCTTATCAAATTAAAACTACATAATATTGAGAAATCTCCCCAGCGCTTCGGATTGAAATATTGCCAAGAAGAAATCAAATTGTATAAAGCATAGCGCATATTATAGATTCTGAGATATCAAATTCTGCCCACAATGCAGAGAATTACATTATTGATTTAGAAAAGACTGGATGTATTGACAATATGCATATTCAGGGACACTGACAATGTTTTGGGGACATAAGGAAATAAAAACAAATGTATATTGTGCAGTATAACGCAACTGCAGTGAGTAAATGTAAGATGACCCTAAAGTGGTATGATGCATTCATTTCTCTACAGATGGGGACCTGTAAAATGAAGGAAGGAGGGAGGGGGTGGGGTGAGGAGGGTGGGTCAGAAAAGAAGAATGATAGCTAATGATTGTGCATTTAAGGTTATTCTAGACAGTTATTTTTAAATAAACCATGATCTGATGATTGACAGTTTGCACTGTGCTCAGTCAAAGTCTACAATGAAACAGGAGCAGACTGTCAGAAGTCTTTGCTTTTTTGAATGTGTTAAGTGCTTCCTTTCATAAACTCTACCATCAAACAGTCTTGGGTTATGTGGTTTCTTTTTGTCAAACCATCTGTGGGGGTGTAACGTTTCATTATTACTGTCATTTTGTCTGTCTGGTTTCTTCTCAGTTGTCTAATATACTGTTATGAGATTACTTACAAAACTTGGATGGAGGGCAGGGCAATATGGTCATATTTTTCTCATTTTTCAACGGTATGAAGATATTTAATGTTTTGGAATAACAAAAGTTCTAAATATGCTTCACGAGGAGTGCATGATCCTAGGGTGGCAACAAATAACATTCGTTTTAATTTGTATGGTTTCCTTTATCAGAATAATTATTTTCTATAAACAGGTTTCCATCAAACCTTTTTATGCACATGAAGTACACATCAGATAAAAAAAATTCACGATAGGCTTGATGAAAACAGCAAATGTCGGTAAACTTTCCAAATGTCGACAAAAAGTAAATAGACAAGGTGGGATCTTTGTATCTGTAAAATTAATTATGCGAGAAATGGGTGGTGGAAACGCTTTTATGAGCAAATATTGCTATAATAAACATCATATCGAAGTAAACTTGGAGTCACAATGACATGTGTGGTCCTCCCACTAGGCTACAGATGAAACAGGTATTGATGAACTTCATAGGGTGGTGAAAGTGCAAGGTGATGAGCTTTATGCTCCTTTCCAATAAATATCGAGGGTAATATTATGGTGACATGTTGATCGATCCTGCAGTTAAACAAATAAAAAGAATCTTGCTCTTTTGTCCATAATAATCTTGTAATGTAGGTTTAGACACTAGGCTATACCGGTACTATCTGCGAGCTTTTGGTTAGAGCGCATGTGCCAATACCAGAGTGTGGAAATTCACTACATAACGCAAACATTTGTGACAAAACCAGCAGTAGAGTTGAACATGCATTGGAAACCCATTTAACTTGTATTTTTTATTCAGTACATGGGAATTTAACCACAAAATATATTTGAATGTGCACTACGTCATCACGCGCAGCCTTTTACCAACAAGTCAATTTGATTGAAACCCATCTCTGGTTTGAAAATGCGAATATTCTAAAATCTGCAGAAAACTATATGCGCATGAAAATCTGTCGCCAATTGGATGGAAACATAGTTTAAGACCATATATTTTCAAATGGATTCAATGAATGTACTTTCGCCACAAGGGGCATTGTGCCAACTGGCTTATGTGCCTTTTTTGTGAGCAAAACTTTTTGTGGAAGACATTACACAGGGCACTGACCCCTTCCCAACGTTGTCGTGATATGTCGAGTTTCCTTGTAGGCCTATTTGGCGGGAAACTGAAGCCAGCTGTATAGCCTATTGCCTGTGTGAGTCATTCTGGGGCACAACTTTCACTTGGGACAAGGGGTCATGTCCCCCCCACATTCTGAAATTGCATTTTTGTTCCCCCCCCAGTTTTATCATTGCAATGTGATACAAAAAGCGGTAAAGGTGTGCTTTATGACATAAGGTCGCCTCCGAGCAGTCGGGTAGGCTATTTAGAGTGTTCAGCTAGCTGGATTTAGGACCACGCTGATGCCACAGAGCAGGCTGACAGGCTGTGTGAAGGCAAAGCTCTGGAAGGTTGGCTGGACCAGCACAGGAGAGTTGAGGATAGTTCAGTGTGTATGTGTTGCGCTCTTTCACAAAGTTGTAAAAGCAAGCAGAGCAAAAACTGGCTACTCCTCAGTTGACTGATGTAGCTGGCAAGGTAACTGCTGTTTAACTTAACGGAAAAAACAAAACTGAGCTAGTATTGTAACATTAGGTAATGTTTCATCCCCTCTTGACTGAGGTAAATTAATCAGCTATGCTAGCTAGTAGCTACCACAGTCAGGTCAGTTCTAGCCTCTAGTTATCTGTCAGATAGATAGTAATAATAGCCATCTCATATTGCTAACAGCTGTTGTTTGTATGGAAATGTTATGTCTTTGTTTTGTCCCTTTTCAGAATTAAATTAACTTTGCTTGCTTTCGCCAGTTGATGTACCGTTAGCTAACTTTTGGCCAGCTCTCTCTAACATTAGCTATTATTTTTGCCTTAATCACACTAGACCTGAATCAAACGATGAAACCATCAACAAAACGATTTAAGATTCCTATTCTGACGCTTTTTCAGTGCTATGTGAGTTTTATTAGACAGTATGGCAATGTACCTTTATTGATCATTTTCCCTGATTTCCCTGATCAATAGTTTTAATTCCCTAAAACGTAGGGAATTATTCCCTACGTTTTACACTGACAGTTATAAACAGCGCTAACGTTACAGACGTCACTGTCATGGTGCACAGTAAAGGTCTGCCTGGGACCTATTTCTTCTTCCCCATCCCACTCGCAGCCTGCTGGCTTTCTGCCCGACTCCCACTCGCTACCACAAGAACTGGTCCCAAATGTTATTTTAGCCGTATGTGACGCAGATCACTTGCCAGCCATGGTTCCCGCAATTTTATGCCCTATAGGCAATATCAAATGCACAATTACATTGGAAATAGGTTAAATTTCCAGAGATTCTCACATGGTCCTTATAGTGTGTTAGTGGGCTATATCAGCCAAGATGCTAGATGTAGTTAAAGTGAGCAGAGTTGGACAAACTTGCACTTTCTCTTGAGCTATTTTTATAGCCGACCTTTTAGCAGTGGGAAGATTTACAAACAGAAATATGGATGATCAATATTCTAAGCAATGTAGTAAACTACAGCCTAATCATATGCCTATTTAGGAAGTACATTTCCTTGGAAACAACTGCCCCGTGCTTCTCATCCCATGCATAGGCTATAGCCTACTATTGAATTGAGACCACACGGGCACCTGATCTCACAGGTATGGCTACTGAACTGGAAGCAGCAAACTTGATGACAGCGACACCTGCTACGCTTTGCGTAGGTCTATAGGATATAGCCTACCTTTTAGGAGGACGATTTGCAGGCAGAGGCAAAAACAGGTCATCAATACTTACTGAAAAGGTAGTACGATGATTAAATGTGTTGATTGCACTTCGACTCACATTGGTGGAGAGCCCTCCACTTCTTTCCATTATCAATATGTATTTAGAAACAATAGTAAACTACAGTCTAATCATATTTAAGTTAATTTCATATTCAAATTAACCGCCACGTGATTCTCTGCGCATGTAGGCAGCCTACTCTATATCAATGAGACCACATACGAGGCGCAGTTGAACTCTCACGCCCAACTAGGAGAGGTAGACTACTGAAGTTGAAGCATGCGTGAATAACGTGAAAAATATATATGTGCTGTTAATACAATAGGAAGGCCAACGCATACAAAGCAGAAAGAGGAACGATTCCAAATAATCTGTGGGACAACAAAAATATTTGCATCCCAAAGTCGTCTGTCTGACCATGAAAAATGCCAACCGCGTCCCAACGATCTTTGTCGCGACCCGCGGGAATGCAGCCCTCTAGTGCAGTCAGTACACAACACTATGCTTGACATGTCTTAGCAGGATCAGATGGTGACAGGGGTCCCAAAATGGTCAGACAGCCAATTTTGCTGTATATTAACAATAAAGGTAGTACGATGATTAAATGTGTTGATTGCACTTCGACTCACATTGGTGGAGAGCCCTCCACTTCTTTCCATTATCAATATGTATTTAGAAACAATAGTAAACTAGTGAATGATACAAAGTTCCATCTTGAATTGAAGGGTAGACCTACAGTAGCTACAAGACAGCATTTTAAGTTTAAAGATACAGTCCGGGAATAATGGTCTTTTCAATTATTGAACCATTATATTATCTAAGAATAGAATCAATGTATAAATGTACACCAAGGTAATTACTTTGTCATCCCTCATTTTTAGGAGGATCAGATGGTGACAGGGATCTCAGCAGGCAGCCAGGGAAGACCAGTCTGACGCAGGCAAGGTGAATTTCTACAGATTCTGGACAAGCCAGATGCTATTTTAAGGCAGTCTGACAACCCTCCAAAGTTGATTTCCAAACTGTATCAAGGGTTGATGGAGGCATTTTCCAATGACACAACACACGACCTGGTAGAAGCTATTGATGATATGAACATGACTGGGCATTCATCATCATCATCATCATCTCAGACATAAATGACTGCAGTTTCAGACCATCCATAGAACATACTAGATGCCAGTGAAACTGAATTACATGCACTCAGAAATGTCATTCCTCTACTGGAGGTGTAAAACACAAAAGGGGACATATTTTCATATGTATTCAGACCCCTTGAATTTTTCCACATTGTTACGTTAGTCTTATTGTAATGGATTAAATAGTGTTTTCCCCCTAACCAATCTATACACAATACCCCATAATGACAAAGCAAAAACAGGTTTGTAGATATTTTTGTAAATGTATATATACACACAACAACAAAAAATTAAATGACATTTACATAGGTATTCAGACCCTTTACTCAGTCCTTTGTTGAAGCACCTTTAGCAGCGAGTACAGCCTTGAGTCTTTTGGGGTATGACGTTACAAGCTTGGCACTCCTGTATTTGGAGAGTTTCTCCCATTCTTCTCTGCAGATCCTCTCAAGCTCTGTCAGGTTGGATGGGGAGCGTTGCAGCACAGGTATTTTCAGGTCTCTCCAGAGATGTTTGAGCTCTGGCTGGGCCACTCAAAGTGTCCCAAAGCCACTCCTGCATTGTCTTGGCTGTGTGCTTAGGGTCATTTTCCTGTTGGAAGGTGAACCGTCACGCCAGTCTGAGATCCTGAGTGTTCTGGAGGAGGTTTTCGTCAAGAACCGCTCCGTTCATCTTTCCCTCGATCCTAACTAGTCTCCCAGTCCCTGCCCCTGAAAAACATCCCCACAGCATGATGCTGCCACCACCATGCTTCACCGTAAGGATGGTGCCAGGTTTCCTCCAGGCGTGATGCTTGGCATTCAGGCCAGAGAATTTTGTTTCTCATGGTCTGAGAGTCTTTAGGTGGCTTTTGGCAAACTCCAAGTGGACTGTCATGTGCCTTATACTTAAAAGTGGCTTCTGTCTGGACACTCTACCATAAAGGCCTGATTGGTGAAGTGCTGCAGAGATGGTTGTCCTTCTGGAAGATTCACCCATCTCCACAGAGGAACTCTGGCAGAGTGACCATCAGGTTCTTGGTCACCTCCCTGACCAAGGCCCTTCTCCCCCACTTGCTCAGTTTGGCCGGCCGGCCAGCTCTAGGAAGAGTCTTTGTGATTCTAAACTTCTAAGATTTGAGATGGAGGCCACTATGTTCTTGGGGACCTTCAATGCTGCAGAAATGTTTTGGTACCCTTCCCCAGATCTGTGCCGCGACAATCCTGTCTCAGAGCTCTACGGACAACTCCTTCGACCTCATGGCCTGGTTTTTGCTTTGGCATGCACTGTCAACTGTGGGACTATATATAGACAGGTGTGTGCCTTTCCAAATCATGTCCAATCAATTTACCACAGGTGGACTCCAATCAAGTTGTAGAAACATCTCAAGGATGATCAATGGAAACAGGACGCATCTGAGCTCAATTTGAAGTTTAATAGCAAAGGGTCTGAAAACGAATGTAAATAAGGTATTATATTTTATAAATTAGTAAACATTTTAAAAACCTGTTTTCGCATTGTCATTATGGGGTATTGTGTGTAGATTGATGAGGAAAACATCTTATTTAATCCCTTTTAGAATAAGGCTGTAATGTAACAAAATGTGGAAAAAGTCAAGGGGTCTGAATACTTTCTGAATGCACTGTATGGTCTTGTGAAGGCTGGCTGAATTCTGGCAACAAGTATGTTCTTTTATCTCAGCATGACGACAGATTCTCCCTTCTCCCCGTTGTGTTTGCTTGGAAATGTTGATACTTGAGACTTATCAGAAGAATCTGTGTAACCAAACATTTATAGGGGCTAAGAAATGCATTGCTATTAATTCGAAGGTTGGTTATCCTCCCACAATGTCAAGTTATGTATCACTAGACTTGATTTATTACCAGATTAAGGGTATACTGAACAACTTTTACAAGGTCTGGATGCCTTATACGGAATACAGTACGACTAAAGGAGTCTGTATTGAAAACATGCCCACGTCAGGGGATATACCCATTTAGGCAATCCCTGGTTTCCGTCCTGTGCATTGTCACTCTGTCCTTGGCCTAACACACCCAAAACCAATCCTGAATGTTTCACTAAGATCCTACATTTGAGTGGGGTGTGTTGGGTTTTTTGTTTTGTTTTCTGTTTCAAAACCTTTCCCTTGGGAATAAAAATAAATAAAAAGCTATGATTGAACGGGGAGGAAAATGTGTTGGGAGAGAGCTGAGTTAGGCTGGCTGGCTGGTTAGGCAGGCAGGCTGGTCTGGCTGAAATTTGATATAGCGGATTTCTTAATAAAAACAATCAAAAGTCTGTATTTTATTCACGAGTTGCTCATTTGTTAGGCTATTGGTTAAAGGTGCAACACAATATTTATTACAGAATCACCTTTGATTTAGTTCAGTCTTATTAATCACTTAAACATATTTAATAATGATCTCTTACCTAGCTTGGTGACAGAGGGCATTTTTGCCTACTTTTTGTTCTAAATTGAGACGGCACATTGGATTGTGTAAAAATGCAGGGAATGAGCTTTAGGTGCCCCCAGACAGGTTGCCCCCCCACTTCTAAAATCAAAGTAAAGCCCCTGAAGTATTTTATTAAAGTGAAACAATGTGTCTGTTTGCTGCTTTTCATTAAATCATGCACAGCTGTTCTTTATATGGCCTAAAACCAATGTGTTCAAATGGGCAGGTTCATCAATCATGAAAATAGAACCTGGTAAAAGACCGACATTTGGACGTTTCAATTAAAAATGACTGTCACATGACTATATTAATGTAAACATTGTGATTTTAGAGGCAAAGTAACAGCCTATGATTAGGCTCAGAGGAAGGCGCAAACAATAGTCAAGGACTCCAACCACCCTAGTAAAAAAAATTATTAGTCATAGACTGTTCTCTCTGCTAACACACACACACACACACAGAGAGAGAGATATCTACCCGAGGTTCAACTTTAAGGCAAGGGCATATTTTGAAACCATTTTGAACTTCCGGTGAACTTCCGGTCCGGAGCGAGCAGTCGCACTTCGCTTCGCTCCACAGGTAATATTACACTTCTTTACATTACAACGGTTTGGTTTGTTTGATCTGAGCAATTTTTCTTAGCTATCAAAGATAATTGTGTGGTTTAGAGTAATTAGAGTAATTATCGAGGCTAGCTATTTTTTCGTCCTCCTAACGTAGTCAACACTGCTAGCTGCTAGCTAGTCAACACTGCTAGCTAGCCAACCGTTACCGACTAGCAGCGCTGTAGATACTAATACATTACAACGGAACGATTTGACTAGTGCAGTGTTAGCTAGCTAGCTACATAGCTGTCTTTGTCATAGCTTGATAATTGTGTAGTTTAGTAATTATCGAGGTTAGCTAGGTTAGCTAGCCAGCTATTTCCGTCCCCCGCAACGCCATTGTTCCATACCTAGCCAACTATTACCGACGAGCAGCATTGTAGAAACTAAATACATTACAAAGGAACGACTTGATTAGTGTTATGTTATGCTAGCTAGCTACAAAGTTGCTTTTGTATAATAGCCAACCTCTACCGACTAGCAGCACTGTAGAAACTATTACATTACAACGGAACGACTTGATTAGTGTAGTGTTGTGTTAGTTAGCTAGCATTTGTCATTTTAGTAAATAAGATTTTCGCAACATAAGCTTAACTTTCTGAACATTCGAGACGTGTAGTCCACTTGTCATTCCAATCTCCTTTGCATTAGCGTAGCCTCTTCTGTAGCTTGTCAACTATGTGTCTGTCTATCCCTGTTCTCTCCCCTCTGCACAGGCCATACAAACGCTTCACACCGCGTGGCCGCTGCCACTCTAACCTGGTGGTCCCAGCGCGCACAACCCACGTGGAGTTCCAGGTCTCCGGCAGCCTCTGGAACTGCCGGTCTGCGGCCAACAAGGCTGAGTTCATCTCAGCCTATGCTACCCTCCAGTCCCTAGACTTCCTGGCGTTGACGGAAACATGGATTACCACAGATAACACTGCTACTCCTACTGCTCTCTCCTCGTCTGCCTACGTGTTCTCGCATACCCCTAGAGCATCGAGCCAGCGGGGTGGTGGCACTGGAATCCTCATCTCTCCCAAGTGGACATTCTCTCTTTCTCCCCTGACCCATCTGTCTATCTCCTCATTTGAATTCCATGCTGTCACAGTTACCAGCCCTTTCAAGCTTAACATCCTTATCATTTATCGCCCTCCAGGTTCCCTTGGAGAGTTCATCAATGAGCTTGATGCCTTGATAAGTTCCTTCCCTGAGGATGGCTCACCTCTCACAGTTCTGGGTGACTTTAACCTCCCCACGTCTACCTTTGACTCATTCCTCTCTGCCTCCTTTCCACTCCTCTCCTCTTTTGACCTCACCCTCTCACCTTCCCCCCTACTCACAAGGCAGGCAATACGCTTGACCTCATCTTTACTAGATGCTGTTCTTCCACTAATCTCATTGCAACTCCCCTCCAAGTCTCCGACCACTACCTTGTATCCTTTTCCCTCTCGCTCTCATCCAACACTTCTCACTCTGCCCCTCCTCGGATGGTATTGCGCCGTCCCAACCTTCGCTCTCTCTCTCCCGCTACGCTCTCCTCTTCCATCCTATCATCTCTTCCCTCTGCTCAAACCTTCTCCAACCCATCTCCTGATTCTGCCTCCTCAACCCTCTCCTCCCTTTCTGCATCCTTTGATTTTCTCTGTCCCCTATCCTCCAGGCCGGCTCGGTCCTTCCCCTCCTGCGCCGTGGCTCGACGACTCACTGCGAGCTCACAGAACAGGGATCCGGGCAGCCGAGAGGAAATGAGGGAAAATCGCCTCCCTGCGGACCTGGCATCCTTTCACTCCCTCCTCTCTACATTTTCCTCTTCTGTCTCTGCTGCTAAAGCCACTTTCTACCACTCTAAATTCCAAGCATCTGCCTCTAACCCTAGGAAGCTCTTTGCTACCTTCTCCTCCCTCCTGAATCCTCCTCCCCCTCCTCTCTCTCTGCGGATGACTTCGTCAACCATTTTGAAAAGAAGGCTGATGACATCCGATCCTCGTTTGCTAAGCCAAACGACACCGCTGGTCCTGCTCACACTGCCCTACCCTGTGCTTTGACCTCTTTCTCCCCTCTCTCTCCAGATGAAATCTCGCGTCTCGTGACGGCCGGCCGCCCAACAACCTGCCCACTTGACCCTATCCCCTCCTCTCTTCTCCAGACCATTTCCGGAGACCTTCTCCCCTACCTCACCTCGCTCATCAACTCATCCTTGACCGCTGGCTACGTCCCTTCCGTCTTCAAGAGAGCGAGAGTTGCACCCCTTCTGAAAAAACCTACACTCGATCCCTCCGATATCAACAACTACAGACCAGTATCCCTTCTTTCTTTTCTCTCAAACTCTTGAACGTGCCGTCCTTGGCCAGCTCTCCTGCTATCTCTCTCAGAATGACCTTCTTGATCCTAATCAGTCAGGTTTCAAGACTGGGCATTCAACTGAGACTGCTCTTCTCTGTGTCACGGAGGCTCTCCGCACTGCTAAAGCTAACTCTCTCTCCTCTGCTCTCATCCTTCTAGACCTATCTGCTGCCTTTGATACTGTGAACCATCAGATCCTCCTCTCCACCCTCTCCGAGCATCTCCGGCGCGGCCCACGCTTGGATTGCGTCCTACCTGACAGGTCGCTCCTACCAGGTGGCGTGGCGAGAATCTGTCTCCGCACCACGTGCTCTCACCACTGGTGTCCCCCAGGGCTCTGTTCTAGGCCCTCTCCTATTCTCACTATACACCAAGTCACTTGGCTCGGTCATATCCTCACATGGTCTCTCCTATCATTGCTACGCAGACGACACACAATTAATCTTCTCCTTTCCCCCTTCTGATAACCAGGTGGCGAATCGCATCTCTGCATGTCTGGCAGACATATCAGTGTGGATGACGGCTCACCACCTCAAGCTGAACCTCGGCAAGACGGTGCTGCTCTTCCTCCCGGGGAAGGACTGCCCGTTCCATGATCTCACCATCACGGTTGACAACTCCCTTGTGTCCTCCTCCCAGAGTGCTAAGAACCTTGGCGTGACCCTGGACAACACCCTGTCGTTCTCCACTAACATCAAGGCGGTGACCCGATCCTGTAGGTTCATGCTCTACAACATTCGCAGAGTACGACCCTGCCTCACACAGGAAGCAGCGCAGGTCCTAATCCAGGCACTTGTCATCTCCCGTCTGGATTACTGCAACTCGCTGTTGGCTGGGCTCCCTGCCTGTGCCATTAAACCCCTACAACTCATCCAGAACGCCGCAGCCCGTCTGGTGTTCAACCTTCCCAAGTTCTCTCACGTCACCCCGCTCCTCCGCTCTCTCCACTGGCTTCCAGTTGAAGCTCGCATCCGCTACAAGTCCATGGTGCTTGCCTACGGAGCTGTGAGGGGAACGGCACCTCCGTACCTTCAGGCTCTGATCAGGCCCTACACCCAAACAAGGGCACTGTGTTCATCCACCTCTGGCCTGCTCGCCTCCCTACCTCTGAGGAAGCACAGTTCCCGCTCAGCCCAGTCAAAACTGTTCGCTGCTCTGGCACCCCAATGGTGGAACAAGCTCCCTCACGACGCCAGGACAGCGGAGTCAATCACCACCTTCCGGAGACACCTGAAACCCCACCTCTTTAAGGAATACCTGGGATAGGATAAAGTAATCCTTCTAACCTGGGATAGGATAAAGTAATCCTTCTAACCCCCCCCCCCCCAAAAGATTTAGATGCACTATTGTATAGTGGTTGTTCCACTGGATATCATAAGGTGAATGCACCAATTTGTAAGTCGCTCTGGATAAGAGCGTCTGCTAAATGACTTAAATGTAAATGTACTCACCTCATATCTTGATAATATGCACACAAACTAAAGAATGCTATTTTAGTATTTTATTAAACTTAAGATTCTCACCAAGACAGGCAGACAGTACAAACAGTACAGTAGGCTATACATTGCACAAGAAGAATAGGCTATTTTAAGAGATTTAAGAGAATGAATGCAAATGTATGCTGTTAATGAACAATAACTAGGCCCAATCTATCAACTACCAGATCTGAATAAATGGGTTGGATGGATGGCTTTGATTGTCCAGCAATCTTGCACTGCTACCCTCAGCATTCATTATTCTTGGAGGAGGTCTGAACAAGCAACAGGGATGTCACCAGAGATTCATAACCAGGGGCTCAGCCCTGAAAACCAGGGACTGACAGGGTACCGGCAAATCATTGTATTTGTGGGTCTGAGAAAAATGAGTGGATGAATACACAGATAGTAAGCCTGCAATATGAAGAGGAAATTCTAATCCAACTTTCCAGGGGCACTCACTTATCCAAAGTCCTGGTGATGCCCCTGACAAGCAATGGAAACTGAATTTATCCTCTTCGTGCTTCCCAAAAATATCCTGGCGCATGAAGGCTACATCTACAGATGGAAATGACACACCGCAAATAAGTCCTTCTGGAAGTGCATCGAATAGAATGTTTTCGAATACTGAGGTCGCATAATGCTCACTGAAGGGGTCATCTCCAAGTTATACTGGATACGCGGTTCTTTCAGCGCCTGGAACATCAACTAGAGGAGCTCAGGACATACTATCAAGGCAACATGGGTTGGGGAGAAGGTTGGAGACATTAGAAGAAAGCCAATGTTTCCCACAGATATGTCTTAATAACGGCTTTATTATTATGAATTATTTGTGTGCGAGTTGAGTATGGAACAGGTTATGCAAGCGTGTGTGTTTGTGTGTTCTTACCGATCCAGCACTCCAGTCTGGCGCAGGGTGACGTCTTGACCACGTCAGGAGGGTCCACTCCCACGTTGAGACACAACACCAGGGCCACACTCACAGTCTTCATCTGGAGAGACAGAAGTCGATACACATGCTTCTCAATACACACTTTGTTTATATGAGATATAATCCCAATACCTGCTCTCATATACAGCGTGAAGAGACCCTGTTTATTTACATTATTTGGGTGAAGGACGTTAATATTTCACAGTTCATAGAGCGGCTCGGACTAGAGTCCTCACACACACACTATACGGCTCTGAGAAAGGCATCTGACAACGTCAGCCTCTAGATTTTCCTTCAAATTATTATCAGATGTGCATATTTTACTTTCAAGACAATTCGATACGCATCTGTGTGGGGAGGGGGAGGCAATGTAGCCTACGTTTTTTGTTCTCCCACTTTGGTACTGATATCAGCATCACCCGCTAATTAACTTTCTTCTGGTAGTTGACTTTTATTCCGGTAAAACATCATTTTCAACAACGCATAGATAACAATAACCTAGCAAATGACGTAGGTTGTCACTCAACTAATAGCGTAATATCACACAAGCCATTTTAGCATTTGAATGCCGAAGGCGCCGTGCAGATGTGCAAGATCAGGAACAGGCCGCCTACCTGGCGAAGCTGGGCACGGTGCTCAGTTTGACTAGGCTACTGATATTTTTCCTGGGGTTGTTGGGCATGCAAAATGACTCACAGTTACAAGCTGAGTTCCACACTGAAGGAAAGGACGCATCAGTGGTGGGTTTGGCCTTCCATTTGTACACACACAAGCTCCCGCAGGCGTCTGACACGCCAAAACGTCAGCCCCCTGTTTGTCCTTCAAATATCAAGAAATAGTGCTCCTGCGTTTATTTGTATTTTTCATTACTTGAGGTGTCCTGGGGTGAGATCGTTTTCTTGGACAGCCATGCACACTATTTTGACCTTGCCCTCTGGCATGGATGGATCCATTGGCAGGTCTGTCTAGTTGGCATAGCCTGACGTGACTTTGCAATTCTGAACCACAGTGCTGCTGACCTGATCTGGAGAGTGAAGCGCCATGTTGTCCATCAACAGGACTGAGGCTGGATCCAACACTATGCCAAGCACTAGACTATAGAGAACACACCAAAAGGGTTCTGCTTGGAGGGGGGGGGGAGAACTTAAAACTTCTCTTTGAAGTCTGTCACAACTCCGATACAAGTCACGATTCAGTGCTTTCTGTAATAAAAATAGATATTTTAAAACTTATAAAACTGTTATTTTTTTTAAAACAGTCACGAATCCGTATATAAACCTTGCCCGGATATCGCTAAAAGATCCAGCAGAAAGAAAGATCACATTTACTGGTGATTGATTTGTCTCCCAAGGACTTTTCAAGAAAGGTCTATTGAAGTGTATTTAATTGAATGTGTGCCTGGATAACTGAAGTTAATGGAACTCTGTAGCTGACGAACAGAAAGGCCGAAGCTGATTGCAGACAGAAGGGTATTGAATGAAATATGTGCCTGATCTATGGTGGTTAGCAGAGTTCTGTAGCTATTGCTCCTACCAGGCAGTTTACTGTAGTTTAGACTGGTCTGATAGAGAAGCAGCCCAGGGGGACAGGAAACAGGGTCAGGTAAACATGTGCACCTGAACACAGATTGAGCCATTGGGGCACACATGTACATACACAGACAGAACGAGAGAGGCTAGAACAGAGATGGCAGTCTGAAACCCTGCACTGATTTTTACTTGAGGAGCTACTACCCCTGTGTTACTAGCTTTGTGCATCTTTTCTCAACACCTGAGCAATAGTCAGCAAGCTCACGTCAGTGACCACGTTTACATGTGCATAGTATTCTGAATAATAGCCCAATCCCAAGGTATTATTTCAGGATAAGCTGTTTGACATTCCACTCACGAGTATCCCTGTACCCATGAATAAAAATAATATTCCGATTCTGTTTTTTTTTTTTGACAGGGGATACAGGATAATTATTATTATATATTTTTTTTAAGTTAAGCCTCATTTAGATATTTTTTCTGCTTATAATTTCTGACATTAGGTAGGTTATTTGTTAGTCAACTTGTCTATAATTACATATATGCAGCTTCTCTGTCATTACTTGATGCTCTAGAATACTAAATAAAGCCTTGCTCACCAGAATGTCAGAAAATTATAGAATGAATGCATAAATCTAGTTGACATATGTAAAGTTCTTTCATTTCTGCTTCTCTCACGGAGCGAAGACGTTTAGCGACCAGGGAGACTTTCCATGCAAAATTTCCCAATGACAACAGCCAGTAAGATTTATTTTTTAAATATGTAAAAAAAAAAAAAAAAGGCAAGTTTAAGGTTCTGAATGAAAGGTGAAAAGACGTATTTTCGGGACATTTTGGTCATTCAGCAGACACTCTTATCCAGATCCACTGACAGTCAGTGCATTCAACTAAGGTAGATAAACAATGTGTCAGTCATAGTAAGAAAATAAAATAATTCTGTAACAGTTACTGAGAATGTGGTTGAAATGGTCTGTTGTTTGGATTCCTTTGAACGTCGCTGCCAATTTAAAAGCTTTGAAAAATGAACATAAGTGCATGGGACAGATGAGAGCAATAATACATATTATATTGCAATCAGTTGGTGCGTCTTTTCTTTCCTATATTAAATACATTTAAAATGTATTAGTGTGACAGAATGCTTAATAGATTGAGAATGTAAGTGCAGTTGAAAGTTGGGTATAGAATGAATTACAAAAAAAATTACATATTTTCAACAAATGTAAATGCAAATTTTCAACTTTCATTCAGAACCAAAAATGTACCTGATTTCAACATCAGGAAAATACGTAATTTCATCCTCCGGAAAGTTCTATGACCAAATTTCTCAATGAAGCAAGCATTAGATCAAACTAGTCATTTTTCACTGAATTTTGCAACAGAATCGACCAATATTTTCTCTCTCGGTCGGGGACATCCCTAACACACACACAAAGCAGAGACGGGAGTAGAGGTCAAGATACAGGAGACAATAAAAGACGCAGGTAGGTCTCAGATGAAACTCAAAGGGCAGGAGGAGCTTGCGGAGTGTGCAAAGCTGAGAGGGGGAAAGAACCTCATGGCATTACATTTCCCAAAACGTTGTGGTTCCAACTCTAATCAAACCCGTAGGAGTGTGGATGTGAATCCACGTCTCTGTCCCATAGGATCCCTCACTAAGAGGCTTTACTTTCACTACACTAACCTCAGGTAGGCATGACTGCTTTCTTATACATTGACCCCAGTGAGGGATAAGTCAGTTGGGACGTGCCCATTAAAGATACTATAGTTAAAATGAGAACACGCCTGGGGGAGTTTTCAGCCCTGCGTCAAAGAATCTACAAAAGCTGCATCCCATTGAGCTCTGATCAAAACTAGTGTACTTTTAGGGAATAGGGTGCCATTTCGGACGCAACCAGTCTACAGAGTGCAGGTTTTACAGCCATCCCTGGAAAACAGTAAATGTGTTGAATTTCTGGGGGAGATGGCAAAAATCTTCTTTCCTATTTTTACACACAATAGTTATGGCCACAATTGGGAAGGAGTGCACTGACTGAAATAAACTTGAAAACAACAGTCAGCATTTGTGACTGCAATTATTCTTCCAGTGTCTTTGCGTTGTTTGGTCAAACTGAAGATGGCATAGCTACCCACAAAAGCACCAACACTGTTTACAGTCAAGCACCAAAAGCGGGTCCTGGCTTTCAAACTGTCTACCCATACCCAGTCACACACACCCACCAACCCACACACAAATCACCTGTATATCAGTTTTATAGGTGAGGTACATTCATGCCAGACGTTCTGTCCTGACTTGGTGTTGTTCACCACCATACTAATTCACCAGCAACATTACTGCAGCCTGGCACAGGAAACTAAGGTGATTACCATCACAACAAAACAACCCTAATGAAATGATTTGTTTCCCAACGACATCATATGTGAGCGACTAATAAAACAGAGAAATTAGCATGAAAAAAAAAGATAATTGAGACAAATGGGGAGGTAGAATCTGTGGGATTCATAATAGGCTAATATGGCATTTAGGTTTGACAGCAGCCAGATGTCTCCCATTGATTGAATCCCATTCATTTCTCACTTCAGTGGAGAAGTCTATTGTCTCCCTACTTATAGCACACATTCCAACTGGAGGAGACATAAGGGCAGCAACCCTATGGGCCCTTGTCAAAAGTAGTGCACCATACATGACATTTTTGAATTTTTTTATTTCACCTTTATTTAACCGGGTAGGCTAGTTGAGAACAAGTTCTCATTTACAACTGTGACCTGGCCAAGATAAAGCAAAGCATTGCGACACAGAGTTACACATGGAATAAAGAAACATACAATAGAAAAAGTCTAAATACAGTGTGTGCAAATGAGGTAGGATAAGGGAGGTAAGGCAATAAATAGGCCATAGTGGCAAAATAATTACAATATAGCAATTAAACACTGGAGTGATAGATGTGCAGAAGATGAGCATGCAAGTAGAGATACTGGGGTGCAAAGGAGCAAAATAAATAAAATAACAGAACGGGGATGAGGTAGTTGGATGAGCGATTTACAGATGGGCTATGTACAGGTGCAGTGATCTGTGAGCTGCTCTGACAGCTGGTGCTTAAAGTTAGTGAGGGAGAAATGAGTCTACAGCTTCAGTGATTTTTGTAGTTCGTTCCAGTCATTGGCAGCAGAGAACTGGAAGGAAAGGCGGCCAAAGGAGTAATTGGCTTTGGGGGGGTGACCAGTGAAATATACCTGCTGGAGCGCATGCCACGGGTGGGTACTGCTATGGTGACCAGTGAGCTGAGATAAGCAGGGCTTTACCTAGCAAAGACTTATAGATGACCTGGAGCCAGTGGGTTTGGCGACAAATATGAAGCGAGGGCCAGCCAACGAGAGCATTCAGGTTGCAGTGGTGGGTAGTATATGGGGCTTTAGTGACAAAACGGATGGCACTGTGATAGACTGCATCCAATTTACTGAGTAGTGTTGGAGGCTATTTTGTAAATGACATCGCCAGAGTCAAGGATCGGTAGGATAGTCAGTCTTACGAGGGTATGTTTGGCAGCATGAGTGAAGGAGGCAGTGTTGCGAAAGAGGAAGCCAATTCTAGATTTGATTTTGGATTGGAGATGCTTAATGTGAGTCTGGAAAGAGAGTTTACAGTCTAACCAGACACCTACAGTTGAAGTCGAAAGTTTACATACACTTAGGTTGGAGTCATTAAAACTCGTTTTTCAACAACTCCACAAATGTCTTGTTAACAAACTATAGCTTTGGCAAGTCGGTTGGGACATCTACTTTGTGCATGACACAAGTAATTTTTCGAACAATTGTTTACAGACAGATTATTTCACTTATAATTCACTGTATCACAATTTCAGTGGGTCAGATGTTTACATACACTAAGTAGACTGTGCCTTTAAACAACTTGGAAAAATCCAGAAAATTGTGCCACGGCTTTAGAAGCTTCTGATAGGCTAATTGTCATCATTTCAGTCAATTGGAGGTGTACCTGTGGATGTATTTCAAGGCCTACCTTCAAATTCAGTGCCTCTTTGCTTGACATCATGGGAAATTCAAAAGAAATCAGTCAAGACTTCAGAAAACAAATTGTAGACCTCCACAAGTCTGGTTCAATTTCCAAACGCCTGAAGGTACCACGTTCATCTGTACAAACAATAGAACGCAAGTATAAACACCATGGGACCACGCAGCCGTCATACTGCTCAGGAAGGAGACGCGTTCTGTCTCCTAAAGATGAACGTTCTTTGGTGTGAAAAGTTCAAATCAATCCCAAAACAGCAAAGGACCTTGTGAAGATGCCAGAAGAAACAGGTACAACACTATCTATATCCACAGTAAAACGAGTCCTAAATCGACATAACCTGAAAGGCCGCTCAGCAAGGAAGAAGCCACTGCTCTAAAACCGCCATAAAAAAGCCAGACTACGGTTTGCAACTGCACATGGGGACAAAGATCATACTTTTTGGAGAAATGTCCTCTGGTCTGATGAAACGAAAATAGAACTGTTTGGCCATAATGACCATCTTTATGTTTGGAGGGAAAAGGGGGAGGCTTGCAAGCCGAAGAACACCATCCCAACCGTGAAGCACGGTGGTGGCAGCAACATGTTGTGGGGGTGCTTTGCTGCAGGAGGGACTGGTGCACTTCACAAAATAGATGTCTTCATGAGGGAGGAAAATTATGTGGATATATTGAAGCAACATCTCAAGACATCAGTCAGGAAGTTAAACCTTGGTCGCAAATGGGTCTTCCAAATGGACATTGACCCCAGGCATTCTTCCAAAGTTGTGGCAAAATGGCTTAAGGACAACAAAGTCAATGTATTGGAGTGGCCATCACAAAGCCCTGACCTCAATCCTATAGAAAATTTGTGGGCAGAACTGAAAAAGCGTATGCGAGCAAGGAGGCCTACAAACCTGACTCAGTTACACCAGCTCTGTCAGAAGGAATGGGCCAAAATTCACCCAACTTATTGTGGGAAGCTTGTGGAAGGCTACCTTGAAACGTTTGACCCAAGTTAAACCATTTAAAGGCAATTCTACCAAATACTAATTGAGTGTATGTAAACTTCTGACCCAGTGGGAATGTGATGAAATAAATAAAAGCTGAAATAAATCATTCTCTACTATTATTCTGACAATTCACATTCTTAAAATAAAGTGGTGATCCTAACTGACCTAAGACAGGGAATTCTTACTCTGATTAAATGTCAGGAATTGTGAAAAACTGAGTTTAAATGTATTTGGCTAAGGTGTATGTAAACTTCCGACTTCAACTGTAGGTATTTGTAGTTGTCCACATATTCTAAGTCAGAACCGTCCAGAGTAGTGATGCTGGACGGGTGGGCAGGTGCGGGCAGCAATCGATTGAAGAGCATGCATTTAGTTTTACTTGCAGTTTAGAGCAGTTGGAGGCCAAGAAAGGAGAGTTTTATGGCATTGAAGCTCATCTGGAGGTTAGTTAACACAGTGTCCAAAGAAGGGCCAGAAGTATACAGAATGGTGTCTTCTGCATAGCGGTGGCATTTTGGACAAAACCAAGATGCTTGCCTTGTGCAGAGAAACATGATTGGCTTGTGACAGGGTCTTTAATATTCTAGTGGCTTGGTAGGCTGTTATTTTGCGGCAGATTTTTAGCCACCGAAATAATGAAATGACTATTGGATTTGGGTAAGCTCATTTAGTAGCAGAGGGCTACAAGCCAGCACAAAAACCACAAACGAAAAGAATCGGGCCTAGAATCTGTACGTGTTGTAGCAAGCTCAGTACAAAAAAAGTGTGGCGCTTTAATACACTTTCAAAGCTTTTCTGTGTTTAAAATATAGAAGATGAACACTGAACAGGAGAGGAGGAGAAAAGGGAGGGACAAAGGGAATGACGAGGTGGAGGCTAAGTCTTGCCCCCCCGGGGGAGAGGCTCTGATCCTCCATAACAACGGTCTCCTTTTGAAGAGGGTGGCCCTTCTTGATTGTTAACATTAATCTGAAGGAAAGCCTAAACAAAATGACATTTTAATACATGTCTCCTGGACCTCATGGATTTCTAATAATCCCACAAATCCTGTTCGGAGCAGCGCAGAGGGGGAAGAGAGAGATAACAGGGGAGGAGGGTGAAAGCTGAAGCAGACTTTGGTTCAATCTGTTTTTTTGGACGTGTTCACAATGCTCACTACCATACAGGTGAACGGCACCGGTACTTAACTATATTTGGCTATCCATGACCGATGGAAAACACAGAAACTTCAAGACAGATTCCAAGGGTTTGTGACAATGTACATGTATCAGAGTGTGACTGTGCCCTAATGTGTGTCCTGCTGGCGATAAAGTGAGTGGCCCAAGCTGATGCTACAATCTCCAAGGCTTCCAGCCTGCTAGGCCTTGCCCTGGCACGGGGGAGATCGATGCCCCCTCTGTTTAAATAGCCTTAATTTATAGCAGGACTCGCAAATGGAATAGTCACTGACCATTGATCCGTATGCGCCGAGGTGCTGGATCGGAGGGAGGGAGGGAATGGCTCAAAGTTCCCTGGAGTCCCATGCATGGTTATTCATGAGAGAGGGGGAGTTACCATACTCAATTAACAGTTTAAAGACAACACACGCACACACTCCGGTCTCCAACACACACACACAACAATAGTGTTCCTCGAAGGCCACAGCGACAGCTGATTTCAATAGAGTTGCTATAGAGGTAACGTAGTCGTCAAAACGTAAGCAATAGGACTACAACAAACACAGGGTAGGAATGACATCCAACTGCTCATCCCTGCATTCATGTGTCCTGATACAGATCAGAATTTGAGCCCAAAGGGCACTCCATATTCACGTCAGACTATCTACAGTACCTGGATCAGACTGCTTCTCAGCCTGGATTTACTGCTCTCCTGAAGAAGATTCACTGGTTATCATGGCGATTATATAGTCATTTCGCATAGCGAACCGAGATATTTTAAAGGATGAAAACAATGGCAAAGATGGAGGAAGCTAGCCCAGCAGAAAGCCAAGAATTGCAATTTGTGGGCTTGATATTGCAGCGTGCTTTTGAGGATGTGTGGAAATCATTTTTGGAAAGCCAGTACTTTAGAGTATGCAGAGGTGGTTGGTTCATTGAAGTGCTTAAAGCGCTCATCTGCATTGATTTCAAATGACTAGCTCTGATTTTAACAGAACCCAGATATCCTTTCCGACGTCAATGGTCGCATGTCTAATAGGCCCAATTCATTTACTGTGTGCATTTAATTCATTCATGATGGATTACTGATTAAGACTGCAAAGCATTCTAAATAGCACACCTGCCTCATTTCCCTCCTGCTACAATGGTGTGGTTGTCGATTTTGTATTGATTTATTGTATGGTAAGATGGGACACATATTTTCCTTTCTCTCTCTCTCGTGCCATGTGTGTGTGACCTTGCGTGTATCCTCCACGTCCCTCTGATGAGGAACTGAGACAGGACAGGGGTGCGGTCTCGCGTGCTGAATCAACAGCTGTCTAAGCACATGGGTCAGGGATCATCTGATACACAGACAGACATCAGCCCTCACCATCATACGTCATTGGTGGAACATCTCTTATGAACGGTGCCATGGAGAAAGAGCTTTCAAATGGAAATGAAGGCAGTGTTTTGAAGTCAAGCTTACCCGCTTAACCGCAGCACAGTGATATCATAAACACAGCCGATGACTGATATTCTTTCGTAAACATACCATGGAGGTCAAGCCATGCGGCGGAGCAGGGTTGGCTCTTTCTTAGAGCATGGCAAATCTCATAACTTGCTTCCTGGAAACATTTGAAATGGGCATCCTAGGAGGTTTTCATATAATCTGAGGAATGTTTGTATCAAATGTTATGCTTTTATCCACAGCAGGCCCTGGAATATCAGGATAGAAAGCAAAACAGAAGAGATGAAGTGAATCTCTCTGGTGGGTCTATGTCTGACCTCTTGTACTAGTCTTTCTAGACAGACGGGTTGCCTCCCACAACGTAGGCATATCAATGTTCTGGCTTACACGTCTGTACTCATACAATGTCCATTTGGCATAGAGGAAAGGGCAGAGTTCGGACATCCTGATTTCCTACATCACTGCCTTATCCACTTGTTGCCATAGCGTAAACATCCCCCGGGCACAAAATAGTAACTAGTAAGATGGAGATCAGAGGTTATTTTTAATGAGTGCATTTCACAAGTGGCTAGTTTGCGTCAACCACCTTCACTTAACTTCATCGGGGTAGGGGGCAGTATTTTGACATCCGGATGAAGAAGGTGCCCACAGTAAACTGCCTGCTACTCAGTCCCAGAAGCTAAGATATGCATATTGTTAGTAAATTTGATAGAAAACACTGAAGTTTCTAAAAAACTGTTTGAATGATGTCTGTGAGTATAACAGAACTCATATGGCAGGCAAAAACCTGAGAAAAAATCCAACCAGGAAGTGTGGAAATCTGAGGTTTGTAGTTTTTCAAGTGATTCTCTATCCAATATACAGTGTCTGTGGGGTCATTTTGCACTTCCTAAGGCTTCCACTAGATGTCAGTCTTTAGAATGTTGTTTCATGCTTCTACTGTGAATGGGGAGAGAATAAGAGCCATTGGAATCCGATGACTGAGAAAATGACATGAGCTCAGTGGCAC
Source organism: Salmo trutta (assembly GCF_901001165.1). Taxonomy (NCBI): domain Eukaryota; kingdom Metazoa; phylum Chordata; class Actinopteri; order Salmoniformes; family Salmonidae; genus Salmo; species Salmo trutta. The sequence goes on from NC_042994.1 coordinate 14,340,608, forward strand.
GCACTCCCGTGAGAGTTAGCTGTGTTCCTTTTCTTTTTTGAAGACAAAGGAATCGTCCGGTTGGAATATTATGGAAGATTTATGAAAAACATCCTAAAGATTGATTCTATACATCGTTTGACATGTTTCTACGAACTGTAATATAACTTTTTTGACTTTGTCCGAACTCACTGCGCGAGCACAGTGGATTTGGATTACTCGACTGAACACGCGACAAAATGGGAGGTATTTGGACATAGAGGATGGACTTTATCGAAACAAATGAACATTTATAGTGGAACAGGGATGTCTGGGAGTGCATTCCGATGAAGATCATCAAAGGTAAGTGAATATTTATAATGCTATTTCTGAGTTTTGTTGACTCCACAAAATGGCGGGTTTGGTTTTGTGACTGAGCGCCGTACTCAGATTATTGCAAAGTGTGCTTTCGTTGTAAAGCTTTTTTGAAATCTGACACAGCGGTTGCATTAAGGAGAAGTGTATGTATAATTCTTTGAATAACTGTTGAATATTTTATCAACGTTTATGATGAGTATTTCTGTAAATTGATGTGCTCATTCACCGGAAGTTTTGGGAGGCAAAACATTTCTGAACATTACACGCCAATGTAAAATGGTTTTTTTGCATATAAATATGAACTTTATCGAGCAAAACATACATGTATTGTGTAACATGAAGTCCTATGAGTGCCATCTGATGAAGATCAAAGGTTAGTGATTCATTTTAGCTGTATTTCTGTTTTTTGTGATGCCTCTCCTTCCTTGGAAAACAGCTGTGTGGTTTTTCTTGTCTAGGCGCTGTCCTAACATAATCTAATGTTATGCTTTCGCCGTAAAGCCTTTTTGAAATCGGACAATGTGGTTGGATTAACGAGAAGTGCATCTTTAAAATGGGATATAATAGTTGTATGTTTGAGAAATTTGAATTATGAGATTTCTGTTGTTTTGAATTTGGCGGCCTGCTATTTCACTGGCTGTTGAATAGTGTGTCCCGCAGGTGGGACGCTAGCGTCCCACATACCCCAGAGAGGTTAAACCACCACAAAAGGTTTCGCCTGCAAACTTTGGTATTGAATTACAACATTTTGGCATGTCTGCCTTGTGATTTGTTGGGAGAGTCAATCTGAAGAGGAACCTCCCTGGATTATTTTCTTTCTTTTCAAAGTTACCATGACAATCTGCCATTAATCCCAGACCTAATGCTGTTGCTCTTAGCTCTGGGTTTTCGATACTACTCTTATACAAGCCATTCTGATGTTTAACTCCAGGGGCCACATCTAGAGAAGGGTTTCCTAAACTTGGTCCTGCGGGCTCTGGATCTGGTATTGTGTGCTTATGTATTGGACACGGATATGAACGAGAGTCTCTCGCTCTGGTATAGTAGATTCAAGTCTGGCTGTTCTGTACAGGGCGCTATCCGACCTGTTTACTCCATCTAGCCTCTCTCTCTCTCTCTCTCTCTCCAGTGAGCCACTGCTCATCCACTAACAGCTCACTCTATAGTCCCAGTTCAGGCAGGACTACCCCATAAAGCCCAATACCACTAACACACAACGGCAGCATTAGACAAGCCCAAAATGGAGGCAGAGCTTGTGGGATTCGGAGCAACAACTAGGCCAACCATGATAGAGTTTCTACAGGCCTATCCTGCATCGGAATCATTCACACACTTGCACTATACTAGCAGGTGTACACACACAAGCCGCTTTGCTTCATGTGCTCACCACCCACATCGACATGGTCACAACTCAATTACAGACACCTCCACAGGGACCGGACTCCACCTTGACCAATGGGCCTTGTAATTGGGCAGCCTGCCACCTCTCATCCTGAGATAGCCCAACAGTGTCTGTAGTGTAATAGCTAGCTGGCCATGATCCTGCTGATTTTCCACAATGCAGCACATCATTTATGGGCCACTTGATAGCCCCATCACAAGCCACTCCTCTACAGCGTCAACTCCTTAGATACAAAACCAATGGGGACACTAGTACCACCCTTATCATTATCCATCACTGTCGATCAATCTACAGTGCCCTCCTGAATTATTGGCACCCTAGGTAAATATGACCAAAAATGGCTGTGAAAAACTGTCATTGTTGTTTATCAGCTTAATATTACAGAAAATATCATATGAATCTAAGCTTTGAGTTAACATTGTTCAAAGAAAAATAATCAATAAATAATCATTTTATTCAAAAACGTGTCAGTTATTGGCACCCCTAGTAATTCTTAGAAACAAAATCAAATTGATGTATATTCCGATTAAGATTTTACTCTTTAAAGTTAATGTGAGTCATCCATGACTTTATACTGGGGTATAAATGAGGTGACAAACATGCTAAACTCCCTTAGTTATTCATCAACATCAGAATGGCCAAAGATCACAAAAATGAAATGAAAAAGGTTGTTGACGTTCACAAATCAGGCAATGGCTATAAAAAGATAGCTTCACACGTGAAAACACTCATCTCCACTATTAGGGCATTAATTAAAAAATGTTTAACAACTGGAGCTGTGATGAACCTGCCTGGAAGAAGACGATTATTTTAGCAAATAATTACATACCACGTTCAATTATTACTTGATTAATCATAATTAATTAATTAAGTAGTAATCTGGGACACCATGGGAAAAGTTTATTTAACGAGTTACCGTTTCCCAAATTAACTCTAAAGAAGTCAATATATCGTTATACCAGTCCTCCATTAATTATCATTATTACCTCAGTCTCATTCTGAACGCTGTAATATCCTATCAATCTGCACGAACCCTAGTCTCCAAGATGAATCAGCAACACACAAATTGGCTTAATATTTATTTACTAACTAATCACACAGAATGACAAACACACAGGATAGATTATACATTGGTTACTAACATGATGCAATCATACATTGGTTACTAACATGATGCAGTCCCTAGTGGACTAACCCGATATGACGGCTTGTTACAATGAAAGGGGGTGGGGAACGAAAGAGCGGGAGGAGAGACAAAGGAATTCAACTATCGTACATACAGTGGAATAATACGCTCATCGTAAATGTGGATATTACGCACCCTAACAAGCGCTCATTCGGATATATAAATGCAAAGTACAGATTTACGCTTGTATGTCTGTCGTCTCGCTCTGTGGAAATCACTCGAGCAGTCTGTGGAGAGTAGTTCATCAGAAAGTCTCTGGTTGTGTAAGTCTCTGGTGGTCCACCAGAAGTTACCATGTCCTTTGTAGTTGTAGTAGGTTGGTCTCGGAGTGTCTGTTAGAACGGAAGTTCCAGAGGTGTACCACGCGGTGTTCAGCGGGTCTTATTCTTCACTCTGTTTAGAATAGATACCCTAGAGGTACCTATAGCGGTGAGAGGAAATTGTTCTTTGTCTCTCATTTTCGCTCGAGTTTCCTAGGCTAACAGTGCAGCTGCAGACAATGTTCCTGTGTGGTCTGAGAGTTTAACCATTTTGTACCTTTCAGCTCAAAGGCGGTCACGCTGGTCTTTAGTTTTAAACCATTTCTCAGCCGTGTAGCCACCGCTTCACGCTGTCTGGTCTAGTAGTCTAACCATTTCAACGTGTGGATGATTCTCACGTTGTCTGGTCTAATGTATATTTCGTTAGGAGTCCTTTTATAAACACTTGGGGGAAAAAGGCATTCCCTCCTTTGTCATAATGTCTGTGCTCAAGTGGGCGTGGATACTGACTGGGTAAAACTTTACATGAAAGACAATTCCCTCATTTAGAAGGCTAAAGTCACCTATCATCTTCTCACAAATAGTTTCACATTTAATCATATAAGTTCCACAACATTTAAATGTAAATCTGATAACTGGGACGTATACATTTGTAGAGTTACCGTTATTTGGTTATACCGTCCTTAATTAATGATATCACACAACAACTGATCTGACATAATTGTTCTTTAAGTCCCTCCCGACCAATTCCCACATTCTTGGTGTTGGAAATGTCCAACCTTTTATGTTACAGTACTGTAAAGTCCCTCTCTGTGGTAAAGGGATTTTTAACTTCCATTTCTGCAGAGTGGAAGGGGGGGGGGCTGATCTGGCTCACCCAAGAGGGAAAGTCATGACAAGTGTATTTTGCCCCCACGCACAGTGAGAAGGACGGCTCAATGGGATTTTTTTTTTGCCCAAGAACCACAGTTGGAGAATTTCAGAAGTTGGTTACATCAAGTCTCCAAAGCTACAAGTGAAACACCACCTCCATGCCAACAAGTTATTTGGAAGGATTGCCAGAAGAAAGCCTCTGTTGTCACCAAAACCACAAACGTAAGCACCTGGAGTTTGCTAAATGTCATTGGAACCAGGTTCTATGGTCTGGTGAGACTAAAATAGAGCTTTTTGTCAATAAACACCAGAATTTGGTTTGGCGTAAAAAGAGCTGTGTAGAAAATAACCTAATTCCCACTGTGAAGTATAGTGGTGGATCTGTAATGATGTGGCACTGTTTTACTTTCAAAAGGCCCTGGGAACCTTGTTAGGATACATGGCATCATGGACTCCAAGTACCAGGAGATTTTAGTCCAAAACCTGTCTGCCTCTACCAGGAGGCTAAAACTGGGTCGTTGTTGGATCTTCCAGCAGGACAATGATCCAAAGCATACCCGCAAATCAACAGGAAAATTGTTCACTGACCATAGACTCAAGCTTTTGCAATGACCATCCCAGTCCCCTGAGCTAAACCCAATTCAAAAAATGTGGGGTGAGCTGAAGAGTCCACAAGCAAGGACCAAAGGATCTGGAGTTTCTCTATGGAAGAATGGTCTCAAACACCTTCCTGTGTGTTCTCCCACCTCATCCAACATTATAGGAGACGACTCAGAACAGTTATCTTTGAAAAGGGACAAAGTACTAAACACAGGAGTGCCAATAATTGTGACATGCATGTTTTTGAATAAATTATTTCTTGCTGACGATTTCATTTTCTTTGAACAATTTTAACTCAAAAGGTTAGATTGATATGATATTTTGAGTCAGATCAAGCAGATAAACAATTACATTTTTTCACAGCATATTTTGTTCATATTTACATAGGGTGCCAATAATTCAGGAGGGCACTGTAAATCACCCTGTAGTAAATAACAGTAGGCCATTAAGTAGATTCACCCGCAGGCCGATTTTTCTTGAGCGGATGGCCAGGGGGCAGGAACATAATTTGAAATAATTTGTAGACAGCATATTGACCGTAAGCCCAAAGATATTTGAATAAAACAATTCAAACCTTGCTTAGATTTTCATACGATCACACAGTTATATTATGTGTGGGAATACTTTAGAACAGATTTTTTTTAATTTATTTTTTTATGTACAGTCTTATGTCCAACAGTAAAAAAAATATATAAAAGATGTCAATCACCCATAGGGGAGCCGCCAGCTGGGGAAACCTGCCATAGGCCATACACAATCAAAAGGGGTACAGAAATTAAATGAATTGAAGCAAAACAATGCATTCCTTGTAGAACATAAACTAGCCTAAATTATTTTGGCATATTTGCTAGCAGTGTTAGAGAAAGAATGTCCCTTTGTCTTACCCCAGGAATATCTCCTGTTTTGGAATTAATATATGAATTAATGTTTTATGGTTACAAAATAATTTTGCGCCTGAAGCACAGTGTAGAAGCCTAAATCTGTCATATTAGCAGAAGTGTGTTAATGACGTTTGGGTGAATGTCTAGCCAATAGGGATACTAAGTCAGCCGGCGTACCGTACGGCAATGTGACACTTGGCATTATTGCCGCCATAGCTCTCCATAACAGAATCTATGAAACAATCAGGTATCTAGTACAGCAGGAATCTAACAGCACCTTTCATATAATCCCTGGCAGGTGTAATAGAAACACAGAAATCCCACTGTCACCATTTACTAGAGAAAAGCATTGAAATTCCACTGCAAAACACCTAGGGTTGGCCTGAAGCAGAGTTATAATGAATTTCTACAAATGGGGAACAATATAGACAAAGGCTAACCTTAACAAGGTTTAATGTGGAAGTCTCGCTGCAGAACAAATTGTGGTCTTTCTAAAAGCAGTAGACCCTGATGATAGTAATGTTATATCAAGATGTTTCTGTCATACAGAGTGCAAGACAGCCGGGAATTTTTTTTATGTACCAATTCCATGGCACAGGGTGTATGAGTTGATATATAAAACAACGTAAGATTCAAGAATTTGTGCTTTTCAGCTAAAACGATGGTACAGAATTTTTGCCACCAGCAAAATGTTGAATATCAAAGGCATACAATCATCGCAGCTCTGTAGATTTTGTTGTGAGGATACGGAATCAATAGACCATTTGTTCTCGGTTATTGCCCTCGGGTAGCCTGTTTCTATTCTCGGGTTCATGAATGGCTGAAAAAGCATAAGATTCATCTAAAATTGACCCTAGAAATAGCATTGTTGGGAGATCTGGTCAGTCGATTGCTAATATACTTAGTAAAAGCATTTTATCATCAACTCACAATCTGCGGATTCTATTCGATTAGAAAGATTCAAATTATATGTTAAACATCACAGCATAGTTGAAAGATGGCGCCAACAGAGATGGTCGCCTCGCTTCAGGTCCTAAGAACACTACGCAGTTAGTCGTTTTTTTATGTATTATTTCTTACATTGTTAGCCCAGAAAATCTCAAGTGTTATTACATACAGCCGTAAAGAACTATTGGATACAAAAGCAATGTCAACTTACCAACATCACGACTTTCCCGAAGCGGATCCTTTGTTCGGACCTCCACCCTGGACATGGGATCTTATCCCAGAGGCCGACCCAAAACAACGCGGTCGCCGCAGAAGAGGCCTATTGGTCAGACTCAGAAGGCAAGCACACCATCCACCGCTTCCGAGCATATTATTTGCCAATGTCCAATCTCTAGATAACAAGGTGGATGAAATTAGGGCACGAATTGCCTTCCAGAGAGACATCAGAGATTGTAACATTCTCTGTTTAACAGAAACATAGCTCGGGATATGTTGTCAGAGTCGGTACAGCCACCTGTTTCTTTATGCATTGAAACTACAAACAGTAAACGCCAGTGCGCAGGTCTATACAACGCTGGTCTGACCAATCGGATTCCACGCTTCAAGATTGCTTCAATCACATGGACTGGGATATGTTCCGGATAGCATCAGACAACAACATTGATGTATACACTGACTCGGTGAGCGAGTTTATTAGCAAGTGCAGCGGAGATGTCGTACCCACTGTGACTTAAAACCTTTCCTAACCAGAAACCGTGGATTGATGGCAGCATTCACACAAAACTGAAAGCGAGAACCAGCGCTTTTGATCATGGCAAGGCGACTGGGAACATGACTGAATACAAACAGTGCAGCTATTCCCACTTGCAAGGCAATCAAACAAGCAAAGCGTCAGTATAGAGAAAGTAGTCGTAATTCCACAGCTCAAACACGAGACATGCGTGGCAGGGCCTACAGTCAATCACGGATTACAAAAAGAAAACCAGCACCGTCTTGCTCCAAGACAAACTAAACTTCTTTGCTCGCTTTGAGGACAACACAGTGCCACTGACATGGCCCGCTACCAAAGCCTGTGGGCTCTCCTTCTCTGAAGCCAACGTCAGTAAAACCTTTAAACATATTAACCCTCGCAAGGCTGCCGGCCCAGACGGCATCCCTAGCCGCGTCCTCAGAGCATGCGCAGACCAGATGGCTGGTGTATTTACGGACATATTCAATCAATCCCTATCCCAGTCTGTTGTCCCCACATGCTTCAAGATGGCCACCATTGTTCCTGTTTCCAAGAAAGCTACGGTAACTGAACTAAATGACTAATCGCCCCGTTGCACTCACTTCTGTCATCATGAAGTGCTTTGAGAGACTAGTCAATACCCAATACCATAGACCCACTCCAAATTTCAAGAGGAATACCCATGTAAGAATGCTGTTCATTGACTACAGCTCAGCATTCAACACCATAGTACCCTCCAAGCTCATCATCAAGCTGGAGGCCCTGGGTCTCGACCCCCGCCCTGTGCAACTGAGTCCTGGACTGTCTGACGGGCTGCCCCCAGGTGGTGAAAGTAGGAAACAACATCTCCACTTCCCTGATCCTCAACACTGGGGCCCCACAAGGGTGCGTTCTCAGCACTCTCCTGTACTCCCTGTTCACCCATGACTGCGTGGCCATGCACGCTTCAAACTCAATCATCAAGTTTGCAGACGACACTACAGTGGTAGGCCTGATTACCAACAACAACGAGACGGCCTACAGGGATGAGGTGAGGGCCCTCGGAGTGTGGTGTCAGGAAAATAACCGCTCATTCAACGTCAACAAAACAAAGGAGATGATCGTGGACTTCAGGAAAGAGCAGAGCAAGCACCCCCCCCATCCACATCGACGGGACAGTAGTGGAGAAGGTGGAAAGCTTCAAGTTCCTCTGTGTACACATCACTGACAAACTGAAATGGTCCACCCACACAGATAGTTTGGTGAAGAAGGTGAAACCACAGGTCTCTCCAGAGGGTGGTGCGGTCTGCCCAACGCATCACGGGAGCAAACTACCTGCCCTCCAGGACACCTACAGCACCCGATGTCACAGGAAGGCCAAAAAGATCAAAGGACAACAACCACCCGAGCCACTATGATCCAGAAGGAAAGGTCAGTACAGGTGCATCAAAGCTGGGACCGAGAGACTGAAAAACAGCTTCTATCTCAAGGCCATCAGACTGCTAAACAGCAACCACTAACAGAGGCTGCTGCTAACAGACTCATCTCTGACCACTTCAATAAATGGACTTAATAAAGGTATCACTAGTCACTTTAAATAACGCCATTTTAATAATGTTTACATATCCTACATTATTCATCTCATATGTATATACTGTATTCTATACCATCTACTGCATCTTGCCTATGCCGCAAGGCCATTGCTCATCCATATATTTATATGTGCATATTCTTATTCATCCCTTTACATTTGTGTGTACACGGTAGTTGTTGTGATTTTGTTAGATTACTTGTTAGATATTACTGCATTATCTGAACTAGAAGTACAAGCATTTCGCTACACTTACATTAACATCTGATAACCATGTGTATGTGACCAATAAAATTTGATTTGAAAGAGCTACGGCGCATAGAAATCCGAAGAGGTGGCCAGCAGAAATAGGTGGGATGGGCTGAGGGAAGCTGAGGGTTGGGATGTGGAATTGGAGACAAGTGGGAGTGGAGGTGCTGGGTGGGGATAGAATGACAGTCAAAGATAGTCATAATAAACAAAAAAGACAGCTTGAATGACCCTGAAGGGCAACGCTATTACATCCACTGACTGTTTGCCTGAGGCTGAGGCTGCACAGGTGCTTGTACACGTGTACACGTGTATATACACACACTCATATTTAACCCGGAGAAAAACGTACCCGATTTAAACTGGTTACTACTCTTGCCCAGAAACGAGAATATGCATATTATTAGTAGATTTGGATAGAAAACACTCTAAAGTTTCTAAAACTGTTTGAATGGTGTCTGTGAGTATAACAGAACTCATATGGCAGGCAAAAACCTAAGAAGATTCCAAGCAGGAATTGGCCTGTCTGACAATTTGTAGTCCTTCTGTTGCATCTCTATCGAAATTACAGTATCTGTGCTGTTACGTGACACTTTCTAAGGCCTTCAGAAACCGGATTGACGCGTCTCCTGTCTCTGGGCAGATAACAGCAGCTCAGTTTGCCAGTGGACTGCCTGGTGACAGAGACTGGAGATGCGCGTTCACGAGACCAAGCGATTTTTTTCTTTCCCTCTTTGAATGAATACAACATTGTCCGGTTGGAATATTATTGCTATTTTACGAGAAAAATAGCATAAAAATTGATTTTAAACAGCGTTTGACATGCTTCTAAGTTCGGTAAAGGAACATTTTGACATTTTTTGTCACGAAATGCGCTCGCACGTTACCCTTTGGATAGTGACCTGAACGCACGAACAAAACGGAGGTATTTGGATATAACTATGGATTATTTGGAACCAAAACAACATTTGTTGTTGAAGTAGAAGTCCTGGGAGTGCATTCTGACAAAGAAGAGCAAAGGTAATCCAATTTTTCTAATAGTAATTCTGAGTTTAGTGAGCCCCGAAGTTGGCGGGTGTCTGAATAGCTAGCCTGTGATGGCTGAGCTATGTACTCAGAATATTGCAAAATGTGCTTTCGCCGAAAAGCTATTTTAAAATGTGACATAGCGATTGCATAAAGGAGTTCTGTATCTATAATTCTTAAAATAAATGTTATGTATTTTGTCAACGTTTATGATGAGTAATTTAGTAAATTCACCGGAAGTTTTCGGTGGGTATGCTAGTTCTGAACATCACATGCTAATGTAAAAAGCTGGTTTTTGATATAAATATGAACTTGATTGAACAAAACATGCATGTATTGTATAACATAATGTCCTAGGAGTGTCATCTGGTGAAGATCAAAGGTTAGTGCTGCATTTAGCTGTGGTTTGGGTTTTTGTGACATATATGCTTGCTTTGAAAATGGCTGTGTGATTATTTTTGGTTGGGTACTCCCCTGACATAATCTAATGTTTTGCTTTCGCTGTAAAGCCTTTTTGAAATCGGACAATGTGGTTGGATTAACGAGAGTCTTAACTTTCAAATGGTGTAAAATAGTCATATGTTTGAGAAATTGAAGTTATAGCATTTTTTATGTATTTGTATTTCGCGCCACGCAATTTCACTGGCTGTTGAATAGAGTGGGACGCTAACGTCCCACCTAGCCCATAGAGGTTAAAAACGCACACGTGCACACACATACACATGTAAATAGTGACACACATGAACTGAAATGTATACAGTTGGCCTTGCTGTTTTGATTTTTGTTGTCCTTGATATCTTATTTTTGCATTGTTGTTTTCTGTTGTCCCGGTTTTGACAGATCTCCCACCAAGTCAACGTGCCCATGGGCGGGGCGCTTGACCCAGGTTGTTCCTGTGGGTCGCTCTGGACGGGAGATGACTGAATGCAATGTAAATCTTGAGTGGCTTCACTGCAGGTAGATTGTATGTTTACATTTTCTTCCAATTATTAAATAAATACAAAAATAGAAAAACTGGATAAAAATGTTTAAAAAGAAAATAATGCGTTTCCTTTCTGAAAGGCAAACGATATGCTAGTTCAACAGCAACTTTGCTTTGATGGAAGTATGCAGGTCAAATTAAATTATCAAGTAGGCCTACTTCAGTCAAATGTGATAATGAAGTTAAATAAATTAAATGAGAACTTAATCTGGAAAAGCAGCTGTTTAAAAGGGGAGATCTTAAGATCTGCACAGCTGTAGAACCTAACCATATTTTCTGGATATTGAACGTACACAGTGGTCTCCAATTAAAGTCTCTCTGGTTTTAGTTCATCCTTCATGAGCTACTTCCAAAGACTGAACAAGATTAACCTTATAACAAGAACCAAGGGCAACTGCATAATATGAGCAACACAGGTTGGGCCTTTATCCATTCACCATTAAAAAGCCCTAGTTCAATAGACCAGCGTAGAGACTTAGGACATGGTGCAGCAAGACCATAAGGATGTCTCTTACCCTGTCCTTCATCCTCCAGCTCTGGGCCAGGGCCTTGGAGCCCTCGATCTTCTCTGAGTGGCGTTTCTTCATGAAGGCCAGCGGCAGGTTCCAGTCGCTCATGTCCGCCTCCTCCTCCTCAGCCAGGCACAAGGCCGGCGAGAGCAGCAGTTCCGAGTCCATTTTCATCAGGGCCCTGAGGAAAGAGATGGAGAGGAAGTCAGGTTGAGGTCAATGTTAAAAAAAGGTTTCTTCATTCAATAATAGGATATATAACTGTACAGTATGTTTTTGTGTAACATTGAGGAATATGATAAATATTTAACATGCAGCCATCAGATGCAATCCATTTTTGACTCGAACTACACAACCATTTTAAGTTCTGCTTCCTAATGACTAGGAAAGTTTGGGCAGCATTGGGTTAGTCATAGACCAGCTCACACTACCGGTCAGATGAGGAGCAGCTCTGGGTTAAAAACGACCGCCACCTAGCTTTGGGACTCAACATCGGAAGTCTATATTGATTGGACTCCCTGAGTTGTGAAATGTTCTGGTGACTGGCAACGTTAAATAACCCTACCACAATATAGCTGGCCACACCAAAAATAGTGTTTCCTGTCAACAAAGGCATTTATATAATCTCTAGGAACTCTACTTACCAGACGTAAAGTGAAATGTGACCATAGCTTTCAAATAAACTAGAGGTCGACCGATTAAATCGGAATGGCCAATTAATTAGGGCCGATTTCAAGTTTTCATAACAAATCGGTAATTGTCATTTTTGGACACCGATTATGGCCGATTACATTGCACTCCACGAGGAGACTGCATGGCAGGCTGACTACCTGTTATGCGAGTGCAGCAAGGAGCCAAGGTAAGGTGCTAGCTAGTATTAAACTTATCTTATAAAAAGCAATCAATCTTAACATAATCACTAGTTAACTACATATGGTTGATGATTACATTTACATTTAAATCATTTAGCAGACGCTCTTATCCAGAGCGACTTACAAATTGGTGCATTCACCTTATGATATCCAGTGGAACAACCACTTTACAATAGTGCATCTAAATCTTTTAAGGGGGGGGGGGTTAGAAGGATTACTTTATCCTATCCCAGGTATTCCTTAAAGAGGTGGGGTTTGAGGTGTCTCCGGAAGGTGGTGATTGACTCCGCTGTCCTGGCGTCGTGAGGGAGATATTACTAGTTTATCTAGCTTGTCCTGCGTTGCATATAATTGATGCTGTGCCTGTTAATTTATCATTGAATCACAGCCAACTTCGCCAAACAGGTGATTTAACAAGCGCATTCGCGAAAAAAGCACTGTCGTTGCACCAATGTGTACCTAACCATAAACATCAACACCTTTCTTAAAATCAATACACAAGTATATATTTTTAAACCTGCATATTTAGTTAATATTGCCTGCTAACATGAATTTCTTTTAACTAGGGAAATTGCGTCACTTCTCTTGCGTTCTGTGGAACAGAGTCAGGGTATATGCAGCAGTTTGGGCCGCCTGGCTCGTTGCAAACTGTGTGAAGACCATTTCTTCCTCACAAAGACAGCCAACTTCGCCAAACGGGGGATGATTTAACAAAAGCGCATTTGCGAAAAAAAAGCACAATCGTTGCACGAATGTACCTAACCATAAACATCAATGCCTGTCTTAAAATCAATAGACAGAAGTATATTTTTTAAACCTGCATATTTAGTTAAAAGAAATTCATGTTAGCAGGCAATATTAACTAGGGAAATTGTGTCACTTCTCTTGCGTTCATTGCACGCAGAGTCAGGGTATATGCAACCGTTTGGCCGCCTGGCTCGTTGTGAACTAATTTGACAGAATTGTACATAATTATGACATAACATTGAAGGTTGTGCAATGTAACAAGAATATTTAGACTTATGGATGCCACCCGTTAGATAAAATACAGAACGGTTCCGTATTTTACTGAAAGAATGATAGTTTCCGGATTTGACCATATTAATGACCTAAGGCTCGTATTTCTGTGTGTTATTATATTATAATTAAGTCTATGGTTTGATAGAGCAGTCTGATTGAGCGGTGGTAGGCAGCAGCAGGCTCATAAGCATTAATTCAAATAGCACTTTCCTGCATTTGCCAGCAGCTCTTCGCTGTGCTTCAAGCATTGCGCTGTTTACGACTTCAAGCCTATCAACTCCAGAGAAGTGCATGGTCTAATGGCTGCCTGCTGTCTAACTCAACAGGAATATGGTGATGTTCAGGCTAAAGTTGGATTCAGACGTTTATTTAATAGCGAGCGAGACATTTAACTTTACATTTGGTAAATACAGTTTCGAGATTATACATATGCCATTGTTTACAGGAATATTTGTTTTTTTGGTGAAGCCGCTATATTGTGGTTGGGTTATTTTCTGTTGCCAGCCACAACTCAGGGAGTCCAACCAATACACAGACTCCAGATGTGTCCCAAAGCTAACCACCACCCATAAATAGCATGGACAATAACATTAGAAATCTCACATCCCTAGCCCACAATTCACCACAGGTGGCCCTGGTGAGTGATGGGATATGAACTGAACAGCTTTAGCTTCAAAACAAAGTACAACCATGCAAGACTCGTTTGTCATCATGTGCTGTAGTGAGCATATTCTCGTTCTAATAAGTACATAACTAGTAACTAGCTACCTGTATTTGCATTTGACACGGTTAACATTAGCTGTGTACAAAGGCTTAAGTCTGACAATGACGTCTCACCAGTGAATCCCTTTAAAATGAACGTTACAGTCAAATGGTAGATAATATGCAGAATGGACTGGCAAACTTACACGGAAAAGCTACTTTCTAAGGGGATAGTACATATTGCAGTATGATACATAACAGAATTGGAAATCGGTAGAACGTCAACCTGCATAGATAGAACCATGTTCGCCCGTGGCTGTTCTAGAGTTCGGAGTCGAGTTTGACATGTTAGCAGACGCTTAGCCGACTTTCTGACAACTAGCTAGTATTGTTATCACAGGTTTGTACTTCATGCTTGTAAAACTGTGCATGCTTCATGTTACTTGTGGAACTACAAGCTACAGTAGTTGGATAAACGTTTTAGAAAAGACTGACTGGCAAGTGAACCAGATGTGAAAAAGGCAATTTCTGCACAGGGTGGCGTGCAGCGTACAGACCTTGGCGCCGTAGAATCCTCTTCGATACCGGGTGGGAAGCCTCTCCGTCTCCTGACTATTATAGACGCGGTCGCACAGACAATTCTTGAAAGAAAATTGTACGGTAGCGTCCACAATTTGTAAACAATGTCGAACCCGACAGGTCCAAGTTCGACCGGTATGTGTTTGCAGGGAAATCTGCGGTTTCTCTCCCCACGGCTGCTCTTTGCTATGGGAAGGGGCTCGAGACGAGGCCCATCTTCACACGGACACTCTGCCACAACCACGCCACGCGCTGTCAGGCTCGAGCTGTCAATGACGCTTGTCGTGTGGTCTTCTGACACAAACGTGTGTCGACGAGGCAAATGTTGTAAGCTAGTTGCCGTGAAATTAACAAACAATTCCAACTATTTCTCCAGAGACACTTCTTCAGCACTTCAACAAGGGCGCCGCCATCTTGGGAAAGACCCACAATGCACTCAGGGTTGGACTGAAGATGTCATTAAAAACGTCATCGTGGTCAGTGAGTGTCCCTTTCCCTTTCATCAAAATAAAAGTAAAATAGTCAAGTCAAGTCCAAAATATTCCATTCAGTTCAGTTGTGATGTCTCAATGCGATCCGAAAAGATACATCCTGTACATTTTTGAGAGATTGATGTTGTTGAAAATCTAACTTTTTATTAAGCTTGTCCCACAATAATAATATTTCTGACTACATAGGCCTATCATGATAGTGCAATAGTGCCTTATCCCAAGGTCACTGCACAATTATAGACTACATCATGTTTTAAAGTGAAATCTTTCAAGATACTGTATTATAATCCAAACAAACATAAAATACCTTAAATGGACAATAACAAAGCACCCTTCCGTAATTCGGTAAAAAGCTGAGAGATGGAGCTGGAGAAATGTAATCACTATCGAATTCATAGGCAGGACTGACCAAGACTAGGACTGACCATCCATGATATCAAAATTATAGTTTTAACCATATTTTGAGGCTATATAGTGTTTGTTTACATTTACTTTGTTTACAAACATTGGAGTAAAACAAGCTAATATTTTGGATTCTAATTAGGTAAGACAGTTGAACTAAGCTAATGAGGCATTTATAAGTTATATTCTTCAAGAATCAATGGGTACATATGATTAATTCCAAAAATGGATGAAGCAACTGCAGATTGCCCCTTCAAACTTTTAAAATGTACTTCTTTAAAGTATATCATTCAAAGGTTGCCCTTTCTTACCTAATTAGATTTTCTCTAGAAAAGAAGCACATGCAATTCTTTAGCCAGAGAAAAGTAATGGCGGAGGGGAGGCAGGGTGGTGCTCAAAGACATTTCCAGCATATTTTTGGTTGTCTGTTGTTACATTCCTTCTGAACAGATTTTTACCTCAAGGTTACTCGGCCGCAGGAATGTTTGCTGAATTGCACCTTGCAATTTTCACTGCTTGTTTCCACTGAACAAGTGAATTCACACAGAAAGCAGCTGCCTCTCTATTTTCTCTAGTATCTGCTGCTATCTGACTTTTGTGCTCATTCCTCACTCAGTGGGGGTTTAAGGTTTTAGAAGAAACTGGAGGGGAAAAAACACATCCATCTGTCCCTGTGACAAAAATGAAACCCACTTTCTGTTTACTCTCTACTAAGACATTGAAAAAGTTCATCCATCAAATTACTCCAACGGGAAGCCGTGTGGATATACAGTGCATTCGGAAAGTATTCAGACCCCTTGACTATTTCCACATGTTGTTACGTTACAGCCTTATTCAAGCCTCATCAGTATACACACAATACCCCATAATGACAAAGCAAAAACAGGTTTTTAGAAATGTTTGCTAATAAAATAAACTGAAATATTACATTTACATAAGTATTCAGACCCTTTACTCAGTACTTTGTTGAAGCACCTTTGACAGCATTTACTGCTTTGTGTCTTCTTCGGTGTGATGCTACACACTTGGCAAACCTGTATTTGGGGAGTTTCTCCCATTCTTCTCTGCAGATCAGCTCAAGCTCTGTCAAGTTGGATGGAGAGCGTCGCTGCACAGCTATTTTCAGGTCTCTCCAGAGATGTTTGATCGAGTTCAAGTCCGGGCTCTGGCTGGGCCACTCAAGGACATTCAGAGACATCAAATCAAACTTTATTTGTCACATGCGCCGAATACATCAGGTGTAGACCTTACCGTGAAATGCTTACTTAAAATCCCTTAAATAACAATGCAGTTCAAGAAAGAGTTAAAAAAATATTTACCAAATAAACTAAAGTAAAAAATAATAAAAAGTAACACAATAAAATACAGAGTCAATGTGCTTGGGTACAGGTTAGTCGAGGTAATTTGTACATGTAGGTAGGGGTAAAGTGACTATGCATAGATAATAAACTGCGCGTAGCAAATTGGGGGGGGGGGGGGGGTCAATGTAAATAGTCCGGGTGGCCATTTGATTAATTGTTCAGTAGTCTTATGGCTAGGGGGTAGAAGCTGTTAAGGAGCCTTTTGGTCCTAGACTTGGCGCTCCGGTACCGCTTGCCGTCCGGTAGCAGAGAGAACAGTCTATGACTTGGGTGACTGGAGTCTTTGATAATTGTTTTGGCTTTCCTCTGACACCGCCTAGTATATAGGTCCTGAATGGCAGGAAGCTTGGCCCCAGTGATGTACCGGCCCGTACGCTCTACCCTCTGTAGCGCCTTATGGTCAGATGCCGAGCAGTTGCCATACCAGGCGGTGATGCAACTGATCAGGATGCTCTTGATGGTGCAGCTGTAGAACTTTTTGAGGATCTGGGTCCCATGCCAAATCTTTTCCGTCTCCTGAGGGGGAAAGGTGTTGTTGTGCCCTCTTCAGGACTGTCTTGGTGTGTTTGGACCATGGATAGTTTGTTGGTCATGTGGACACCAAGGAACTTGAAGCTCTCGACCCGCAACACTACAGCGCCGTCAATGTTAATGAGGGCCTGTTCGGCCCGCCTTTTCCTGTGGTCCACGATCAGCTCCTTTGTCTTGCTCACAGGGAGGGAGAGGTTATTGTCCTGGCACCACACTGCCAGGTCTCTGATCTCCTCTTTATTGGCTGTCTCCATCATTGTTGGTAATCATGCCTACCACTGTTGTGTCATCAGCAAACTTAATGATGGTGTTGGAGTTGTGTTTGGAAATGTAGTCGTGTGTGAACAGGGAGAACAGGAGGGGACTAAGCACGCACCCCTGAGGGGCCCCAGTGTTGAGGATCAGCGTGCCAGACATGTTGTTGCCTATCCTTACCACCTGGGGTGGCCCATCAGGAAGTCCAGGATCCAGTTGCAGAGGGAGAGGTTTAGTCCCAGGGTCCTTAGCTTAGTGATGAACTTTGAGGGCACTATGGTGTTGAACGCTGAGCTGTAGTCAATGAACAACATTCTCACATAGGTGTTCCTTTTGTCCAGTTTGGAAAGGGCAGTGTGGAGTGGAATTGAGATTGCGTCATCTGTGGATCTGTTTGTGCAGTATGTGAATTGGAGTGGGTCTAGGGTATCCGGGATAATGCTGTTGATGTGAGCCATGACAAGCCTTTCAAAGCACTTCATGGCTACCAATGTGAGTGCTAAGGGGTGGTAATCATTTAGGCAGGTTACCTTTGCTTCCTTGGGCACAGGGACTATGGTGGTCTGCTTAAAACATGTAGGCATTACAGACTTGGTCAGGGAGAGGTTGAAAATGTCAGTGAAGACACTTGCCAGTTGGTCCGCTCATGCTTTGAGTACACGTCCTGGTAATCCGTCTGGCCCCACGGCTTTGTGAATGTTGACCTGTTTAAAGGTCTTACTCACATCGGCTACCGAGAGCGTTATCACACAGACATCCAGAACAGCTGGTGCTCTCATGCATGCTTCAGTGTTGCTTGCCTCAAAGCGAGCATTAAAGGCATTTAGCTCGTCTGGTAGGCTCACGTTACTGGACAGCTCGCAGCTGGGTTTCCCTTTGTAGTCCATAATAGTTTTCAAGACCTGCCACATCCGACGAGCATCAGAGATGGTGCAGTAGGAATCAATCTTAATCCTGTATTGACGCTTTGCCTGTTTGATGGTTCGTTTGAGGGCATAGCGGGATTTCTTATAAGCATCCGGATTAGTGTCCCGCTCCTTGAAAGCGGCAGCTCTAGCCTTTAGCTCGATGTGGATGTTACCTGTAATCCAAGGCTTCTGATTGGGATATGTCGATGCACTTATTGATGAAGCCGATGACTGAGGTGATATGCTCCTCAATGCCATTGGAGGAATCCCAGAACATATTCCAGTCTGTGCTAGCAAAACAGTCCTGTAGCGTAGCATCTGCGTCATCTAACCACTTCCCTATTGAGCGAGTCACAGGTACTTCCTGCTTTAGTTTTTGCTTGGAAGCAGGAATCAGAAGGATAGAATTATGGTCAGACTTGCCAAATGGAGGACGAGGGTGAGTTTTGTATGCGTCTCTGTGTGTGGAGCAAAGGTGGTATAGAATTTTTTTCTCCTCTGGTTGCACGTGGCATGCTGGTAGAAATTGGGTAAAACGGATTTAAGTTTGCCTGCATTAAAGTCCCCGGCCACTAGAGCGCTGCATCTGGATTAGCATTTTCTTGTTTGCTTACGGCTTTATACAGCTCGTTGAGTGCGGTCTTAGTGCCAGCATCGGTTTGTGGTGGTAAATAGACTGCTACGAATAATATATACTTGTCCCGAAGCCACTCCTGCATTGTTTTGTATGTGTGCTTAGGGTCGTTGTCCTGTTGGAAGGTGAACCTTCGACACCGTCTGAGGTCCTGAGTGCTCTGGAGCAGGTTTTGATCAAGGACCTCTCTCTGTACTTTGCTCTGTAAATCTTTCACTCGATCCTGACTAGTCTGGATGCTGCCACCACCATGGATCACCGTAGGGATGGTGCCAGGTTTCCTCCAGACGTGACACTTGGCATTCCGGCCAAAGAGTTCAATCTTGGTTTCATCACACCAGAGAATCTTGTTTCTCATGGTCTGAGAGTGGTTTGGGTGCCTTTTGGCAAACTCCAAGTGGACTGTCATGTGCCTTTTACTTAGGAGTGGCTTCTGTCTGGACACTCTACCATAAAGGCCTGATTGGTGAAGTGCAGCAGAGATGGTTGTCCTTCTGGAAGGTTCACCCATCTCTACAGAGGAACTCTGGAGCTCTGTCAGAGTGACCATCAGGTTCTTGGTCACCTGCCTGACCAAGGCCCTTCTCCCCCGATTGCTCAGTTTGGCCAGGCGGCCAGCTCTTGGAAGAGTCTTGGTGGTTCCAAACTTCTTCCATTTAAGAATGATGGAGGCCAATGTGTTCTTGAGGACCTTCAATGCTGCAGAAATGTTTTGGTACCCTTCCCCAGATCTGTGTCGCAACACAATGCTGTCTTGGCGCACTAGGACAATTCCTTCGACCTCATGGCTTGGTTTTTGCTCTGACATGCACTGTCAACTGTGGGACTTTATATAGACAGGTGTGTGACTTTCCAAATCATGTCCAATCAATTGACTTTACCACAGGTGGTCTCCAATCAAGTTGTAGAAACATCTCAAGGATGATCAATGGAAACAGGATGCACCTGAGCTCAATTTCGAGACACATATCAAAGGGTCTGAATATTATTTGTTTTATATACATTTGCAAATTTAAAAAAAAAAAACTGTTTTTTCGCTTTGTCATTATTGGGTATTTTGTGTAGATTGATGAGGAAAAAACATTTTAGAATAAGGCTGTAATGTAACAAAATGTGGAAAAAATCAAAGGGGCTGAATGCCCTGTATTCATAAAATTCTGTATCTCCACAAGGTTAAACAAAGAATTAGATTTCATCTCCTTCCTATAAGCCACATTTAGACTGTTATAGGCTACAAGAACAATGTCCATATCCGTATTTGCATATAGTTTATGAGTTGGCCCCACATATTTATGAACGGCTGTGCCTGATGTCTTTTATGGTGGGCTGTTGCATTAATTGATATGATCTATTCAGGTGAGCGGACACCTGGGGTGGTTGAGTAATTAATTGCCCTTCATGCCCCCTCCCATACCCTATAATTATGTATTTCTTTGTGACTCATTTGTATACAGGTAGACCAGAAAAGCTACATCCGTGATTGGCAGATGAGTGGCAACCCTGATTAGAAGCACTAAATGTTCATCGGTTGTTCTTTACAAATGCTGTTTTGAATTAAAGAAAATTGTACCTACACACTGAAGAAGGCTGTAAAGCCGAAACATCTGTGTATGCTATCCCTGATGCAGTGAGAGAAGAAAAAAAATAATGGAGTAAGTTTTATGCAACATATTTTTAAGTGTGAACCCATGACACCTTTTTATTTGTTTGAATTTGCGGGTTTTACGCACCAGCCGAGCTTCTGGGAGAACGCAATGGTTCTCTTTTGATTAGTTACTCTCTAGTAAGACAAATGGGATGTTGTGAAGCACTTGGAGAATGACATTATTTCATATTTAAGGACTTTTAATTACTGTCATCATTGTTTCTTATTGGACAAGAGAACCCTTCCTGTTTCCATCCATTTTCTTGGTTCGTTCGCAGGAGACAGGACATAGGGGATGGAATGGAGATGAGCTAAGGTAGATGGGAAGTAGAGGCTCTTCCAATGTCTCAGTCACTTCCCTGTTTAATCAGACAAAAATATCACTCTCTCATCTTCTTGGTGATGAGCACACCACAATACAGCTCAGATCATATATATGCAACACCACAAGGCGGTCAAATCAGCTTATCAGAAAACATGAAAACAGTAGGGCAGATGGACAGTAGGATTTTCTCCCTCTCACTGCATTGGCCAATACAGTAATCAATATGCTGGCTATTTGGGTTAGCCAGCAGCAACACTATGGTACAGCAATCTTGAGCTTTGTAAGAAACTCATAACTGTATCAGGCCGAATCTATCCCTCCTGTCTCAGTGTCCAATGTGAATGAGAAACCAATCCAATCTCCTAAGAGTGTGATGGAGGTTGAGACCCTGGGATAGTGGGGAGGGGAGGGGAAGATTAGTCACACACATTCTCTCTCCCTCTCTCTCTCTCTCTCTCTCTCTCTCACACACACTCACACACACACACACACACAAAGTTATCCTCCCAGATTGGGAGCATGGTGACAAGGTGATCAACAGGGCTTAATCTGGAAAATGGAGCTGTTCTCAGAGCCAAATCAGACAAGGGGGAAGAAAAGCCAACATGTCACCTCCCTGAGGACTGATTATAACAAGGCTGGCAAGACGACAGAGCCAAAGAAATATGCAAGAAGAGAGAGAGCAGAGAATGTCAGAGAGAGATAGAGAGATGGATCGAAGAGGTTTCCAATCGGATGTGGAGAGGTTTGTTTTACCAGGAAGCTTGTATATAATAATCATGTGATCCTCTAAGTGGACGATAATACTGTGTCCTCTCAGATGGGAAACTGGAGACGGAAGAGCCGTAATAAGGCATTAACTTGCCCCACCCAGTTCTTCTCAGTCACATAAAGGTACATACTGTACAGGCGACATTATGGGGATCAGAGCTCAAATCATGGTTTCCTGACTCAGCATGACTTTTCACGCATCTACGAACCATTGGTGTCTCAAATCACAATACAGCCAAAGCCACCATTACAAGTCATCTAATTTCACCTCATTTAACGACTCTAAGGAATTAAAGAAAGGCTGCACATTAAATGTTGTTTGGGAAGACGAAACACCAGCTTCTGGGTCCAGTTTTAATTATGCATGTTGGTGCCGTTCATCTGCCAAGCTCACAGACCATCAATAAAAACAGAGGAGCCATGATTAATGCTTTGCATTCTTCAGCATTATTACCATCATCAGTATTTTCTCCAAGTGCGACCATTTTCCCTGACAGTCTCACGCCAGCTTCGGGGCTCATAACTCATATTCAAGGTTGCGATTGCCTTAAATCAAATGCAAAGTTTCCATCTCAAAACTTCAAACTATAATGGTTGCAGTGTTTATAAGGGGTCTTCATCAGAGGTTGTCCTCAAAAGAGACAACAAAGCATCACCTCCCTCTCTCTTTCTCTCTCCCTATTTTCTCTCCCTCTTTGAGGTGGGAGGTTGGAGGTTAAATAAGGTTAGAGAGAGGCAGGCCTCCAAAGGTAACATTAACATTCTCACAACGTTTGAAGTGACGAAGACGATCAGAGTCGCTGCTGTGAGACCATTAATTCATGATCAACAACGCAGCTATCACAGGTCACACTCCCCGATCACACTCCCAGATGCAGTCTCCGTTTACGCCTGATCAATGTGTTAATATGAGATGATCTACCAATCAACGGGAGTGTTGGACCAGGAGAATGCTCCATCATGTGTGTGTGCGAAGTCCTCACAAGGAGAGTAAAACAATAAATATTAGGCTTTGGGGGTTAGGTTTAGGGTTAGAATTAGGGTTAAGGGTTAGATTAGGGTTAGGGGTTAGACGTTTGGGGTTAAGTGTAACGGCTGTCTGAAGTAGTAGACCAAGGTGCAGCGTGGAATTTGTTCATCTTTTATTTTAGATTAAAAAAGGCAATTCACAAAGAAAAAACAGACGACAGCCAAACAGTCCTGTCAGGTATCCTAACACACTAAACAGAAATTATCTACCCACAAAACCCAAAGGAAAAACATGCTGCCTAAGTATGACTCCCAATCAGCAACAACGATGTACAGCTGTTCCTGATTGGGAGCCATACCAGGCCGAAACAAAGCAATCCCCAACATAGAAATACAGACATGCCCACCCAAATCACACCCTGACCAAACCTAAATAGCGACATAAAAAGGCTCTCTCAGGTCAGGGCGTGACAGTACCCCCCCCAAGGTGCGGACTCCGGCCGCAAAACCTGAACCTATAGGGGAGGGTCTGGGTGGGCATTTCTCCACGGTGGAGGCTCTGGAGCGGGACGCAGACCCCGCTCCACCACTGGCTCACCCCACTTCACTGGCTCCCCTAGAGCGTGATCTCCTGCCGCCGACCACGGACTGGGGACCCTCGCAGCGGGCCCCGGACTGGAGGGCGACTCTGGCGGCGCCCGGCTGGCAGGCGACTCTGGTGGCTCCGGACAGGCGGGCGGCTCTGGCGGCTCCGGACAGGCGGGCGGCTCTGGCAGCTCCAGACAGGCGGACGGCTCTGGCGGCTCCAGACTGGCTCTGGGCGCAGGCACAGGATTCACCAGGCTGGGGAGACACGCAGGAGGCCTGGCTCTGGGCGCAGGCACAGGACTCACCAGGCTGGGGAGACATGCAGGAGGCCTGGCTCTGGGCGCAGGCACAGGACTCACCAGGCTGGGGAGACATGCAGGAGGCCTGGCTCTGGGCGCAGGCACAGGACTCACCAGGCTGGGAAGACATGCAGGAGGCCTGGTTCTGGGCGCAGGCACAGGATAGACCGGGTCCTGAAGACGCACTGGAGGTCTAGAGCGCACGGCCTGCACAACCCGTCCTGGCTCGATGCCCACTCTAGCATGGCACTTGCGGGGGGCTGGGATGTAGCGCACCGGGCTATGAGCGCGCACTGGAGACACCGTGTGCTGTACCGCATAACACGGTGCCTGACCAGTACCACGTCGCTTCCGGTAAGCACGGGGAGTTGGCTCAGGTCTAACGCCTGACTCCGCCAATCTCCCCATCTGCCCCCCCCCAAAAAATAATTTTTGGGGCTGCCTCTTCACCTCCACCTGCTTCCCCGGCAGGTTGTTGCAATGGTCAAATAGCTGTTCCCAAGTCCAGTCTATTCTTCACTCCAATTCCTCCAGCGACCAGGATGCCATCACCTCCCGAGCACGCTGCTTCCTCCACTCCTGGTGCTGCTCCCCTCCACGCTGCTTGGTCCGTTTTTGGTGAGTAGATCTGTAACGGCTGTCTGAAGTAGTAGACCAAGGTGCAGCATGGAATTTGTTCATCTTTTATTTTAGATTAAAAAAGGCAATTCACAAAGAAAAAACAGACGACAGCCAAACAGTCCTGTCAGGTATCCTAACACACTAAACAGAAAATATCTACCCACAAAACCCAAAGGAAAAACATGCTGTCTAAGTATGACTCCCAATCAGCAACAACGATGTACAGCTGTTCCTGATTGGGAGCCATACCCGGCCGAAACAAAGCAATCCCCAACATAGAAATACAGACATAGAATGCCCACCCAAATCACACCCTGACCAAACCTAAATAGAGACATAAAAAGGCTCTCTCAGGTCAGGGCGTGACATTAAGGTTAGGGTTAAGGTTAGGTTAAGTTTAGCGAAAATAGGATTTTGAATGGGAATCAATTGTTTGGTTCCCACAAGGATAGTAAAACAAACGTGTGTGTGTGTCAGATGAATCGGTGTGAAACACACGCCCCGTAGATGACCTTTCACTTATCAACTGGGTTACTCAAGCCTTTCGATGGAAAGGATTTGATAATGAATGGAGGATTTTAAAGAGCTGTTGGGAGTGAGAGAAAGAGGAGGAGAGGAGGAGGAGAAAGGAGGGCAGGCTGACTTTGAGTTGAAGAGCACTTAAATGGTTGTGAGGTCATTTGTCATTTGACAAAAGGAGGAGAAGGTCCTAGAGGGGATTTTGGTACCTCAGGTTGTAATGGTGTGATGTCACCATTGCTGAGCCAAAGGTCTATTTTTAGGTACGAGCGCACACACACGCCCACGTACAAACACACACAGTGGACAAGCAGGCAGCCTATTCTCAGGTTTCATTCCCACTGGACAGGAGGACAGCTAGCCACGTGTTTGCACCCATTCACAGAAGGTCCCCGACAATACCTACCCTGTGAACATGAGGACCCATTTACCACAGAGAAACAGCTGCTGCTCCTCTCCACTCTCACACGCACACTTTCGCATAAACTCTTTCTCCCTCTCGCTCTCACACACAAACACGCTCATAACACACACACATTGCACACACTCACACACACTGAAGAGGTGTGGGCAGCCGAGAGAGGTTTGTCCTTAGGTGTTAATCAGTACAGGCAACTTCAACCAGAAAAGGTTCAATGTTCTGAGCACAAGGTCTTGGTAAGACATAATTGCCTCCTGTATAATAGACTTATAATGGAGTTATGTCATCATTTTGAGGGTTATAATCGAGTTCAACATAAAATGATTGGATTCAGTCCATGATATTGTAAAAAAATACCTTCAAAATGCATTTGATATGGCTGGGTGGGTGGGTTAAATCCAGCAAAATTGAGAGACAAATTTGAATCAGCATCTCTGAAATTGAGCTGACAGTCATTTACCTGCAGTGGCATGTACTCATGGATGCCAAGGGAAGCCAGGCTTCCCCAAAAAATGTACCAAGAAAAAAAAAGAAAAAAAATATTTATATATATTTTGTCTCTCAGTGTTTCATAATTTCCCTTCAATTCGCAAGAGGCTGAATGTATATCACCGGAGAAAGCATCCAAGTGAGCGAAACAGCTCGCCTCTGTCCCTGTATGTGAAGCCCATCTAGCTGATGCTGTCTGGTAAAAAATTATATGATATTGTTGCCGCCAGTGGTATTGAATAGAAGGGAAGCCAGCGAGCATTTGGCCTCCCTTGATAAAAATAAATACAAATAATACCCAGTCAGCGTTGAGCTAAACTGAGTGAGCTCAACTGTGAATGGTCCTGGCGCACCAAAAAAAAGCTTCAAGGGAAGCCAGTTTGGATTTAAATTCATACCAAATCACATCACACCAAACGCCAAATGTCATTTACAGAAAAAAAAAACAATTGTTGCAATTAGTTGTGATATCTTCCGGTGGCTAGCTAGCTAAAATTGTCCCTTTCTCAAATTAACCATGGATGGAGATAGGGATTTGACTTGTGGTTTTACTTAATTCTCGGTACTGACCATTGATTATGACGGCAAATCTGATCCAATCATACATTGTGCCCCTGTCCTGAAAGGACGGAAGTTCAACATGTAGCTAGGTGTAGTAGGCTAATGTTAACTAACTGGCCTGGCTTTTTAGCCAGGTTGTCTGGACGACAAAAACTCAAAGCATGTACTTACTGTATGACAGAGTCAAAGACAGTTTAGGCAACATGAAAGAGGAGGTTGGCAATGGCTTTTCTCTACAACTAGGGTGTGCTAATGTGTTTTCTACTTGCATGCACACGCAACCTGAACTTCACCGGACAGAGCTTGCTCTCCGGCTTTGTGATGAAACAAAGGTGTGGTTGAATTTATTCTGCCAATGTGTCTTCTTATTGTCTCGGCCTTAGGCCTATATATCACGGTCGCAAGGAATATGAACTAACAGGTCATAGAGCAAACAACACAATTATCAGAACAAATAGGTTGGGATGGCATTATTTTCCTGGCTTGTCTTCAACAGTGAGTTTACCCACTCAGCGCTACTGTTTACCTGAGTGAAACAATAGCGGCATGATGGAATATGCACTTCATCTGATAACAATCAAGCTTAATGTGATGTGAGTACAGAAAAGCCACTCCCACAAGTTGTCAGCTCTGTCTGCATACTGTAGTGTTACGCCTCATGTCCACCAGATGCATTAAACTCATTGCGTTCAGGCGGAAGTCATTCATTGTCAATGGAGCAGTCCGCAACGCTACGCTGGGGGTTTCGCACTAGGCTGCGGTGCGTTCTGTGTTCTGCAAGCGTTCAATATTTTCAACTCGTGCTTTACTTTACCTTGCGGTGGTACAAACATAAGTACAGTCACAGACTCCAACTAGCTAGCTTTTAGCTAGTTGAAAAGTGAAGCACATGTGCATCAAGTATGGAAAATGCGGGTTGACAGCCGGCAAAACAAAACATAAATGCATCTGGTGGACATCAGGCGTTATAGATTGTAAAGTGGCCTATCACATCAAAGCTACATGATAAAATAAGTATTTCAAACTGACACAAAAGAGGGCTTTTTATATTCAAAATAGCTCTCTGACATGTCTATCAAGGTGTTAAATGTAGCTAGGCACGTGTTGTGGGAACACAGTTATACGCACCAAAAGCAGCATCATGCCGCAACGTGTTAACCTCTATGGGACCGGCGGGACGAATTCGTCCCACCTACGTAACAGCTAGTGTAATCCTGTGGCGCGATTTTTAAAACGTTTGAAATGCTATTACTTCAATTTCTCAAACATATGACTATTTTACAGCTATTTAAAGACAAGACTCTCGTTAATCTAACCACACTGTCCGATTTCAAAAAGGCTTTACAACGAAAGCAAAACATTAGATTATATCAGCAGAGTACCCAGCCAGAAATAATCAGACACCCATTTTTCAAGCTAGCATATAATGTCACAAAAACCTAAACCACAGCTAAATGCAGCACTAACCTTTTATGATCTTCATCAGATGACACACCTAGGACATTATGTTATACAATACATGCATGTCTGTTCAATCAAGTTCATATTTATATCAAAAACCAGCTTTTTACATTAGCATGTGACGTTCAGAAAAAGCATACCCCCCGCAAACTTCCGGGGAATTTACTAACAATTTGCTAAATTACTCACGATAAACGTTCACAAAAAGCATAACAATTATTTTAAGAATTATAGATACATTACTCCTCTATGCACTCGATATGTCCGATTTTAAAATAGCTTTTCGGATGAAGCACATTTTGCAATATTCTAAGTACATAGCCCAGCCATCACGGGCTAGCTATTTAGACACCCGGCAAGTTTAGCCTTCATCAAAATCATATTTCCTATAAGAAAAATGGTCTTACCTTTCCTGTTCTTCGTCAGAATGCACTCCCAGGACTTCTACTTCAATAACAAATGTAGGTTTGGTCCCAAATAATCCATCGTTATATCCAAACAGCGGCGTTTTGTTCGTGCGTTCTAGACACTATCAGAATGCTAAATCACGGTCGCTCGCATGGCGCAGAACGTGACAAAAAAAATCTAAATATTCCATTACCGTACTTCGAAGCATGTCAACCGCTGTTTAAAATCAATTTTTATGCAATTTATCTCGTAGAAAAGCGATAATATTCCGACCGGGAATCTGCAATTAGCTAAACAGCCGAATGAAAATACTCCACGGGGGCGAATCGCGGACGCGCCTAATTCTATTGTCCACTGATGGGACACTTGGAAAAGGAGATAATGTGTTTCAGCCTGAGGCTGCCTCGTCATCGTTCAGGTTTTTCCCGGGTTCTGAGAGCCTATTGGAGCCCTAGGAATTGTCACGTTACAGCTAAGATCCTGACTCTTCAATAAACAGAAGCAAGAACAACAACACCTTGTCAGACAGGGTACTTCCTGCATGAAACCTTCTCAGGTTTTTGCCTGCCATAGGAGTTCTGTTATACTCACAGACACCATTCAAACAGTTTTAGAAACTTTAGGGTGTTTTCTATCCAAACCCGAACAATAATATGCATATTCTAGCTTCTGAGTTGGTGTAGGAGGCAGTTAAAAATGGGCACATATTTTTTCCAAAATTCTCAATGCTGCCCCCTAGCCCGTAGAGGATCAATCAAATTCCACTTCAGAGGAGGTGTGAAGCATAAGACCTGACAAACGTTTAAGTGTCACAAGTTTACTCAGACATGATGTCACTATCATATATGCAGTACGCCCATATATCAGGGCTGTTCAATTCCCTGGAAGGCCAAAACACTGCTGTTTTTTTGTTTCTACTTGGTAGTTAATTGCACTCACCTGGTGTCCCAGGTCTGCTTCCCATTAGTTTACTGCATCATGCGAGGTCCTCATAACATTGTAACGGGCGTCGTATAGAGGGGAACAAGGCGCAGCGTGTTGAGTGCTCATATTGTATTTTAATGAAATCGAACACTTAGACAAATAAACAAAACGACAGCCAACAGTTCTGTCAGGTTACACAAACAAAACAGAAAACAACTACCCACGAAAACCAAGTGGGAAAAGGCTGCCTAAGTATGGCTTCCAATCAGAAATAACGATAGACAGCCTCTGATTGGAAACCATACCCGGCCAAAACATAGAAACAAACATAGAATGCCCACCCCATATCACACCCTGACCTAACTAAACAGAGAAAAAACAGCTCTAATAGGTCAGGGCGTGACAGTACCCCCCCCAAAGGTGCGGACTCCCGGCTGCAAACCTGAACCTATAGGGGAGGGTCCGGGTGGGCATCTGTACTTGGCGGCGGCTCTGGTTCAGGGTGGAGCACCCCCACCACCCGCTGATCCCCCTGCTTCTGTGTGTCCGGAGGAACCAGACCGTGGATCATCGCCGGAGGCTTTGAAACGCCAACCGCCGCCGAAGACTCTGGGCTAAAGGCCGCCGCTGAAGACTCCGGGCTGCGGACCGCCGCCGAAGACTCCGGGCTGCGGAGCGCCGCCGAAGACTCCGGGCTGCGGAGCGCCGCCGAAGACTCCGGGCTGCGGACCGCCGCCGAAGACTCCGGGCTGCGGAGCGCCGCCGAAGACTCCGGGCTGCGGGGCGCCGCCGAAGACTCCGGGCTGCGGGGCGCCGCCGAAGACTCCGGACTGGGGAGCGTCGCCGGAGACTCCGGACTGGAGAGCGCCGCCGGAGGCTCCGGACTGAGGAGCGTCGCCGGAGGCTCCGGACTGGAGAGCGTCATTGTAGGTTCTGGACTAGGGACCGTTGCTGCAGGCTCCATGCCATGGATCATCAATACAGGTTCCGTGCCATGGATCATCACTGGAGGCTTCGTGCCATGGATCATCTCTACAGGCTCCAGGCCATGGATCATCCCTACAGGCTTCTTGCCATGGATTATTCCTACAGGCTCCGGACCATGGATAATCCCTACAGGCTTCTTGCCATGGATTATCTCTACAGGCTCCGGGCCATGGATTACCTCTGGAGGCTTCATGCCATGGAACATCCCTACAGGCTCCGGGCCATGGATCATCACTGGAGGCTTCGTGCCATGGATCATCTCTACAGGCTTCGGATCATAGATTATCACTGGAGGCTTTTCTCGTGGAGCTGGGACAGGTCTCACCGGACTGGAGAGACGCACTGAGGACCGGGTGCACAGAACTGGCACGGGGTATACTGGACCGTGGAGGCGCACTGGAGGGAGAGTGCGAGGAGCAGGCACCGGACGTACTGGGCTATGGAGGCGCACTGGATGGAGAGTGCGCACCGGACATACTGGGCTATGGAGGCGCACTGGAGGGAGAGTGCGAGGAACAGACACATGCTCCCCACGATAAGCACGGGGAGTTGGCTCAGGTCTCACCCCTGGCCCAGCCAAACTACCCGTGTGCCCCCCCAAAAAGCTGCCTCTCGTTCTTCCCCGGTAGGCTCCGATACCTGTCCAAAACCTGGCCCCAAGTCCAGTTTCTCCTTTCAATCCACTCCTCCATTGACCAGGTATCCATCTCTGCCCGGGCACGCCGCTTGATCCAATCGTGGTGGGTAGCTCTGTAACGGGCGTCGTATAGAGGGGACCAAGGCGCAGCGTGTTGAGTGCTCATATTGTATTTTAATGAAATCGAACACTTAGACAAATAAACAAAACGACAGCCAACAGTTCTGTCAGGTTACACAAACGAAACAGAAAATAACTACCCACGAAAACCAAGTGGGAAAAGGTTGCCTAAGTATGGCTTCCAATCAGAGACAACGATAGGCCTCTGATTGGAAACCATACCTGGCCAAAACATAGAAACACAAACATAGAATGCCCACCCCCATCACACCCTGACCTAACTAAATAGAGAAAAAACAGCTCTCTTAGGTCAGGGCGTGACAAAAATTGATATACCCCACAGTATAGAGTTAGAACTATTCTATTTTAAGAGCAGACCAATGACAAGTGGACACTGAAGACTTACTTAATAATTAAGACACCATCAAATTATGATCTAAGATGGCTGTTACGCAAGAAGGAAACTACTCGTATGTAAAACACACAGGACAGGAGTAAGAACCTGTCACAGCTGTCTTCAGAAATGGACCAAAATGCAGCAGAGTTAGTATTCATCCTTCAATTTAATTAGAAAGAACACTATACAAAACAACAAACAAGGAAACTGACAGCCAACAGTCCTGTCAGGTGCAACCACACTAAACAAGAAACAATTACCCACAACCCCAAAGAAAAACACACACTACTATATAGGACTCCCAATCAAAGGCAACTCAACACACCTGCCTTCAATTGGGAGTCCAATCACCAACACAACACTTAACACACAAAACCCCTGCCACGTCCTGACCAAAACTAATACAATTGCTCCCTCTGCTGGTCAGGACGTGACAGAACCTGGGTATCTGCAAACTGAGCTCAAAGCTGAAGGATGCCTTGGTGGGGAATGTGGACCCACTTTAATTAACGCTGCCTGGGTGATTTTTCATATTTCGTTATATAGACACAGTGGAGTGTGTCGAGTGAGTCCTCGTAAACCACCTTGGAGTGAGTCCTCACAAACCACCTTGGAGTTGAAGTGGGCCAAGTCCTCGCAAACCACCTTGGAGTGGGCCAACTCCCCGTAAATCACACAAGAAAGTTCTGGTGACCTCGACAACTGCTGTGGGCTCCCACCGCCGTCTGGTGAAGGGCATGACGGGAGCTGGTCGACTGCTTGGGAGACAGCAGGCTACTTTAAATTTGGTTTGTGTCCTTAATAATGAGATTCAAATCCAAACAGAGGAAAGTGAACTGCCGCCAACCTCCAACATTACCATAACGTTGACTCCAGCTATGGGGAGCAACCTGAAACGTTCACAAAACATTTTGCTCCAGCTGCGGAAGCAGAATGTGAGCCGTTTAAAGCCAATTCTTTGTCCTCTGTTGAGGTATTAAAGTTATTTTAAACTTCATAATCCCCCCATGAATGGTTGTGTTAAGAGGGCAGAAAACAAAGCGAGTTATCTTTTACAGGAGGAAGCTGGGATGGTGTATTCGTGTAATGAGAGGAGAGGATCTGAAGTGCTAAATGGTTATGATTCTGTGCATTGTAGGGTTTCATATCCTTGGAAACACATGCAGTGATGTTTTGATGATGAGCTAAGGGGAGCGCCCTTGGTACAATTTTTAA
This sequence comes from Salmo trutta, assembly GCF_901001165.1. Classification (NCBI taxonomy): domain Eukaryota; kingdom Metazoa; phylum Chordata; class Actinopteri; order Salmoniformes; family Salmonidae; genus Salmo; species Salmo trutta. Next base: position 14,373,272 of record NC_042994.1, read on the forward strand.
GAGGGTTTTTCATCCATCCACTAAGCTCCTCCCCATACACAGATTGGATGTGTGTGTATAGGTGTGGCCTGGTCGATGGAGATTCTGCCGTGGCTGCTACCAGACTGGTGCCACTTGGTGCTGTGACACCGCAGGGGAGTGGTGACGGTCCAGAGTCACAACGTGAACTGTGATCATCTGTAGTCCCAAGCCTGCAGTAACAATATGTTATATATTTAAGCAATAAGCCCAGAGGGGGTGTGGTCTATGGCCAATATACCACAGGTAAGGACTGTTCTTATGCACAACGCAACGGGGAGTACCTGGATACAGCCCTTAGCCGTGGTATATTGGCCATATACCACAAACCTCAGAGGTGCTAGGGCCTCCCGAGTGGCACAGCGGTCTAAGGTACATCGCAGTGTTGAGGCGTCACTACAGCCTAGGGTTCGACCGGGAGTCCCATAGGGCGTCGTCTGGGTTAGGGGAGTGTTTGTCCGGGGGGCTTTCCTTGGCTCTAACAACACCTTGTGGCAGGCCGGGCGCCTGCAAGCTGACCTAGGTTGTCAGTTGAACAGTGTTTCCTCAAACACATTGGTGTAGCTGGCTTTCGGGTTACACGGGCGGGTATTAAGAAGCAGCGCGACTTGGCGGGTTTCAGAGGATGCATGACTGGACCTTCGCCTTTCCCGAGCCCTTTGGGTAATTGCAGCGATGAGACAAGATCGTAATCGGGTGGCAATTCGGATATAATGAAAAGGGGTTAATATGTAAAATATATTTAATTAAATAAATACATTTTAAAAAAGGTCAGAGGTGCCTTATTGCTATTATAAACTGCTTACCAAAGTAATTAGAAGAGTAAAAATAAATGTTTTGTCATACCCGTGGTATATACCACAGCTTTCAGCCAATCAGCATTCAGGGCTTGAACCACCCAGTTTATGTCTCATATACCACGGCTTTCAGCCAATCAGCATCCAGGATTTAAACTACCCGGTTTATAATATATTATATCATTTATATTATCAGTGTGCACAGTGTTACATATCCTTGGAAACACATGCAGTGACATTTTGATGATGAGCTAAGGTGATCGCCCTTGGTACACTGCAGTGGTGTAAAGTACATAAGTAAGAAGTATAACTTTTTCCACCGCTGATAGACTGACACTCAAACGTGAAACGCAACGAGTTTGTACAGTGTCAAAGAACCTGGGAGAATCTCCATCGACAGACCTCATGCATAGTGTGGCGATGTGAGTGGAATACCAGGCATCTCTAAGAATATATATCTTTTTTAATAGGGTTTGTCATCCATATGCCCACTGAGCTCCTCCCCATAGACTGAAAACACTCCTTGGAGACTTAGCAAAAGAGTCTTTGATCTGAAAAATTTAAGAACAGTAATTGGGGTAGGCAGACTGTCAAGAGACATTGCGGTGTCAAACATCTCCTCTCTCCAATGTAGCTGTTGATCTTGTTAGAGTGAATAGAGCCTACAACAGACATGAGGCTCCCAGACACAACCAAAGAGGAGCTTCGTCCTTCCTGTGTGTTCCTTCCTCTCACTACACCTTCACCTGCAGAGAGAGACAGGATGTGTCCCAAATGGCACCCTATTCCCTATATAGTGTACTACTTTTGACCGGGGTCCATAGTAGTGCACTATATAGGGAATGGGGTGCCATTTGAGATGCAACCTGACTAACACACCACCAATTACACCAGCTTACACATCTGCTGGGGCTGTCCACTCATTAGAACCACCAACTGTTAACACTGTGACATGCTTCCAAACGTTAATTTGTTATGTACGAGGAACTGGCGCGTAACAGTCATTAAAACCTTACGTCAAATTAAGGGAAAATCTGTCTCCCCATCTGAACACGTTTTCGACCACACACTTGTTGTAGGTGAAGAGCTATATCAGGAAGTGTGGGAGGCTGTTTGTTTTCGACGAGGCCCAAGAAGCCCAGTAGTGTAGGTTTTTGATAAACAGCGCTGTCTTAGTTAAAGCGCTAATATGCAGACTGAGGAGAATTATTAGCTGTAAAGTTAGCTTAGCGCCTGCAGAACAAAGAGTTTGTTTATGTCACTTTGGGTTTTAATGTGTGGGGAATAAGTCACAACAAACTTGATGATTAGTTATGTTAGCATCAATTACCTGTAGAAATGTATTGTCTATTTATACCATGGCATTGTTGAATATTTGTTTCTGATAGGCTTGAAGGGCATTCTAGAGTGTGCATTATTTAAGTAATAAGGCCCTCGGAGGTGTGGTATATGGCCAATATACCACGGCTAAGGGCTGTTCTTAGTCACGACGCAACGCAGAGTGCCTGGATAGCCATAGTATATTGGACATTTTCCACAAACCACCAAGGTGCCTTATTGCTATTATAAAATGGTTACCAAAGTAATTAGAGCAGTAAAAATACATGTTTGTCATACCCGTGGTATACGGTCTGATATACCACGGCTGTCAGCCAATCAGCATTCAGGGCTTGAACCATCCAGTTTATAATGCCATTTATACAACGGGTGGGTCTAATGCTGAATGCTGATTGGTTAAAACCGCATTACAGCCGGTGTCTATTCCACAAGTTACCACCATAGGCTAAATCTATGATGTTAAAATGCCTACTCTGTTCCATCTGACTGCGAAATATACTGTCTCATCAGCCCAGCCAAGCAATTTATAAACTTGATCTCCACTATAAAAAGCATCTTGATATTATCGCTAGACTAACATTTCATTTTCAACAGCAAAGGTTTGTATAAACCTTGCTGTCTGTCTCTCCGACATTTGCAACATTGTTTCAATATTAAATAATGCACACTCTATCTCCCCAGACATACTCCCAATGGGAAACCACGCTGAACTCCACAGACAGACAGACAGACAGACAGACAGACAGACAGACAGACAGACAGACACTCCTATGGCATGATGGAAAGCAATATAACAAGACTGGAGGAACAGGTGAGCGTCCAGGGGTGACCAGAGTGGCTAAACTCTCTGTCTGCAGCGAATTCTCAGAGTTACAGTACTAAGCAGGAAAACGTATAGGGCTAAACTCACAATAGCATATAAACGTACTGTGTTTAAACAGTAAACAAAGACAGTAAACAAAGACACTGCATAAACGCTTTTCTTGGGGAGCGTCTGAAATGGCACCTATGGTGCACACAACATATGGAAGACATAAGAATTTCAGACACAGGGATGCATCCCAAATGGCACCCTATTCTCTACATAGTGCACTACTTTTGATCAGAGTCTTATGGGTCCTGGTCAAAAGTAGTACACTAAATAGGGGATAGAGTGCCATTTGGGAAACAACCACAGCCTTGGTTTGTTTGTGCTTGTTTGCTGCCCCCTCCTCCTCCGGGTGTTGCAGATGCAGGTCTTATAATGGAGTAGTGGTGCAGTGTTAAAGTATTTCTCTATCTGTGCTCTTAGAGATTGGGTTCTGTTATAAAGTCCTTGTATTATTCAGTAGGCACAGTGAGACTGATTATTACCGATCACAGTCCATCCTCTGAAATATGCATCCCAAATGGCATCCTATTCCCTTTATAGTGCACTACTTTCTTGACCAAGGCCTTGGGATCTGGTCAAAAGTGTTGCACTGTAAAGGGAACAGGGTGCCGTTTGGGACGTAACCCCAAAGGCTGAGTCCAGCTATGCTAAATTATCTAGGCTAGAGCTAGCGTATACAGCCTCTGAACGGACTTGGTGCTATTAACAAGACCCGTTGTTCCCCCAGGTTTTTGCTTAGGCGAGATGCACAGGGGCCAAAAGGACCATTGAAAGCTGTGAACAGCAACATTTCCGATTGAATTTAAAACTATTTTGGAGGGATGCAGCTAGGTAGAGGCAGACCGCAATCGACTCACAAGGTTGGTGCAGTGGAGCAGGGTCATTACATTTGTCCACATTTCATTGATCCTAAGCTCTGGCATGTAAACTGCTGTCATTTAAGTGGAAAGTGCTCCAAACGTTCCAATAAGACTACAAATCAGATAAATAATTAAAAATAACTAAATATGCCCAGTGTCCTCAGTCACAACTCTGGTTGTTTATGCAATTTCTCCTGTCTACAAAAAAATGAGGAAAGATAATATAATATGATAATATGGCGATGCTCTTTTTTATGCAGCAGATATGAAGGACAAATATAAATGTATATCTGAGGCAAGCTGCTGGGCCGACTCTGGTCTCCCAGTAGGATTGTATTAAGTCCCAGCAGGGTTAGAGTTCAGCGTGATCGTTTACAGTACTGTGGATCTAATGCATAGAACACTGGCTAATTTGCTCCCATATGGTAAATAGCTATTGTATTACCTGTTGGGGCTTGGCGATAGATAATGAACGTTAACGTGATGACCTATGCATATAAGTCCGCCCTAATGGAAAAGGCTAAAAATGTATGTTTTCCAAACTACACCCTTTTCTCTGTATAGTGCACTACTTTTGGGCAAAGTCCTGCCTTACTACCTGCCACTACCCAGTCAAAGGTAGTGCACTATGGAATTGGGTGCAATTTGAAACGTAGAAGCGCATTGTGTATGTACATATGTTGAGATAAGGGGGATTTGCAACATGAGCTCTTGCAGGCGCGCAATTAGATTTTGCCATTAACCATTTGTTATCTTGACTTTTTTCCCGCCACTGGCTTGGCACCTTGCTGATTACAACGCAAGCGATCGATAATTAAACCAATTGAACTCGACAGAGTTCAATTTCTGCCGTTTTTTTTTTTGTGCCTGAGACCGCTTCCTGTCACAAAGTCTTATACAACTATATTTTCAGTTGATTAAAAAAAATGGTAAGCTTCTTTATTAAGTCTAGGGTTTGAGTGCCCACGTGTTTCACAAGAGGACGGAGTCCGTAGACTAACAACGTGTGCTGCTGTCCAGGGTGCTGTGTAGGTGCAGTGCTGATTCTTTCATTGGCCTACTGGTTGAGAGAAAAAGAGCTATGCTGTCGTGTAGTAGCCTTCCGCTGGGCACAGACGTCAGTTCAACGTCTAGTTTTGATTTACATTTGGTTGAGTTGTCAACTAACGTGAAATCAACACAAATGTCACAATGTCATTGGATTTAGGTAAAACGTTGGGTGATAAAAATACGAAATTCCCTTATATTGCAGATTTTTTTCAAATCCAATTAGTTTTGCACATCATCACATTGCATTTTTGTTGTTGTAATTACGTTGATTGAACCGGTTTTTGCCCAGTGGGCTAAGCCTACTAGATTTACAAAAGACTATATATTGGCTGTCGCTATATTAAAATCTGTTTCTCTATCATTCCCAGCAGCTCAGTGATGAGAGGGAAAAATATCTCATCTCGCTCCAAAAGGGAAATCAAATATTTCCAGTGACATCATTCTAACGGACCTTTGGCGCGTTTTCTCTCACAGTATTTAATAAATATTCATGTCATAGCCTCTGGGCTTGTTACGCAACAACATGTTAAATTAATTATTTGAATCCATTTCATATTCTTTTAGCACCCCTCAGATGCATGGTGAGGGTTTGAAAAACGGTAGTTCACCGTTCCTTTTCGTTTGACTCCGCAAGCGTGAGGAGGACATGTTTGCTCTGTGAGGAAATGTAGCCTACATGGACTCAATCACTGACTAATTATCTATTTGCTTATTCCTATGATAATGGAATGTTTCATGCATGTACTTTGCCTAACGTTTTTCTGTGGGTTGCTGAATTGGGTGACAAGATATTGTCTATTCCTGCATGGATGTGCAAACACGAAAAACTTGCTGCCAACTGGTCCGATGAAGGTATAGTGCAGACAATGAATTATAATTTAATTTGATTAAAGTGAATAAAGTAACTCCTTGCAATGAATATGTCAGACACATTTGAACCGGAATCCTCAGTAGCCTACCTCACAAATGTTGAAGAAAAAATCCATAAGCAGAATTTCAAGTTTTATAAGGCATCTAGGAGTTCAGACTAAGGAGTCCAGACTATAGGCAAAATACAAATAGTCTAATGTAATACTGTTCATTTGAATGTATGTCATGCATAATAGATTGTGTGATGAACACACAGGCAAGTAGATTCATTGTATGAGTGACACATCCCGTCCCCACGTGGGAAATAAAACATGACACTGCACTGAGATTGCATCAGATAAACAAACCTGTGGGGAAATATTGGGATGAATGAGACACATGCCAACTGGTGGAAGGTGAGAAAGAGAGAGACAGAGAGAGAGACAGAGAGAGAGAGCGAGAGAGACAGACAGACAGAGAGAGAGAGAGAGAGAGAGAGAGAGACAGACAGACAGACAGACAGACAGAGAGAGAGAGACAGACAGAGAGAGAGAGAGAGACAGAGAGAGAGAGCGAGAGAGACAGACAGACAGAGAAAGAGAGCGAGAGAGACAGACAGACAGAGAGAGAGAGACAGACAGAGAGAGAGAGAGACAGACAGACAGAGAGAGAGAGAGGGAAAGAAAGAGAGAGAGAGAGAGAGAGAGAGAGAGAGAGATAATACTCTGTGGTATAGTCAGAGAGAGGGACTCTGCCAGGATCCTCACTCTAGGGACATGGGGAGTGGCTTCCTTTAAGGTGGAACTTCAGACACATAGGCTATACTTGGCCTAATGGAATACAAAAGTTAGCTCAAATTCAATCACTTCAATGCACTGTACTGATATATGACTTCGAAACGACTGTAGTTTAATCTACTAAATAAAATGTTTTTGGGGGGGATTTAAATGCCAGTTCAACTTCAGAATGTAAAGCAGACTGCCATCTACAAGATATTTACTCCTGGTAAAACCAATTAATCTTCTCCTATTCTCACTTCTGTATTTGTAAATGTGAATTGCAGACCATAATAATAGCAGCCTAAGAAACTCAATCCTAAAACAGTATAGGCTTAGTAGCCGGGCTTTATCTTACTCGGTCCTGCATTTCCTGACGGACATAATAGTACACGACTCCCGTTATGCAGTGGTGTAAAACATATATAATATGCTTCCAATCTCCCCGGTCCACCTTAAATAAAAGGCTGGACGTGATTAAGCAGCGCAACCTGCTTCCTCCCCACTGTGCTGCAGAGAACCTGCCTCAACGCTGCCCCCATCCCGGCTGTAGCTAGCCTATAAAAACTAGGACAAGCAGAGCTGAGACCTCACAGCTATAGACTATAGCTCCGTGGTGTTGAAACCAACTGCCTGAAAACACACTTAGCGGCTGCAACACCGCACACATGCCAGGAAACATGCCTGGAATCAGGGAGGGACACTCTTGGCAACTTTTCCTACTTTCTTTATTGGTTTTGGAGGGGTCGACGCAAGATTTCGGACAGACCCAGTTTATTTGCACGTCTGTGCCCAAGGATATGGACTTGTGCGCGGCTACGATGCAGAACAGCGGTCCGGCGGAGGACTTGAAGACGACAGTGATGCAATTGAGGGAGACCGTGTTACAGCAAAAGGAGACCATTATGAACCAAAAGGAGACAATCAGGGAACTAACGTCCAAGTTGAGCCGGTGTGAGAGCCAGAGTCTGCCCGAGGCGGGAGCGGGAGCGGGAGGCCGGAGAATAGTACCGGGCGCCAAGAACACTATGGGGGACGTATCAAGGGGTCCTCAGGACACTCTCGCTCAACTAGGACAGACTTTACAGACTCTCAAACAGAGGTTGGAGAATCTTGAGGTATGCATTGGCGTTTGTTTGACCTCCCTATTTTGAGCTAGTAATTTGGATTGCAGGTTGAGCTTTCAATCAACTTTGAATCCTTTTTACGCGTTTCCAATCGGCTCAGTTGGTTGTATAGCCAATAGTGCTCAATGTGCTAGTTATAAGTGCTCTATATAGTTGTGAATTGCTTGCTATAGGGTTATTTCAGTCCAGTCACTAATGCTGTAGACCTATTTAAAGCTATTTTTCCGCATCCAGCCGTAAAGTAATTACTCTAGAGCACTACATAAAGCAGCACCACACTCCTGATAAGGACAGATAGACGCCTCATCTTTGGACCAATTTATGCATTTGATGCAAATTGCCGAGGCAGTAAGCCCTCCACAAACGAGCTAAGCACCAGAGCTTTACCCACGACGAGTCCCGCCTCGCACATGTAGGAGTGTACAATTAAACCCCAAAGTTATTTTAATCGTCTCATCTTGTCTGTTCCTCTGTCCTTGTTCCGTTGTACAGCAATACAGCCGAAACAACGGTACGGCCCAGGCGAATAGTCTGAAAGACCTGCTTCAGAACAAGATTGATGATATGGAGAAGCAGGTGCTGTCCCGGGTCAACACCCTGGAGGAGACCAAACCGGGTCAGAAGAACGATACGGACCAGCGGAACCGAGTGGAGTCCACGCTGACTTCCATGCATCACCGTATAACGGACCTAGAGAAAGGTGAGTGAGCTATGAGGCGAAGAGATCCTGCCCAAATGTACACAGTCAATATAATAGTTCTGTTCATGTGAATGATTATAAAAACGACCAAACTGATTACATTATTTTGATAATAATGTGTGCATAAAGTTTTAATAGTAAAAAAAATCATCCAAATGTGGTGGAATTGGCTCGCTCAATGGTTTATATGTCTAAAACAATGCCAATTTACAAAAACGGCATTTCACTTGGTTAATTGCTTGGCCCACATGAGGAATCACTCCAAACCCGCAAACCACAGTAGCTTGTCAATACAGACAGTGCCGCAGCGCAGCTCTCGCCACAGTGCGTAAGGGGAGATGGGAGATGGAGAGAAGGAGGTATCTGCATTGCTTTGTATATATCATATTAACACAGTGATGCCACGCTGGGATAATAATTCACGTGTCATGGAGCGACAGCCAATGATCGCTTTATTTCCAGTGACTGTGAACGAGCCTCGTTGGTTTTGTAGGGGACATAGCGGCGCGGGAACTGTACAAGAGGGTTTTAACGATGTGCGCAGTGCTTGATAAAGCGCGTACAGTGTTGGAGACAGACAGGCGCATTTTGGAACATCGGTCAAGGTTTAGTTAATTACTGACAACCCCAAAAGGATGGGGAGAATGAGGGGGTTGGAGGTTAGGAAGGGATGGCGCGCGTGTGTAGGAGAGAGAGAGAGAGAGAGAGAGAGAGAGAGAAAAAAATTCCCTGTTTGCCCTTCTCACGTGGTCACATCATAACGCAGAGAATAGGCTAGGAGAGAGATGCACAGTCTGTTCTAAGCCAATTATATAAATCAGAGCATCGCCAAACTAAAAATAAAGGAGAAAACCTTTAGTTAGGGCTTGAACATCTCTACTGGTGGAGCAAACCATGTATACGAATAAACCAATCAATCAATCACACGATATGACATAACTGACTATAACATAGGCCTATGAGTGCAATGTCAATTATATAAATCACTGAAGGGTAAACAAGTAGGCCTATGTTTCGTCCGCAGGTGGGAAAGACAACAGACCACTGGACAAGTTCCAGCTGACATTCCCGTTGAGAACCAACTACATGTACGCCAAAGCCAAGAGAACCCTGCCGGAGATGTATGCCTTCACCGTGTGTCTGTGGATTAAATCTAACGCGTCGCCCGGGGTGGGCACACCTTTCTCCTACGCTGTCCCAGGGCAGGCCAACGAGCTGGTGCTGATTGAGTGGGGGAATAACCCGATGGAGATACTCATTAATGATAAGGTAATGATCGCTGACGGAAATGGCATATTCTACACAGCATTTGGTTATAGGCAAAATGGACAGATCGCCATGCGTACATGTGGTGTGCCAGACTAGCAAATTCAACTACGCAGCATTATGCAATGTCTGGGAAAGTTATGGAGACGTGACAAGCAACTTAATTATCCAAATATTGCATTCATAGCCAGTGCTATGTCTGAAAACATTAAACCGTAGCAATCATCAGTTCTAGGCCAGGCCTATTTGAACATATAGTAATGGGTGCGCTGTCCATGCTGCAGGTGGCCAAGTTGCCGTTCATCATCAACGACGGGAAGTGGCATCACATCGGCATCACCTGGACCACGCGCGACGGGATGTGGGAGGCGTTTCAGGACGGAGTGCTGCGTGGCAGTGGAGAGAATCTGGCGCCATACCATCCCATCAAGCCGCAGGGTGTCCTCGTACTGGGACAAGAGCAGGTAAGAGTGTTCACTAAATGAGGATGAACTAACTTTATGATTACATTGGTATGCAAGTCGTGATATATTATTGGGGGAAATAATTATATCCATTAGTAATGAAAATATTAGAGCACGTTTTCCCTCCGGTGATCAAAGGGAGGAATATTCATATAATGGGAAAGTTGAGAGGCCTTAACGAAATTGTCAATTAAGACGTAGCCATCTAATTAACTAATTAAGGCCCTCGAGCTAGATATCGTGGAATACCCCCACTCAATTGGGACAATACACAATCCACTTCAAATAGAAAAGTGGCAAATCTTTAGCAATTACAGAGTAATAGGCATATCTTGTCATGCAAAGCAAATAACGTATGGTTCAATTTGGGCTTCGGTTATGGTGGAACTGTCACGAAGAGTGGCAGCTTTTTATTATAGTTTTATGATAGTTAGAAATAGAATTCAATGCATTTCCATGGTATAGGACAATTGTATTCCTTCCTCATACAGCACAGTATGATTAGCCTAGTACACACATTTGTAATAGATTGTCCATGCGTAAAAGAAAGGCGGCGTGCGTACATAACATTCGCGCCACTAACCTTGAACTTGTCATCTTGTTGCTCCACAGGACACGCTGGGGGGAGGTTTCGACGCGACACAAGCTTATGTGGGTGAGCTAGCAAATCTCAACATGTGGGATAGGAAGCTTTCCATCGGGGAGATTTATAACCTGGCAACCTGCAACAGCAAAGCGCAAACTGGCAACGTATTCTCTTGGTCGGAGTCCAACATTGAAATATTCGGTGGAGCTACCAAGTGGACATTCGAGCCGTGCCGTTCGCTCAACTGATCTGCATTTCGACATGAAACCAAGGCCAATCCGACATATCTGTATTTCTTTTGAGCTTCTGTCGTTCTTGTCTTCATTATGCCGTTCGTTACAGACGATTTGGTATGTATTTAATGATAAGCTTAAACCTGGGATTTCTATTAGATATTTATGTACGAAACAACTTTTTTTGATCTTGAGAAAAATCGAATTCGTCTTGGAAACCTCAGTTGGACAGTGTTGGTATCTGTTTGTTTGGTTTTCTATTGGAGTTTTGTTGCAAGCGCACTTTAGCATTTTTGATTCGCTTATTTTGTCTTGGACTGGCAGCTGGGCAATCCACGCCTTATGTTGGACAATTCTCAGCAGAGTGCGGAATTTATGGAGCCATCCTCTAGAGTGGAACTCACGCTGTCTGTCCAAGTATTGTCAGTATTTGACGCCGTGAAAATCCCCCAACCTCACCCACCCCTCCGGATCTTGCACTGTGAATGACGAGAGCCATGTAGAGAGAGGACGCCGAGGGTACGTTGAAGGACATTGCAAAGTCGGACTGTAGAAATCATTTGTAATTGTCGTTCGCTTCAAAGTGTTGTAAACGAATGTCGTTAATTGCCAACATGCTACAAAGCCTGGGTGCCTTGGGCAGGTGCAAATATTCAGCACATTATTTTTATGTTGCAAATTATATGTATTGTTTGTTTTTGTATTTATTTTTGAGGGAGGGTGGGAGAGTTTCTTGTTATTATTCTGATAAATGTAATTTAATTGAGGTTTGTTCACGGATATGATGACGTGTTTGGGCAGGTGTTTGTACTACCGGTATCTGTATTCGGGAATGTTACGGTGTCTGTATAGTAACAGCATGACTGAGTGACAGAACGCTGCCACATCGTCGTCGACATCTGCTTGACTATCCTTTCTGGGACTGGGTGGTTTTCTACTGGATTGTTATATGCTCCAAGCATGGCAACACTGAAAGATATGAAAAAGATCTAATTTTTTAAATAAAATTGTGATACATAAGAGTTAAAAGTGTATTAATGGGCTGGCATTAATGGTATGCATCAAACGGTGTGGATGTGAGAGAGAGAGAGAGAGAGAGAGCGGGATAATGTGGGAGCGAAAGGGAGAAACAGAGAGCAAGCGAGAGAACGATAATTATTGCTGGTTAAATCTGATTTAATCTTGCCACATGGTGTAGGAGAAAGACGTTAGTGCTGGATAAGTGAAAAAAACGCCTGAACTCAGACTGAAGGTCAGAGAGGTGCTGGGAACAACTGAAACTGTGTGCTGTGTCTCTTTTTAGCTGACTGCAGAAGACAACACTCCCAAATGCTTTGTGGTGTGTGCGTGCGTTCGAGGCGCGCACATTCTGCCCTAATGAAAGCGAGGCTGTTGAAAGAAGAAAACGCCTAGTCATATCACCCCCCCTTTTCAAGAGTCAGCTCAATCGGTCGCAATGCAATCTGAACCAAACCTACATAAAGAACCATGCTATACTGTAGCCTATACTGCTCTATTTTGTTCTGTATCAGTTTACAGTGTTGTGTTTAAGTGCCATCCTCTCCCATCACATGCATCATGTAACAAAACACTGCAGTCCTGGATGCTGATGGTCTTGTACTTTGACAGTTACTGCATTGAGCTGAGTCAGTTATTATTCGTTATCACCCACGTATCAGATGGTGTAACAAATATCTCAAAGAAGAACCCACATTTAACTCTGCCTCTTGCAGCATGGCTTTTGGAGAAATTGTGCAGCTTGCACCATCATGCTTGGCTTGCTGTTACCATAGAAATCTATGGCCGTTACTTATAAATCCCTGGGTAGTTAGTTATCCAGAGGGAGAACTGGGAGGGAAGGTCTCTTGAAAGACCAGTTAGAAAAAGGATCTTCCCTGAGGGCCAACATTGATCAGATAGTGAGCAATGAGCGGCTATAGGCCTTAGTTAGTAGGTAACCAGAGGGAGAGATGGGAGATGTAGTCCCTGACAGAAAGAGAAAGAGGTCCCTTGAGGGGACAGACCCTCATTAGTTCGGACAGAACATTCACACACAGCCTGACTCAGAGACTCATTCTCCCAAGGTGCACTACCTCTTACCCAAGGTCAAGAGCCCAGCAACAAAGTAATGAGGTGGGAGCTCTCCTTTAGAGAACAGGCGCCCTTGCTCTTCTCACTATCATAATTTCACCCTCATACAGAACACACACCAAACTGGACTGGTTACACCTGAGGCCTGTTTCTGAAGGGTCGAGAGAGTACATTGGACTGGTAAACAATGCTGGAGAAAGGTTGGAATTGCATAATGAGTCTAGGGGGTGGCCTAAAACTAGTGGGTTGAACCAACAGTAATTCAAAAACTTATGGGGGAGCTTGTTTTACACGTTCAACACAGGGAGCCAGGGGCGTAAAGTAAGTTCAGGATAGAGGGGGGCGGTCCGGAGGGGTGCTGATAAATATGAGAATTTAGCATTTTTGAAACAGCTTTTTCCTTAAATCTACAGCCATAATCATTATGCCTATTTCTATGTAAAAAATATGTATATTTTTCTGCATAGGTTATATAAGCATACCTCTTTATTTTAATTAAAGATGCACATTGATTCTTTAAGAACTTTTAAGCCTTAGGAGACGTATACAACACTGGAATATAGCCTCATAGCCCAAGAATGAAAGCAATTTTTGTATTTTCTAAGGTCTACTGTAGCAACCTTGCCAGCAGACATGCCAGCTACGATAGTTTGACAAGCTACTCTAACTTGATTGATAGCCTGAAATGGCTTGGTAGCTAGTTAAGAGGTTGGGAGATTGGGAAGCTATCTAGCTGGCTAGCTAAAGCAAACCTCATACATTTGCTACAGTAGGTGGCTAGTATTATAGACGAACAACAAAACATTTTCATTTTATTTATTTATCAAGAAGGAATCAATAGGCTACATAGCTTACGAGTCATGCCCATCACCGGCAGCTAAAATCAAATCAAACGCTCTGTGTGGTCATTCAACACTCTCTTTCCTCCACTGATGATACTGTCTGCATGCACTAGAGTCCTCAAACTCAACTCTGGACTTCGAAGCCAGTTCCACTGCGTTCTTTCATTTCCCCCCTTTAATCAGGGACTGAATTAGACCTGGGACACCATGTCTGTGCAATTCATTATCAGGTAGAACAGAAGACCAGCAGGCTCCGGACCTCGTAGGGTAAGAGTTGAATACCCCTGCACTAAAGCATCTAGTGTCCTGCCTAGCATTTCTTTGCTCCATGGTACACCTTGGAAGGAACCACTTACTAGGGAGAATGGGGGAGGGGGTACTCTTTGCCTGGTCCAGTAAGTGTGCCCCCTCCGCAAAATGCCACTGGCAGATATTTTTATCAATAATTATGATAAAATGTGGTCTTAAAAATGACATTTTGTAGTTATTTAACATCTGAAAAATTTAAAATAGGACACATCTGAGGGGGAACTTCGCCTTGTGCCCTCTATGGGCATGACACCTCTGCAGGGAACAGAGGTGTATATTTATTTAGTCCAGGACTAGGACATCCTACACACTCAATTCACTAGTCAACAAATCACCAAGCCTGTGATTAGTTTACGCTGGTGTGCTACTACTGAAATAGATTAGAAGTGGAAGTGTCTGGGTGGCCCGAGGACAGGGTTGAGAATCACCCAAACAGCACGTTGACAAGGGATGAGGCTCCACTATACTGTCCAACCAACAGCAGGGTCAAAGGAGAGGAGAGGAGGGTGATCTACTGCCACAGTATAAGTTTATAGCCAGCCTCTCAGTTGATGTCACCACAAAGCACCCGTCAATGGCCGACCGGCCATGCCATCATAATCACTGGGGCTGCTGATTACTACGCTGCTCACTAATTCCCTGCTAGCGTAATGCTGCTAAGCTGTAGGTGGTGTAGTGCATTGCTAGAGTACGACCGTGCATTTGTGAAGTGGTCATCTGAATATTCTTTGTGCCAGGAGACGTCATCAATTGTACCCGGCATACATTCCCTTGAAAAATGTCAATAACTGATCTCTAAAGGATCAACCTATGAAAGACATGAAATCTCATATATAACATGATCACTTTCCTGTCAAACGGACCTAGACTTGAGTTGATCCGGATAACTGTAATTTCAGATCCTAATTTAAGTAATTAATAATTATCCAATCCATAAATCAATGCCCTCAATCTTAATTCAAACAGACAAACCATGAAATAAAACAACGAAATCCACAAGGACAATATGAAAACAGTAATAGACTTTAGTGTAAGGATTTCTGCCAAGGGTTATTACATATGATGCTTTTATATTCTCAGTTACATTAGATAACGATTTGCTGGGCAAGCACCATTTTTTAGGGCAGTCCTCTTGCCTATATGTAAACATCTGTTATTTCTCATACCATAGAGGTTACCATGAGGTGCCCTACTTCACAATTCAGGCTTCAACCCTCTTTATAGAGCTACGTTTTGTAATCAGTGTTCCACAATGCAATGGATCTCCAGTCAACCGCTCGTAAATAACTATCTGGAATGAAAGAATCAGCATGAAATATTGGTTCGCACATACATTTTCTCTCAGTATTGAGCACTGACCTGGTAAGCTCCTGGAATGCTCTTTTCTCTTTGCAATACAGTGCTACTGTAAATACAATAGGCAAGGATAGCCGTTTTATTTCAAGGATAATGGCACATAAGTTATGAAAGAACATGATTTATGTAATTCTTCAACAAAGATACTACTTTTTATATGCAATGATACACAAAACGTGACACACTATGTTATGTTCAGTTCACCACCAAACCAATGACCACTGTCAACCAACGTACGCCACAGCCGGAAATACCGCCACATCAAGATTGAAATATTGTTCAAATCCTCCAGATCAATGTCATGATCAGTTCACCTCACTACAAAACCGATAATCTCTGTCAACCAATATTGCCATATCTGTCACCATATCCATCGACAAGATCAGTAAGATTCATGGTGCCTCCCCAGCAATGTAAATCTTTCCTAGGGAGGAGTTTTTTGTTCAGATTGAGTGGATAAAGAGATGACATTTCAGCTGTCTCATTAATTCCTAACCTGTCCCAGGTGGCACTAGTCTCTGGGAGGAAGATGAATAATGCTCTAGTGCAGAGGAGCAGTCCTACCTCTTGTTGAGTCGGGTAGCACAAACTTGCACAACACCATGCACCATATTGAGAGCCTGGGGTTGTTGTGCTAAAACATGCAAATGAAAAATGCAAGGAAAATCTGGAAATCCCGTCCCAGAACCCTTTTCCCCCACACTCCCTTATGTATTGTGCACTGCAAGGCCTGTTTACTACAGATGTATGATCTTAATTCGATCACCCTGTTGCAGGAGTACTTTTCTGCAATGCAGGACATTTTAAATGTGCAGTATATTTGAGGTTTAAAAAGGCTTCAAGTTTGTAATTTCCACCCTTACGAAAAATGTATCAACCCCTACAAAAATGTAAATGTATTATTATCCACATAATAATTCTAATTTCCTGTTGCTGATGGATTATTTTCCTGCCGTTGTCACACCCTGATCAGTTGCTTGTTATCCCTGGTGTATTTATCCCTGTGTTTCCCGTCTCTCTGTGCTAGTTCGTCTTGTATGTTCCAAGTCAACCAGCGTGTTTTTCCTGTGCGCCTGCTTTTCTATTCTCTTTTACTAGTCCTCCGGGTTTTGACCCTTGCCTTTCCTGGACTCTGAACTGGTTTTGACTTTTTGCCTGTCCACGACCATTCTCTTGCCTACCCCTTTTGGATATAATAAATATCTAAGACTCAAACCATCTGCCTCCCTTGTCTGCATCTGGGTCTCGCCTGTAGCAAACTGGCTGAAATGAAGATCCTACATCTGTATGCAGGGCTGTCAGTGTGTTATTTCAGCCTGTGCAACATGCAGGCAACAGTTCCCTCTTTTATCATAACTGCGCTGAACAGAAGGGGGATTCTACTAACAGCTGAGGACTAAAAGTGGGCCATCCAACAGCCGAGTGTTTAAAGAGAGATAAAGGGAGAAAGCCACACCTCCCTCCCTCCTCCTCCTCTCTTCTCCTCCTCTGGTCCTCTTCCATGGAGAGGTAGTCACAGAAGGCATTTAACGAGCAGTGGAGTCTTCCGGGCTGGATGCAGGCTGGGATAATGAGCCCGCGCACAGGTAAGGTCGGGATCCATGTGGTTCTTCCTCCTTATAGGGAGGCCTCTGACGGCACAGCTCCACTACAGTTGGACAGAGACTGGAGAAAGCGAGAGAGAGAGAGCGAGAAAGAGAGCAAGAGAGAGCGAGAGGGAGATTCTCTAGCTTCCTATTCCAACCCAAAACGTAGACTAGAAGAAACATTCCTGGCCTTCTGTGTCCGTTGCCCTCTTTTCCGATTCCTCAGAAAGAAATCCTTCCATCAGAGGTAAGATGAATGTCGATGGTGGGTGTGAGTCAACCCAAAGACAAGCAGGAGACGCATATCTAGCCTGAAGGAGATCCTTACGCTCCAGACTTTGTCCACTCCAAGTTTGACCCACTCGAATGCTGTATCCTTCTCCAGTAGCACCAGCAGGATGGATGGTATTGGTGTGAGTCAATAAAGGCTGAGCTATAGGTCCACAGATGGAGGATCTCTATGCCTGCGGCTCTCTGACCTCTCAGGTGAGTTCAAAGTTCAGACAGGTCCAGCCCAGTGGTTCTGACCAGCTGTTAATGGCTGTGTACCAGACAACACTGCCCAGACACTGGGCAACAAGGTCAGTCGGGCAGCTGTGGAAGCCTGGCTAAAAGACGGTACACAGGCCAATATAACCTCTCCAGCTCCCATCGCGCCACCTCCATCTGTCCTGAATCATTGATGAGTAGCCTAGCCTAGCTTAGCATTAGCAACCCTGCGTTCTTTTCCCCCTTACCGGCGCCAGCATGAAAAATGCACGAGTGACGCACATCAATAGGAAGTTGAAGAGGAACGGGGAAGATGCAGCAAGGGGATGAGGGAAACACATAAGAATCTCCACTTTAGTGAATCATGACTTGTTTAAAAGGGGGAGTTTCTGGTAGCAGCTCTCTGAGGGCTCTCTAAGGCAGAGTGATGAGATGGAGATCGGATTCAGGAAGGGGAACAGAGTTTAGGGGGTATCAGGCATGACAGCAGTTAACAAGGAAGAGGACTGGTGCAGTGGGACGTTCTGTAAGACCGAGAGCACACTGTACAGAGAGAGAGAGAGAGAGAGAGAGAGAGAGAGAGAGAGAGAGAGACACAGTCACTGATACCTTCCCCACCTATCTTTCTCCCTCTCTCTCCATACCTCCCTCCACCCCTCTCTATCGTGCTCTCTCTTTCTCCTTATATCTGTCTTTCTCCTTCTCTTGCTCTCTCATTTCTCTGCCTGTCCCAGGGGAGCCAGTTATACACCACATCTCACAGAAACAGGTCATCCACCAGAGGAGGCGAGGGATTTCCATAATACAAAAAAAGCTGACATTGAACTGATCCTTGCATTGACTAAACAGTGTTGAGAGAAGAGGAGAGGAGGGGAGAGAAGACTGGCAAGGAGAAGAGAGGAGAGGAGGGGAGAGAAGACTGGCAAGGAGAAGAGAGGAGAGGAGGGGAGAGAAGACTGGCAAGGAGAAGAGAGGAGAGGAGGGGACAGTTGAAGAGAGGACGGGAGAGGAGAGGAGAGGAGGGGAAAGGAGAAGTGAGGACGGGAGAGGAGAGGAGACTAGAGGAGAGGAGAGGAGAGGTGAGGACGGGAGAGGAGAGGAGACTAGAGGAGAGGAGAGGAGGGGAGAGAAGAAGAGAGGACGGGAGAGGAGA
This sequence comes from Salmo trutta, assembly GCF_901001165.1. NCBI lineage: Eukaryota > Metazoa > Chordata > Actinopteri > Salmoniformes > Salmonidae > Salmo > Salmo trutta. The sequence goes on from NC_042994.1 coordinate 14,392,033, forward strand.
GGAGACTAGAGGAGAGGAGAGGAGAGGAGAGGAGAGGAGGGGAAAGGAGAAGTGAGGACGGGAGAGGAGAGGAGACTAGAGGAGAGGAGAGGTGAGGACGGGAGAGGAGAGGAGACTAGAGGAGAGGAGAGGAGGGGAGAGAAGAAGAGAGGACGGGAGAGGAGAGGAGACTAGAGGAGAGGAGAGGAGAGGTGAGGACGGGAGAGGAGAGGAGACTAGAGGAGAGGAGAGGAGGGGAGAGAAGAAGAGAGGACGGGAGAGGAGAGGAGAGGTGAGGACAGGAGAGGAGAGGAGACTAGAGGAGAGGAGGGGAGAGAAGAAGAGAGGACGGGAGAGGAGAGGAGAGGTGAGGACAGGAGAGGAGAGGAGACTAGAGGTGAGGACGGGAGAGGAGAGGAGACTAGAGGAGAGGAGAGGAGGGGAGAGAAGAAGAGAGGACGGGAGAGGAGAGGAGAGGTGAGGACGGGAGAGGAGAGGAGACTAGAGGAGAGGAGGGGAGAGAAGAAGAGAGGACGGGAGAGGAGAGGAGAGGTGAGGAGAGGAGAGAAGAAGAGAGGACGGGAGAGGAGAGGAGAGGTGAGGACAGGAGAGGAGAGGAGACTAGAGGAGAGGAGAGGAGGGGAGAGAAGAAGAGAGGACGGGATAGGAGAGGAGAGGTGAGGACGGGAGAGGAGAGGAGACTAGAGGAGAGGAGAGGAGGGGAGAGAAGAAGAGAGGACGGGAGAGGAGAGGAGAGGAGAGGAGAGAAGAAGAGAGGACGGGAGAGGAGAGGAGGATAAGTCACAGCCATGTGGTGGAGATCATATGAACCTAAGGGGGCGTGACTGCAGGTGTATAGAAGAACCCAGGAGAAGGCTGTGTGGGATGAATGGGGTCTGTCACAAACGGTGACCACCTAGAGCTGGAAAGGGGAAGGGTGTAAATTGAGCTATGTAATCTCCCCAAGGTCCCTCAATTAGGCGCTTTCACATATTCAAGGTCACTTGTAGCAGAAGCGACCTTGGCTGTAGTGTAGGCATTAAGGGCATATGATAACACCTTTTTTTTACCACAGCTCCCCCTTGAGTGATCACAGCTCTAATGGAAGAGCTTGTCTGTGTGTGACCAGGATTCAGTGGTAGAAAGGGGGAGAGAAAGCATGTTATGGAGGGAGAGGTAGAGTGAGAATGGTAGAGGGAGCGCTGTGGGACGGGGGTCAGATGACAGTGGAACGGAATATGATAGATGCCGTCGGGCCAGCAGACACATACTGTACATATTTCATCTCACAGCCAGGTCGGGGAATGCCGATGATGCCAGCTCTCTCTCTCTCTCCCTCCCTCATCCCTCCGTGCCCGAGCGCCGCAATATCAGCATGAATAATTGAACATTGAACGAGCCCGAATCGGGGATTGGAGAATTTCTGTTGCGGATATCTTGAGGCGGCAGCCGTAGAGACAGCAATAGCTTTTTCCAAACACACCACCCCCTGTATTCAACAGTTTGTGTCGAGGAGAGGGGTTATCTCCTTGGGGATACACGAGAACAACAATAACACAAATCCTCGCCCGGAAGGGGATCTGCTAGCTAAATGTCGGAGCTGGCAGTTCTATCCTGGACTATGCCTTTAATCTCTACAGTACAGTACCTGCAATCTGATTAGAGTACTGTAATGTAATCATCTGTGTGGACTGGAGACCTGTTGTTTACCTGTGGGGAACATTTAGCTATATTGGTAGTTGAGGATACTTGTGACACACAGTTATTAAGGAGACGGTAGCCACACACACACACACACACACACACACACACACACACACACACACACACACACACACACACACACACACACACACAAGCGCGCACACACACTATATGGAGGTGTGACAAGAGGAGACGTATTACACTCCGTGTTGCTCCACACGACTCAATCGCCTCGCCACTACCCACCCACAATCGGGGCGCCGCACTCCTGCATTATTAGGTCAGTCGCGGGCTGTGCCAGCCACTCATAAGCACGCATGTACGTCCACTCGTGCGCGCACACACACACACACACGAGCATGCGTATATACTCATACACGCATCTCCTTAAACAGTTACTTCTCCAAGAAGAAATGCGATGTCACCTGTCTGTAGTGTGAGCAGGCATACTGAGTCAGTGAGTCAGAGAGAGAGAGAGTGTCTGTAGTGTGAGCAGGCATACTGAGTCAGTGAGTCAGAGAGAGGGTGTCTGTAGTGTGAGCAGGCATACTGAGTCAGTGAGTCAGAGAGAGAGAGAGTGTCTAGTGTGAGCAGGCATACTGAGTCAGTGAGTCAGAGAGAGGGTGTCTGTAGTGTGAGCAGGCATACTGAGTCAGTGAGTCAGAGAGAGAGTGTGTCTGTAGTGTGAGCAGGCATACTGAGTGAGTGAGTCAGAGAGAGGGTGTCTATAGTGTGAGCAGGCATACTGAGTCAGTGAGTCAGAGAGAGTGTCTGTAGTGTGAGCAGGCATACTGAGTCAGTGAGTCAGAGAGAGTGTCTGTAGTGTGAGCAGGCATACTGAGTCAGTGAGTCAGAGAGAGGGTGTCTGTAGTGTGAGCAGGCATACTGAGTCAGTGAGTCAGAGAGAGTGTCTGTAGTGTGAGCAGGCATACTGAGTCAGTGAGTCAGAGAGAGAGTCTGTAGTGTGAGCAGGCATACTGAGTCAGTGAGTCAGAGAGAGTGTCTGTAGTGTGAGCAGGCATACTGAGTCAGTGAGTCAGAGAGAGAGTGTCTGTAGTGTGAGCAGGCATACTGAGTCAGTGAGTCAGAGAGAGAGTGTCTGTAGTGTGAGCAGGCATACTGAGTCAGTGAGTCAGAGAGAGGGTGTCTGTAGTGTGAGCAGGCATACTGAGTCAGTGAGTCAGAGAGAGGGTGTCTGTAGTGTGAGCAGGCATACTGAGTCAGTGAGTCAGAGAGAGAGTGTCTGTAGTGTGAGCAGGCATACTGAGTCAGTGAGTCAGAGAGAGGGTGTCTGTAGTGTGAGCAGGCATACTGAGTCAGTGAGTCAGAGAGAGGGTGTCTGTAGTGTGAGCAGGCATACTGAGTCAGTGAGTCAGAGAGAGAGTGTCTGTAGTGTGAGCAGGCATACTGAGTCAGTGAATCAGAGAGAGAGTGTCTGTAGTGTGAGCAGGCATACTGAGTCAGTGAGTCAGAGAGAGAGTGTCTGTAGTGTGAGCAGGCATACTGAGTCAGTGAGTCAGAGAGAGAGTGTCTGTAGTGTGAGCAGGCATACTGAGTCAGTGAGTCAGAGAGAGTGTCTGTAGTGTGAGCAGGCATACTGAGTCAGTGAGTCAGAGAGAGTGTCTGTAGTGTGAGCAGGCATACTGAGTCAGTGAGTCAGAGAGAGGGTGTCTGTAGTGTGAGCAGGCATACTGAGTCAGTGAGTCAGAGAGAGAGTGTCTGTAGTGTGAGCAGGCATACTGAGTCAATGAGTCAGAGAGAGAGTGTCTGTAGTGTGAGCAGGCATACTGAGTCAGTGAGTCAGAGAGAGTGTCTGTAGTGTGAGCAGGCATACTGAGTCAGTGAGTCAGAGAGAGAGTGTCTGTAGTGTGAGCAGGCATACTGAGTCAGTGAGTCAGAGAGAGTGTCTGTAGTGTGAGCAGGCATACTGAGTCAGTGAGTCAGAGAGAGAGTGTCTGTAGTGTGAGCAGGCATACTGAGTCAGTGAGTCAGAGAGAGGGTGTCTGTAGTGTGAGCAGGCATACTGAGTCAGTGAGTCAGAGAGAGGGTGTCTGTAGTGTGAGCAGGCATACTGAGTCAGTGAGTCAGAGAGAGAGTGTCTGTAGTGTGAGCAGGCATACTGAGTCAGTGAGTCAGAGAGAGAGTGTCTGTAGTGTGAGCAGGCATACTGAGTCAGTGATTCAGAGAGAGAGTGTCTGTAGTGTGAGCAGGCATACTGAGTCAGTGAGTCAAAGAGAGAGTGTCTGTAGTGTGAGCAGGCATACTGAGTCAGTGAGTCAGAGAGAGTGTCTGTAGTGTGAGCAGGCATACTGAGTCAGTGAGTCAGAGAGAGGGTGTCTGTAGTGTGAGCAGGCATTCTGAGTCAGTGAGTCAGAGAGAGAGAGTGTCTGTAGTGTGAGCAGGCATACTGAGTCAGTGAGTCAGAGAGAGTGTCTGTAGTGTGAGCAGGCATACTGAGTCAGTGAGTCAGAGAGAGAGTGTCTGTAGTGTGAGCAGGCATACTGAGTCAGTGAGTCAGAGAGAGTGTCTGTAGTGTGAGCAGGCATACTGAGTCAGTGAGTCAGAGAGAGAGTGTCTGTAGTGTGAGCAGGCATACTGAGTCAGTGAGTCAGAGAGAGAGTGTCTGTAGTGTGAGCAGGCATACTGAGTCAGTGAGTCAGAGAGAGAGTGTGTCTGTAGTGTGAGCAGGCATACTGAGTCAGTGAGTCAGAGAGAGAGTGTGTCTGTAGTGTGAGCAGGCATACTGAGTCAGTGAGTCAGAGAGAGAGTGTGTCTGTAGTGTGAGCAGGCATACTGAGTCAGTGAGTCAGAGAGAGAGTGTGTCTGTGTCTGTCTGTGTGAGAGAGAAAGAACGAAAGACAGTGTGTGTGTGTGTCTGTGTGTGTATGTCTGTGTGTATGTGTCTGTGTGTCTGTGTGTGTGTCTGTGTGTGTGTGTGTGTCTGTGTGTGTATGTCTGTGTGTATGTGTCTGTGTGTGTGTCTGTGTGTGTGTGTCTGTGTGTGTATGTCTGTGTGTATGTGTCTGTGTGTGTGTCTGTGTGTGTCTGTGTGTGTATGTCTGTGTGTATGTGTCTGTGTGTATGTGTATGTGTGTGTGTGTGTGTGTCTGTGTGTGTGTGTGTGTCTGTGTGTGTATGTGCAGGTGTGTGTGTCTGTGTGAGTGCCTGCCAACCTGTATCTCAGGCCTGAAGTAAATTCCAATTTGGGCAGCAGATAGACCAGACAGAAGGGCTTTTTAGGTAAATCGGCTGTAATCAAATAGCAGCAGGTGTAACCTCCTTAATTGCACATCTGCTATTGTAAAGGTCACAGCTATTGGACACAACTAGTGAATAGGGAAATAGAGGCAGAACTCGCAGTAAAACTCCTTTCCCAATGATTAGCAGTCTAATGGACTTAGCCTAAAACAGGCGGGCCACATGCTAGCACATTAAACCCCAGAAAATGAGATGTAGGCAGCCAACAGAGTTAGCTACTAAGCTACCACATGGCAACTATGGTACTTAGTATATAAACACACAGTTCTGGTTGGCACAAGCCGCACAATATCAGTGTCTCGACTTTTCAATTCAGTAAAGCTTTATTGGCAGAAACCACAGTAGACATGTAAATATTGCCAAAGCAGACGGGTTTTGGACAATAAATGTAAATAACTTTGGATCACATGTACTGGAGTGCAGAATTCTATCAACAGATTTGACCCTTTCTATTTCTTTACACTATATAATATTTTGGGACTGAGGCCTGGCAGACAAGAGAAGGAGAGACAGTATCAAAGACTGTAATTCAGAAACTGAGAGAAATCCAGGCAGAGGGAACAACATGGGATTGCAGCACTGACTAACACTAAAATGACTCCACGCAGACACTACAAACAGATAGCGAGAGAGACAAAGAGAGACAAAGAGAGACAAAGAGAGACAAAGAGAGACAGAGAGAGACAAAGAGAGACAGAGACAGATAATAATACAACACACATACAGTCTTGAAGACATCACAGACAATATGCTTAGGGACTGATGCAGGGAGGAATCAGAAGGAATGAAACAGAGAGAGAAAGATGATGAACTGAGAGAGAGAGAGAGACCCGAGGAAGCCCTGAGAGAGAGAGACCCATGGAAGCCCTGAGAGAGAGACCTGAGGAAGCCCTGAGAGAGAGAGACCTGAGGAAGCCCTGAGAGAGAGAGACCTGAGAAAGAACTGAGAAAGAGAGACCTGAGAAAGAACTGATAGAGAGACCTGAGGAAGCCCTGAGAGAGAGAGACCTGAGGAAGCCCTGAGAGAGAGAGACCTGAGAAAGAACTGAGAAAGAGAGACCTGAGAAAGAACTGATAGAGAGACCTGAGGAAGCCCTGAGAGAGAGAGACCTGAGGAAGCCCTGATAGAGAGACCTGAGGAAGCCCTGAGAGAGAGAGACCTTAGGAAGCCCTGAGAGAGAGAGAGACCTAAGGAAGTCCTGAGAGAGAGAGAGACCTGAGGAAGCCCCGAGAGAGAGAAAGAGACCCGAGGAAGCCCTGAGAGAGAGAGACCCGTGGAAGCCCTGAGAGAGACAGACCTGAGGAAGCCCTGAGAGAGAGAGAGACCTGAGGAAGCCCTGAGAGAGAGAGACCTGAGGAAGAACTGAGAGAGACCTGAGAAAGAACTGATAGAGAGACCTGAGGAAGCCCTGAGAGAGAGAGACCTGAGGAAGCCCTGAGAGAGAGAGACCTGAGAAAGAACTGAGAAAGAGAGACCTGAGAAAGAACTGATAGAGAGACCTGAGGAAGCCCTGAGAGAGAGAGACCTGAGGAAGCCCTGATAGAGAGACCTGAGAAAGAACTGAGAAAGAGAGACCTGAGAAAGAACTGATAGAGAGACCTGAGGAAGCCCTGAGAGAGAGAGACCTGAGGAAGCCCTGATAGAGAGACCTGAGGAAGCCCTGAGAGAGAGAGACCTTAGGAAGCCCTGAGAGAGAGAGAGACCTAAGGAAGTCCTGAGAGAGAGAGAGACCTGAGGAAGCCCCGAGAGAGAGAAAGAGACCCGAGGAAGCCCTGAGAGAGAGAGACCCGTGGAAGCCCTGAGAGAGACAGACCTGAGGAAGCCCTGAGAGAGAGAGACCTGAGGAAGCCCTGAGAGAGAGAGACCTGAGGAAGAACTGAGAGAGACCTGAGAAAGAACTGATAGAGAGACCTGAGGAAGCCCTGAGAGAGAGAGACCTGAGGAAGCCCTGAGAGAGAGAGACCTGAGAAAGAACTGAGAAAGAGAGACCTGAGAAAGAACTGATAGAGAGACCTGAGGAAGCCCTGAGAGAGAGAGACCTGAGGAAGCCCTGATAGAGAGACCTGAGGAAGCCCTGAGAGAGAGAGACCTTAGGAAGCCCTGAGAGAGAGAGACCTTAGGAAGCCCTGAGAGAGAGAGAGACCTAAGGAAGTCCTGAGAGAGAGAGAGACCTGAGGAAGCCCCGAGAGAGAGAAAGAGACCCGAGGAAGCCCTGAGAGAGAGAGACCCGTGGAAGCCCTGAGAGAGACAGACCTGAGGAAGCCCTGAGAGAGACAGACCTGAGGAAGCCCTGAGAGAGAGAGACCTGAGGAAGCCCTGAGAGAGAGAGACCTGAGGAAGAACTGAGAGAGACCTGAGAAAGAACTGATAGAGAGACCTGAGGAAGCCCTGAGAGAGAGAGAGACCTGAGGAAGCCCTGAGAGAGAGACCTGAGGAAGCCCCGAGAGAGAGAGAGAGACCTAAGGAAGTCCTGAGAGAGAGAGAGACCTGAGAAAGTCCTGAGAGAGAGAGAGACCTGAGAGTCCTGAGAGAGAGAGAGACATGAGAAAGTCCTGAGAGAGAGAGAGACCTGAGAAAGTCCTGAGAGAGAGAGAGACCTGAGAAAGTCCTGAGAGAGAAAGGTACTGGAGCACTTGTTCTTGCACATCTGGCGATTACGTTTGAAAACATCAGGTTTGACCTTATGAGTTGGAACCATGGTGTAGTGGAGCAACCATCCCCACCCCTCACACTAATCACTTCAGTGTTGTCCCTGTGAGAGGAAACCGAAGCCCTCTGCACAGTGAAAGAAATCACTTCACATACTGGCACTGGAGATGAGTTAAAACACATTTTGCCCTCGTTGCACGTGTGCGGGAGGGAGGGAGGGATGCAAGTGTGTGTGTAAAAAAAATGTAAAAAAATGTGTGTATGTGTGTGTGTGTATGAGGGAGAGAAATAGAGAGAGAGAGAGAGAGAGAGAGAGAGGGAAATAGAGATGATTTCTATCCCATCAGACCTGGGCCCCATCCTAACTCTTTCTTAATAGACCTATGAGAGGTCACAAACAACATGGTAGACACACATATCTGTAAACAAACAGGTGTAGGGCTGATTCAGTGAGTGAAAGAGTGAAGATGAGAGAAGATGAATACAAGAGTTGTGGTGGGGTTGGTGGGAAGTGTTAGTGTATGTAGGTTCACCTGTGGCTTCCTCTTTCATCCCTAAAATCAAATCAAATACACATATTTAGGCGTTGTTATTGCGGGTGTAGCGAAGTGCCTGTGTTCCTAGCTCCAACGGTGCAGTAGTATCTAACAATTCACACAAATCTCAAAATAAAAGAATGGAATTAAGAAATGTATAAATATTAGGACGAGCAATGCCAGAGTGGCATTGACTAGAACACAGTAGAATACAGTATATACATATGAAATGAGTCAAACAGTATGTAAACATGATTACAGTGATCAGTGTTGCATTATTAAAGTGACCAGTGACTCCATTTCTATGTACTGTACATAGGGCAGCAGCCTCTAAGGTGCAGGGATGAGCTGGCTAGTGACAATGACTAAGTTCAGGGCAGAGTACTGAGTGGAGGCCGGCTAGTGATGGCAATTTAACAGTCTAATGGCCTTGAGATAGAGGCTGTTTTTCAGTCTCTCGGTCCCAGCTTTGATGCACCTGTTTTCCCTTTGTAATCCCCTTTGTAAACCAATGCCAGGTCAGATACAGTACAAAGTAATCCAACATGGTAAACAAACACAGGTCCACAAGGTGGAGGGGTGACTCGGTGAGTGAAAGAGTGTAACAGGAGAGGAATAAAAGAGGGGGTGGGGGTGGTGGGGAGTGTTTGTGTATGTGAGTGCACTTGTGGCTTCCTCTTTCATTCTTCCTCAGTAAACCAATGCCAGGTCAGATACAGTACAAAGTAATCCAACATGGTCAAAAATACAGATATACAATACAAGGTGGAGGGGTGACTCAGTGAAAGAGAACAATAGTACAACAACAAAAACATAATCGAGTCATAACAGTCAAGAGCCATCATCTACATCCCAAACGTTAGAAAAGTCAGTACAGTACTTTTAAAAAGTACGAGTCCTTGCTTTGTACTCAAAGTTTTTCTTAAGGTCAAATGCCTTGGCGTCGGTTCGACTCGTACAATAGCCCAGATACAATTTCAGACCTCTCTAGCTCTTTATTAGTGCATGCCTGGCTGGAACATTGTGGGTCGTGAAAACCTTTCTGTACACCGCAGTAATTGCCTGGCATTGAGGAAGAAAAGGTTGTCTAGGTTTGAATGGCCAACCTGTTTTGATTCTCTTCCCTGGTACACATGAAGATATGAATGTGGAAAGTTATCATTCTTCGACTGGATTAGGAGAGAGAGAGAAAATGTGTGTTTGCTTCTTACGATGGCATGCTTTGTCCCTCATCACCTGGCAACTGAATGACTGATGTTTCAAAGTCCAACTTCATTCTACCCAGTTTGACAGATTACATTAAATTGGAAATTTCATTTTAGACATTTAGTGTAATAAGTAAGACAGTTTTATCCAGAGCGATTTACAACACGTACATCAAGTGCAATCAAGCAAGGAAGCTGAAACAACCCTGCAATAATGGATTGTGAGATTTCAAACCCACAAACAACCGCATTATACAAGCATCATAAGGTGTCAAACCCAAGTTCTCCTGACTAAGGGCTGGATTCAATCCGTAGTGCTAAAGTTCAGCGCTCTAAAATGGCGCCGGAAGAAATGGCAGCAGTTTTACGGGCGCCTAACCAATCGTGCTATTGTGTTTTTTCTTGCGTTATTTGTAACTTATTTTGTACATAATGTTTCTGCCACCGTATCTTACGGCAAAAAAGAGCTTCTGGATATCAGGACAGCGACCACTCACCTCGGATTAGACTAAGATTTTTTCTTCAACGAGTAGGACGCACAGGATGTACTTCAGACACCCGACAAGGCCAACATCCCTGTCATTGGCAAGAAAAAGAGATGCAGGTACAGAGGACACAGAGCGGGGTGCCTCGTAAGGATCCGCCGATGGCGAGTGGGAAATCTGCCTTTACCGTCAGTATTACTTGCCAAAGTACAATCATTGGACAATAAATTAGACGAGGTACGATCACGAATATCCTACCAACGAGACATCAAAAACTGTAACTTCTTGTTCCACTGAATCGTGGGGGGGGGGCGGTCTGTGCATATTTGTAAACAACAGCTGGTGCACGAAATCTAAGGAAGTCTCTAGATTTTGCTTGCTTGAAGTAGAGTATCTCTTGATAAGATGTAGACCACACTATTTGCCAAGAGAGTTTTCATCTATATTTTTCGTGGCTGTATATTTACCACCACAGACGGATGATGGCACTAAGACCACATTCAGTCAGCTGTATAAGGAAATAAGCAAACAGGAAACCGCTCACCCAGAGGTGGCGCTCCTAGCGGCCGGGGACTTTAATGCAGGGAAACTTAAATCAGTTTTACCTAATTTATATCAACATGTTAAATGCACAACCAGAGGGAAAACATTCTAGCTCACCTGTACTCCACACACAGAGACGCGTACAAAGCTCTCCCTCGCCCTCCATTTGGCAAATCTGACCACAATTCTATTCTATCCTTATTCCTGCTTACAAGCAAAAATTAAAGCAGGAAGCACCAGTGACTTGGTCTATAAAAAAGTGGTCAGATGAAGCAGATGCTAAATTACAGGACTGTTTGCTAGCACAGACTGGAATATGCTCCGGGATTCCTCCAATGGCATTAAGGAGTACACCACATCAGTCACTGGCTTTATCAATAAGTGCATCGAGGATGTCGTCCCCATAGGGACTGTACGCACATACCCCAACCAGAAGCCATAGATTACAGACAACATTTGTACTGAGCTAAAGGATAGAGCCGCCGCTTTCAAGGTGTGGGACTCTAACCTGGAAGCTTATAAGTAATCCTGCTATGCCCTCCGACAAACCATTAAACAGACAAAGCGCCAATACAGGACTAAGATTGAATCGTACTACACCGGCTCCGATGCTCGTCTTATGTGGCAGGGCGTGCAAACTATTACAGACTACAAAGGGAAGCACAGCCGCGAGCTGCCCAGTGACACAAGCCTACCAGATGAGCTAAATCACGTCTATGCTCGCTTCGAGGCAAGCAACACTGAGGCATGCATGAGCGCATCAGCTGTTCTGGACGACTGTGTGATCAGCTCTCCGTAGCCGACGTGAGCAAGACCTTTAAACAGGTCAACATTCACAAGGCCGCGGGACCAGACAGATTACCAGGACGTGTGCTCCGGGCATGTGCTGACCAGCTGGTAGGTGTCTTCACTGATATTTTCAACATGTCCCTGATTGAGTCGGTAATACCAACATGTTTCAAGCAGACCACCATAGTCCCTGTGCCCAAGAACACTAAGGTAACCTGCCTAAATGACTACAGACGCATAGCACTCACGTCCGTAGCCATGAAGTGCTTTGCAAAGCTGGTAATGGCTCACATTAACCTGTTTGGTATAGGGGGCAGTATTGAGAATTTTGGAAAAAATATGTTCCCATTTTTAACTGCCTCCTACACCAACTCAGAAGCTAGAATATGCATATTATTGTTCAGGTTTGGATAGAAAACACTCTGAATTTTCTAAAACTGTTTGAATGGTGTCTGTGAGTATAACAGAACTCCTATGGCAGGCAAAAACCTGACAAGGTTTCAAGCAGGAAGTACCCTGTCTGACAAGGAGTCGTGCGTCTTACCTCTTTTTATTGAAAAGTAAGGATCTTAGCTGTAACGTGACAATTCCCAGGGCTCCAATAGGCTCTCAGAGCCCGCGAAATAACTGAAGGTTTACGAGGGAACCTCAGGTTGAAACATATTATCGCCTTTTGTAAGTGGATGCTCGGAGGACCTTTCAATGATGCGCGTGCATGAGTCGCTTCTGAGGAGAAATTTTATTCGGCTGTTTAGGCTCAATGCATACTCCCGGTCGGAATATTATCACTTCTCTACGACATAAATGGCATAAAAATTGGTTTTAAACAGCGGTTGACATGCTTCGAAGTACGGTAATGGAATATTTAGACATTTTTGACACGCCAATGCGCCATGCGCGACACCGCGAAAAGGCATTCTAGAACTCACGAACAAAACGTCGCTGTTTGGATATAACGATGGATTATTTGGGACCAAACCAACATTTGTTATTGAAGTAGAAGTCCTGGCAGTGTATTCTGATGAAGAACAAGCAAGGTAAGAACATCTTTCTTATAGGAAATGTGATTTTGGTGGATGCTGACCTGGGTGGGTATCTAAATAGCTAGCCCTGTAATGCCGGGCTATGTACTTAGATTATTGCAAAATGTGCTTCATCCGAAAAGCTATTTTAAAATCGGACATATCGAGTGCATAGAGGGGTAATGTATCTATAATTCTTAAAATAATTGTTATGCTTTTTGTGAACGTTTATCGTGAGTAATTTAGCAAACTGTTAGTAAATTCACCGGAAGTTTGCGGTGGTTATGCTTTTTCTGAACGTCACATGCTAATGTAAAAAGCTGGTTTTTGATATAAATATGAACTTGATTGAACAGACATGCATGTATTGTATAACACAATGTCCTAGGTGTGTCATCTGATGAAGATTATAAAAGGTTAGTGCTGCATTTAGCTGTGGTTTGGGTTTATGTGACATGATATGCTAGCTTGAAAAATGGGTGTCTGATTTTTTCTGGCTGGGTACTCTGCTGACATAATCTAATGTTTTGCTTTCGTTGTAAAGCCTTTTTGAAATCGGACAGTGGGGTTAGATTAACGAGATTCTTGTCTTTAAATAGCTGTGAAATAGTCATATGTTTGAGAAATTGAAGTTATAGCATTTCTAACGATTCAAAAATCGCGCCACTGGATTTCAGTGGCTGTTACGTAGGTGGGACGAGTTCGTCCCACATGTACTAGAGAGGTTAACACCATTATCCCAGAAACCCTAGACCCACTCCAATTTGCATACTGCCCAAACAGATCCACAGATGATGCAATCTCTATTGCACTCAACACTGCCCTTTCCCACCTGGACAAAAGGAACACCTACGTGAGAATGCTATTCATTGACTACAGCTCAGCGTTCAACACCATAGTGCCCTCAAAGCTCATCACTAAGCTAAGGATCCTGGGACTAAACACCTCCCTCTGCAACTGGGTCCTGGACTTCCTGACGGGCCACTTCCAGGTGGTGAGGGTAGGTAGCAACACATCCGCAACACTGATCTTCAACACTGGAGCCCCTCAGGGGTGCGTGCTCAGTCCCCTCCTGTTCTCCCTGTTCACCCACGACTGCGTGGCTGTCACGCCCTGGCCATAGAGAGGGTTTTGTTCTCTATTTTGGTTAGGCCAGGGTGTGACTGGGGTGGGCGTTCTATGTTCCTTTTTCTATGTTTTTGTATTTCTTTGTTTTGGGCCGAGTATGGTTCCTAATCAGAGGCAGCTGTCTATCGGCAGCTGTCTCTGATGAGGAATCATACTTAGGCAGCCGTTTCCCACCTGTGCTTTGGGGGATCTTGTTTGTGTAGCTGCCTGTGAGCAGCCCAGAACGTCAAGCTTCGTTTTCGTCTGTATTGTTTTGGTGAGTTTCATATTTATTAAACATGTGGAACGCTAAGTACGCTGCGCCTTGGTCTACCCCTTTAGACGAACGTGACTGAAGATCCCACCAAAGAAGGACCAAGCAGCGTGCCCAGGAGGAGCAAGGATCCTGGGCCAGGGAGAGAAAGGACTGGACATGGGAGGACATCCTGGACGGCAAGGGATCCTACACTTGGGAAGAGATCCTGGTCAGAAGGGATCGCCTCCCATGGGAACAGGTAGAGCCACTCAGAAGAGCGGAGGCAGCAGGAGAAAAGGACCAACGGCAACGGTATGAGGGAACACGGCTGGCAAGGAAGCCCGAGAGGCAGCCCCAAAAAATGTTTTTTTTTTGTGGGGGGGCACACGGGGAGTGTGGCAGAGTCAGGTTGGAGACCTGAGCCAGCTCCCCGTGCTTACCGGAAGCAGCGTGGTACTGGTCAGGCACCGTGTTATGCTGTGAAGCGCACGGTGTCTCCAGTGCGCGCTTATAGCCCGGTGCGCTATAGGCCAGCTCCCCGCAAGTGCCATACTAGAGTGGGCATCGAGCCAGGACGGGTTGTGCAGGCCGTGCGCTCCAGACTTCCAGTGCGTCTCCAGGACCCGGTCTATCCTGTGCCTGCTCCCAGAGCCAGGCCTCCTGCATGTCTCCCCAGCCTGGTGAGTCCTGTGCCTGCGCCCAGAGCCAGGCCTCCTGCATGTCTCCCCAGCCTGGTGAGTCCTGTGCCTGCGCCAAGAGCCAGGCCTCCTGCAAGTCTCCCCAGCCTGGTGCGTCCTGTGCCTGCGCCCAGAGCCAGGCCTCCTGCAAGTCTCCCCAGCCTGGTGCGTCCTGTGCCTGCTCCCAGAGCCAGGCCTCCTGCATGTCTCCCCTAGCCTGGTGCGTCCTGTGCCTGCGCCCAGAGCCAGGCCTACGGAAAGTCCCACCTGTCCGGAGCTGCCAGAGTCGCCCGCCTGTCCGGAGCTGCCAGAGTCGCCCGCCTGTCAGGAGCTGCCAGAGTCACCCGCCTGTCCGGAGCTGCCAGAGTCGCCCGCCTGTCCGGAGCTGCCAGAGTCGCCCGCCTGTCCGGGGCCCGCTGCGAGGGTTCTCATCTAATACTTATTTTTTACTTAAAAATTGTTGCACTGTTGGTTAGGGCCTGTAAGTAAGCATTTCACTGAATACCTGTTGTATTCAGCGCACATGACAAATACACTTTGATTTGATTTGAAATGTAAAGGTAATTTTCCGATTGAGCCGACAGCTTCACCGTGAATGCAGTCTCTGCAGGTCTCTGCTAACACAGGAACATTGGTAATAAATTTGTATCGCACTGTACCGTAGCTCTTCAGCGCTTGGGATTGAATCCAGCCCTAGGCGACCAAGCAACCCCCTCAAAGAGAGACAATGAGAGGGTACTCTGTCCCAGCCGACCACCTACAGATAAGAGGCTACACTAAGAGAGGGGCTCTGACAAGGACACCCATGTTAGCAAATTATAGAGGGGATTCACATTGCGCTGTTAGCTCCTGACGAACGCTTTCACGCAGGCCGTCTCCACAAACACATCAAAGAGCTTGTTAACTTCAATCGAGCAGAAACATGTGAGGAGCGTGGAGTCTGTGTACCCTCCCCGTGTCCTCTCTCAAGCTCTCTCTCTCTCTCTGTCGATGTCCCCCTCTCTGTCTGTCTGCGTTCCTCTCTTTCTCTATCCAGGTAAGTACTGTGTGCTGAGTAGGAGTGAGACTGTCTGGTACTGTCCCTTCGTTAGACTTGATAGACTAGTTATAATGTTTTATCTGCTCTGAGAATGCCTGATTGCACCTCCCTTGGAGGCTGGGACCACATGAAACACTGTTTGAAGATTAAATCAAGCTAGGAAATCCTCAAATCAACTGCAAAAACCACAGGATGAAAAATGTGGATGAAATATGTATTTTTATTTCTCTTCTGGTGCTTTCAAGTTGATCTTCTGAGAGCTGTTGAGTTTATGATGAGAGAACAAGCAAAGAGGAAAGCTACACTGAGTCTGTGCAGTGATGCCTGTGTGTGTGTGTGTGTGTGTGTGTGTGTGTGTGTGTGTAGAAAGAGAGAGCGAGGGTGTGTGAGTGAGTGACAAAGAGAGATGAATGTGTGTGTGTGTGTGACAGAGAGAGAGATGAAAGTGTGTGTGAGTGACAGAGTGAGTGATAGATGAAAGTGTGTGTGCTGCATTGCCAAAAGAGACAATACCACCCCTACTTTGACTATAAGCACAGGGCTCAAACTAACTATGACAATGAACTATTGGTGCTCTGTTCATTCTTCAAACAGAATCAAAACACCAAATACCAAGACACATTACACCACTGCTGTTAATTCTTTTCAATCTTTATTTTTTAATTGTTGATATAAATGACAGGATGCTAGTCTATCGCAGGGCCTTACCCCAAAGCTATCTCTTTAATGCTGAGTGCCAAGCAGAGACTCATCGGGTCCCATTTTTGACAGCATTTGGTATGAATCGGCTTCCCCAAAGTCTGGAGGGTCTCCTGGAGCTCGTTCTGACTGGCCATCCACTATTCTTCCTTCGCCTGGAGGCTCTCCTGGAGAGCATTTATCTGGTTCTGACTGGACATCTCTCCTTCTTCTGCTTGCCTCAGTCTCATCTCCAGATCTACTTTCTATTGCCTGAGAGTATAGATTTCAAGGTCTCTAGTTTTGAACGTGGTGACCCCCCTCCTCTTGAGCTCTTCCATTTACTTCATCCACATCCCCTCGCAGGCCTTATAGTGGTTCAGATTCTTTTGGAGGGTGGATATGTCCTTGTCCATCTCTTTTAACATAGCCATGGACCACACCCTGAGCCATGGACCACACCCAGAGCCATGGACCACACCCTGAGCCATGGACCACACCCAGAGCCATGGACCACACCCAGAGCCATGGACCACACCCTGAGCCATGGACCACACCCAGAGCCATGGACCACACCCAGAGCCATGGACCACACCCTGAGCCATGGACCACACCCAGAGCCATGGACCACACCCAGAGCCATGGACCACACCCTGAGCCATGGACCACACCCAGAGCCATGGATCACACCCAGAGCCATGGACCACACCCAGAGCCATGGACCACACCCAGAGCCATGGACCACACCCTGAGCCATGGACCACATGCCATGGACCACACCCTGAGGGTTTACTTTTTGGACTTTCCCCATTCTCTTGGCTGTAAAATAAACATAACATCAGCTGTTTTACAAATGGAAATCTTTTTCACTGTCAAAGATACTGGGCCGTTGTCATGACAACCATGTCTGTGGCATTCCAGAGTTAACAACGAACAGTAAATATATTTCTAGGCCTATTAGATTGAATTAGAATACCTTTATTTTCCCTATGTAAAAATGGTTTAACACAAGTCTGAATTATATTTATTTGCAACTTGACAAAGTGTAGGCCTTAGCCTAGTTGTAGCCTTAGCCTAAATAGTAGGTTACCGTTTTACTGTGAAATGCGACGCACGTCGATCGTATGAATCTGTGCAAAGTGATAGACTTTGATATCATAATATCGGCCTAAACTGTAAGTTAAAACAGCTTGGGAATAGGCTGCATTGTAAATGGTAGCATAAGCTTCTTCTAAGTCTTTATGTGAGGTGTTGATCTGTTGAAGGTACTGAGCTGTCTGTTCAAGCAGTTGGTACACAGTTTGAACACCCATTGATACAACACAAGTCATGCGACCAGAGGTCTCCTCACAGTCCCCAGGTCCAGAACAAGAGGCTGGGAAATGCACAGTAGTAAATAGAGCCATGACTACATGGAACTCTCTGCCACCCCAGGTAACTCAAGCTAGTAATAAAA
This sequence comes from Salmo trutta, assembly GCF_901001165.1. Lineage (NCBI taxonomy): Eukaryota > Metazoa > Chordata > Actinopteri > Salmoniformes > Salmonidae > Salmo > Salmo trutta. The sequence goes on from NC_042994.1 coordinate 14,409,417, forward strand.
CCAGATAAATACAAATATAAAATTAGACCTTATGGCACAACGGGGACTGTGAAGAGACAGACATTTTGATATAGTATGTATTGTATTATGGATTGTTATGCATATGCAGTATTGTTATATTATGTATTGTTATGTATATTATGGATTGTATTATGGATTGTTATGCATATGACGTATTGTTATAGTATGTATTGTTATGTATATTATGGATTGTATTATGGATTGTTATGCATATGACGTATTGTTATATTATGTATTGTTATGTATATTATGTATTGTATTATGGATTGTTATGTATATGATGTATTGTTATATTATGTATTGTTATGTATATGATGTATTGTATTATGCATTGGTATGTATATTATGTGTTGCATTATGCATTGTTATGTATATTGTGTATTATTATGTATTGTTATGTATATTATGAATTGTATTATGTATTGTTATGTATATTATGTATTTTATTTGTTGCGTTTTGTTTCTGGTTTGGACCCCAGAAAGAGTAGCAGCGGCTAATTGGGGATCCTAATAAAATACTAAATACCACAACAAACAAAAAACTTAGTGCACACTTCTCTCTTGTTCTAAATGTAAGGGTGAATGAATAATGACTACCTGTGGAGCCTGTCTTGGAACAAATCATTCTAATGTCAGTTTACGGCCTCATCTTTTGATGTTTAGGCCTAATGCATCTATGGGAATCTGAAACAGACAAGCACAATATGCCAACTCAACACCTTCTAAAACGCACACTCAGCACCAATAAAAATAGACACCCGGATGTACACATGCCCCCCTCTACAAACTACAAAAATAAACACTTACCACACCCACACACACACACACACACACAGTCTGTTTCCCTCCTCCTCAACCTGGCTCGTGGCCTACTCCTGGGGCTGCAGCCCTCTGACGTGTGTGTGTGGGTCTCGATATGTACAGTCCAATTCTGAGTTCCTTGGAGCCGGATGGTCCTGACACCCCATGCTGATCAATACTGCCCCCGGTGGTAGGCTCTAATCCTGTCCATGAACCCTGCAGCGTCAACCCCCACTCTGCCCTTCCGCTCCGATCCCTGGGCCCAGCCAGGCACCGCACCGCCATTACACACACACACACACACACACACACACACACACACACACACACACACACACACACACACACACACACAGGAAGAAATGCAGGCACATGCACACACACCCGCACAGAGATGTGATGTAGAAAGTGTGTGAGTCACTCCAAAGTCTATAATGACTTACAACAACCCCTCTCACCTCAACCACACAGAGCCACAGATACTGTAAATCAATTGGGAAAAGTTAGTGTTTGCGTCACTCCTCTCACTGTACAACTACTGTACAACTCAGCTTGCTAACATGGGGAAAAGTTAGCTGAATTCTGTACATCTTTGGCTCTGACCCCCAAAATGTTAATAAAGAGTGGTATAAATACATTCAGGGCTCAGTTGGGGTTTATTTACAGGATAAAAAGCATCTCTGTGTAAAAAGAGCCCAAAACATGAGTACAGTATATAAATATATTATTATATTCTTAAAAATACCCATAGAATATACTGTAGATATAAAGAGAATGCATAAAAACACTGTAAATCTCATGTAAATCTCTCTCATGCACCCACTCACTCTCTCACACACAAAAACACATTCACACACTAACAGGCACGTTGAAGGCTCTTTGGGTATCTTCTTGTTAGGCATCACTGTTGTGTTTTGCATTTCATGATGTGTCCACTTCCCAGCACTGAGGAGAGAGAAAGAGTTGAGATTAGTATATCAGCTTTGCATAACATGACCCATTCTACAACAGACAACATCCCCAAATAGTAAAGTATTTCCAAAGTCTCTTCAGACATTAGCAATAGTATCAGGAGCTGGCCTGGTATACCAGCTATTATAACCTTCAATAGTATCAGGAGCTGGCCTGGTATACCAGCTATTATAACCTTCAATAGTATCAGGAGCTGGCCTGGTATACCAGCTATTATAACCTTCAATAGTATCAGGAGCTGGCCTGGTTTACCAGCTATTATAACCTTCAATAGTATCCGCCAGGGCTTACAGTGAGCTAATATGCAATTTGCACTGATTTCGCTTGAGAAGACAATTCCATTAAACTAGAGAGAGAGAGAGAGAGAGAGAGGAAGGGAGGGAGGGAGAGAGACGAAGAAGGAGAAAGACAGAAAAGGAGGAAGGGGAAATGAATGGGATCAGGTTTGCTGTCCATTACAATCAGACACTGTAAGGGGTCAATGTGCTGACCAGGTGATAACAGACAGAGCATAATAGATAATAGACCTATAATGGGAGACTGAGAGGAAACATCACAGAAAGCTGACCCCAGGTCAGCGGTAGACAGACGGAGAGGAGACCCTGCTGTGTCTCCTGAGGGGAGGGTGTCACAATCGTCGTAGGAACATTCAGACCAAAGCGCAGCGTGATATCGGTTCGACATATTTTTATTATAAGTCAACCGCAAAAAAACACCAAAGAATACACGACACATGAAGCTACGGAGTGCTCACAGGCAACTACACATAAACAAGATCCTACAAAACACAGTGGGGAAATGGCTGCCTAAATATGATCCCCAATTAGAGGCAACGATTACCAGCTGCCTCTAATTGGGAACCATACCAAGTACACCAACATAGAAATAATAAACCTAGAACACCCCCTAGTCATGACAGTACTCCCCCCCCAAAGGTGCGGAAAACCGCAAAACCTGAAACCAACTGGGGACGGTGGGGGGGTGATTAGTGTCGGTGTCGGCTCCTGTGCAGGTCTTAGCCCCCGCCCAGACCCCTGATCCGGCCATGGCGCCGGGCTGAACGCTGTGCCTGGACTGGGCATCGGCGCAAAGGAGGGCTCCGGCCATGGAGCTGGGTTGGACGCCGTGCCTGGACTGGGCACCGGCACAAAGCAGGGCTCCGGCCATGGAGCTGGGTTGGACGCCGTGCCTGGACTGGGAATCAGCGCAGAGGAAAGCTCCTGCCAGGGAGCAGGACTGGACGCCGTGCCTGGACTGGGCACCGGCGCAGAGGAAGGCTCCGGCCTTGGAGTTGGACTGGACACCGTGCCTGGGAGCTCCGGACCGTTGACCCTCGCTGGAGGCTCCGGAACGTTGACCGTCGCAGGGGGTTCCAGACTGTGGACCGTCGCAGGGGGTTCCAGACTGTGGACCGTCGTAGGGGGTTCCGGACTGTGGACCGCTGCAGGGGGTTCCGGACTGTGGACCATCGCAGGGGGTTCCGGACTGTGGACCGTCGCAGGGGGTTCCGGACTGTGGACCGTCGTAGGGGGTTCCGGACTGTGGACCGTCGTAGGAGGTTCCGGACTGTGGACCGTCGCCGGAAGCTCTGGACTGGGGACCGTCGCCGGAAGCTCTGGACTGGGGACCGTCGCCGGAAGCTCTGGACTGGGGACAGTCGCCGGAAGCTCTGGACTGGGGACCGTCGCCGGAAGCTCTGGACTGGGGACCGTCGCCGGAGGCTCTGGACTGGTGACACGCACTTCAGGACGAGTGCGAGGAGCAGGCACAGGACGTACCGGACTGGGGAGGCGCACTGGAGGCCTGATGCGTGGAGCTGGCACAGGTTGCACCGGACTGGTGACACACTCTTCAGGGCGAGTGGGGAGCAGGCACAGGACGTACCGGACTGGGGAGGCGCACTGGAGGCCTGATGCGTGGGGCCGGCACAGGTTGCACCGGACTGGTGACACGCTCTTCAGGGCGAGTGCGTGGAGCAGGCACAGGACGTACTGGACTGGGGAGGCGCACTGGAGGCCTGATGCGTGGGGCCGGCACAGGTTGCACCGGACTGGTGACACGCTCTTCAGGGCGAGTGCGCAGAGCAGGCACAGGACGTACCGGACTGGGGATGCGCACTGGAGACCTGATGCGTGGGGCTGGCACAGGTTGCACCGGACTGGTGACACTTACCTCAGGGTGAGTGCGAGGAGCAGGCACAGGACGTACTGTGCTGTGGAGGCATACTGGAGGTCTGGTGCGTAGAGCCAGCACAAATTGTCCCGGACAGATGACACACTTCGCACGGCGAGTGCGGAGAGCTGGCACAGGACGCACTGGGCTGTGGAGGCGCACTGGAGATCTGGTGCGTAGAGCCGGCACAAATTGTACCAGAATGATGACACACTTCGCACGCCGAGTGCGGGGAGCTGGCACAGGACGTACTGGGCTGTGAAAGCGTACTGGAGACTTGGTGCGTAGAGCCGGCACACATGGTACCTGACAGATAACACGCTCCTCAAGGCGAGTGTGGAGAGCTGGCACAGGACGTACAGGGCTGTGGAGGCGTACTGGAGACCTGGTGCGTGGAGCCGGCACAGTTTTGACCAGACTGCTAGCACGCTCCTCAGGACGAGTACAGAGAGCTGACTCAGGTGGCATCAAACAGATAACACGCCCCTTAGGGCGAATGTCGTGCCTCATACACCAACACAACAACTCTCTCATTTCTCTCTCCTCCAATTTCTCCATCAGCTCACTGATGGTCTCTGACTCTCTCCGTTCACTCTCCTCCAGTTCCTCCCTCTTCTCCCAGACTGGCTTTGGCTCACACCTCGGCTCCGCCAACCAACCCGTGTGCCCCCCCCCCCAAAATGTTGGGCTGTCTTTTGGGCTTTCTACGTGGCCGCGAACCCCGGCGTCGCCACTGTCTTCCCTTCTCTCCTTGCGTCTGCTTCCAAGGAAGGGTTTCGTCTCCAGCCATAATTTCCTCCCACGTCCAGGATGTCTTCTCCTCCTTTATCTCCTCCCAAGCCCAGGATACCTTCTCCTCCCGGGCACGCTGCTTGGTCCTGGTGTGATCTTCTGTCACGATCGTCGTAGGAACATTCAGACCAAAGCGCAGCGTGATATCGGTTCGACATATTTTTATTATAAGTCAACCGCAAAAAAACACCAAAGAATACACGACACGTGAAGCTACGGAGTGCTCACAGGCAACTACACATAAACAAGATCCTACAAAACACAGTGGGGAAATGGCTGCCTAAATATGATCCCCAATTAGAGGCAACGATTACCAGCTGCCTCTAATTGGGAACCATACCAAGTACACCAACATAGAAATAATAAACCTAGAACACCCCCTAGTCACGCCCTGACCTACTATACCATAGAGAACCAAGAGCTCTCTATGGTCAGGGCGTGACAAGAAGTGGTACCTGAGTACTAGAAGGCATATTAGCTATTATAACTCATGCTAATGGGTACATAAACTATTAGAATTAGACATGGTCAGTGATGAGAAAGGGATGTGTTCGTTCGGCTGGTGCTGAAGGAGGGTTCGATGGGGATTGACTAATGTATAACACACACAGTGTCAGACACACACACACACACGCACACGCACAGTGTCATATCAAATCAAATTTTATTGGTCACATACACATGGTTATCAGATGTTAATGCGAGTGTAGCAAAATGCTTGTGCTTCTAGTTCAGACAGTGCAGCAATATTTAACATGTAATCTAACAATTCCCCAATAACTACCTAATACACACAAATCTAAATAAAGGAATGGAATATGTACATATAAATATATGAATGAGCAATGACAGAGCAGCATTAGCAAGATGCAATAGATGGTATAAAATACAGTACACACACATATGAGATGAGTAATGCAAGATATGCAAACATTATTAAAGTGGCATTATTAAAGTGACTAGTGATAAGTAGTTTGGAGGGCAGGTAGTTTTCCCCCAGTGATGCGTTGTGCAGACTGCACCACCCTCTGGAGAGCCTTGCGGTTGTGGGCGGTGCAGTTGCCGTACCAGGCGGTGATACAGCCTGACAGGATGCTCTCAATTGTGCATCTGTAAAAGTTTGTGAGGGTTTTAGGTGACAAGCCAAATTTCTTCAGCCTCCTGAGGTTGAAGAGGCACTGTTGCGCCTTCGTCACCACACTGTCTGTGTGGTTGGACCATTTCAGTTTTTCCATAATGTGTACATCTAGGAACTTAAAACTTTCCACCTTCTCCACTGCTGTCCCGTCACATTATCTCTGTACAATGGACAGTGTGAGTGAACAAGGAGTGAACGACATGTGAGTGGGATCGCTGCTGTTATGTCTGAATGCAGAGCGGATCTGAATCTCTCAGCTGGCCATGACTCACCTCCATTCACTCCATTGTGTGAAAACACATTTCCTTCAGTAACAGGATACAGGAAGTAGTCCTCTCTGTTCTCTGTCACACTACACCTCACATAGAAGCTCTCACCACGAGTGGCACCCTATTCCATATATAGTGCACTACTTTTGACCAAAGCCCTATGGGACCTGGTGAAAAGTAGTGCACTATAGGGAATAGGGTGACATTTTGGACGCAGCCCAAACCTCCAGCTCTACCTTCCATTACCTGGAGTTGCATCAGGAGTAGTGTCAAGGTTTAAAGGGTCACTTCCTGTGTGAGGGTGTCTTAGAGTAGCGCTGACTGATTAGTGTCAGGAGGGTAATCAGAGGTTGCAAAACAAAACTCTCTTTGGTAAAGATAAGTTACTATTCTGATAAAGAGGGGGAAGTAGTGTTTGTGAAAGCTTCAATGGGATGTGCATGGGACTGAGTAATCATAACAAAAAGAATCCTACATAGGAACGTTCTGACAAGAACAACCACACTGCTTCACTTGCTGAGGCAGTTGTATAAGAGTTTGTCATGCTGATCGGTCCCCTTTTCCTCTGTGAGACTGTTGGGCACTTCCACCAATCATTCTGATTATCGTTTGTCACACTTTTCCTCCTCACCAGTGGCACACAGCTTTAGAGATGTGAAAACGCATTTCGGAGGTTAGCTTCCCCTTTCCAACGTGGTCTTAGCTTGTTAACCCCATCATGAAACTATACTACAGTTGTCTGTACTGGTACACATATCTATTAGCTAACCACATGACTTGCACCTTGACATCTTCCATTGAAAATAGAAAACTGCTTTGCCAGCAATTACATTCAAAGGCCTATTGGAGAAAATAATATTTTCAAAAGTGAATGAAAGTGTGAAACGCATCCTTTGATATAGTTTTCAAAGTCAGTATAACACATGGGGCACGGTTCAATGGCAGACATGACCAGGCAGAGGTGGAGTTATTGATTTGGAGCGGAGGTGTCACAGGGGCAGATAACTCACTGGAGAGAGGGAGACAATGAGATGGCCCTGTCGTCACACAGGTACTGTAACGGCTGTCTTTGGAAGAAGAGGACTAAGGTGCAGCGTGGAATTTGTTCATCTTTTATTTTGGATGAAAAAAGGCACTTCACAAAGAAAAACAGACGACAGCCAAACAGTCCTGTCAGGTATCCTAACACACTAAACAGAAATTAACTACCCACAAACCCCAAAGGAAAACAGGCTGCCTAAGTATGACTCCCAATCAGCGACAACGAAGTACAGCTGTCCCTGATTGAGAGCCATACCAGGCCAAAACAAAGAAATACAAAGCATAGAAAAAAGGACATAGAATGCCCACCCAAATCACACCCTGACCAAACCTAAATAGAGACATAAAAAAGGCTCTCTCAGGTCAGGGCGTGACAGGTACGTACACACACGTACACACACGTACACACACGTACACACACACAATTACACAAAACACGCATACACGTACAGACACAAACAGCGCACACACACACATTTGCCTACAGTGCACTCGCATCTGCCAGATGGGAGTTTACAACTTGCTGCACTCAAAACTCACACTATGTCAATGACAAAATAAGCACACACATATATGGATTGTCAACTCAAAAATGTGTGCATGGGCACATAAATTCACACATGAACCCCCCTTCCTTCCAAGACACACTCACAATCCCCCCTGCACATAAAAACACACACCGCCACACAAACACCCACACCGTATGATACTGCTGGAGTCAGCACATTTTCTCCACAGTAAATGGGGTTCTGTTTATCCATGCTCAGACATTACCAGACTATACAGCAGGCTGGCCCAGCCCTGCATTACAAATATGAGACGCCACACACACGCGCACACACCCCCCATAAACATTTGCAATATTTTCCCATTTCCTCTGCAGGTAGTCAGGCAGTCAGGGCGGGCGACGGTTCATCTCTTAGGGAGCTCTGCCCTTCAGTATTAATAATCTCCCAGTCACACCTCACCTCGTTGGGGGATGAATCATGTTGTATGGGGCCTGCCGGGGTGAGGGGGAATACGGTGATGCATGACATGATGGCTGGCCTTTGTGTAGGGGAGGAGGGGGGAGAGGACGAGGGGCGGGGGGAGTGGGGGAAAGGCCATGGCCCAGAGATCTCTATTTCCATGGCACATACTGGATATGCCAACATACACACACACAAGCAGGTACACGCACACAAAACTACACACCCATACACACAGTTAGCCACTGATTGGATGACTGAGCAGAAGGTGGTACGTGTCCATGCAACACTGTTGAACATTGCATCACCACCTGGGTCCTTTCATTTTAATCCAATCAAAACCTTGTATACAAACACCTGAGACACTTTAAGGTCCCAGACACCGAAATGGAGAGTGATTTTGAAAATATGCAACAAGGAACCAGCTTCGTCTGTTGATCTCAATTTCACTTCACTTCCATAATTTGTTTTGGTCACAGACCGTATCCTTGCTGAGGGAGTTGTATAATAATGTTTTGAGTGGAGTTTCACCGTACATGTTTTCCCAGGTAAATATATTGAACAAGCTCTGCCCTCATTTCTCCTGCTGTCCTTGTAATAAACACTTGAGCTCAATAACAACTAGCTAGAATGATCACGACCAAGGTACAGGATCATTCATACAGCTAGATACGCATCGTAATATAACAAGTGCTCAGGGAAAATGGGGTGCACACCTAAGTGTCATCAAAATAGCTAGAAGTGGTGTGTTTGTGCGGGTGTTGTGAATATGGTGGTGTGCCGTTTACGGCTTCGCATCTCTGTGTGTACTGTGTGTGTGTGTGTGTGCGTGCGTAACATTTGTGTGTGTGTGTGTACCTGCATAATTTTTGTGTGCGTGTGTGTATATAATAATCCTTGTGTGTGTGTGTACCCTGGGACTGGTCTGACACTGTCTGACGCTAACTGTGACAAGATTGATGAAGAGGTGGCGGTGTGACAAGAACAACTGGGCTCTCTGCATCCGGCCCCGGACTACAGTACTGCCACACTATCCACACACACCCTCCTCCAGCTGTCCCCGTGGGACCACGCTCTCTCACGGAGTGTGTGAATCTGTGTGTGAGAGCGTGGGTGTGTGTGTGTTAATGTCCTTTTATCGTTGCAAGGGTAGCGAGGAGATGCTAGATGCATAACACTGAACAGGGACAAGTGGAGTTAAGGTGTTCAGCTCTAGAGTTTGATGCGTTTGAGTTTAGCTTTAGTGTTGTTCACTCAGCAGGATGCTTATGAAGTTGTTCAAGGTGAATACGAGCGAGAGAGAGAGGGAAAACAGAGAGAGAGGGGGGAGAGAGGAAACAGAGAGAGAGAGGGGGAGAGAGAGGGAAAAACAGAGAGACAGGGAGGAGAGAGAGGAAAAACAGAGAGAGAGAGGGGAAGAGAGAGAGTGGGAGAGAGAGGGAAAACAGAGAGAGGGATAGTGAGAAGGATTGAAAGCGTCGGGAGGAGGCGAAAGACAGCAGGGACAGAAAGACGAGTGAAAGAGAGCTAGGTGGGAGGGCAGGAACAAAAGGGCAGAGAGAGATAAAGAAAAGCTGTGTGCAAGGGAGGGAAGGAGAGCTCTGCTCAGTGCGGCCGTGTGAAGCGGCCTGTCTGACATGAAAGCGCTGGGCTCTGTGACCCTGGAAGGCATCATATTACATTACAGCAGCAGGAGAGAGGGAGAGTGTAATAAAATGATAGAGAGAGGGGAAGAGAGTGAGAGAGTGGAAGAGAGTGAGAGAGAGGGGGGGTAGTGAGAGGGGAAGAGAGTGAGAGAGAGGGGAAGAGAGTGAGAGAGAGGGGAAGAGAGAGAGAGAGGAAGAAAGAGAGAGAGAGGGGAAGAGAGAGAGAGAGAGAGAGGGGAAGAGAGAGAGAGAGAGAGAGAGAGAGAGAGAGGGGAGAGAGAGAGTGAGAGAGAGGGGAAGAGAGAGAGAGAGGAAGAAAGAAGAGAGAGAGAGGGGAAGAGAGAGAGAGAGAGAGGGGAAGAGAGAGAGAGAGAGAGAGAGAGAGAGAGAGGGGAAGAGAGTGAGAGGAGGGGAAGAGAGTGAGAGGGGAAGAGAGTGAGAGGGGAAGAGAGAGAGAGAGATAGAGTGCACGAGAGAGAGAGGGGAAGAAAGAAAGGTAGAGAGAAAAAAGAAACAAAGATACAATGAATCCCACTGCACTAAACACAGACTTCAAAGACTTCGATCGCATTGGCATTCACACACTAATACATTACAAGCGAGTCTGTGGGCACACATTACGAGGGATCCAGTGGTACCCCATAGATGGACCTATCAGTCTCAGGCTATCCAAACAGATCTGACTCACTATGATTTAGCTCGCAGATTCACCCCCATTATTTGTAGTAAATGGGTTTGGGAGGAGATATTGTGGTTGTGTTTCTATGGAGGCTCATGGCCATTGGGCCAGACTGAGGGATGGGCTCACAGTGGGCGGAGGAGGGATGGAGGGAGGGAAAGTGTTACCGGCACCGTGAATCACAGTGTTGGGGTAAGCAGGTGGAGTAGAAAACACACATACACACACACACTAATACAGAGGCAAAGGCACACACACATACACATGCATGATCATAGACCTCCTCACCATTTGGCACGGGTACGGGTGAGGAGGTCATCTACCTACTGATGTCTCTGTCTCTTCACAGCATCAGTTCAGTGGATGGTGTAGAACACCTCTGACTCAACACCATACAAGGGGAGTGAGACCAGGAGAGTGAGCCGATCATGGTGTTGATTTTATGACTGACTGTCTGCACTCGTGATTTCCTGTGGGATTGCACGCCAGATGATGTGTATAGCCGGTGGATGTATAAGCATGCGAGTGGATTTACGAACGTGTGTATGCAGTGCGTACCTTTGGGTATCTGTTTCTGTGTGTGTTTGTGATAATAGCTGCGAGTGATGTCCTGGTTGGTTGGTTGTGGCGAGGCACTATAAAGCGCCAGGGTGTAAATGACTATTTGATGCTCTCTCAAGGCACATCCATATTCATCTGTTGTCAGGGATGTCTGATTAACAGCCTCCCCGCACACACACACAACTGGCTCAATCATTCATATCCATGGACAAACACTCTCTCGCACGCAGGCACACACAAGTACAACACACACTCAGGCCAGTAAATACTGAGGGCAATGAAGACGGGCAGTCACTACTGGCAGCTCAGAGCTCACTACACTAAATGGCTACATGTCCTCAACGGCTAGTTAGTAGATACAACTCAGCATTTAAATCTCTATAATTCCCAAATCAGCAAGCAAAACGGATTTGATTTCTGAAAGTGTAAACTGTGATGATGGAAGGAAGGCCCGAGAGATGATAATGGAACGTGTGCCGATATTTGGAGCGACACAGGCACCCATAGGAGTTGGCGATAGACAGAAAGATGATGAGCTGCAATTTCTTTTGGAAGGTGGTTTTGTTGTGTCTTTATGGAGTCGAATATTTCAAACGGTGGTTCAACACTAGAGAAGAAAAGACAACACAGATAATTCGGAATCCTACTGTATGGTAGCATAATCGCTAATACTGAGGCCCACTGTACGGTAGCATCATTGCTAACACTGAGGCATGCTGTACGGTAGCATAATCGCTAATACTGAGGCACACTGTACGGTATCATAATCGCTAACACTGAGGCACACAAGCATCATCGCTAACACAGAGGGACACTGCATGGTAGCATCATCGCTAACACTGAGGCACACTGCATCATCCCTAACACTGAGGCACACTGCATGGTAGCATCATCGCTAACACTGAGGCACACTGTATGGTAGCATCATCGCTAACACTGAGGCACACTCATGGTAGCATCATCGCTAACACTGAGCAATACCGTATGGCAGCATCATCGCTAACACTGAGGCAGACTGTATGGTAGCATCATCGCTAACACTGAGGCATACTGTATGGTAGCATAATCGCTAACGGTAGAACAAGCTGAGACAAAAGAGTAACTAAACAGCACAGTAGCTTACTGAAGAGACACTAAGTGACTGAAATCAAAAGGAATGGCTGGACCTCACAGTCAGTTCCTCTTGGCCTAATGTAAAATCTAAAAACGCATCCCATGATGCATCTCCTCTCCCATCTCAAGGCTGATTCATCCTTATTGCAACAGATCGGTCTGTATTGATTTGCCCATAGAAGCTCCATTGATTTTCCATTTTAGAGCAAGGTATGGGTATTTGTGCTCGCAGTGGCAGGGGAGGCAGAGGCAGGCGTTGGCACTTCGCACCTGAACAGAGGCAGAGAGTAAAGTCAAGGGAGGAGGTAAAGTCGGTTCTCTTAAAAGACAAATAAGGCCATCCATCTCAGATGTTTACCTGTGTCAGCCCATCTCTGCCAAGGCATCTATCAATAACAGCTCTCTGGACTGCTGATCAGAACTGTTAGATGTTGTTTTATTTTAGATGAACAGTAAGGCATGAAAGTTCAGCTGCAAACAGCTGCGTATAAAAGTGTTAGAACTTCTGGAATCTTTATTTTCTCCTTTTGGGTGAAAACCTAGAGGAACCTTTGCCAACCCTAAACTATGACTGACCTTCTCTGGCTTCTGACCCAAGGTGCCTCTTCCTCTCTCCTCTGGAATGGACAGAACCAGAAGGAAAGGTCAACTCCTGATAGGTACAGTGGCTTGCAAAAGTATTCACCCCCTTGGCATTTTTCCTATTTTGCCTTACAACCTGGAATTAAAATAGATTTTTGGGGGGTTTGTATCATTTGATTTACACAACATGCCTACCACTTTGAAGATGCAAAATATTTTTTTGTGTGTGAAACAAACAAGAAATAAGACAAAAAAAACTGAAACCTTGAGTGTGCATTACTATTCACCCCCCCAAAGTCAATACTTTGTAGAGCCACCTTTTGCAGCAAATACAGCTGCAAATCTCTTGGGGTATGTCTCTATAAGCTTGGAACATCTAGCCACTGGGTTTTTTGCCCATTCTTCAAGGCAAAACTGCTCCAGCTCCTTCAAGTTGGAGGGTTCTGCTGTTGTACAGCAATCTTTAAGTCATACCACAGATTCTCAATTGGATTGAGGTCTGGGCTTTGACTAGGCCATTCCAAGACATTTAAATGTTTCCCTTTAAACCACTCGAGTGTTGCTTTAGCAGTATGCTTAGGGTCATTGTCCTACTGGAAGGTGAACCTCCGTCCCAGTCTCAAATCTCTGGAAGACTGTCACAGGTTTCCCTCAATAATTTCCCTGTATTTAGCGCCATCCATCATTCCTTCAATTCTGACCAGTTTCCCAGTCCCTGCTGATGAAAAACATCCCCACAGCACGATGCTGCCACCACCATGCTTCACTGCGGGGATGGTGTTCTCAGGGTGAGCCAGACATAGCGTTTTCCTTGATGGCCCCAAAAAATAATTTTAGTCTCATCTGACCAGAGTACCTTCTTCCATATGTTTGGGGAGTCTCCCACATGCCTTTTGGCGAACACCAAACGTGTTTGCTTATTTCTTTCTTTAACCAATGGCTTTTTTCTGGCAACTCTTCTGTGAAGCCCAGCTCTGTGGAGTGTATGGCTTAAAGTGGTCCTAAGGACAGACACTCCAATCTCCGATGTGGAGCTTTGCAGCTCCTTCAGGGTTATCTTTGGTCTCTTTGTTGCCTCTATGATTAATACCCTCCTTGCCTGGTCCGTGAGTTTTGGTGGACGGCCCTCTCTTGGCAGGTTTGTTGTGGTGCCATATTCATTCCATTTCTTTTTTCTTTCAGTTTCATGATTTTTTTTATAACTCAACCCTGATCCGTACTTCTCCACAACTTTGTCCCTGACCTGTTTAGAGAGCTCCTTGGTCTTCATGGTGCATGTTGCTTGGTGGTGCCCCTTGCTTGGTGTTGCAGACTCTGGGGCCTTTCAGAACAGGTGTGTATATACTGATGTGACATTTAGTTAAATAAAGTCCACCTGTGTGCAATCTAATTATGTGACTTCTGAAGGTAATTGATTGCACAAGATCTTATTTAGGGGCTTCATAGCAAAGTGGGTGAATACATATGCACGCACCACTTTTCAGCTTTTAATTTTTTTATAATTGTTTGAAACAAGTAATTTTTTTCATTTCACTTCACCAATTTGGAATATTTTGTGTATGTCCATTACATGAAATCCAAATAAAAATCTATTTAAATTACAGGTTGTAATGCAACAAAATAGGAAAAACACCAAGGGGATGAATACTTTTGCAAGGCACTGTACATCAATGGAGAGGCTAACAGTGGGGAAAGACAGAGTGAGGTAGTGTCAAAGGACAGTAGGCTGAATTGGAACGCATGCCGACACTGTAGACTTGTGTGCAGGAGACCATGGCATTACCTCTACACCAGCCAGGCCACAATGGGTCAGAATGTTTACACATTTCAGAGTAAAACATTCACTAACTCTCAACATGAAGAAAGGCATCCCCAAAGCATCCCCAATCTAGGAAAAATAATTTGTGAGTTTTAAACAAGTTCTTTTTTTTACCCAAATTCAAGTAGATGCCTATTGGGCTGCATTGAGTTGTGTTGGCGCACCAGTTAGCCGGAAACAGGCAAAACATCTGTTGGAGTCCTTGATAACTTTTAGTGTGAAGAGTGAACACACAAGCTGTGGGGTGTCACGATTATTTTACACTTGCTGAGTAAACTTTTTCATGCTCAATGCCAGTGGCTTTCTGTGTTTTGATGTGTGTGTGTGTGTGTGTGTGAGAGAGTGTGTGTTGACCTTGAACTGATACAAAATCAGCTATTGTCAACAATTCAGAGGAGTGCAACAACAGTTTGTCTTTTCTTTTATTTCTCTCTCACTTCTATACTTCCTTTGCACACACCGATTCCCTCAGTTCCCCTTCCCATCTGTTCAAAAACACATTTTCTCTATGCTTGTCTCTCCTTACTGTTCCACGCCTTACATTTGCATTTTAGTCATTTAGCAGACGCTCTTATACAGAGCGACTTACAGGAGAAATTAGGGTTAAGTGCCTTGCTCTAGGGCACAGACAGATTTTTCACCTAGTTGGCTCGGGGATTCAAACCAGCATCCTTCGGTTACTGGCCCAACGCTCTTAACTGCTAGACTACCTGCCACTCCTCTTCTCTACATTCCTCCGCTCTCTCTCTATCCATCTCTCATTCTTGGGGGCTCAGCGATTGTTCTGGTTATCATGGGACGAGTTGTGAGAAATGAGGCAGATGGCAGCGATTTATCAACGATTGAGGTTCGCGCAGTGCGGTGGTGTTCTGGGGGAAAGAAGGAGGAGGAAGGGAAAAGAAGGGATGACAGGGTTTTTCGTTCCTGAGGCCAAGCTTGATGAAACGATTGCGGATCCACTCTGCCGCATCAAACAGACAGGTAGATACTAGATTGGGGGTCTCCTCCTGCTGATTTGCCTGACATTGGCTTCTCTCCCCTTACACCCCCGCCCATCCCTCATCCCTGATTCCCCGCCTCTCCAGGTTGCGGTACAAAATGCTCATCTCCCTCCCTCTTTTTATTCACTGTGTTTCGCCTCTGTCTATTCGGGTGGAAATAGATGACAGAGTAGCAGTAGAAAAGGCAAGAGATGGATAGTTGGAAAGATGGACAACTCTCCCTCCCTCCCCATCTCTCTCTTTTTGTGTCTTTGATTGCGCAGTCCCAGTGCGTGTTGGGGGAAGAGAGGCATGGAGGCAGGCGCCGGGTATCCTGCCAACCCTCTCTCTGTCTGCCAGAAAGGGCCCAGATGCCTGCTGCTGCCTCTGGCACACTGTGCTACTCTAGTCTATACTCACTAGGCCTCAGAGAGAGGGAGGGGTGGGAAAGAGAGGAGGGGGGAGAAATGAGGAGAGTTAAAGGCGAGAGAAAGAAAGAGGAGATATTAGAGAAGTGTAAGTGAGGACAGCAGGTAAGATAAAGAGAGAGAAACAGGAGAAACAAAAGAAGGATGAGAGAGAGGAAATGAGAGAGGATGAGAGTATCCTTCAGGGTATTCCTATTCTGAGATCAAACTCCCTCATCATGTCTTCAGCTTCAACATCAAAAGGAACACTCACCTTTTGCCCTTATCCAACAAGCACAATAACATTTGTGTAACTGTCAGGATTTGAAACCTGTTCTCCCACGGGAGAAGCTAACGTCTTGACCTTTGGACCAAGAGGACCTTTCCTTTTGGCCTGCTGGCTGACACTGATTTTGAAGTCGAAGGCGGGGCTACCCATCACGTGACCATGAGAAACCATGACTGACTCAAGTCCACTACACTTGCACACACGCATAAACACACACACACTTTTCTTGTCTAATTAAAAGGTGTGTTGTCACTGAACAATATTTTATTTGTGCATCTGAATCCCTGGGGACATTCAAAGTCAGCCTATATACCATCATGCTGGTGTTTTATCATTAAAGGTCCAATGCAGCAGTTTGTATCTCAATATCTCAAAATATTTTTCTAGATAACAATTAAAAAAAATTCAAATAAACAAAAATAGCTTCTTAGCAAAGAGCAATTTCTCAAGCAAAAATGTTGCTAGGACTGTCTGGGAGTGGTCTGAGTGGGAAACTGAAAACTAGCTGTTATTGGCAGAGAGATTTGGAACTCCCTTTCTTATTGGTCTATTAACTATTTTACCACCTGGTGATGTCACCATGGCAGGCCAAAACTCCATCCCACCAAAACAGGCAAACATTTCTGCCGTTCTTCTTAAACAGTTCTTATACTAAAAGGGCATGATCATAATTTTCACAATTTCACAGTATTATTCCAACCTCACAGTGTGGAAATATATATAAAACACAGGAAAATCCAATTTTTGACTGCACAGGCTTTTAAATAATCCAAAAGAATCCATACTTTCACCAAGAAGTTTTCTTATTAATTAGTTGTCCTCCTCCCTGCCGAGTCTATTCATCTCCACAACATTTCCCTGACATTTTGGAGATCAGTGGGAAAGGGCATCAGTGTGTATATCAGCATGAACCTAATTGAAAACTTAAACTCCTATTCATTTAATTTAGTTTAACCTGGCGTCCCCAGTTATTGGTTAGGACTGAGGGGTGGATGGGGTAATGGAGCAGGATAGAGGGAAATGATTGGTAAAGAAATCACAGCATTGGGCAGCATCATTCAGTCCTGGGAGGGAAGAGCTGTACAGGTCTGTGAGGGACTAGCAGTAATGTTACCGTGGTGATCAATGAGGATAAATACAAGAGAAAGGTGTTTTTCGCCTCGGATGGTCATATGATCAGAAAATACTCACGGTCCTTGTTCGTAAAAGTTTAAATAGATGAAAATGCTAAACTCAGGTATGAATGCACACACACACACACACACACACACACACACACACACACACACACACACACACACACACACACACACACACACACACACCACAAGAGCTCTTTCCCATCTGCATTGATTCCTGTACTCCATTTCTCCCTCGCTCCTCAGCCTCCTCATCCCCATCTCCACTCCTGTCATTCCTCTCCTCCCTTCAGATCCCTTCATCTCCTCCCCTGCTGATCCATCTTTCATCCCGTCCTCTCTCTGTCAGAATCCTATTGCTTTCCTGCCAAGCTTTCTCTCCCTCCAGCATGAGTCAGTGAGAGAGGTGCTCATTCCCTTTGCACTGCAGGGGGCTATGAGGGGTTGTGAGAGACAACAGGTGGGCTCACAGTCCAGAGGCTAACAGAGGAATGGATACTCCAGTTCTACCCAGTGGTCCAGGGGATGATAGGCTCTGGGTATCTAACAGAGGAGCAATAGAGGTATCCATTTTCTGTAATGGGATTCCATTGAGATAGAGACTGTGGACTTCAAGGGAGACTGGTTATGAGAAGGGAGCACAACGATTCTCTGCCTAACCACTAGAAGAAACCTGTAGAGCAGTGGAATGCAATCGTAGAAGTATCCATTTTCGATTTTCTTTAATGATCTTTTATCCAAACCTGGAGACCCTATTGAGATAAATAGAGCACAATGATCCTTTGACTAAACTCTATAAGAAGACTACAGTGCGGGGTTAGGCAATCGTACCAAGTATTTAAAAGCCTGCGCTTTTACTGGCCCTTGCAGAGTAAGATTACCCACCACCCCCGTTTGTAGAGAAATGGCATGGGATAAACTTAACAAGACAGAGGCCACCACATGCTCGCACTTATGAATAACGTAACAGGAAGACAGAAACCCTAACCATATAGCCACTACTAGAAACCACTATTGATCCATGACGCACCAAATCCTACCCATTTTCTGGTTACCCACCATGTCGGAGACAGTAGCATAGTGTACAGTTAGAGGGGTTGAGCACACTCCAGCCCTCATTAGAACAGTACCAGAACCAGCATCGCCAGAATATCTGCCCTGCATAGCTGATCCACAGAGCTTTTTAAGTGGAAGGGGGTGAGGGGAGGTTTTAAAGGGGAAGGGAGATAAGGGAGTTAAAGCCTGGAGATTCAGAGGGGCAGCCTTGCTCACTCGGCAAAAACCTTCCTGTCACTTTCCCCTTTGTTGAGAGAATGATCAAAAGAGGACGAGGGGTGAGAGAGAGCATCGCTCCTGTCATGGGGGTTTCAAACGGGGATAACTTTGGAATGTCGGAACACGGGCTGCATTTCAAATGGGTGTTAGGGTGGGTCCGTGCAGTGGATGCATGCATCTGTGTGTGTGTGTATGTATGCGTGTGACTACGCAAGAGTGTGCAAATGGCCTCTCGATGTGCACATCTCTATGTGCATCTGTATGTGTGTGCTCACGCGCGTGCGTCTACGTGCGTACTGTACTGTAACTGGGTATGCGAACATCCTTTGCATCCTCATACAACTCTTGAAGCGCTGGAGCTTTGATGACTCACTAAAAGGAGGGGATAATGGGGCACTGACTGTTGTTTGGGAGGATGATCTTCCGTCCTTCTTTCTTCCCCCTCCCCCTCCCTCGCTCCATCCGAGGAGCTCTCACCTCACACCACTGAGGAGGAGGGGGAGGATCATCCTCCTCAGTGAATTTCATACATAAAAAAAAAGTTTTAGATAAAACTATACTAAATATATTCACATCACCAAATAACTGATTAAAATATACTGTTATGTTATGAAGGTCTACAGTAGCCTCAACAGCACTCTGTATGTTAGAACCATAGTCGGAGGCCAGCTAGTTTCGGTCCTCCTCTGGGTACACTGACTTCAATACAAAACCTAGGAGGCTCATGGTTCTCAACCCATTCCATAGACTTGCACAGTAATAATGATAACTTCCGGAGGACGTCCTCCAACCTATCAGAGCTCTTGCAGTGCTAACTAATATCTTCTCCATCCAATCAACGGATCAGAGAACGAATCTAGTACTGAAAGCATAAACTACTGCAGTGCATAAAATGGGGTGAGTAGTTGACTCAAAGAGAGAGAAAGACAATAGTTAAACAGTTTTGAACAAATTATCTTGTTCAAAAATTAAGGAGAAGCAGCAGAGGGAGAGCTAGCTATATTTTATTGTATTTTCTTTCGTCTTAGTTTACCTTTTACTTAGTTAGCTAATTTAGCCTACTCAACATCCTGAATCAAACAGTGGAATGCTATTTATGTTAGCTAGTTGGCTAAGGCTATCCAACAATGCAACTCTTCCAAGTCAAGGTAAGCTTTCATTTTGCCAGCCGGGGTTTGTCGGTGTAACTGCTAAACCGTTGCTGTACATCAAATCAAATCAAATTGTATTTGTCACATGCGCTGAATACAACAGGTGTAGACCTTACAAATAGTCTGGGTAGCCATTTGATTAGCTGTTCAGGAGTCTTATGGCTTGGGGGTAGAAGCTGTTAAGAAGCCTCTTGGACCTAGACTTGGTGCTCCGGACCACTTGCCGTGCGGTAGCAGAGAGAACAGTCTATGACTAGGGTGGCAGGAGTCTTTGAAGATTTTTAGGGCCTTCCTCTGACACCGCCTGGTATAGAGGTCCTGGACGGCAGGAAATAGTCTGGGTAACCATTTGATTAGCTGTTCAGGAGTCTTATGGCTTCGGGGTAGAATCTGTTTAGAAGCCTCTTAGACCTAGACTTGGCGCTCCGGTACCGCTTGCCGTGCGGTAGCAGAGAGAACAGTCTATGACTAGGGTGGCTGGAGTCTTTGATGATTTTTAGGGCCTTCCTCTGACACGGCCTGTTATAGAGGTCCTGGACGGCAGGAAGCTTGGCCCCGGTGATGTACTGGGCCGTACGCACTACCCTCTGTAGTGCCTTGCGGTTGGAGGCCGAGCAGTTGCCATACCAGGCAGTGATGCAACCCATCAGGATGCTTTCAATGGTGCAGCTGTAAAATCTATTGAGGATCTGAGGACCCATGCCAAATCTTTTCAGTCTCCTGAGAAATAGGTTTTGTCGTGCCCTCGTCACGACTGTCTTGGTGTGCTTGGACCATGTTAGTTTGTTGTTGATGTGGACGCCAAGGAACTTGAAGCTCTCAACCTGCTCCACTACAGCCCCGTCGATGAGAATGGGGGTGTGCTCGGTTCTCATTTTCCTGTAGTCCACAACCATCTCCTTTGTCTTGATCACGTTGAGGGAGAGGTTGTTGTCCTTGCACCACATGGTCACACTGTACTGCGTGATTGTACACATGGATTGGATTGTGAGTTTTTTTAACACGTTAGGTCTAGTTTGTTAACTATAATGTTAATATGGTGACAATGATGTAGGCTGTCTATCGGTTAGCGGTATGAAGGTTTGGCTTGGAGAGGTTTTTTTGCGCCTGGTCACAGACAGCTGTTGTGTTGTGCACTGAAGTCCACAAGCAAAGGGAAAAGGTGAGAGAAGGAGAGCGTGTACAGTAGATGTGAGAAAGAATTATACAATGAGCAAAGTGATGATGCTGTATGTGGCTGCTATGAAAGTGAACCGGGTGTGCGGGTGATCAGTGTGTATTTATTCCGCCGATTCTGTTACAAAACGTTTCTTAAACGAACGCAAACAGAATGAAATCGGGAGGGACCTACCTACATTTGTCCAAAAGAAACTCTTGTTTAAGTTGCAAACTGGACTAATGATTACACCCCTTATCAGGTAGATGCAGGCAAGAGTGTGCACGGTGGTATTAAATGAGTCACTGTCTGCCACATTAATTACTCAAATTTGTCTCTCCAACCTGTGCACCTACATCCTCTCCCTAATCTTGAACGGCACAAACAGCCACTGCCTCACACCCCTTTTTCTGACCTCCCTCCTTCGTTGCTCAACCCCAGGTGGTTCCACTGGCTCACCTCCCCCCCCCCCCACCCCCCCCCCCCCTGCAGAGAGGCTGTCCTGGGATAACAGTAGTACCTGGAATACCCTCTGTAAGGACATTAAGGGCTCAGCATTGGGCTGGCAGCCTGGCACAGATCCAAAGAATGCAGAGAGAGACAGAGAGAGAGACACAGAGAGAAAGACGGAAGGAGAAAGGGGAAGAGTGAGAGAGAAAGACAGAGAGAGAGAAGAGAGCGAGAGTCACATCAATACCAGCAATATATCTGTTTGAAATGGGACAGTGTTTTATCTCCCTCCACAGCAGTGGGGACAGCACAAGTGTTAGTATTTGTAAGCCACGGCAAATGCCTGCAATGAGTGCTTTACCTCTGTGTGTGTGTCTGCTGAAACACCTACCAATCTCCTCTATGCTCAGGTGTCTGCAGCAGTTGGGAAGTGGACACGGAGGTACTCTCTGGAGCGCATGTCCGCCTGCAATCCCAAAAAGATAGTAGAGGGGTTAACTTCTGCTGCCGTCAACAACACCAATTAGGCCTCTTGTCTTCCCACTGTCACAAAACTGCACACCTACGTATTCTGCAATATCTCATTGACAATGCAAGATCTCTGTGAATGTTTGAGTTATGACACTACACTTCTCAACTTAGGATCCCCTGTCCTCCCCCACATAGGATTGGAAAAAAGCAGCCTGAAACAAAAAACAACAAGAACCCATCACAAAGACTTGCTGTGTGCTTCATCTCGACATGACAATGCCAACCATTCATCCATCAAATTGTTTAAAAACTAATCTAGAACTGTTTATTTGATTTCCGACCTGCCTTTGTTCTTGCTACGTGACTCAGTAAGAGTCGTGGATTGTGTGTGTGTGAGATTTGTTTGTGCGTGTGTGGTTGTGCTTTAGCTGTAAGTGTATGTGTTTCTATGCGTGTGTGTGTTTCTATGCGTATGTGTGTGTGTGTGTGTTTCTATGCGTATGTGTGTGTGTGTGTTTCTATGCGTATGTGTGTGTGTTTCTATGCGTATGTGTGTGAGTGTATGTGTTTCTAAGTGTATGTGTGTGTGTGTATGTGTTTCTATGCGTATGTGTGTGTGTGTATGTGTTTCTAAGTGTATGTGTGTGTGTATGTGTTTCTATGCGTATGTGTGTGTGTGTATGTGTTTCTATGCGTATGTGTGTGTGTGTATGTGTTTCTAAGTGTATGTGTGTGTGTGTGTATGTGTTTCTATGCGTATGTGTGCGTTTGTGCTTTAGGTGTAAGTCATGGATGGTATAAGGTAGATATGAGGATTTAGAATGAAAGGGGGTTTAGAATGTGTTTGGTAATGAATGTGTGGCCTAGTGGTAAAGGCCTAGTGTCAGTTACTTTAACGAGAACTGTCAGAGTGTGAATTTCACTGGGGATTCCTCCTCTCTGTCTATCAATCAGCAAGGACTTGAGTCACTCCATTTGCAGCTGAAGCCCCTGAATTACCCAGCACCCGCATGAAAACATGTGTAAACACACGCTGGCACATAGACAGAAACTGTGCGCACACACACACAAAACTTCACAACCCCGGAGAACACGCACTCAAACAGATCTTAAAATACCCTTAAAAACTTCACATCACAAAAACATCATAAAAGACCAGTGTTAAACTTTGATACATCTGGAGTCTGCTCCAGTAGCTGTTGGCGTGGCGCGGAGCACGCATAAATAACAGGTGGGTTCCAACTTCCTCATTATCATAACTTCCCATAGCACTCAGCGAAGCACAAGAGACAACACTCACTGATCTGTCATTGCTTTGGATGGGAGTGGGAGAGAAAGGAGGGAGCAAAAGAAAAGAAGAGAGAGAGAGAGAATGAGAGATGTTGGTGATGCATTGGCGTGTGATTGACAGAAGGAGAGGTAGAAGGTAGAAAAGGTAGTGCCAACGGGAATGAAGGGGTCTGATTGAAGCTTTGTCCACCAGTCTCCCGTTGTCACCCATAGAGCTCTTACACTGGGAGCAGGACTGGCAGGGTGTTGGTGCACAGGTGGACACTGAGCCGTCAAGCTGTGACACTTGGCAGGGGGCATTGGCGCTATTTCACACAAACATGTACATACGCATGCCTGCACGCACACTCACACGCATGCAGACATGTTTACGCACACACACGCACATGCGGCACGCACGCACACACTCAGACACACACTCACTCTCTTTCTCTAACTCTGCGCCCTGGCCTCGTTCCACTGGCCTGAGGCACGTCTATTGCTCTCCCCCAGCAGCCCTACAGCAGTTTGTCTGGCTACACTATCCCTCTCTTCATCTCTCTCCCTCCATCCCTCTCCCTCTCTTTATTCCTCCAGCTGGACTGGGTTTCTGGTTCAAGCTGAAAATGTCAAACAGAAATATATTAACATTTAGAAAACCTGAGGGCTTCAACAAGCAGCACCGTTTAATGTTGCAGTAGTATCGCCTCCACCGACGGAAAAAAAGCACACTTGCAGAGTGAAATCGTTCAAAGTAACTTATTTTTCTGCAATATTATGAAAATGAACTATTTCTGCAATATTTCACACATAACAAAATATTAATAACTGGTGATATTTGCTCAGAGATAAAATGCAAGTTGTGCGAAGTGTAAGCTAGTTCAAATCTTTGTAAGACAGTAGCTGGACACAGTAAATAGTCAACATTTTGAATCACATCTCCGAGTCTTTGTCAAGAAATCTTACAATATACTCTGATCACCCACTACAGTAGAACACATGGCATGCACTAAGCACACTGAACACCTTAAGTGAGATGCATTTGTCGCACTCAATCCCCATCCATGATAACACAGCAGGAAGAGGACAGAAGTTAGTGTGATGATTCTGCCGGTGTAATTTCTCATAGTTAGTGTCTAGCCTCTCTCCTGCATTGTGTGTTTTCTGCATCTGCACTGTCAATTGTTTCCATAGAGGAGAGGAGATAAAATGTACTGGATACAAGACCTGGGTTCAAATACTATTTGAAATCATTTCAAAACTGGGCTTGATTGAGCTTGCCTGGCTCAATGGACCAATAGAATAGTCCAAGAAAATAATTCCCGCCTATCTGACACTCCAGGCAGGCTTCAAACAAACGCTCAAAGTATTTGAGAGATTTTAAATAGTGTTTGAACCCAGGTCTGCAGTAGACTGAATGTGTTTGAACCCAGGTCTGCAGTAGACTGAATGTGTTTGGGTTCAAACCCAGCTCTGCATATGTTTGGGTTTGAACCCAGGTCTGCAGTAGACAATGTATTTGGGTTTGAACCCAGATCTGCAGTAGACTGAATGTGCTTGAACCCAGGTCTGCAGTAGACTGAATATTTTGGGTTTGAACCCAGGTCTGCATGTGTTTGGGTTTGAACCCAGGTCTGCAGTAGACAATGTGTTTGGGTTTGAACCCAGATCTGCAGTAGACTGAATGTGTTGGGTTTGAACCCAGGTCTGCATGTGTTTGGGTTTGAACCCAGGTCTGCAGTAGACTGAATGTGTTTGGGTTTGAACCCAGGTCTGCATGTGTTTGGGTTTGAACCCAGGTCTGCAGTAGACAATGTGTTTGGGTTTGAACCCAGATCTGCAGTAGACTGAATGTGTTGGGTTTGAACCCAGGTCTGCAGTAGACTGAATATTTTGGGGTTTGAACCCAGGTCTCCAGTAGACTGAATGTGTTTGGGCTTGAACCCAGGTCTGCAGTAGACTGAATATTTTGGGGTTTGAACCCAGGTCTCCAGTAGACTGAATGTGTTTGGGCTTGAACCCAGGTCTGCAGTAGACTGAATATTTGTAGGTTTGAACCCAGGTCTCCAGTAGACTGAATGTGTTTGGGCTTGAACCCAGGTCTGCAGTAGACTGAATGTATTTGGGTTTTAATCCAGGCCTGCAGTAGACTGAATGTATTTGGGTTTGAATCCAGGCCTGCAGTAGCCTGAATGTGTTTGGGTTTGTTTTGGGTGGGTGGGTGTTGTTAATGTATCAGTGTCAACAGACAGAAACACAAAGCTCTGTGGGGTTGAATTATTCAAAGGAGAGGATAGGGGAAAGATGGGGGGTGGGAGAGAGAGAGTGAGGAAAGGACAGCGAGAGATTGGAGGGGGGAGAGAAAGAGAGAGAGAGAAATGGAGAGAGACAGACAGATGCAGAGAAATGTGACAGGCATGCACACCCACACACAAACATTAACAAAGGGAGTGAGAGAGACACAATAGGCATGAGATTCTGTAAGCAGTCTGTGTGTGTAGCTGCTGCAGTAGGAAGAGATAGACGCCCACAAAACACACAACACAGATTAAAGCCTTCCCTTTAAACAAACACAGAAGCCAGAGTCTCAGCGGGGACACCGGCACACAAAACTACCATCAGCATCCCTTTACCTCTGTCTACAAAGGCCCACCACGGCCCACCGCTAACGCTACCTCCAACAATCGCTCACATTGAAAATCCATTTGTTACGGCAACCAGCTGGGGAGCAACAGTGCTGCTTTAGCATTTCCTGTTGATTCAGATGCAGAGCAGAGTAATGGATGAGTATCTCAGCTCAGGGCTCTCAGGGCTGCGGGAAACACAATGTTACAGGGCAGCTGTGATGAGCAGAGCAGATATACAGTTGAAGTCGGAAGTTTACATACACCTTAGCCAAATACATACATCCGTTTTTCACAACGCCTGACATTTAATTCTAGTAAAAATGCTTTGTCTTAGGTCAGTTAGGATCACCACTTTATTTTAAGAATGTGAAATGTCAGAATAATAGTAGAGAGAATTATTTATTTAAGCTTTTATTTCTTTCATCACATTCCCAGTGGGTCAGAAGTTTACATACACTCAATTAGTATTTGGTAGCATTGCCTTTAAATTGTTTAACTTGGGTCAAATGTTTCAGGTAGCCTTCTACAAGCTTCCCACAATAAGTTGGGTGAATTTTGGCCCATTCCTCCTGACAGAACTGGTGTAACTGAGTCAGGTTTGTAGGCCTCCTTGCTCACACACGCTTTTTCAGTTCTTCCCACAAATGTTCTATAGGATTGAGGTCAGGGCTTTGTGATGGCCACTCCAATACCTTGACTTTGTTGTCCTTAAGCAATTTTGCCACAACTTTGGAATTATAATTGGGGACATTGTCCATTTGGAAGACCCATTTGCAACCAAGCTTTAACTTCCTGACTGATGTCTTGAGATGTTGCTTCAATATATCCACATAATTTTCCTACCTCATGATGCCATCTATTTTGTGAAGTGCACCAGTCCCTCCTGCAGCAAAGCACCCCCACAACATGATGCTGCCACCCCCGTGCTTTACGGTTGGGATGGTGTTCTTCGGCTTGCAAGCCTCCCCCTTTTTCCTCCAAACATAACAATGGTCATTATGGCCAAACAGTTCTATTTTGGTTCATCAGACCAGAGGACATTTCTCCAAAAAGTATGATCTTTGTCCCATGTGCAGTTGCAAACCGTAGTCTGGCTTTTTTATGGCGGTTTTGGAGCAGTGGCTTCTTCGTTGCTGAGTAGCCTTTCAGGTTATGTCGCTATAGGACTCGTTTTATTGTGGATATAGATAGTTTTGTACCTGTTTCCTCCAGCATCTTCACAAGGTCCTTTGTTGTTGTTCTGGGATTGATTTGCACTTTTCACACCAAAGTGCGTTCATCTCTAGGAGACAGAACACGCCTCCTTCCTGAGAGGTATGACAGCTGCATGGTCCCATGGTGTTTATACTTGCGTACTATTGTTTGTACAGATGAACGTGGTACCTTCAGGCGTTTGGAAATTGCTCCCAAGGATGAACCAGACTTGTGGAGGCCAAATTTTTGTTGTTGTTGAGGTCTTGGTTGATTTCTTTTGATTTTCCCATGATGTCAAGCAAAAAGGCACTGAGTTTGAAGGTAGGCCTTGAAATACATCCACAGGTACACCTCCAATTGTCTCAAATGATGACAATTAGCCTATCAGAAGCTTCTAAAGCCATGACAACATTTTCTGGAATTTTCCACGCCGTTTAAAGGCACAGTCAACTTAGTGTATGTAAACTTCTGACCCACTGGAATTGTGATACTGTGAATTATAAGTGAAATAATCTGTCTGTAAACAATTGTAAACAACGGTTGGAAAAATTACTTGTGTCATGCACAAAGTAGACGTCCTAACCGACTTGCCAAAACTACAGTTTGTTAAACAAGAAATTTGTGGAGTGGTTGAAAAACAAGTTTTAATGACTCCAACCTAAGTGTGTGTAAACTTCCGACTTCAACTGTATGAGGCCTGCCTGGCCTCCCTCATCATTAGGTAAAAGGACTCCTACTGTCCATTAGCTTTGTTTGTGGCCTCATTAAGAAAGGCTAGGAAGAGGGGAGTGTGTGTGTGTGTGTGTTATTGACACACACTTGTCAATCTTCCTCTAAGGGCTCTAAGAGTGTTTACTCATGGAAAAGGTTGAATGTCCGCAATGGGCTACGCTGTCTCATGCTTTCTCAGCGACTATGAAGAATATGTGCGAGTGACTGAGTGTATGAGCAAGTGACTGTGCATAATATTGATATGAATGAGTGTATTTGCAGAGGGAGTCTATGAGAGTTTAAAAGTGCATATGAGCGTGAGATGGAGAGCTTCATCACGTTAGTGTAAAAGCGCGTGTTCCTCCGCACTCAACGCACTGTGCATACAGACTCTGCTGCAGTGCCTCCGCCTTCAGCCCTCTGCACCATCAACTTCACTGCAGACTCCAACCACGACGTCGTCTCTCTCTTTCATCTCGCTCTCAACTGTAGAGATCAGACAGACTGAGGGATTTTCTTTCTCTCAGGTTGAACAGGTACAGTGAAGAGGGGAGGAGGAGAGGAAAGAGAGGAAGGCAGGAGAATAGAGGAGAGGAAAGAAAAGAGGAGAAGAGGGGAGAAGATGAAAGAAGGGAAGTGGAAAGGACAGGAAAAGATAGGGGAGGAGAAGAGGAATGGAAAAAGAGGCGAGGGGTTTAAGTTTACATTCTGAACAGGTGCCAACTGCAACCTAGTTAAAATGATTTTGCTACAGTACGATCCCCAACCCATCTCACATGAACAGTCTACATACCCAGCTCCTTAACCCAACCTGTCAACCCAAATCCCTACTTCCGATACCCCAAAACACCTCATTAACGTACACGCTCCAATTTGTCCCTCTTCCTGAATGCATAAACGATGCCTGTGCCCTTATTTGGCAAACCTCCGCCACCTGCACCTGTGTTTGGGTCCCAACAGCAAACCGCAATTAAACGCTGAGTAGCAGGAGCATATTGTTGTTTCCACAGCACGAGAAAACTTGGCAAGCTGTCACTGCTGGCTCTGCGCTATCATCAGTGTGTGTTTGTGTGTGTGTGTGTGTGTGTGTGTGTACGTGGTTGAGTGCTGGCTGGCAGCAATACGGATTGTCAAGGGTCAACGTTGACGACCGTCTGGAGAGAGAGTGAGGTGTAGAGACAGAGAGTGAGGTGTAGAGAGAGAGAGAGAGAGGTGTAGAGAGAGAGATGAGATAGATGGAGAGAAAGAGATAGACAAAGACAGATACGTGAGGTGAACCAAATAAAGCAGGGAATGAGAGATGAGGGAGAGAGTGGAAGAGAGGGAGAGAGAGAGATATGAAGAGAGAAAGAACAGAGCGGTTATCTTTCTGCCAGTCCCCTTGCTCTCAGCGATGTCCAGGTCCAATCTTATTGGACGAACCCTCAGCACCCAGTAAACACATTAGCATGTGTGTGTGTGTGTGTGTGTGTGTGTGTGTGTGTGTGTGTGTGTGTGTGTGCGTGCGCGTGCGTGCGTACGTGCCGACTGCAGTGGAGAAAAAAGACAGTGAGAGACAGAGAGAGGGGGTAGAGAGAGCGAGAAAGAAAGATAAAGAGAGAATGAGAAATCGAGAGAGAAAGTGAGTGAGTGAGCGAGCGTGTTTCTGTGCATGTGTGTGTGTGTGAGAGCACTGGGTGCAGTGCAGGGCTGGTTTTGACAGCAGCACAGTGTGTAAGACAGATGAGTTATGCCACCACACTTATCTCTAAGGGAACAGCACAGTCTAGTGGCAGGAATGCAGAATAACACTAACAGACTGCAGGTGGAGCTGAGCATAAAGTTAGCTAGAGAGCCTGCCCACCCTCTTTTTGCCATTATAAACGTTAATTAATGGCGCTGCCCATGTTACAACAGGATTTGTGGCAAGTGCGGCCTCCATCCCTCTCTATGAGAGAATCATTAGCAGACAGGTTAACTTCACATTGTGTCTCGTGTCCAGCAAGCCGTATTGATTTGCTCTGTTCCTCCCAGCCATTTGCCATTTGACAGGGTTTTTCTCAGTTGGCTTTCATTGATTGGATAGACTTCTAATCTGGTGACTGAGTGGCTCTTTTCTTATGCGTGTGGGAATATGTTTTTGTGTTTGACTCTGTGTGTGTGTGTGTACCTGTCTGATAGGCTCTGGGACACGGTAGCGGCAGCAGGAGTGTGTGAGGCGCAGGGCCGTGTCCAGGCTGATCTTGTGGCCCACTGAAACATACACTGGTTTGGTACTGCTGTCAGAACTACGCAGGGCCTAGAAAGAAAGAGGACGAAAAGGGATGGAGCGAGAGAGAGAGGAGAAACAAAGAGACAGACAGAGGGAGGAGAGACTGTATTGGTTAGAACTACTGATTACGCGTTGTGTGCGATGCAGTGAACGTGCACGTGAGTCTTACCTTCCCCAGCACTTTTCCTGATGTCGCTAGTCAGAGGGAAGCTCTCTCCTCCCTTCTGCAATGAGGCAATCTGAGGAGGAGGAGTGGAGGTCAGACCATCATTTATGCACACTACTACTGTCAGTCTGGTCGTCCGTCCGTCCGTCCATCCGTCCGTGCGAGTTTGACTTTCTCTCTGTCTGTGCGCGTGTTTATTTTTCTTGCAATATCAAAGTCTTTCTCTCTTCCATCTCCTCGGTCTCTCTTTTCTTTGAGGGGAGGATGAGACCCTGATATGTTCTTCACAGCCCTGTCAGCCATGTCCCTGTCTTTCTCACAAGGCAACATGCTAGTGGCTGTCCTGTTCCCTCCCTGGTAATATACTATCTACACAAAAGTATGTAGACACCCCTTCATATTAGTGAATTTGGCTATTTCAGCCACACCCGTTGCTGACAGGTGTATAAAATCGAGAACACAGCCGTGCAATCTCCATATGGTAGAATGGCCTTACTGAAGAGCTCATTGACTTTCAACATGGCACTGTCATAGGATGCCACCTTTCCAAAAAGTCAGTTTGTCAAATTTCTGCCCCGCTAGAGCTACCCCGGTCAACTGTAAGTGCTGTTATTGTGAAGTGGAAACATCTAGGAGCAACAACGGCTCAGCCGCGAAGTGGTAGGCCACACAAGCTCACAGACCTTTACACGCTGAAGCGTGTAAAAATCGTCTGTCGTCGGTTGCAACAGTCACTACTGAGTTCCAAACTGCCTCTGGAAGCAACAAGCATAAGAACTGTTCGTCAGGAGCTTCATGAAATGGGTTTCCATGGCTGAGCAGCCGCACACAAGCCTAAGATCATCATGTGCAAAGCCAAGCTTCGGCCGGGAGTGAAAGCTCGCCGCCATAGGACTCTGGAGCAGTGGAAATGCGTTCTCTGGAGTGATGAATCACACTTCACCATCTGGCAGTAAAGTTTGGTGGAGGAGGAATACTGACCTGGGGCTGTTTTTCATGGTTCAGGCTCCTTAGTTCTAGTGAAGGGAAATGTTAACGCTACAGCATACAATGACATTGTAGACAATTCTGTACCTCCAACTTTATGGCAACAGATTGGGGAAGATCCTTTCCTGTTTCAGCATGACAATGCCCCTGTGCACAAAGCAAGGTCCAATGGTTTGTTGAGATTGGTGTGGAGAAACTTGACTGGCCTGTACAGAGTCCTGACCTCAACCCCATCAAACACCTTTGGGACGAATTGGAACGCAGACTGCGAACCAGGCCTAATCGCCCAACATCGGTGCCCGTAAGTTACCGCAGCAATGTTCCAACATCTAGTGGAAATCTTCCCAGATGAGTGGAGGCTGTTATAGCAGCAAAGGGGGGACCAACTCCATATTAATGCCCTTGATTTTGGAATGAGATGTTTGACAAGCAGGTGTCCACATACTTTTGGTCATGTAGTGTATATCTCATTTGAAGTGCATAGGATGGTGTGAGTCATCAGTACGTGAAAAACCACATCATCCCGTCTTCACTCGACCTTAAACTTGAAAGTTAAAAATCTGATATTTCACATATTGGATAATGCAGTGTTTATATGAGAGAGCTCTCAGATCCTGCAATCAGCTTGAGATACATTCAGATAAAAACTAACCATCCTCATCCCTGTTGCCAAGTCTGATGCTGTAACAGGTGTCTCATTGGAGATGAGGGCTTGGCTTTAAACTAATGAAAGCTTTGATGTCCTATCCATTTTACTATAACTAATTATAATACAGGACAGGAGGATACGCCAGGTGAGGGGCCAGGTAGGGCCCATCTGGTGGTATCTAGGAGAACATTGTGTCTGTCTGAGTCAGCCGCCCTGGGTAGTAGGACATGAGACAGGCCAACCATCAATAACACAATGGTTTGACTCAGTGCCAGAGAGGAAGAGGAGGAGGGAGGGGGAGAAAGAGTGCGTGAAAGGGTCTGAGAGAACTGGGAGAGGGAAAAATGATGATGGGATATTGAGAGACGGCAGTTGTAGAGAGAGTAGAGAGAGAAGGAGTGAGAGAGAGCTGGGAAATAGAGTGGAGCCGAAGAAAGAGCAGCGAACAAGAGAGACAGAGACAGGAATTTCATCCACAGAGCAGCAGGCAGGGGCAGCAGCTGCCGTGTGAACGGAATGAAGCCCCCATCCATCGAGCTCATCTCATTCAACAGGCCTCAGTGAGTCTCTCCCTGGCAATGCACACAATAGAACCACTGATGCAGTGACGCATAACACACACATATGTACACATGCACACACAATGGGAGAAGACCAGTGGCATGGCCATACAAACCTTTAGCCCATTATAAGACGCAGGGGGTAACAGGAACACAGAAATGTGATGTCACCGTGACAACAGAGGCTCCATGACCACAGGAACTTCTAAAAATGCCTTCATGTTTAAATCCCATGAACAATTCACGTAAATTGTATTGTGATGTATAAATGGACATTTTGCTTGGATTTGAATTGGGCGTCATCGCAATGTTAAGAAACACTCGGACATAACGAAACCCCAGAGACACATTGGATGTCTGGGCGTATCTTTGACGTCTCCTTCACTCTGGACGTATGAACACAGATTCCCCTAATCTAATTCAGGTGAGAGCAGTTGGAGGAACAAATATGACTCATGTTGCATTGATGTAATTAATGAGCAAAAACAATTACACACATGGCAGTTTAACGCTACGCTTGTATCTAAGCTATATTGAAGTCAGAGAGGTCACATCTATCATTCTACAATCCGCAGTGAGTCATCGTTTGAAAACAGAGCCTGACGCCAGTACCAAAGTCAAGATAAGAGGTGTTCTAATGTTTCATTTAAAATAACTGGAGCGTCGCTAGCTAAAAGCCCGAGGGAAATGTATCTGGGCGGCTAAAAGCTACCTGATACCTTAATGAAAGACTAGCTAAGAGCCAACACTTTAGCTAACAGTAGCTAACTGACAGATACTGTATCAGTTTGCTCAGAAATCTCAGCCAATGCAATCCACACCGTGGCTACAGTAGTTCGGTTAGCGAGGCTTATGCCATCGCTATCGTCTGTGAGACGCTAAGTGTCGCCTGAGAGAGATCGAATTAACTTGGGAGTTGCTACCGGTTTCTCTGGTCATAAACAGTGGAAACCTAATCTGAGTCTAAACATAACAGCCGTTAGAGCTAAAGCAGAGCTGAGGGACATCAACTGTTTTTCACAAAGTGTTGTATAAGATTAGTGCGCTACGCTAACATAGATGTGCGTCGTGGGGACCGTTTGAGCTGCGGTTATTGGATGGTAATTAAGTTTTTAGGTTGTGGAGCCGTTTGGCAGTTGATTTTTGGTGGCGTGTGCTCAGGGTACTGCTCTAAACTCCCATGGCCTTTAACCATGGAAATCTGTTAGCATTGTGGTCACATTAGTCATGTTAGTGCCATGTCTGTCTGTCGGTCTCCCTCTCTCTCATTCAAAATCAGAAGAGAGTGAATCCCTTACCTCCTTTACCTCTCTCATTACTATCACCTCTCCATCAGTCATTACAGACACCAAACCATCACACTATATCACTGCTCTGTTGCAAGCCTGAAGCATGCAATGCATTTCCTTCAAATTTTATTATTTGTAACTTTGGATTGGAATTTCCCACAACGAAACAAACTGCTTTAAAAAAATATATAAACTCAGCAAAAAAAGAAACATCCCTTTTTCAGGACCCTGTCTTTCAAAGATAATTCGTAAAAATCCAAATACCTTCACAGATCTTCATTGTAAAGGATTTAAACACTGTTTCCCATGCTTGTTCAATGAACCATAAACAATTAATGAACATGCACCTGTGGAACGGTCGTTAAGACACTAACAGCTTACAGACGGGAGGCAATTAAGGTCACAGTTATGAAAACTTAGAGACACAAAAGAGGCCTTTCTACTGACTCTGAAAAACACCAAAAGAAAGATGCCCAGGGTCCCTGCTCGTCTGCGTGAACGTGCCTTAGGCATGCTGCAAGGAGGCATGAGGACTGCAGATGTGGCCAGGGCAATAAAGTGCAATGTCTGTACTGTGAGATGCCTAAGAAAGCACTACAGGGAGACGGGACGGACAGCTGATCCACCTCGCAGTGGCAGACCACGTGTAACAACACCTGCCCAGGATCGGTACATCCGAACATCACACCTGTGGGACAGGTACAGGATGGCAACAACAACTGCCTGAGTTACACCAGGAACACATAATCCCTCCATCAGTGCTCAGACTGTCCGCAATAGGCTGAGAGAGGCTGGACTGAGGGCTTGTAGGCCTGTTGTAAGGCAGGTCCTCACCAGACATCACCGGCAACAACGTCGCCTATAGTCACAAACCCACCGTCGCTGGACCAGACAGGACTGGTCACCAGGGGTGATGGTCGGATTCGCGTTTATCGTCGAAGGAATGAGCGTTACACCGAGGCCTGTACTCTGGAGCGGGATTGATTTGGAGGTGGAGGGTCCGTCATGGTCTGGGGCGGTGTGTCACAGCATAATCGGACTGAGCTTGATGTCATTGAAGGCAATCTCAACGCTGTGCGTTACAGGGAAGACATCCTCCTCCCTCATGTGGTACCCTTCCTGCAGGCTCATCCTGACATGACCCTCCAGCATGACAATGCTAATAGCCATACTGCTCGTTCTGTGCGTGATTTCCCGCAAGACAGGAATGTCAGTGTTCTGCCATGGCCAGCGAAGAGCCCGGATCTCAATCCCATTGAGCACATCTGGGACCTGTTGGATCGGAGGGTGAGAGCTAGGGCCATTCCCCCCCAGGAATGTCCGGGAACTTGCAGGTGCCTTGGTGGAAGAGAGGGGTAACATCTCACAGAAAGAACAAGCAAATCTGGCGCAGTCCATGAGGAGGAGATGCACTGTAGTACTTAATGCAGCTGGGGGCCACACCAGATACTGACTGTTACTTTGAATTTGACCCAGATCAGGGACACATTATTCCATTTCTGTTAGTCACGTCTGTGGAACTTGTTCAGTTTATGTCTCAGTTGTTGAATCTTGTTATGTTCATACAAATATTCACACACGCTGAAAATAAACACAGTTGACAGTGAGAGGACGTTTCTTTTTTTGCTGAGTTTATATATTTACCGGAGACTTCTCCCACCAAAATTCTCTTCAATAAAAGCTGGTTTACGGTTTTCACCAATAGGTTTTTGTTTTTGCTCAACTTGTATAATACAGTTCAAGCCACAGAAACACTGGGGAGAGAAACTAACATCCCAAAATAAAATATTACAATAGATCCAGCAAAGTAAACACTACCTTTAAACATTTATCACAATAGAATGATGAATAATGCATTGTGCTCTCTGTACTCCAATTTCAACACAGCTACAGTATGACTAAGTGTGACAAATAGAGCACAAAGGTAGACAAAAACCCACATGAATGATTCATGAATATTAAATTAACACTATAAAACTGTAGGCCTATAATTATTTTGTTGTTGCATTCAAATGTTGTTTGATACAGCCACAAGAAAAGGGACCACACCACCGAGGATGGTATGTGAAGTCTGTCAACAACAGAAGAGGAGAAGAAAAGCTTGACAAAAGCTTGACATTGGAGGTCAGACATTTGCTCAAATACAGAACTACTGTAGGTAGGCTACAGTTTAGTAGTCCAATGTCAGTTGAGATCTCATTTGAGTGCTATCCATCAGAATGTGTTAACCAGTGTGAAATGTGAGTGGTGGAGCCCTCACCTGTGACTGGTGTTCGTCGTTCTTCTCTACACCCTGCACCTGCAGGAGGTTCTTGGCCACACCTATACAGGGAAGCCCTGACAGGACTCCCAGGTGACACGCCAGGCCAAACTCTGGAAAAAAGACAACCTCATATGTATAGTAGGGGACATGACTGTCACAACCAGCTGAAGTCTGAATTGATATGCAAGTATGTAACAGGCTACTGTTAGTAGTAAATAGTAAATGCTATTAGTAGACAGTATGTAACAGGTTACTGTTAGTAGTAAATAGTAAATGCTATTAGTAGACAGTATGTAACAGGTTACTGTTAGTAGTAAATAGTAAATGCTATTAGTAGACAGTATGTAACAGACTACTGTTAGTAGTAAATAGTAAATGCTATTAGTAGACAGTATGTAACAGGCTACTGTTAGTAGTAAATAGTAAATGCTATTAGTAGACAGTATGTAACAGACTACTGTTAGTAGTAAATAGTAAATGCTATTAGTAGACAGTATGTAACAGGTTACTGTTAGTAGTAAATAGTAAATGCTATTAGTAGACAGTATGTAACAGGCTACTGTTAGTAGTAAATAGTAAATGCTATTAGTAGACAGTATGTAACAGACTACTGTTAGTAGTAAATAGTAAATGCTATTAGTAGACAGTATGTAACAGGTTACTGTTAGTAGTAAATAGTAAATGCTATTAGTAGACAGTATGTAACAGGCTACTGTTAGTAGTAAATAGTAAATGCTATTAGTAGACAGTATGTAACAGGTTACTGTTAGTAGTAAATAGTAAATGCTATTAGCAGACAGTATGTAACAGGTTACTGTTAGTAGTAAATAGTAAATGCTATTAGTAGACAGTATGTAACAGACTACTGTTAGTAGTAAATAGTAAATGCTATTAGTAGACAGTATGTAACAGGTTACTGTTAGTAGTAAATAGTAAATGCTATTAGTAGACAGTATGTAACAGGTTACTGTTAGTAGTAAATAGTAAATGCTATTAGTAGACAGTATGTAACAGGTTACTGTTAGTAGTAAATAGTAAATGCTATTAGTAGACAGTATGTAACAGGCTACTGTTAGTAGTAAATAGTAAATGCTATTAGTAGACAGTATGTAACAGACTACTGTTAGGAGTAAATAGTAAATACTATTAGTAGACAGTATGTAACAGGCTACTGTTAGTAGTAAATAGTAAATGCTATTTGTAGACAGTATGTAACAGGCTACTGTTAGTAGTAAATAGTAAATACTATTAGTAGACAGTATGTAACAGGTTACTGTTAGTAGTAAATAGTAAATGCTATTAGTAGACAGTATGTAACAGGCTACTGTTAGTAGTAAATAGTAAATGCTATTAGTAGACAGTATGTAACAGGCTACTGTTAGTAGTAAATAGTAAATGCTATTAGTAGACAGTATGTAACAGGTTACTGTTAGTAGTAAATAGTAAATGCTATTAGTAGACAGTATGTAACAGACTACTGTTAGTAGTAAATAGTAAATGCTATTAGTAGACAGTATGTAACAGACTACTGTTAGTAGTAAATAGTAAATACTATTAGTAGACAGTATGTAACAGGTTACTGTTAGTAGTAAATAGTAAATGCTATTAGTAGACAGTATGTAACAGGCTACTGTTAGTAGTAAATAGTAAATGCTATTAGTAGACAGTATGTAACAGGTTACTGTTAGTAGTAAATAGTAAATGCTATTAGTAGACAGTATGTAACAGGCTACTGTTAGTAGTAAATAGTAAATGCTATTAGTAGACAGTATGTAACAGGCTACTGTTAGTAGTAAATAGTAAATGCTATTAGTAGACAGTATGTAGCAGACTACTGTTAGTAGTAAATAGTAAATGCTATTAGTAGACAGTATGTAACAGGTTACTGTTAGTAGTAAATAGTAAATGCTATTAGTAGACAGTATGTAACAGGCTACTGTTAGTAGTAAATAGTAAATGCTATTAGTAGACAGTATGTAGCCTGAGAATCCAGTCTCGGTCTCAGTTCAAATCAGTCTTCATTTGAGACCGAGATCGTCTGTTCCACTACTCACCTCTGTAGTGGAACAGACCATTCCCATCCACCAAGACCACCTGTTGGGGACAGATAAAGAAAGAGGCAACGGGTGAGAGATGGGCAAGTCTCAAAGCAGCTCTCTGCTGTCCCTTGTACTTATACAGCATGAGGTCTTTCTTCATTACAGGCTAACTAAAGAAGAGTTTTCACAAGACTTAGTGAGATTTTGTTGGATGGATGTATTGAATTTATTGAACTGTGCCAACCGCCCATTCACTGATTTCTTACAGTGCCAAGGTGGTTGTACAGGCATATTTCTACTGTGAATCATAAGTCATGTAGAAAGAATTTGAGGAGCTGTAAATAAAGCAGCAGGGACTGGTCTGTCCGTGTCCATTGGTAAATGTCAGTGATAAATCCACGAGGGCAATGCGCATGTGTTAGGCAGAAGACGGCGAGTGTGTTGTGTGCGTGTTTTGTGTGGGAGGAGTGTGGACAGGGACCCGACTTGAGGTGGGAGTGTGGGAGTGAGTGATTTGTGTGGGCTGTGACTAACACAGGAGAGTGGAAAGGTATGGATGATACAGAGCTGACTTATGGACACACATCGTGGGAGAGGAAGATAGAGGGTATTGGATAGCTGAAAAGAAAGGCATTAACACACAGAGATATATCGCCCTGAGGTGAACAGTTAAACAGTTGGACCCAGCAAACCAACAACATCAATGAACCTGTACTAACCTTAAGTCTCAACAGAAGTCAGACCGTATGAGACATGTCAGTGACATTTAGTTTCAACTAAATTGAGACATTAGGGTTCTCTGAGTATTACGGTAACTAAGTCAGTTAAACTGTAACATCTCCAATGCCAAAGTGGCCAGACCCTGACCTGAGGTAGCAGGCTGGGCTGGGTGGTCTCCAGGCGCTGCAGGGCCTCCAGCAGATAGGGGGTCTCCCTGAAGGCCAGGAACCCTGAGATGTAGGGGGCGGTCAGGGTCACCATCTGACTGTCCTCATACAGCAGCTGGTAGTGGACACAGGGAACAGACAGCAGAAAACACCGGCATAAACGTATGCCTGTGTTATATCTAATACAGTGCCTTCAGAAAGTATTCATCCTCCTCAACTTATTCCACATTTTGTGGTGTTACAGACTGAATTCAAAATAGATTAAATATTAATTTTTTTATCACCCATTTACACACAATACCCCATAATGACAAATTGAAAACATGTTATTAGAAATGTTTGCAAATGTATTTCAAATGAAATACAGAAATATCTAATTTCCTTAAGTATTCACACCCAATACTTTGTAGAAGCACCTTTGGCAGCAATTACAGCTGAGAGTCTTTCTGGGTAAGTCTCTAAGAGCTTTCCACACCTGGATTGCGCAACATTTGTCCATTACTCTGTAAAATATTATTCAAGCTCTGTTAAATTGGTTGTTGATCATCGCTAGACAACCATTTTCAGGTCTTGACATAGATTTTCAAGTAGATTTAAGTCAAAATTGTAACTCGGTCACTCAGGAACATTCATTGCCTCCTTGGTAAGCAACTCCAGTGTAGATTTGGCCATGTGTTTTAGTTTATTGTTCTGCTGACAGGTGAATTAATCTCCCAGTGTCTGGTGGAAAGCAGACTGAACCAGGTTTTCCTCTAGGATTTTTCCTGTGTTTGGCTCCACTCCATTTATTTTTATCCTGAAAAACTCCCCAGTCCTTAACAATTACAAGCATAGCCATAACATGATGCAGCCACCACTATGCTTGAAAATATTGAATATGGTTGACATAACAAAGGGGTTGAATACTTATTGGATCAAGACATTTCAGCTTTACATTTATTAATTTGTAAACATTTCTAAAAACATAATTCCACTTTCACATTATGGGGCATTGTGTGTAGGCCAGGGACAAAAAAAATCTAAATGTAATCCATTTTAAATTCAGACTGTAAAACAATAAAATATGGAAAAAGTAAAGGGGTGTGAATACTTTCTGAAGCCACTGTACATCAATCTTGTGACTACAAACTTGTTGGATGCATTTCCAGTTTGTTTTGGTTGTGTTTCAGAATATTTTGTGGCCAATAGAAATGTAGGGTAAATCATGTATTGTGTCATTTTGGAGTCACTTTTACTGTAAATAAGAATAGAACATGTTTCTGAACACTTCTACATTAATGTGGATGCTACCATGATTTCATTCTCTAAAATGGGGGGGGACTACGTACACAAAGTGCTGATATTTCTAAACAGTTCCCCCGATAGGGATGAAAATACCCTCAAATTAAAGCTGACAATCTGTCTGCACTAACCTTATAGTCATTGTATAATTTCATTCATTTCAATTAATAGGTATGCCTTGTTAAAAGTTAATTTGTGGAATTTCTTTCCTTAATGTGTTTGAGACAATCAGATGTGTTGTGACAAGGTATGGTGGTATACAGAAGATAGCCCTATTTGGTAAAATACCAAGTCCATATAATGGCAAGAACAGCTCTAATAAGCAAAGAGAAACAACTTTCCATCATTACTTTAAGACATGAAGGTCAGTCAATGCGGTCGCAAAAACCATCAAGCGCTATGATGAAACTGGCTCTCATGAGGACCGCCACAGGAAAGGAAGACCCAGAGTTATCTCTGCTGCAGAGGATAAGTTCATTCGAGTTACCAGCCTCAGAAATTGCAGCCCAAATTAATGCTTCACAGAGTTCAAGTAACAGACACATCTCAATATCAACTGTTCAGAGGAGACTGACTGAACCAGGCCTTCATGGTCGAATTGTTGAAACCACTACTAAAGGACACAAATAATAAGAAGAGACTTGCTTGGGCCAAGAAACACAAGCAATGGACATTAGACCTGGTGGAAATCTGTCCTTTGGTCTGATGAATCCAAATCAGAGATTTTTGGTTCCAACCGCCATGTCTTTGTGAGAAACAGAGTAGGTGAACGGATGATCTCCGCATGTGTGGCTTCCACCGTTGAAGCATGCAGGAGGTGGTGTGATGGTGTGGAGGTTCTTTGCTGGTGACACTGTCTGTGATTTATTTAGAATTCAAGACACACTTAACCAGCATGGCTACCACAGCATTCTGCAGCGATACGCCATCCCATCTGCTTTGCGCTTAGTGGGACTATTATTTGTTTTTAAACTAGACAATGACCCAACACACACCTCCAGGCTGTTTAAGGGCTATTTGACCAACGAGAGTGATGGAGTAGTGCATCAGATGACCTGGCCTCCACAATCACCCGACCTCAACCCAATTGAGATGGTATGGGATGATTTGGACTGCAGAGTGAAGGAAAAGCAGCCAACAAGTGCTAAGCATATGTGGGAAATCCTTCAAGACTGTTGGAAAAGCATTTCTCATGAAGCTGGTTGAGAGAATGCCAAGAGTGTGCCAAGCTGTCATCAAGGCAAAGAGTGGCTCCTTTGAAGAATCTAAAATCTAAAATATATTTTGATTGGTTTAACACTTGTATGGTTACTACATGATTCCATATGTGTTATTACATAGTTTGGATATCTTCACTATTATTCTACCATGTAGAAAATAGAAAAAATTAAGAAAAACCCTGGAATGAGTTGGTGTGTCCAAACTTTTGACTGGTAAGTGCTTACGATCATGTCACTGCAAATATGAAAAATAAATAAGCAGTGAAGTCAGGGTCGGTCGCCTGTCTTTTTCAGTGTGCGGGTTTTCCTTTTTTTAAATATAAATATGTAATTTCACAGAACTATCCTTTTAAAGGCGTACTGATTCTGGTACAAAACATAACGGCTCTGTTGGTCTTGAGAGGTAGAGACCTGAGTCTGTGTTTAGATGTCAATACTGTACTGCATACTCATTGTTAAAAGGAGATGTGATTGATCAAATGTTATTTCCCTCTCTTGCGTGTGTGGTCTTTCTAGATTTCTCGGAGAGCCTTTTGTTTAACCCAGAATATCTTTCCACTGACCTGCACAACTCTCGCTACAGTGTTCTGGCTTACCCATGTAAGCCAAACCAGGCAACTATGCGGATCATGAGGTTTAATTAACCTCTATACATTTTTTATATAAAAGCATAGAAGGACTGCAAAATGGATTAATTCACACTCAGCCTTCTTAGTTTGCCTCTGAAAAACTATCTGGGCATTTTGAGTTGGCTCCAAAGTTCAATTTTTTGTTAATCATTGAACAGAGATCTATACCTTGGTCTCATGCGATGGATCCATTGGAGCTGACGGTATCTACCTGAAGTCGATGACAAGGTCGTTGGGATTTTGCCTCATTCTTTTGTGACTTGTCAGGTTAAACAGGGTGAGTTATTTTTTTTAATTAAAAATAAAATCTAGTGTGCAAGTCAACCAAAAGATGTATAGAGGCTCCTGAGTCCTGGAATTTAGTTATCCTGCTTTGGTAAGAACATTATGATAAATTAAAAATGATCTGAATATTTAAAAAAAATCTAGAATATTAATGTCATCATGGAGGTGAATTTTTTAAAATGAGGCATTTTTTTTAAATTGACGCGGTAATGCAATAAATAATAAAAATATTTATTGATTGACGGAGATGTTTTGGTGTATTTGATATGTCCCCAGGGATGACGTGTGGAGAGAGTTAGTCTATGTTGTTTTTTAATCATTCTTAAATTACGGTGGCTTTTGGGCATGGGGGGGTGAAATTTAGCCGCTGCCTAAAAAAGGCGGGCTGCGGTCCGGGCCGCCAGTTGCCCATCCTTGCTCTACACCTTAATAAGCATCTCAACAACAGGCGGGCTTGATAAAATTCCATTATATATTTTGTGCAAACAATCCTTCGAAAACACACAGAGGATACATTTCTTAAAAAATTATTCAGTGAACAAAATACTCATGTTGATATAAACTCAGCAAAAAAAGGAAACGTCCTCTCACTGTCAACTGCGTTTATTTTCAGCAAACTTAACATGTGTAAATATTTGTATGAACATAACAAGATTCAACAACTGAGACATAAACTGAACAAGTTCCACAGACATGTGACTAACAGAAATTGAATAATGTGTCCCTGAACAAAGGGGGGGTCAAAATCAAAAGTAACAGTCAGCATCTGGTGTGGCCACCAGCTGCATTAAGTACTGCAGTGCATCTCTTCCTCATGGACTGCACCAGATTTGCCAGTTCTTGCTGTGAGTTGTTACCCTACTCTTTCACCAAGGCACCTGCAAGTTCCTGGACATTTCTGGGGGGGATTGGCCCTAGCCCTCACCCAACAGGTCCCAGACATGCTCAATGGGATTGAGATCTGGGCTCTTCGCTGGCCATGGCAGAACACTGACATTCCTGTCTTGCGGGAAGTCACGCACAGAACAAGCAGTATGGCTGGTGGCATTGTCATGCTGGAGGGTCATGTCAGGATGAGCCTGCAGGAAGGGTACCACATGAGGGAGGAGGATGTCTTCCCTGTAACGCACAGCGTTGAGATTGGCTGCAATGACATCAAGCTCAATCCGATGATGCTGTGACACACAGCCCCAGACCATGACGGACCCTCCACCTCCAAATTGATCCCGCTCCAGAGTACAGGCCTCGGTGTAACGCTCATTCCTTCGACGATAAACGCGAATCCAACCATCACCCCTGGTGAGACAAAACCGTGACTTGTCAGTGAAGAGCACTTTTTGCCAGTCCTGTCTGGTCCAGCGATAGTGGGTTTGTGCCTATAGGCGACGTTGTTGCCAGTGATGTCTAG
The DNA here is from genome assembly GCF_901001165.1 of Salmo trutta. Taxonomy (NCBI): domain Eukaryota; kingdom Metazoa; phylum Chordata; class Actinopteri; order Salmoniformes; family Salmonidae; genus Salmo; species Salmo trutta. Next base: position 14,453,024 of record NC_042994.1, read on the forward strand.
TGAGGACCTGCCTTACAACAGGCCTACAAGCCCTCAGTCCAGCCTCTCTCAGCCTATTGCGGACAGTCTGAGCACTGATGGAGGAATTGTGCGTTCCTGGTGTAACTCGGGCAGTTGTTGTTGCCATCCTGTACCTGTCCCGCAGGTGTGATGTTCGGATGTACCGATCCTGTGCAGGTGTTGTTACATGTGGTCTGCCACTGCGAGGACGATCAGCTGTCCGTCCTGTCTCGCTGTAGCGCGGTCTTAGGCTTCTCACAATACGGGCATTGCAATATATTGCCCTGGCCACATCTGCAGTCCTCATGCCTCCTTGCAGCATGCCTAAGGTACGTTCATGCAGATGAGCAGGGATCCTGGGCATCTTTCTTTTGGTGTTTTTCAGAGTCAGTAGAAAGGCCTCTTTAGTGTCCTAAGTTTTCATAACTGTGACCTTAATTGCCTCCCGTCTGTAAGCTGTTAGTGTCTTAATGACCGTTCCACAGGTGCATGTTCATTAATTGTTTATGGTTCATTGAACAAGCATGGGAAAGAGTGTTTAAACCCTTTACAATGAAGATCTGTGAAGTTATTTGGATTTGTATAAATTATCTTTGAAAGACAGGGTCCAGAAAAAGGGACGTTTCTTTTTTTGGTGAGTTTACTTTCAAAGATTCAAGAAAGTATGTGTGGTATGGTAAGAGCAATGTTTGAGGATAAAGAACTCATGAAAAGCCTTGTGGAAGCGAGGTATGACATGGTGCTCACAGATCCTGCGTGGGGTGGGGGAGTCTTGCTGGCACATTATATTAGATTGCATTTAGTTTACAGTGCTCGTTGGACCACAGCTGGTATGGCACATTTTGCTCTTTCTCCCTCACTAGTCATTTGTTCCAGTTTTTAGATCAGGTTTATCGGAGGATATGAATTTCTTACAGCGGTTCGGAAATATAATGTTTTATGGTATTATGGTTTACCATGAAATTGTAGAGTTCAATCTATACTATGATGAGCTTTTGTGATAAATACTTTGGCCGAGATATTCATTATTACAGATTGCTCCGTTCAGCTGACCTATGGTTGATTCGCTCTGATTTTGTTTTCGGGTCTCCACGTCCAACTATGCCAAACATCGTACACATTGATGGCTTCTACTGTAAGCCTGCTCAACCGCTCTCAAAAGAGCTAGAAGAGTTTGTTCAGAGCTCTGGAGAACATGTGGTCATTATAATGTAGTTAGGATCCTTAGTTTTACAAGGGATGTATCCACTGAAATTGCTTCTGCCTTTTCCCAACGCCTCAGAAAGTCATGTGGGGACATGTTAGCGACAAGCCCTCCATTTTGGGTAACAATACCCTCCTGGTAAAACAGCTGGCTCAGTCTGACCTCCTTGGTCATGACAAGATCAGAGCATTTGTGTCACATGGGGTTACAAATGTTGTCAAGGAGGCCATTTACCATGGTGTTGGGTTTGCCACTGTTCCAAGACCAATTTGACAATCTTCTCCGGCTGGAAGAGAGAGGAGGAGCCAAGGTTTTAGACATCGGCAGTTTCAATAGAGGGATCTTTCTTCAGGGCTTGCAGGAAGTTCTCCACAATGGGGCCTACTGTACTCATAAGTAAAAGTTATTATTTCTGAGAGTATTTGTGATTAACTTGTTGGGAAATAGGTATTACACAAGTGTATTTTTTGTTTAATAAATTGTGTTGATTTATTTCACATTGTTCTATCAAGTCAATTTTATTTGATTGAGGAGGTGTTGTACTCCTGCTAAAATGCCCATCATTGTCAGAATTTTTATTTAGTATCTTCTATGTTAATTGTCATGTGAATGTCACACAAATTACTATAATTCAGAAAATTACTCAGATATTCATCCTTGGATATTCAAAACTATTTTAAACTTCAAGTAGCCAATTTGAAAAAATTCAATGTGGCTCTTGGCTATTCTGAAGCTGCATGGGCTTGTGATGCAAAAACCACTGTGTTGTGAATAAATCCAATAAAATCCAATGGGAGAGACTCTGGGTAAATTATTGTGTCTGCACTGACTGGGGAACATTTAATTAGCCTTACTATAATAACATTACAACAAAACTGGTCCATATATCAACAAAACAAGCTGGCAAATATCATTAATTATGATGGGTTGTGTTTTAGAATGTGTTGACAGCCCTTGATGGAGAATTAGGGTCGGGTCCAACAGAGGGAGCGGAACAGTTAAGAATGAAAAATAGAGGCAATGAAAAGTTGAGGCAAGACTCATGGTCACAAACTGCTAGGACAACTGGACAGACATGGCTTGTGTGTCAGTACCTTCAAGTCACCTCCTTGTCTCCTTTCTTTGATCCACACTAATACAGAATAGCTATTCAGGTGAAATACAAAAAGAACACCATCTTTCTTTCATCTAGTATGCTCAAACAGTGCCTATGAGTCAGAGGAGAAAAGGAAACCACTTCATAGTATTAAGAAGCAGCCCATGGTTAGCATTAGCATAGAAATGGTCAGTTTGGGCTTTATAGCATTAAGATGCAGCCTATGGTTAGCATTAGCATAGAAATGGTCCGTTTGGGCTTTATAGCGTTAAGATGCAGCCTATGGTTAGCATTAGCATAGAAATGGTCAGTTTGGGCTTTATAGTATTAAGACCCAGTCTATGGTTAGCATTAGCATAGAAATGGTCCGAGTCAGTGCCTTACCTCTAGGTCTGGGTAGCTGAGCACCACTAGCTGGGCACAGGCGTTGATGTCATCCCCTTTGATGAATGACAGGTCCACTCCTCCAACCCTCTCCAGCCCGGTGAAGTCGGGACATCTCTGCCAATCCTCTGTGTCCTCCTCCACCACCTGCTGCCTCAGGCTGGCCTGTTCACTAGGAGAGAAAGAGGAGAGGGATAGAAAACCGCAAAGAGTTAGTGGCCAAGGGGGAGAGGTAGGGAGCAAATTTGGACTGGCCAACAGCGGATGAAGACTTCTAGTAGTAATGAGGCATTCTACAGCACCGGTCTCCCTACACCATCTGCTTGGCTTCTACATCTCCAGCGTCAGACACAAATCTACCAAGGAGGCGGCGCCGGGAAATGGGACATGATACCATTATCAGTGATGGTCACAATAGATTCACAAGTCAATGGCTGAGAGGTAGCCGATACTGGCAGCATTCCAGAGTTACTGTTGGCAGGAAACTTCTCTCTTGCAGAAAGGTCTCACCTCACCTGCCCAGTTGCTGTGTCCCTCTGCTGGTGTCATAGGGTAACTTGCTACTGTTCTCCCAAGACAACCCTACCTGAACCTCACAAGGGCTATCCAGTATTGAACAAGGATACCTAGGCCTACGTTCAGACCTTTTACATGGTTATGTGGTTGATATGTGATATTCCATGAGCACAGTTCATTGGGTTTAAAGTACCAAATTGTGCAGGGCTAGCTCCAAGCACAAGCGGAGACCCAGAAACTCAGTCTGGGTCTCAACGTACTGTTGAGAGTTAGAATAGTAGAATACACAAGTTGCAATTTCACATTTTGGTTGTGCATCAGCAGTTTTTCTGTTCTTGTTCTGTCAGTCACACAGGGGTGCTGACCTCCAGGGGGCCGCCTTTGATTTTGTTAGTCACTCAGACATCATTAACATGACATAAATCATGCAGGAAACCAGCTTTAAAAATGTGTCTCTGCCCCATGGCAAAACGAGTAAACGTGGATATCGAATTGACCACTTCAAAATGGTTTTGTGGCACAGTCGATGCCACGCAGGGCTACGGGCCAGAAGGTTGAGGGTTTGCCGACCACCACTAATGAGCTCTCTCTCCCCCTGCCTGCCTCACTACACTACGATCAGAGATGGCTGCAGGCAATAATCATTAGCCAAGGGGAAATCAGATGTACATTTGTATGATATATCTATAATAATCGAGCCCTGAATGCTGATTAGATGTAATCACTGTTTACTGTTCTAATTACATTGGTAACCAGCTTATAATAGAAATAAGACAACTTGGGGGTTTGTGGTATTTGGCCAATATTCCACGGTTAAGGGCTGTATGCACGCACTAACAGCCCTTAGCCGTGGTATATTGGCCATATACCACACCCCCTTGTGCCTTATTACTACTTATTACTATAGTATATAGTATAGTATATAAAACATATGCAACGTTTTTCCCACCAACAGGTTTCTGTGCCAATGCACCACACACAACCAAAAAGCAATGCATAACTGCATACCGATTACCGACTTCATCTTGGTTTACTTTTTCAACACTACAATCAAATAGAGTATGTCAATCTGGACAAACAGAAAATACATCCCTCCCTACTCAGTATGAAAGGCTTGACAATCTACGAATGCCATTAAACCTTTAGGTGTTTTGTAACAGATGTCTCTTGCCATTGATTGAATGGCCAGTGTGCAGTTTGGATGCTGGATTATATTTGAGTGGTGTGGATAACGTGCGCAGGTAGGTTACAGGAGACTTTCGAAGTAGCCTAATCAGATGAAAACATTATGACTAGTTGTGTTTCTACCACACAAAAAAAGGTAATACATTTTAAAAGTTAAATGACAAATATGTAGGCTATATTGAAGCTTTAGGTTCTAGATCGAGGAAAAGACACTCAGATCGGAAAGGAGGCAGAACGTGCGTTAAGCTTTCCTGAATAACAGGGCCTGAATAACAGGGCCAGCTGGGAGCATAGTCCTATGTGGCTTCACTATATAGGAAGACTTGTGAGAATGATGATCAGCAACAGACAGAGCATCAGTATCAGAAGTAAAAATACAGCCAGACTGTCCTGTACTGTGCTTTTCTAGACTTTAGGATCTGAGAGTAGGCCCACAACTGATCCAAATGGAATTCAACATTCAAATAACAGAGCTTTTGCACCACTATTTCAATGACATTTTCACTACAATTTAGTCTAGAGTAGAATTGTACTCACTTGAATAATGTCCCTAAGACCATACAAATTGAATTAACTGTATAACGGATTAAAAAAATGTAAATGTAAAGTGAGCCAGCAAAAAACAAGAATCATAATTTAAAAATGTAATTAAACTTGCACCCCTTGTAATAATACTAAACAACCTTTGTACAACACCTAACAACCTCACCAAGAGACTAAGATTGCTGGCGTGAAAGACAAACATCGTGCCAATAGGGTTAACCCAGTTGCTGCGAATTGTAACGCGGCTCATATAGTGAGGTTTGCTACACTGCCCCCTCTGTACTTGAAGGCACGGCCACCATCCCACTTCTAACACCATTGTAGCAAACGGCAGGACAAGGAAGTTAAACCGAGTCTGGCGTGAAAGGCAAACACCCTATGGATCGTGCTAATAGGGTTAATCCACTTGGTAGGAATTGTATCATTACATTTTACATTTGAGTCATTTAGCAGATGTTCTTATCCAGAGCAATTGGGGTTAAGTGCCTTGCTCAAGGGCACATCGACAGACTTGTCACCTAGTCGGCTTGGGGATTTGAACCAGCGAGTTTTCAGTTACTGGCCCAACGCTCTTAACCGCTAGGCTACCTACCACCCTCATCATGGCTCATATAGTGAGGATTGTGACAGTATAATGGTTTTTGGAATGACAGTCATAGGGACCAGGGTTTGAGTCACAGTTAGGGTACCCCCCAATCCACTATATTAGTGTCAGGTGTTGGAGAGCACCATTGAAAGCATGTCCCAACCGAGTGTTAGTCACAGTACATTTTTTGTTAGGCTAGCAGTGTTTCTGTCAGGTTTCTGTACTGCACATATGATGGCTGAGTATTCCAAACAAATGTGCACCCCATTGTTTCAAATTATCATGATATCATTCCGCCAGGTAGGCCTACTTTCCAGTCAACATTTAATTAGGAAGGTTTTGGGGGAAAAACATTGCAAATGGACTGCTTCAGCATATGAATTAAATTAATCATTATTTTATGTTTGCTTTTTTTACTATTTGGAGAAATGTGAAGAGGGGCCTCCGTTATATAGTCAATTACATTTGTATGGCTTAAACACAATCAGTAGTGATCTTTTTGAGCTGCGTGTCTTAAGTGTTTTTTCATGCGCAATGCTGGACCTGGCCTCTCCGCTGCCTATCAGCTATTCCTCCAAGTTCTTGTGGATTTATATAGAAAATTGGAGCAGCTTTGAATGATTTTATGTGTGGTATGATTGCTAGTTAGCCTACTGTAGATCTGGACAAACAATCCAGCTACCACTATTGTCACTATGTATAGAGGGCAGAATAGAGTTGACTGTATAGTAAGCATGCAGAAAAGCGTGGTTCATAAGGGAAGTACCAAAACACCTTGATAGGGGAAGCAGATGAGAAAATGTGGCTATATGGAAGAAATTCTATAGTAAAACCTTCAAAATGGGGATTGTAAAGCAGGGAATAAAATGCAATACCAGTGCTGGAAAAAGTACCCAATTGTCATAATTGAGTAAAAGTAAAGATACCTTAATAGGAAATGACTCAAGTGATAGTCACCCAGTAAAATACTACTCGAGTAAAAGTCTAAAAGTGTTTGATTTTAAATATACTTAAGTATCTAAAGTAAACGTAATTGCAAAATTTTACTTAAGTATCAAAAGTAAAAGTATAAATCATTTCAAATTCCTTATATTAAGCAAACCAGATGGCACAATTGTTAGTGTTTTTTATTAATACGGATAACCAGGGGCACACTCCAACACTCAGACATCATTCAGAAACAAAGTATTTGTGTTTAGTGAATCACCAGATCAGAGGCAGTAGAGATGACCAGGGATGTTCTCTTGATAAGTGCATGAATTGGACAAGTACTTTTGGGTGTCAGGGAAAATGTATGGAGTAAAATGCACATAATTTTTTTTAGGAATGTAGTGAAGTAAAAGTTGTCAAAAATATAAATAGTAAAGTACAGATACCCCAAAAAACTAGTTAAGTAGTACTTTACACCATTGTGCACTACCCTACCCTGTGCCCCCCCCCCCTAAATAAAAACACAAAACATACACATTTTAACAACCCTCCTCACCCACCCCAGTAAACTTAGAACTATCCCGTAGGGCCCCCAAAAGGCTAGGGGTGGAACTGAACTTGTGTAGCTAGTGGACTCATGACAGTGGAGATTGAAATGGGGAGGACAACAAATTGTTAGCTAGCTAAATGTCAAAAATTGAAGTTGGTTCAAAGTTATGAGATACCTCAGAGTTGGAAGGGGAGGACCATCCTCGTCAGTGAATTTCATAAAAATAAAAATGGTAAAACATGTAAAAAGTTATCCTTTTAAGATAGAACTATACTAAATATAATCACGTCTCCAAATAATTGATTAAAACACACTATTTTTCAAAGAAGGTCTACAGTAGCCTCAACAGCACTCTGTAGAGTAGCACCATTGTGTAGCCAAAGGACAGCCAGCTTCCGTCCTCCTCTGGGTACATTAACTTCAATACAAAACTTAGGAGGCTCATGGTTGGCACCCCCTTCCACAGACTTCCACAGTAATTATGACAACTTCCGGAGGATGTCCTCCAACCTATCAGAGCTCTTGCAGCATGAACTGACAATGTTGTCCACCCAATCAAAGGATCAGAAAATGAATCTAGTACTGAAAGCATAAATTATAGCTAGTGAGCACTGCAATGCATAAAATGTGGTGAGTAGTTGACTCAAAGGGAGTAGTTGAACAGTTTTGAACAAATGAATTTCTTCCAAAATGGAGAAGCAAGAAAGAAATATATATACAGAGATAGTCATTTTTTTCACTTTCTGTTTCACTTACTTAGCTAGCAAATGCAACTGGCAAGTTTAGCCTACTGAAACACCCTGCTCAAACAGAGGGATGCTGTGTTAGTTAGCTAGCTGGCTATCCAACACAACACTGGAACTCTTCCAAGTCAGGGTTTTACTAATTTATTGCCACCAGGGCCTGTCACTGTAACTGCTTACTGACTGTACACTGTAACGTTACTGCAATGATTGTAGCGGGTTTATTAACGCGTTAGTTCTATTAGCTATGCTGACTATGATGTTACTTTAGCTAATATGGTGACAACGATGTAGGCTGTGTGTAGCGGTTTGGCCTGGAAAGGTATTTTCGCTTGGTCACATACAGCTGATGTGTTGTGCATTGAAGTCCACAAGCGAAGGGAAGAGGTGAGAGGAGGAGAGCGCATGGATGCGAGAAGGAATACAGCATGATCAGGGGTGTATTCATTCCACCGATTCTGTTGAAAAACATTGCTTAAACGGAAGAAACGGGTATACACATACTTGAATTTGCCCAATAGAAACTCTTGCAACTGTTGGACTAATAATTACATCCTATATCAGTGTAACCGATGTGAAATGGCTAGTTAGTTAGCGGTGGTGCGCGCTAATAGCGTTTCAATCAGTGACGTCACTCGCTCTGAGACCTGAAGTGGTTGTTCCCCTTGCGTTGCAAGGGCCGCGGCTTTTGTGGAGCGATGGGTAACGATGCTTCGTGGGGTGTCAGTTGTTGATGTGTGCAAGGGTCCCTGGTTCGAGCCCAGGTAGGGGCGAAGAGAGGGACGGAACCTACACTGTTACATCAGCTTGATACAGGCAAGTGTGTGCAAGGCGGTATTGAATGTCACTGTCACCTCAAATGTATCTCTCGACCTATGTGCACACCTATGTTGTAAACTTTCATTCATAGGCTAGGTTGTAGCAACCTCATGATGGGTATAGGGACAATTTGAATATAATGTTGTAGCCGAAACATATTGTTGTTGCAATGAACTGGGTGAATGGAATATGAATGACATTCATCCAATATGCTGTAATAGAAAAATAAGGCCATGCTCATATAAAAAAAATAAAATCATCCTCCCTCATCTTGAACGGCACTGACCGCCACTGCTCCATGTGCCAGACAACTGCTCTGCCTCTTGTTATGTCTGGCTTTCTAGCTAACTAGCTAGAAAGCACTGTATGTGTAGCTACCAGGGGGCTAGCAAATTATGTGAGCTAGCTAGATAGCTAGCTGTCACACCTGTCTGTGGTGTCCTAATCAAATGACAATATGACACAGGTGAGGAGGAGCAGCGCGTGCTCCTTTTCGCTGCGCGTAGCTGTGAAACACAGTTTACATTTTGTCTCAAATTAAGAGAAACGTGTCTGACCTTTCCCATTTCTTGACCAATTCTTCTTGAGGAAGAATAGACATGTAGTTATTCGAAGTGAACAAGCAGAAGTGTAAAACTATTGCAGCGAAGACCTTCTTCCGTGTTGTACACTGACGTATAAAAGAACGGTTGTACCACAGACAGAAGGATAAACTCAGACACTTCACAGGGGCTATAAAACTGAAGCGTTCGTTTTCTCACCACCAAATATGGTAGTGAGAGGAAGTACAGTCGCGGCTAGTGTGAGAGGATGGAACTAGGTTAAACTGGGCCGACATTCTGCAAATTTTTTCATCTTTGAAAAATCTTCTCTCAATACATTTCTGTTCCCAAAACTATAATCTGTTACGAACATAGTGCACACATTTTTATAGATTTGATGCTTTGCCAACGTTTAAAAAGGGGCGTTGTTTAGGAGTGCAACGTCGAATTGAGTTTGTGCACATGCGCACTTCAGAGGAGGCGTTCCCTAACGAAAATATGCAAATACATGCTACAACGCACCAATAGGATCTCGCTAGCTCGTGCTTGGCTTTGCCCACCTCCTTGCATGTTCTGCCCACTATGATGCATTTGCTCCAACTGTAAACGACACAGATGCACTGTCTTGGGTTAGCTATAAATATCTTTGGTCGTACCTTGTATTGTTTCGTAACGTCTCTCCATATGGGCGGAACCAAACAGCGCTTGCCGTGTTCAAAACAACTGGGAACTCGGAAGTTTCCGACTTCTGTGCTTTCAAGACAGCTGGAAACTGGTGAAAAAAACTCCGACTGGGATTCGTTTTGAATGATCATCCAAGTTGGAATTCCAAGTCGGATACTCGGGCATCTTTCTAGAGCTCTGGATTTCCGAACTGACGATCACGGACGTTATAATTTAACCTAGTCTTTCCCGAGTTCTCAATTATCTTGAAAACACCAAGTGTCACACGAAAGTTCACATGTAGCAGTTTCATTTCAGTTACACTTGTACCGTCTTTCAAACACAACTGAGACAGACTCATAAAATATGCATTGTACAAAATATGCAGTTCATATCCTAACTTGTCTTTAGTTTGTGGACCCACATTCTGACTGGTTGCATCACTGCCTGGTACGGCAGCTGCTCGGCCTCTGACCGCAAGGCACTAGAGGGTAGTGCGTACGGCCCAGTACATCACTGGGGCCAAGCTTCCTGCCATCCAGGACCTCTATACCAGGCGGTGTCAGAGGAAGGCCCTAAAAATTGTCAGACTCCAGCCACCCTAGTCATAGACTCTCTGCTACCGCATGGCAAGCGGTACCGGAGCGCCAAGTCTAGGTCTAAAAGGCTTCTGAACAGCTTCACCCCCAAGCCATAAGACTCCTGAACAGGTGATCAAATGGCTACCCAGACCCCTCTTTTACACTGCAGCTACTCTGTTACCTATGCAGTCACTTTAACTCTAAATCAAAGCAAATTTATTTATATAGCCCTTCTTACATCAGCTGATATCTCAAAGTGCTGTACAGAAACCCAGCCTAAACCCCCAAACAGCAAGCAATGCAGGTGTAGAAGCACGGTGGCTAGGAAAAACTCCCTAGAAAGGCCAAAACCTAGGAAGAAACCTAGAGAGAAACCAGGCTATCAGGGGTGGCCAGTCCTCTTCTGGCTGTGCCGGGTGGAGATTATAACAGCACATGGCCTAGATGTTCAAATGTTCATAAATGACCAGCATGGTCAAATAATAATAATCATAGTAGTTGTCGAGGGTGCAACAAGTCAGTAACACAAGAGTAAGTGTCAGTTGGCTTTTTCATAGCCGATCTTTGAGAGTATCTCTACCGCTCCTGCTGTCTCTAGAGTTGAAAACAGCAGGTCTGGGACAGGTAGCACGTCCGGTGAATAGGTCAGGGTTCCAGCAGGTCTGGGACAGCAGGTCTGTCCCATGTACATGCAACTCTACCTACATGTACATATAACCTCGACTAACCTGTACCTCCACACATTGACTCTGTACCGATATACAGCCTCGCTATTGTTCTTTTACTGATGCTCTTTATTTTTTACTTAAATAATTTTTCTTAAAACTGCATTGTTGGTTAAGGGCTTGTAAGTAAGCATGTCACTGTAAAGTCTACTACACCGGTTGTATTCGGTTCATGTGACAAATACAATTTCGATTTGATTGTGCATATTCTGTTCTATATTTTATGATTGCCACCTAGTGGGCATTAGGCAGTAGTACCTTGGACAGCTCCTCAATACCATACACTAACTGTTTTTTGTTTTTTTAACCAAGAAAGCACTTTCAAGTGAGATTTTAGGCTTCAAACTGGTCCCCAGTGAATACTATCTGCCTGTAATTCAGTGACCATCTTCCATTCCCGTCTAAAAACTCACCTTTTCACCCCGGCTTTCACGTAATCCCATCCATCGGTTCAGCTATTCATCCATTCAATGTTCAACTCTTTCTGATGATCATTTTGTCCGAGATAGCTCAAGTCACCTACATACAGAATGTATCCACATTGACACAGTCAAATAGAGTTTAAACTAAGATTGCTGCGTGCATTGCAGGTTGAAGCCGGATCAAACGTAAAAAGATACGTTACACAAACAAGACAACTTTTCATTCTCATAATTCAAGTTTAATGGTTTGAAAAATTGTAAAGGCGCTATTTTATATGAATTCAAAGTTCTTTCTTTAAACATGAATTTCAAGGGAAATAAAGATATGCAACATTATCGTTGTCTTATAGGAAGGGAGGCTAGATGAGAGAAATGGAGAAATCTGGATATGGTTGGTGACAAAGACAGAAATAGCCCTCATATGTAAATGAGATAAGTAGAAGTGAAGGTTGACAGAAGTAGAGCAAAGCAGGTTACATAGCAGACACATAGCAGACACATTTCAGTTGTGGCAGTGACCCCATGTTGAGGTCAGCTGATGAAACTGAAAGGTAACTGAAGAAATCGGTCTCTGGTTTAAAACAACACAATGAGACACTTCTAAAGCACTGTTCCAACTCTGCTGAAGAAAAACTAACATTGAACATGACAGGACTGTGAGAGGGAACAAAGACCTATTCAGGACTGGAACCTTTCTCTAAAGCTTGGTGAACCGTTGAGCACGTTACACATTGTGTTGATATTATGTTACACATTGTGGACATTATGAGTTTCCTTTGATAAAGAGTTGGAAAGTAGGAAACTATCCTAGTCTATCTCTAGACATGCTTCAAGGTTAAATAAGTTCCGTACAACTACACATCCTCAGACCCGACATGGGTGACACCCTTCCAGACATTTACAGTTATTCATTATTCCATTCAATCACTTTAACTTAATAAATTAGTTTATTCTGAATAGCCCTCGTTCTGAGTGGATCCTTTCCTCAGTGAGCAAAGCATTCCAGTTAGACACACACTGTACATTATAGACTGTTCACTTTGACCTTGGGTTTCGTTATCATCGTTGAAAAAGTAGCATCTCAAAAAGCTGTTAAAAACAGACAGGTCCTGATTGGCCGATAATCCTTGGGAGTGAGATCCGACGCCCATCAACAAACACGTCTTTGGCCCTCTGACGTCAAGCAGCAGCATGGTGGCACTGACCAGGCTGGATGGGCTTGTCTTGAGAGAGCCTCAGCTTGCACTGCAAGGCAAAAGCTTACCAACCCTTTGAAACAGCCCTACAGTCTAATCTGTAGAAAAGTTCAATATCTCTTCCGTGAGCTTGAAGCTCACAAAACAGCCCCTAAAACACTCCAAACTAGCTTGACAAAAAAACAAAAACATTGAAACTAGAAGATGGAGTTTTTTGTTGTTGGCTGGTCTTTGGTGCTTTAGAAGCACAAGGTGGCTGTACAGAACATTATTTGCATGGCTACGTTGCATTACAATGGAAACATCGTCAATTTCGTCCACTTCGCTCAGTCGAGGCAAAGGGGGTGTCCCCTAACCAAGCAGATACATTTCTTATATACATGGTTAGTTACAAAGGCTAAAATGGTCCAAACAAATGGCTCATGAGTAGTTACTATGGTAACTCCTAAACTAAAATCAATCAACCAACCAACCATATCCCCATTTGAGCATGCAGCAACACACTTCACTCTCACTGAAACCACAATCCAACCAGCACTAGCCCAAGTACATGTACGCATCAATACATTTCTATGAATGGAGCAGTAGCAAATGATTAAGCTTTCACCACAAAAAAACATTCACTTCCTTCCTCCTTATCCATAGCTCTAAAAAGAATAGCAATTTGACCTATTCAACCTGTGACCCTGACAGTTCGGGACATTCCATTGGCTAGAAAAAGCACACCACACCAAGCTACGGGTCAGGTTCATTCCTGCAGTCAGGGAGAGACGGGAAACATTCATTTTGGGGCGGAATCCATTCAAATTCCAGTCCGAGTAATTTAAATTCAAGAATTTAAAAGGAATCACTGGTTAAGTGTCTCGTGCCAAAAAGAGACTAGTAGATGTGTAGATTAATTTGCGAACACATTCAAAATGTGTTCATTCAAATTCCATTTGTGAATTCCAATTTCCAAAATAACCTCTGGCAATTTCTTCTGGCAATTTCTCCAAATGAAAGTTTAGCTAAATGAAAATGTGCCTGTCTGTCCGTCCATCTAGTCACCCAGGAACTGGAAGGTCACCTATACATTGCACCCATGAGGACAAACCTCCATACACACATTTTTATGATAAATAGAAATGTAATTATGTCAATAGTAAAAATTCGAACTCTACTTATTGCTTCTAAACGATACCTCGCTACGGCTTTACCCCAATCTTGACCTATAAACAATTCACCAGGTAGAGACAAACCCCACTGGTGATATGGCAAATACTGTGCATTTTTGCATGTCATTGCAGGTGTGTTTATGGTTTGTGTCGATACACTATGTGTTTGTGTGTCTTCCTATGTTTGAGCATGTTTGTCTGCAGGTAACAACGCATCCTGTTTCTTAAACCTATAAAGTGTCCATGTTCTAATGTAACAGCGCATCCTGTTTCTTAAACCTATAAAGTGTCCATGTTCTAATGTAACAGCGCATCCAGTATCACCAACACCTTGGAAGTGTGCATGCGTGTAAAAAGTGTTCTAATGCATATATGTAACGACGCATCCGGTTTTTATCCGGTCTCACAGCTCCTTAAATGAGTGTGACAATTGCATGATCCGGCATTGCACTCCATGGGTGCGACACTTCCCACACCTACCAAAGTCTCAGCAAGCAGAAAACGTTCTGCCAACGTTCTGTTCAGCAGCCCAGCAGAAAGCTGGGAAGAAATCTACATGGCCTGCTGCAAGAAAAATGGAGCCCTTTAAATCACAAGTCTTTGTTTTCAGTTTTTCAACCGCCGACATTTTCTTTAACCTCTGTTGTGCAAGCATGCTTCAGTTCCACATTGTGACTGACAAATAGTAGTACAGGTTTGAGGTGGTTAGGGCAGAAAGTGTGGACTGTGAAGGCTGGAGGAGCTGGGACTTGTAGTTCAGAAGAGGAAGAATTGTAGTCCTTGGCAAGAGTTGTAGTCTCCTACCTGGAGATCATGGAGCTGGACTGGGAGTGGTTAGAGGTGGCGTGGCTGAGCTGGGAGAAACCACTGTGGCTCGACTCCAAACTGGTCATAGAGCCCCTGAGAGAGTTAAAAAAAGAAGGTTAGATTAATTTATTTCAATGTTTTATTATTGTTGGCCTAACTAAGGTTTTAGAACTACATACTAAATAGGCTTAAAACAGACCTGGGTGCAAAAACTATATGAAATGTTTCAATTTCTTTGAGTGTTTGCATTAGTTGTGATAGGTGGGAGGGGTTTGCACTTGTGGGACTCGTTTATTGGTTATATTGCAAAAGGAAAGCTCAATCAAGCACAGCTTACGTATAAACAAAAAAATGTTTTATTGTCACATAGGAAATGATTTCAAATAGTATTTGATCCCTGGTCTGGTATTAATGATGCCCAGCTCAAGCTCCTGCTTTGTCAAGTCCAGTGCCGAATAGTGTGGATCATGCAGCAAGTCAAACGGAGGTGAATCCACTCTGTGACATTCATTTAGCATACTGCACTAAATAGGTTCTTCTAACCCACGGCTGGGATCATCAGCTACATTCAGCTGTGAGCAGATGGTCGGGGGGCCGGAACATAATTACAAATCATTTGTAGACTGCAAATTGACCGCAAGAAGCCCAAACAGACATCATATTTGAATTAAAACCTAATCATTTTACATTTACTTAGATTTGTATGACGACACGTGCCTCTATTATGCATGGAAATACTTGAACAGATTTCCTAAATTAAAAATCACTTTAATCATTCTTTTATGTCCAACAATGAAAATAAATAAAAGCACCCGCGAGCCACCAGTTAGGGAACCCTGAAATACAGGTAGCCCTTCGTGGCAAAGGAGGAAGGCAACTCAAACTAAAAAAAGCATGTGTCTGTTAGTCATTCATGCAAGCAAGGGTGAGACTAGCTAGCTTAGTGAGTGAGTGAGTGAGTGAGTGAGTGTGAGTGGCCTTTCTCTAGCTGAAGCACAAAAGAGAAAGCCTAGCATTGCTGGTGAGGAAATGCTCAAATAAAGCCATACGCGAAGGGTCAGGATGCTAGCATCTTACAGAGCTGTCGCTAACTGTTAAATGGGAGTTCTCGTAAGCAACCAAACGCAATGCAAAGCTAAGGGAACACAGGACCACTTACAAACTTTGAACGTCAAAGCAAGCCGTTCTTCACAGGAAGAGACAGAAGGAGTGGAAGAGGGGTTGGTGAGCGATAAGAGGACAGGAGCGCATTGAAAAGAAAGAGTGGAGGGTAAAAAGGACGTCTCTCTCTTTAGGAGGGGAAGCCTACACTTGGCACTTCATAATGGCTACAATGGACATGAATGTCAACATTGTATACAACAAATATAAAATGGAAAAAAGTGATGATACAATACAATAATAACACAAAATATTGTACGATTTAAAAAAAAAAAAAACATTTACTTTGATGACCCATTTGGTATCAGCTCACACACACACACACACACACACACACACACACACACACACACACACACACACACACACACACACACACAGCTACTAACCTGAAGTCCTCGGAGCCAATGACCTCCGTGTAGTACATGACTTTGCACTTGTGTGAGGAGACCTGCAGGGAGGCGAGGACGTCGTCCACGCGGGGCAGGTTGGTGGAGGCGCTGCCCGGCATGGTGTGGAACCTCCACTGCAGGATGTAGAACCCGGGCCACCTGGTCACGTGGGAACCCTGGGAGAGGGACGGCGAGAGGGGGAGGAGAGGGACGGCGAGAGAGGGGAAGGAGAGGGACGGAAATAGAGGGGAAGGAGAGGGACGGAGAGAGAGGGGAAGGAGAGGGACGGAGAGAGAGGGGAAGGAGAGGGACGGAAAGAGAGGGGGAGGAGAGGGACGGAAAGAGAGGGGGAGGAGAGGGACGGAAAGAGAGGGAGAGGAGAGGGACGGAAAGAGAGGGGGAGGAGAGGGACGGCGAGAGAGGGGAAGGAGAGGGACGGAAAGAGAGGGGAAGGAGAGGGACGGAGAGAGAGGGGAAGGAGAGGGACGGAAAGAGAGGGGAAGGAGAGGGACGGAAAGAGAGGGGGAGGAGAGGGACGGAAAGAGAGGGGGAGGAGAGGGACGGCGAGAGGGAGAGGAGAGGGACGGCGAGAGGGAGAGGAGAGGGACGGAAAGAGGGAGAGGAGAGGGACGGAAAGAGAGATGCATTAGATGAGAGGTTTTAATCATTGTCAATCTGAATGTTCTTAACATCAGATTCATTAAGTATTGAATGGCATTTTAAAAAAAAAATCGCGCTTAACACTAAACAACTGGTTTCAACATTGCTGTAATACGCAAACCAGTATATTTTCATGGAGTCAATCTTAATTCATTAATTCAGTCAAGAGATTCTCTCAGGCACTGACAAAGAGCCACCTGCATGCCTGATGTCTTTCTCAATACTACGAACAACTAGTGTGCTGCTCCAGTGCTGACCTGCACGCTCTCCCCCTCCTTGCAGGTGAGTGGTGACTCCACCATGCTGTAGTCCAGGCCTAAGGTCCAGGACTTGTCTATGAGCTGGACGTTGTTCCCCCCGGGGGTGGTGATGCTGCTGTGTTGCCCCACTAGGGGGTCCTTGCGGGGGGGTTGGGGGGCGCGCTTAGAGTGGTAGAGGTGGAAGACCACGTCGCCCTTACACACGTCAAAGTCCCAGGTGATCACGGAGGCGGCGTCGATGATCTCGAGCACCACCTGGGAGGGAACGCAGGGAGATGAGGAGGGTTGAAGGAGGGAGGGGAGAGAAAAGGAGAGGGAGGGGGAGGGATGAGAAGAGTAGAAGTAAAAGAAAGAGATTGAAAAAAAATGAGAGAGAAAAGAACAGATGACAGAGGGAGATAAGACAGCAGATTTCTACCGACAAGTTACCACATGGCTCCTTTTATAACAGATTAGATCATCTATCTACTTTTATGTAACAGAAACAAAAGAACAAATGGGTGCAGATTCCTCTCAAAGCAAAGTTCATGTTCAATTTGTGACAGAACAGTGGCTAAATGTCTGAAGATCAGTTTTCAATGCACTTTCAGGATTTCTCCAATGGGTGGCAGTGTAGGTCAAGGAACTTATTTCTCCTTCTCCCCCCCACAAACGACTTCAAAAGCTCCAGCTAAGGCCACAGTCGCCCCGCTCTCCTCGAGTCCTCTCTGCTCCGCCCCAGCCGAGGTGCACTGTGTTGGGGCTCACCTCGTGGGGCGCTCCCTTGAAGACGCTGGCACTCTGGTAGATAGTCTCTGTCCACAGGCTGATGTCTTCGTTCTCCAGCTCCTCTGCAGTACGATACAGAGATTTGGGAACCAGGCCTCCCTCGGGGACTTCACACTGCACACAGAATTAGGCCATTTGAGAAACTAAAACGTCATAGAAAGTACATGTCCTTCTGCTCCACAAGGATAATATCATTTATATGCATGCACAGACGCTCACAGACACGAAAAAGGGATACAAACGTTATCATGGCAACCACACGACAATGTTGGGTGATGACGCCACACACACACGCACCCCCACACAGTGACTCACCATACACTCTCCTCCCAGGAAGTCAGGGATGACCTCCTTGTCTATGTAGTCCAGCAGGCCGCCGGGGCCCTGGTAGTCATTACCAGCGTAGATCAGGAACTTCTTACGGGTGTTCTCGTCGATGAACGGGCTCACCTGAACACAGGACAGAGACGGTGGGACGAGTCAACACCCTACTGCTCCCACCTAAATAAATCATGCCTAATTGCATCTTATCTAATGCCCTATAAGCACCATATAGGGAATAGGGTGCCCTTTAGGAGTCTCCAGCCATAGTATTTCATAGTGTCTCACCAGGGTCCAGAGCACAGGGAAGACTCTAGGAGCCCTCAGTATGAGCAGACGTCCCAGGGTCTCTGGGTAGTTGGCCTCCACCACCTCAATGATTCTCAGAAGGGCCTTAACCCCCGGTCGCCACAGGTGGCGCATGTTTAACCCTTCGAGGTCCACCAGACACGTCCAACAACTAGAGGGGAGCGAGAGAGAGGAGGTTGGAGAACATTTTAGGTACTATGCACAGATTTTTAAGTACAATACACATTACATTTCCAAATTCGACCCTATGACGTCAAAAAACGGAGACAGATTCCTCCCACTCTCTCGCTCCCTGTCTTACGTGAGGGAAGCTCCATGGCTTTCCACCCTAGCACACTTGAGAAACATTCTTGCATGGCTTCGCTCCATAGTCACGTCCATCTGATAAGCCTGACAGCTGCCAGATAACACCCCTATTCTCACATTCTCTCTTTTTTCCCCCTTCCCTCTTCCCTCTCTTTTCCATTTCTCCTCTCACTCGCCCCATTTCTCTGTCACTTAATCAATTTCCCCCTGTCTGTCTCTCACCCACACCTTTCAGAGAGGAACCCTCCACATTCTTTCCATCTTGCCTAGAGATAGATTTCACTTTAAAGAGCACACTCCGCAGCCTCTGCGTTAATAACCCCACTGCACCAAGGCAATTCCCATGATACACATTAGCTTAGCAACAGTTACAGAGGCCCCATAGGACTCATTACTTGTTGAGTCCTTCTCCCACAGAACTTGTGTCCTGTCGATCTGAGAGGCCTGGATGGGTGTATGCAATATGGCTTAAACTCCACTTGACCTATCAGAGGGAGTGGTGGTGCTACTACCAAACAGCAACGGGGTGTGTACCTGATTGGTCGGCCAAAGACTTTGGTGTTCTCCTCACAGCGCCTGAGGCCCTCCTCGTTTATGGATAGAACCTGAAGGGTTAAAACACACAATGTAGGTATGCTTACACGCACACACAGAAACACACACACTTTAGTTAGCACATCTGTGGTTAACAGCAGAAGAGGCCCACTCACGTGTCTGAGTAGAGACTCCTCCCCCAGGGCTCGGACCAGCCCCTTGGTGTCCATCTGTCCCAGACGCAGGATATAGAGAGGACGACCCTCTGGAAGGACACACAGACATAAGTATATTTCTATAGTCTAGGGATGCACATTTCGGTCCATTTTGCTTCCGACTAACCAATCCTGATTAACCAGTCAGCAAATGGTAAAAACAATTCTAAACAGTAAAATATTATGCATGCATATAAGGAATAGATACTTTTCATTACGAGAAACACGCAACAATAGCAAGCCTATCGTCGTACAGTCAAAAGGCTATAACCTATTGAACATGCAACTCCTGTAATGAAGCAGCTAATATAACATCATTTTCAAAACACTTGCCAAAATGCAATTAGTGGGAAAACACAGCTCTAAAACAGTGCACCCAATGACAGTGGCTCCATAAACGACAGAGATTAAAATCTCTGCTAGAAATGTAGAAAGATGGGGAAGAACTAGGATGGGTTGCTAATATGACCAGGATTGTGCCTTTGGCTTCTGGACAACGAAATAAAGTTAATATGAAAACCAACAGAACAGTGGAGAAATGCTGGTTAAATGGTATGAGGAATTCTTTATAAGAATCATGCTGGCTAAACGGTATGAGGAAGTCTTTATAAAAATCATGCTGGCTAAACGGTATGAGGAAGTCTTTATAAAAATCATGCTGGCTAAACGGTATGAGGAAGTCTTTATAAAAATCATGCTGGTTAAACGGTATGAGGAACTCTTTATAAAAATCATGCTGGTTAAACGGTATGAGGAACTCTTTATAAAAATCATGCTGGCTAAACGGTATGAGGAAGTCTTTATAAAAATCATGCTGGCTAAACGGTATGAGGAACTCTTTATAAAAATCATGCTGGTTAAACGGTATGAGGAACTCTTTATAAAAATCATGCTGGCTAAACGGTATGAGGAAGTCTTTATAAAAATCATGCTGGTTAAACGGTATGAGGAACTCTTTATAAAAATCATGCTGGTTAAACGGTATGAGGAACTCTTTATAAAAATCATGCTGGTTAAATGGTATGAGGAACTCTTTATAAAAATCATGCTGGTTAAACGGTATGAGGAATTCTTTATAAGAATCATGCTGGCTAAACGGTATGAGGAACTCTTTATAAAAATCATGCTGGTTAAACGGTATGGGGAAGTCTTTATAAAAATCATGCTGGTTAAATGGTATGAGGAAGTCTCTAAAAATCATGCTGGTTAAATGGTATGAGGAACTCTTTATAAAAATCATGCTGGTTAAACGGTATGAGGAATTCTTTATAAGAATCATGCTGGCTAAACGGTATGAGGAACTCTTTATAAAAATCATGCTGGTTAAACGGTATGAGGAACTCTTTATAAAAATCATGCTGGTTAAATGGTATGAGGAAGTCTTTATAAAAATCATGCTGGTTAAATGGTATGAGGAAGTCTTTATAAAAATCATGCTGGTTAAACGGTATGAGGAAGTCTTTATAAAAATCATGCTGGTTAAACGGTATGAGGAAGTCTCTAAAAATCATGCTGGCTAAACGGTATGAGGAAGTCTTTATAAGAATCATGCTGGCTAAACGGTATGGGGAAGTCTATAAAAATCATGCTGATATTTTGGCTATGCTACTTTGAAGCAAGGTAAGACATGCCTCATTATTTGAAGTGAAGTAAAACGTTCAAGTTTCAAACAATTATACTGCCTCAAGCTCCCATTGTAAAGTGGTGGGTGACCTGCTGAATGCCTGCCTACAGTTGACTTTAGCCTATGCACTTCAACGGCGAATGGGAGGCGCGCTTTAATTACCAGTTGAGATTGAGAAATAAAAACAGTAGCTCTTTTTCCAATCGGGGTCATCAAAACAGTTTTTAACACACGATTGCACTTTGAATTGTTATTTGGTTGTGCAATGACTGGACTTCAAAAAGCATGTTAGACTCCAGTACCAGCTTTTTGAGGAGTTTCTCTCACGCTGCCTAACAGGTGATAGGCTATTCCACTCCTCAAACTAGGCTCTTCTACAGTTAATTGTGTGACGAGGGCAATGCCTTGGGACTGCCGTGAAGACATGCAATAAACCAGAGCATGCAAATACCCAGGGCAAGTATGCAGTAACAACGTTTTTGAAATTGGGACTGGTGAACTGCAATGCAGTCAATTCTAAGTTGTATTCCCTCATTGGACGAATATGGTGTATGACAGGAAGTTGTGGCTTAGACAGGGACTTCTTTTTCTATTTCAGTGAAATAAAAAGTGACATTTTGGAAAGTTACTTCTGTTAACAACTTACAAAGAAACAGGACACACACACACACAACAGTTTTATTTTACCATGCGTAAATAACATGAGTACAGGAGGGTTTGTGCCGTGTGTCTAATTCTGAGCGACAACTGTATTTTGTGATCATCAGACTAGCCCTCTACATCAAATCAAGACTCCGTGACAATTATTAGCGACTAATTGTGTGCGTGTATGCGTGCGCATGCCTGAGCATCTCTCGCTCTCTGTCTCCATACCTTTATCATGGTGGTGCCACCCTCCAGTGTAGTAGTCATTGAGGACCTGTGGTGAGGTCCACGTCTCTAACAGATAGTCCACCTGGTGCTGTTTCCTCCATGTTAAGGACTGACACAGGATCTCCCTGGCCTTCTCCATGTTAAAGTCCCTGGCCCGCAGGAAACGAAGGATGTGCTCGTCCTTAGGGATCTGGAAAGGTGGCGAGGAGGGAGAGGAGGGAGTGAGGGTAAGGGTCTCCAAGGGGGGGAGGCGGGGGTTAAGAGGGAGCAGGGTAAGAGCGTGCGCGTGTGAGCATGTCACACATGCCTCTGTGTTTGTGTCTAAATTAGCAGAGTATGATTTTAAAAGATAGAATATGCTTTAGTATGTGTGTATTGAAAACTGTAAGGGTGTGTGTGTGTGTCTCACCTTGCCCTTGTGGCTCTCCTGCAGCCACTGTCGTAGTCTGATCAGACAGCTCTCCTGCAGAGGCGTCAGGTCTCCCAAGTAGCGCTTGATGTAGTCTGCATCCAACTTGTCTACAACACACACACACAAACACAATTTAGGGAATTTTCAATTCAGTCCATTCAATCTCATTCAAAATCAATGACACAGCTAAACGCCACTTAGAATAGTGTTTCCCATTCCCCTAATGTATTGAAACTTATGAACAGTGTCTCAATCATCCATTAATACTAGCCATCAGGCGTGCCCGTCTGGTTCTCCATCTGGTCGTCAGGTTGGCTAGTGGCATCGCTGCTGGTGGCATCACTTTGGGTGGCATCATTATTGCTGGCATTGGCAATCTCACGGTCATTGGCATCCGTGGACACGGGGATTGAGACGGCGGGCGTGACAGGCAGCTCCAGCTGGAGGAGCGTCGGGGTGGCACAGACAGGTTTGGTGGTGACGGAGGAGGAGGAGGAGGGAGTCCAGCGGGGCACCTGGCTTATCCCCTCTTCATCTAGCTGGTTTAAGTAGAACTCTATGATCTCCTTACCCTGAAGACGAGAGAGGGAGGGAGAGAGAGAGAGAGAGAGTTAGAGTTACTAATATGGAAGAAGGCTAAATAGGTACTAGGAGCTTACCTTTGTTTACACTGGCTTGGCAAATTGGCTTACATTACATAATAAAGAGCCACTTAGCAATAGACTTCCCCACTCACGGCCCAATGGCATGTCTGCTGTATCAACACTGGATTCTGTGGTTGGGCCGGTTCCTTTTCATTTAACTCTATGCAGGAGAAGAATTCAATTCCCAATACAATTAGGTTATTTTTTTAAAATTGGAATGTCAACTCAGTTACTGAGTTGAAATGGAGCCTAGTTGGATTCATCATTTTTTGCATGAGGGGAATGTTTGACATCTGGTGAATTCTCTAAATATGATACGTCTGGATTGTATTCAGTAGGGCGCCACGTACCAACCATAAACCAAAGCCAACATTTCTTATTGGACAAGGTTCAGGTAGTCCCGCCACCTTTCAGTCTGTTTTCCTACTGTTAGTGTCTAATGAATATGACCCTGATAAGATCCAGCTCACACACACGCACACACACCTTCTTGATACTGCTGGCGTACTGCTTCATGGCTATCTTCTCCACCGTGCTCTCGAAGCCGAAGAACGACTTGATGTCCAGGCTGGCCGACTGCTCGAAACACGTCCAGTCCTCATTCTCAGGGTGGGCCTGCGCGCACACACACACACACACACACGAAAGAGAAGATACAAGTGTTACCGTGGCAACCACACACAGCAATATGACTCTGTGCCGAGCGCTGACGCACACTACAAGCCACACATCCTCAGCTATGTGTGGGAATGCGTACCGATGACACTGTCCACTGGCATTATACCAATACTGACAGGTTGTGCCGTTATATGCCAACAAATATTGATAGTAGGGGGGAATTTTGTGACGGTATCAAGCACAGACAGCACATTCACACACAGCCCGAGATTGTATCAAAATAGATTTTGTCGGATGTCAGTGAGTGGAGTGTGTTCGATAGGACTGGGAGTGTGAATGTCAGACACCGCTGGGTGAACCCGAGGCAAGTCATACAGTGATCCCTCCGTGACACAACTTCTGACAGAGCTTATTTTACTGTGTAGCTCTTCGGCTAGCTCCGGCGTTGGATACCTGTTATCTCTGGCTACCAAAATATGTCAGCATTAGCCAACTTCAGCTCAGTCTAATTGAGCTGCCTAGCCTTGTTAGCAGCCGCAGGCTAACAGTAACTGTTCTTCACAAGGAAAGCTGCATAACGGACCTAAAATAGGCCCGCTAGCCTCGTTAGACGCTAACGCAATGTGCTTGACCTCATTAACTCAGAGCGCATTCATTCACCATGGGAGCCTGGTGAGAGTAGCACTGAGGTCAGAGGAGGGAGTGCCGCAACACACCGCAGTAGGCCTGGGAGGTGTGAAAGAACTGACTCCAGAACAGTGTGTGAGTGTGTTGAGGCGGAGTGCTGCCGGTAACAATGGGAGATCTGAATTATTCAGTGGGAAGGAAGCAGCATACGAGAGGCTGGTTGGAACACAGCTTTCTCTGTCTATTTGGAGAGAAGCATTGTGAGTGCATTGGAGAGAAGGGGTTCAGACATAAGTGTGCTGTCGACAACTTGCTTTTACAGGGCTGTGTGTGTGTGTGTGTGTGTGTAAGTGTCGTGTGAGATAAGGTGATATAAAACTAAGACTGAAGTGACGTGTGTGTACTGTAGCTACATATCAGGAGCTGGTTGGAACACCGCTCGATCCGTCCATTTGAAGAGAAATTGTGAATGCATAGGTGTGTTGTCGACAGCTGGCTGCAAAGTGGTTTAACAGGGCTTTGTGTGTGTGTGTGTGTGTGATTGAGTGTTAGTGTGTGTGCATGTGCATGCGTTTGACAAATTAAAGCCAAGGCTTGAATGTGTGTTAGCGAATGGACAGGTAGCTTATGTAACCATTCTAACCAAAGCTACATTTTAATGTGTGTGTATGCGCATGTGTGTGTGTGTAACACACCGAGTAGCTGCAGAGTTCGTGGATGATGACTCTGTTGGAGAAGGTCTCGTTGTGGGACTCGATGTGGAGCGTCCTCTCTCTCTTGTTCAGAGTGTTCTCCTGGCTGAAGTACACATAGTCCACCCCCGCAATCTGCACACAAAGGACACTCATGAAACCAGTTGCAGCAAAACTAAAATGGTCAAAAAGGAAAAACGGATACACTGATTACAAAATGGCCGATGCCTGATTTGCGTGTTAAGGTCTTTTAATTTGTTTTTTTTGTCATGTCAGCTTCGCTTAGAGCACAAGCTAAGGATGTTTTAAATGCAACTTTATTTAAACTGTCCCCTGAAAATCTCACTTAAAATGAATATTCTGTTAACTCGTATCCAAATAATGTTGCTGACTCATCCTATACTCGAATTTGTGGCCAAAGCATAAATTGGAGAAAAAGGCTCAAATATCAAACTTGTATCTCAAATAGACCGTTTAAAAAAGGCTTGCTATTTCCTCATAGAACATGATGTCATCTTCCTGAGGAGGATGAGCTGGCCAATCAGCAATCTACTCACATCAATATTTTTAATGACCGGTGTACGTCAACACCACTCTGTGGTTGGGGTAAGCCAACACCATTCCAACACAGAAAAGCTACTTTTTAACATATTTAATTTCAAGTAATTCTAGGTCATATTTCATAAAAATCTGGAAACATTGAGCGGAAACTTTAAACAATACTCAAACGGCTTCTGCTTTTGCTTGGCCTTTGGGGTCTAGGCTGTGTTACTGTAAAGCACTTTGTGACAGTGATGTACAAAAGGGCTTCATAAATACATTGGATTGGTTGATTGATTGACTTAAAGTACAAGGCTCACGTCGACTGACAATGCTTTATAAATACATTTGATTGGTTAACTGACAAGACTCAAGAGAGAAGTTAGCGACGTCAACTGTACCCGCTTGAGGAGACGAGGGGCGTCCACGTCCAGTTTGCAGCGGCGCTGGACCTGGTGTATGGATCCGTCCTCGCTCTCAGTTTCCTCCAACACCTCGCTGTCCACAAACATGGGAATCAGGTGACACGTGGGGAATCGCCTCTCGTAGGCCTGCGAGAGAGACGGAAAGAGAAAGGTTTATTAGTGTGGGACTCATTTGTTTTGGCAACGCAAACTCCTTCACCTTCCATGTTAATAAAGCTGATTGAATTGAGAGAGCGTGAGATGCATCAGACGAGATATTCCAGCCATTGTATCTCCAACGATGACATTTAATGAAATGGCCTAGTTCCCAAAATCAATATTGTCGGCCGCTTTAATATCTCAAAAAAAGTGAGCAAGAGAGAGAAAGTGATAAAGGCGGGCAAGAGAAGTTAGGACAGAGGAGAGAGACAGCGAGAGACAAAACACCATTCAGGTCTATTCAACGCCACGACCCACACATCCCCTCACTAACCTTGACTCGTATCCAATTGTCTCAGCAGCTGGCGCACACGCCAGCATTACACAATGCATCGTTTCATCATCTTGGATGCAAAATAATAGGCCTAGTAATAACAAGCCCAGTAATAACAACAAGCCCTGTAATAATAAAAGCCCAGTAAAAATAAAAGCCCAGTAATAATAAGCCTAGTGAAGGCACCCCAGGCACAATATATCAGTGGAATTCTGCTCATAAACCACATAACACCTCCTAGGTTGCGACCAAAATGGCACCCTACGGGCCCTGGTCAAAAGTAGTGCACGACGAAGGGAATAGGGTATAATTTCAGACACAGCCCTCGATTTATTGTGCTGCTCAAGGCAGCTGTTACACAACGTAAGGTCCTTGGCACACAATGGGCTTGGCATTGCTTTCATAATGTTTTATTACAGCCAGGGGACATGAGAAGACATGTGTCG
This sequence comes from Salmo trutta, assembly GCF_901001165.1. Lineage (NCBI taxonomy): Eukaryota > Metazoa > Chordata > Actinopteri > Salmoniformes > Salmonidae > Salmo > Salmo trutta. The sequence continues at coordinate 14,479,969 of NC_042994.1, forward strand.
ACGGGTCCCCGATCAGTTTGGAGAGGTGTGGGAGACAAGGTGATGCTCCAGCTAAGTGACACCGCGCTCGGAACAGTCTAGGGACTTGTACATGATGACAGCGTCTTTGCTAATTCTAGGCCAAGTCTGTGCACTGTGTTGTAATAAAGGAACTGATTTTGTCTACTTCTTCCTGGCTGCTCTAGACACCATTATTTATTTCATCTTGTGCTGAATGGGCAGATTCTTATCCTGGCCCAGTTGGATTCTGCAGTTTGGAGAGAGCGAGCGACCGAGAGAAGAGAGGAAGGAGAGAGAGAAAAATGAGGGAAGTAGCGTTGGGGCAATGTGAGGCCACCACCGGGCACAAATCCACCACTTAGGTCAAGATGGCTCAGACTGGAAACATACATGTGAAAGCACTCACCAAAAGCTAAGTAAGAGAGCGAGAGAGAAAGAACAAGTTTCTTTTTTTTTTTACTCAAGGTTGGCAGGGTTCACAGCTCGATCGTCAGTTATACTGGAGCAAGATGTCCCCGTCCTCTGAAAAGGCTTTTAGTTCAGCTCAGGTCCTCTAAAACCAGTGTTTTGCAGTCCTTTTCATACCAGGGACTCACAAGCTATGGCTTTTCCTTTTTGGGGCCACAGACTGGAGGTTGAGAAACACCCCTGTAGCCTAGACATGGGCCTTGTCATACAACTGTAATAAGGGCTAGAGCTTACCCTGCTAAAATGGGACCGGTATTCAGGCCGGGGTGTGAGGCCACGAGCAAACCAGGCTAAGTAGGGGCTTTGGAAATTGGCAATAGCTGCACCCCCCATTCTTTGTAGCTCCAGTCAGCATGGTACCAGACTGCCTAATAAAACTGCCAGGGCTGTTGGCTGTGTCCCCAATGGCAATATATTCCCTAAAGTGCTAAAATAGTGCACTATATAGGCAATAGGGTGCCATTTGGGACACAGACATTGAGCTGTGCCCACTATCATCATGCTGAGTTCTGTTTTTCTCTCTGGCCTAGAACAGAGGCTCTCAGAGGTGTACAGTCAGCACTATGGCAGGAGTAAACACTGTGTTTGGTGTTCGCCCATCAAAACAGGCTACTGCATCAACATCAACAAATGCTCTCAACGGCGCTAAACATCACATGAAGGGGCAGGCCAAATACAACAAACAGAATTCTTCACACCCAACAACATACCGCAACACAAAAGTGTCACACCTCAGACTGCATAAACAAAGCAAACATTTCTTGGTAAATCCATTTCAATTCAAATCACTTTGACAGCACCCCTTTTGATTTGAACAAAACATTGCGTAAATATTTGCCCATTGTAGAAGTGCTCAGAAAGTGACTTGATGGACCTGAATGCCAAGAGATAAAGGTGATCAAATTTGAGGCATTTTGCATACACCACCATACCATGAGACATCCATGTCTTCATCACTGGAAAAGATAAACAGTTGAGATTGATATTTAAAAGCTTACAAAACAGGGTTGTCAACCTATTTGATCATTTCTGGAGAGAAAAAAAACAAACATGTTTCTTACATATTCGCATATGTTCCAGGTTAGACCCTATTTTGCATCAAAGGTTTTTTGTGTTGTGCCCGCTATCGGTTGAATACAGGGTGGGTGTTATTTTTTGGCTGATAAAATGTACTAAAATGGGAATAAAATGTACATTTCTACTTTCAAATGGTAACAAAAAGATGGTTGGAGGTCCACACATCAGAGGACGTTGACTTGAATGGGAATATCTGGTCATTTAAATTATACTGTTAATCTTCCATAGCAAACCTATTGAAAATCATAGAAATATAGATAATAGAACAGTCACGAGCATTTAAGTTTAAGACGGTGGGTGGAATGATGGGCATTTCTGTGGCTAAATTGCAGTGGTCTGAAGGGATAGGTCCATTTTATGAATTCTATTTCTATGATTGAAATGACACCCACCCCTGTATTCAAGAACATGTCTCAACCGAAGGCAGGCACACAACACAAAAACCTCAGATTATATGAAATAGGGTCTAAGCTACAAAATAATATAATTTGCAAATATTACACAAATCTGAGTTGAAAAGGTTTAAAATTGAATATTTCCATATATCTATTTTATGAAATAATAAAATAGTTTGATATCACTGTTAGCTTTTAAATTATATCAAACTCAACATTTTTTATTTTTCCAGTGATGAAGGCATGGATGTCTCATGGTGTGAAATGCAAAATTTGATCACCTTAATCTCCAAAATGTTTTGGCATTAAGGTCCAAAAGGTCATTTTATGACCACTTCTTCCATGGGCAAACACACATGGAAAGTTGTTTTAATTAAAAGGGATGCAGTCAAAAAGTGATTGAATCCAAATGGATTTACCCTTAAGTCAAACATGACGTTTCAGACCAAAAACAACAAAGGCTATATACACAGATAACTGCTAAAATAAAGGAAACCCCAACATATAGTGTCTTAATAGGGTGATGAGCCACCACGAGTCAGAACAGCTTCAATGCACCATGGCACAGATTCTACAAGTGTCTGGAACTCTATTGGAGGGATTCCACACCATTCTTCCACCAGAAATTCCATCATTTGGTGTTTTGTTGGTGGAAAACGCCATCTCAGGCACCACTCCAGAATCTGTGTTCAGTTGGGTTGAGATCTGGTGACGGAGGGCTATGGCATACGGTTTACAATCGTTTTCATGCTCAAACTCTGTGGATGTGGGCATAACCCTGGTTGCCAAAGTAATGGCCTGCCCAGCATTTTTATACATGACCCTAATCATGATGGATGTTAATTGCTTAATTAACTCAGGAACTACACCTGTGTGGAACCAACTACTTTAATTATAGGCCTACTTTGTATTCCTCATTTACTCAAGTGTTTGATTTATTTTAGGTTAGATGTACATAGAAGTCAACATACCCCCAATGCTAAACAAAGGTCACATGACAAAGGAAAACTAACTCCACAATGAATAGGGAAGCAAAACATGAAATGTTAAGGCCATGATAGTGACTATTTAACAGAGACACACAAGTCACAACACCATTCAAGCCAGTACTCAGTGTTCTGACTCAGGGGGAAGAGCTGACTTCAGATCAGTGAGGGAAAAACAACGATGGGTAACTAGAAATGACGTAACCCACCAAGTGCCTTCTAAACATGTTGCAGAGTGTAACTTGTAGTGGTTTTTAGCGGTAACCCAAAGACAATGTACTAGTTTGTTGAGGGTGTCGCGTGATGCTTGAGTCGCCCTCGAGATACAGGTCAAATCAATCCGGGATGCCTCTTCAAAACAGGAAATGACCTACTTATTACACATGTTCAAATTCTATATCAAAGGCCCGAGTGACATCACCGAAACTCAAATACCACATTTGCAAGCATGACTTGTTTTGTCACAGCTGAGCACATGCTCAAACATCCAAAACTCACAAGGGCGAGTGGGTCAATATTTAGGCCTTAGGCTGTCTAATATTGACAAAGCATCGCGGTGCTATTAAAAGTCAATTCAAGATAAGGGATGTCTTAAAGTCACGTAAGAAGTGTGTCACGCTCGGTGTTGACAGGTGACAAGAGAAAGACGAGGACGCGTTCCAATACTCTGACATGGTCTCCTACCTTGTTTCATATCCATCATTAATGCTGATCGGCTGAAATGGCAGGATGGTTTCCCAACACGTTGCTGTATCCTATCAGAGGTTGTGTATTGTGACGGCAAGGAAAGGTGGAAATATTTCAGAACGTTCAAAAGATGAACAGTAATTGGGACAAAGGCCTAGTCAGTCACGCGAGCAACCGCCCCATTGTCACATGATTCTAGTGGTTAGAGCGTTGGGCCAGTGACCGGGAAGGTTGCTGGATCGAATCCCTGAGCTCACAAGGTAAAAATCTGTCGTTCTGCCCCTGAGCAAGGCAGTTAACCCACTGTTCCCTGGGCGCCGATGACGTGGATGTCGATTACGGCAGGCCCCCGCACCTCTCTGATTCAGAGGGGTTGGGTTAAATGCGGAAGACACATTTCAGTTGGACAACTGATCTAGGTAGCCCCCTTTCCCAATGGGTTCTAAAACTGAACTGACTGATTGATTCAAACAGAGCTCCAGGCAGTCAAACGCAGCAGTTAATCCAAAACAGATCCAACTGATAGAGCTCCAACACAGCACGGCAAATATTGATTTGATTGCCTCCAGCGCAAGCCTTCCCTGGAGCAGATTAGGCTAGCTGTCAAACAAAAATGGAAAGAGAAAACATTTGACTAAATTGGCTATATGAGGTTTACAAATAAGCACAAAAGCATGTGTGTGTTTATCTCTGTGTGTGTGTCCGCTCAGGTCTCCATAGCTACAGGATACACTAAAGGATAGGCAGGCCAAGTGTGTGAGTAACGTTCCCAGGAATTTAGCTGGAACGTTTATAGGATCACTTTCCAGACATGCATGGGGGAAATATCAAAACAATACACAATACCTAATCCTTTCCAGGAAATAGAAAACAGGTCTTTTTCCTTTCGGAAAGGATAGTAAGACTCTGGGCATGGAAGACTGGAAGTGGAACCATTTCTTAGTGTTTTCAGGAAGGGGAACAGAGGACACTTTGGAATGGAAAGCAAGGAAGTGAAAACAGTGGGAATAAATTAGTCGGGTGGAAAAGGAACCGAAGGATATTATTCAAGACTATTTCCAGACTAGAGGGGACTAGATGATATGTGAGTGTGTGTGTGGCTTTGAAAGAGGCTGGTCTTTAGAAAGGGAAGGACACTGGCCAAGGTCAGGCTGCTGGAGCTGATGTGTGGGCGTGTGACTGCCTCAGTGTTGCCGCAACGTTCGTCGCTAGCAGTAATAATGTTTGTGTGTGTGTGAGAATGTGTGTGCGTTGGGAAGGGAAATTGACGTGCCCTGCGATGGTCAATGACCACTGGACCTCAGTGTGTTTATGAGACCTGTTCTGCTATGTATGCCCACTGTATGTGTGAAAGAAGTGGGGTAGAGTAGAGACTCATGTAGCTTGGGGTGGAGCAGCATGTCTGCACGGCACACACACACACATATATATCATCCTCACGTCCCAACAATTACATCAGCTCTAATTAAGCTAAGATTTGCTCTGGGATCAGTTCTTCACCCTGCCTGGCAATCAGCAGAGATCTAGCCGACACTGAGAACTGACTCTAGATCAGATGACAGGATCTGATTAAGAGCAGCTTTAAAAATGGCCAACGCAGACAGGCCCTACTACAATCTCCCTAAAACACACACGGAGGGAATATTGATGCAACTGCACAGTGCTGACGTAGCCTAATGGTTAAATCAATATACAGTAATGGCGAGACCCACGGCTTATATCAACACACTGTTTATAGTGACGATACTACAGTGCTGGTGTTACAGAAAGTAACTTTCACACAGTTGCAAGGGACATCTCAAACGCAATTGAAATTGCCCGGGACTCCAGTGGACTTCCTAGTTAGGTGCGAATGTCGTCTCGTCTCCGGACTGCATCAGCATTGTGTAACAACAGAGCCAAGAGCCAACAGGACGTCAGTCCCTATATTTCTAACAGCCATTTAAGGGCGACAAGGAGGACATTTTGGTGAGGGGCCGCTTTTGAGATGAAGACATTTGACGAGGAGGGCTTGGTTGCCTCGCAATATCAAAACAAAAGCAAAAAACAAGGCATTTAGATGTTCGTGATAGGGCCGGAACGTTCTTTTTGCTGTTGACAAAACTATTATCTTGTTCGAAAAAGAGACAGACGTTTACCTTAGAATGAAGCTATTTGTACAAAAGAGATTGAGGTATTTAGAGTGTTCGGTTACATACGAAGCTCTTTGGTCCAACATAGACCTACACAAGTCTTCAGATGACATTTCATAGTAATATTTGAAATGAGAAAAATCCCCCTTTTTTATTTTATTTCCCTATATCCATTTCTCTTCTCTTTTTTCCAGCACAAAGTGGATTGAATTCAGGGAAAGGCCAACACACACACACACACACACACACACACACACACTGTAAACAGAGGAACAAAAGGAGCATTATTGTGTTAGGTTGCGACACTATTCTGGAAAGTACTGTTCTGCCAATGCCAGGCCTGGATGCCAGGGGCTTGCTGTGTTGCTGACTATGGTGGCAGTGATCAATGGACGCATTGAGTGTATCTGAAACGGTACCCTATTCCCTATATAGTGCACTAGTTTTGACCAGGGCCACTATTGAACATGGCCCAGGGTTCCATGGTGGATCAATATGTTCTTAAGCAGGACTGTAGGGTGGAGGCATGTGTCAGAGTGCCACATGCAGGCTGCAGCCAGGTGGACGGTTCAGGGTGGCATGGGCGTTGTGGCTATTGATTAGACTGACTGGGTCATGTCTACTGACCTAGCTGGCAGAGAGGATGGTGTGTGTGTACGTGTGTGTATGACGTGTGTTGGTCAAATAACCACTTGACCCCGGAGTGTATGTGACGCCTGTGGCTGGGTCCTGTGCTGCTGCTATGTAGCCCAACTGGCAATATTTTCGGCACCTCTCCCGCTGGCATTTAAGCTGAAATATGGCACATAGTTCCACATCTATTCAAGAGAGATGGAGATCACACACACACACACACACACACACACACACACACACACCTGCTTACACAACAAGACTGCATCCATCCTAAAGGGGTAGGGCAGGCTTTCAGGTGTGACGCACTCTGCACTGCACCAAAATGTAATGTGGAGGGGGAAAAAAAACCATGGTTTTTAATTTTCAGAGTTTAGCCAGAAAAGCCATAAAGTCAAAAGTAGGTCACTGCGGAGCACTGGGAGAGAGAGAGGGGGATAACATCTACTGAGTGAGCCGTTTGAGAGACCGCTGTGTTCCAGACTGTTCCGAATGGTCGAAATGCAAAGAAAATAGTGGTTTTGTGCAAGTGCAGACTTGGTAAGTCTCACAAAAATAGGTTAAAAAATATATATTTTTTAAAATTATGCTACTTGTCTTAATACTCCTGAGTGACTCCCTTTCTTTGTCTCCTTTCCTCTGTGAGTACTGAACAAGGCTGGATAGATTTCATAAACCATCATAAACATTCAACCATCACATCCTTTAGGATTAGTGGTCAAGGAAAGGAGATGAGGAAGGAAGACATTGCAAGCTATTGAGACACAGCCTAGGGACCTTAAAGATCCCTTGGAGTATTCCTATTACATTTCTATGGTTTGTCCTTTCTGTAGGCAGTGTAGAATAGCCTAGATCCCCTTTAAGTGGCAAACTCCTGCCAGGTGTCATGGCCTCCATTTAAACCTTTTCACTGCTCACCAAAACCGGTTTCCTTATCCTGCCCAGTCCCTCACCTCTCCTGTTTAATAGGATAATAGCTATTGACTGAGTGTTGAATGGGGAATAGTTCATGTGGCCTGAGGCAGGTGGAACCACACAGTTGGGAGTCCTTGGGTAATATACTGAGGCTTGTCACTCCTGCTCAATAGGCTAACAGGTTACACAGCTTTAAAGTGGGGCATCAGGATGCAATGGCTTCCCTGTTATATGTTATACACAGAGTACAAGTCATTAGGAACACCAACATTCACTTCAAATCAGTGTAGATGAAGGGGAGGAGACATGGAAAAGAAAGTATATAGATAAAATATATAGATATTCATAAGACATGGATTGTGTATGTGTGCCATTCTGAGGGTGAATGAGTAAGAAAATATTTAAGTACCCTTGAACGGGGTAAGGTAGTAGGTGCTAGGTGCACCGGTTTGAGTGTGTCAAGAACTGCAACGGTGCTGGGTTTTTCACACTCAACAGTTTCCTGTGTGTGTGTGTGTGTGTGTGTGTGTGTGTGTATCAAGAATGGTCTACCACCAAATAGACATCCAGCCAACTTGACAACGGTGGGAAGCATTGGGGTCAACATCCCTGTGGAACGCTTTCGACACCTTGTTGAGCATGCCCTGACGAATTGAGGCTGTTCTGAGGGCAAAACGGGGTGTTCCTAATGTTTTGTACATTCAGCTGTATAGGCTACTTTATTGTTAATATCCTGGTTGTATCCCACACTCATTATCGCAATGCTAAGTAGCTACAGAGTTTAACTGCAGTATTCAGTATGGTGCACAAGCATCATGACTGTACAGCACACTCAAGAAGATTGTGTTTCGGTGGGGAGGTGTGTAGGGGTGAAAACTATTAGAACTATTTGAACAGCTACATAGCTAGCCTGAGCTCTGCATAGAGCAGCTGCTTAGTACCCACCACCACCCACTCTACAGCTCTCATCAACACAGGGGGTATTGTCAGGGCAGTATTCTTGGCTCTGCCAAGGACGGTATAGTGGGCATTTCTGAGAATGCAGTCGGCATGAGATGGCGTGAGTGAGTGAGAGGACTGAGGAGAGCAGAGGAAGCCCATCTGTCAAAGACTCTTGCCATCAAAACAGGAAATGCTGAGCTAAAAGTACACACTCACTGTGCCACGACCAGACTGGAATTTAGAGAGGCCACTGCCAACGTGACATACACAAAGCTAATGTGTTGCCCTGTAATGCTACAAATGGTTCTACCTCTGCAACATCAAGTAGTCCTTATATTTAACCAACGGAGTTAGGCTACTTGAAAAAGAGGTGTCAGGGCAGAATGAGGCAGTCAACAGGGCAGAATGAGGCGGTCAACAGGGCAGAATGAGGCGGTGACAATTGATAGTGTTGTTTCATAGCCTACATTTTGTCTGCCACCACAGCATTTCCTGATGCTGACTACTGCATTAAACATACCAGTCTGGTTGTTGGTATTAGGCTACATGGCATGTTATTGACGGGAAATTCCTGAAATGGGAAACTTGCATAATCATCAACTAATATATAAAAACTGCCATCTTCATCAACTTTTAAAAGTAGACAGTATCATATGCTCATTGACTGTAAAGGGAACATTGGCATCTTGTATGAGCAGTGCTGCAGGTTCATTGATTGTAATGGGAAATACTGTAAGTATCAAATCTTCATTGCCTGGCTATGGACACATTGACCAGTGCTGCACCATCATTGACTGACAGGAAACAAGAAACACTGGCATCTACATTGAAGTTTGACAAATAATGTTTTCCTATCCCCCTTGACTATATACAGTGCCTTCGGAAAGTATTCAGACCCCATTACTTTTTCTACACTTTGTTATGTTACAGCCTTATTCTAAAATTGATTTTAATAAAAAATCCTCAGCAATCTAACCCCATAATGACAAAGTGAAAACATGTTCAGAATGTTTTGCAAATGTATTAAAATAAAATAATTTGCTATGAGACTCTAAATTGAGCTCAGGTGCATCCTGTTTCCATTGATCATCCTTGAGATGTTTCTACAACTTGGAGTCCACCTGTGGTAAATTCAATTGATTGGACATGATTTGGAAAGGCACACACCTGTCTATATAATGTCCCACAGTTGACGGTGCATGTCAGAGCAAAAACCAAGCCATGAGGTCGAAGCAATTGTCCGTAGAGCTTAGACAGGATTGTGTCGAGGCAAATATCTGGGGAAGTGTACCAAAAGATTTCTGCAGCATTGAAGGTCCCCAAGAACACATTGGCCTCCATTCTTAAATGGAAGAAGTTTGGAACCACCAAGACTCTTCCTAGAGCTGGCCGTCCAGCCAAACTGAGCAATCTGGGGAGAAGGGCCTTGGTCAGGGAGGTGACCAAGAACCTGATGGTCACCCTTTACAGAGCTCCAGAGATCCTCTGTGGAGATGGGAGAACCTTCCAGAAGGACAACCATCTCCACAGCACTCCACCAATAAGGACTTTATGGTAGAGTGGCCAGACGGAAGCCACTTCTCAGTAAAAGGCACATGACAGCCCGCTTGGAGTTTACCAAAAGCCACCTAAAGATTCTCAGACCAATCGGAAACAATATTCTCTGGTCTGATGAAACCAAGATTGAACTCTTTGGCCTGAATGCCAAGCATCAAGTCTGGAGAAAACCTGGCACCATCCCTACAGTGAAGCATGGTGGTGGCAGCAGCATCATGCTGTGGCGGTGTTTCTCAGCAGCAGTGACTGGGAGACTAGTCAGGATCGAGGGAAAGATGAACGGAGCAAAGTACTGAGAGATCCTTGATGAAAACCTGCTCCAGAGCACTCAGGAACTCAGACTGGGGCGAAGGTTCACCTTCCAATAGGACAACAACTCTAAGCACACAACCAAGACAACATAGGAGTCTCTGAATATCCTTGAGTGGCCCAGCCAGAGCCCGGACTTGAACTCGGTCAAACATCTCTGTAGAGACCTGAAAATAGATGTGCAGCGACGCTCCCCATCCAACCTGACAGAGCTTGATAGGATCTGCAGAGAAGAATGGGAGAAACTCCCCAAATACAGGTGTGCTGAGCTTGTAGCGTCATACCCAAGAAGACTCGAGGCTGTAATTTCTTCCAAAAGGTGCTTAAAGTACTGAGCAAAGGGTCTGAATACTTATGTAAATGTGATAATGTTTTATATTTTGAATAAATTAGCACATAAAATTTTTTTTGCATTGTTATTATGGGGTATTATGTGTAGATTGAGGGGGGAAAACGATTTAATCAATTTTAGAATAAGGCTATAACCTAACAAAATGTGGAAAAAGTCAAGGGGTCTGAATACTTTCTGAAGACACTGTATGGCCAGTGCTGCACATCCATTGACTTACAGGAAACACATATCCCTGGCATCTTTATTGATGGCTGAGGGAAACTGCCAATCTTCCCATCCCCATTAACTAGTTAAAGGAAACAATATGGCATCTTCACTGACAGCTATTGGAAACTGGTCATCTTTTCATAATGTCTTCCCATCCTCACTGGCTGTGGTGCACCTCCACTGACTGTATTAGTGAATGGTGCAGAGGCTGCATTGAGCGTGTCATCATCGCTTCCTGGAAATAAAGGCTGCTGTGTCAAGAGGCTATGGGCCGTGAAGCGTGGGACAACAAGGAAGGGGGGGGGGGGGAGCAGGGCGCGAGTGATTTGTGGTCTACTGCGTCAGAGAGAATTAACGGCACAGAAGGAGAGAGTGTGTTCCTGCGTATTCACTTACACAGTATGGGGGAGGGACTCACACACTGTACATATAGCCTAGCCTACATACTGGTATACAGTCGTGGCCATAAGTTTTGAGAATGACACAAATATTAATTTTCACAAAGTCTGCTGCCTCAGTTTGTATGATGGCAATTTGCATATACTCCAGAATGTTATGAAGAGTGATCAGATGAATTGCAATTAATTGCAAAGTCCCTCTTCGCCATGCAAATGAACTGAATCCCCCCAAAACATTTCCACTGCATTTCAGCCCTGCCACAAAAGGACCAGCTGACATCATGTCAGTGATTCTCCCGTTAACACAGGTGTGAGTGTTGACGAGGAAAAGGCTGGAGATCACTCTGTCATGCTGATTGAGTTCGTATAATAGACTGGAAGCTTCAAAAGGAGGGTGGTGCTTGGAATCATTGTTCTTCCTCTGTCAACCATGGTTACCTGCAAGGAAACGTGCCGTCATCATTGCTTTGCACAAAAAGGGCTTCACAGGCAAGGATATTGCTGCCAGTAAGATTGCACCTAGATCAACCATTTATCGGATCACCAAGAACTTCAAGGAGAGTGGTTCAATTGTTGTGAAGAAGGCTTCAGGGCGCCCAAGAAAGTCCAGCAAGCGCCAGGACCGTCTCCTAAAGTTGATTCAGCTGCGGGATCGGGGCACCACCAGTACAGAGCTTGCTCAGGAATGGCAGCAGGCAGGTGTGAGTGCATCTGCACAGACAGTGAGGCGAAGACTTTTGGAGGACGGCCTGGTGTCAAGAAGGGCAGCAAAGAAGCCACTTCTCTCCAGGAAAAACATCAGGGACAGACTGATTTCTGCAAAAGGTACAATGATTGGACTGCTGAGGACTGGGGTAAAGTCATTTTCTCTGATGAAGCCCCTTTCCGATTGTTTGGGGCATCCGGGAAAAAAATTGTCCGGAGAAGACAAGGTGAGCGCTACCATCAGTCCTGTGTCATGCCAACGGTAAAGCATCCTGAGAGCATTCATGTGTGGGGTTGCTTCTCAGCCAAGGGAGTGGGCTCACTCACAATGTTGCCTAAGAACACAGTCATGAATAAAGAATGGTACCAACACATCTTCCGAGAGCAACTTCTCCCAACCATCCAGGAACAGTTTGGTGACGAACAATGCCTTTTCCAGCATGATGGAGCACCTTGACATAAGGCAAAAATGATAACTAAGTGGCTCGGGGAAAAAAAAAATAGCGATATTTTGGGTCCATGGTCAGGAAACTCCCCACACCTTAATTCCATTGAGAAATTTTGGTCAATCCCCAAGAGGCGGGTGGACAAACAAAAACCCACAAATTCTGACAAACTCCAAGCATTGATTATGCAAGAATGGGCTGCCGTCAGTCAGGATGTGGCCCAGAAGTTAATTGACAGCATGCCAGGGCGGATTGCAGAGGTCTTGAAAAAGAAGGGTCAACACTGCAAATATTGACTCTCTGCATCAACTTCATGTAATTGTCAATAAAAGCCTTTGACACTTATGAAATGCTTGTAATTATACTTCAGTATTCCATAGTAACATCTGACAAAAATATCTAAAGACACTGAAGCAGCAAACTATGTGTCATTCTCAAAACTTTTGGCCACGACTGTACAATACATATGTACACACACACACACACACACACACACACACACACACACACACACACACACACACACACACACACACACACACACACACACACACACTAGGGGAATATGTAGGTCAATCATATTCCTATTAACGTCACACTGGCTCCCTACGTCTGTAGTGAGTCACATTGACTGCAGCTTGGCTCTACGTAGACTGCACCATGTTGGTGCAGCAGAATACGCAAACGGTCAACTGTGTGACGCGTGTAGGGATGGGTATCGTTAAGATTTTGACGGTATTACTACTCTTACCGATACTGCTTATCGATACGGTACTTTAACGGTATTCTTATTGGTTGTTCTTGTTATTTAAAACAAAAAAACAAAAACAGAAACAAATTAATAACAGAATTAACATTGCTTTATTTTCTGAAATGTAAAATAAAAAAAGAAGCAATTATTTACAGCAAAAGAAACAGAAATGTTTTGAACAAATCACTATTATAGACTAAATGTTGTGATGATGGAAATGTATAACAAATGAAATAAACAATATTTTCCTGCAAAAGAAAATACAGTGGGTGTAGAGCAACACGGGTGGGGCATGCAGGTAGGCTGCAAAAGAAAATACAGTGGGTGTAGAGCAACACGGGTGGGGCATGCAGGTAGGCTGCAAAAGGACTAACAGTTCTTAACAGTTCCTCTGGAGAAAGATCAACATATTTGCTTTCTCTGGCAGAAGTCGGGACCTCTCCTGGCTTATTGTGTTCCCTGCAGTCGAAAATACCCTCTCGCTAGCGGTGGAGGAAGCTTGAGCACAGAGGTAGCTTGTTGCAATGTTTGTGAGGGGCAGAGTAGTTCTCTTCTTCCACCACCACATCACAGGATCTTCAGCCATAGGGATGGGAGGCAGGCCTTTGTAGAGCTCGACCTCTAGGTCAACACGCTCGCTGAGGGACGAGGTGTCCTGTTGGATCGTCAACCTCAACTCCCTGTCCTCTGAGAACAGTTCCTCCAAGGCACTCCTTGTTTTGTACAATGGAGGGACTGTCTCCTCCATTTCCTCTCCTTCAGACTCCTCCTCCTGGTGCTCTGTGTCTGTCTGCTCCGGCTCCTCTAACAGCCCTGGTGTTGCTCCTGTCACATTGGCCTCAACAGTTGCCTTCCTCAGCCTGTCCCAGGTGGCGTCACTCACCGGCCTCCCTTTACATCTGGGGTCCATTGCTGTGGCCTCATGCAGGAAGGCTTGAATGTCCTCATCCTGATAGCACTCGGAGAGGTTCTCCCACACCTTCTCTTTGATGGTTGCCACAAACGTTGTATTTTCATGCTTCACAGTGAAGTTCTCTTCCAGTTTTTGGAGGATGGGTTTGATCTGTCCACAGGTGGCATTCATTTCACATGACGCACACACTGTGGATGTATAGAGGATTCTCATGAGCTGGACAAACTCCTCAGCCTTATGGAAGTCCTCGTCCTTCATTGCTTTTTGCAGTCGTGAGTCCAAGGCTGCTGCTTGGATCGCTGGATACTGCTCCATGAATCTCTATCATTAGATCGAGCGAGTTCCATCTGGTCTTGACATCAAGGATGAGTGACTGTTGCGGAAGAACTGAAACAACAAAAAACACAACATACATTTAATTGCCGCACACTTGAATATTGAATTAAATTGTTCAATGTGGGAATTTCAAAATAATACTTTAATAGATTGAACTGGCTTCTTACCAAGGAGCTGCTGCTTTTCCTTCAAGACTGTTTTGGACATTGAGGATCTCTTGAACCACACGACCACTGCTCTGATTCGGGCTGCCCATTTATCAAATGGAAGTCATTTTGTAGATTTTCGGCGCTGCCAGATTCAATGTGTGTGCAAAGCATCCTATTTTTAGGATGTGTAGCCTCTTGATAGCAACATCCATATTGCCAGCATTATCAACAGTCACAGCTACAATCTTGCTCGGCTCTTTCTCAAACTCTTCTAGAATGTCTGAGATCTCCACTGCCACTACTTCGCCAGTTTGCGATTTGTACACTGCCCCGGTGTGGAGGACCTTCTGTTTTACACTGCCCCGGTGTGGAGGACCTTCTGTTTTACACTGCCCCGGTGTGGAGGACCTTCTGTTTTACACTGCCCCGGTGAGGAGGACCTTCTGTTTTACACTGCCCCGGTGTGGAGGACCTTCTTTTTTGAATTATTGTGTTGTTGTGTATTGTATTGTGGAGTGATGGGACTAACATACAACCCTTTTATACTACTATATCCTAAACATTATTACAACTCAATATATACTGATAGACTGTTACCTAAAGCCCTTGGACTCCACTGTTGCAAAGGGGTGTAGGCCTTTCACTATGAACTTGGTCAAGGCTAGGTGGCACTCATTCACCCTCTCCTCAGTCTTCCTCCCACTAGCTGCCAGCGTGAAGGAGCTTTGGGCTTGTCTGGCTTGGACCAGCAGTATTAGAGGGAGGAGTGGGTTGGTTCATTGTAGCTGCAACTTTAACAAACAAGTTGCAAAATCTTTAAAATGGGTGATTGAATATCTGAACGCACCCATAGCTAAACAATCAGCTGGCTAATGGTTCCTTTTGATCAGGAACCCATGTTCTCATAATCTAGTTAAATCTGTGTGTGGGCTCTAGGCTGCTAGCATACATACCCAACGTAGATCGGGCAACGAGAGACTGCTTTTCTCTGCCTGTACATGATGCACTTTCGATAGATGTTTGGACAGATTTGCTTGTAAGGGCGGAAACACAAGCAAAGTCTTGTTGCACTTGTGGCAACGAGCATTGTCAGCATTGACTCTGGCGAAGTGTAACCACACTTTTGAACATTTAGTTCTCTCCATCGTCACTAATTAAGAGCAGGGTCTTTCTTGTGTGTGTGTGTGCTGTAGCATGTGAGAGAGACAGGCTCCGTGGCAGAGATCTCTCTCTTCTGGATTGGGAATAGCTAAAATGCATCATAGACGAATGCCTTCATCTTATTGCAAATTAGAAAACGGTTGGTGAGATAAAATGTGCAAGATAACGTTTATGTAGCAATAATAAATAGGACATGTACCGAAATCAGAACCGATAATGTCGAAGCTTATCGATACTACGGTCTTTCATAATTTAGCCCCGGGGCCCGCTAAATACCGGGTTTCGGTACCCATCCCTGGGCGTGTGTGTGTGCCACTGCTGGTAGAGCGAGGCGGTGGAGTGAGGGAGGGCTGTCGTCGCAGCATCTCCACCTTGCAATGAGGAGTCCTGTGATAAGTGAAACAGATCAGGATAATTCTCACAGGCCCAGAGTCAGTTGGTAGAAACCGATACACTTATTAATGCAGCTTACTCACACATAGCAGGCTCAGAGTCAGTCTTTCATCAATGCTGCCTCACAGAGCAGAGGGCTTCTCTAGGGGCTATAACCAGTCTCTGGCAGATCTGTATCCGACGAAGTGAATTACACTCCGCAGGCGGATGCTGCTCGCTGACAGACGCATTCACAAAGTGTGTGAAGGAACATTTCTGAACCAAAAGATTTTGGCATGATGCCGGCCACAGGGGAGAAGGGAACTCTGCATAATGCATAAACAACTCACATCACAGAGAATGGAAATATTATAGGCAATGAGTTCCCATGTTTCCCAAAACCTCAATTAAAAAGACCTCTAGCCTAACCCAAAAGAACGGGAAAAATGGCTCCGTCTGGCATAAAAATTCTCATTAGCGCAGTAAGTGCACTTGAATTCCCATTAGCTCATAGGTTAACATAGGAATGAATCAGCTGTACTTAGCCTACTACTGTCGAAATCCTAATGACAAAAGCCTGAAACGGCACGCGCTGGACAGGATGCATTGAGAGAATAAATGGACAATCCCCAGGCTTATGGCCTATAGGAGATGGTAAGGAGATTATAACAATACATCTAGAGATAGAGATCAGCTATAGCACTTCAGGTGAGAATGTTGCGACAGCTGAAAGAGCCTAGATCTGGCATGGAGGAAGTGGGATGAAGGAAGTGGGTCAGGACATGGCAGGATGAGGATGAGGGATGGGATGGCTGCCATGTCATACTGAATTGTTCTTCTATACTGGGCCAGAGACAGACAGAGACAAACGGAGACAGAGCACAGCTGGCCAAGTCAGCAACCTAGTTTAGAAATAGGGCCTTGGAGGAAAACAGATCCACCTGTAGTGAGTAGTGAGTAAAGGAGAAAGGACAGGTAGTGAGGTTAACGCAATCTAGTCTGACTGGTCTTCAGGTTTCAAATGATATTTCCATTGGCCTGGGGAGATGTGCGTTGGAGCGGCAATAATCTGCTTGATTTAATAACAAATGTTTGTGTGATCATCTCTAATGTTTCTTCTCCTTGGCTGTAGGTTCATCCCTGAAAGGATGCGATGAGGCTTTGAAAATGCAGTACACAGTGAAAACAGTACTATAGTGCCAGAAGCTCAGAGGGACAGCCAAGTGTGGCAGTAGACAGGCCTATTTGATTACACTGCCCATAGGCCAGACCTGCTGCACTGTTGGCACACCTTTACACTGAGGCCAAACACCCCACAGAGAGAAAGTGAGAAAAGTGGAGAGAGAGAGATAGAAATAGAGGAGTGAGAAACAGAAGTGACAAGGAGAGGGGGGAAAGTAAGAAAGAGCGAGGTTAACCAGCCAGCTGACTACACACCGCACAGTGGGGGAGAGAGAAACAGAGAAAGTGAAAAAGGAGAGAGGGTCCAGGGAGAAAGGAAAGATGGAGAGAGAATTGGAACCAGTTGACCAATATCAGCTCTGTCCAGCAGTTGCCAAGAGCAGTTTGTTATCCTCATAATGAGCTGGTTACATACACAGTTACTGCATATATAGACTCTTCGTCTTTGTCTCCGAAGCCAATCCAACACCCAGCGTTGCCTTGGCGCAAGGGGAGTCGAGTGAAATCTAAACCCTCTCTACAAAGGTCTTTATATTTCACAATATATAGGCCTAGACATGGCCTCTACCTAAAGATTCCACATATAATACTGTATAAATTCCGAATCCTCATTTTGTGAGGTAGAGGGGTCGGAAGGTTTCTACTGCCAAGCCTCTAATGCACTTTCCATCAGTGTAGAATCATAGTGAAGAGATAGGGCTACAGTCGCTTCAGAAAGTATTCATACTACAGCCTGAATTCAAAATGGATTAAAACAATTAACTCACCCTTCACAAAATACCCCGTGACGACAAAGTGAAAACATGTTTTTACATTTTTGCAAATGTATTGAAAATATTAAATATGTACATAAGTATTCACACTCCTGAATCAATACTTAGTATAAGCACCTTTGTCAGTGATTATAGCTGTGAGTCTTTCTAAGAGCTTTCCACACCTGGTTTGTACAACATTTGCCCATTGTTATTTTAAAAAATTCTCCAAGCTCTGTTAAATTGGTTGTTGATCACTGCTAGACAATAAGTAGACTTAAGTCAAAACTCTAACTCGGCCACTGAGGAACATTTACCGTCTTCTTGGTAAGCAACTCCAGTGTAGATTTAGCCTTGTGTTTTAGGTTATTGTCCTGCTAAAAGGTGAATTCATCTCCCAGTGTCTGGTGGAAAGCAGACAACCAGGTTTTCCTCTAGAATTTTGTCTGTGCTTAGCTCCAATCTGTTACTTTTTTATCCAGAACATTTCCCCAGTCCTTAATGATTACAAGCATACCCATAACATGATGCAGCCAGCTACCACTATGCTTGAAAACATAACACTTTTGTATTCAGGACAAAAAGTGAATTGCTTTGCCAGATTTCTTGCATTATTACTTTAGAGTTTTGTTGCAAACAGGATGCATGTTTTGAAAAATGTGTATTCTGTACAGGCTTCCTTATTTTCACTCAGGTTAGTATTGTGGAGTAACTACAATGTTGTTGATCATAGCTGCGGTAACAAGTTTGGAGGGTGGGGGGGTGCTGCGATTTTGCCCACGCTAAAAACTGCTATATTGGTCCACAAATACAGGACCAGTGCACTACTTTTGAGAAGACAAACATTTAAGAAATCTTTTTTTTATTCAGATTTCTCAGGGGTGCTGCAGCACCCTCAGCATCCCTGCTTCCCGAGCCTGTTGAACCATCCTCAGTTTTCTCCTATCACAGCCATTAAACTCTAACGGTTTTGAAGTCACCATTGGCCTCATGGTGAACTCCCTGAGTGGTTTCCTTCCTCTCCGGCAACTAGGTTAGGAAGGACGCCTGTATTTTACGGTGACTGGGTTTATTGATACACCATCCAAAGTGTAATTAATAATTTCTATGATCAAAGGGATATTCAATGTCAGATTATTATTTTACTTATCTACCAATAGGTGCCCTTCTTTGCGAAGCATTGGAAAATCTCCCTGGTCTTTGTGGTTCAATCTGTATTTGAAATTCCCTGGGACCTCCCTGGTACAGAGATGAGATAGTCATTCAGAAATCATGTTAAAACATTATTTCAACCAGTGAGTCAATGCAATTTATTACGTGAGTAGTTAAGCACATTTCTACTCCTGAACTTATTTACGCTTGCCATAACAAAAGGGTTGAATACTTATTGACTCAAGACATTTCAGCTTTTCATTTTTTATAAAAAATTTCAAAAACAATTCCACTTTGACTTCATTGTATTGTTTGTAGGCCAGTGACAAAAACATCTCAATTGAATCCATTCAAATTCAGGCTGTAACAACAAAATGTGGAAAAAGTCAAGGAGCGTGAATATTTTCAGAAGACACTGTAAATGGAATGCAAAGCATTCTTAGAGAGTCGAGGTGAGGAAAGTTCTGAATTCTGAGATGACGTTAACCATTAAAACGTTTCAAGTGTGTTCTTCTACCAGACAAATTATAGCAAAAGAGAGTAAAGAGTCAACCAAAAACAGGGCCCTACAAGGTTATTAAAATTACATGCAGAAATTCTTGGTTATCTGGCCTGAAAATCCACTCATCAGGACCACACAGACAAACATATGCTACTCGCTCCTCCCTTCCATCTCTCATTTTTACATGTACATTTTAGTCATTTAGCAGACGCTCTTATCCAGAGCGACTTACAGTAGTGAATGCATACATTTTTTCTCCGTACTGGTCCCCCGTGGGAATTGAACCCACAACCCTGGCGTTGGAAACACCATGCTCTACCAACTGAGCAACTGAGCCATTAACGTGATGCTGTCTGATACAGTATCAGAGCTTTACCCCAAGCCTTATTAGCCTATAGGCTACTATCCACAAGCATACAACCATCCACCCAATGACAGCAATTTGTGGAAATGCTACTTAATTCACTAGTGCCATGGAAATCGCATCAGTAGTCTATACCACAGAGCTGCTTGGCTGATGGCAAAACCCAGACATTTCCATGAAATATTAAGGGAGATTACCCTTAGACGGCCTATCTCTATCTGCTAGAGTGTACAGAGGTAGCCAGGCTGCAACCCAAAGAGGATATGACTAAAAAGAGGTGCACAGATGTACAGCTGCAACAGCAGGCTGGCACGGGACACACTGTTCATTCGCAAGGTCTGAGGCGTTTTGTCCTAGCGGATTAGCCTAGCGCTACCCTCCACTTATAATGGGCATGCTAGGCTAGGCTAGGCTTACGGCCACGCTAAAAATCCCCTTTCTGACCGTGCCCAGATGTGCAGCAGGCTGGCATGGGACACTCTGATGCTTCACCCGATGACACAGTGGTACTTTTTCCTAATCTAGTGGATTAGCGTATCCCCCTGTCTGTTGTGGCTCAGTTGGTAAGAGCGTAGCATTAGCAACCCAAAGGACGTGGGTTCAATTCCTGCAGGGATCACAAACACAGAGTACATACATTGTTAGTGGGTCTAAACTAAGTCGCTTTGGGTGGTGTATGGTAAATAGTGAGCTACGCTACTCTAATTAATCAAATCTGATCTGGACACTATTGGAGTCTGAGGGAGAGAAGGGGTTGGTTGCTTTAATGAGAACACAGAGCCTCTCTTCACCTGAAATAACAAACAGTGTTCGTCTCTCGCCTACTTTGGGAACACAACTTCCCCCAAAGCGCAAACCTTCAAACTCATATAGTCCTTAGGGGAAATGGTGGTTGTTTGCTTCAAGGAGGACAAAGAGTCTTCTAATATGGAACAACAAGTCTCTCGACATCCCCTCTCCTCCCATGGGGAACACTATCTCAAATCAGATGTTATTGGTTAAACACACATATTTAGCAGATGCTACTGCGGGTGTACCAAAATGCTTGTGTAGCGAAATGCTAATGGCCTCCATGAACCGGCGCGGCGTGCTAATAGCAACAATAACATCGACTACACTTCCTGTTATTGTGGAGAAGGCACGCTGAAGGGAGGCTATGGGCCACTACTGTGTTTCTGTAGCTATTGTTGTTTTACTTCCTTCCAAAGCCCTTCCTCTAGAGAAATATTACACGGGTGAAAGCTGGATAGTATGCGTGCGACCAATGCACGTGTCCAGATTACTGAAGCACACTAGTTTTTTTTTTTCTTTGTTTTTTTACCCGTTTTTTTTAGGGGTGGATCAGCTTAATATTGCGGAAAGAATATTGCTTCCATCAATGTAATTGTCTGCATCATTTCCAATCCCCCATATATTTTTGGGGTAAATATATATATCCATACATATACACATACCTATATAGACATACATACTTTTTTAAAGAATATACCTTTATTATTATTCCTCGCAAACCCTACCACCGATCCCCCAATTGGAGTAAACTAATAAACACTTCGGCTTTTACCTTCAATTTATTCATCTTATACACAATTTACAGACACAGGCTAGTTTACAATAGTTATTTTTTGTTTGTTTTTAGTCCTTCCTCTATTTCTGATGTCCATCCAGTTTGATTTCTATTTGTAATTGTGCTATTTCACAAAAGTTCTGAACCTATATACATTTTACAGACCCCGTATGTTTTACATTGTTTATCTTATTAGTCCCACCCTTCAGCTCCATTCAACCCCTCCCATCTATCTCTCTACATCAACCATTTCGGATTTCTATTTGTCATATATTATTCAACTGTGCTGTGATGCTTCACAAAACAATTGAACCTTTCTATTCTCATAGCTTCTACAGACTAAATTAAAAAAACATTTTTGCTAAAATAATTATTATATTATTGATTGATTGACTATGGCTTTACAAATCACCCAGTATTGCTATCTGCAGTGTTAGTTCTAGGAAAATGTTGCAATTCTTCAGCCATTCCTGGACCTGTGACCAAAAACGAGCTACATATGGACAGTACCAAAATAAATGATCTAATGACTCTGCCTCCGCACAGCAGAATCTGCAGAGCTGGGAAGATTGTATCCCTCATATATATATATAAACATTCTATTGTTTCCAGTACTTGTCCTATATTATCTCCAATGTATCGTCCATGTAAAAAACCTGTCTGATTAGGATGAATAATATCTGACAATACTTTTTTAATTCTATGCGCCATTTTTAATTCTATGCGCAATTTTTAAATGGACTGGATCTTTATATATACACACCACTTGGGTCCTGTTTCAGTAATAATGATATCAGACCTTGTTGCGTGTCTGATAATCTACCATTTATATAGGAGTGGTTAAAACATGCTAATAATGGTCCTTTGAGTACATCAAAAAAAGTGTTGTATACTTCCACTGGTATGCCATCCAGCCCTGGAGTTTCCCAGCCTTAAAGGCCCCAATTGCATCAAGCAGTTCCTCCTCTGTAATTTGGCCTTCACATGAGTCTTTCTGTACAGATGTTAATTTTACATTATTATTAGGAAAACAATCCATACAATTAGTTTCAGTTAGTGGAGATGGAGGAGCCTGAAACGAAAACATATTCTTAAAGTACTTTACTTCCTCTATCAAAATATCATTTGGTGAATCATGCGTGACTCCATCATTTGTAACAAGTTTTAATAAACATTTTTGGTAGCATTTCTATATTGAAGATTGAAAAAGAATTGTGCATTTTTCCCCATATTCCATCCAGTTCACTTTATTTTTATAATATATTACACTGGATCTTTCTTGAATAAGTTCCTCCATTTCTTTTAGTTTTTCCTCTAACTTATTCTGTGCCTCTATGGTACAGTTTTTATTGCTATCTAACTGTACTGTTAGTCCTTCAATTTCCTTTGTTAATATGGACTCCTGATCTAAATTGCTTTTGTTTTATAGATTAGTACTGAATTGCACTTAAGTGTCCCATACAATAAGGGGATCTGCTGTACCTATGTTGTCTGAAAAAGTCAGTTGTAAATTCTTCTGTCCTAGTTCGAAACAATTTATCATCTAGTAGGCTTTGATTAAATTTCCAATAACCTCGCCCACTTGGAAATTCTGTAAGAGTAATATATATGCCAATTATGTGATGATCCGACCGCATTCTGTCCCCTATCAACACTTTTTAAACTTTTGGTGCCAGAGAGAATGGCATAAGAAAGTAGTCAAGACGACTAGCTTGATTAAGCCTCCAGCATGTATATCTCACTAGGTCAGGGTATTTAAGTTTCCATATATCCACTAATTCCAATATATCCATGACATTCATGATTTCCTTAAATGCCTGAGGGTGATAGTTTGTAGTGTGATGTCTGTTCCGGTCCATAGAAGTTTTTAAGACCGTATTAAAATCTCCCACCATAATAATAGAGTCTAGTGTTGCTAAATTCTTATATATATTTTCAAAGAAGCTTGGATCATCATTATTCGGACCGTATGGGTTAATAAGCCATATCTGTTTATTGTCCAATAACATATTTAAAATAATCCATCTACCTTGATCATCTGTTTGGACAATTTGCACATTTGGATCAGCATTACTATTAAAACCATCACCCATTTTGATTTTCTTTGCCCATGGGAGAAATATATTTCGCCCCCCCCAGTTATTTTTCCACAAAACGTCATCTAAAATTGTTGAATGGGTTTCCTGTAAACAATAGATATTATATTCCTTCTCTTTTAGCCAGGTAAATACTGATCGTCTTTTCTTATTATCTGCTAGGCCATTACAATTGTAACTGGCTATAGTTATTTCACCACTTACCATGAGACACAACTTTAAATTCTATTTCTGAAAATATATGTTTGTAAACGTACCATTAAAAAGTAACATGATGATTGAGTGTCTATATAGCTGTACCATGATATTTGCATTGCTACTAAGTAAACCTCCAATTGGTCCCTACTATTCCACCAGCTAAAAGCCTTCCTCATCCCTAGTTGGGTTGTCATCCCAATGCCCGGCAGACCACCCCCGATCCCCCGTATCCCATAGCCCTGAACAGACTGGGATCCATCCTTCGAAAAGAGCACACAGTGCCATTTACCGAATTGAAGTAAATCAATTGCCAAATGCATTTCCATCGTCCTCACCTCGATTTGTATTATATATAGCTGTGGATCATCCTCTATTGTCCCTAACATCTTTTACTCCTTCGCAACAGTTGTGGGATACACACATACACCCACACACTCAACCCTTTCCCCCACACAAACATAGGCTCACATTCTCAACAGTTGCACCATCCCAGAGCCCAACTCAAGAAAGGTATTGATTTACAAATGCACTTACAGTTGCAGCTGCATTAGAAGGCCTGCAAGACCGCGCAAAAAATGGGCAGAAATTGAGAGATTTTATTAACCATTGTCAGATCCTAGATGGAGGCCAAATGTACACCTTTTCCCTGAAACACCCACAATACGGTCACCCGTATTGACCATATTCCCAAGCATCTCCATGCAGTCAGACTTTTGATTTTGTGCCACCAGGGTGACAATAATATACCCCCTCTCTGAATGTCCGAGTGTGACCCCCTCCCCATGGGTTACTGCAGCTAGTGTTGCCAGCACTGCCACTGCCTGGGTGGGGGCACCCCACCGGCTAGGTACAAGGTCGTCAAGGTTCTCATTAGCAGCTTTGAGAATTTCCTTGTGTAGTATGCTCTCCCACACTAGTTGCAGTAGCAGCCGATGGACACTTTCTTCCGAGAGACTCCGCTGACAGTGTCATGCGTCAACTAGCCTAGTTAAAGAGGAAGTTGTGTTTCCCATTGCTGGGCAGCTAGGGTCGGTGTTTCTCAGCAATTCTCTGTCCTTATCAGTCACTTTCACAGGAGTCCTGAGCAATTATTTCCTGATTACCCTCAAATGTAATTTTGGAAAATGACAAAGTGATAAATCACTCAAGTTAGCGGTCTTATCTTTTTGAATTAATGTTCAGCATTTCCGCTATTTCTTAGGAGGGGTGCAAAGGCAAACTAATTGGAGTCATATTGTATAACACTATGCTACATAGGCCTCATCATCAGCCCCTAATACATGGGTCCAGCACAGGAGGTTGGTGGCACCTTATTTGGGAAGGCTGGAGTGGGAATGGTATCAAATACATCAAACATGGTTTTTCATTTTAAAAAGTGGCTTCAAGTCAAAGCAGGATAGAACTATTTTAATACTTATGGAAAATAGACAGCTGCAAGGCAAGAACAGGCTAAGGACTTCATGATGCTGTTAATATATTCCTTTGAACCTAATGGCAACATTGCTAGAGGTGGAAACAGTTTGCTTCAATCCTGTCATTGCCTTGAGTGGGTGGTTGAGGCACAGCAAAGAAAGAGGCTGTATTTCTTCTAGAAGGAATGTGTTTAAAAAGGTAATTGACAGTCAAGAGGAAGGCAGCGCTTCAGTTCTCTCCTTCCAAAAGACTGTAAGAGGGTGTTTCAGAAGACTGACAGTTTTCAAACAGAGAAGAAAAAAAGTGGACAGGGAAGGAAAGAGAGACATGCAACATTCCTCAAAGCAAAATATCAAATAAAATCCCTTAAAAGAGAATGAAGCCATGTTTGCCAACTTTCAAGTCTATTGAAAGATGAACTGCAAGGGGAGAACAAGCCTAGTCATACCAAACAGAATCTGATGACAACACAGCACAGTTTACAACACACCCACATATCAAATCATACACACCCTGCAAAAACACCTAAAAACATGCACATTCACATCCCACGGCTATGCTGCATGAAGGTGTGGCACAAAGTACAACACGCTGCCTCACTACTAGGGAGACTCAGATAGGTGCAGTCAAGGCGTTAGCTGAGGGCAGAGCAGGAACAGACCGCTTGCATGGCTTTGTGATCTCGCTAGGGCATCAATAACACCAGGGCAATGTTCTGTTCAGTAAGGCACACCGTAGCAAAACTTTTTTCCTCCCCCTCGGTCTCTCAGCTCCATGGTAGAATATTTAAGAGTCGCAGGAAATTGCTTTAAACCAGCAACAATCTCTCAGCTCCATTGAGAAATCTGTATAATTGCGGGGGGAAATCGTCTTAAAAACGCTAACATGTCTCTACGCCGCCCAGATGGGGGACCACCGTCTCAGCCCCTTTTTGATCCAGAAAATACCCTGAGTGTCTGCCAATTTGTCATTTCCCCGTGGAGAGAGAATATATCAAAACTGCCTCTTCAAACGCATTAGCTTTAGAAGGGGCCATATCAGTCAGTGTACATGTACCAATCTCACATCAATAAAGAAAAGGACAGACAATAGGCTAGAGAACACGTGGCATAGTGAGCCAGCTCTCTTCTACTAGGCTACAGAATTATGACATTTCCAATTCAGGCCGACCTGTTAAAAAGAGATATCAAATCAAGAAAGACAGGACAGACAGACAAACAATTGGCCATGACGACACACAGTGAACCACTTGTATCTGCATTGTTCAACCATTGTGCAACCATTGTGCCTGCCAAATAATCCTCTTCCTTGGATTCCTCAGCTTCTTATGTTGGTTCTCTCCTCCCCCTCTGCTACTGCCCCAGATTAACAGAACCCCGTCCCATCTGACTCGAAAAGGCGTCAGCATACTTCCCATTCGAGAGTTCGGAACGGTTCGTGCTTATATTATGGCAACATTTTGTGCATTTTTTGTTAGTTTTGGTCTTCTGCAAGGTTTTTTGGGGGGGCTGTTCGTGCACACAAACATTTCTCGAGGCAAGCCGAAGATGGTAGTGAAGTCTTGGCCCCTTTGTTGGTGTTTGGTCAACAGTAGGGATTATTCAATCAAGTGTTTGTTGTCATTCAACGAGAGACAAATCGTTTTCATGCAATTTTTTTCACTTGAGAAATACTGCACCAAACATCTTAGTTAGATGTAAAATTGCACGGCTAAGATCTCCTCGGGAAAAACGTCAAAATGAATGACAGATCTCTGGCATTAGATTAATTCTGACTATTTTTTAGGAAGTGTATCCTGGCTACAGCGTCTCATGATGGATAAACGGTACTATTGCAGCTTATTTCTCGTTTTTCAAGTGAAGGTGTTTTAACTTCTTAAGGCTGGGGGGCAGTATTCGGAAGTTTGGATGACAGGTGCCCAAAGTAAACTGCCTGTTACTCAGGCCCAGAAGCTAGGATATGCATATGCATGGTAGTATTGGATAGAAAACACACTAAAGTTTCTAAAACTGTTAAAATAATGTCTGTGTTTTGCAGCTTATTTCTCGTGTTTCAAGTGAAGTTGTTTTAAACATTCGGTTCACCTAGCCGAACTGAAGCCTTAAGGCAGCTCATCCCAGCTCGGATGTCCCTTAGGCAGGGTCATTTACAGTACAAAGCCCCTCAGGCAGCCCAATATGGCTTTACTGCTATTTCAGTTCAGTCCCCCTCCCCTCCTGCCCCCCCAGGTGTTGTGCTCCAGCAGCCTCCACTCACAGACTATTTATAGCCCCCTTTCCAGTGTTTGCCCACCACTCACCAGGGAGGAGATTTGCCTCTTTTAGTGGAGAAAGCTGATTTGAGGCAGCAAATAGAACCTGCATGCATGGCTACAATAACCTAACTCAAAATAGTTTATTGAATCACATTCAATTGAAGTGCAGTTAAATTGGATTGAAACAATGCTTTGATCACGTCTTCTAGAAATAGCTACAGATCTTGAAGTTGGTTGACTTTGATTTCGCAATGGAAATTGAGTAACAACACCTACACCTTAAGTAAAGCAAGATGAGGTGGTTAACGAAAATTATGAAAACATGTCCTCCTCCTAGCTATGTGCAACACAGTCATGAAGAAGAAACACGAGTAAGTTAACACAGATAATTATTCTGATGATAATCCACCATAACACAGTTTAATGTAGTGAACATGCGCCTCCCGGCCTGTAGCCACTGTACTGTGGAGAGGCTGAGGCTGAATAAGCCAGTGTTCTTCCACTGCTCATCTGCTACTGAACCGTTTATTTAGTGAACCCTCAGTGACAGCCCTGCCTGACAGGCCTGTCCTCTAGCTCTGGAGGCTGAGCAAAGAGGCAGAGAGAGATAAGGGGGGGCAAGAGAGGGAGAAAGATGGAGCGAAAGAGAGAATGAAAGAGAAGGACAGTGAGTGCGTTCACATGCACAGTAATAATTTGATATTAAACTGATTAAGGTAGTAGGCAGATTATGCAATAGTCATGTAAACACCTTACTCTGCTTATCTTACATCGGCGTAAGGTCAACATCTATGTAAGCATACACCGATTACAACTGGTTTTAAAACGGCGCTCCAGCTGTGCATTTCATCTGTGCATGTACTAGCACCAGCCAAGCGAGCCTCCCTCTTTAGCGCGAGCGAAGTAAGTTTGGAACAGCTGAACGTATGCAAAGTAGTTCAGAATTAAATATGCTTCCCAAAAATAACATGGTCGCTGTGGTAGAACGTTTATTAAGATTGCCGATTTTCTGCATTCAGAGTGCCATCAGGTAGCCTGATTTCAGATGTGTCCATGTAAACAGGATTATTAGGGAAATCGTCCTTCTTGCAAAGCATGTAAAAACTATTAATCTGAATATCCACAATAAATCGCATTATTGTGTGCATGTAAACATACTCATTGAGAGAGAGAAAGAGAGAAAGAGAGAGAGAGAGAGACAGAGACACTCCATCTATACTTCCAATTTTTGTACTGCACACATCCTCATCGGATCTGAGTAAGTGAGTACAACTCAAGCATACTGTAGGAGCCAGAATAGACACTCACTCACCAAAAGCCTGCACAGGAGCTGCATTTATTAAACAGAGGAAACAGACCAGCAACCAATTCAGCAATGGTACTTCTGTTCAACATAACAGTTCCCATCATTTGCTATTATATTAAAAGGGTTGGTGCAACGACATAGCTGTCAGTGGTTCTCACAATGGCCTGAGATGGTGTGGGGGTTTGAGTTGTCTACATACTAGATGGACTAGAAGTGATTTGTGCATCCTGGACTGGACAATTCTTGAGTGGTCTGCTTGGTACATTACACAAATGATCAGTCAAAAAGACCAGTTGAAGACCATCACAGTATTATGACTACTAGTGCATGTTAGACCCAAGCAGCTAGATCGTTAGCCACAGTGCAACACAACCACACATCATGTGGCACACATGTTCAATATGAAGCCAAGGTAGCCCTAATATACTTTACCAACCATTCCCTCAAGGTGGTCTTGGGGACCTACAGTTGAAGTCGGAAGTTTACATACACCTAAGTCAAATACATTTAAACTCAGTTTTTCACAAATTCCTGACATTTAATCCTAGTAAAAATTCCCTGTCTTAGGTCAGTTAGGATCACCACTTTATTTTAAGAATGTGAAATCTCAGAATAATAAGAATGAATGATTTATTTCAGCTTTTATTTCTTTCATCACATTCCCAGTGGGTCAGAAGTTTACATACACTCAATTAGTATTTGGTAGCATTGCCTTTAAATTGCTTGATTGGGTCAAATGTTTTAGGTAGCCTTTCACAAGCTCCCCACAATAAGTTGGGTGAAATTTGGCCCATTCCTCCTGACAGAGCTGGTGTAATTGAGTCAGGTTTGTAGGCCTCCTTGCTCACACACACTTTTTCCTGTTCTGCCCACAAATGTTCTATAGGACGAGTTCAGGGCTTTGTGATGGCCACTCCAATACCTTGACTTTGTTGTCCTTAAGCCATTTTGCCACAACTTTGGAAGTATGCTTTACTCTCTGTTCCGAACGTGCTAGACGGCCAGTTCGTATAGCCTTTAGCCGTACCCTTATCCTACTTCTCCTCTGGTGATGTGGAGGTTAATCCAGGTCCTGCAGTGCCTAGCTCCACTCCCACTCCCCAGGTGCTCTCATTTGTTTTTTACAATTTTATTTAACCTTCATTAAACCAGGTAGGCAAGTTGAGAACAAGTTCTCATTTACAACTGCGACCTGGCAAAGATAAAGCAAAGCAGTTCGACACATAACAACACAGAGTTACACATGGAGTAAAACAAACATACAGTCAATAATACAGTAAAAAAATAAGTCTATATACAATGTGAGCAAATGAGGTGAGATAAGGGAGGTAAAGGCAATAAATAGGCCATGTTGGCAAAAGCCTTGGTTTCATGCATGTTAACATTAGAAGCCTACTCCCTAAGTTTGTTTTACTCACTGCTTTAGCACACTCTGCCAACCCGGATGTCTTAGCCGTGTCTGAATCCTGGCTTAGGAAAGCCACCAAAAACCCTGAAATCTCCATCGCTAACTATAACATTTTCTGCCAAGATAGAACTGCCCAAGGGGACGGTGTTGCAATCTACTACAAAGATAGCCTGCAGAGTTCTGTATTATTATCCAAGTCTGTACCCAAACAATTCAAGCTTCTACTTCTAAAAATTCACCTTTCCAGAAACAAGTCTCTCATTGTTGCCGCTTGCTATAGACCTCCCTCTGCCCCAGCTGTGCCCTCGATACCATATGTGAACTGATTGCCCCCATCTATCTTCTGAGCTCGTGCTACTAGGTGACCTAAACTGGGACATGCTTAACACCCCAGCCATTCTACAATCTAAGCTTGATGCCCTCAATCTCAAACAAATTATCAATGAACCTACCAGGTACAACCCCAAATCCGTAAACACGGGCACCCTCATAGATGTCATCCTAACTAACTCGCCCTCCAAATACACCTCTGCTGTTTTCAATCAAGATCTCAGCGATCACTGCCTGCATTCGTAATGGGTCTGCAACTAAACGACCACCCCTCATCACTGTCAAACGCTCCCTAAAACACTTCTGCGAGCAGGCTTTTCTAATCGAACTGGCCGGGGTATCCTGGAATGACATTGACCTCATCCCGTCAGTAGATGATGCCTGGCTATTCTTCCTCACCATCTTAAATAAGCATGCCCCACTCAAAAAAATTTAGAACTAGGAATAGATATAGTCCTTGGTTCACTCCAGACCCGTCTGCCCTTAACCAGCACAAAAACATCCTGTGGCGTTCTGCATTAGCATCGAATGGCCCCCGTGATATGCAACTTTTCAGGGAAGTTAGGAACAAATATACACAGGCAGTTAGAAAAGCTAAGGCTAGCTTTTTCAAACAGAAATTTGCATCCTGTAGTACTAACTCAAAAAAGTACTGGGACACTAAAGTCCATGGAGAATAAGAGCACATCCTCCCAGCTGCCCACTGCTCTGAGGCTAGGAAACAATGTTACCACCGATAAATCCACTATAATTGAGAATTTCAATAAGCATTTCTCTACGGCTGGCCATGCTTTCCACCTGGCTACCCCTACCCCGGTCAACTGCCCGGCACCCTCCACAGCAACCTGCCAAAGCCCCACCATTTCTCCTTCACCCAAATCCAGATAGCTGATGTTCTGAAAGAGCTGCAAAATCTGGACCCATACAAATCAGCCGGGCTAGACAATCTGGACCCTCTCTTTCTAAAATGATCTGTCGAAATTGTTGCAACCCCTATTACTAGCCTGTTCAACCTCTTTCGTATCGTCTGAGATTCTCAAAGATTGGAAAGCTGCTGTGGTCATCCCCCTCTTCAAAGGGGGTGACACTCTAGACCCAAACTGCTACAAACCTATATCTATCCTACCCTGTCTTTCTAAGGTCTTCGAAAGCCAAGTTAACAAACAGATTACTGACCATTTCGAATCCCACCGTACCTTCTCCGCTATGCAATCTGGTTTCAGAGCTGGTCATGGGTGCACCTCAGCCACGCTCAAGGTCCTAAACAACATCATAACCGCCATTGATAAGAGACATTACTGTGCAGCCGTATTCATCGACCTGGCCAAGGCTTTCGACTCTGTCAATCACCACATTCTTATTGGCAGACTCGACAGCCTTGGTTTCTCAAATGATTGCCTCGCCTGGTTTACCAACTACTTCTCTGATAGAGTTCAGTGTGTCAAATCGGAGGGCCTGTTGTCCGGACCTCTGGGAGTCTCTATGGGTGTGCCACAGAGTTCAATTCTCGGGCTGACTCTCTTCTCTGTATACATCAATGATGTTGCTCTTGCAGTTGGTGATTCTCTGATCCACCTCTACGCAGACGACACCATTCTGTATACTTCTGGCCCTTCTTTGGACACTGTTAACTAACCTCCAGACGAGCTTCAATGCCATACAACTCTCCTTCCGTGGCCTCCAACTGCTCTTAAACGCAAGTAAAACTAAATGCATGCTATTCAATCGATCACTGCCCGCTCCTGCTCACCCGTCCAGCATCACTACTCTGGACGGCTCTGACTTAGAATGCGTAGACAACTACAAATACCTGGGTGTCTGGTTAGACTGTAAACTCTCCTTCCAGACTCACATTAAGCATCTCTAATCCAAAATTAAATCTAGAATCGGCTTCCTATATCGCAACAAAGCATCCTTCACTCATGCTGCCAAACATACCCTCGTAAAACGGACCATCCTACCGATCCTCAACTTCGGTGATGTCATCTATAAAATAGCCTCCAACACTCTACTCAACAAACTGTATGCAGTCTATCACAGTGCCATCCGTTTTGTCACCAAAGCCCCATCCACTACCCACCATTGCGACCTGTATGCTCTCGTTGGCTGGCCCTCGCTTCATACTCGTCGCCAAACCCACTGGCTACAGGTTATCTACAAGTCTCTGCTAGGTAAAGCCCCGCCTTATCTCAGCTCACTGGTCACCATAGCAGCACCCACTTGTAGCACACGCTCCAGCAGGTATATTTCACTGGTCACCCCCCCAAAGCCAATTTCTCCTTTGGTCGTCTTTCCTTCCAGTTCTTTGCTGCCAATGACTGGAACGAACTGCAAAAATCTCTGAAGCTGGAGACTCATATCTCCCTCACTAGCTTTAAGCACCAGCTGTCAGAGCAGCTCACAAATCACTGCACCTGTACATAGCCCATCTATCTACCTACCTCATCCCCATACTGTATTTATTTATCTATCTATCTATCTATCTTGCTCCTTTGCACCCCAGTATCTCTACTTGCACATTCATCTTCTGCACATCTACCATTCCAGTGTTTAATTGCTATATTGTAATTACTTCGCCACCATGGCCTATTTATTGCCTTAACTTACCTCATTTGCACTCACTGTAGGTAGACTTTTTTGTTTTCTTTTGTTCTACTGTATTATTGACTGTATGTTTTGTTTATTCCATGTGTAACTGTTGTTTTATGTGTCGAATTGCTATGCTTTATCTTGGCCAGGTCGCAGTTGCAAATGAGAACTTGTTCTCAACTAGCCTACCTGGTTAAATAAAGGTGAAATAAATAAATACAAATGCTTGGGGTCATTGTCCATTTGGAAGACCCATTTGCGACCAAGCTTTAACTTCCCGACTGACGTCTTGAGATGTTGCTTCAATATTTACACATAATTCTACTTCCTCATGATGCCATCTATTTTGTGAAGTGCACCAGTCCCTCCTGCAGCAAAGCACCCCCGTGCTTCACGGTTGGGATGGTGTTCTTCGACTTGCTAGTCTCCCCCTTTTTCCTCCAAACATAACGATGGTCATTATGGCAAAACAGTTCTATTTTTGTTTCATCAGACCAGGGGACATTTCTCCAAAAAAGTACGATCTTTGTCCCCATGTGCATTTGCAAACCGTAGTCTGGCTTTTTTATGGCGGTTTTGGATCAGTGGCTTCTTACTTGTTGAGTGGCCTTTCAGGTTATGCCGATATAGGTCTCGTTTTACTGTGGATATAGATACTTTTGTACCCGTTTCCTCCAGCATCTTCACAAGGTCCTTTGCTGTTGTTCTGGGATTGATTTGCACTTTTTGCACCAAAGTACGTTCATCTCTAGGAGAAAGAATGAGTTTCCTTCCTGAGCGGTATGACGGCTGCGTGGTCCCATGGTGTTTATACCTGCGTACCATTGTTTGTACAGATGAACGTGGTACCTTCAGGCGTTTGGAAATTGCTCTCAATGATAAACCAGACTTGGCTGATTTCTATTGATTTTCCCATGATGTCAAGCAAAGAGGCACTGAGTTTGAAGGTAGGCCTTGAAATACATCCACAGGTACACCTCCAATTGACTCAAATGATGTCAATTAGCCTATCAGAAGCTTCTAAAGCCATTTTCTGGAATTTTCCAAGCTGTTTAAAGGCACAGTCAACTTAGTGTATGTAAATTTCTGACCCACTGGAATTGTGATACAGTGAATTATAAGTGAAATAATCTGTCTGTAAACAATTGTTGGAAAAATTACTTGTGTCATGCAAAAAGTAGATATCCTAACTGACTTGCCAAAACTATAGTTTAAAAAGAAATTTGTGGAGTTGGTTGAAAAATGAGTTTTAATGACGCCAACCTAAGTGTATGTAAACTTCCAACTTCAATAGTATGTAAATGTGATATTTAAAAGAATGTAATATACATTTGCAAACATTTCTAAAAAAAACATTTTTTTGCTTTGTCATTATGGGATAGTGTGTAGATTGATGAGGGAGAATAAACATTTTAGAATAGCTGTGTTCATTACCATTACATAACCCAACCACTACTGCCTGGGTATTTGTTAGACCTAGGCTACATCTCATACAACCATGTTGTCAAGTTCAAGTCAATCATATGAAGGACAAGGTTGTCCTAACGTCGTTACCCACCACTTCCTGGAGGTTGTCTTGGGGACCATTGCATCACCACTACAATATCTCTAATATTCATGTGAAGTGTCAATGGAGGTCAAGAGTCTAGGGCAGAGTATCACTTACCTCCATCACCAGCTCAAAGGGATGCTTGTACACCCTGATGGGTGACTGATACTTCTGCACCATGGTGGGAACAACTGTGGTACCAACAACCTAAGAGAAAACAATCTGATATTAGAGCTTAATAATAACCATCTCACAGATTTGTCTTGGTGAGAGAAGACAATGGGCCAGACTGCATTAGACTGGGAGCGTAACACACAAAGAAAATAGTGCTTAAGGTGGTAAAATGGCAGTATCATTCTGGATGGCCCCGCTGGAGGCATCTGACATGTCATTAAGTAAGCCAGATGTGTGTGTGTGTGTGTGTGTGTGTGTGTGTGTGTGTGTGTGTGTGTAGCAGCTGGCGGGGAGCCCGGAGTACTTGGCAGTTTGTCTGCAGTCATAGCCTGCAGGAAGGCACTCTGCTCTGCCGTGGGTGAGGAAGCGCGTCTCATTGAACTGATCAATGAAGGCAACGCTTCGCACCATACATCACACATTCAGGAACTGAACTGCATAGTGAACAGAAATTGTGATAGACATGGCCAAATACTGGAAAGTCAGGGACTGCCAAGTGCCAACTAGTCACTACCACATTACTGATAAACTATTCAGGTAGACCTACAATGATGCGTTTGTAAATGTTATGTGGAGCTAGCGGTAGAGCTGAAAGCTTGGGAGTCATTAATACTGCACTACAGCCTATGTAAACGCATGAACAGGTGGTTGGCTGCAGAGAATTGATGAATTAATGGGTCCTCGGTGATGTAAAATGTAAGCAGAGCATTCCAAGAACTTAGTGGTGGTAACCACAGTGCAGACATCGGCAAATACAGTAGGACTAGGCTATAGTCCTGATAGAGCCAACAGATATTGACCCTGAAACCGCTGCATGCTATTTGTCAATGTTAAAATGTGTATTTTCCCATATATAGAGACACGCCCTATGTATTTTAATAAAACCAACTATTGATGCATTGAGCTTGTCTGATGCCTTAAGCACACTGTTTGATGAAATAAGACAAATGACTCAAGAGGGAGCCAGAGATCAAGATAACAACAAATAAAAACTTAACCTGACCAATCTTCTCCCACTTCTGCTGGCTTTCGCAGATTCTGCCATTACTCTCCTGAAGTTGCCTGTAATAGGTGGCCGAATCCACGTGTAACCTTTCTCATGCGGAATGCCAATTTATCTTACTATTTCTACCGATCTGCGTGCCAGTAATATAGTTTTCATGTTCATATTTTCGTGAAACTGTTAAATCTCATTTATAATAACGTTGTTGTATATCAAAATCATTGTCATGTGGTTAATCAAAATTATATCCAAATCTAAATGAAAAATGATACAATCCTAAAAAGTAACTTCTATTGCCATTACTAACTATGTAAAAATTGACTATAAAGCCAACAAATAAAAACATTGTAGCCTGCAGGTAGAAAATATCATGATAATAATAAATATACTATAAATCGCAACATCTGCAATTAACTTGAAACTAGGGATGCACGATATAATTATTATTTTTTAAATTGGTAAACATCGGAATCGGCCGATGTCTAGTTTAACGCCGATGTTAAAAACCGATGTCAAAGCTACCGTGCATACCTATATAACGTAGGTACATGACACCATGTAAAATTTTGCGCTACACGTGCAACACAGCATTCCTAACCTAGCCCACAATGTCTGCTGTGTGGATCGAGCAGTCAACAAGTCGTGCAGTCATTTGAAAGAGTAAGAACATTTCAGTGAGACAACTCAAAAGGCGAAATCCATTAAAGCCTAGATAATGGCATTCAGTGCCCTTAACAATCAACCGTTCTCTGTCGTGGGTGATGTTGGCTTTCACCGACTGGTACACACTACCAAGTGCACTATTTTTCAGATGTTGCACTACCGGAGTTACACAGTAATAGCGTCACACCTATTAGCTTCACGACATACATACTATGGAACGCCGTTTGGGTCTTTGCGTGTCAAAAAATATACAGTAGCACTGTCAAAGCTGTACAAAAAAGTCTGCAAACAAGCAAACAATGGCCACGTACGATGTGTTTGCAATACCGCGTTGGTAATAAGGCATCATTTGTTTGACCGCAACTTCTGGGGTAGCTAGCTTTAGCTTGGTATCTAGTTAGCACTAATACAACCAGCCTGAAAACAATGACGAGTAGAAACTGCAGTCATTTTCATTATTCTTAGTAATGATTTAGGAACCCTTATGAGTAAGTATTAGCTAGGTTGCCACTTGTTCACCTATTGAAATTGAACTTCAGTTCATGAAAATACATAGCTAGCCAGCTACTTAAGCAGCCAGGTAGCTTCATCTGGCTAGTGCGGCTCGACCGGACAGGGTTGTGTGTTGTGAAGCTAGCCACAATAAGGATTAGGCACAACAGTGGAATTTGCAGTTTGCCTTCAAAAATAAAAGTGTCATTGACAGTGATGCAAATGAATACAAATAGTACAATTATGCCAAACTTTTCATTTGAAGGCTAACCGCAAAGTCCACTATTGTGGCTGGCTTCATATAGATGGGTCCGACCACCGTTAATCAAATAACTGTCTTATAAATTAGGGTTATTTTATATGACACCTAGCTATATAGTTAGCTAGCTAACTGAAACAGGTTGTTGTTTTGCTATGTTTTTGGGGAAGAACATGGTTTGCATCCATGAGATAGCTAGCTTTATTTTTTTTTAATGACCAGCACTATAGGTGCGCGAGACAACTTTACCAGTATCATAGCATATGTATCGATGAATCGTTGTGACATATGAAATACAAGTGAGTGTAATCAATGTGTAATAACTACGTAAAAAATGAATGACCGCGTTAATGGGACGTGGAGTCATATTCAGGTCCTGATTGGACTCCCAATCACGGCCGGATGCGATACAGCCTGGATTCAAACCAGGGACTGTTGTTAAGCTTCTTGCACTGAGATGCAGTGTCTTAGACCGCTGTGTCTATGTGTGTTAACTATTTAACTGTACTAGAATGCTTAAAAGGCAGCTAAATTTTTAAATATCAGTTATCGGTATCATTTTCTTTGGCAAGGAAAATATCGGATATCGGCCAAAAATGTCATATAGGTGCATCACTACTTGAAACGTATCAACTATTAACTTGGTACATTGGATAAATTATTCTGGGCCTTCAGTGTTTCCTGTGCCAATGAACTCGGGACAGACACAGCTGTAGGCTATTTGCGCAACGGATAAGAAGTCATTAAGTAGGCCTATTTCATGACGTTTCTACTGGATCAGAGCATGACATTTTCCCCCTTTCACGCCAAGTGGTTATCGAAAGGGAGAAAGCTGGAAAGAGTTTTATACAGGACCTCCCGCCCTAACATAACCAAGCCTTAATCTAGTAGAATTCACTCATCTTTTTTGACTCATGTGTCTGACAACTGATAATCGGATAAATTGACGCACTGTACCAAAATAAACGAATGTACTCAATCGCAACACATTCAGAGTGCCATTTTCAAAATGTCATAATATAACACTTCCTTTTACGCATACTATAATATAACACTTCCTTTTACGCATACTATTTAGTTCGCTAGTATGGGTATTTGGACACAGACGTTATCTTGTACGGTTAAT
This sequence comes from Salmo trutta, assembly GCF_901001165.1. Lineage (NCBI taxonomy): Eukaryota > Metazoa > Chordata > Actinopteri > Salmoniformes > Salmonidae > Salmo > Salmo trutta. The sequence goes on from NC_042994.1 coordinate 14,518,239, forward strand.
GGCTCATAGGGTCTTACAGGAGAAATGTAGGCCCTATAGTCTAAAAAGGGCCTAAAATTGCCACTTTCATCATGATTTTCTCAAATGGTTTGTGATACAAATGTAAAAAGCATGTCAAACATTCTTCCTCCCAAAGTTTATGTGCGAATTGCCAGACCAATCTGAGATAGGTTAAATATTTCCGGGCTGTCCTGGCGTGGAATCGCCCTGTGTCTAACAGCTATTGGTTAAGCCTGGGATGTGTTTATTAGTGACACAACGAGCACTTCTTATCAGACAGGTTCAGATTGTACTACCTCCCTGTTTCAGAACATTTTCTTACGCTTTGTGCCTACTGAACACAACCCAGATCTCAAAACAAAAATGACACTGTGAAATGTAAGTGTTACTGTAAACCTGTACCGATAAGGACATGCAAAGACAGGCAGAGTACCTGCCCAGTCTTAGCACATGGCATACCTTACTTGTTCAGTGTTGTTGATTTATTTAACGTGCAGATACATGTTACTGAGCAGTAAGTGTTGCTTGACGTTTTCAGCAGCCGTGCCACAAGGAAGGGACCTTGTGTGATTGCAAGTGTTAACACCCCTACACAGCACTAGTTCTGGTAGGTCTGATCCATCCAGGGCGTTAGGTTCGGCTTGAGCCACCAACGTTTAAGAAAGCATAAGCCACACGTAACACACTGGACCAGAGCTATACTTCTGAGGGATATGGGGCTTTTCAATTTAAACATCACACTAGCCTGGGTGTCAGTCTTTTTTTATTTGTTTTATTAGGCATGACAATTTCATAGGAGTTGGCAAGAGAGCAGAAGACTGGCACCAAGGCTACATCTATTCTACTGTCTGTAAAAGCTAGGCTAAGCCTTTCCATTTAGCCAACTACAGGGGTTATTTAGGCTACTTAAAAACAGGTGAACAATTGTTACCGTCATGTTTTAAAGGGAGATGATACTTCCCTGTTGAACAAAAGATGTAAGTCAAGGAGAAAAGAACAGGTGAAATTTCAGAAAGCAAACCACAATACAGGTTCTTTGTTCACTGTTATCCATTATGCCATAGCGATGACCAGAAGCACTGTAATACAGTACAAACAAGCTGTGCCAGTCAGTGGCGGTTCTAGGCCATTTCAATTGGGGGGGGGGGGGGGCAAGCTGGGGCCAGTTGTACTGTTAGAGGGGCCAGTTATATTAGACATTGTTGTCATATATATACCCCCCTTAAAAGATTTAGATGCACTATTGTAAAGTGGTTGTTCCACTGGATATCATAAGGTGAATGCACCAATTTGTAAGTCGCTCTGGATAAGAGCGTCTGCTAAATGACTTAAATGTAAATGTAAATATCGTTTTCTTCACTAGCTGGCATTAGCAGGCAAAAGACCATGTTCATAATCATCATCGTTGCCACTGTCTAATAACAGATATAAAAAAAATAATGATAGCAAAAATTAGTTATGTAAAAATTATTTCATACTCCACATTTAGGGGGGCCACAAGGGGGTCCAAAATTGTTGTCACAGGGGCACTGCCCCCCCACCCCACAGAACCGCTAGTGGTGCCAGTGCCACTCAAACACTTATAGCTGAGCCCTTCAGAAATCCAGAACACTCACTGACTGATGCTCAGTGAGTGAGTCTCTCACATACTATATACTGTAGCTACAACATATAGAAGCCTATAACATGTGAAGTCGTTAAAAGCATAGTTCGGGTTATTTAGCCTACATTTGAGCTACATTAGCTGGTCATCACAACACATTTACTGCAGGCATGTGGCTTGCAGGCAATACGAATTCACACATGCATAACGTTAAATGAACAAATATAAATTACACTCACCAACGAGATTTATTTAACAATTATCTGCTTCTTTCGATATATTTGGCTCGTATTGTTTAGTCTGGGCAGGGCACTCAAGTACCGTTATACTGTTAATCCATAGTCTTATTCGGTTCCTTTTTCGCCGGTCGGTGACGAACCAGTGCTGAACGTTAGCTAGCTGTTATGCTAGCCAGTTAGCCATCGACCTGATAGCGACAACAGCATTTTAAAAATGCATAGATAGCTAACACAGTGAAAAGATTCCAGATGCCGCTAGCGAGCTAAAAACAGCCAGCTGAAGGTTTGAGCCGTGAGGACTGGAGAATGAATATATTTGAACGCTAGAGTTTTCGCATTGACAGTTTACGCCCCTCCCCATTGGTACGGACAGAGCTCAGCAGTGCCGCGGTGCGGTGCGCTCCGCTCATACAAACAATTCCACTGCTTCTCCATCCTTTTCATATGCAGTTACAGTAAAAACATTTTTATTTTTTTATCACTGAATATAAATCAGTACCTAAATATGTTGGCCTATCAGGGAAATAATAGTTGAGTGATGGGACAGAATATTAGAGCCAGATGAGCTGCCATATGGTGCTTGAAAATGAAATGTATGCTACCAGCTCAGCGGTCACAAGATTAATGTAAAATGTCCTATATACTGTGATGAGACAGAGGATAAAGCTACGTCAGCTTCACTGCTCAGGGAACTGGGCACACGCAAATGTTTTGTTTTTCATGACCATGCATCAATGATATTGGACAATAGGCCCATGTGACATTTGTTAATTGATCTCTTTCCTCATACTTCCGTTTGCAAAACGAGTGTAATTTACTGTGTGGATCCCCTAAAATCCATACTACATTCCTAAAATTATATTTGCCTAATTCTGCACTCAAATATAATCTAAATCCCTGAATCTTGCATAATTAAGAGGGCTTTATCCATTTAAAATACAGCATGACATGGTATGCACTTGACAACTCAGAAGAACACAACTCAAGTCTCCAGAACCCATTTACTGGACTTCAGTTTAGTTCTGCTAAAGTCCATGTGCACGTACCAGTCTTTCAAAAAAAAGTGTGTGGCATAAGTGAGTTGGCAGTACAGTTCATCATAAGCATGAGTTGAAGGGTCCCCCAAAATGATGAAGTCATGCTTACTGTATAAGGAATATGTTCAGTAGGCTGCACTGAGTCAACATTGGGAATTCAATCACCAGTGTACTGTACAGCAAAATGAGTCATAGGATACAACGGATGAACCATTTGATAAGATAGATGGAAATCCTGAAACTAACCTGAAAATGCATGAATTATTTTTAACTTCAGTAAACTGTTAACATTTTCAATACTAACCCCATTTGCCATGTAATAAGATCTGCTTCCACCGTTGCAATGCCTTTATCAACATTCCAGTTGATAAATTTAGGACATTATGGCACAGGGGGAACTGTTGTGTGTTACATGTGTAGTCTCACAACTACCCACTTCCCCTAGGGCAGGGCTTCCTGTTGAAAAACCATTTGAGAACATCAAATCCCAGCAGGGATATTAAGAGGTATGAATCATTTGCGTTCAGCCTCAATATGGAAACATTTCACATGGCTTTGGAATCATGCAAATGTCGATATCTGCACAGAGTTCAGATATTAGATCTAAGTAGAACAACTAAGATAATCCTCTAAGATCCACACAGGGCAATGTCAGTCTATCCTCTCCATTCTGAGCACATAAGGATTTTAGGTCATATTTCATAACAGTGCCATCAATGACAAGGCTTTCTGGGCATAAGCAGCAGCCTTGGGACAAAGCTTATTCTTTGGGCCATGGAATTACACACTAAGTATGCAAGTCTTTTGGCACAGATGGCTAGTGCTGATAGCATGGAGGCAATCACAATTCAAAGGCAACCTAGTAACATTCAGCCCCAAACCAAGATCTACCATCAAACCCACCAAGGTTAAAACTACAGTAGGTGGTGCAAATGCCTTCATTTGGTTTAATGTTCGCTGTATTAAAAAGGAATAGATTGACATGGATACAAATTTGTTTACTAGTTTTATTGATGAGTCATGGACAAATGTAAGGCAAAACTAGTTCTGACATGGCACATTAGTTTACGCCACCGAGAGAACAGTATATTCCAGAAATACATTCATACAAATGTGATATGGTGGTTACAGAGCCCTCTGCAAGTTCATTGCAATAACATTGTCATGAAGACATTTCTCATGCTTGTAGCGTTTGTTGCTTGCTACCTTCTCCTTGAGGAAGTGGATAATAACATACTTCACTGAAACTTTGACAAATGGTTCTCCTGATGACAATACACCACTATAGATGACATTTAATCTATTTCTATGAATATACAGTCAAAACATCAGCGGTTAGTTTGATTCTGCTCCTTCACTCCATCAGGACAAGTGTTGGAACCAGGAAGTGGTACAAAACCTAACACAAGAGAGGAAGTGCATCAACTGATGAGTCAGAATCCATTAGGCTGAAGAGGAGCACAGCGGGGCGTCACCTTGGGGGTTCAAACAGATGGGTTTGGAAACTTTATACCAGGGGTCTCCAACTATTATGAAAATAGATGCTTTTTATGAGTTCTAGCACAAAACTCAAACAAAAAGCTCCTGGCTGCTATCCAAGCAATGCCACATTGACATTATCCCACCCCTGGTTAGCAACCATCGGCTTAAAAAAGCCAAACGTAATAATATCTGCCAATTAATTTCCAGTAATATTGCCCCAGTCTGTCAGTTTGGTGCATGCATTTGCCTAGCACTCTGTATGTATCCAGTTAGCGATGCTAATGATCGCCGTCTTGTGGCTAGACAGACTTTCCCCAAAAACCTTCAATTAAAATGGATAACTGCATAGTAGGCTCACCTGACAAATATTATATTATTTGTATCAGTTGGGTAGCCATTGTTTTGCAAACTGTGCTGCAGCAGACATTCCTTTCGAGATTAATGCATAATTAAAGAGAATTAACCTCAATTTATCTGATGTGATTTAATCATTGACATGGACTCCGATAATTTCTCATTGTTTGCCAATATATATTTGTAATAAGCCTATTGAGGTAACAATTAAACAAAAAGCTAGAACACATTTTATGGGGCCCCCTTAGTTGTGTATTAACCATTATTTTACCAGTTATATTGACAAAAATCAATTATACACCAAGGACCCGGGGAAGAGTTGCAGAGAAGAACGGGCCTATTTGAAAACTAAAAATAAATGTACACTTTTTTAGTAGCTCTGATGCTAGAAAAGGTTGGATACCCCTACTTTATACCATGGCATTGTTAAATACTCGTTACAGATTGGCTTGAAGGGCATTCTAGAGCGTGCATCATTTCCATATAACGCACAGTACATCAGCATGGTAGAATTCAGTGCTCGAGTTCATTCTTCCACGTTTGAACTGGTTTTGAAAGCAAAAGTCAAATTGAAAACATCATTGGCATTGTTGAATTACATTTTCATAATAGGAAAATAGGACTGCTGGGTTGGTCAGAGATACTTTTGATAAGGGAAATTCCATTGGAACTGTATTAACGCCCATTGTTTAAGTTGCTAATGTGTCGTCAATGGGCCGTGCGGTGCTTTCTGGGACAAGGAAAGCTCTCCTTCGAGGAGTCAATGTGGACGAAAACATTAGCATGAACTTCGTCAACAAGTACAACATTTCTCTCGAGATCATTTAACTTGTTCTCAGTGACATTACGTACTGTTTAGGAAATTTGGCAGGTTTCTCAACTCATACCCTGATTTTGAGAAGGGATTGCATGACGATTAGCATAACCGCGGGATGCTGCATGACAATGTGAACGCGATTGGGTGACAATCTGCTGACCGAGGCATTATAAGTTCCTCCATTGCCCAATGGGAGTCCCTCTGGTTTGGTTAGCTAAATAAGTGTTTGGTTATTAAGGCGACTACTGTAGCTATCAATTAAACTTATTAGCTGCTTCAGTGGATGTGGAACACATTTCTCCTGGTAAATGTGTTAAATTATAGCCATGGTACAAAAGGGATAACCAATGCAGGGGTTCTATGTGTTCTCTGGAAAATAATGCAACTCCCTGGGAGGTAAGTTCCACTCCGCTAGTGCGTCGTAGAACATGCCTTCCACAGAACCCCTTGATTATGCCTTATGTAATTGACAAATCTTTATGCAAGATGTTGAAAATGGTGGGCGTAGCCTACGAAGCATGACACATGCAATGAGGAAATAGGCTAGGAGTTGCACAATACACCAACAGCATTTAACCACCATAAAATATATAAGGAAGGGATACATGTTTTCTAAAGACATTTGTCTGCAGTATCATACAAGAGCATCAACCAGCTGTATACATGCTCACACCTGCAACTGCCAGGGAAGGCTTCACAGAAGCCCCTCTGTTATAGTCTAGGTCCAACAAGGCACGCTGCAGCATACGGCCACACTGCAGCACCTGCCCAAGACCAGATTATCAAAAGCATGCACGTCCAGAACGACACCATTCCCTATATAGATCACTTCTGACCAGAGCCATATGGGCCCAGGTCAAAAGTACTGCATCAAAATAGGGAGCCATTTGGGACAGATGCACTATAGGCCAAGCCAATATAGCCTACTTACCAGGTAGGCCAATTACAGCAGAGGTGAGAGGGATCTATTTCTAACAGAAATAGAATCTGTCAATATATTTCTATGCTTTGCCCCTTCATTGTCGTCATGCATCTCGACTCAATAGACGCCCCATCATGTGAGTTCATCAAGGACATCTGAGACAATGAGATGCCGACCCACTGCAGGTGAGAAACAGAAGACACGTTTTTAGTACAGTAGTTTGCTGATCTGATAAACATTGGTTTCATGTCAGACAGTTCAATTTACAAGACAATATTTGATCAGTCCCCCATGAGTTTATTGATCTTATCCTAGTGTGCCCTCTACTGGACAAGGTTATCATTACCACCAACAGCAAAATCTTTGTCACTAGAACACATGTCAAACTCATTCCGTTGAGGGACAAGTGCTTGCGGGTTTTCGCTCCTCTCCTGTACTTGCGTGATCAATTCAGCTCATTGATTAGTTTTAAACTCCAGTCACCTGGTTGTTTAGGTCTTTATTGCACACAAATTGAAAGGAAATAAAAAGGCATAGAATGAGTTTGACAACCCTGCACTAGACTACTAAACCTGTATATTCTTCTAGAGTACCCCTTTCCCACTGAAGTCAGTTGGCGAAAGCTAATCTAGTTTCATTGAATTGTAAATACGTCTACAGTATCATCTCAACACAAAAAGATAGAAGGGACACTTATGTTATCTAAAGACAGAGTTTGTCTGCAGTATCATACAAGAGCATCAAACTGCTGTATACATGCTCACACCTGCAACTGCCAGGGAAGGCTTCACAGAAGCCCCTCTGTTATAGTCTAGGTCCAACAAGGCACGCTGCAGCATACGGCCACACTGCAGCACCTGCCCAGGACCAGATTATCAAAAGCATGCACATCCAAAGCAAAGGTGAGGGATCCATGATCTTGACACCACAAATATTTTTGCACCTTTATCAGCATGCATCTCCTGACTTCAAGGACACCTGACTCATTGAGATATGTTTCCCCATCTGTAGTGGTTCAGCATAGGAGATTAGTGTTTTAGTAGAGCAGTTTATTGTTGAGATGATAAACATTGGTTTCATATATTAGACAGAATAGACTACTAACTAAACCTATACTATTTTCTATAGTACCCCATTGCCACTGAAGTTAGATAGCTGGCTAGTGAAAACGAATGTAGTTGAATAGTAAATATATTACAGAATTTTAGATTAACACAAAAAAATGGATGGATTAAGGGACAACTTTAAGTTTTCTAAAAGACAAAAGTATGTGTGCAGTATCATGAGCGTCAAACTGCTGTATGTATTCATGCTCACAACTACAACTGCCAGGCTTCACAAAACCCACTGCTTTAGTATACCGCCAAAATAAAGGAAACACTTGAGTAAATGAAGGACACAACGTGTATTGAAAGCTTCCACAGGTGTGGTTTCTGAATTCGTCAAGCAATTAACATCCGATAATGCTTTGGGTCATTTATAAAAATGCCAAGTCGCCTATTACTTTCACTACCATGACTAGAAGAGATTTGCATCTTTGAAAGAGGGGTCTCAAAGCAATAGGTGATTTAAAGTACGTCAGTCACCAGATTTTAACACGCTGCAGCACTACATCACCTGCCCAAAACCAGATGTAGCTACCACTACACCGTGATTGCCAAATGGCACCCTATTTTCTAAGTGCCCTGGTCAAAATAGGGAATACAGTGACATTTGGGACGGATACACATGTTATAAATACAATAGTTACCAGAAACAAGTACCCCCTTTTTTTTATACAAAATGAGACCCCGTCACTTGTTTGGTCTGGTTGGACGTTTAACAAACCTAGCTAGCTAACATTAGCTTTTGTCCGGCAGGTTAACAAGGACACATTTCTTACCATGTGTTTCGGTCATTTCCATCCATGCGAATCATCTCCTTTCCTCAATACATAACATGTAAGGTTTTAACAAAAGTTAAAAATGAGCTCTACTTCGCTAGCTTGCCGCCTCAGACTAGGACAAAATACTTCTTTTGGATTGATTTGGCGGATGGCATCCAATTTAAGCTGCAGACACTGTCACCTACTGTACTGGAGTGAGACCATTCACGACCTACCTATACGGAACAAAAATATAAACGCAACATGAACTGTTCGATGCGCACCAAAAGCTTATTTCGTTCAGATTTTGTGCACTAATTTGTTTATATCCCTGTGTGAGCATTTATCCTTTGACAAATTAACACATCCACTTGACAGGTGTGGCATATCAAGAAGCTGATTAAACAGCATGATCATAACACAGGTGCACCTTGTGCTGCAGACAATAAAAGGCCACTCTAGAATGTGCAGTTTTTCCATACAACACAATGCCACAGATGTCTCAAGTTTTGAGGGAGTGTGCAATTGGCATGCTGACTACAGGAATGTCTACCAGAGCTGTTGCCAGAGAATTGAATATTAATAATGTTAGAGAATTTTGCAGTACGTCCAACCGGCCTCACAACTGCAGTTCACGTGTAACCACGCCAGCCCAGGACCTCCTCATCCAGCTTCTTCACCTGCGGGATTGTCTGAGACCAGCCACCCGGACAGCGGATGAAACTGAGGAGTATTTCTGTTTATCATAAAGCCCTTTTGTGGGGAAATACTAATTCTGATTAGCTGGGCCTGGCTTCCCAGTGGGTGGGCCTATTCCCTCCCAAGCCCACCCATGGCTGCACCCCTGCCTAGTCATGTGAAACCAATAGATTAGGGCCTAATGCGTTAATTTAAATTGACTGATTTCCTTATAATCAAATCAAATTTTATTGGTCACGTACACGTGTTTAGCAGATGTTATTGTGGGTGAGCGAAATGCTTGTGTAACTCCGTTTCTATTTTTGTTTAGTATAGATTCAATTATTTGTGATACAGTACTGTAACATTTGGGAAAAGGAACAATTATCCTGCCAACTATTAGCCTTCTCTTTCAAAATTTAAATAAATAAATAAAAAAGAACTCCACCCCATTATTTACCCTATCTAATCCTACTCCAGACCAATGGTCTGGGGGGACAGAACTCTACCACTCAACACCCCCTGCAACTGTTCTGCAGGAAAAACCTCGCAATCCCAAGTCCTCTGCCACTCTCTTCACTGATTCAGCATACAACACTTTCTGTACTACTCTGACCCTAGCAACCTCAACCTGACTTTCTCTCACCGGACACCTCCGATCTTCAGCCACACGGGCACCCCCACAACTAACACACACAACTTTGTCTACCAAAACTACACATTCCTACGTCTCATGCCCTCCTGCACACTTCTCACATCTAGGACTCTCCCTCCTACATACTGCTGCAACATGACCATAAACCTGACACCTAAAGCACCTAAGTATTTTAGGAACATACACTCTCATGGGATAACTTACACTCCCTACTTAACCTTATCTGGCAAAGACTCTACATCAAAACTTAACAGAAAAGACGTCTTCTCTGTTTCCCCACGCTCTCCACCGGATCTGCGTTTCACCAAACGTGTCACAGACACCGGGATTCTTCACTTTCAATTGATTTTCCTCAACATTTAATGCCACCCCAGTTATCACTCCTTTCAACCGTGCCCTGCTACCGACAGCATTTCTTGTCCCTATTCGTGTGATCCAGAGCGTCCGCTCCCTCTGGGCTGAAGAAACACAATAAATCATCATTAGTCCACTCCTAGTTACAGTACTTAGCAACTCAACAGTCCCCAACCTCTTCTCCATCCAACCTACCACCACATTTGGATCAGCCAAAATGCACGGATCCATTCTCTCCACAAATCTTAATCCCACTGGGCCAGAATCATCCTTTACATCCTCGGTCCGAGGCCCTTCCACGGTGGTCCTCACTGCAGGAACTTCATCCATACTCTCGTCAGGGTTCCATTTCTGAGCTACTGGAACACTTTTCCCTCTTTTTGCACTCAACGCCAATCTTCCTCTCCACACTGCTTCCCTCTACTTCTTCTCAACAGTCATAACTGCACCTACCACCACATCTAATTAATCTTCACTCTCGTCAACTCTCCATTTCTCCCTGGCTCTGGCCAGGGAGAAACTAAATCCTACTGTACCTGCCAGCCCCGTTGCTCTTAAAAAAGATATTTGAGACTAAATCTAATGACGTTCTACTCAATATATTTGTGAAACTAATTTCCTGTATCCCCTTTTCCCTCATATATCCCCTTTTCCCTCATACTAGAGGGAAAATGGGATACTCTCTCTCTCTTGCTCTCTCTCTTTCCCTTTGAGAGCCACCTCTCTTTCCCACTGACCACACTGTAGCAATGCATTCTCAATGGTTTCTGTTTCCTGGCAATAATCACACTTCCCTGTTGGATGCTTTCCGATCACATTTAAAGTCTTATTCAACCGTCTGCATCCCACCCTTAATCTTCTAAAAAATAACCTCTCTTCGGTCCCTTTCTAGCATCTTCCCCTCCCCGACTTTCCTCTGTACTTGAAATAAATGCCTGCCCTTAGTATCACTATTCCACTGCTCCTGCCATCTTTGCACCACCACTGTCTATATCAGGCTTTCTGCCTTTGCCTTGCTCATTGAAACTACTTTTCCTGGGTCAGTGTCAGAGCTTCCATACCTGCAGAAATGTAGAGACATTTTGGTATTGTGGATAAAAATACATCATCATGATCCTACAATACAAGCCCATTGTGCCTCCTAGTGATTGCAGAGTATATCAATGGATCTGGTATTAATACTTCTGGAAGTAATCATCTCCATATTTACAATATAATCTGTAGTCAGTGATTTCAATTTACTGGAGTTAGTCGGTGTTAAATCAGTCTTACTAGACAGAGTGAGTAGCAGGGTTGTGATAGAAGCAGTAGAAAGGAACATGGTGATCTCTTCTGTTGGAACCAGAGGTGGTATCAGAGAAGAGATGTCTTCACACACTTCTGTCTTCACTTCAGTGCAGCTCTGAAACTCCCAACGCCTCCTATAAAGAGCAGTTTACTGTACTGAAACCGTCAGCCAGCCCCCCCCCCCCCTTCAATAACCAGCCACCCATACACACTTCATCTACTATTTTCATAGTCAATGGACAGTTTAGCAATTATATTTTTTGTAGCTTTTGAGTTCAATAAGAACTTTATGATTTATCATTATGAAAAGGGGTATGAATTGTGATATCATTAAAAGGCCTGGAACGTCCTCTCAAAGGTACAACAGGCCCTAAAACCGTGGCATGTATGGCCTTAGAGACAAAATAAAAACTAATGTCCATTAGAGAGCACAAAAATGAATTGTTAGGTTTCAGGAGGATATACAATGCCTTCGGAAAGTATTCAGACCCCGTGACTTTTTCCATATTTTGTTACGTTACAGCCTTATTCAAAAATGTATTAAATTGTTTTTTTTCCACTTATCAATCTACACAAAATACCCCATAATGACAAAGCAGAAACAGGTTTGCTAATTTACAAAAAAAATTAAATAAAACATGAAATATCACATTTGCATAAGTATTCAGACCCTTTACTCAGTACTTTGTTGAAGCACCTTTGCCAGCGATTACAGCATCGAGTCTTCTTGAGTATGATGCTACAAGATTGGCAAACCTGTATTTGAGGAGTTTCTCCCATTCGTCTCTGCAGATCCTCTCAAGCTGTCAGGTTGTTGCACAGCTATTTACAGGTCTCTCCAGAGATGTTCGGTCGGGTTCAAGTCCGGGCTCTGGCTGGGCCACTCAAGGTCGTTCAGAGACTTGTCCCAATGTCACTCCTGCGTTGTCTTGGCTGTGTGCTTAGGGTCGTTGTCCTGTTGGAAGGTGAACCTTCACCCCAGTCTGAGGTCCTGAGCACTCTGGAGCAGGTTTTCATCAAGGATCTCTCTGTACTTTGCTCCATTCATCTTTGCCTCGATCCTGACCAGTCTCCCAGTGCCTGCCGCTGAAAAACATTGCCACAGAATGATGCTGCCACAACCATGCTTCACTGTAGGGATGGTGCCAGGTTTCCTCCAGACGTGGCGCTTGGCATTCAGGCCAAAGAGTTCAATCTTGGTTTCATCAGACTAGGTGCCTTTTTTGCAAACTCCAAGCGGGCTGTCATGTGCCTTTTACTGAGGAGTGGCTTCAGTCTGGCCACTATCATAAAGGCCTGATTGGTGGAGTGCTGTAGAGATGGTTGTCCTTCTGGAAGGTTCTCCCATCTCCATAGAGGAACTAGAGCTCTGTCAGAGTGACCATCGAGTTCTAGGTCACCAAACAATTATTTTGACCTCATGGCTTGGTGTTTGGTCTGACATGCACTGTCAACTGTGGGACCTTACATAGACAGGTATGTACCTTTCTAAATCATGTCCAATCAATTGAATTTACAACAGGTGGACCAATCAATTGAATTTACAACAGGTGGACTCCAATCAAGTTGTAGAAACATCTCAAGGATGATAAATAGAAACAGCATGCACCTGAGCTCAATTTCGAGTCTCATAGCAAAGGGTCTGAATACTTATGTAAATAAGGTATTTCTGTTTTTTATTCTTAATACATTTGCAAAAAGGTTTAAAAAAAACTGTTTTCGCTCTGTCATTATGGGGTATTGTGTGTAGATTGCTCAGAATCATTTTTATTTAATTCATTTTAGAATAAGGCTGTAACGTAACAAAATGTGGAAAAAGTCAAGGGATCTGAATACTTTCCGGAGGCACTGTATATACACTAGATATGGCGTGGCGTCTTCTTTTCCTCTCAGAAGCATCTTCTGTCTGTCTGGTATCTAATATGACATAATGCATGGAGGTCATAAAACATGTAGCAGTAAACCTTTTGTGTTTTCATTTTCAACGTGGAATCATGAGCAAGCTGAATCATGATCTGGAGTAGAAAATCACAGACTACTTTTATTATCACCTCCCTGTGTCATCGATCTGAATGTTTATGCATCTCAAATAGCCTATTCCCTATATAGGACACTACTTTAGACTAGGGCTCTGGTCAAAAGTAGTGTACTATATAGGGTAGAGTGTATCATTTGGGAAGCAGACATGTTTGTAAAAGAATGTGGGTGTGTATGTGCACTGAATTGTGGTTTGAGACCACATTTCGGGTCCTCTTCTTCTGTATCACGGTGCAGCTGTTGTCTCAGTTTCCAGTTTGTCTGTCCCCTCCCCCCCCCCCCCCCCCCCCCTTTGGCACAAAAAAACCCAGAGATCTCACACCTGGACAAGTGTAGAGGACATCACTGCACACTCACTAGGCACCTCTGAGAATGAGAGAAATTCTTGCAAAAGTCTACAATTTTTAATTGTAGAGGGAAATGTAGCTCAAGGAGTGGAATAGTCCATGGAATAGTCAATGGCAATGTAAAAGCAGACAAAATATTACTTCAAACTTGACCTATTCTGAAGAAATGTCTGAGAGTAGGATTATCCTGAATACATCTTGTGTTTATTAAGTTTATTAAGTTTTGAAGATCTTGAACATTTCAAAGATGCCTTTGAAGATGCTGTTTCTGATCATGCTTCAAGACCTACTTCTGTTTTTGGGGTTATATGATTGAAAAAGAAAAGTCAATTACTAAATGAGAAGAAAAACATAACGTTATCTTCTTCATAACAACTACAGGGTCAAGAAATGAAGATGATGACTGATGATGTGTTGTTTGAGACGTTCATTGCCAGCTGTAAAGCTGTGTAACACAGTGGCTGACAGTATTGGAGTTAAGCCTCACGTTGACTAAAACAATCCCCTGCAGTCTGACAGCAGACTGCTTGCACCTTCCCTCCGCAAGTCCTCCTGGATCTGCCTCAAGGTGTTTTCCCAGCAGCACTGAGTACAGTACTTCGGACTCTTTCACTCATCTGACAGGGCTGTAGCTTGTCCACACAGGCGCCGGACCAACTGACACTGCTGCTCGTCGACGAGGGGTGTGCCGACCTGGAGCTTGTTCACATATGTGGTGTGGCCACCTCCAGTGAAGCTTCCATGTAAAATGTGGACGTGGCGTTAATCTGTGAGGACACCTGCAGGTCACGGAGGGGAGCAGTATCACCGTCTAAAGAGTCCTTCACGTCTTCGAGTTCGAGTGGGTTTTTCGTTCCCATGAGGGAAGGCCTGTATGTTGTCACAGAGTGGTGGTTCATTGTCAGTTGGGCTATCGATAAGTTTGTCGTCCGGGCGGCTTGGCTTTACCCTCCGTACAGGTCTGTAGGACATCAGCGCTGGATGGAGCATTCATCTCTTGAGAGGGCTGGTTCAGGTTTTTTATCAGGAATACTTTGAACCACCGGGAGGACCTTCAAATTATCCAAGACGTACACAGCATACTCTGTAATCATCCTCATGTTCATCATGAACCAGTACTTGGCTGACGATACTTTAACCTGGACGCAGAAGAATGTAGCCAAGGAGGAAACTCCATGGACTTCCGATAGGCAACATCCTTTAAGGGGGTCTCATCTCTAGAGAAGAGAAAACACATCAAGTTCTTTAACAGACTGAGGAGAAAAAGGGAGGCTTCACAGTCACACCATGGCCATTGGAGCAGCTTTAGGATTTGATTGGAGCTTCTTTAGGATTAGAGAAGATTTCTGCTCCTAATTAGTGATTATCAACAAACTGAATCACAGCTCCTCACACCCGCTATCTGTGGCTACCTGACAACCGTCCACTCTGCGGTCCTGGCATTTGTCGGCTGCCCAGCTGCTTAGTCCAAGCCTGTTCCTGCATTCCCCGGTCCCACATTTCCACGGTGGCCTCCACTCCATCAGCTGGTCACTCAACGCTCCGGTCTGGGTTCCACCTGGATACAGCAACCTATCTATCTAATCATGTCATTCATGGTCATTCTCGCTGACTTTAACTTGTTACTCTGCAGAATCATGTCATTCATAGACACTTTCACGGAAAACGTGTTATTCTAACAAATAGCATGTTAATTATGAACATTCCAATGGACGTTTAGAATGTTTCATATAGATACTGTACATGATATTCTATCACGTTTATTGCTGACTGTCTACTATCTATGCTGACTGTCTACTATCTATGCTGACTGTCTACTATCTATGGTGACTGTCTACTATCTATGCTGACTGTTTTTGCTAAGTGTTGTGTTGTGGCCATGTGTTTCTGCCCCGTTGCGTTTTGATATCTGTTCTCCTTATGCTGTAACTTTTGTGTTTGTCATATGTCCCTGTCCTTCTGTCTGTCTTGTCCTGTGATTTCAATGTTGTTTTGCTATTTTATGTATCGCTCTGCACTTCTCAGTCGTCACTGGCCAGGCTGTCATTGTAAATAAGAATTTGTTCTGAATGAACTTGCCTGGACCATCTAACATGAAGTTGTAAAACACTGAACTTCCTTTTTAAATACACCATTGGGAAAACCATCTTCCAGGTTGGCAAAAACAAATCTAATGTAATGTGTATTCTAACTTTATATATTTACATTAGCTACAGTATTGTAGGGAATACATGCCCAATAAAAAATACTTAATTAATTTGCAAAACATTAGGAAAACATTCCATGATAGACTGACCAAGTGAATCCAGGTGAAAACTGAGATCCCTTACTGATGTCACTTGTTAAATCCACTTCAATCAGTGTGGACAAAGGGGAGGAGACAGGTTAAAGAAGGATTTTTAAGCCTTGAGACAATTGAGACATAGATTGCGTGTGTGCCATTCAGAGGGTGAATTGGCAAGACAAAAGATATAAGTGCCTTTGAACGGGGTATGGTAGTAGGTGCCAGGCACACTGGTTAGAGTGTGTCAAGAACTGCAACGCTGCTGTTTTTTTTTACCCTCATCAGTTTCCCGTGTGTATCAAGAATGTTCCACCACCCAAAGGACCTCCAGCCAACTTGACACAACTGTGGGAAGCATTGGAGTCAACATGGGCCAGCATCCCTGTGGAACGCTTTCGACACCTTTTAGAGCCCATGCCTCGACAAATTGAGACTGTTTTGAGGGCAAAAGGGGGTGCAACTTAATATTAGGAAGGTGTTCCTAATGTACAGTATTGTACATTCAGTGTAGTATGTACTTCATGGCTGGTATGTCCCTGTATGACCTAACCAACAAATGTATGTCTAATATGCTAACCGATTGAAATTCAAACACCTACCAAGAGGGTGTGTCCTGCTCAAGGTTGGTCTCAAAGGTTTCTACAATATATATATATATATATATATATATATACACTGCTCAAAAAAATAAAGGGAACACTTAAACAACACAATGTAACTCCAAGTCAATCACACTTCTGTGAAATCAAACTGTCCACTTAGGAAGCAACACTGATTGACAATAAATTTCACATGCTGTTGTGCAAATGGAATAGACAACAGGTGGAAATTATAGGCAATTAGCAAGACATCCCCAATAAAGGAGTGGTTCTGCAGGTAGGGACCACAGACCACTTCTACTTACTATGCCTGTGATATGTGGTTGTCCCACCTAGCTATCTTAAGATGAATGCACTAAATGTAAGTCGCTCTGGATAAGAGCGCTGCTAAATGACTAAAATGTAATTCTATAAGGTAGTGTACAATAGATTGTATAAGACAGGTAAATATGCTATAATATATATTTATCCTCTGTGTTGCATCATATCTTCCTTGACTTACTGTTTTTCTCAATCGCGTACAATCATTTTTAGGATCTGTGTTGAAACATATCTATAGCAGAACACCAACGATGAAATGTTCAAATACATTTTTTTGGGAGCTGCAGAGTGTCAAGGCCAGCCTGAAGAGAAGCTATCTCAGTGGGGCCACGCAGCAGAGATCCATTGAGGAGCTGCAGAGGAAGTTGGATGAGGTGGAAGTCAGGGCCTTGTGGATGGAGAGAGACCTTGAAGAGACATCTCATCAACTGAAGGGAGAGCAGAGCAGGGCCTCCCAGCTGGAGATGGCTCTGAAAGGCAGACTTAAGATCAGCGAGGAGTCTGGGACCAGGGCCTCCCAGCCGGAGAAGGAGATGGGAGATATGGAGGCCAGACTGCAGGGCGAGGAGAGCAGGGCCTCTCAGCTGGCCAGATGTCACGCCCTGACCTGAGTGTATTTCTCTATTTTGTTAGGTCAGGGTGTGGGGTGGGCATTCTATGTTTTGTATTTCTTTGTGTTGGGCCGAGTATGGTTCCTAATCAGAGGCAGCTGTCTATCGTTGTCTCTGATTAGGAATCATACTTAGGCAGCCTTTTCCCACCTGTGTTTTGTGGGTAGTTATTTTCTGTTTTGTATTTCGTTACCTGACGGAACTGTTTGGCTTTTCGGTTTGTTTCTTTGTTGTAGTGTTTTCATTGTTTAATAAACCATAATGAACACTTACCACGCTGCGCTTTGGTCCCCTCTCTACGACAGCCGTAACACCAGAGCTTTGAATGACGAGCAGAACGCCTGTGACGAGCTAAGGAGTGAGCTAGGGAAAATGGAGGAGAAGAAGCATTAGCTGGAGAATAACTTGGCTGAAAGTGAAACAGTCTCGGCTATCTGCACCCAGCTGAGGAGGGAGATCCAGGCTAATGTGAACAAAGTGGAGCAGTGGCTGGTGCAGAGGATCTCCTTTGAGCAGCTCAAGGCTGAGCTGGAGGGCAAGATGGCAATAATGAAGAGAGGCATTCTGAAAAAGAGCCTGGGGCCAGCACTGAGCTGGCCACAAAGCTGGGGAAAGCGGAGAAGGAGATTGGCAGACTCTGGCAGCCCAGCGGGCAGTCTGAAGAGGAGAAATCATTGCTTTGAAGATTTGATTGAGATAAACCAAAGTAATTTGTTAGGTAAAGAGTTAGCCTGTTTATGTTAATTGTGCCACAAGCCAATGTGTGATTATAATGTGCTATACTTTCTTTCAGATGCTCAGCAATAGGAGGGGTGCTGCTGCCTTCAGAAGATGATTAAAGAGAACATTAAAGGCCCAATGGAATCAAAAACCCAAATTCCCTGTGTTTTGTACTGTCACGACGTGGTCCTTTCTGGGTGTAGACTCTACCAAAGGACAAGACTATACCACGTGGAGCATTGGCTAGACGGCTGGAAATGGTTCAACTCTGAGATTATCGATTCACTACAGAATAAGTGAGACATTTTAGACGACACGAATTACTAGTCTGTAGCAAGAAATAACGTAAACCTAGGACGAGAATACCGACAACCGCCGAAACATCTATTCTATGAGAACTCTGAAGTATCAATTCTAACAACCATGAAATACTTTGATCCTCGGGGAAACGCAACCAGAGAGACTCTGATGAACTCTCCAGCAGACAGACCGGATTCCAAGAGAGAAGACAACGACATACGGGCATAAATATAAATTGCAATTTCTTTTCGAATGAGAGCGGTCGTTCATGTAAAGTATTAGCAGTTTCTATAAGTGTAGTAATCCTCTGAGTTTCCCGCTCTTGAACCGCACACCCCTTTCTTTTGTCTACCAAACCGTCATATCGGTTTAGTCCGCTAGGGACTTTTCTTTGTATCATGTAGCAACCCAATGTATAATATCTACTGTTTGTTTGTTTTGTATTTCTGTGATTTGATTAGTTAGTACATAAATAATTAAGCCAATTTGTATATCTCTGTCAAAGGAATTTTCTATCCTAATGAATTATTAACAATCAATAAGCCTTGACTAATCCCCAGGGTTTGTAAGACACTGGGTTCATAATTAGGCAAGGACTCAGCTTTCTGCAAAAGGCCTGTTCAGTTTATTCAGAGAACGTTCTCAGGTCCAAATTACAAAGATGTTCATTTTATCCTCTCTCCGCTTACGCACACACATCCACACCCAAAAGTAGATAACCTACGCACACACATACGCACAGACAGTAGGTGAACAGTATCTCCTCCTTGACCTCCTACCACTGTTCCAGCACTGCCTGTTCCTTTCCCCATAGATTAGGAGAACCTTGAAGGCTCCTCCCGGTATCTCTAAATACACACATTTCTCTCCCTTTCCAGCCTCTACTAGACCTTTATGAGACTAACGTTCAGTGCATTAATTATTAATTATCCATGCTACATAACTACTAATTAATGATGGATTATTGATTCATTTACCCTTATTAGATCATTCTCTTATCAATCGCTGACTCATAATTTATGCTAGGGTTCGTGCAGATAACCAAGAATTTTACGACGTTCAGATGAGACTGATAGAAGGTAAAGAATAATTAATGATTGACTGCTATTGATATAAAAGATCTTCAGGTCTTTAAGAGTGGATTCGGAAGATAGCCACTCTATATAAACGAATGCTTCCGTGGTGCCCCGGATTCCTAATGAGTTAGTTATTGCCTGATTAATTTAATCAAACAATTAAACGTTAGGTAATCAATTTGAAAATAGTACGTCATCTCATTTAATCATAGTAAAGACACAACAGTACATATTTCCACACTATGAGGTTAGAAAAATACTATGAAATTGTGACAATTATGATAATGCCCTTTTAGTGTAAGAGCTGTTTGAAAAGGCTGGCTGAAATTTCAGACTGTTTTGGCCTGCCTGGTTACATCACCAAGTGGTAGATTAGGTCATAGACCAATAAGAAAGAGTTCCAAACCTCTCTGCCAATAACAGCTTTTTCTCCCCTTCCCTACTCAGACCACTCTCAGGAAAAATTCTTGCTTGAGAAATTGCACTTTGCTAAGAAGCTATTTTTGTTTATTTTTTTACCGCCCCACCCCACCCCCACACCCTTTCTTCTTATTGGGTCTGGGATGATGCATTTTTTCTGTATTAAACCAATAAAAAAAATGGATGAAGCAATATGCTGCGTTTGTGGTTTCATTCATCAAGTCTTGACAACCCTATAGCTATACTTCTATGTCATTACATTTCATAAGCTACAGTAGTAGTAGTAGCTACTGAGTACGATCTGTTCATCTTCACTCAGTAACATCAGTCTCTCATTCTTTAATGAGAGGAGAAGATCAATTCATGGTCAGTTATATAACAGTGACCATGGGTCATCTCTAGAACATTAGGTAATCTCTAGAACGTTATGGCCTAGGCTACTTCTTGGGCTGACGGGTTGGAGTGTTCCCAGGAATCCAAATGGAATTCAAAATTCTATGTTTGCTACACATTCTGACCATAAGAAAAATGGAGAGAAAGCTATTTTCATTGGTTAGGCATTTAGAATATCCAGTTATATAACATTATTCCTGCACTCAGAGAGATCATGCGTAGAAGCATAGCAGGTTCACAAGGGTAGCCTATTGCGTTATGTATATTTTACCCATTTGTCATGTAATCTATGAAATTAAATAAATAATTCATATAGTAACTATATTTTCCTGTAAGGGAACTTCTTTTGTTGAGTGCATCATACAGCAATCACATTGCACATCCATATCACGTAAGCAATTGTGAGTAAAACTCATGCCAAAAATAGATCACAGTTCATGGAACTTCTGTCTCCTGTAAATTCAAAAAGATGGCCACTAGATGGAGCCATACGCCCTTTTATGTAGAGAATTTGTAAATGAAAAAGTCCTTCTAAAGACAGTTGTTTTGATGATTGACGGATGGACCATTGAAATTGTTGTCCCTCAAGATCACGTGATGCCATAAGAAAGACTACATAGAACTACTATCGTCCCAAGAAGATTGCCAGTTCTGAGATCAGCAGCACTAGCCCTGCTTCATCATCATCATTATCATCATCATCACCACCAACATTTACCTCTGTTCAACAATCATATCAATAACACTTAATCATCACAGAATCCCTTCAATAAGGTAAACTTTGGAGTGAAATTAAAAAGGATCAAAACAATGATGTTCCCCAAAGTCAAGAGTTGCCGACTAAACTAGAGCAAAGCCAGAGCACAGCTCCATTGATTACCATGATGCATTGCATGCCTCTCCTCTCCTTTCCAATTCAACTCTAATCATCAGCGGGGCTATGTGTGAGAGGGGTGGTTGTGGTGGAGCTGTTTACTCTTTGCTGAAAGTTTTGGGGCTGACTGGGTGTCTGTCTGTCTGCCTGTAGCTGAAAGCGCTCTCCCTCCCTCTGTGGAGGCCAATCACCAGTGAGTGAGTGATGAGGAGCGTGCCTCCTTTGATCCCTGCTTCATTCTGGGCACGGGGCACCCCCTCCTGTCTGCCATTACTCCTGTCCTGCTGATTAGAACATTAGAACAGAACAGCAACCTTCTGGAGCAGACTGATAAAGGCCCCAGGGTGGGTAGGATCTTTCCCAGCGTGGACAGGGATGGTTTGTTGTGTAGCTGTAAACCTCATGGAACCTTTGGCTAGTTTCTATAGCTAGAAAGGACTAACTAGACTAACTAGAATGAACCGCTGGTCACGTTGGACCGAAAGAGTTACCTGTATAGCTAGCTGATCAAGTGAATGTTCCGGTCTTCAGTTGATATAGTATTGCTAGTTACTGCACACTGGTCTGAGATGTGTTGTAGGATGACCACAGTCGTGGTGATACACCCTGCCCATTTGTTTGTTTTTCTAAACGACCCATCTGATTGGGGCAGAGAGCTTAGCTTGGACCGCCACACTACGGTAACAGACTACCAGGACTATTTGCATTGACCCCCCCCTTTTTTTTACGCTACTGCTACTCGCTGTTTATTATCTATGCATAGTCACTTTACCCCTACCTACATGTACCCCCCCACATTGACTCGGTACTGGTATCCTTTGTATATAGCCTTGCTATTGTATTGTGGTTTTTATTTTTACATTTTTTACTTTAATTGATTTAGTAAATATTTTCTTAATTCTTATTTTTCTTAAAACTGCATTGTTGGTTAAGGTCTTGTAAGTAAGCATTTCACGGTAACACCTGTTGTATTTGATTCGATTTTCATGCAAGGTTAAAGGGCAGGTGTGTAATACTAAATAGGGGGTGCTTATATTTGTCCTGTTACACACTTGTACAAGTGTGTAATGAAAATGTGTTTCTTGCATATCCCAACTCCCCCTGGGACACCTGTAGGGAGTGGGGTCACAGCCAGAGTCACTATTGTCCTGCACCCCTGGAGCAAATGGGGTGAAGTGCTTTGCTCAAGGGTACAGCGACACATTTTTCACCTTGTCAGCTCCATGATTCGAACCAGCAACCTATCAGTTAGTGGCCCAATGCTCTAACCTCGAGGCTCCCTGTATGTGTGTGTGTGTCAGCAGAGAGAGAAAGTGTGGGTGTAAAGTTATTCACTTTTCATGGGGCAGATGGCACGGTGATAAATAATTGTGGTGCAGCAAAGAGGAGGCTCTGGGGAGGGAGGGAGGGAGGGAGGGAGGGAGGGGAAGAGGGAGGGAGAGGGAGAGATAAATAAATATGAGAGGAGTGGGTAGAGACAGAGAGAGCCACATGAGAGAGAACCCAGCTAGCATATAACGTTCTGAGAACCATATATTACTTAGAGCTTGGTGAGAGTGTGGTTGTCCTATGGTTATTTTACATACAACCTTCCCACAACTTTCTGGAAATTTAACAAAAAAACATTATCTACATTACTTTAACAGAACGTTTCCTAAAAGTTCAAACATGTTTACATTTCATTTTAATTTGGGTAATGTTCTAGGAACATCCTCTCCAATTGGTTTGACATTGATAATGTTGTCAAATAGTTCAAAGAACGTTATGAAACAATATTCTTCTGTGGGAATTTTAGTGCTTCAGCATAACGTTTCCTACAGTTTTCCATATGGTTCTATTTAGTCATGTTCTCACATAGATCGGTGAAAGTTAGAAAACTTTTCATAAAAACCACAAGAGAACTTAAGTAACATTCTAAGAATGTTATTGAAAAACATATACATTCCGTTGTCTGCATCAACAAAACTCTCTTAAGTGTGTTCAGGTGAGTTGGTCATAATGAGTGCTTGTTACCTTTGAAATGGGGTCTGTTTGAATAGACTAAAATGAACAGCTTTGTATGAGTAAAAATAAATATGGCATATTAGTTCCATCCTAGAGGCGCAGTGGACTAACTCCATGGCTAGAAAACAGAAAGCATAGCTTAGAAATTCGCTGATGCTGTGCCACAATAAAGAAAAAAATGTATTCGCATGATTAATGCCTAAGCAAATGAATTTCCATCTGTGCTTGGAGTTCAAAACAGTTAGCCCAAACTAAGCTAGCATTGTTATCAAAAAACGTATTCAGAACATCATTTTTATTATCTTCAAATAACCTATAACTTCCATTCAAAGAAACTTTCAGTGAACCATAGTAAAACATTCTCAGAACCTCCCTGCAACCTAAACATTAAGGTTCCCAGAACAGGGAACTGTAATTCACTTCCGTTGTCAGAAAGTTTTTTTTTCTCCCTCAGTTTTACCAGTCAGGAAACGTAGGGCTTCGTACCCAGAACCAATGGAAAACCAAAAACATACTTTCCCACAACTTCCAAAGAACCAAATGTTCTAGCTGGGAGCACCCCCGCCCCCCACACTCCACTCCACTCCTCTCTCTGTTCTTCCATCCCTCCATATCCCAGGCTGTATGGGAAAATCTATATCAGTAATCTCGGGAGCTGACATGTCTCATGTCTCAAGCTCCCAGCTCACATGACAATCTCAGTCACTGCCATTTATAGATAACTTGCATCTTCCTTTCCTCCCTCCACCTCCTCCTCCTCCTCTCCATTCGACCCTCACGGAGGGCGAGGCTGATGAAGACAAACGACGCCTTTCAGTTTTCCATCACCATCTGCTTCCCAGGAACAGATGAGGTGGAAAATCCCTGGGAATTTCTTCCCGGTATTCCGTATGGGTCTCGCTCCCGCAAGCCTGGAATTGGATGGGATTACAAATGGGGTGGGAAAGCTGTACAGGCTTTGGTTGAGTTGTCAACCAATGTGAAATTAACCAAATATTTCACCATGTCACATGATTTAGGTAAAACAATTGGGCGAAAAAAAGAGAAAAATTCCCATACATTGATGACTTTTTGCAAATCCAAATCAGTTTTCCATGCTGATTCAACTTCATCACAAATCATTTTGTGGAAATAACGTTCCTTCGATCAGTTTTTGCCCAGTGGGTCTGCTTTTGAACAGCAGAGGTTCTTACTCCAGCTGAATACATAAATACATTAATGAATTAAGCTAACTTCAACAAGGATGGGACCATTTTAAAAGAATCCCAAGTACGAGGCTTCACATGGTACTTTCAATGTATAGTAGTCTGGGTTATTTCACATATCACACATACTGATACTTGTAAAGTAGACGCATGGAAGGAATACAAAACAAGAGAAGTGTCTACCAAGGAAATATAAACCATACAACCTGATGACTGACAGAAATAGAGTGCTAGATAAATGGTAAGTAATCAAGGTAGTAATGATGATGGGGCGCAGGTGTGCGTAGTGATGGGTTGCCAGGTTCACGTAATGATGGGTTGCCAGGTCCGGCGGTTAGTAAACCGGCAACGTTGAGCGCCGGAGCGGGGCAGTGGGAGTGGACTGTACAGATTGACATAATGTTCCACTATACACTGCAGTATTCGTGGCTAACTCATACTAGTTATTTTGCAGAAATACAACCATACAACGCCCAGAGGGTACTGGTGAAAAATAGGGTGTCATTTCGGATTCTACAGGTTTCATGCAGTACAGTGTCTCTGGAATGCTGTGTGTGTGTGTCTGTGTGTGTGTGTGTGTGTGTGTGTGTGTGTGTGTTACGAATTCTCTGCTGGTGACTTTTATCAGCACCCCACATCCTTTCAAGTCTAGGGGTACCATAAACCGGCCTCTCAAACGCTCTCTGACCTGTGTGACCTGGGCCCTGATTGGTTGCTGGGGCAGTGGCTAGGGCAGTTGCTAGGGGGTCCAGACACCGTTCTACTCTTCAGGTCAGACACTGTTCAGTCTCCTCCAAGCAGTGACAGACAGAGCAGCAAGGCCCATCTGTCCCGCACAGCAACATCTAGACTCGTAGATCTGGACTGGTGGGATGGTGGGCGTGCCCAAAGTGAGTTGTGTGACATTTGTATTTTGTTCTTCATAGTTAGTTTCCACTATTGCCTATTGTATGTTGCCTCTGTGTGTTCACTATGTTCTGTAATATGTGCAGGTAGCGTGTCCATGTATACGGTCCTCCCTTTGTTAATAGCTTTGTGACTCTACTTGTGCTATTAGTTATTGTGTTGTGTACAGTGTATTCATTACCCCTGTTTCCTGTCCATTATAGAACCACCATTTCATTCCTGTGTGTGTCAATCAAGTATCCTTGTGTGGAACTCTGAGGTTGCCTCATTCCTCTCTCACCAGGGGAGGTGCTAGCGGGTCACAGATCAGCCCAGAGAGTCGTTCTCTTTCATTAAGTCTGTGTGTGTGTGTGTGTGTGTTTGTGTGTTTGTGTGTGTGTGTGTGTGTGTGTGTGTGTGTGTGTGTGTGTGTGTGTGTGTGTGTGTGTGTGTGTGTGTGTGTGTGTGTGTGTGTGTGTGTGTGTGTGTGTGTGTGTGCTTAGTTACACCTCTACTTGAGGACAGAATGCCCTTCAAAGAAAGCAGTCTATTTCACTTAGCTAGGCACCTTGAGCCACTAACACAGGCAGCAAGCAGCCCTGAAACACAGCAACCAAGCCAGTAATTACTGCTTCACTTCTCTCTCATTCATTCCGCTCTCTTTCCTTCCTCTCTTTGTCTGGTGGTACGGTCTCCACACAAAAGAGTAGCTCAGAAAAAACAACCCGGCCTTACAGTGAGGGAAAAACGTATTTGATCCCCTGCTGATTTTGTACATTTGCCCACTGACAAAGAAATGATCAGTCAATTTTAATGGTAGGTTTACTTGAACAGTGAGAGACAGAATAACAACAAAAAAATCCAGAAAATCGCATGTCAGAAATGTTATAAAATGATTTGCATTTTATTGAGGGAAATAAGTATTTGACCCCTCTGCAAAACATAACTTAGTACTTGGTGGCAAAACCCTTGTTGGCAATCACAGAGGTCAGACGTTTCTTGTAGTTGGCCACCAGGTTTGCACACATCTCAGGAGGGATTTTGTCCCACTCCTCTTTGCAGATCTTCTCCAAGTCATTAAGGTTTTGAGGCTGACGTTTGGCAACTCGAACCTTCAGCTCCCTCCACAGATTTTCTATGGGATTAAGGTCTGGAGACTGGCTAGGCCACTCCAGGACCTTAATGTGCTTCTTCTTGAGCCACTCCTTTGTTGCCTTGGCTGTGTGTTTTGGGTCATTGTCATGCTGGAATACCCATCCACGACCCATTTTCAATGCCCTGGCTGAGGGAAGGAGGTTCTCACCCAAGATTTGACGGTACATGGCCTCGTCCATCGTCCCTTTGATGTGGTGAAGTTGTCCTGTCCCCTTAGCAGAAAAACACCCCCAAAGCATAATGTTTCCACCTCCATGTTTGACGGTGGGGATGGTGTTCTTGGGGTCATAGGCAGCATTCCTCTTCCTCCAAACATGGCAAGTTGAGTTGATGCCAAAGAGCTCCATTTTGGTCTCATCTGAACACAACACTTTCACCAGTTGTCCTCTGAGTCATTCAGATGTTCATTGGCAAACTTCAGACGGGCATGTATATGTGCTTTCTTGAGCAGGGGGACCTTGCGGGCGCTGCAGGATTTCAGTTCTTCATGGCGTAGTGTGTTACCAATTGTTTTCTTGGTGACTATGGTCCCAGCTGCCTTGAGATTATTGACAAGATCCTCCCGTGTAGTTCTGGGCTGATTCCTCACCGTTCTCATGATCATTGCAACTCCACGAGGTGAGATCTTGCATGGAGCCCCAGGCCGAGGGAGATTAACAGTTCTTTCGTGTTTCTTCCATTTGCGAATAATCGCACCAACTGTTGTCACCTTCTCACCAAGCTGCTTGGCAATGGTCTTGTAGCCCATTCCAGCCTTGTGTAGGTCTACAATCTTGTCCCTGACATCCTTGGAGAGCTCTTTGGTCTTGGCCATGGTGGAGAGTTTGGAATCTGATTGATTGATTGCTTCTGTGGACAGGTGTCTTTTATACAGGTAACAAACTGAGATTAGGAGCACTCCCTTTAAGAGTGTGGTCCTAATCTCAGCTCGTTACCTGTATAAAAGACACCTGGGAGCCAGAAATCTTTCTTATTGAGAGGGGGTCAAATACTTATTTCCCTCATTAAAATGCAAATCAATTTATAACATTTTTGACATGCGTTTTTCTGGATTTTTTTGTTGTTATTCTGTCTTTCACTGTTCAAATAAACCTACCATTAAAATGATAGACTGATCATTTCTTTGTCAGTGGGCAAACGTACAAAATCAGCAGGGGATCCAATACATTTTTCCCTCACTGTATATCATGTAAGTTAGCTTGGAAAGGAATGGAAGAGACATAGTTCCAAATGAAATAAATGAGGTACTGATTTGCAGTTATGTTGAGCTGAGCAACATTTATCAAATGATGCTTATGACACAAAGACTGAGACGCAGGTGTCTACACAGCACAAAGGTACACACTTTACCCTTTCAATTAGGCATAGGAGTTTGGCTTAGAGGTCCAATGCACTTTTCATGAGACATGGGTTCAAACCCTGTCAGTGCCTCACACACACGCACGTGCGCACGACAGAGCAGATGCTTAGAGAGTGTGCCAATGATCCCCAGAAGAAGAGCTAATTGGAACAGGCTTGGGTGGTGGGATACGCTGTTGTTCCAGAAGACCAGGATAAATAACACTGTAGAACACAGCTGGGATGGAGAGAGAGAGAGCATGGAGAGAGAGAGAGCATGGAGAGAGAGAGAGCATGGAGAGAGAAAGAGAGGGTGGAGAGAGAGGGAGAGAGAGAGACAGAGAGAGAGAACGAGACAGACAGCAATAGAGATGGTGGGGAGAGAGAGAGACAGAGAGAGACAGATAGACAGACAGAGAGAGAGAACGAGACAGACAGATACAGAGAGAGATGGTAGAGAGAGATGGTGGAGAGAGAGAGAGAGAGAGAGAGAGAGAAAGAGAAAGAGAGAGAGAGACAGATATGGTGGAGAAAGAGAGAGAGACAGATATAGAAAGAGACACAGAGAGTGAGAGGGTGGAGAGAAAGAGAGGGAGAGAGACAGAGAAAGAGAGACAGACAGAGGGGAGATGGTGGAGAGAAAGAGAGAGAGAGAGAGAGCGATGAGAGAGTGAGAGAAAGACAGAGAGAGAGAGAGCCCATGCTGAGACACTGCCAAGTGGGCCAGTGCAGTTAACTACGTTGGGCTTCTCTCTCTGTCAGCACTGTCTGGACCTCGGCAGCAGAATCTGTGTCAGGCTTATTCATGCAGATGTAATATTATGTATCTCATACAATTCTCAACATGAGATAATGCATGTATTTTTTGTCTCAGGTGGGTGTTGATGTTGGCTTCTTTTGTTTGCCTTTCATTGTGTGTATTTGTACGGTAGCATACAAAGTAACTACAGGATGCTCAAATGGTCCAATCACACTCACCTAAACAATATAGCCAGTTAGAGAAAGACACCTGACTTCCTGAAAGATTGCACTTGAGACATGCCGTCTCAAATGCTTCTGTTATTACCTAGTGTTGATCACACAGTAAGAGCACAAATGTACTGAATGGAGCTGTAGAGAATCAAAAAGAACTTCTCAGGGATACACCACTGAAAACGCTTTTGTGTCAGACAATCTGGAGGACGAAGGACACTTGCATAAATAAGACATAGATTTGTCTCTTCCTGCCGGCCTGCGTATGAAGTCTCAACCGGCCAGAGATGAGTAATGTTCTGTTAATTACAAGGTAAAATTCAACTCTTCACTGTTGGACTTTTCTCTCTCTGGAAGTGTGAAATTCCACCCTGACTGGGGTGCGAACTCACAACCCTCCCCACTGCAACGCAACATACTCCAGAAGCATCGTCTATAACACTGGAACTGAAAAGCATTTCTCTATCCTGGGTGACAGTACTTCTAGGTCTCAGGAAGGATGCAGAACTGGCTGGTTCTACTGGCTGGTTTGGGATGCAGGGACTTTTTACTACATCCACACTATACACATCCTGTATCACAAAAGCATAGCCAAAACATAAGCTCACCTTACTCCTCTTCTGGCAGCACTTTTAAAGGGAGGCAGCCAATGGGGTGGTCTAGAATAATTCAGTGATCCTGCGCTGCAAATGCACCTGGGAGACGGTGTTACAGACATTCGCCACCTGCTACAGACTTTTGTTTAATTGGCTGGTCTCCCTCGGCAGACGACATATGCTGGCAGGCAACATATGCTGCAACACCACGAGATGTAGTGCGGCATTGCCAGTTCCCTAGACCCTAACCACATTACCTGATTGTAAACAGTCGTAGAGCAATTATACAACTAGAAAGCAGAACTAAAAAATTTACATTCTCATAGGAATATCACATTCTCATAGGAATATCACATTCTTATAGGAAAAACTATTCACTTTGATTGTGGCCGTGAACAATAATTGATTGACAGGTAGAGTATGCTGCCCATGGACATTGCCTTTAACTTGTGAGACATTTTAATTACGAGGGTAAAAATGTTTGATTGACAGGTAGAATATGCCCGCACATGAACATTGCCTTTAAAACACGATCCAGTCGCATGATTGACTGTAATGACTGCAAAAGTATTCTATGTTAAGTGTCAAGTTCTGGAAGGAGGAAACTCCTGGCAGTTCTTCACTCCACTGGGCAGATATGAGATTCATGAGAAGGACCAGAGATGGACGCACATATAACCCAGCATAATGGCTGGGCGTTAAACTGCAGAGAAACAGTATTGACAGGGACGGGATGGGGAGAGAGCCGGGTGGGAGGTGATAGATCTCCCTGAAAACTGTCAATCAAAGCTCTGTAAGATCAGATATAAATCTCTCCAAATCGATGGACTGGGGTTAAACATCTGCCTGGCTTTGGTGGGATACAGCTGCTGCATTATAAGTAGTGTGTGAGTGTGAATGTGTGTGTGTGTGTGTGTGTGTGTGTGTGTGTGTGTGTGTGTGTGTGTGTGTGTGTGTGTGTGTGTGTGTGTGTGTGTGTGTGTGTGTGTGTGTGTGTGTGTGTGTGTGTGTGTGTGTGTGTGTTGGGGTACTGAAGTCCTGCCTTCCGATCATCTATCTGGTTCTTTGATATAAAACATTTGAGCTCTAGCATTTTTTTCTGAGGCAAATGTACAAAATGTCACCTTTTATTTGAGAGTATTTTCATACATTTGTTTTACCGTTTCGAGATGAATGCACTTTATGTATCTTGTCCCTCCATTTGAAGGTGTCATAAGTATATAGACAAATTCACTTTTATAGCGTATTACATTTAGCTAAAAAGTTTAGTATTTCGTCCCATATTCCTAGCACACAATGTCTACATCAAGCTTGTAACTCTACAAACTTGTTGGAAGCGTTTGCTTTTTGGATGAATTTGCATAATCTGAAACAAAACCAAAACAAACTGCAAATGCATGCACCAAGTTTGTAGAGCCTCAAGCTTGATGTAGTCATTGCTGGCTAGGAATACGGTAGCAAATACTAAACTTTTGACTACTTTAAAACACTATAAGTGAATTTGTCCAAATTACTTCTTCAAATGCGGGGACAATATACATAAAGTGCTTTCATTTCTAAACGGTAAAACAGATATGTATGAAAATACCCTCAAATAAAAGGTGACATTCTATACTTTCGTCTCATATGAAACGTTTGATCTCAAATCCAAAATGCTGGGGTATAGAGCCACATTTACAAATGTTAGCTTCACCGTCTAAATAAATACATAGGAGAGTGTATGT
Source organism: Salmo trutta (assembly GCF_901001165.1). NCBI lineage: Eukaryota > Metazoa > Chordata > Actinopteri > Salmoniformes > Salmonidae > Salmo > Salmo trutta. Next base: position 14,549,392 of record NC_042994.1, read on the forward strand.
TGATACAAATGATAGCCAAATGCTTGGGGGGCTGATTGTACATAATGATTGTGTTATTGGGTTTAACTTTAAAGCGCTTTGAAGCACACTTTCAAAGTGAGTGTGTGCTTCTTCTTACCATTTGTACTCAAACTGAAAAATACTCTGTTGTTCCACTTATATTCCACTTATATTCCACTTCAGTGGAATACATCTTCCATTTGAAAGCTCCAAGTCTAGTCTGTGTCTGTCCAATCCAATGTTGATTACAGTCAAATAGTGTTTATATTGATGGAGAAACATTTGAAAGATTAATTGTATTCATTTTTCTGTAGTGTAATCTGTCTGAACAAAGGCACCTCTGGAGTCCCTAGTGACAGGCTTGGCGGCAATGAAACGAGTGGGTAGGAACCTTATTCGCCTCCTTTGTTCACAGGCATAAATAGAAGAGTAACACCTGACCCTCTCCCCACTCAATCATTTATAGACCTGGTCAAATTGGATGTTGCCGAGGTACCTTTGAGAGTCAGTGCGTCTCCGAAAGAAGTGTGTGTGTGTGCACATGCACGTCTCTCACACACTCTCAGAGACACACACATGCATGCACACAAACATGCGCACTTCCCACACGGGCACATACACACAAATGCACACCTGCCCTTTAAACTCACGTGATAAGTATTATTTTGAGCATTACCCCTCAGCACATGTGCACATACACACACACACACATACATGCACATGCAGACATACACCCTCACACGAACACACACTAGTGATTTAACCTCACATGCGAAGTGCCTGTACCCGTAGTGGGCCATTCAAGGAGATCTGCTCAGCCCCAGTCAGACGGGTAATTTAGAAAAACAAACAAATGGCCAGGGTATGGTATGTCACCATGGTAACAGTGACAGCTAATGGGATTCTTCCTGCCTGGCAGTTATACCACTGTGATGGACAAAGCAGGTGCAAAGAAATTAAAGGTCCAGGGCCTGCATTGACAAAGTGTCTCAGAGTAGGAGTGCTGATCTATGATCCGATTCTACCAGTCCATATAATCTTAAACATTATGATCTAAAAGTGAAAACTGATTCTAGATCACCACTTTTACTCTGAGACACTTTGTGATTAGGGGCCCAGAAGAAAAACTCTCCACTTTTGATTCTGTTTTGATGCAAAACGATCAATTTCAATAATACATTATCTGCAACAGGGACCGTCCATCAATTTGACCTTTGAAAAAGATACATTATTTTGCATAATTGGACATTTAATACAGGACTAACTACTTGAATTGCCACCAATTAAAAATCCCTGTAGAGCTGTGTGGTTGGTATGGCAACATCAAATCAAATTAGTGGGGCACTTTAATAATCAGATTTCAGTAAGGCCGGTCGGGCAGCCACACTAGTATAATTAAAGAATATTTGAATTCATTACTACCAGTGAGCCACTCAGATACAAGAAGAACTAGTGAGGGCAGACTTCTAATCTCGACTAACAGTGTAAAGTTAATGGATTATCCAACCTTTTCTAATAATATAAATGTTTCTAATGCTGAGGTCTCCTTGTGTGTTGGCCTAACAGTCAGAGTTTGTTGCCTTGGCAATCACCTCAGGTTGGCGTTGTGGCAGCACCCTCTGTGAGGCACACTTCCTGTCTAATAACCTCATGGAAGAGGTGCAGAGGTCTCCGATTGGTTGATTAAGCACTGAATGGCGCTCTGCTGCCTCCTTCTGCCCACCTACTGGGTTTGATCATCACTAAGTGTACTCAGGTCCGTTCTGTAAGGGAAGGAGTACAGCAGAGAGGTGCAACCAGTTCCTATTAGTGCCTGCTCTCCGTTGGACCCTCAGTCATAACCTGTTGTTCACCTCCAATGTGTTCGCGTCAAAGACGCTGTTAGTTATTAGCACCCCAATTGACACGGTCAATATAGAACTCGACACGCTAGTAATGGAAATGCACAAAGAGTCGTAATTGGCTCATATTCAGCCTCGCTGTCAGAACGGTAATTTTCTGGGAAGTACGTATTAGAGCCTAATAGAAAAGGCATACTGTATGCTGCTTATATGAGTATCATAAAATAGACAGAATTGCTTATCTCCAATGACTCACAGTAAAGTTAAACCTAAAGGAGGAATAGGGCTGTGTTGAAAGTAAGATAGCTCTCATTGAAAGGTTGTAAGAGCCTGTAGTGTACAAGATAGGACAAGTTTAAATTAAAATTGTGTTTTTTGATCATTCTTATTCAAATTTTATTCAAATTTGAGAGGAAACAAATGCGGACTATTGAGATGCACCCTATTCTCTTCCCACTCACTGCTGATGGACAACAGGTCAGTATAAGGCTCTCTGCAGAACTCCTGAGCTTGTGCCCATGTTTTGTCAAGCATAAATGTGCTTCCCAGATACCAAAGAATTTTGATTGTCCCAAGATGAGTCTTTCATCAGTTTCTTCTCAAATACCCCCCACACACTGGACATGAGGAGCACTGTGGAGATGGTCTTCTCCATTGCGGTGTTGTGTTCAGATGTGTGGTGTGTAGTAAAGTGTGTCTGTTCTGCTGTGTCTGATCCGTCTGATGATTTGACTGATGAGTGATGAGGATGAGGCTGGTCTGTTGGAGGCACAATGGACCAAGAGCAGAACTTTACATTTCTTAGTTGTTTTTGAGACAGGCTGAAAGGAAAGTTCCTTTGCATGCTCATTCAAACATGCAAATCTAAAAACACAAATGGTGTTTTTTCCCTAAACAAATTCCCAGTCCGATGTCTGGAAATGTGACTGATGCAGCGGGTACACAGTGGGTGGAAAGTTTGAACCGATGTGTGCAAATTAAGTGCCGAATTTTGAATGAGGAGCAACAGTCATGTCTTTTCATGTCTTCCTCCCAAACAAAATTGTATGGAAAACCTGGCACATGCAAAAGTGGTTCGAAAAAGAGTTCTGAAAGTTACCCAGGTGAACTAGCTCAATGATAGTTTAATTTAAAGACAATCTGACCCAGTCAGGTGAGCTCTTTCAACAGAAGGCAAACAAAGTGGGGTAGCTAAGTGGTAAATAATAACTAGTGTTGACATAAAAGTGGAAACCCAGATTAGACACATGGATAAAAACTTGAAGTGTCTGCTAGGGGCATCCAATCATTACCAAATATGGTGATGAGAGGAAGTGCAGTGGCAAGGAAGAGGCAGAAGATGTAGCAAGATTAAGCTGGGATGACATTCTGCAAATGTTCTCACGAATGACACATCCTATCTCAGTACAGTTTTCTGTTCAAAACTAAAATCTAGTAGGAATAGAGCGCACCAAGTTTTATAGACTTGACCCTTTGCTGGTGCTGAACGATTAATCAAATATATATTTATTTTACATGGGTTCAATTACTTGAATTCCATTTACACTGAACTAAAATATAAATGTAACATGTAAAGTGTTGATTCCATATTTCATGAGCTGAAATAAAAGATGACTGCAGGAATGTCCACAAGAGCTGTTGCCAGAGAAATGAATGGCCATTTCTCTGCCATAAGCCGCCTCCAACATTGTTTTAGAGAATTTGGCAGCATGTCCAACCACAGACCACGTTTGTGTATGGCATCGTGTGGGCGAATGGTTTGTTGATGTCAACGTTGTGAACAGAGTGCCCCATGGTGGCAGTGGGGTTATGGTATGGGAAGGCATAAGCTACAGAAAACGAACACAATTGCATTTTTATCAATGGCGATTTGAATGCACAGAGATACCGTGACGAGATCCATTGTCATGCCATTCATCTGCTGCCATTAACTCATGTTAGTGCGCAACCCCATGTCGCAAGGATCTGTACAAAATTCCTGGAAGCTGAAAATGTCCCAGTTCTTCCATGGCCTACATACTCACTAGACATGTCACCCATTGAGCATGTTTGGGATGATCTGGATCGACATGTATGACAGTCTGTTCCAGTTCCCGCCAATATCCATAAACTTCACACAGCCATTGAAGAGGAGTGGGACAACATTCCACAGGCCACAATCAACAGCCTGATCAACTCTATGCAAAGGAGATGTGTCGCGCTGCATGAGGCAAATGGTGGTCACACCAGATACTGACTGGTTTTATGATCCACGCCCCTACCTTAATGTTTAAGGGTTCTGTGACCAACAGATGGATATCTGTAAGCCCAGTAATGTGAAATCCATAGATTAGGACCTAATCAATTTATTTAAATTGACTGATTTCTATATATGAACTGTAACTCAGTAAAGCCTTTGAAATTGTTGCATGTTGAAAGTGAGCTCAACGTGCCGTTTCTCTAAAGAGAAATCATATCAAGCACGAGATCAAGAATCAAATCAAGAACGAACTGTGGGAAGCTGTAGGGAGTTGTAGTTTTCAATAGGCAAATATTCAACCTAGGTCAGTGCAGAAAATGTGGTAATTAACTACAATCACCAGAATCCACTGCGCTTATTCTTCCTGGCCCCGTGCACAGACCGCATGAGAGCGAGATGAATGTACAAAACACAGCGACGAGAGGGATAGAGACAGTTTGTGAGGTAGCTCTACCCGATTGATAGTTGTAGTAATCTTGACAGAATGCCTTATCTACTTTGAAGAACTACTAAAATAGTGATTTCGTTAGACAGCTCTGCAGCATGGGCAGCTATGGCAACCCAATGATTACGGGCTACACTTTTCGCTAGCCAAGGGGAGCTTGGCTAGTTGTGGAGCATAGAGATAATTCTTACCCATTTACACACAATACCCCATACTGATGAAGTGAAAATGTTTTTGTTGACATTTTGCACATTTATTGAAAATGAAATACAGAAGCATCAAATTTACATAAGTATTCAAACCCCGGAGTCAATACATGTTAGAATCACCTTTGGCAGTGATTACAGCTGTGAGTCTTTCTGGGTAAGCCTCTAAAAGCTTTGCAAACCTGGACTGTACAACCTTTACACATTATTCTCTTGAAAGTTCTTCAAGCTCTGTTAAGTTGGTTGATGATCATTGCTAGACAGCCGTTTTCAAGTCTTGTCATAGATTTTCAAGCCAATTTAAGTCAAAACTGTAACTAGGCCATTCAGGAACATTCAATGTCATGTTGGTAAGATATTCTGTCCTACTGAAAGGTGAATTAATCTCCCAGTGTCTGGTGGAAAGCAGACTGAATCAGGTTTTGCTCTAGGATTTTGACTGTGCTTAGCTCTATTACGTTTATTTTTATTTAAAAAAACCTCCCTCGTCCTTGCCAATGAAAAGCATACCCATAACATGATGCAGCCACCACCAGGCTTGAAAATATGAAGCGTGGTACTCAATGATGTGTTGTGTTGGATTTGCCTCAAAAATAACGCTTTGTATTCAGGTCATAAAGTTAATTTCTTTGCTAAATTTTTTGCAGTTTTACTTTGGTGCCTTATTGCAAACAGGATGCATGTTTTGGATATATGTTTTATTCTGTACAGGCTTCCTTCTTTTCACTGTCATAGGGAGTGACGTGTCACAATTTCTGACCTATCCAAACAAAGAATCAATTTAATCTGCCTCTGAGCGATGGAGCCTAGGAGACGGCAATTGTGGTTTTATCTCTCTGTGATATTCTCAGACGGATTTAGAGCTCTCAACATGAAAAAATACTGAATAATTTTGAAGAAATGAAACACAGCTACTTTCTCTTGGTCACAGAGGGTCACTTTGTGTGTAAACCGAACCGACCTTAAAAAACACTAATCACTCAACACTTCCCTTTGCCAGAGTTTCTAAAATTGTTGTCGTTTAGCTGGAATCCAAGAGGGACAATTCAAGTTCTTGCACACACGCACTTCAGAGACGTTCCCTAACAGAAATATGCAAATACAGTACATGCTAAAATGGTCCAATTGGATTTCGCTAGCTCTTGCTTGGCTCTGCCCACCTCCTTGGTTGTTCTGCCCACTGTGTGGTCCCCATTGTAAAAGGCCCATCCGTCCCATCTTGAGTTAGTTAAAGGTCGATTGAGATAATTTGTCGATTGAAAGTAATTAAAAAGCGTGAATACAATTACATTTTCCTCTAAATCAGATCCTATTTTCCTATGATTCTAGGCTATTTTGCTCAGGCACCCGGGCAGGGAGGAACTGGCCGGGGTGTCAAGGGAAGACGCTCCTAAAGCAGTGGCGCTAAACTAACAACTGTTACTCTTCATTCAAAGTTATTCATGTTATTTGCACAGACCTCAACCTTTTCCATCCATTTTCTACGAGCAGCCTTTTCATGTGTCAGAGAATTTGTTTGACAGGTAGAGACACAACGACCAGGCAAACAACTTTGGCCCCTTATTTAAAGCTGTACGTGTCAGTTGCTGACTCCTGTTAAACTTTCTCCACCCATCTTCAGTGAGCCCCCCAAAGAGACATAAGTTGTATGTTAGATTTGCCTTCCTTATGTTTGTACAGGTGAGCATATTTGCAAAACAAAAATGTAAAATGTAAAGCTCTTCTATTGGTGCATCATGCCTCAAAACAGACCAACGTCATCAGTCATAGCATCAGACAGAGCAGAAACAGCAGAAGAGACACACTTCACCTCAAATCGGAACGCAACATTGTCATGGAGAAGACTGTTTACACAGTGCTCCTCATGTCCAGGGTGTTGGGGCTATTTGGGGTGACAATCGATAGGGGGAATCAACCATACACCTTTGTATCTGGGAAACACATCTATGTTTCTGCCGAGAAAAACTGGTTACTCGCTCAGATGTTCTGCAGAGAACATTACACCGACCTGTCCTCCATCAGCAGTGAGTGGGAACAGCAGCAGCTACAAACGGCACCCGGTGTATGGATTCATAATTCCACCTGGATTGGTCTGTACAGAGAGCCCCAAAACCTAAATGGCTGGAGGTGGTCGGGAGGTGGAAACGCAACCTACCTTGGTGTCTGGGACAAGGATCAACCAAACAACGGGCCTAAAGAAGACTATGGTCTAATTAAAGGGAATAGATGGCATGATGCGTTTGTGTACCATCAGCTACCCTTCTTCTGCTTGAAGCTGATCGTGGTGAGGGAGAGCAAGACGTGGGAGGAGGCTCTGGAGTACTGCAGGGAGCAGCACACCGACCTCACCAGCCTGGTGTCTGAGACGGAGCTGCTTCTGGCCCAGAGGGAGAGCAGGGAGACCCAGACCACCACGGCCCACTTGTGGACGGGCCTGCGTTACCTGGCCAACCGCTGGCTGTGGGTGAACGGGGACCCACTGGTGTACGAGGCCTGGCCCAAGGGTGGACAGCATCAGTGTCCCGCCTGGAACCTCCACTGTGGGGCCATGGCAACAGCGGGAGCATGGGAGACCAGGGACTGCCAGGAGAGCCTCAACTTTATCTGCTACTGAAGACCAATTCCAAATTGAAAGATAACCTTAACTTCCTATATCCTTGATAGATTTAGCGTTCTCTCTTTATTTCTACATAGTTCATTGTTTTGCATATGTGATTTCTGCTAATAATTTTCCTACTATGCATATTGTCCTTATAATTGTTGAATCACTTAATCAATTTGATAATCATTTTTGTTGTGAATAGGCCTATTCATGAACTTTATAATTGAATTGCTTTATTAAATGTTGACTTGAATCAACTTTTTAAGCGATTCACTAGGATTCCACTGATTTGTAAGTTGGTACCCCAACTAAAGTGCCGTAAAGAGCTTATTTTAGTAGGGCACCAAACAGACTAAAACAGGGAGGGACTACCTGGATTTGTCCAATAAGAACCTCTTGTTCTGCTGAAATGTTGTTCTTTTGTCCAAAATGGAACCACTTGTTTCATATTACGCTGAAAAGCGTTTTGCTACAGTGTGCTCCAATGAATACGACCCAGATGATTGCAGGCCATAGAAGGACCGATGACTAGAACCCATCATTTTGTTTATTTATTTTCCCTTTTGTACATTAACTATTTGCACATCGTTACAACACAGTATATAGACATAATATGACATTTGAAATGTCTATAAGCCCCTTAAATTGAATTGAAATGAAATAAAAATTGAATTGGTACACAGGCTAAGGGTATAAATCAACCAACCAGCCTCACTAAAGGTCCTGCTAGATACAAGTTAAACAATAAGCTCAGGTCATTTCCCCTTCTGATTATACACTGACTAGAGCAGTGTTTCCCAACTCCAGTCCTCCAGTACCCCCAACAGCACACATTTGAGTTGTAGCCCCGGACAAACTCACCTGATTCAACTCATTGAGGGCCTGATGATTAGTTGACAAGTTCAATCAAGTGTGTCTGGGTCTACAAAAAAAATCTATTGTTGGGGTACTTGAGGAGTTGTGAACCACTGGGCTAGATAAAATGGAATGATCATTTTCCAAAGGCAGCCATTTCAATTCTTAGTAGGGGAGCTCTCAAGATTAATAAAGTGGATAATCACATTTCAGAGCACAGTGTGATCGAGATGATGGATTCACTTTAGCTAAGGGTAGGTGGAGGTACTCACCTGGGTGATGTTCATTAGGCACAGGAATTAACTATCTATCCAATAAAAAATGCTCATTTTTGGTTTCCGTTTTGGAACCATGTGCCCTAGTGAACACATGTGCCTTTCTAACACAGACTACAATAGAAACACAATGAGAGATCGAAACATGGTTCTGGGTGCAACGAAAACAACTTACTTAACGACATCCATTCTGACGGCATAAACAAGATAGCTAAGTCAACATCCTTTGGTGCTTCGTGTGTGGTTGCCTTGGGAAGAATTACTGTTGAAGTTGATTCACTGATACGCTATAGGTGGCAGGGGCAGGAGATTGATACGCCATTGTTCGATGATGAAATGATGATGACAAATGGCCTCTTTTTTTTCCCCTCAGAGGGGAAAACAAACATATGTTGCAAATTGCATTCCAATGGCAAATTAAATGTGAGATTGAATTCTCCAATAGGAGTCTGTTTGACTGATGTGGGCTTGTGGCAAAAAAAGAGGTGTTACTGTGGGATATTTAATGGGAAAACGTCATATGCAAATAACGCTCCTCCCGGGGCGGTCAGTCAGTCAAACAACAGAAACACATGCGAACACGCACAGAGCCAGACACAAAGAAAACAAACTATTTAACTATGCTAATCCAGGTTATGCTAATCACACGCTAATTAGAATAAAAGAGACTGCCTGTTGTAACATGTGTCATCTCTCTGGGAGGGAAAGACCTTCAAACAATAAAAATGGAACTGCACTGCCAAAGGTTGAGGTAAATAATCAAGGAGATAAACAGAACATGATACATTCCCCGTTTCCTCCTGCGTCTCAGTGTGTGTGTGTGTGTGTGTGTGTGTGTGTGTGTGTGTGGTCTTGTTTTGCTGACCCAATGGGGACATTGAACTGTTTGCACACCTTCCGTATGGGGACGTCATGACTAACTGGGGACAAAATCTTGGTCCCCACAAGGCGGACCATTGGAACTGATAGAAAATGGTAAGCTAATATGCCTAGTGTGAATATCTCATTATTTGGGTTTGGTCCCCAGAAGGTGTGTGTAAGTGTGTATCCGGACAGCGCCCCCGTACCTGGGTTTTGGGACTGCAGTGTGCATATTTCATGAGGGGCCACCTTCATTTGCATAAATCTTGCATATTTGAGGGACTTGTGGAAAGGGTATCAAGGACCTTGGCTCCGCCTGCATTTGCATAACATTAGCATATTTGGGGGACTTGAGGAAGGGGTATCAAGGAGGACCTTTCTCACTCAACATTTTGAATTTCTTATTTTAGTGTTGATTTGTTTTATGCATGTCAGTTTTACATAAAAGTAAATTAATAAAATATAAATTATACGTGACCAGAAGTGTTCTCTATATAAAATATGCTGACCATTCTAATCCTATCAGACAAACATATTATATTTTATATTAGGTCTATATTATATAGTAAAACTAAAACACTAGCTAAATGCATTGTAAGACCAACCAAAGAATATCAGATAGATTTGGAAAACTACCATTTATAGTTCGCAAGCATTATTGGAGTACTATACATACACTGAAAGCATTGTATCTAAAACGTATAGATTTATTGATAAAACAAAAGTAGAAAGACAAGTCCCCTTTCCAATGATTCCACGACTACTACCTTAACCCCCAAACTTAACCTTAACCCCAAAACCTAAACCCTAACCCAAATTCTTACCCTAAACCCCCTAGAAATAGCCATTTTTTTTGTGGGGCGGGGGGGCAAAATGTCCCCAGTTGGTCAAATTTCTTTTAGTTTACTATTCTTGCAGGGACTTTTGGTCCCCACAAGTATAGTTAAACATGTCCACTCTATCACACTCAATCTACACACATTATTAATTAGGTTTATTGTTTGTATATTGTTGTATTTTAGAGAAAATGTTGATTTACTCCGAGATGTTTGGGAAATTTTCTGCAATAATATGCTCAGCCCAAAACTTTGCACAGCCCACAGACTGAAGTGCCTGCCTTAGATAAGATGCTTGCATGTCTATGAACTTTAGGAAGAGTGGACCCTCATCTATCCTCTCCATCAGCATAAAATGGGTCCCTAACAAACTGCATCACCTCTGTGGGGAGAATAAACTCATCAAATCTTGTTTCAAAGTTACCTTTCAGTTTAATTACAATCTCTGACATCACTGGAGTCATCTGTTCTGATGATGACTGGATATAGTTACACACTGTAGGGAAATTCATGATTTTGTTGTGGGCTCAAATCAGAGGAGAAATGAATATATGTATTATGAAAAGCAATACATTTTTCAAGCATGCCAATAACGGTTTAATCCCTCCCTTTTAGTCCCAAATTAACTCTAAATGATATTACTGATTTACAGAGGGTTCAATGTAGTGTTTTTACCAAACGGCAGGTTGAGAAATCTAAACCACTTTTAGGGTGAATTTAACCACTTCCGGTTGCTCCAGGAAGCTTAGAATCAACACAGGTAGTCTTCAAAGCGGCCTGATGGATTGTCATCGAAGACGATGTGATATGGCAATTATAACCCACATAGGCTTCAGGTTGAAGTTAGGGGAGCAGGCAATGTATTCCTATGGGGAGAGATGTCATTGTAAACTGTTAGATGAAAACACCCTGTTTTCACTGTTAAGGGTTAATTCCACACGGTCAAGGTTAGGCTTGCACAGATCGGGAGGACCTTAGGAACGTTCCTGTGGTTGAATTGTGCTTCTAACTTTAACAGTTCTGCTACTGTCACCCAAAAGCACCTCAAATTTAGGTCAGGCTTCATTTTGGGCCTACTTTTTTGCACGGTCGCTGCGGTCAAACCGAGCGAGCTATGGTCAAGTGGGGCATCTCGTTGAACTCGGCAGAGCCTAGAGACTATGGTGATGCCATTGCAGGCTCTGTGTGCCTTTAAGCCTCACACTGTGTCACTCCATCCTGGCTGTGTGTGTGTGTGAGTTCTTTCTTGGACATCTGATGGGAGGAATGACAGATTTTTTGTTTGTGAGGGTTGCCTAATCACACATATGACATTTTGGAAAGATGTGATCTTTTTAACCCTTCAAAACAGCCCCTATGACTCCAATTTAAGGCACTTCCGGTTGTCACAGGAAGCTGAAAGTAAATACATATCCTCATTGGGGTAGCTGATGGTGATGCCATTTGCTTCCCTTTCTGTGCCTTTTTGCTTCCCTTTCTGCCCTGTTTGTTATTAAAGTTCACATTTCCCCTTTATGATATGAAGGGGACCATTCAATCTTTTCATGTTGATATCGGTAGAGGTACAGGTGACCCTGAACACTTGGCAAAAGGACTTGAAGGAGTTGAAATTAGAGCATAACCTGTAAACCCATGTTATCCTTAGGGAGAAACTCGGAGGTGTCAGACTACATGAACCGGTGCACGCAGCTAGAATAACTCTGTGGATTGTCCACGCCAATCTCGCATGTCTCTGTGTGTCCCAGAGGCTGCAATATGTCCAAAGCATCATTAAATCACTACTAGTCAGGCTTCATTCTGGGCCTGCTATTTGCACGGTCGCTGCAGTCAGACATCGCAAGCTACGGTCAAGTGGGGCATCTCCTTGAACTTGACACGGCCTAGAGATTACGATGATGCCATTTGCCAACACTTTTAATGTTGATTTCAGTCTGTCCATTTGGTGATGGTTCATCACTGTTTAAACTTATTGGAAATGGACTAAAGTCAGCCATCAAGTCAGCGTCCCTCACTCAATAAGATATCATTCTGACACCAAACTGATACATACTGACACCAAACCTACTTTGTCCAACACGTTTAGAAGCCAACTATCACATATTTCAGAGCAGGCCCAAATTTCACAGCGCCTTCTGTTTAAACCATATGAAAAACTTAAAACACATAGTTACCTTCTAGCTGAGGGTCCAGTTCTGACATTATGTGTAGGCCTAGCTGAAGCGACCCCGAATCCCGAGTTTCGGCTAGATAGGTCATTCAGAGCCCGGGCAGCAACCTTAATGTGCTGAAAATTAACTTTTTCCGGGCGTTGTTACGGGGTCCCTGAAAGAGCTATCGGACAGAAACTTGTGTACTCAGAGCATGTGCGGACCAGCTGGCAAGTGTCTTCGCCAACATTTTAAACCTCTCCCTGACCAAGTCTGTAATACCTACAGACCACCCTTAGTCCCTGTGCCCAAGAACACAGAGGTAACCTGCCTAAATGACTACCGCCGTAGCACTCACGTCAGTAGCCATGAAGTGCTTTGAAAGGCTGGTCATGGCTCACATCAACATCTTCACCCCGGAAACCCTAGACCCCCTCCAATTCGCATACCGCCCCAACAGATCCACAGATGACGCAATCTCAATTCCATTTTACACTGCCGTTTCCCACCTGGACAAAAGGATCACCTATGTGAGAATACTGTTCATTGACTACAGCTCAGTGTTCAACACCATAGTGCCCTCAAAGTTCATCATGTAGCTAAGGTCCCTGGGACTAAACACCTCCCTCTGCAACTGTAACCTGGACTTCCTAACGGGCCGCACCCAGGTGGTAAGGGTAGGCAACAACACATCTACAAGCTGATCCTCAACACGGGTGCCCCTCAGGGGTGCATGCTTAGTCCCGTCCTGTACTCCCTGTTCACCCATGACTGCGTGGCCAAGCACGGCTCCAACACCATCATTAAGTTTGCTGACGACAAAACAGTGGTAGGCCTGATCACCGTCAACGATGAGACAGCCTATAGGGAAGAGGTCAGAGACCTGGCAGTGTGGTGCCTGGACAACAACCTCTCCCTCAATGTAAGCAAGACAAAGGAGCTGATCGTTGACTACAGGAAAAGGAGGGCAGGTCGAGCGGGTCGAGAGCTTCTAGTTTCTTGGTGTCCATCTCACCAACAAACTATTATGGTCCAAACACAGCAAGACAGTCTGGAAGAGGGCCCGACAATGCCTGACTAAAGTTGCTAAAGTTGGCTAGCTGGCAACCAGGTGTTGTGCACCCCACCTTGCATCTCATGGCAGAGTGGAAGAGGGAAAGTCAGATATTTCATTTTTTACTGCTTCTAACGTGCTTGTTTGTGGTTTAAGCCATTGTGGTTTAAGCCATGAATGTTGATTGTCTGACAGCCTTGGTATATTTCAGCAGTAAGGCACAAGGAACGGCTGAAGACTGTTCTTATGTAAGAGGCAACACGGAGTGCTTGGTTACAGCCCCTAGCCGTGGTATGTTGGCCATATACCACAAAGCCCCGAGGTGCCTTATTGCTTAAATATACCACAGTTTCAGCCAATCAACATCCAGGACCCAAACTACCCAGTTTATAATGTCTGCTTTATTCCACAGATTAAGGATAGATTTGAGTTGGCCTGATGGAGAGATCTTCACGGCGGCTCCGGCCCATGGAAGATGCAGAGCATCACATAAGATCAAACCAGTACTTTACCAGCATTTTATCAATATCTTTAAAGGTAAGGTGAATATTGAATATATTTCTGACAGGCCTAAATATGACAGCTATGAATCAGATGTACATTTTAGAGGTTAGTGGGAAACAGTGAATTGGGATATATGGGCACAGTCACCCAGGAAAAAGTTTTAAAGGAATAGTTTGCCATGTCTTTGTAGTATGGTCATAGGATTCTTAAAGGTCCACTACAGTCATATGATGCTCCATCTGAAATCTCCTTCCACCCGAAAAGGCCCGCCTTGAAAACGAATCATTGGTTTAGAAGACAAAGTAAGAGTGACAACTGAATCTAGCCTCTTGAAACACACAGAGCAGTGCACCCCCCTCCCCAAACCCCCTGCTGCACACCTGAACCTCCTTTTGATTGGCAGTGATATGTGTGAGATCACTTTTAGACAGTGTGAGGTCACTTTATGAGATCAGTTGTTTTTGGAGAAGCTTAGCAAATTGAATGGGGTAATCATGTGACCAGAGTGGACCTCCAGACAGTGATTATTCTCTGTAATAATTGACAAGCACAATGCAATAACTCGTAATGTTTGTATTTTGTGTCTGCTAAGGACGAGGAGTTTTCGCCACTGAATTCATATCCAAAGGAGACTTTGTTGTGGAGTACCGAGGTGAACTGCTTACACAACAGGAGGGTGAGGTCCGAGCTGTTCAGTACAATGATTCTGCAAAGGTGTTTCTTTTCGATATTCAATGGAAAGGAAGAACATGGTGGTACGTAGGATTGATGAGAACAAAATAAACATATTACTACCTTTTGAGATCTTAAAAAAGCAACAACATTCAAATGGAGACAGACATTTTAATGGTTGGTGGCACAATATGCACTGTAGGCCTATCTCAGGCCCAGATCCTAATTTGACCTTGTCCCTGACCTAAACAGTGAGGAAAAATATTAGTCTTCAGACCAACTGGTTCGCTATCAGAGCATCTGCACTCCTTTTTTAAACAGCGCGTTAGGGACTTTTCTGCCCCTTTTCTGACATAGAAACCCTGTGCTGCGATATCTTCATTAAACTGTGACATGTTATGCTTCTATGCAGCATTGATGCATCTGAAGAGGACTCTTCCCTTGGGAGACTCGTTAATGATGATCACAAAAGACACAATCTCCAAATGAAGGCCATACAAGCAAACGATGAGCCACACTTGTGCCTCTTCGCGACTCGAGATATTGTAGCTGGCGAAGAGTTGACTTATAGTCACGGTGATTCAGACTGGCCATGGAGAACACAGGTGAGGAACCTTTTGTTTTTTAAGATGCTAGATGAAATTACCACCCATCTTGGAAGAGCCGGGATGATGGGCAATTCACTACCCTGTCATGCAATATGTTGTAATACAGACAGTGTCTCTTAACTACCAAGATGTAATTGATGTCTAATTGTTCTCTTGGTTCACTTATTTCAGGTCATCAAAGCTGATGTGTCGTCCAGCCCAAAACCTATGGTAAGAACTTTCTGCATCTGACCAGAATAGGATGTTCAAAACTAAACGTTACACCTATGGCATTTCCTGTGTGCTCTCTTATACAGTAGGACCCCAGATGTATACAATGCATTAGATCACATTTTTGGCCAAAACCTGAGTTGATTTGAGGGGATTTTTCAGTGTTTTAAAAAAATGTGATTATGTGTCAGCATCCAAGGGGGTGTCAGTTTCTACAAAAACAGTCTCTTAGTGCGTAGATGTCTGGGACTATTTTGCCTGTTGTTCACAGGCTGGGAGCAGCACAGGGGCTGTGGCAGAGCAGAGCACCTGGAGCACTTAGGGGTGAAGTCTCTTGCTCAAAGGCAAAACAGCAGTAGGTAGTACACAGAGACATTGAAGCCGGTAACCCATCGGGCTTCAATATCCCCGTATACTACCTATTGCCGTTGTGCCCATCAGCAAGGCACGTTATAACACACACATCACAGGCTGATAGCAGGACAGGGGCTCCATAAAGTGATTATTCTCTGTAATAATTGACTAACACAATGCAATAACTCCTAATGTTTGTATTTTTGTGTCTGCTAAGGACGACAAGTTTTTGCCAATGAATTCCTGTATACAGTAGGCCCCCAGATGTAAACAATGCATTAGATCAGGGGTCGGCAACTAGGTTTGGCCTTGGGCCAATGTTTTCCGAGCTAATAGTTGGCAGGCCAGAACATAATTAGTATAATAACAGCCCAATTCATAGACCTATACAACACAACAAATTTTACAACATTTTTAACACCTGCTGGTTAGTAAATTAATCAATTCGATGTCAATAACATCATCATTTCGATCTGATTACACTGATAAAATCACCAGTCTATTAAATTTGTATTTTTTAATTCTCTGTGCATTCTTATCATATTTCTTGTTTCAACAAAACTGTTGCTGTTAGCAAATTATTCGATCTTAGACGTGCTTATAAATCAAAGCATGGTACTTTCAAAGTGCTTCCCTAAAAGCTGTCAGGGTTTAAACATCTTGTCTTTTCAGAAAAGTGAATAGCAAATTCCATGTTATGTCTCCTCGAATATAGAAGGCTGCAGCTCAGCCTCATAGTCCTAGAGACGATCCTTATGGCGGCAGAACGGCAAAGACCGGCCTTGGCTGTAGGTCAGGCAGTATTATACACTATTCGGATGAGATTCGATTTACTGGGGGAGGTCGGGTAATGTAAATATGTGCACGAGCACGAAACACCATATCTGTAATTTTTGTCCTGTCTAAATCTGCCATGTCAGTCATTTTTAATTCCAACCAGAATAGCCTCATGTTTTTTTGGTCTCCTGAAAGTACTAGTCCCGTGCGAATCGACATCAAGTTTTATTTATCACATGCGCCGAATACAACAGGTGCTTACTTACAAGCCCTTAACCAACAATGTAGTTCAAGAAATAGAGTTAAGAAAATATTTACTAAATAAAATAAGTCCAATTTCGCAGACACATCTCCCCCCGCATCAGTATAGAAAGGGTCCCTAACAAACTGCATCAAACTGCATTGGCGCGGCAGGTAGCCTAGTGGTAAGAGCGTTGGACCAGTAACCGAAAGGTTGCAAGATTGAATCCCCGAGCTGACAAGGTAAACATCTGTCGTTCTGCCCTTGAACAAGGCAGTTAACCCACTGTTCAGGGGCTGTCATTGAAAATAAGAATTTGTTCTTAACTGACTTGCCTAGTTAAATAAAGGTTACAAAATCACCTTTGTGGGGAGACTAAACTCATCAAATCTTGTTGCAAAGTTCGCTTTCAGTTTAACTGACAGCTTAGCAAACGTTTGTTTGCCATTTTTCTGCCTTGACCTTTTCTATTGTCCAGCCTAGCCTTCTATAGTTACCCACTGTAGGGAAAAGGTTTTGGGGGGCTCATATCAGAGGAGAAAAGAAAAGCAGTCAATCTATCAATCATGTCAATAACTGTTTTATCCCTCCCCTGTAGTCCCAAATTAAGTCCAAGTGATTGATGCCACTCAAAAAACAAACCTCAGCTACAAACTCCTCATCAAGCCTTTACACTAGTATGTGTTGGGTTTTTAGTGGCGGCATTTGCAGAGAAATGCAATTATCTCCTCCCTAAACTCTCATACTCTCTTGAGAGCTTTAGGCCTACCCTTACTTAGCTACCTAGCATCATTATGTAAAAGTAGATCATGATGCTCAGCAGACTACGAAACAAGCCATGTTGAAGGATAAATGTTGATTGGATAAAGTTTGATAGTCCTAGCTGAGTCCGTTGTTTTTAAAGTCACAGCTGAGTTTAGCCAAAGCATGTTCAGGCAGCGTGGTCTATCCGTGGTGAAAGAGCCAATAGGCGGGCAGACAGACCCATGTACCCCTGTTAGCAGCTCTGATTGGCAGTAACTGGTTTGTTACTGATATTGATTGACAGCACTTAATGGGCAGGACTATAGGAAAATAGATTCTCCCATTGGATAATATTGAGCAAGGGCTCATTTTGTTACTAAATATCAGATTTATTTCCGCTGGGATTTAAAAAAAAAATGTAAGCAAAATGATCTTAAAAAAATGTATAAAACAACATCTCATGGCACATTAGGGACTGTGAAATGACACACAATAACACACGCACACAGACACAGTCTAACACACACAATCTACACACACATTATTCTTTAGGTGTATTGTTTGTATATCGTTGTATTTAATATTTCTGTGAATGTTTTTGGCTATTAGTGTGTCTGTGCTTGGTTACTTATCATGTTTTATGGTCATTTCTGTTGTATTGTACCTTATCTTTAAAGGAACTAGTAGTATTTAAGTATTTCTGTGGGATTGTACCTTAACTTTAAAGGAACTAGTAGTATTTAAGTATTTCTGTTGTATTGTACATTAACTTTAAAGGAACTAGTAGTATTTAAGTATTTCTGTGCCGCTTATGTTCTAATTGTTTTTATTATTTCAGCTCAACAAACAAATTCTTGGATATGATTCTGACGACTCAATCAGCAGCATAGAAATAACAGAAGAAGAATATGAACCAGAAGCAGAAAGTGAGAGCAGTTTAGAGGACTTTAATGCATTGATTAACAAATGCCCCACTAAGCCAGATCTGCAACAGACGACGGTTTTGCAGGTAAGACATATGAGTAGACGGTTTAATAGATCCTGTATATGCAAACATCATAGGATACAAGCGGTGATATGGGAGGCCATGACAGGACAATCAGATAAGGGACCTGCCCAGGTAAATCTTATTGATGTGTTTGTTCCTATCTCCACTCTTTGGTCTCTGCTATTCTGAATTCTCTAAAGGGTCTGAAACAAAACATTTTGTAAGGAAAATTCACTGAGAAGATTTGGCCATTTTAACAATTTAATTTAATCAAACGTAAATGGCAATATTATTGTCTCTGCTCCTTTTGGAATACTCCCTAACTCAAAAGCATCATAACAAAGTACACAACGAAACAAAACAATGGGTAGGGAATGGAATATTCTCCATTCCCCGTAGAGATAGAACAGACACAAAGCAGGTGGGGGATGCAGAAGAAAAAGGGCGGCAAGTAGCCTAGCGATTATAGCGTTGGGCCAGTAACTAAAAGGTTGCTAGTTCCAATCCGAGCCGACAAGGTGAAAAATGATTGTGTGCCGTCTGCCTGACTTAACCCTAAGTGCTCCCGTAAGTCGCACTGGATAACAGCGTCTGCTAAATGACTAAAATATAAAAAGAATAATTAGCATTTAGTATCCAGTTTGTAAACAGCATGCAGCAGTATAACACATGTATAGAATTGAAACGCAGCATGGTATGGTGAGGCAGTAGCAGCAGAAAGGAAGTGCATGGTCAAGCAGCAGCTATTAAATGCTTCAGGAATAATGTTTCATTGTGTCCCAAAGTTCTAAGAAGTGGAGTGAGGAGGAGAAAGGGGCAGCGGGGAAAAAATTGATGCAATTCATCCACTCCAGAGATACTCCAGGGAAAGCAGACTGTCTTGCACGCATCAAAGCAGCGCCACAAGCTCTCAGAGAGCGGGACTGGCGGGCAGTGAAGTATTATGTCAAGAATAGAATTACAGGACGTGAGAGGGACTACCAGAAAATGATGTATTCATGTAATTTGAACTTGTTGATAAACGGCTAATGGCCAACAACTGCATCAACCATAAACTAAAAGTACAGCTGTCATGCTTGTAAACAAATTATAGAGTTCAAAAACAGATATATTTTTTATAAATACTGTTTTGTTGCATATAACTGCCAAAAATGCTGTTATAGAAACCATTTCCTTAGTAGGTGACATCAGAGGTCACCATGTGAAAGATGTGGGAGCTCAGAATGATGAGTTTCCCACTAGTAATTACCAGTTGGAGGGTCATTCAAGAGGATTCTCCCCAGTGTTATGTAATACATTACCACTAGTAATTACCAGTTGGAGGGTCATTCAAGAGGATTCTCCCCAGTGTTATGTAATACATTACCACTAGTAATTACCAGTTGGAGGGTCATTCAAGAAGATTCTCCCCAGTGTTATGTAATAAATTACCACTAGTAATTACCAGTTGGAGGGTCATTCAAGAGGCTTCTCCCCAGTGTTATGTAATAAATTATCACTAATAATTACCAGTTGGAGGGTCATTCAAGAGGATTCTCCCCAGTGTTATGTAATAAATTACCACTAGTAATTACCAGTTGGAGGGCCATTCAAGAGGATTCTCCCCAGTGTTATGTAATAAATTATCACTAATAATTACCAGTTGGAGGGCCATTCAAGAGGATTCTCCCCAGTGTTATGTAATAAATTACCACTAGTAATTACCAGTTGGAGGGCCATTCAAGAGAATTCTCCCCAGTGTTATGTAATAAATTACCACTAGTAATTACCAGTTGGAGGGTCATTCAAGAGGATTCTCCCCAGTGTTATGTAATAAATTACCACTAGTAATTACCAGTTGGAGGGCCATTCAAGAGGATTCTCCCCAGTGTTATGTAATAAATTACCACTCGTAATTACCAGTTGGAGGGTCATTCAAGAGGATTCTCCCCAGTGTTATGTAATAAATTATCACTAGTAATTACCAGTTGGAGGGTCATTCAAGAGGATTCTCCCCAGTGTTATGTAATAAATTACCACTAGTAATTACCAGTTGGAGGGTCATTCAAGAGGATTCTCCCCAGTGTTATGTAATAAATTACCACTAGTAATTACCAGTTGGAGGGTCATTCAAGACGATTCTCCCCAGTGTTATGTAATAAATTACCACTAGTAATTACCAGTTGGAGGGTCATTCAAGAGGATTCTTCCCAGTGTTATGTACTTGGTAACAAACGCACCATGATACTGCCTCCTTCAGTGCCTGATGTGTACTTGTGACTCTCATAAAAGGGGTCTTGTCTAGCACTGTACATCTCACACTCCGGGGTGATGTGAAAGCCTTGCCCCCACTAAGCCATGCCTCCTAAATCATTTCCCAGTGTGTCTTAACTTTTCTAGTGAATTGTAACGTTACCACCCATGACTGTATCTGTTAGTGACAGAGACACGTTGTTGAATTCCTTCATTTTCAGTCCTGTGGCCTTAACCAGGTGTATATTATCATCATAAAGTCTTTGACATTCCGTATCTCTGAAGGTACTTTGTGTTTTTTTTTTTTGTACTCCAGGGAACTATACTGTACCCTTATTTCTAAGTGGGTATACCTGCTTCCTGTCTGTCCCCCGCCGGCCCGTCTGTCTGTCCCCCTGCCGGCCGTCTGTCTGTCCCCCTGCCGGCCCGTCTGTCTGTCCCCTTGCCGGCCCGTCTGTCTCTGTCCCTCCGCCTCCCTGTTTGTTTGATTTTGTATATAAAATAATCTGCCC
Source organism: Salmo trutta (assembly GCF_901001165.1). NCBI lineage: Eukaryota > Metazoa > Chordata > Actinopteri > Salmoniformes > Salmonidae > Salmo > Salmo trutta. The sequence goes on from NC_042994.1 coordinate 14,570,595, forward strand.
CCCAAAAATCTGTCCTGCTCCTTCCCTGACTTTTCCTGAATGTTTGTATTTTACACTTGTCAGAATTTTGAAATCACAAAAGTATCCAGAGCCTTTGTACCCATTTTATTTCACACCTATTCCCTACTTAACCCTCCAAGACAATGTGCTGTAGGACGTTGGTACCTATTCCCTACTTAACCCACCAAGACAATGTGCTGTAGGACGTTGGTACCTATTTCCTACTTAACCCACCAAGACAATGTGCTGTAGGACGTTGGTACCTATTCCCTACTTAACCCACCAAGACAATGTGCTGTAGGACGTTGGTACCTATTCCCTACTTAACCCACCAAGACAATGTGCTGTAGGACGTTGGTACCTATTCCCTACTTAACCCACCAAGACAATGTGCTGTAGGACATTGGTACCTATTCCCTACTTAACCCACCAAGACAATGTGCTGTAGCACGTTGGTACCTATTCCCTACTTAACCCACCAAGACAATGTGCTGTAGGACGTTGGTACCTATTCCCTACTTAACCCTCCAAGACAATGTGCTGTAGGACGTTGGTACCTATTCCCTACTTAACCCACCAAGACAATGTGCTGTAGGACGTTGGTACCTATTCCCTACTTAATCCACCAAGACAATGTGCTGTAGGACGTTGGTACCTATTCCCTACTTAACCCACCAAGACAATGTGCTGTAGCACGTTGGTACCTATTCCCTACTTAACCCACCAAGACAATGTGCTGTAGGACGTTGATACCTATTCCCTACTTAACCCACCAAGACAATGTGCTGTAGGACGTTGGTACCTATTCCCTACTTAACCCACCAAGACAATGTGCTGTAGGACGTTGGTACCTATTCCCTACTTAACCCTCCAAGACAATGTGCTGTAGGACGTTGGTACCTATTCCCTACTTAACCCACCAAGACAATGTGCTGTAGCACGTTGGTACCTATTCCCTACTTAATCCACCAAGACAATGTGCTGTAGGATGTTGATACCTATTCCCTACTTAACCCACCAAGACAATGTGCTGTAGCACGTTGGTACCTATTCCCTACTTAACCCACCAAGACAATGTGCTGTAGGACGTTGATACCTATTCCCTACTTAACCCACCAAGACAATGTGCTGTAGCACGTTGGTACCTATTCCCTACTTAACCCACCAAGACAATGTGCTGTAGGACGTTGGTACCTATTCCCTACTTAATCCACCAAGACAATGTGCTGTAGGACATTGGTACCTATTCCCTACTTAACCCACCAAGACAATGTGCTGTAGCACGTTGGTACCTATTCCCTACTTAACCCACCAAGACAATGTGCTGTAGGACGTTGGTACCTATTCCCTACTTAACCCACCAAGACAATGTGCTGTAGGACGTTGGTACCTATTCCCTACTTAACCCACCAAGACAATGTGCTGTAGGACGTTGGTACCTATTCCCTACTTAACCCTCCAAGACAATGTGCTGTAGGACGTTGGTACCTATTCCCTACTTAACCCACCAAGACAATGTGCTGTAGCACGTTGGTACCTATTTCCTACTTAACCCACCAAGACAATGTGCTGTATGACGTTGGTACCTATTCCCTACTTAACCCACCAAGACAATGTGCTGTAGGACGTTGGTACCTATTCCCTACTTAACCCTCCAAGACAATGTGCTGTAGGACGTTGGTACCTATTCCCTACTTAACCCTCCAAGACAATGTGCTGTAGGACGTTGGTACCTATTCCCTACTTAACCCACCAAGACAATGTGCTGTAGGACGTTGGTACCTATTCCCTACTTAACCCTCCAAGACAATGTGCTGTAGGACGTTGGTACCTATTCCCTACTTAATCCACCAAGACAATGTGCTGTAGGACGATGGTACCTATTCCCTACTTAACCCACCAAGACAATGTGCTGTAGGACGTTGGTACCTATTCCCTACTTAACCCACCAAGACAATGTGCTGTAGGACGTTGGTACCTATTCCCTACTTAACCCACCAAGACAATGTGCTGTAGGACATTGGTACCTATTCCCTACTTAACCCACCAAGACAATGTGCTGTAGCACGTTGGTACCTATTCCCTACTTAACCCACCAAGACAATGTGCTGTAGGACATTGGTACCTATTCCCTACTTAACCCACCAAGACAATGTGCTGTAGCACGTTGGTACCTATTCCCTACTTAACCCACCAAGACAATGTGCTGTATGACGTTGGTACCTATTCCCTACTTAACCCACCAAGACAATGTGCTGTAGCACGTTGGTACCTATTCCCTACTTAACCCACCAAGACAATGTGCTGTAGCACGTTGGTACCTATTCCCTACTTAACCCACCAAGACAATGTGCTGTAGCACGTTGGTACCTATTCCCTACATAACCCACCAAGACAATGTGCTGTAGGACGTTGGTACCCAGCCAGGTGCTGATGCATCTCTCTCTCCTCACTGAATGAATGACGAATGTGCGATTAATGTGCACCTTCACAATTTAATTTAAATGAGGCCTAACTGAGTGATAAGGAGGGTGAAGAGGTTGATTTAATTTACAAAGTGTAAGGATGAGTTAATTATGCATATTTATCAGCAGCAAATAATTTGACCGCATGACTTGTCGGTTGATACCATAACTTTTACATTTTACTTAGTAAAAATCAGAACATCAAGTTGCAGGGAGCCATGTAGAATGTTTCATACATCGGGTGCAAAATAACTAAAAGCAGATTTATCTAAGTCTGGGAGATGGGAGGGATCTCTAGAGTTAGCCAATCACGAAACCGGGTCTGGTAGCTCGTACGTCTGTAGGTTAACCAGGAAGTAACGTACGGCTGAAGTTTTTGATACAGAATGCAGTGATGTGTACTGAACCTGTCGTCCGTCATAAACGCTTATAGAACGACATCAGCCTCTTTAGAGTGGATCTTTCAGTGTGTGCCCATTGTCTCTTTACTGTGGGCATGTCAGGGGCTGGCTGGAGGCATGTTTGTGGTCGGGGTTATGCCACCCTACTACCCCTAAGGCTACTCTGAGTCACGCTCTAGCTTCACCTCATTAAGAGGGCCTGACACACACACACACACACACACACACACACACAGCAGCGTTGGGCACAGGGCCAGGCCTCCTTAAGCAGCGCTGATGACAATCATCAGGCCTGATCAGAGCAGGAGATTACAGCCTGAGAGAGAGAAATAAAGAGATAAGGTCCATCTCAATAGTCTGTTGTTGCCTCTTCTCCTTGTCTCCTTTCCTGCACTGACATTGAACAATGGCAACGGCCCATAGAGTGAGAACCATATAATAATAGTGATGGATGTCACATACCTCCTTAGTATCCATAGAATCCCTGACAATCCTCTATCCTCCTCCATCCTCCAGTAGACAAAATGAACTCCTCATGCCATCCAACACGTTCAGGACGACCTAAAGCTATTCCACCATACCATGCAAACGACTCCATTATTTTGTTACGCCCAGTTCATACGAAGAAGCACAGTAGGTGATTTAGCTAAATTCAATTGTAACAGTCCAATGAGACGGAGCATGTTGGAAAGCACTGGACCAGAGACCCCTCATCCCCGCTCTCCACATCCTGAGGTAATATTAATGACACCCTATTCCCTTTTAAGTGCACTACTTTTGACCAGGGCCCATAGGATTCTGGTCAAAAGCAGTGCACTATGTAGGGAAGAGAGTGCCATTTGGAACATAATCAATGCTAATATATTCAGTCCCGGAGAAGCTTTGATAAATTGACTTCTTTGTTAATGAGTATGTTAGTTGGCGGCAGAGGGAAATATACTGTATGTGTATAAGTACGTGTCATTAATATATGAAGACTTAGCTTACTGCTCGTGATTAATTACAACCGTGAGGGATTGTGGGGGATTTACCTTTAAAAATATGAATTTGCAAGTGTCCATTCACATGGTGTTCGTTATATACTTAGAACATTAAAAGGCAATATATGCTAACTACGCTACTGTAGAATGAGGAGGATGTGATGGCTGTGGTGCTATTCAGTCAGCTAATCTTATTGAAATGGGAATGCTAGCAAGTACTGTACATGTCATAGTATTCTGCTCCAACTACAAGTTGCAGTGAGCCAGGAACTTTGAGGTGCACACACACACACACACACACACACACACACACACAACATTTCTGAGATAGTGTCTCCCGTTGTCTTGTGTGTCTCAGAGAACGACTAAACTGTAGGAGTAATTCTCAGAGGAACCGTTCTCTCTGGGATACTGTGGGAGTGTGGTGTACCCTTTTTACCGTCGCACACGCACAGTACACACCGCTGCGGCTTTGCCCCTTTTATCTCAAAATAATGATCCATCCTCTCCTGCTGCTCTCATTGTCTAGTCTGGGGTGAAGAAACAGAGACAAGACGATGCTATTTTCCACCATATAAAAGATAACATTGACTCAACCCATCTCCAAAGACCTAACCGCATAACACATAGTGACTCATTTGGGAAGTCTTACATGATCTTCCCATTAGCCAAACTGTGAAACCACCGCCTCTTGTGTTGAAAATAGAATAGAATGGAAGCATACCTTCCTTGGCAATGTCCTGGGTTAACTTTCAATCCCATTACCCATGAAGCATGAGGAATGACTTCTACCAGCTGCTTTGATGGAAGCCCCATGGAGTGTGTGCGCCACGTATGTGTGTGTCAGAATTCCCCCTCTCCTATAGGGAGCAGTCAAGACATCACATTCCCCAATTGGACGCTGCTACACAGCCCAAGAGACTGGCTGGAGCCTTGGGGCCAAGTCATTATTTTCTTGGCAGAGTTTGTATCCAATTTCTGAACACACAGACACACACACACACACACACACACACACACACACAATCTCTCTCTCTTTCAGACACACAGTCTCTTAGATTTTGTTTCTCACGCACGCCTGTACACCCCCCCCCACACACAGCTCCCCCTCCATATACACACACACCCAGCCTCCATTCCCCTTGCTGTCCAGCTCTGAAAGCCAGAGAACAGAGGTCCTGTTAATCACATGATGAAGAGGGCTTGCAGGCCTCCAGAGGGATGGAGGGGGGATAGGGGGATGGAGGGAGGGATGGCAGGATTGGGCCAGGGGGGAAAGTAATGAAGCCGGCTAAAATCAGCCGCCCTCTCCGTCATGTCGCCTCCATGACTTTGGTTAGATCGGACAGGTCACCTCGCTGGGTACTGAGAGTGGAGGAGAGGGGGGGAGGGAGATGAGGGAAGAGAGATGGAGAGAGAGATGGGATAGAGGCTAATGAAAAAGGTTAGAGAGAAAAAAACAGGGTACATTGAGAGAGGTTAAGAAAACGAGAGAGAAAGAGAGAGGGCTGTCTAATCATGGAGCCTTACACGGAGAGAGAGAGAGAGAGAGAAAAAAAAGAGACAGAAAGAGAGATGTCTGTCTAATCATGGAGCCTTTACAGCAGGAGGCAGGTCCTGCCAGCCTTGGCATTGGGATTAAACATGCAGCCTATGCCAGCCAGTGGTCACTCTCTTTAGCTTGTTCTCTCACAACCGGCCTCACCAGACTGAGAGTCAATCTGCTGAACCAATCTCTCTCTCAACACTTCTTCGCTGGTTTAGATACCCCTTAAGCTTAGCTTATGCTTGCCAGTCAAAACAATTTGCATACAGTGCCTTCAGAAAGTATTCCTACCCCTTGATTTATTCCACATTTTGATGTGTTGCTGCCTGAATTCAAAATGGATTACATTGTTGCTCACCCATTCACAATACCCCATAATGACAAAGTGAAAACATGTTTTTAGGAATTTTGCACATTTATTGAAAATGAAATGCATAAATACCTAATTTATATAAGTATTCACACCTCTGAGTCAATACATGTTAGAATCACATTTGGCAGTCATTACACCTGCGAGTCTTTCTGGGTAAGTCTCTAAGAGCATTGCATCCCTGGATTGTACAATATTTGCACATTATTCTTTAACAATTCTTCAAGCTCTGTCAAGTTTGTTGTTGATCAATGCTAGACAGCCATTTTCAAGTCTTGCCATAGATTTTTAAACTGATCTAGGTCAAAACTGTAACTAGGCCTCTCGGGAACATTAAATATAATCTGGTGTTTTAGATTATTGTCCTGCTGAAAGGTGCATTTGTTGGAAAGCAGACTGAACCAAGATTTCCTCTAGGATTTTGCCTGTGCTTATCTCTATTTGTTTATTTGTATCCTAAAAAATTCACTAGTCCTTTCCAAAGACAAGCATACCCCTAACATGATGCAGCCACCACCATGCTTGAAAATATGAAGAGTTGTACTCAATGATGTGTTGTGTTGGATTTGCCACAAACAGAACGATTTGTATTCAGGATATAAAGTTAATTTCTTTGCCACATTTCTTGCTGTTTTACTTAAGTGTCTTATTGCAAACAGGATGCATGTTTTGGAATATTTGTATTCTGTACAGGCTTCCTTCTTTTCACTATGCCATTTAGGTTAGTATTGTGGAGTAACTACAATGTTGTTGATCCATCCTCAGTTTTCTCCTATCACAGCCATTAAACTCTGTAACTGTTTTAAAGTCACCATTGGCCTCATTGTGAAATCCTTGAGAGGTTTCCTTCCTCTCCAGCAACCTAGTTAAGAAAGACGCCTATATCTTTGTAGTGACTGGGTGTATTGATATACCATCCAGAGTGTAATTAATAACTTCACCATTGCTCAAAGGGATATTCAATGTCTGATTAAATTTTTTACCAGTCTACCATAGGTGTCCTTGCTTCTGAAGCATTGGAAAACCTCTGGTTTTTGTGGGTGAATCTGTGTTTGAAATTCACTGCGGGACATTACAGATAATTGTACAGTTAAAGTCGGAACTTTACATACACCTTAGCCAAATACATTTAAACTCAGATTTTCACAATTCCTGACATTTAATCCTAGTAAATGTTCCCTGTTTTAGGTCAGTTAGGATCACCATTTTATTTTAAGAATGTGAAATGTCAGAATAATATTTGAGAGAATGATTTATTATAGCTTTTATTACTTTCATCACATTCCCAGTGGGTCAGAAGTTTACATACACTCAATTAGTATTTGGTAGCATTGCCTTTAAATTGTTTAAATTGGGTCAACCATTTCAAGGTAGCCTTCCACAAGCTTCCCACAATAAGTTGGGTGAATTTTGGCCCATTCCTCCTGACAGAGCTGGTGTAACTGAGTCAGGTTTGTAGGCCTCCTTGCTTGCACACGCTTTTCAGTTCTGCCCACAAATGTTCTATGGGATTGAGTTCAGGGCTTTGTGATGGCCACTACAATACCTTGACTTTGTTGTCCTTAAGCCATTTTGCCACAACTTTGGAAGTATGCTTGGGGTCATTGTCCATTTGGAAGACCCATTTGCGACCCAGCTTTAACTTCCTGACTGATGTCTTGAGATGTTGCTTCAATATATCCACATAATTTTCCTGCCTCATGATGCCATCTATTTTGTGAAGTGCACTAGTCCCTCCTGCAGCAAAACACCCTCACATCATGATGCTGCCAACCCCGTGCTTCACGGTTGGGATGGTGTTCTTCAGCTTGCAAGCTTCCCCCTTTTTCCTCCAAACATAACGATGGTCATCATCGCCAAACAGTTTTATTTTTGTTTCATCAGACCAGAGGACATTTCTCCAAAAAGTACAATCTTTGTCCCCATGTGCAGTTGCAAACCGTGGTCTGGCTTTTTTATGGTGGTTCTGGAGTAGTGGCTTCTTCCTTGCTGAGCGGCCTTTCAGGTTATGTCGATATAGGACTCATTTTCCTGTGGATATAGATACTTTTGTACCTGTTTCCTCCAGCATCTTCACAAGGTCCTTTGCTGTTGTTCTGGGATTGATTTGCACTTTTTGCACCAAAGTACGTTCAACTCTAGGAGACAGAACGTGTCTCCTTCCTGAGCGGTATGACGTCTGTGTGGTCCCATGGTGTTTATACTTGCGTACAATTGTTTGTACAGATGAACGTGGCATTCAGGCTTTTGGAAATTGCTCTCAAGGATGAACCAGACTTGTGGAGGTCTATAATTTATTTTCTGAGGTCTTGGATGATTTCTTTTTTTTCCCATGATGTCAAGCAAAAAGGCACTGAGTTTGAAGGTAGGCCTTGAAATACATCCACAGGTACACCTCCAATTGACTCAAATTATGTAAATTAGCCTATCAAAAGCTTCTAAAGCCATGACATCATTTTCTGGAATTTTCCAAGCTGTTTAAAGGCACAGTCAACTTAGTGTATGTAAACTTTTTTACCCACTGGAATTGTGATACAGTGAATTATACGTGAAATATTCTGTCGTTAAACAATTGTTGGAAAATTGACTTGTGTCATGCACAAAGTAGATGTCCTAACCGACTTGCCAAAACTATAGTTTGTTAACAAGAAATTTGTGGAGTGGTTGAAAAACGAGTTTTAATGACTCCAACCTAGGTGTATGTAAACTTCCGACTTCAACTGTGTGTGTGGGGTACAGAGTCATTAAAAATCATGTTATACACTATTATTGCACACAGAGTGAGTCCCTGCAACTTATTATGTTACTTAAGCAAAGTTGTACTCCTGAACTTATTTAGGCTTGCCATAACAAAGGGGTTGAATACCAGTGGTGTAAAGTACTTAAGTAAAAATACTTTAAAGTACTACGTACTGTCACGTTGTATAATGATAGGAGACAGGCGCAGGAATACGAAAATAGAGTACGTCATGAACATGACGGGGACGAAGCCCAAAACAAACACGCAATATATAACACAGGGCCGTCACCCAAACAAAGAGCGAGGTGTAAACCTTTAATAAATACACTGGACACGACCCGTAGTAACAAGATACAACAGAACACAATACCAACGGACATGGAACAATAATCAACCAGGACAATGGGGAACAGAGGGCACATATTGTTACGGATTCTAGTTGATAGGTAATCGACTAGCCGGACTGTTCCTCGGACTCCGTGTGTAGGGAATTGTACAATGCATGAACAAGGTTATTGAACTTGACATTGGTGTCTGTCTGTATTCCTTTATCCAACATATCATACCGAAACATGGTATCAGAAGTGGCTTGAAAAACACACGTTTGTTATTTTTGTAGTTACATTTACATTTACATTTAAGTCATTTAGCAAACGCTCTTATCCAGAGCGACTTACAAATTGGTGCATTCACCTTATGATATCCAGTGGAACAACCACTTTACAATAGTGCATCTAAATCTTTTAAAGGGGGGGGGGGGTTAGAAGGATTACTTTATCCTATCCCAGGTATTGTAACGATTGTCGTCGGGAGACGAGGAAGCGGACCAAAACGCAGCTGGGAGCGAATACATGTTTATTTAACACACTAGAATTAAACATGTACACAAAATCAAGGAAAAACTGCCAATACGTTACGTGCTCAAATAACGAGACAACAACCCACAAACATCGTGGGGGAAAAGGAACTTAAATGTGATTCCCAATCAGACTTCACAAGCGACAGCTGTCTGATTGGGAAATCACCCCCGAGCCCAACATTGAAATAAAACACAAAGGCTATAACCAAAACATAGAAAATAAAGCATAGAAATGCCACACCCTGACCAAAATAGCAGAGTTCACCTGGTCAGGGCGTGACAGTACCCCCCCTCCAACGGTGCGTACTCCCGGCGCACCAAACTAAAGTCTATTAGGGGGGGGACCCGGGTGGGCGCCTCACCCTCGGTGGAGGCTCTGGCCCCGGGCGTGTTTCTCCCCCTGCCTCCACCCTAGCCCTACCCCTCTGGCCCTGACTGGACCACTGTGGAGCGGCATGCTCCGGCTCCGGAGCGGAGCCGTCGACCGGAACAGGATTGGGCACCGGTGGACCAGACACGGGCCGTGCCGGACTGTGGACACGCACCGTGGGCTTGGTGCGGGGAACAGGAACGGGCCGGACAGGACTGTGGACACGCACCGTGGGCTTGGTGCGGGGAACAGGGACGGGCCGGACAGGACTGTGGACACGCACCGTGGGCTTGGTGCGGGGAACAGGGACGGGCCGGACAGGACTGTGGACACGCACCGTGGGCTTGGTGCGGGGAACAGGGACGGGCCGGACAGGACTGTGGACACGCACCACTAACCTGGTGCGGGGAGCAGGGACGGGCCGGACCGGACTGGGGACACGCACCACTAACCTGGTGCGGGGAGCAGGGACGGGCCGGACCGGACTGGGGACACGCACCACTAACCTGGTGCGGGGAGCAGGGACGGGCCGGACAGGACTGGGGACACGCACCACTAACCTGGTGCGGGGAGCAGGGACGGGCCGGACAGGACTGGGGACACGCACCACTAACCTGGTGCGGGGAGCAGGGACGGGCCGGACAGGACTGGGGACACGCACCACTGACTTGGTGCGGGGAGCAGGGACGGGCCGGACCGGACTGGGGACACGCACCACTGACTTGGTGCGGGGAGCAGGGACGGGCCGGACCGGACTGGGGACACGCACCACTGACTTGGTGCGGGGAGCAGGGACGGGCCAGACAGGACTGGGGACACGCACCACTAACCTGGTGCGGGGAGCAGGGACGGGCCGGACAGGACTGGGGACACGCACCACTAACCTGGTGCGGGGAGCAGGGACGGGCCGGACAGGACTGGGGACACGCACCACTAACCTGGTGCGGGGAGCAGGGACGGGCCGGACAGGACTGGGGACACGCACCACTAACCTGGTGCGGGGAGCAGGGACGGGCCAGACAGGACTGTGAACACGTACTGGTGACCTGAAGCGTGGAGCCGGTTTAGCCACTCGTCCTGGCTGGATACCCATCCTAGCACGGCATGTGCTGGGCATGTCCACCGGACGCACTGGGCTGTGCGGGCGCACTGGCGACACAGCGCGCAACTCTGCATACCTTGGCTTGGTGCGGGGAGCAGGGACGGGCCGGACAGGACTGGGGACACGCACCGTGGGCTTGGTGCGGGGAACAGGAACGGGCCAGACAGGACTGTGAACACGCACTGGTGACCTGAAGCGTTGAGCCGGTTTAGCCACTCGTCCTGGCTGGATGCCCATCCTAGCACGGCATGTGCTGGGCATGTCCACCGGACGCACCGGGCTGTGCGGGCGCACTGGCGACACAGCGCGCAACTCAGCATACCATGGCTCCTCCTCCAGATCTTCCCTCTGCAGGTCCTCAATCAAACGCCTCATCTCCTTCTCCGCCGTCATCCCCCACGAGAGCAGTGGTCTGGGCTCTTCCTCTGCCCTTCCGGACCACCCCATTAGTCCACCCCCAAAATTTTCTTGGGGCTGTTTTCCGGGCCTCCTCGACCGCCGCCTGCGACTCCGTCTACCGGCTGGCTTTTCCTCCTCGACCTGGGAGTCCGTCCGCCAGGGTCCTTTCCCCGACATGATCTCCTCCCAGGTCCAGAACTCCTTTCCCTCGCGAGCCCATCTCTCGCGCTCCTTTTCCTCCCGCTGCTTGGTCCTGGTTCGGTGGGTTGTTCTGTAACGATTGTCGTCGGGAGACGAGGAAGCGGACCAAAACGCAGCTGGGAGCGAATACATGTTTATTTAACACACTAGAATTAAACATGTACACAAAATCAAGGAAAAACTGCCAATACGTTACGTGCTCAAATAACGAGACAACAACCCACAAACATCGTGGGGGAAAAGGAACTTAAATGTGATTCCCAATCAGACTTCACAAGCGACAGCTGTCTGATTGGGAAATCACCCCCGAGCCCAACATTGAAATAAAACACAAAGGCTATAACCAAAACATAGAAAATAAAGCATAGAAATGCCACACCCTGACCAAAATAGCAGAGTTCACCTGGTCAGGGCGTGACAGGTATTCCTTAAAGAGGTAGGGTTTCAGGTGTCTCCGGAAGGTGGTGATTGACTCCGCTGTCCTGGCGTCGTGAGGGAGCTTGTTCCACCATTGGGGTGCCAGAGCAGCGAACAGTTTGGACTGGGCTGAGCGGGAACCGTGCTTCCTCAGAGGTAGGGGGGCCAGCAGGCCAGAGGTGGATGAACGCAGTGCCCTTGTTTGGGTGTAGGGCCTGATCAGAGCCTGAAGGTATGGAGGTGCCGTTCCCCTCACAGCTCTGTAGGCAAGCACCATGGTCTTGTAGCGGGGTGACGTGAGAGAACTTGGGAAGGTTGAACACCAGATGGGCTGCGGCGTTCTGGATGAGTTGTAGGGGTTTAATGGAACAGGCAGGGAGCCCAGCCAACAGCGAGTTGCAGTAATCCAGACGGGAGATGACAAGTGCCTGGATTAGGACCTGCGTCGCTTCCTGTGTGAGACAGGGTCGTACTCTGCGAATGTTGTAGAGCATGAACCTACAGGATCGGGTCACCGCCTTGATGTTAGTGGAGAACGACAGGGTGTTGTCCAGGATCACGCCAAGGTTCTTAGCACTCTGGGAGGAGGACACAAGGGAGTTGTCAACCGTGATGGCGAGATCATGGAACGGGCAGTCCTTCCCCGGGAGGAAGAGCAGCTCCGTCTTGCCGAGGTTCAGCTTGAGGTGGTGATCCGTCATCCACACTGATATGTCTGCCAGACATGCAGAGATGCGATTCGCCGCCTGGTTATCAGAAGGGGGAAAGGAGAAGATTAATTGTGTGTCGTCTGCATAGCAATGATAGGAGAGACCATGTGAGGATATGAGCCAAGTGACTTGGTGTATAGTGAGAATAGGAGAGGGCCTAGAACAGAGCCCTGGGGGACACCAGTGGTGAGAGCGCGTGGTGCGGAGACAGATTCTCGCCACGCCACCTGGTAGGAGCGGCCTGTCAGGTAGGACGCAATCCAAGCGTGGGCCGCGCCGGAGATGCCCAACTCGGAGAGGGTGGAGAGGAGGATCTGATGGTTCACAGTATCAAAGGCAGCAGATAGGTCTAGAAGGATGAGAGCAGAGGAGAGAGAGTTAGCTTTAGCAGTGCGGAGAGCCTCCGTGACACAGAGAAGAGCAGTCTCAGTTGAATGCCCAGTCTTGAAACCTGACTGATTAGGATCAAGAAGGTCATTCTGAGAGAGATAGCAAGAGAGCTGGCCAAGGACGGCACGTTCAAGAGTTTTGGAGAGAAAAGAATGAAGGGATACTGGTCTGTAGTTGTTGACATGGGAGGGATCGAGTGTAGGTTTTTTCAGAAGGGGTGCAACTCTCGCTCTCTTGAAGACGGAAGGGACGTAGCCAGCGGTCAAGGATGAGTTGATGAGCGAGGTGAGGTAGGGGAGAAGGTCTCCGGAAATGGTCTGGAGAAGAGAGGAGGGAATAGGGTCAAGTGGGCAGGTTGTTGGGCGGCCGGCCGTCACAAGACGCGAGATTTCATCTGGAGAGAGAGGGGAGAAAGAGGTCAAAGCACAGGGTAGGGCAGTGTGAGCAGGACCAGCGGTGTCGTTTGACTTAGCAAACGAGGATCGGATATCGTCAACCTTCTTTTCAAAATGGTTGACGAAGTCATCCGCAGAGAGGGAGGAGGGGGGGGGGGGGAGGGGGAGGAGGATTCAGGAGGGAGGAGAAGGTAGCAAAGAGCTTCCTAGGGTTAGAGGCAGATGCTTGGAATTTAGAGTGGTAGAAAGTGGCTTTAGCAGCAGAGACAGAAGAGGAGAATGTAGAGAGGAGGGAGTGAAAGGATGCCAGGTCCGCAGGGAGGCGAGTTTTCCTCCATTTCCGCTCGGCTGCCCGGAGCCCTGTTCTGTGAGCTCGCAGTGAGTCGTCGAGCCACGGAGCAGGAGGGGAGGACCGAGCCGGCCTGGAGGATAGGGGACAGAGAAAATCAAAGGATGCAGAAAGGGAGGAGAGGAGGGTTGAGGAGGCAGAATCAGGAGATAGGTTGGAGAAGGTTTGAGCAGAGGGAAGAGATGATAGGATGGAAGAGGAGAGAGTAGCGGGAGAGAGAGAGCGAAGGTTGGGACGGCGCAATACCATCCGAGTCGGGGCAGAGCGAGAAGTGTTGGATGAGAGCGAGAGGGAAAAGGATACAAGGTAGTGGTCGGAGATTTGGAGGGGAGTTGCAATGAGATTAGTGGAAGAACAGCATCTAGTAAAGATGAGGTCAAGCGTATTGCCTGCCTTGTGAGTAGGGGGGAAGGTGAGAGGGTGAGGTCAAAAGAGGAGAGGAGTGGAAAGAAGGAGGCAGAGAGGAATGAGTCAAAGGTAGACGTGGGGAGGTTAAAGTCACCCAGAACTGTGAGAGGTGAGCCATCCTCAGGAAAGGAACTTATCAAGGCGTCAAGCTCATTGATGAACTCTCCAAGGGAACCTGGAGGGCGATAAATGATAAGGATGTTAAGCTTGAAAGGGCTAGTAACTGTGACAGCATGGAATTCAAATGAGGAGATAGACAGATGGGTCAGGGGAGAAAGAGAGAATGTCCACTTGGGAGAGATGAGGATTCCAGTGCCACCACCCCGCTGGCTCGATGCTCTAGGGGTATGCGAGAATACGTGGGCAGAGGAGGAGAGAGCAGTAGGAGTAGCAGTGTTATCTGTGGTAATCCATGTTTCCGTCAGCGCCAGGAAGTCTAGGGACTGGAGGGTAGCATAGGCTGAGATGAACTCAGCCTTGTTGGCCGCAGACCGGCAGTTCCAGAGGCTGCCGGAGACCTGGAACTCCACGTGGGTCGTGCGCGCTGGGACCACCAGGTTAGAGTGGCAGCGGTCACGCGGTGTGAAGCGTTTGTATGGCCTGTGCAGAGGGGAGAGAACAGGGATAGACAGACACATAGTTGACAAGCTACAGAAGTGTTGTTTCTTGTATTATTGTCTCTTGTGTCTTTAGAGAACTGTTTCACTTTGATATACTTTTTCTTCTGTCCTGATTTTCTCTTTCTTTTCTTCTGTTAACTAGATATTCTTTGTTATTCTTCGTTAGCTAGCTAGCTTTTTCCAAAAGAGTCCCTAGCAACTGCTTAGCAACTGGTAAACAATTCAGCTAGCTAAGATAACTACAATTTTATGAAAAATAGTAACTTTTTTCAAAAGCCTATCTTCTTTGTTTGTTGCTTGTTTTTTCTTCTATTCAGTCTTGCAGTTTTCTTTTGATTTTTTCCGATGTACTTCACTCTAAAAACCATGTAAATTTCAATATTTGTAGGAGCTCATTTTTCAGCTGCTGCTGCTCAAATTGGAATTCCAATGTTAATTAAGTACAGCATAGGTGCAGTTACATTCCATATTCGAACACACTCCGTTTCCTACTGCTAGTCACAACACTGATCAACTCGTTGTTAGCTGGCTAGCTAGCATCACTATCTACCTCGATAACTGAAGACAAAGAGACCTCCTATTCCATCGCTATGGCAGTGAACATTCTGCCACCAAATCCCATGGTTCTCACAGGGGACTGGAATACTAATTGGGACAGCTTCAGGGATGAATTCGAGGACTATGCGCTGGCGACCGGTCTACATGAGAAACCCAACGAGGTCCAAGCGGCAACTCTGAGGAGTTTAATGGGCAGCGAATGCAGGCATATCTACCTGCACAATCTCACCCTCAAAGCAATATAACAGTGTGATGCAAAGGCTATATTGGATGCATTGGAGAATTACTTCAAACCCGTCAGGAACGTCATTTACGAGAGGTTCCTTTTCGGAAGCTGCAAACAGGAAGAGGGTGAGTCAGTGCACAACTTTGTAACCCGTTTTGAGAGAAAGATCCGCCACTTGTGAATACGGGGGATTGAAAGAGGAACTGATTCGTACTTGGAAATAGTACTTGGAATTGCAAATGAGGATACGTGCCTGCGTCTACTAAGAGAGAGATGTTAAACATTAGTAACTGCCATTGAAATGTGCCGCACTGCCGAAGTCACTGACATGAGAATGAGAGCAATGGAAATCGAAACTCCACGCACCGACGTTGATACTGTTCATGCTGTTGCCAGGCAGACAGTCAGACAAAACCAATCAAGGCAGAGTAATTCACCACGAATGGTGAACACAGAGAGCCCCATAGCATGGAAATACTGTGGAAATACACACGCATAAGGCAAAGAGCACTGCCCTGCCTACGGAAAACCATGCAGAGCTTGTGGAACTAATAATCACTTTGCAAAAGTGTGTCTCAAAAGCAAAAGAAGGGTGAGTGAGGGCAAGATTCACTGTGTTGATGATGTCACTCAGTGCTCAGAGCTGAACAGTGAAAGTGACATTTACATGCATGAATCCATTGGGGCTGTACACTCAAGAGGGAAGAAATGGTTTGTGACACTACGATTAAACAACAAACAACAATGTCAACTGGATTCCGGTGCTACATGCAACAAAATGAGCTACAAAGACAAAATAAATCTGGCACCTGACACATATCTCTTGCCCAGCGATACTAGACTAAACCTGTCCTCAGGAGAGCTTATGAGCTCTATGGGCATCTTTGAGACAGAATTTGTTATTCGGGGACGCAAACACAAGCTGGAGTTTGAGATTGTGAAAACCAGTCAACATCCTCTCCTCTCAGGCTCTACATGTGAACGCCTGGGACTGATGCAATTCACCGTACCAAATGACCTGCACATCGTGGAGCATGTCCAGCATGGACCCCTGTCCAAAGAACAACTACTCAGCAGATATGACAATGTATTCAACAGGCCCGTTGAATCAGTGCCTGGGGAGGTACACTTTGAATTGGATGAGAGCATCACTCCAGTCCAGTGTGCTCCTCACAATGTGCCCATTGCAATGAAAGTGGCTGTGAAGGCCCAGCTGGACAAGTATGAGGCCAATGGCCACATGACATCTATGACTGAACCAACTGACTGGATCAGCAATATGGTCATAGTGAAAAAAACTGAGAAGCTGAGGGTCTGCATCGACCCAAAGCATCTGAACCAAGCACTGAAACGATCTCACTACATCATGCCGGCACTGGAGGATGTCCTCTCCAAGCTTCCCAAGGCCAGGATTTTCACCTTGGTGGAGGCCCGAGATGCATTCCTTCAATGCAAGCTGGACAAAGAAAGCAGCTTCATGACTACCTTCTGGACCCCTTGGGGCACAAGTTACTGGCTGGGCTCAAGAGCATTGAACCCATCGCAGATGATGTCCTGATCGTAGGCTGTGGTGATACAGATGAAGAAGCAGAACGCGACCACGATGTGAAGCTCCTGGCACTGATGGAGTGCTGCCGATCAGTTAAGCTTCGTCTTGGCCTGAAGAAGCTGCAGTTCAAGGTGAAAGACGTCCACTTCCATGGCCACATTTTCTCGGCCAAAGACCTGAAGCCGGACCCATACAAAGTCAGAGTGATCCTTGACATGCCAAACCTGTCTAATGCAAAAGGAGTACAGCATCTCATCAGCTTTGCAAACTATCTTGCAAAGTTCATGCCACACCTATCAGCAGCCTGTGAGCCTTTGCACCAGCTGCTGGACAAAGACACACCATGGCACTGGCTACCCAAACACGAGGCCGCAGTGCAGAAGATGAAATCTCTGCTTCACCCATGCCAGTGCTGCGCTACTACAACGTCACAAAGCTTTTCATAATCCAGAGCGACTCCAGCCAAAGGGGACTTGGATGCTGCCTTATGCACAAAGACCAGCCCGTTGAATTTGCCTCTAGAGCGCTTACCCCCACCGAACAAAACTATGCAGAAATTGAGAGAGAGTGCCTCAGCATTGTCTTCTCCTGCCTGCGCTTCCATCACTACTGATATGGTCGAGAGCTGGTTACCGCTGAAACTGACCACAAACTACTCATTGCCATATTCAGTAAACCTCTCCTCAATGTGCCCAAGAGGCTTCAAAGCAAACACCTGACTCTGCAAAACTACAGCCTGAAGGTGATCTACAAGCCAGGACCAGAGATGTACATCAGCAACATATTGAGCAGGGCAACAGCACAATGTACAGGCAGAGGCACTGCCTATCAGCGGCATGCCATCTGTTCACTACAGCAGGAACAACAAGATGTTCAACAGATCAATCAAGCAGACTACTTAAGCATCACAGATCACCGCCTAGCCCAGATCAGGCAACACACTGACAAGGACGAAAACCTACAGTCACTGAAGTCCATGGTTCTCACAGGTTGGCCATACATGAAAGAGGAGACACCTTTCGAGATGAGATCAGCGTGCAAAATGGCATCTTGTTCAGAGGTCAGAAGGTCATTATTCCTAAATCACTACGTCCAGAGATGCTTACCCGCATACACTCCAGTCACGTTGGAGGTGACGCATGTTACCGCCAGGCTCGTGAAACATTATACTGGCCAAACATGCAAACAGAAATTAAAGACTTTGTCAATGAGTATGCTCATGAACAGCAAAAGGAAACCATGATGTCGCACGAACTGCCCACAAGGGCCTGGCAAATTGTCAGCATGGACTAATTCAGCCACAGACAAAAGGACTATCTCTCATTGTTGATCACTACTCTGACTTTTGGGAAATTGAACTGCTCCTTGACTTGTCTGCAGAGACAGCACTGCAGGCACAGTTTTCAGGGCAAGGCCAGCCTGACAAGGTCATCATGGACAATGGCCCACAATTCACTGCACAGTTCAAGCGTTTCGCCTCAGAATGGGAGTTTGACCACGTGACCACTCTCCAAGACACCCAAAAGCAAATGGCAAGGCATGGTCAACTGTCAAAATTGCAAAAAAACTGTTAAGCAGGGCCTTGCGTGACAGCAACAACCCATGGAAAGTGATCTTACAGTGGAGGAACACACCCACCCAAAACATGGACAGCAGCCCAGCACAACGCCTTCTGTCCAGACATCGGAAGACTACCATCCCAGTAGCTAACAAGCTACTTTAGCAGTGCATCATGGTTGGCATCACGGACAAACTGCGACACAGAAAGCAGCTCGCTAAGTGTTTCTATGAGACCTATCAGAACTGGAGGTGGGTGAAACGATAAGGATGAAACCTCTGCCGGGAGACCACACAGGAATTTGGAGGCTGGGCATGTGCCTATAGAGAGTTGCATCACGTTCTTACCTGGTGGATTTGGTGGCTCCCTCTATCGTTGCAATCGGGTGGATCTGCGCGTAGCAGAGCAGACAAACCAGAACACACCATACACTCACCTAGATGAGCTGGATCACTGAGACATGAGCCAATTGAAGGTGAGGCTTCTACCCCACCAAGCTCTCCAGCTCGTGGCCCTAATCCTACCCCTGTCAGAGCCAATGCTTACTCACGGGTGGGTTGGCTGTGCAAACCACCGGACAGGCTTACTCTGTAAGCAAGAGACTGTGTTAACTTGTCCTCTGTTTATAATTCTTTTATAAAAATAGAAACATTTAAATAAAAAAAGAGGAAGATGACAACTGAAGTAAAAAGCAAATGCAATGCGTTTTCATTTGTTATGACTTGACTGTTAAGAACTTAGTATTGTGCCGTTATGTTTGCACTTTCAATTGAAAAGGATGATGTTACGGAGTCTAGTTGATAGGTAATCGACTAGCCGGACTGTTCCCCGGACTCCGTGTGTAGGGATTTGTAAAATTCTTGAACAAGGCTATTGAACTTGACATTGGTGTCTGTCTTTATTCCTTTATCCAACATATCATACCGAAACACATATATACACATACTAATCAGGGGGAATGGGAACCAGGTGTGCGTAATGAGACAAGACAGTCCGGGGTTGGTGGTAATGATCCAGTTCAGTGACGCCTAGAAGGCCGGTGACGTAGACCTCTGGAGCTGGTGAACGGAATGAGCAGCAGTACCGGGGGAATCCGTGACACATATGTCGTTTTTTGGGGTATCTGTACTTTACTATTTATATTTTTGACAACTTTTACTTTTACTTCAGTACAGTACATTCCTTAAGAAAATATTGTACTTTTTACTCCATACATTTTCCTTGACACACAAAAGTACTCGTTACATTTTGAATGCTTAGCAGGATAGGAAAATAGTCCAATTCAAGCACTTATCAACTGAACATCACTGGTCATCCCTACTGCCTCTGATCTGGCGGACTCATTAAACACACATGCTTCATTTATAAATGATGTCTGAATGTTGGTGTGTCTATGGATTTCCGTAAATAAACGAAACAAGAAAATGGTGCCACCTGGTTTGCTTGATATAAATCAAATCAAATTGTATTTGTCACATGCGCCGAATACAACAGGTGTCACAGATCCCTCTGGAACTGTGTCATTACGCACACCTGGTCCCCATTTCCTCAATGATTAGTAATTGAATAAGTGTGCCCTTTGGTTCACCATTGGGCTGTCGATTATTGTTCCAATGTACGTTGGTCGTGTGAGTACCTGTGCTTCGTTGATTTGTCTTTTGTGCCGCTTGTATTGCGCAGATGATTACGGGTCTCATCCCGTGTTGTGTCATTGTGCGCTTGTGTATTTATTCGAGGTACTCCTCGCTCTTTTGTTTGGGTCTCAACCCTGTGTTTTGTACACATGTTTGTTTGGTCTTCGTCCCATGCCTTTACATGGCACGCTGTAATTTGGGTAAATAAAAAACACTATTACGCATTCCTGCGCCTGTCTCCCGATCCCTTTATACCAACGTGGCAACAGGTGTAGACCGTACAGTGAAATACTTACTTACAAGCCCTAACCAACAATGCAGTTTAAAAAATATAAATAATAAAAAATATAAAAATACAATAAAAAAAATAAGAATAACGTATAAAAGTAACAAATTATTAAAGAGCAGCATTAAAATAACAATAGCAAGGCTATATACAGAGGGTACCGGTGCAGAGTCAATGTCCGGGGGCAGCGGTTAGTTAAGGTAATTGAGATAATATGTACATGTAGGTAGAGTTATTAAGTGACTATGCATAGATAATAACAGAGAGTAACAGCAGTGTAAAAGGGGGGGGGGGCAATGCAAATAGTTTCAGGAGTCTTATGGCTTGGGGGTAGAAGCTGTTTAGAAGCCTCTTGGGCCTAGACTTGGCGCTTCGGTACCGCTTGCCATGCGGTAGCAGAGAGAACAGTCTATGACTAGGGTGGCTGGAGTCTTTGACAATTTTTAGGGCCTTCCTCTGACACCGCCTGGTATAGAGGTCCTGGACGGCAGGGAGCTTGGCCCCAGTGATGTACTGTGCCGTAAGCACTACTCTGTAGTGCCTTGCAGTCATAGGCCGAGCAGTTGCCATACCAGGCAGTGATACAACCGGTCAGGATGCTCTCGATGGTGCAGCTGTAGAACCTTTTGAGGATCTGAGGACACATGCCAAATCTTTTCAGTTTCCTGAGGGGGAATAGGTTTTGTCGTGCCCTCTTCACAACTGTCTTGGTGTGCTTGGACTATGTTAGTTTGTTGGTGATGTGGATAAGGAATTTGAAATGATTTATACTTTTGATACTTAAGTATATTTTAAACCAAATACTTTTATACTTTTACTCAAGTAGAATTTATTGGGTGAATTTTACTTGAGTCATTTTCTATTAGGGTATCTTTACTTTTACTGAAGTATGATAGTTTGGTACTTTTTCTACCACTGTTTAATACTTACTGACTCAAGCCGTTTCAGCTTTGAATTTTTAATACATTTGTAAACATTTCTAAAAACATAATGCCACTTGACCTTATGGGGTGTTGTGTGTAGGTCAGTGACATTTTAAATTCAGGCTGTAACACAACAAAATGTGGAACATTTGTTTGTTAGTTTTGGTGTTCGGCAGGTCACACATTATTTTTACTTAAGGCAAGCCAAAGTTCAGTAGCCAAAGTCTACGCCCCTTTGTAGGTGATTGGTCAACAGTAAGGATTATTCAATTAAGTATTTGTTGTCATTCAACGACAGACTGGTTTTCATGCAAAAAAAAATATTTTGAGAAATACTGCACCAAACAGCTTAGTTAGACGTAAAATTGTGCAACTAAGACCACCTCGGCAAAAACATCAAAATTAATAACAGAATTCTTGATTCTTGATTCTGACTATTTTGAGGAAGTGTTGCTGCTACGGCATCTCAAGAGGGACAAGCAGTAATACTGACACTTTTTAAGGGCATAGACATTTGCTTCTCCATACCGACTTCTGCTAGGAGCAAATCAAACCTAGTATACAGACGCCTTTAGCCAAGTATTGGTGTGTGTGTGTGTGTGTTTGTCCAACAGGTAAATGAGGATGAATGATGACTCCAGCATTCCACCACATCTGTTCTGAATACACAAACCCCGCACTCCACTACCTCAGCAACCAACACTGGTAAAACCTTGTGTGTTTGTGTGTGTGTGTGTATATGCCATCTTTTGGGCCAATTGGTACCTCACTAGATATATAGCTTAGCAATTTAACTTTCAGTTATTTTGTGTCCCTGCCTGCCTCTGTGAAGGAGTATTAGGCTGTTAAAGGAACGAGTTTAATTTTCTGTAAGTAATAGTGCTGTTATGGGCAGTGGCTAGCACTGGCTATGTGTGTGTGTCTGTGTGTGTGCGCACGTCTGAGTCAGTATGCGTCTGCATCAGTGTGTTTGTGTGCGCATCAGCGTGTGTGTCTGCATCAGTGTGTTTGTGTGCGCATCAGCGTGTGTGTCTGCATCAGTGTGTTTGTGTGCGCATCAGTGTGTGTGTCTGCATCAGTGTGTGTGTGTGTCGGAGTGGTCCAGCTCTTGTACAGATTGGCTATAGTATAGTGGTTATTAAAGTTAAAGTGAATTGCGGTGGAAAGGCAGAGCGGTGTGCAGGGAGTATTTACGGTGGTGGAGGGGTCACACGGAACGTTCATTTGAAACATAGGGACATGTTTCATGTAGTATAACGACTCTGAGAGATGTTCTCTGAGAGGTGACCTCAAGATGGTGTGTTTGTCTTCCTCGCCACAGCTGCCTAGACACAGTGCAAACACAGAAATTGAGGAAATAACTAATGAATGATAGTAGTAGGTTACTATATACACACACAGTTCAGCATAGGTAGGCCAGGAGGACATCACAACCCAATCTCTCTTTTTCTGTTCAGTTATCCTCATTACTGTTGTCCTAGATGTATCATGTCAAATACCCATTCACATGACGTATGATCATTAGTCTTGGTGAGATTAAGGAGAAAATCATAGAGATCATACTAGTTCTATTAGCTACATTCCGTGGATAAAAGTATCAAACAAGTTATTGATGACAGGGAAAAAAATCAACATTTGTCAAAAGGTCAAATAAGATGTCTGCATGAAATGAATCGACTCATATCTAATATAAAGTACAGTAGGCCTATAAGCACTTCAAACAAATCAACATTAGGAGGAAATTAAATTAAGTGCAATATTATATAAGTAGTCATCATGCATCACATATGAAGAGAAAATGACAACGAAAAGTGGATTTCATTACATACAGTGGATTTCATTATATATTATCTTCTTAAAGTTCAGGAGCAAGAACAATGATTCTGTATTGGTCACACAAGTTAATCAGTACCAAGAGCCCTGCGGATTTGATTCAGAAAGAACAGGCCAGGTAGTGTTCAGTAGACACAGAACTGAAAAAAACACTTTGAAACAGAGCAAAACAGGGATGTCTGAACTTGTCCAATAAAAATAGCTTGTTTTTGTTGTTAAAATTGTTTTGCTATGTTGTGCCCTTATGAACACGAGCCATGTTTAAGCCATGGCAAAACCCCATTTTAACCTCAACTGACATTATGACAACGACCCATATTTGACCCAAATAATGAGAGTATAGCACACTAAGAATGCTCCAGTGAATAACTAAATGTCCCTCACACAGATAAAGGCCCACTTTGCATTGTGAGATGCGGAGATGCTCTCTAGAGAAACTACACAGCGTTGGTTGGCAGACTATCCATAGAGAGGACAGTCTGGCGAGGACAGCTGGCTTTATTCCTTTTATCGATCTGCCCTTGGGCAAGGAGCTTAACCCATTATAGCTCCATGGGCTGAACTGCTTCAGCCTCTCATGAGTGTTTTTGTGTTGTCCAGGAGGATAGTAAAAATAAACAGCAAAAACAACATTTGTTTCTCAATTAAGAACAAAATACTATTAAGAAAGGCCAAAATACAATTACAGTTGAAGTCGGAAGTTTACATACACCTTAGCCAAATACATTTAAACTCAGTTTTTCACAATTCCTGACATTTAATCCTAGTAAATGTTCCATGTCTTAGGTCAGTTAGGATCACCACTTTATTTTAAGAATGTGAAATGTCAGAATAATAGTTGAGAGAATTATTTATTTCAGCTTTTATTTCTTTCATCACATTCCCAGTGGGTCAGAAGTTTACACAGACTCAATTAGTATTTGGTAGCATTGCCTTTAAATTGTTTAACTTGGGTCAAACCTTATGGGTAGTCTTCCACAAGCTTCCAATAATAAGTTGGGTGAATTTTGGCCCATTCCTCCTGACAGAGCTGGTATAACTGAGTCAGGTTTGTAGTCCTCCTTGCTCGCACACGCAGTTCAGCCCACAAATGTTCTATAGGATTGAGGTCAGGGCTTTGTGATGGTCACTCCAATACATTGACTTTGTTGTCCTTAAGCTATTTTGCCACAACTTTGGAAGTATGCTTGGGGTCATGGTCCATTTGGAAGACTAATTTGCGACCAAGCTTTAACTTCCTGACTGATGTCTTGAGATTTTGCTTCAATATATCCAAATAATTTTCCTGCCTCATGATGCCATCTATTTTGTGAAGTGCACTAGTCCCTCCTGCAGCAAAGCACCCCCACAACATGATGCTGCCACCCCCGTGCTTGACGGTTGGGATGGTGTTCTTCGGCTTGCAAGCATCCCCCTTTTTCCTCCAAACATAATGATGGTCATTATGGCCAAACAGTTCTATTTTTGTTACATCAGACCAGAGGACATTTCTCCAAAAAGTACAAGCTTTTCCCCCATGTGCAGTTGGAAACCGTAGTCTGGCTTTTTTATGGCGGTTTTGGTTTCTTCCTTGCTGAGCGGCCTTTCAGGTTATGTCGATATAGGACTCGTTTTACTGTGGATATAGATACTTTTGTACCTGTTTCCTCCAGCATCTTCACAAGGTTGATTTGCACTTTTCGCACCAAAGTACGTTCATCTCTAGGAGACAGAACGCATCTCCTTCCTGAGCTGTATGACGGCTGCGTGGTCCCATGGTGTTTATACTTGCGTACTATTGTTTGTACAGATGAACGTGGTACCTTCAGGCATTTGGAAATTGCTCTCAAGGATGAACCAGACTTGTGGAGGTCTACAATTTTTCTTCTGAGGTCTTGGCTGATTTCTTTTGATTTTCCCATAATGTTAAGCAAAGAGGCACTGTGTTTGAAGGTAGGCCTTGAAATACATCCACATGTACACCTCCAATTGACTCAAATTATGTCAATTAGCCTATCAGAAGCTTCTAAAGCCATGACATCATTTTCTGGAATTTTCCAAGCTGTTTAAAGGCACAGTCAACTTAGTGTATATAAACGTCTGACCCACTGGAATTGTGATACAGTGAATTATAAGTGAAATAATCTGTCTGTAAACAATTGTTGGCAAAATGACTTGTGTCATGCACAAAGTAGATGTCCTAACCGACTTGCCAAAACTATAGTTTGTTAAGGAGTGGTTGAAAAACGAGTTTTAATGACGTCAACCTAAGTGTATGTAAACTTTCGACTTCAACTGTATGTGTGCATTGATAAACAAGAAGAGACACGGAAAGTGATTAAAAGTGTCCCGTGGCGAGGGTAATTAAAACAACCAATCAAAGTCCCTCCCTAGGGGGCAAACTTTGCCTTCCGCTAAACCAGGCCCAACTGTCTTCATTTCCCTCCAATGAATAATTTACACAGGAAGCGGTGGCAGTGGTGGTACAGTGTGTGTGTGTGTGTGTGTGTAAGTCAATAATGACTTCTATGGTAATCAGATGAGGAAAATCTCTCAAATGTGCACATTTTTGTGGGGCGGTCATGACTGTGATGACAATGATGTATGCTTTACAGTAGTGTCTTTGTAACTTCCTGAATCTACGTCTCTATGGGAGTCACCCAGGGGTTGCTGGGGTACGCCTGGAGTAATGAAACTCACAATTGACCCAGACGACAAGTAAATTGCCCTCCAACTTAAAGCTACAATCTGGGATTTGTTTTTCAGCGTAATGGCAGTCCCATCACTTGTATATATCAATCATTTAATTGGCCATTGAACAGATACCCAGATCGCACCTTTAATCAACTCACCAAGGTACTCAAAGCTAGAATGTAATCCCACTGCGACGGAGCCAATGGGGAAGCACTGTGGTATTATGTGTTGAAACACAGCACACAGGCACTATGGTTAGCAACGAGGACAAAAATGTTTAGAGATTATTCTGCTCTGGAGAAAAAGGGTCACGACTTATGCAAGGTCTGTGCTTTTGTGTGTTTTTTGGATTTACTTGTACTATGATGGATGTGTTTTACAAACTAGCATTTTAATAATACAAGGGTGCTGTCAAACTAAGTCTGAGGAAGTAAAGAGCCTCTAACTTTTGGTAATGTACATTACAACTATGTTACACAAGAGTTATTCAAAAGGTCTGAAGTAACTAGTACGTTTTTTCCCCCTGTGACAGTCACAAATAGTGTAATTTATCTATTAAATAATCTGAATTCTACTGTAAATATTGGTTAAAGATGACCTTAATAAGTGCAAAACTACACACCAAATATCCAAAACCATAAGCTATTTCTCAGCCTTTGACTCAGTTGTCAATTGCATAAAACACTTTTTTCAAAACACTACACACAATTCTCTACCTAAAACACAAAAATCTAACAGGAAGTGACTTGCTTTCCTTTTCCAAACACAACCAATCAAAATGCTGCACTTATTCACCAGGTCACACACACACACTCCTCACATGTGCAAACACTAATTGCTTAACTGATCACTAACCAATCACTGCTTTACTGTAGTATAGGCCTATAAATAGGTCAAAGGTCAGATTACCTGTTTTGAACAATGGATGCCAACAATGGACAGAGAGCAAGAGGAGTAGGAGGGAGAGGCAGGAGACAACAACGAGGACAAATTCAAAGACGAAGAGTTGGAGGAGTAGGAGGAAGAGGAAGAAGAGGACGAGGGCAAAGAAGAGAAGGAAGGAGAGCCATCTCTGATGAGATTAGGGCAACACTTGTTGATCATGTGATCAACCACGGTTTGACCATGAGAGAGGCTGGACTGAGAGTCCAGCCCAACTTGAGTCGATTTACAGTGGTGTCCATAATTCGAACCTTCAGAAATGAGAACAGGTATGCAACTATCTAATGACTATTTTAGCATTACAGTAATGTACTGTAAAATACGTATGACTGCATAGTATTGCATACACATTTGTAACTCTAAGCCATCCATTTACTGCACTGCATTGAATGAATGAGGTTGGTTATCATGCTGTACTACCTTTTTTTGTACATTGTTTACAGTTCCTATGCTGAACACATAATGTGTTTGAATTCTGTACAGAGTGGAAAGGCAAAGGCATCATGGAGGACGAGGACGCTTGTTTACAGATGTACAAGAGACTGCAATTATAAATGTGGTTTTGGCCAACAATGCAATTAGGATTTGAGAGATAAGAGAGCATATCTTGAATAATGACACCATATTTAACAACATCAATGCTGTAAGCCTGTCGACCATACAACGCATCCTCCAACGGCACCGAGTGACGATGAAACAACTTTACAAGGTGCCATTTGAGAGAAACTCTGACAGAGTCAAGAATATGTGACATGACTTTGTAGAGGTATGTATGCAACACTACTTCCAGTACTTCAGACATACCATATTTACTCATCTGTAATATCCTTTTGTCTGTTACAGAGAGTATTGGAGCTGGATGCCCATGTAATTCGCCATGAATTTATTTATGCAAAACCAGGCGCCGTGGAAGAAATGTAATAGGACAGAGGGCAATTACCAATGTCCCTGGACAGCGTGGGGGTAATATGACTATGTGTGCTGCCATCACTCAAAACGGGGTCCTCCATCACAATGCCACACTGGGTCCGTACAACACCGGCCATATGCTCACTTTTCTGGATGCAATTTACACAATGCTTGTCTCTGATCCAGATCAGGAGCCTGCTAGATTTGGGGTTTTATGGGACAATTTTTGTTTTCACCGGGCTGTTCTGGTCCAAAACTGGTTTGCCACCCATCCACAATTTGTAGTTTTGTACCTACCCCCATATTCACCATTTCTAAATCCCATAGAGGAATTGTTCTCAGCCTGGCGCTGGAAAGTGTATGATCGCCAACCCTATGCCCGCATGCCGCTTCTCTGGGCAATGGAGGACGCATGTGGGGACATAGAGGTTGCCTCTGTCCAAGGTTGGATACGCCATGGTAGGAGATACTTCCCTCAATGTTTGGCAAGAGAAAACGTATCTAGTGATGTGGACGAAGTATTGTGGCCAGACCCAGCCCGGAGAAGAGATGAAGCGTAGCTTAGCACTGGTGACTGCCCCCCACCTACCAATTCCTGGACTGCCCCCCCCGGGACCCCACACACACAATTGTGTTCTTTACTGTATTCTAAATAATATACTTTTGGTTTACATATATTTATGGTTTTGTTACAACAGTAATGTTTGGCCTAATAAATATTTTCTGTTTCTACATTGCATTGGTGTTTACAGTGTACTTGTTACCCCTCTCAGCAGATTACTTTCACTGTAGAACATTGTATTGAAATGTAGATATAAGCCTATGAAAGACCAAAGAGCTTTAGATTTAGAACAACAGTGTTTACATGGTATATCCAAAAATGTACTATTATGAAAGCAGTGTTTGCCATTTGATGCAAATGCTTCATTCTGACATGTGTTTATGGCATTTTGAATGCAGTGTTACATTTTGAAGGAGATGTGAGACATTTTGTGTGTGCAGTTTTGGGAATTGTTTGTAGAGTTTTGAAAAAAGGAGAGACAGTTTTGAAAACGTGTGTAAGCAGTTGGAAAAAACTGTAAATGTGGCCAGGAAAAGGTATGTGCCCCTGTAATAGCCTATAACTCGGAACATGACAAGTGCCCTGAGTTTTTTGTTTGTTGTCATGTGGTCAGGAATAACTCTGGGCTCTAACTAATAAGACATATTACGCAACCACAGTCTGTCAAGAGTATTACCACTTTTTACCATTCCTCAGCAGTCTCCACCTGTATAGCACTAGGATCAGTCCTCTGGGGCTGCTCTCCTCTCGAACAACCCCAGAACTGAGCTATGGGCTGATCCCAGAACAGCTTTCATCAGCAACATCTCCAGCTCCCAATGTAGCCACAGTCTCCTGTGACCCATTAGGAGGGCAAGGGAAAGGAAAAGCGTTTCCGCTACTTGCTAACCTGGAGCCCTGTCTCTCCATGCGCTGCCTTCCAGGCCACATAAAACCAACGTATAAGTCCCAAATGGCATCCTATTTCCTGTATAGTGCACTACTTTTGACCAGACCCTGGTCAAAAGTAGTGCAATGTGTTGGGAATAGGCTGTCATTTGGGACGCAGACCGAACCACCTCTCAACCAGATGTAATAAAGGAGGACCATCCTGCTCTCCCTCCCTGAAGGAACCTGAACCTCCACTTCTAGAGAGCCTAATTGGGGGTCTGTGAACCAGTATATTGAAGCTGTTACTGGTCCTGGGGGCCACAGCATTACCACCCTGTAGCTTGGGCTCGTCTGTTCCAATTACCTACCCCAACTCCTGAGTCCTGGTATGCATCCCAATTGGCACCCTATTCCTTATATAGTGCACTACTTTTGAGCAGGGCCAATAGGGCTCTGGCCAAAAGTAGTGCACTATATGGAATAGGGTGCCATTTTGGATACATCCCTAGACTCCTCTCCTGCCCATTCACCACCAAGAGGGGGGTTGTGAAGCGAAGTGTACCCTGAATACATTTCACCTAATCAGCAGCTTGCATAAGTGAGCGCCTGTTTTATGAGTACATGGCGATCAGTCACCACGGGCCTTGTTTTTCTAGCCCTGACAGTCGCCACAGAGGTGGCAGGTAGTCTAGTGGTTGGATTGTTGGGCCAGTAACCGAAAGGTTGATAGAATCCCCGAGCCGACAAGGTGAACAATCTGTCGATGTGCCCTTGAGCAAGGCACTTAACCCTAATTGCTCTAGGGTTGCTGTTGATAATGGCTGGCCTTGGCCGTGACGCCACTCTCAGAGGGTGTCTCAGGGAGAGTGCGATATGCAAATGCACATTTTCAATTCCCACACCTGTGGGAAATTGGACAAATATGTGACCCGTTTCAGAAAGCTGAACCTTTACCTAACTAGGCAAGTCAGTTAAGAACAGATTCTTATTTACAATGACGGCCTACTCCTGCCAAATCGGGTCGACGCTGGGCCAATTGTGTGCTGCCCTATGGGACTCCCAATCACGGCCGGATGTGATACAGCCTGGATTCGAACCAGGGTCTGTAGTGACGCCTCTTGCACTGAGATGCAGTGCCTTGGACCGCTGCGCCACTCGGGAGCCAAATATGACGGACTTCACAGGAGAGGTATGTGAACGTAAAAACGTTTTTTCATCTAAATGCATTTCTTTGTTGCAGAAATGCTTTTTTTGAACATATGAACTCATGTGCCATAATAACAAACTCAAATACTTATAAGCACCCACCATATGATGGCTATTTTTCCCGTGGTTTACACTCTGGAGTTCTCCTGTAATGAAGAGCTGCTAGCTGGATGTGGGTCAGTCAAAACCCCCTCCACCCCCGTCTCCCCCGTCACTCTGCGTGAGATGGACTGCTCCATCACTGTCACACTAATAAAGAACAAGGAACACATTTCTCCGAGCTGATAAATACGCCGCGTGAGAGTGTGTGTGTGAGAGTGTGTGGGTTCTGGAGTCTGGACCAGACTACCACAGCCCTCCTCAATGCAAAGGGAAACAGCAGTTGGACGCTCAAGAAACATACACCTCAGTAGTGACTATACAGTAGAAACAAACAAGAGTGGCTATCATTTTAACATAATCACCTCAAAGTTTGTCTTATGAGCAGTTTTCACAACCACCCACAATAACATCTGTGGTATGTGGTTTAAGATTATATAGACTACAGCCTAGTTACATAAATCAACCAATATTAGCCATCTAACAAGGCTTCCTTAACGTGAAAATGTCTGCCCACTCTCCTCATCTATCCATGCCAGCCAGCTCCTCCGACCTAATTGGTTGACCCTGTTACGGTGGGTTGCACAACGTTTATATAAGGTATTAACAATATTTGTTGTCCTCACATCTGTTCCTGACCTCTCCGCTACAGATTAATGACAGGTCAATAGGGTTTTGACGGGACAAAAAAAGTCTGCCCCTTTTCTTGATGATTTTCTACCTAACAGGGCAGTTTGCCAATTGGCTGTAGCAGTGCATTCCTCGCACGA
Source organism: Salmo trutta (assembly GCF_901001165.1). Taxonomy (NCBI): domain Eukaryota; kingdom Metazoa; phylum Chordata; class Actinopteri; order Salmoniformes; family Salmonidae; genus Salmo; species Salmo trutta. Next base: position 14,601,915 of record NC_042994.1, read on the forward strand.
TCCACCAGATTGTAGAAAATGGTGGGTTTGGACAATGAAGTAAATTAGACCTGATAACCCATTTGAGAAAATGAACAGAAAAAGAATTGAGTGTCCCTGTGAAACAACGATATCGTGATTGGCTTTTGATGTAATAAAACCAAAACATTTGTGCGATTCACAAAACATTATCAATCACACATCTCAGTCAATATGCTTCAGATCGACTTCTGACACCAAATTGAAGGAGACTGAGGGCACAGACGTAATCCCATCAACTCAAAGTGACACATCTCGCTTCAAACATCTGTTCAGTCTGAGTCAAGCCATTCTATATACTAGAAGTGGAATGATATTACTGCAAACAAGACCACAGTATCAGGGGGTATACGGCTGCCTCAGACATGAGGTGTATTTGTGTCCTACACTCCTCTGCAGGTTGCCAAGGCGACTACTGTGCCATTGTGTAATTAATAAAAGAAAGAGAGCACAACTTCTATCAGGTTAGATTTTGATCAGTAAGCTATAGGCTGCAGCCCTCGCATTCCTGCTATACTGTAATGTACAATGTCTATTTTCTATGTATATACAGCAGCATTGTGTGTCTAAGACAGTTCTCCCTTCAGGGACAGTAAAGTTCATCCTATCCTATTCTTTCCTATGCCAGATAGTTAAGGTTACGGGACTGATGCTTCCAATTGGGGTGAATAAGAGGAGGGTAGATTGTGCCCACCTTGGCCCTATCACTAGCACACACCTTAATATCACGCACTGCTTCCCTACGCATGACTGCCTTGGAGAAATGTCTAAATTGGATTGGTGTCCACAGTTCGTAAGATCATGTTGCTAAGCCACATGCTAATATGCGGTCCTGCAGATTTGCATGGAGTTGAACCTGTCTGAGAGAAACCGACAGTCAGACACGCCATCTCCCTTCTACGTGTCTTCAATTCCTACTGTTGACCATGAAAGGGTTAACTGACATTACTAATCCATTTCAATCTGACGTTAGGGGTTAAATGGAGCAGTGATGAAATGGGGAACAGTAGGATTCATTCTAGTCTCCAGTAGAGGTAATGAACTTGATCAAGTAGTTATCACTTTTTAATACGACACCCAGTGTCATAGAGAGAGAGGGAGGGGTGGATACTGTGTGTGTGTGTGTGTGTGTGTGTGTGTGTGTGTGTGTGTGTGTGTGTGTGTGTGTGTGTGTGTGTGTGTGTGTGTGTGTGTGTGTGTGTGTGTGTGTGTGTGTGTGTGTGTGTGTGTGTGTGTGTGTGTGTGTGTGTGTGAGAGAGAGAGAGAGAGAGAGAGAGAGAGAGATTGTGAAACAGTGAAATTAGGTGAAATAAAAAATGAGTGAAAATGAAAGGCGAACGAGTGATTGTCACCCATTTGTCTATCTGCCAGCCAGGCTGTGTGTGGCATTATTGACCAGCTGGTGTCTCATCACCACTGAATGGACTATTGATCCACCCATTATAGAGCTTCACATGATTCTCAGGGTCTGCTCCCATCAGCAGGACGATGTGTGTGGGCGAGATTACCCTCCAGCCGTACACAATCTGACAATGTATCCTCACCCCTAATCACATCACCACTTTTTCCTGTCTACTCCACAGCTAAACATCCCATATAGACATTAGCCTTAACTGTGCTCTATCAACACAAATGCTCACACCGGCCAGAGCTATAATCACAGCTCTGTAGCCGTACGCCTTTAGTAAAGGATTCTCATCACTAACCACACATTTTCATTTTCACCCACTGAAATGACCCTCTAAGACCCAATGTAATCTCTGTGCTTGCCCATGCACACACACACACACACACACACACACACACACACACACACACACACACACACACACACACACACACACACACACACACACACACACACACACAATGCCCTGGCCTCCTTCTATCCACAGCAGCTCTCCCCACAATGCTATCTCCTCTCATTAAGTCTGCATTGTGTATCTCCCCCATAGCCGAGTGCACAGTCTGCCAGATAGCCTATTATACTCCGCTGTCAGTCAAAGAAAACAGCAGCCAGCTTAACAAAATGAACATTTCCATAATATTGAACTCGAATGCCCAAACGCCCTCTCGGCACAGTTGGCAAATAGCAAAATATCAGAGGTGAGCCCCGAGCAGGCGAGAACCATACAAAACCGGCACACCTCTCACGATAATAATGGTGTCCTGACATTTTGAACGGCACCGGTTTAAGGGGGTAATGGCTTTTTAGAAAGTGTCTTGTCGTAAAAAATAATTTCCATGAAAGGGAATGATGGGTGTGTTTAAAGGTGAGGCGCGGGAGCAGATTATACCTGCCTGGGGATTTCTATGTCAATACAGGAAGATACGGGTAAGGAAGACACTTAGTCACCGTACTGTAGCTGAGGTAGTGAGGAGGATGCTGCGCAACGCTGGTGTTTATCATAACAGTCAAGACAGTCAGAGGCAACAGATGCAAGAAAGGGAGGGAGGGAGGGTACAGAGCAACCGCCAGCAATAGCGCCACTGAGCAGACCAAACTACGTTGTACTTTAGTTGAACATCTCTAAACACAGTGACAGGCACCAGATGAGAGAAAGGAGGAATGAGGGAGAAGGGATGGAGGGAGGAGAGGGAAGAGAGAAGATGGAGAGCAACCATCTCCGTTTTGGTATGTGATGAGAGATAAAAATTATGTTATGGTGTGTGTGTGTGTCCCTCTCTCTCTTTCTGAGGATGTGTAATTTGCGACATGGTGGTCCCTATACTGGCAAGCCCACCCAGGCTCCCATCTGTCTCAGTGTAGAGCTTTGACTCTAATATGATTCAGTTTCATTAAGCCTCGGCAGTTATTAAAGCCACTCTGGTTCACTTTGTCAGCTTTGACAGTGAAGGGATGAAGGGACGAGAGACATGAGGGAGACGACGGGAGGCCAGCGAGGAGACACACAGACTCACACGTTTTCATTCATGCTCCTCACAGTTAGAGACGAGTGAACACACACACACACACACACACACACACACACACACACACACACACACGAAACACAACAAACACTTGAATAGTAAGCATCCTCTCATGTTCCGCATGTTGCCATTAAGCACTGATCAGCATACATTACACACACACACACACACGCTACCACCCCCACATGCGCTACCACCCCCACACGCGCTACCACCCCCACACACGCTACCACCCCCACACACGCTACCACCCCCACACATGCTACCACCTCCACACGCGCTACCACCCCCACACACGCTACCACCCCCACACACGCTACCACCCCCACACACACTACCACCACCACACGCGCTACCACCCCCACACACTACCACCACCACCCCCACACACGCTACCACCCCCACACGCGCTACCACCCCCACACACGCTACCACCCCCACACACGCTACCACCACCCCACACGCTACCACCACCCCACACGCTACCACCCCCACACACGCTACCACCACCACACGCGCTACCACCCCCACACGCGCTACCACCCCCACACATGCTACCACCACCACCACACACGCTCCCACCCCCACCCCCACACACGCAACCACCCCCACACACGCTACCACCCCCCACACACGCTACCACCACCACACACGCTACCACCCCCACACACGCTACCACCCCCACACACGCTACCACCACACACACTACCACCCCCACACATGCTACCACTACCCACACACTACCACCACCACACACGCTACCACCCCCACACACGCTACCACCCCCCCCACACGCTACCACCCCAACCCCACACGCTACCACCCCCACACACACTACCACCACCACACACGCTACCACCCCCACACACACTACAACCACACACACTACCACCCCCACATGCTACCACTCCCACCCCACACGCTACCTCCACATCACATGCTACCACCCCCACACACACTACCACCACCACACACACTACCACCCCCACACAATACCACCCCCAACCCCACACGCTACCACCCCCCCACACACTACCACCCCCAGCCCCACACGCTACCACACCCCCACACACTACCACCACCACACACGCTACCACCCCCACACACTACCACCACCCCCACATACGCTACCACCCCCACACACGCTACCACCCCCACACACGCTACCACCACCACACACGCTACCACCACCACACACACGCTACCACCCCCACACACGCTACCACCACCACACACGCTACCACCCCCACAAGCGCTACCACCACCCCACACGCTACCACCACATCACATGCTACCACCCCCACACACACTATCACCACCACACACACTACCACCCCCACACAATACCACCCCACCCGCACACGCTACCACCCCCCCACACACTACCACCCCCAGCCCCACACGCTACCACACCCCCACACACTACCACCACCACACACGCTACCACCCCCACACACTACCACCACCACCCCCCCACACACTACCACCCCCACACACGCTACAACCCCCACATACACTACCACCCCCACACACGCTACCACCCCCACATACACTACCACCACCACACACGCTACCACCCCCACACACGCTACCACCCCCACACACACTACCACCCCCACACATGCTACCACCCCACACACGCTACCACCCCCACACACGCACACTCTACCGTCCCCACACACGCACACGCTACCACCCCCACACATGCTACCACCCCCACACATGACATCACCCCCACACATGCACACTACCGTCCCCACACACGCACATGCTACCACCCCCCACACACGCTACCACCCCCACACATGCTACCACCCCCCACCCCCACACACGCTATCACCCCCACACACGCACACTCTACCGCCCCCACACACGCTACCACCCCCACACACGCTACCACCCCCACACATGCACACTCTACCACCCCCACACACGCACATGCTACCACCCCCCACACACGCTGTGGGTTAACCGATCACAGCAGGAGTAATATCCTTAAAGCATTAATAGGGAGCATAATAAGCATTCAAAGCCACTTCCTCTCTATGGGTTGATTATGCACATTAGCCAAAGTCACTGATTATTATAGAGTACATTTGCATATTCATCGTTGTTATTGCCATTTAAAAAGGTCACTTCTTATATCTAACAGAAAATATTTGCATTGCAGACAGAGGAGTGCAAAGGAAGGTCAGCCTTGGTTTGATCATAACAACAGCCATTCGTTTGGTTCTTTGGAGGCCAATGTCTTTCCATGATGCACAGTTTATTCATCTACAGTTGTTGACAACGTTGTTGAAGAAGGAGCATGGCTGCATCCCAAATGGCACCCTATTCCATGTATAGTGCACCACGTTTGCCCAGGGCCCCTCAGGGCTCAGGTTAAAAGTAGTGCCCTATGTAAGGAATAGGGTGCCATTTGGGATGCAACCATGCTCCTTCTTCAACAACAGTGTTATATCAAGAACTTCCTTTGATCTCAGCTCATGGCCATGAAGCTCTTCAAAACTACATCTCTGCTTTAATTTAGTTTAGTGTATTCATTTTGAAGGATTTTTACTCAGAGCCAAGCTTTACGTTGCATTCAAAACCTTGGTAACAAAATACTGCATGGTTTTGATGGGGAGAGATCAATTGTAGGAAGAGAGGTGGGTTTGTTTAGAAGGAGAGAGAGAGAGAAAGAGAGAGAGAGGAGGGAGGCAGGGAGGTAGAGAGGGAATGAAAGAGATATATAAAGGACAGGACCACGAAGGCCCAACCAGCACTGAGAGCAGCGCCTGTTAAAGAGAGAGAGAGAGAGACGAGAGAGACAGACAGAAAGAGCCCAAGACTGAGAGTGAGACTGCCGTCTCCCAGGGTGGTCTCTCCAGTGCCTGAGGGAAATCAGGACACCGTTTTCTGCTGAGCTGGCCTTTTCTCCTGCCTGACTAAATGAGGTCCTCTGGGTCCTCCGGATAGCATCATGACACCACAGAGGGGAGCAATAGGCCTAAGGATGAGAAGTCTAGAAATAAAAGACCCCAAATAAGTACCCCTCCTCTCCTCTCTTACTTTCAGCAAACAGTACACTGCCTCCCCCCTCTGTCGTTCTTCCTTTCTCTCTCACCGTTCCTTGCCTTCTCTCTCTTTCTCCCTCTCTCCCACCTCCTTCACCCTCTCTCCCTCTCTAAAGGCAGGCCAGTTCTTTCCCCTTTTATGTGAATAGTGTTTGTATTTTTGGACCCCTTATCCTTATATGAGGAACTAGCCCGCTCAAGGTTTCTTTCAAAGGCTCTCCCAATCAAGGCCATTATTATAGACCTTAGCTCTAATAAGCCATCTAGAGACCACAGCGCCGACTTAGACGGATCAATAATCACCATAATTAGCCTCCCAACGACTTTGATTAAGCCACTGATATAGCAAATTATCTTGTTAGCAAACTTGTGATTACTTTCTGAATTCCCATGTGCTGTAAGAGTATAGGTACAAGCTGTCTAATTTCTATTTAACCTTTATTTAACTAGGCAAGTCAGTTAAGAACACTTTCTTATTTTCAATGACGGCCTACACCGGGCAAACCCTAACGACGCTGGGCCAATTGTGCGCCGCCCTATGGGACTCCCAATTATGGCCGGTTGTGATACAACCCGGAATCGAACCAGGGTCTAAGGCACTGAGATGCAGTGCCTTAGACCGCTGCACCACTCGGGACACATTTTAGCATGACCCTAAAACAGTCTAACAGTACACATTTCCCCTCCATGCATACTGCACATACACACCAACTGAAGCGCTGACCCTCCCAACTCCCAACCACACCCGGGATCCCGACTCCATTGGATTGGAAGTGCCAATGCCAGTCCAGATGGGCAGTGCCAGGCACCACTATGGCCCGCCGGCCCCCATGGCTCATTGAGACAGAGTGGCTGACTACACTACCTCACGCCTCTCCGCACACACAAAACAGTCTGATGAAGACTAATGGCCACCAATCGCATCAGTGCCGTCACTATTGCCTATGGGGACAAGTCCCAATGGCCGCTATAGGGAGTAGGGACTGACTGGCATATTTCTGTTCTAACTATGTCCAGCCATCCATTTCACTGGCTACTACTGAGAGTTGTGTCAGATGTTTTAACCAATGAGATCCATCAAAGGGGTTTGGTGGGATTTTGAAGGCTGGGAGGTTGTATAGTTGGGTTTATACACAAGCCACCTACCTCAGTTGTGCGTAGACATGATGTAATGTTAAAAGAGGTAATTAAAGAAGGTCTGCATTTCTACGATCTTGTAATTACACCAATTCAACGCTCTGACAACACATCTGATGAACTTCTTATCTCAGTCGGCAATGCTTTACATTAACACCTAATGTTCATACGCACAAGGTAATAATAGAAAATTGCCAAACATGGATGCAAAAACAACCTGTGCAAGTGTGTTTGATGGTTATTTTAAACAGATGAGCATGCCAGTTACATAAGATTTTCTCACACATTTTTTTTGCATTATTCAGCGAGTGTGCCCACTCTGGTGTCGGCAAGTGCCCTCTAGCCAACAGCGCTATCTGCACACGGTTTGCTGGAGCGCACGTATAGCCTATATGATGAGATTACTTGACATATTTCAAAATGGCAGCAAAGCATTGATCATCATATCACCAGAATAAGACCCTAGATCTTTATTGGAAAGTAGCATCAAGCTCATCACTTTCACCACCCTTTGAAGTTCCTTGTAAATTATTTCATCTTTAGCTTAATAAACTGCATGCTTGACAAGTTGTAGTCCGAGGACCACACAACATCTCATCGCATGACTCCAAGATTACTTCGATATGATGGTTATTATATCAACATTTGCGTACATAAGCGTTTCCACCGACTTTTCTCGCATAATTAATTTTACCGACAGAAAAAGTTCACCTTGTATTTTGTTTAGTCGACATTTGGAAAGTTTACATCGTGCCTGTCGGGCCTGTCATGACATGTACTTTACTCGCATAAAAAGGTTTGATGGAAACCTGGTTATTGATAAACAAGGAAAGTCACAGACATTTTAAATACAACGATATACAAACAATACAACAACAACAAAAATGTGCGTTAGAGTGTCTGTGTGTGCGTGTGTTTGTGTGTCCCCTCACAGTCCCCGTCGTTCCATGAGATGTTGTTTCATCCGTTTTTTAAAGGTCATTTTGCTGCTTGCTTGAGTAATAGGAGATGGAAGGGAGTTCCATGCAATCATAGCTCTGTATAATACTGTGCGTTGCCGTGAATTCGTTTTGGACTTCGGCACTGTGACGAGACACCTGGTGGCATGTCTTGTGGGGTATGTATGAATGTCTGAGCAGAATGTTATTTGATTATGCAGATTATTTCATCACAGTAATATTTCTCGGGAAAACTAGAAGAGATGCAGTTCATCTCTCGTCAACCCTCAACCAGGAAAGACTGGCATGCATGTTGTTGATGTTAGTCTGTACGGGCAGTTAAGGACAAGGCGTGCTGCTCTGTTTTGAGCCTGTTTTTGAGTCTTTCTATGCTGCCCTTGATCTTATTACCAGACAGTAATCAAGATGGGACAAGACCAGTCTGAACAACTAGTACAGTTGATTTTGTGTGTCAAAAGTGCAGAACATATCTTTATAACAAACATACCTCTCCCCATCTTTACATAAACTTTGTCAATATGACTTGACCATGATAATTGGCCATCCAATGTGTCGTGATTATCTCCCGACTAAACTCTAAAGATATAAATATATCTTACATCAGTCACAGTCAAGTCATTCATTCTTATTTAACGTATCAGTCTCATTCTTCCCTGTAGCCTTCCCTGTAGCTCAGTTGGTAGAGCATGGTGTTTGCAACACCAGGGTTGTGGATTCGATTCCCACGGGGGGCCAGCACAGAAAAAATAAAAAATAAAAAAATAAATTCTATGAAATTGTATGAAATGTATGCATTCACTACTGTAAGTCGCTCTGGATAAGAGCGTCTGCTAAATAAATAAATACAATTCTGAATGTGGCAAAATTCTTGGATATCTGCACGAACCCTAGCATAAATGATGAAATAGCGATATACAAATTGGCTTAATTGTTTATTTACTAACTAACTAAATAATACATAAATACATAAACACACACACGGTATAGCTATTGGTTACTAACACAATGCAATGTAAGGTCCCTAGTGGACTAAACCAACATGACGGCTTGTTACACAAAATGGCGGATTCAATAGAGAGGGAAAGGGAGAGACAAAGGAATTCCACTATCGTACGTACAGCTGATAACTATGCTCATAGAAATGCGAATACTTTGCACATGAACGGCCGCTCATATCGAAAGAATTGCAATGTACATATTTACGTGTGTATGCCTTAGCTGTCTCTCTGTTGAAAACAGTCAATCCATCTTCGGGGAGAAATTCGACAGAAAGTCTGGTTGTCCACCAGAGGTCACCATGTCCTTTGTAGCTGTAGCTTCTCTGTCTCACATTGTCTGTTAGACCGGAATCTTCCAGAGGAAGCTTTCATTATAATGGATCTTTCAAAGTACCACCCGGTGGTTCTCGGTCGAGTTTACTAGACTAAAGTACTTAAACAGCTGCAGACCGAATGTTCCTGTGTAGTCTTCTTAGAGAGAGAGAGAGTTTCAGAGTTTCTAACTGTTTCGTACCTTTCAGCACATGCTGTCGGTCACGCTGGTCTAATGTAGGGTCTAACCATTTTACACATCCGGCTTACCATCCGTGTACAGGTCCCAATGGTTGATTATTCAGGGTACAGCTAGAACAATTTTACACGCCCGTAGCAACCTGGCAATGTACTGGTCTCTAGAGATTTAAATTCCGACCATTTCAACGTGCAGCCACGCTCCACGTTTTTCTGGTCTGGTAGAGTCTAACCATTCGTAACGTCCGGTTCAACACCGTCCGCCTGCTTGGTCTGATACGTTAATTATTCACAAGGGCTTTTATGCACTCTGGAAAAAAGGGCATTCCATGACGTCGACATAATGTCTGTGCTTACGTAGGTGTGGTCACTGACTGGGTAGAACTTTTATATGAAAAACAATTGTCATTTAAAAGGCTAACATCACATTTCATCTTCTCACAAATAGTTTCATATTTAATCATATAACTTCCACAACATTTAGATGTAAACCTGACAACTGGGAAATGTACACTTCCAGAGATACAGTTATGTTGTTCTACCATCTTTAATGACATCACCAAATCGTAATGAATTCGACAGAATTGTTCTTTAAATACCCAAGGACCATTCCAAATGTTTGGATTACAGAAATATTGTTTCATTATCCAATCTAGGATGGCACAGTACTACAAAATATCTCACTGTTGTAACAAAGGGATTTTTAACTTCCATTTCTGCAGAGTGGGAGAGAGAGTTCCTGCAGGTTTTTACGACTGTCGTAAAGCGGCCAACTTCACTCTCTCCCCCTCTGCGGGAGAGAGAGGGCGCTGTAGATCAGACCCACTGTAACCTGATCCTTCGGATCCTCACAGGAGAGTCATGACAAATGTTATACCTAGGAATTTAGCTTCCTCAACTTGCTCAGTGGTCGCACACTTTATGCACAACTCCAGTTGAGGTTAAGTTCTTAGAGAATGTTAGGAATCAAATACCATTCTTTTAGTTATAGATGTATTTAAGATTCTGATGCTGACTGTAACTTCTTATTTAGAATTTCAGTGCGCTCACAGGCTTTGGATGCTGACATGTAGTGTAACTGATGTTGGAGAAGCTTCCATTGAAGAACACTTTCTGTGTTCTATTGGATAAATAACTCTCCAACCATGTGAATGGCAGGTGATGTAAAGCCATAGCAAGTGAATTTCTTCAATAAAGATGAATGATCAATAACATCGAAGGATACACTGAAATCTGACAATACAGAACCGACTAAAATCTTATTGTCAATGTCTTTTAACCAATCAAATCAAATCAAATTGTATTGGTCACATACACACATATTTAGCATTTGTTATTGCGGGTGTAGCGAAATGCTTGTCATCTGAGTTAGTGCAGTACAAGTTGAGTGCCCTTTTCTATAAGCATGCTGAAAGTCAGTAGTTAACTTGTTCTCTTTAAAATAGCATTGTTTGGTCAAACACAGTCCTCTCCATCAGCTTACTAAGAACAGGCAGAAAACTGATTGGGCAGCTGGTAAAGCCAGCAAGGGTGCTTTACTATTTTTAGATAGTGGAATGACTTTAGCTTCCTTCCAGGCCACACACACTCCTTTAGGCTTTGGTTAAAGATAAAGCAAATAGGGGTGTCAATACAGTCTGCTACTATTCTCAATAGTTTACCATCAAGGTTGTCTATACCTGGTGGTTTATCATTATTGTAGATAACAATAGTTTTTCCACATCTCCCACACTAACTTGACCAAATTCAAAACAGCCATCCTTCTCTTTCATTATTGGATGTTTTATAAAATGATGGTTCGCTGTTTAATGTCGTCATTTCTCTTCTGAGTTTTCCCACTTTTATATATCATTGAAAATGATTGGCAATATCAAAAGGTTTCGTTATAAATGGCCCATCAACTTAAATGAGTGTTGGAGATGAATTGGGTTTTGGGTTTTTCAAGGTACTCCATTGTCTTTTATGTCATTTATCTTGGTTTGGTAATATCATTTTTTCTTATTTTTGTTAAAGATGCGCTGTGCAGAAATCGCACTGCCATTTCCTGGTTGCTAAAATTCTAATAGTTTGCCTAATTTCTGTTCATGTGACAAAACAAGCAAATATAGTGTAGAGAATCATTGTATCATTTAAACAGCTATGAAATATATTTGCCATAACAAAAATATTATATTTTCAGCTATTTGAAGCTGGTGTACAAAACCGAAAGTAAGACACAAAAACGAAACTTCAGAATGGGAAGCATAGAAATAGCGCACATAGAACAGATCTACCGGTTCTTAGACTTGATTTCAATGAGAATTACAGATGTATGACACATGTCTATGTGAATTTGGTCAGGTTGCCCAGAAAGTCACATATTGCAGCTTTAAGTTTTGTAAATATACAGTATGTCAACCAATCAATCAGCTGAGCAGCCTGACTTGTTCTCCAACTCCTTTGCATAATTTCTTTGAACCATATAATTTTTCAATTCATCATCAATCCAGGGGGCTCTAACAGTTCTCACAGTTAATTTCTTACAGGTGTATGTATGCTTGTCAACAATTGGTTGACTTGACTGGTTGACTTGACAAGCTGGCAACAGACAAGCAGGGAACACAGGAATAAGTACCCAGGAACTAATGATGAAAACAGATGACACCTGGAGGTGGGTGGAGACAATCACAAAGACAGGTAAAACAGATCAGGGCGTGACAGCATCTGGATTCACTTCCTCATACACATCAGACTGACATACATTTTTTACATCTTCAACCAAAGTCCTGAAAAAATATTTTGTATGATCTCTTATAAATGACTTTAGGCTCAACCTTTGGCACTTTGGCTTTCCTTGTTATTGCCACAATGTTATGGTCATTACAGCCAAAGCTCTGCAGCATTAGTGAATGTATGATCAATACAAGCGGATGTCACAGATCCAACACTATTGGTATACACTCTAGTTGGTTCAGTGACAACTTGGGTCATATTACAGGCATCAGTCATAGAAGTTTCGTCTTGCGAGGACAGCTAGTTTCTAACCAGTCAATGTTCAGGCCACCCAGAAAGTAGACATCTCTGTTAACATCGCACACACTATCAAGGATCGCAAACATATTATTCAAATGCTGACTGTTAGCACTTGGCCTATAGCAGCACCCCAAAAGAAGAGGCTTTAGATGAGGCAGGTGAACTTGCAACCACAACACTTCAACAGCATTTGGCATGAGATCCTCTCGAAGCTTTACAGAAATATGTCTCTGAACATATACAGCAACCTTCCCCATAGGCATTCCTGTATTTTCTGTAGATGTTACAGTATATCCTTGTATTGCTATCACTGTATCATCAAAGGAATTATCTAAGTGAGTTTCCGAGATGGCCAGTATATGAATGTTATCCGATGTTAGTTATTGATTTCAGAAAACTTATTTCTAAAGCTACATGTATTAATATTGGCTATTTTTTTGCCCTTTCCTGGGTAGCATATTGAAGATAGACATAATATATATATACTGTATATATAAAAAAGTAAAATAAAATTGTTTAGCTCATAGTCTGTCAATCCGGCATTTGTGAGTGTCAGTTGATGTATGTGTGTGATGGTGGGCTGAAGTTACTGACCTTGAAGCTTTGCTCTCTCACTCCTCCCAGGATTTTGGGAGTGAGGGTGGACAAGGTAGATGTAAGCAATGACCCCACGCTCTCTGGCAGCTTTCATAGCTGGGTTAAGTTTTTCCCGCTTCTGGCGTTCAGCTTCAGAGTAGTTCTCGTTGAGGAAGATGTTGGTTCCTCTCAAGTTCCTGGCTCTCTCCAGAACAGCCATCTTGTGTGTGTGCGTGTGTGAGTGAGGGATGGTTAATAGGTGGTGGGCTGATGGTGTGTGTGTGTGTGTGTGAGATGGAGTGAGTCTAATCTGGTACAGTCTGGGGAATAAGCTTCTCCGTCTACTATGCACTCACACACATATCATGTTCATGCAAGAATACACATGTCCCTGTTTGTTACATGTGCAACACACGATGCACGCACAAACATACACTTCTTTGGCTTATTTAGTGAATAATGATGAACCCGGGGCGGTGAGGAGGAGAAGAGGCCTGGGCGAGTCATCCAGCGCTTCCTCTCCTTTCATCTTCCAGCAGGGGCATCTCTCATCTCCTGACTGTATTCAGAGAGAGAGAGACGTAGATAACGTTTGGCTTTAGTATTCTCCCAGCGAGCCCACACACACACACGTACACACATGCAAACCCACTTAGGCCCACTGGCTCCCATAGACGCATGCACGCCGCACACACCCCTCTCCTTTCCAAACCAGGGTGATAATCCTGCTGGTTCCCCTCCTCGCTTGAGCCGTTTTCCTGCCCAGTGAGGATTTACAACACTATCTGGTCTCTAATATGGTCAAATGCTGAAGCTGCACTAAGAAGCAGTGCTCTAGTGTAGCCTCCCAGTAATGTTATTTCTCTGGCCTTTGGAATTGGACAAGATACCCCTGTTTTCATTGATGTTTCTCCTCCCTTTTCGTTGTGATTGTCTCTTTTGTTGATCACAGCCCTGTAGGTAATGACAACTCTCTCCATCTCTCTTTCTCTCCCTCTAGTCTGGTTGAGTTGTATTATCCTGGCTCGTTCCCAGCCCTCCCTCTCTCATCTCCCAGCCCTCTCTCTTTCTCCTCTCCCTCATTCTCTCCCTGTCTCTGTCTCTCTCGCCCTCTCCCTGGCCAGGGTGTTCTAATGAAACTTGTTTCCATGGGAAGAGAGGAAGTAGCATTAAACCAGCTGTGGTGACGCTCACACAGCGGTGTTACAACACAATCAGTATGCAGACTGGTGCTACGCAGCTACCTACTGTAGCTAACCCTGGAGGAACACAAACACCTTGCCTTATCATTAATACAAATTCATGCAAGGGAAATGCATGCTTGCTTGTGTGTGTGTGTTTGGGTGTGTGTGTGTGTGTGTGTGGGCAGGTGCCACAATTGTCACACCATACATATTTCCTCCTAGGTGTGTTTTGATATCAAGCTGTATTCCGTTGACAATAACCAACTTCAGCAGTCATGCATAGAATATACACAACTTCCTTCCCCCTTCAATATTTTGTGTAAAAAATATATCTAAGGAAATGCATCTTGGGTAAAACATTTTTAAATACCGTTTATCCCCAGTTTAATGGCGATGGCCAGAGTAACTAGACAATAGATCTATGCTCAGTAAGCTGTCGAGGCTTTTTCCTCATTATCCCACAAAGGGCATCACAGTACCTCTAAAACACCTGCACTGTACCACTGAACAACAGTCTCTTCCCCACAAGCCCAACGGGGCCTATTAGAACTTTAATACAGAGACTTAGAGCGAAGTTCTAAAAAGGAAGTCTTCTGAAGCCTGTCAAATGCCAGAGAGGAAGCGATTTCAGACACAGTGGAATTGGAGGGGGGTCATTTATAAAAGTCTGTATGTGTGTCATCATCCAAACTGGGCCATTTTGCAGCGGGACAGTGCAGAGATGAGAGAGGCATAGAGAGGAGAAGAGTAGAGAGGGAGGAGAGATCAGAGGAGAGACATTGGCCCCAAAGGAGTGCCCTACCAGTCGCCATCCTGCAGTGATTCATGTAAGCCAGTCACAGTGCATTTGAAATGGGGCAAAGGGTTAAAGGGACACTCTTGTATACAGTGTGAAGTCCCCGCTGGCTCCAGATCATTCCAGCTCCACATCAACAGACCAGATTCAACTTGAATCATCATCTAGAACTAAACCTTACAGCTCTGCAGGACCTTGGTTGGAGAAAACTGTCCTATGGTGTAGACAGATAGGAATTAAGGTACTAAAGAGCAAAGAATCCCTGATACTACACCTGCATGACACTGGACTACATGTACTCAAGTTTCAACCTCACTACTCCTACAGTGAAACAGTCCACTACAGTATTGGAGAGCAAAAATTCATTAGTACAATGTAAGCCAGAGTACACACAGAGCCGACATCCACCCAGCAAACCTACATTTACACTAGCATTCCTTCATTAATGAAAACCCAGCGGGCTCTGGAATAAATAAATAAGAACAGGGGATCAAATCTGAGAAGGAGAGATGGAGAGCATACGCAAGTGTGTGACAATGAGATCAACATCAACACTGTCAAGTGTAAAACCCAGCTCCCTGACAGCCCAACAAGGAATTATACAAATCACACCGCGGAACGGAAATCTGCTCTACACCGGTGTTACGGCACAGAGCTGGGGCTGGCATATATGGGTCTTATGATATCAACATGAGTTATGAGAGCTGCGAGAGACTAGAGTCTCTCGTGTCGAAGATTAGAAGCTGACCCAATTTAAGTGACTCGATTCAAGAGTTCACGATGCTCTTTGGGGGAAAGCATTGGAGATTCGAGGCGATTAAGTTAAAAGCCCCGATTACTTAAAATTGAGGAGGCGAGTGGGTTTTGAGAGGGCCGTTTCTGGCTCAATGTTTCCCACGCATCGGTGCTTCTTGTCCATCTACGGCGGCTCACCGGGGATCACTTCAGTTTAAAACTTACTGTCAGCCTTCAGATTGTTAGTGGGCTTGTGTGTGAGAGAGAAAGAGAGAGTGTATGTGTGTGTGTGTCAATTAGTGTGTGTGTCAGAGCAAGTGTGTGAGTGTGTATGGGTTGGCGGATGAAAGAAAAATAGTGTGTGTGTGTGCGTAAGCCCGTTTGTGTATGTACACATATACACTACAGAGTAATTCCCAGACACACTAGTATGTGGACCTGCTCGTCGAACATCTCATTCCAAATCCAACGATTTGGAATCGGATTTGGAACTTGCTTCCATTCAGCCACAAGAGCATTAGTAAAGTCGGGCACTGATGTTGGGCAATAACATCTGCTAAACATGTGTATGTGACCAATACAATTTGATTTGATTTGAAATCATGGGCATTAACATGGAGTTAGTCCCCCCTTTGCTGCTATAACAGCCTCCACTCTTTTGGAAGGCATCCCATTAGATGTTGGAACATTGCTGCAGGGACTTCCATTCAGCCAAGAGCTTTAGTAAGGTCATGCACTGATGTTGGGCGATTAGGCTTGGCTTGCAGTCGGCGCGTTCCAATTCATCCCAAAGGTGTTCGATGATGTTGAGGTCAAAGCTCTGTGTTCTTCCACACTGATCTCAACACACCATTTTTGTACGGACCTTGCTTTGTGCACGGGGGCATTTTCATGGTGAAACAGGAAAGGACCTTCCCCAAACTGTTGCCACATAGTTGGAAGCACCGAATCGTCTAGAATGTCATTGTATGCTGTAGCATTAAGATTTTCTTTCGCTGGATCTAAGTGGCCTAGCCCAAACCATGAAAAACAGCCCCAGACCATTATTCCTCCTCCACCAAACTTTACAGTTGGCATTATGCATTCGGGCAGGTAGCGTTCTCCTGGCATCCGCCAAACCCAGATTAGTCTGTCGGACTGCCAGATGGTGAAGCGTGATTCATCACTCCAGAGAACGCGATTCCAATGCTCCAGAGTCCAATAGTGGTGAGGTTTATTTACACCACTCCAGCCGACACTTGGCTTTGCGCACAGTGATCTTAGGCTTGTTTGTGGCTGCTCGGCCATGGAAACCCATTTCATGGAGCTCCCGCCGAACAGCTATTGTGCTGACGTTGCTTCCAGAGGCAGTTTGGAACTCGGTAGTGAGTGTTGCAACCAAGGACAGATGATTTTTACACACTACGCGCTTCAGCGCTTGGCGGACCCGTTCTGTGAGCTTGTGTGGCCTACCACTTCGCGGCTGAGCCGTTGTTGCTCCTAGGCATTTCCACATCACAATGACAGCAAGGTGGGATGTATCATGTCATAACTAAGCCTTATTGCATAATCATACAGTTTCATAATGCACGGCGTCTTCATCTGCAAAGGTGCTACGGATGTGTTTTATAAGGCGCCCTTCATAAGAAGCGGCTTCAAGGAAAGAAGGAACCTGCTCAAGAGGAAAACTCCACAGCGTCTGTGATTCCACATCCATGGCCACAAAATGTTTGAGTGATCTGTACTGAATGTGAGGATAACTTGACAGAAATCTAATTCCGCCTGCCTGAGTTTCAATTGTTCTGCCAGCGAAGGAGCACTGGAGCGCAAGGCTCCAAATGTTATTTGTTTTTCAAATGACACCTCTCAGCTACCTTCAGGCATTCACCTGGAATATAGCTGATGCCAAAAGCAATGCATGAATTGTTCAGATATGCACCCACGACTGCTCAAATGAACACACACACACACACACTTTGAATGACAAATAGAATACAAACAATTAAACATGCTTGAGGCTGAAAAGTGAAAGGGTACTAGAGTTAACAAAGCAAAGCCATACATGAAAAAGTAGGATTTGGTTTGATTTTTGCGCAGCGCCATATTTTTCCACCATCTGTGTGTTGGGTGCCATGGCCACATCGTAAACGTTTAATGTTTACATTACAGAAAGCTCTTTCACACAGCAAAAACACAGAGCCTGCGGAACCAGCTGTCTCTTTCTGATAACGAGACAAAATCACAGAAAACACAAACACACATTCCCAGGCTCAGCTAAACACATACAACTACATACACCAATTAGCATTAGGTATGTTGGTAACCAGTGGAGGCTCAGGGGAGGACGGCTCATAATGGATGGAACGGAGCGAATGGAATGTATTTCATTCACATGGTTTTGATACTATTCTGCCTATTCCGCTCCATTACCCCGAGCCTGTCCTCCCCAATTAAGGTGCCACCAACCTCCAGTGTTGCTAACCTTTGAGAAATATATTTTTCCATGGATATGTGCCAAAACGGTAGACTATGAATGTCTAGTAGGGTCAACTCAAAATGCTATGTTGGGAAATAATATAGAGCAAACACAGTAGAATGCATGCCCAAAACATTGCTTCATTTGTATGCTGGTCTTGATATAAGAATCCAAACAAGGTGCAGGGAAAAGGGCTTGACATTCACCTTGCATTTCAAACCTAACTGGATGTGTTTGCTAATGGAAAGCCTTCCAACAGGAGGTAGGCAGTGAGTACTGTTTTAGAACAGCTTACAGGTATTATGATACTGATGGTTTCTCTGAACTGATTGCTTCTATGGTTTTAGGGGCGGCAGGTAGTTAGTGGTTAGAGCGTTGGGCCAGAGCGTTGGAAAGGTTTCGGGATCGAATCCCCTAGCTGACAAGGTAAAAATCTGTCGTTCTGCCCCTGAACAAGGCAGTCATTGTAAATAAGAATTTGTTCTTAACTGAATTGTCTAGTTAAATAAAGGTTAAATTAAAAATTAAAAAATATAATGGTGGCAAGATGGAGTACAGCTCCCATCTACTTGGGGGACAACTGTAGCATTTCAGCTAAGCCTAACTTTAACCTAATTCTCCTAACCTGCTACGTAAAATCACTTAATCCACAACCATAGAAGTTCCCGGGAAACCATCAGTATCACTGAACTGGTACCTTCCTTCAGTCTTGTCACCCAGGTCTTGAATTCTCCCAATAACCATCAGTGGTTATACTCCTGTTCATTTGTTCAAAACAAAGTGTTATTGGTGCTATATCCAAGGCATACAGAAAGAGAAAAGTAGCTTTTACATTGACTATTTTCTTAAGAATTCAGTGGTTTGGCCCTTAGTTTGACTAAAGAGAGCCAAACCTTGCACAGTCCTTGCAGTTGAGTAATGTTTGTCCACCCAGGAGTCTTATTAAGGCTAATCAGAGACATCTTCATGTGGCTTTCCGGCAGACTAGACGCTATGTTGCGTATTGCTGCCTTTCACAGTTTGGAAAGTGCATTGCATATTTGTTCTTTAAAAAATTGAAAAGGCAAATGGGATTTTTTTTTAAATGCACCGCCATCTACCCCTATAAACACCAAATGTACAAAACATTAAGAACACCTTCCTAATATTGAGTTGCACCCCCTGTTTGCCCTCAGAACAGCCTCAATTCGTCCGGTGCACGGACTACAAGGAATCGAAAGCATTCCACAGGGATGATGGTCCATGTTGACAGTTGTGTCAAGTTGGCTGGAGGTCCTTTGGGTGGTGGACCATTCTTGATACACACGGGAAACTGTTGAGCATGAAAAAAACAGCAGCCTGTAAGGCTTGAGTGTTGTGGGAGAGGAATCAGACGCAGGAAGCAGCGATATCGGGTAATGGCTTTTAATGAGCCCAACGGCGAAAACACAAGCCACCCCAAATAGCAATATGAGCGCACACAAAACAAAGTGCCCCAAACACAAGGGACAAACACAGTCGGCGCAAAACCACGCACTAGCGCAAAACACCAACAGCGTATACACAAGCAATACAAATGAGAAACAATCCCGCACAAAGAGCAGGCGGGCCAACTAGCTAATATAGCCCCGCTAATCAACCCAACTAAGGACAGGTGCAAACAATAACAGAAAGGGGGGGAAAACAAAAGGAATCAGTGGCAGCTAGTAGGCCGGTGACGACGACCGCCAAGCGCCACCCGAGCAGGAGGGGGCACCACCTTCAGTGGGAGTCGTGACACAGCCTTGCAGTTGTTGAAACAAACCGGTGCGCCTGACACCTGCGACTATACCCCGTTCAAAGGCACTTAAATATTTTGTCTTGCTCATTCACCCTCTGAATGGCACTAATTCACAATCTATGTCACAATTGTCTCAAGGCTTAGAAATCCTTCTTTAACCTGTCTCCTCCACTTTATCTACACTGATTGAAGTGGATTTAACAAGTGACATCAATAAGGGATCATAGCTTTCAACTGGATTCACCTGGTATGTCTATGGCATGGAAAGAGCAGGTGTTCTTAATGTTTTATACACTCAGTGTCAGTGGCCTGGGAGGCTGGAACCCCTTCTCTCAAAAACCCCTGTAGTTCTTCTGCACTAAAATCTCTCATACCCAAAAACATATATGCTGCTGCTACTACCAATTAAATCTTCTGGGTTTTCCTTTCCATCTGTGCACTACAATTAATGACCATAGCAATAAACGGCAAGAAGCCAACCTTACTTAAGTACAAACTGTTGGGGTCACTTTGTACTGGCCTACTGCTCACAGGGATCCCCTCAGGCTCCCTCACCCTTTGCCCACCATCCTTTACTTTCCTCACTGCCTCAGCATGTGACACTTTCTGCACTGCTCTCACCCTGGAAACTTCAGTCTGTCTCACTCGCACAGGACATGTCTGATCCCCAGCAACATGGCCACCCCCACAATTTAAACACCTTTTCCATTGAAACGACACACGCTTTTGTCCCATGCCCTCCTGCACACTTCTCACAGCTTGGAATCTCCCTACTACATACTGCTGAAACATGACCATATACTTGCCACCTGAAACACCGTAGTGGGTTAGGAACAAAAGCTCTCACAGCATAACTTACCCTAACATGACTTTATCCGTCAAACACTCTGCATTGAAAACTAAGATGGACAGACAGGGTCTCCTCAGTCTTGTGCACGCCACCGGGTCTGCGTCATACCAAACAGCGTACATAACAGACAACGGGGATCCCCCACTTCAGTTGATCAACCCCAGCCCAGTTATCACTTCTTTCAGCGGGACTCTTCTCAGGAGAGCAAAGCAGGACACAGTTTTCGTCCCGAGTCTTGAAATGCGCAGTGCCCAACATAAATTAATCTCTGGATACTTTGAACGAATTGACAGAATCCAACTCCTTCTTCACCCAGCCTGATACCACAAACAGATTGGCCAAAAGGCATGGATCCACTTTCTCCACGAATCGTACTCCCACTGGGCCACAGTCATCTCAGGCATTTTCCTGATCATTGGGGTGAAGCTCGGAAGCCTTCACCTCACCTAATGATGCATGTTCTTTCTCCTCACTTTTGTCAGGATCAATTTGAAGTTCAATATTTGTCGATTGCTCAGGATCTTCAGGTGCGTAACATGCATTTTTCTCTCCTGTACTTGACAAAAAGGAGAAAGTACTCGGCTTGTAGTTTGGGTTTGCACCTTTTGCCCTTCTTTCTGCTTCACTTCTCGCCATCCGCCATCTTCCTCGCTCGGTCCTCTGACATGATGACTTCCATCTCTGTGTGGGACTTCAGTAAACTCCATGCTCACTCAAGAATATGTGCTCCTGCACGTGCTTCACCAGCAGGCCACCAACACACACATTCTAAACAAACCCAATTAGAGACACCTGAACAGAGAGAAACAATTATTAAAACCTGTTAGGGACAGACGTTCCGCTAGCTGAACGCCTCACCAATATCCAATGGTAGAGCGTGGCGCGAAATACAAATACCTCAAAAATGCTATAACTTCAATTTCTCAAACACATGACTATTTTACACCATTTTAAAGACAAGACTCTCGTTAATCTAACCACATTGTCCGATTTCAAAAAGGCTTTACAGCGAAAGCAAAACATTAGATGTCAGGAGAGTACCCTGCCAAAAATAATCACACAGCCATTTTCAAAGCAAGCATATATGTCACAAAAACCAAAACCACAGCTAAATGCAGCACTCACCTTTGATGATCTTCATCAGATGACACTCCTAGGACATTATGTTATACAATACATGCATGTTTTGTTCAATCAAGTTTATATTTATATAAAAAAACAGCTTTTTACATTAGCATGTGATGTTCAGAACTAGCATACCCACCGCAAACTTCCGGTGAATTTACTAAATTACTCACGATAAACGTTGACAAAAAACATAACAATTATTTTAAGAATTATAGATACAGAACTCATTTATGCAATCGCGGTGTCAGATTTAAAAATAGCTTTTCGGCGAAAGCACATTTTGCAATATTCTGAGTAGATAGCTCGGCCATCACAGGCTAGCTAATGCTAAGTAATTTCTAAATACCTTATGGAATAGACAACTCACCAGTGACACATGGGGCTTGCGAGTGCGCAGCGGTCTAAGGCAATGCATCTCATTGCTAGAGGCATCACTACAGACCCTGATTCGATTCCAGGCTGTACATTTTACATTTTAGTCATTTAGCAGACGCTCTTATCCAGAGCGACTTACAGTAGTGAATGCATGCATTTCAATTCATTTCATAAATTTTTTTTTTCTCGTACTGGCCCCCCGTGGGAATCGAACCCACAACCCTGGCGTTGCAAACACCATTGCAAACACCATGCTCTACCAACTGAGCCACAACCGGTCGTGATTGGGAGTCCCATAGGCCGGCGCACAAATTGGCCCAGCGTCGTGCTGGGTTATGGGAGAGTTTGGCCGGGGTAGGCCGTCATAGTAAATAAGAATTTGTTCTTAACTGACTTGCCTAGATAAATAAAGGTTAAATATGTTTTTTTTAAACACAAGTGAACAAAAAGATGGTGCACTGTCAGTCACATAGGCCCAAATCCCCATTGACATGGTCTACAAGTGGAGGCTCCTCAGTGGAGGAAGGGTAGGACCTTCCTCAGTTCATTTTTGAAAAATGTAAATAGTGAAACATTTAGATTTTTTAGAAAAAACTATACTAAATATCTGTCACCAAATAATTTATTAAAACTCACTGTTTTGCGATGAAGGTCTACAGTAGCCTCAACAGCACTCTGTAGGGTAGCACCATGGTGTAGCTGGAGGACAGCTAGTTTACGTCCTCCTCTGGGTACTTTGCCTGTGGTCCGAACACTTAAAAGACACACCCTATCCCCTCAACCCTCAAATTAAGTGCACACTTCTGATGACGTATCATGACGAGTATACACTTACAGGGCAAGGGGCGAGGGAGGAAGGAATTATTTTTAAATAGACCACCCTTGGCCGGATATTCGTCACTCATTCATCCCGCGATGATTGTGTTTTCAGCTACCTGTAGCTTGTGGGTGCTTTAAATGCTCTGCAGTCAATTATGAGTTCATCTACTTATATTAAATACTGTATATAATTATTAATAAATGCCTACTGTATGATAGCTAGCAAATTAATTGGCTAACTAACGTTAGCCTGCCTAGCTGGAACTTCTGAAGAAGGAACATATTTTATTTCTACAATTTCCAAAAGAGAACCAAACAAAAACATATTTACTTTTTACATAGTAGAAACATTTCTAACTTATTTGAATTCGTTTTTTACTTATGTTACGTATGTTGACTTCTCCATTGATGTTGTTTTTAAGTTTTAGCAGACTTTTCTTAGTGGATGTACACTCGTCGCGAATTGAATTATGGTGAGTTTCAGGCCCCGGAGTGAATATAATTGTACATGCGCAAAGCCGACTAAAAACGAGGGCTGAGGGGCTTACGTTGCAAACTTCCCTTGCTTGGCTAATCATTTGGACCACCCTCCAAGATGGAGACAGGGATTCCCCCAAGGGCATAAGGCAAGGGTAAGTGGAGGAGGGTGTGTCTTTTAAGGGTTTGGACTGCAACCATTGACTTCAATACAAAACCTAGGAGGCTCATGGTTCTCACCCCCTTCCATAGACTTACACAGTAATTATGACAACTTCCGGAGGATGTCCTCCAACCTATCAGAGCTCTTGCAGCATGAACTGACATGTTGTCCACTCAATCAAACGATCAGAGAATTAATCTAGTACTGAAAGCATAAGCTACATCAGTGCATAAAATGTGGTGAGTAGAGAGAAAGAAAATAGTTTGACAGTGTTGAAAAAATGTATTTCTTCCAAAATTAAGGAGAAGCACGAGGGAGAGAGCGAGAGAAAGCTAGCTATTTTCTGTTGTATTTTTACTTTCACTTTCACTTACTTAGTTAGCGAATGCAGCTAGCTAGTTTAGCCTACTCAAACACCCAGCTCAAACAGAGAGGGATGCTATGTTAGCTACTTGGCTATGGCTATCCAACACTGGAACTCTTCCAAGTCAAGGTAAGCTTTTGGTTTTATAAATTTATTGCCAGTGAGGCCCGCCGGTGTAACTGCTAAAATGCTTGCTGACTGTACACTGTACTGCATGATGGTAGCGGGTTTTCATAACACATGAGTTTTAGTAGCTATGTTGACCATGACGTTAGCTAATATGGTGACAACAATGTGTGGTGGTTAGCAGTTATGATATGAAGGTTTGGCTTGGAAAGTTTCTTTAGCCTGGTCAAGGACAGCTGATGTGTTGTGCACTGAAGGCCACAAGTGAAGGGAAAAGGTAAGAGGAGGAGAGTGCGTAGATGCGATAAGGAATTATACAATGAGCAGATCATGCTGTTTTTATGTGGCTGCTATGAGTGAGCTGTGTTTGTGTGTTATCAGGGGTATATTCATTATGCCGATTCTGTTGAAAAACAATTTTTTAAACGGATGCAAACTGAACAAAACGGGGATAAACATACTTGCATTTGTCCAATAGAAACTCTTGTTTGTAACTGTTGGACTAATGATTACACCCTAGATCAGCTAAATGCAGGCAAGATTGTGCAAGGTGGTATTGAATGTGTCAGTCTGTCACCTGAAGTACTAAAATTGTTCTCTTGACCTGTGCATCTACGTTATAAACTTTCATTCACAGGCTAGGTTGTTGCAACCTCATGATGGGTATAGGGGAAATTCGAGTATCATGTAGTAGCCTAAACCTATCGATGTTATGTTGATCTGGGTGAATGGAATATGAATGATAGTCATCCAATATGCTGTAATAGAAATAAGGCCTTGCTCATGAAACATTTTTTTGTCCTCCCTCATCTTAAACTGCACCGACCGCCACGGTGTACTACAGTTGACACACTGCTAACTTAGAGCCTGACTGTCATGTAACTGTTACTGCTGCCTTCTCCCTATTACATCTTTGACTCCTGTCTCTCTATGAACAACCTGTGTTGTGTTTGAGTGTTTGTTGTAGGGTGGAGTGGTGAAGTGAGATAGCTGGCTTTGAGTGTGTGTTTGCGTGTGTGTGTGTGTGTGTGTGTGGTTGCACATGAGTGTGTGTTCCGGTGTGTGTGGAGCCTCTTCAGCTGATCCCAGTATTTCTCTCCATCTCTTATCTATGAGCAGATCAAAGGCACTTATATCCTGTAACGTGAGGGTCTCATGAGACCCTTAAAGGTCCAATGCAGTCATTTTTATCTCAATATAAAATCATTTCTTGGTAACAATTAAGCACCTTACTGCGATTGTTTTCAATTAAAATGGTCAAAAATAAACAAAAAATGCTTCTTAGCAAAGAGCAATTTCTCAAGCAAGAATTTTGCTTTGACTGTCTGGGAGTGGTCTGAGTGGGGAGGGGAGAACTGAAAACTAGCTTTTATTGGCAGAGAGGTTTGGAACTCTCTTTCTTATTGGTCTATTAACTAATTTACTGCCGGATGATCTCACCAGGCAGGCCAAAACTCCATCCCACCAAAACAGGCTGAAATTTCAGGCAGTCTTTTCAAACAGCTCTTATTGAGGAAAGAAGGACGCAGGTGGCGGATATTCGACTACTAGTAATGTTTTCAGCCCTGTTTATTTCTGAGCTTTAAACACTTCCTTAAAAGGGACAGTTCCCTCAAAATGCGGATATAAATGATCATACTTTAAGTGAACTATCCCTTCAAGATTAAGTTTCAGACAATTCTTTGAAGTGTTAGTTCACTCAACTATATGCAGTTTCTGTAAGATACAGCCCACTGGTGTATTCAATATGTGGAAGTGAGTGAGCAGAGAGTTGGCAGGTCAGTGTTTTTTGTCATGAATCTTGTTCTGGAGGCAGCTCTGCACAGCCACAAAGTCATAGAATATGATTTTAAACCAAACCCTAACCTTAACCACACTGCTAACCCCAATGCCTAACCCTAACCTTAAATGAAGCCCAAAAAGATAATTTTTGTTTTCATTCATTTAGAAACAACATTTTTACTTTACAGCTAGCCTATCTAAGGGGAAACCGCTCAGTTTTGCCTCGAGGACAAGGCTCATGACAAAAAATGTCGACTTGCAGAGAGTAGTAGGTATTAGCATTTGGAATATAAACAATATCCACTCATATTCTCCCATGTGAGCATATTTACAGTGGTAGGTATGCTATATATAGGCCTACTCCCCACACATAAAGTGTCAGGTGTAATGTCATATTTCTGTGTATCTACAGTAAGTATGTTGGGGAGAGGGAGGAAGATCCTTCAAAAGGTGTGTGTGTGTGTCTGTTGTTCTGGGAATTCAGCTATGGGTGTGTGAGAGATAATGCAAGGGTATGAGGTCTGTGCTTTTCTCGTAATGCATGTATCTGTATCTCTACTACACACGGTGTAGTAAAATATTATTCTTAAGGTTGTAGGTAAGGAATAACACACACAAACACCCTGCAGCACTCTAAGGTTTTAATGGTGCTATGCTGCAGTGGGCCATTACCCCAGTCAGTTCCCAGCACCTCAACTCGCAGGTGTCTGGCCCAAAGTCACAGGGACGTTCATTAGTTCTGCATCCTGCTTCCGATAATAGCTCCTGTTCTCTCTTTTTCCTTCCTTCCGTCTGTACCTATCATCTCTTTTTCCCTCCTTCCGTCTGTACCTATCATCTCTTTTCTCCATTTTCAGCGCTTTTTAAGTCCTTTCTGTTTGAAGCGACGGAGAAGACGAGTTCAAAGTTGAGACAGAAATCAGGCATAGAGCGGGATGTATAGAGGAGACGGTTCCACATCCGTCACCATCAAAGGGGCGTCTTCATCTCCCGAGCCTCATCTGAGGAAAACCCTTGCTGGGCAGAGTGAGCGGAGACATAGGCCTGCCTGGTTCTCACAACCACATCTTACCATTTATCTCCCTCTCATTCTCCATATCCTCTACCCTGTTGATCCCCTTCCTCCTCTCTCTCTCTCTCTCTCTCTCTCTCTCCACTTTCTCTCTCAAAGCAAGTTCTTCTAACTTCTCTCTCTCTCTCTCTCTCTCTCTCCACTTTCTCTCTCAAAGCAAGTTCTTCTAACTTCTCTCTCTTTCTCTCCTTCACTCTCTCCCTCCCTCTTTCTCTTACTCTGCTCTTTCTCCCACTCTCCCCCCTCTCTCAAAGTAAACTCTCCCACCTTGAAATCCCTTTCTAAACATAAAAGCAAGAGGCAATTAGGAGCTACCGTATGAAACCCCCCACCTGGAAGTGACCGTTTTGACCCATCTTCTTCATCGCTCAATCTCTTTGTTTTGAAGTTTACCCATCCTCAGAAGGCTCCTATTAACATGCATGGAGCATCTGCACAACTGCCCTACTGTGAGTATTATAGCAAAATTTCATCAATCACACAGTTACTTTTCAGCAGGCGTCGCTCTGAAGTGATTTTTAATAGCGTTGTCATGCAGTGGCTTACCTGTGTGTGTGTGTGTGTGTGTGTGTGAGTGCCGATCACACACTGCCTGCTGTCTCATTGGGCCGTACTACCGCAGAGCTCTGCAGGCTATTATGACAAAGCAGCCTCTTTCTCTCTCTCGTTCCCTCTCGCTCTCTCCTTCTCTGTCTCTGATTAACACGCCAATGCTCAGAGGGGGCCCATATCTTATTTTAATCCTGTCTCCAGCTTTGAAGTGAGTGGGACAGAGAAGGGAGAGAGGAAGGCTAGAGAGAGGGAGGGAGGGACACGACACACAAACACACACTCTCTCCTCTCTCTCTCTCTCTCTCGCTCGCTCTCTCTCTCTCTCTCAGACCTTGAGATTCAGACCTTGAGATTCAAACCTTGACAGAGCTCTTTGTTACCTGCTGAGTGGAGCCCCACCACCTGCCTCCTTACTTAATTCTGAGAAGAGAGGGAGGGAAAGATTGACAGAGAGAGAAAAGAGAAAGGGTAAAGGAGAGAGAGAGAGGGAGAAAGAGCTGAGGAAAGGAGAGAGGAAGAAAAGAGAGTGGCAAAGGCATCCTAGCTAGCATACCTATGCATCGGTCATTGATTTCCTCCTCTGTAAATATTTGAAAGGGCAATAAAGCTCCTCTTTTAATATTTGAAAGGGCAATAAAGCCTCTCCCATAACAGTGACACTCTGGATGATGCTGCGCCATGCGGCCACAACTACCTTCCTTCAACCCTTCCTATTCTCTTCCTAGCATTATTAACACCACTGTCCTCCTATTTCATCGTCCTCTTTCTCGCCCTCCTCCAATCTCTGTGTTATTAAAAGCTGCTGTCCTCCTCTCCACCTCTCTTTCTTTCTCTTTCTTTCTTTCTTTCTTTCTCTTCGTCCTCCTCTCTTTATTAAAAGCCACCTTCTTCCTCTTCTCTTCCTCGTTGCTCAGTTGCATGATATTCTCCACATCCTAACAGAGGTTCAGACAGGAAACGCCACGTTTAACCATTTATTTGAATATTACAATACATGCAGTACATTCGTCTTGGCGTTAGGCTCTGCTCCTTCGGTGTAGCTCACTGCCAGAGCATACGTCGTGTAAGGTAATAATAATTGCAAGCAGTGAGCAAGGTATGCTATACCAATCCCCCTGACTGAAACAAAAGCAGAGCCCTAACAGGCGCCTCTGGGGTGGGCGTGGTGGGAATGCAGAAAACAAACGCATATTACAGCAATAGGGTCATTCCACAAAATGAGTCCCTTCTGCATCCCTTTGATATTTCAGGTAGAAATTGTGCACCAATATTGGATTTTAAAAGTCTGTCAAATTAAATGAACCTTTTAATATAGACCGCATGGAAAATCCAATAAATCTGATTTTTAATATGAATAAAGACTTGCAAAATATCAGCAAAAACCTGCCCCTCATTTTAAGGTCAACCCTGTTATGTGTACGGAACTCTTGTTTTAACGTCATTTTTTCTCACCAGGTTACACTACCCAGAAGTGTATAGCTTGCACGTGGCAGCCATCAGAGAATGTGAGTGCCGATAAAAATGACTGGCAGACAGAATGCATGGTAGCTTACTCCAGAAAATGTCCTCTGACATTTCCTTCATTTGCAAAGTTAGTTAATTAAGCAATATTGCCCGAGGAGGTGTGGTATATGGCCAATATACCATGGCTAAGGGCTGTTCTTATGCACTACGTACGCGTAGTGCCTGGACACAGCCCTTAGCCGTGGTATATTGGCCATATACCACACCTCCTCGGGCCATACCACAAACCCCCGAGGTGCCTTATTACTATTATAAACTGGTTACCAACACAATTAGAGCAGTAAAAATACATGTTTTGTATTGGTATACGGTCTGATATACCACGGCTGTCAGCCAATCAGCATTCAGGGCTCGACCCACCCAGTTTATAATCACCCATATATATCAATCTATCCCCACGGCCGAGTCCTCTCATTATTGTGAAAACAGCATCAGATATATGTTTGGCTGTGGGTTTATTCACATTTCATACAGCAGAGTGAATTACAGCAATAACAACCTCATTAGTGGATACCATCTCTTTAACACACGCACACACGCATGCATGAACACACACACACACACAGTCTTGTACAACTAACCTTGTGGGGACACATAATTCAGTCCCATTCAAAATCCTATTTTCCCTAACCCAAACCCTAACCCTAACCCAAAAACCTAACCTTAACCCTAAACATAGCTCCTAACCCTAAAACTAACCCTAGCTCCTAACACTAATTCTAACCATAAGACTAATTCTAACCTTAACCCTAGACCCCCTAGAAATAGCAATTTACCTTGTGGGGACAAACAAAATGTCCCCAGTTGGTCAAATATTTGTTTGTTTGCGATTCTTGTGGGGACTTCTGGTCCACACACACACACACACACACACACACACACACACTCTCCCTGTGCCAATGGACAGGCTGAGAAGCTGACTGATATAAATCAATAGTGTGAAAATCTCATTCCAGAAATCCACAGGCCCCTAGTCCCTCCAAACGCTGGCAGACTGACACGCTGCGAGGCACACACACACACACACACGATGTCCACTGTGCAGCACCATGTTTAAGCCTAATTAAAACCCCTACAACTGCACCGGCAAAAGTAAACAAACAAGCGCAGTGGATATTAGAGATGAGAAATGTGGCATTGAAGCGCAGCACTGTCTGGGGGTAAGAAAAACAGTCTAAAAATTCAATGAATGTTTAATAATGGCCGAGTCATACAGTACAATGAACCTGGTGGCTGTGATTTTAATTTCATACCTGTATCTAAGGCTACAGAGAGCTATTTGTAGCAAAGCAAGCCTGCAACATTTACTCACAATATTGATTTAATTTTAAGGACGGGAGTGCAACGCCGTGTCTCACTCAAACTTGACTTTTTTCACATTTTGTTACGTTACAGCCTTATTCTAAAATGTATTAAATTATTTTTTTTACCTCGTCAATCTACACACAATACCCCATCATGACAAAGCTAAAAAATGTTTTTTGAAATGTTTGCAAATGTATTTAAAAAAAAAAACAGAAATACCTACATACGCATTCAAACCCTTTGCTATGAGATTCGAAACTGAGCTTAGGTGCATCCTGTTTCCATTGTTCATCCTTGAGAGGTTTCTACAACTTGATTGGAGTCCACCTGTGGTAAATTAAATAGATTGGACAGGATTTGGATAGGTACACAGTTGACAGTGCATGTCAGACCAAAAACCAAGCCATGAGGTCGAAGGAATTGTCCGTAGAGCTCAGAGACAGGATTGTGTCAGGGCACAGATCTGGGGAAAGGTACCAAAACATTTTATGCAGCATTGAAGGTCCCCAAGAACACAGTGGCCTCCATCATTCTTAAATGGAAGAAGTTTGGAACCACTAAGACTCTGGCTGCCCGGCCAGTCTGAGCAATCAGGGGAGAAGGGCCTTGGTCAGGGAGATGATCAAGAACCCAATGGTCACTCTGACAGAGCTCTAGAGTTCCTCTGTGGAGATGGGAGAACCTTCCAGAAGGACAACCACCTCTGCAGCACTCCACCAATCAGGCCTTCATGGTAGAGTGGCCAGACACAAGCCACTCCTCAGTAAAAGGCACATGACAACCTGCTTGGAGTTTGACAAAAGGCACCTAAAGGACTATCAGACCATGAGAAACAAGATTCTCTGGTCTGATGAAACCAAGATTGAACGCTTTGGCCTGAATGTCAAGCGTCACGTCCGGAGGAAACCTGGCACCATCCCTACGGTGAAGCATGGTGGTGGCAGCATCATGCTTTGGGGATGTTTTTCAGTAGCAGGGACTGAGAGACTAGTCAGGATCTAGGGAAAGATGAACGGAGCAAAGTACAGAGAGATTCTTGATGAAAACCTCCTCCAGAGCGGTCAGGACCTCAGACTGGGGCGAAGGTTCACCTTCCAACAGGACAACACACAGCCAAGACAACACAGGAGTGGCTTCGGGACAAGTCTCTGAATGTCCTTGAGTGACCCAGCCAGAGCCCGGACTTGAACCCGATCGAAAATCTCTGTAGAGACCTGAAAATAGCTGTGCAGCGACGCTCGCCATCCAACGTGACAGAGCTTGAGAGGATCTGCTGAGAAGAACGGGAGAAATACAGGTGTGCCAAGCTTGTAGTGTCTTCCCCAATAAAAATTGAGGCTGTAATCACTGCGAAAGGTGCTTCAACAAAGTACTGAGTAAAGGGTCTGAATACTTACAGTTGAAGTCAGAAGTCTACATAAACCTTAGCCAAATACATTTAAACTCAGTTTCCACAATTCCTGACATTTAATCCTAGTACAAATTCCCTGTCTTTGGTCAGTTAGGATCACCACTTTATTTTAAGAATGTGAAATGTCAGAATAATAGTAGAGAGAATTATTTATTTCAGCTTTTATATATTTCATCACATTCCCAGTGGGTCAGAAGTTTACATACACTCAGTTAGTATTTGGTAGCATTGCCTTTAAATTGTTTAACTTGGGTCAAACGTTTTGGGTAGCCTTCCACAAGCTTCCCACAATAAGTTGGGTGAATTTTGGCCCATTCCTCCTGACAGAGCTGGTGTAACTGAGTCAGGTTTGTAGGCCTCCTTGTTCACACACGCTTTTTCAGTTCTGCCCACAAATTTTTTATGGGATTGAGGTCCAGGCTTTGTGAAGGCCACTTGAATACCTTGACTTTGTTGTCCTTAAACCATTTTGCCACAACTTTGGAAGTATGCTTGGGGTCATTGTCCATTTGGAAGACCCATTTGCGACCAAGCTTTAACTTCCTGACTGATGTCTTGAGATGTTGCTTCAATATATTCACATCATTTTCCTGCCTCATGATGCCATCTATTTTGTGAAGTGCACCAGTCCCTCCTGCAGAAAAGCACCCCAACAACATGATGCTGCAACCCCCGTGCTTCACGGTTGGGATGGTGTTCTTCGGTTTGCAAGCCTCCCCCTTTTTCCTCCAAACATAGTGATGGTCATTATGGCCAAACAGTTCTATTTTCTATTTTCAGTTCTATTTTCACCAGACCAGAAGATATTTCTCCAAAAAGTACAATCTTTGTCCCATGTGCAGTTGCAAACCATAGTCTAGCTTTTTTGTGGCGGTTTTGGAGCAGTGGCTTCTTCCTTGCTGAGCGGCCTTTCAGGTTATGTCAATATAGGACTTGTTTTACTGTGGGACTTGTTTTACCTGTTTCCTCCAGCATTTTCACAAGGTCCTTTGCTGTTGTTCTGGGATTGATTTGCACTTTTCGCACCAAAGTACGTTAATCTCTAGGAGACAGAATGCGTCTCTTTCCTGAGCGGTTTGATGGCTGCGTGGTCCCATGGTGTTTATACTTGCGTACTATTGTTTGTACAGATGAACGTGGTACCTTCAGGCATTAGGAAATTGCTCCTAAGGATGAACCAGACTTGTGGAAGTCTACAATTTATTTTCTGAGGTCTTGACTGATTTCTTTTGATTTTCCCATGATGTCAAGCAAAGAGGCACTGAGTTTGAAGGTAGGTCTTGAAATACATCCACAGGTATACCTCCAATTGACTCTAATGATGTCAATTAGCCTATCAGATGCTTCTAAAGCCATTACATCATTTTCTGGATTTTTTCAAGCTGTTTAAAGGCACAGTCAGCTTAGTGTATGTACAATTCTGACCCACTGGAATTGTGATACAGTGAATTATAAGTGAAATAATTTGTCTGTAAACAATTGTTGGAAAAATGACTTGTGTCATGCACAAAGTAGATGTTCTAACCGACTTGCCAAAACTATAGTTTGTTAACAAGACATTTGTGGAGTTGGTTGAAAAACGAGTTTTAATGACTCCAACCTAAGTGTATGTAAACTTCCAACTTCAACTGTATGTAAATGTGACATTTCAATTTTTTTAATATACATTTAGAAACATTTCTAAAAACTGTTTTTTTGCTTTGTCATGTGATATTGTGTGTAGATTGATGAGGGAGAATAAACATTTTTTTAGAAAAAGTCAAGGGGTCTGAATACTTTCCAAATGCACTGTACTCTCCTACTGGTGTCTATAGATATACTCTCCTACTGGTGTCTATAGATATACTCTCCTACTGGTGTCTATAGATATACTCTCCTACTGGTGTCTATAGATATACTCTCCTACTGGTGTTTATAGATATACCCTCCTACTGGTGTCTATAGATATACTCTCCTACTGGTGTCTATAGATATACTCTACTACTGGTGTCTATAGATATACTCTACTACTGGTGTCTATAGATATACTCTACTACTGGTGTCTATAGATATACTCTACTGTTGATGTCTATAGATATACTCTCCTACTGGTGTCTATAGATATACTCTACTGCTGGTGTCTATAGATATACTCTACTGCTGGGGTTTATAGATATACTCTCCTACCTGTGTCTATGGATATACTTTCCTACTGGTGTCTATAGATATACTTTCCTACTGGTGTCTATAGATATACTCTCCTACTGGTGTCTATAGATATACTTTCCTACTAGTGTTTATAGATATACTCTCCTACTGGTGTCTATAGATATACTCTACTACTGGTGTCTATGTATATACTCTACTACTGGTGTTTATAGATATACTCTACCGCTGGTGTCTTTATATATACACTCTACTGCTGTTGTCTATAGATATACTCTCCTACTGGTGTCTATAGATATACTTTCCTACTGGTGTTTATAGATATACTTTCCTACTGGTGTCTATAGATATACTCTCCTACTGGTGTCTATAGATATACTCTACTGCTGTTGTCTATAGATACACTCTACCGCTGTTGTCTATAGATATACTCTACTGCTGGTGTCTATAGATATACTCTACTGCTGGGGTTTATAGATATACTCTCCTACCTGTGTCTATGGATATACTTTCCTACTGGTGTCTATAGATATACTTTCCTACTGGTGTCTATAGATATACTCTCCTACTGGTGTCTATAGATATACTCTCCTACTGGTGTTTATAGATATACTCTACTACTGGTGTCTATAGATATACTCTACTACTGGTGTTTATAGATATACTCTACCGCTGGTGTCTTTATATATACACTCTACTGCTGTTGTCTATAGATACACTCTACTGCTGTTGTCTATAGATATACTCTACCGCTGTTGTCTATAGATATACTCTACTGCTGGTGTCTATAGATATACTCTACTGCTGGTGTCTATAGATATACTCTACCACTGGTGTCTATAGATATACTCTACCGCTGTTGTCTATAGATATACTCTACTGCTGGTGTCTATAGATATCCTCTACTACTGGTGTCTATAAATATACTCTACCGCTGGTGTCTTTATATATACACTCTACTGCTGTTGTCTATAGATATACTCTACTACTGGTGTTTATAGATATACTCTACCTCTGGTGTCTTTATATATACACTCTACTGCTGTTGTCTATAGATACACTCTACCACTGGTGTCTATAGATATACTCTACCACTGGTGTCTATAGATATACTCTACTGCTGTTGTCTATAGATATACTCTACTCTACTCTACAGCTGGTGATGTCTGTCAATAGTCTTTAGTTGGGGGACTCCATGGTTAATAACACGATATTGCGGAAGTGAAACAGAAACGTTGGCCCGATATCAGAGAATGTTGGAAAGGATGTTGGAAATCCAACATTGAGCCAACATCAGCCAAAGGATATTAAGGGTATCCAGGTTCGCTATCTCACTAGATTATTGGTGACCAAGTTAAGCTGAGCCTGTATGTTTGAGTATTTCAGTCTGGTTTAGTTCTTTCTCCTCATTTTATATTCTAGTCACTTCCAAAATGAAGACATGCCATCCATTGTGGATAAAGCTACTGTAACGTTCCTTGGTGAAGTCGCCAGAAGATATGATGAACAGCATATAATCCATTGTGAATGCTAAGGCGCTGCTGTTACTCACCATAGCCCTGCTTACATAGATAAGAATTATCTCACCGTCTAAAGCTTTGATGTGATGAATATTTCCATCTAGAGATCAGTGGAGGCTCCTTGGAGGAGGAAGGGGAGGACCATCCTCAATGCATTTCATAAAAAGTTATCCTTTATAGATAAAACTATACTAAATATAATCACATGTCATCAAATAATTGATTAAAACACACTATTTTTCAAAGAAGGTCTACAGTAGCCTCAACAGCACTCTGTAGAGTAGCACCATTGTGTAGCCCAAGGACAGCCAGCTTCTGTCCTCCTCTGGGTACATTGACTTCAATAAAAAACCTAGGATGCTCATGGTTCTCACCCACTTCCATAGACTTACACAGTAATTATGAAACTTCCGGAGGATGTCCTGCAACCTATCAGAGCTATTGCAGCATGAACTGACATGTTGTCATTCTTTGATCAAAGGATCAAAGAATGAATCTAGTACTGAAAGCATAAACTACAGATAGCTAGCACTGCAGTGCATAAAATGTGGTGAGTAGTTGACTCAAAGAGAGTGAATGACAATTAGTTGAACAGTTTTGAACAATTAATTTATTCCAAAATGAAGGAGAATCAAGAGAGAAAGAGAGAGAGTGTGTTTTTTTCTTTAAGTTTCACTTACTTAGCTAGCAAATGCAGCTGGCTAGTTTAGCCTACTGAAACACCCTGCTCAAACAGAGGGATGCTGTGTTAGTTAGCTAGCTATCACTATCCAACACAACACTGGAAGTCTTCCAAGTCAAGGTAAGTTTTCATTTTTCAAATTTATTGCCACCAGGGCCTGTCACTGTAACTGCTTACTGACTGTACACTGTAACGTTACTGCATGATTGTAGCGGGTTTATTAACGCGTTAGTTCTATTAGCTATGCTGACTATGATGTTACTTTAGCTAATATGGTGACAACGATGTAGGCTGTGTGTAGCGGTTTGGCCTGGAAAGGTATTTTCGCTTGGTCACATACAGCTGATGTGTTGTGCATTGAAGTCCACAAGCGAAGGGAAGAGGTGAGAGGAGGAGAGCGCATGGATGCGAGAAGGAATACAGCATGATCAGGGGTGTATTCATTCCACCGATTCTGTTGAAAAACATTTCTTAAATGGAAGCAAACGTAACAAAACAGGGATAAACATACCTGAATTTGTCCAATAGAAACTCTTGTTTGAAACTTTTGGACTAATGATTATACCTTATATCAGCTAGATGCAGGCAAGAGTGTGCAAGGCGGTACTGAATGTCACTATTTGTCCATGTGTCACTATCTGTCACCTCAAATTTGTCTCTCGACCTGTGTGGCCCTACGTTGTTAACTTTCATTCATAGGCTAGGTTGTAGCAACCTCATGATGGGTATAGTGAAAATTTTACTATCATGTAGCCTAAACCTATCAATGTTACATTGAACTGGGTGAATGGAATATGAATGACAGTCATCCAGTATGCTGTAAAATAAATAAGGCCATGTTCATGAAAAACAATCGTCCTCCCTCATCTTAAACGGCACTGACTGCCACTGCTAGAGATGTATCACACCCCATTGAGGACCCTAGAAAGTTTCTCTCCATCACATTCAAGCTAGCCAACTCTCATATTTGAGGCCTGGAGTATTCTATGGTGTGTGCCATTCAATCTTTTTCCTTTACTAGCTTACAGGCATGACATTGATGCTGGCTCTCGGCATTATTTGGATGGTGTTGCCTTTGTTGAAAATGGACTACAATCTGAAATCTCTGATGAGCTACAAATGGAGTATTTAAAGTTGCCCCCGGGCATCTTAGTAAGATAACTTTTAATGTTCACACACTGTGGCA
Organism: Salmo trutta; assembly: GCF_901001165.1. Taxonomy (NCBI): domain Eukaryota; kingdom Metazoa; phylum Chordata; class Actinopteri; order Salmoniformes; family Salmonidae; genus Salmo; species Salmo trutta. The sequence goes on from NC_042994.1 coordinate 14,639,525, forward strand.
TATCTTCCTTGCTCAAGGGCACGCGCGCACGCACACACACACACACACACACACACACACACACACACACACACACACACACACACACACGCACACGCACAATGTGTCTTTGATAAGTACTGTTTGCCTGCATAGCTTTTTGATAGGGCCTATAAAAAATATGAAATGCGGCTGCTGAAAATCCCCCTGTCTAAGTCCTAAATGGCACACTGTTCCCTATTTAGTGTACTACTTTTGACTAGGGCCCATAGGACTCTGGTCAAAAGTAGAGCGTGAGTGTCCATCATCCATAGTCTAAGCACAACGCCAAAGAGAGGAGGTGAGGTGAGAGGGTTGTTGACCCAAAGGTGGCATTCCACTCAAAGGTCATGTTTTCTAGGAGTTTGACACAAGATGTGTCACCTGTTATCTCCCCCAGGTCGATTTCTCTCTTAACTCCCTGGTATTGGTGGGTTAAAGTATTTTTGTTGTTGTTGATATTGTAGCAGCAAATGAATGATCTCTGGTGGGTTATTTCCAGTAGCTAAGAGTTAGGTAGCAAAGATAACATTCAAGTGTGATATCATCTTCAACATGTCTGATCTGACTTCCTGCTGGAGTACCAGGACCACATGGTGAACGGGCATCCTTGTTTCAGAACTGTCCAGTGTCTCTCTTAGGCAACATTTATGCAAATATCAGCAACTCAGGCCAATTAGAAGAGATGACCTCAGTGTATAAACTTTGAACGTCACCCTATGAGATGGAGGGAGAGAAGAAAGAGTGAACGTGTGTTTATTTTCTCAGATTAATAAATAAGGATCGTGATAAATCTCTCTGGCCCATCCTGTTTCAGGAACTCACGTGATGCTCAGAAGTGTATGTGTGTACCTCCCAAACTTATCCATACTCACACACAGTCCTTACGCACACACACATTAATTTATGCACACACACACACACACAAACATACACTGCAATAGGCAGACACTGAGACAAAAGAGTTAATTAACCTTTCACTGTCTGGGGAATAAATCACTGTGCTAATTATATAATGATTTAATCACAAGTAATGCTAATAAAACTACATTATAACAGTTCTGTCTGTTGAGAAATGGCGTTATGACCCCTTGGAACAGTAGGATTAGGTTTTCATTCAAACTCCTATCTTTCAGCAAAGTACAGCTAAGTGGCTTTTTATTATTCTTGTATATATCGAGCTCCAAGAGATGAACTCCTGGATAAAAATTATTCATTGGCCTATGGGCTATATGAAATTGAAAACACAGAGAGCTTTAAATAATGCTATCTTATTCCCTTTCAGGCCAATGGGGAATTCTGCATGGCCTTCACTCTGATTATATATTATTCATTATATTCTACTTCATTCACTGGAATACTGACCCGGAGCAAGAAACAGAGCTGTCAACTAACGCTTCAAGCCAATGCTTCAATAGATATATAGTACACAGCAATCGATATTCACTATGAAGATTATACCCTCTACAACACACAGTACATCCGACAGTACATCCAAGACCATAGACATCTAATGTTATGGACCACTATCGTCACTACCATAGATGTCAACCTCCATAGACCTATCAGAGGAAAACCATTGCACTCTCCCAAAGGATTCCTACTTGGCGTAAAAACAGTTAGCTCCAAGACTCCATAGACTTCTACGGTATAATTGTATATACAGTGTGTACAGTATGTTTCATATTCTTCTTCTTAGTAGAGTCCAGCTACTATCCTACTATGAGCATTGGACTGGTACATTAAGGGTTATGTTGGATCACCCACTCACTTCCCAAGGTAAGCAGAAGTGTTTTGAACGCTGGCCTCAGAAGTGCATGTCTGGTCTGGAAAACTAGAAAGCAGAACAGATATCTGATTTCCTCCCCTCTCCAACGCAACTTATCGACAGTCTCATCCCCTGCTTCTGGCTGTGGAGGAGTGGAAGATCAAACATCTCTTATATCTCTCTCTCTCATGGATGGATGGGCAGGGGAGGACAGGAGGGAAATGGTAAATGAGCAGCCGGAGATGAAAGAAACCAAAATATTTACGAACCATGACAAGACCGACAACAAAACGACAGTGACACTTTGATCTCGTTTTAACTTTCCGTTTTTATTTTTTATTTCCACCACAAAACCACCGAAAGGTCCTCAAAAATCCTCTGTTCTCGCAGTAGCAGAGCTCAAAACGTTCGCTTTATTCAAAAATAAGCTTTAATCTGTTTTAGTCCATTTTAACGCAACAGAGCTGATTGCATTGACTCCGTTGGCAGTCAGGGTTATCTTAGTCGCACAAAAGAAACATTTAATCTTTAAAAGGAGGAGAGAGTCTAGGGAGAGAGTCTGTGTCCATCATCCATTGTCAAAGCGCAGCGCCAAAGAGAGAAGGGGAGAGGAGATTGGTTATTGACCCGAAGTTGGCGTTCCACCCAAAGGTCACGTTTTCTAGGACCCATTTTCTCGCCCGGGTCAATTACTCTCTTAACTCCCTGGTCTTGGAGGGTTAAAGTCAAATTATTGATATTGTAGCAGCAAATCAATGATCTTCCGGTCAGTGGTCTCCTCTAGGTATTAGTTAGGTAGCTAGCTAGATGGCAATATAGCCGTTTCTCTACTACTGTGTATTGCTGTGGCCACATGGTGAACGGTTATACTCGTTGCAGTATAGTCCAGCACATCTCTCTTAGGCCAGTGAGGAGCTTTGAGGCAAACCATCCATAGGCTCATATCAGAAACATCTTTGTCCATTTAGAAACCAAGGAAGGATGGGTGGGTGGGTGGGGGGGGTGACTATGGGACAACAACCCACTCAAGCTCAGAGGATAGCTCAAACCAAGTCTTCCAGTCGGGGGCTTTAGCCACCCCCTCTCCTAGCATCATAACCAGGGCCGGTTCATTTTAGTCCATAGTTTATAGTCTACAATTCATAGGCTATAACTAGAGCGCCTGGAGTTGTTCCTAGCCACTTAGCTGGGTTAGGCGTTCATTGGAAAAACTCCTGGCCCCTCCTCATAAGCAGTCTCGGCAGAGGGCAACCTGGCCGCGGCGGTAGTCCCGGCAGGGGCAGAGGCGGCGGTACTTGGGGCTGAGGCCGGCACAGCTGTAGAGGAGGGGGTCCTTCTGGAGACCGCACTCCCTGCGTAGGACGGAGAAGGCCGGGAACACATGGTTTACCTCCGCCTCCACCACCTCACATTGCACCTCTAACCTGGTGGGGGGAGGGGTGGGGGGGGGATGCAGAGAGGGTGTTTGATTGAGCGATACAGAGAGAAAGAGAGAGTCCATGAGGGGAGGGGGAGGACGAAAAGGGGGAAGAGATGGAAGGGGAAACCGAGGGGGAGAGAGAGAGAGAGAGAAATAGACGGAGAAACAGAGAGAGACACAGAGAGAGAAGCAGAGAGAGACGCAGAGAGAGACGCAGACAGAGACGCAGACAGAGGCTCAGACAGAGGCGCAGACAGAGGCGCAGACAGAGGCGCAGACAGAGACGCAGACAGAGACGCAGAGAGAGACGCAGCGAGAGACGCAGAGAGAGACGCAGAGAGAGACGCAGAGAGAGGCGCAGAGAGAGGCGCAGAGAGAGGCGCAGAGAGAGACAGGCATGAAGTAAAAAAGGAACCGAAGATAAAGAAAGAAAAAATACATCGAGCAGGATGGGTGATGAAGAGAAAGACAAGGAGAAAGGGAAAGATAAAAGAGGAGGAAGAGTTGGCGTTGCTGTGACACTCTTATCGTATTCTGCTGTCACTACAGATCTCTAGATGGCGCCGACAAGACACCTGACATCACTGAGAAGACTTTGAACCTGACATCCTTGCTGTAGCTGGTTGAGTATTACGCCCACAGACAGCCCTTAGGGAACTAACCACTCTATGGTACCATTTGAGTGGTAGGGTGGTTACAGAGGTCAGAGAGCATTGTGCATGTTTGTATGATTGTTAGTGACGTGTAGTGATTGTGTGTTTCGAATGTCTGCATATGTGTGTGTGTGGCTGTTAGAAACGTATGTCCAATGTGTGTGTGTGTGTGTGTGTGTACGAATATGGCTTAATGTGAAAACAGGTGTGCCAAGGTGCCACTCACCCGCGGAGGGCCTCCCTGTTATTGACGAAGCGGAACAGCGCGGGCTCACACACCAGGTTGGCACGCTGGCACGCCTCCACACACGACTGGCCCTCCTGGGACGCCAGCAGCCTCAGGGAGCTGAGGGGGGGCCAGGCAGGGGGGGCGTTGGCGTTGGGGGCCCAGGTTAGGGCACTGGAGTTGGGCAGCAGGACAAATAGAGGCCCAGGGCTAGCCGAACTACTAAGCCCCAGCTTGGAGGAGGAGGAGTTGGCCGGAGGGAAGGGGGCCTCGGGGGTACAGAAGTCCTGGAGGGAGAGGAGAGAGAGGGGAAGGGGATGTTGAACAACACAACACATAGGTAGTCTCTCGTGATACCACACACAGGAGATTTGTTTCTGGGTGCCGAGATTACATTATACAGAATGTGGTATTTTTGTTGACAGTGCAAATGCACGCACAGATGCCAAGTTAGCTACGCACATCCACATGCACGAATTGTCACTCCCACGCAAAACAAACACGAAAGCCAACACAAATCAAAGCCCGCTGACACTTTTGCCTTTAGCTGTGAATAAATCTACATTTCCAAACACTTCAGGGCATCGAGGGACAGAAATACAAAATAAACAGCCGTTTCTCTAACCTCCTCTATACTGCACATCACTCCAAATAATCTCCCATCAATCCTTCACCTATTCCCTGACAAAACTCATCTGGGTCCAACAGCACCAGAGAGATAACTCGTTTTAAAACTTGAAAGAGAACCGATTTGACATATTAGCCAGACCGTTTTAATAGGAGTTCTGACTGGCAATTTTTCAGACACAAACAGATTAGAGCAGATATATCAGAATCTGATAGTGACAGTTCAGTCTCTGTCTGTGTCGGCCCTACTAAGGTCTGAGACGTGTGGAGATGAGTCAGCGAATAAGAGTGACCCGGCTCTATGTATTTTACTGGTTTGTGACCCACTGACACCGTCCCCGGTTAGAGGGGAATACGCAGCCGAAGAGTAAACACACACGGGAACTGTATTTAAACACACCGAGGAAGATAAACACGGGGATGGTTCTGTAATGGAAACAGAGAGGTTATGAATATCCTATACAGTAGATAAATACACTATATATATTTTCAGAGTACGAAAGAATGGGATATGGGACTGTATCTAACAATGACCCAATAAACACGTATTACATAGTAACATTAGATTAATGACTAGCATGGCAATAGCACAGTGGTCCTGTATGGCTCAGTTGGTAGAGCATGGTGCTTGCAATGCTAGGGATGTGGGTTCGATTCCCACGGGGGACCAGTACAAAAAGGTATGCACGCACTACTGTAAATCGCTCTGAATAACAGCGTCTGCTAAATGACGTAAGTAAAAATAATGTCAAGGACTGTGTATTTACACAAATAGTAGGCTATTGCACAGAAACACACAAGAGCACCCCCCCGGGTACACGTTTCGGTTTTGCCCTAGCACTACACAGCTGATTCAAATAACCAACGCATCATCAAGCTTTGATGATTTGAATCAGCTGTGTAGTGCTAGGGCGAAACCAAAACGTGAAACTGGGGGTATGGGACCGGGTTTGGGAAACCCGGGTCTAGTCCACAATGAGAATCAGTGTTAATTAGTGACCTCTCCAGGTTGATTACAGACAGAGGTGAGATAGTGTGTGTGTGGTAGGAAGGCATTTATGATAATATTGTTTTGGGATAAACAGACACGGTTGAGTGCCTGCATGTATGTATGCATGTGTGTGTGTGTTAATGTGTGTGTGCACGGTGAACCTACCTGATGCTGTATGTAGGCGTGTACCCTCTCCAGCATTCCCTCGCAGGTGTACTCATAGGGTAGGTATGGCTCGACCTGCAAAGACACACACCCACACACCCAGATTCCCACAGATCAGAACATTTCCACAGAATGCGTTGCCTGGCAACCAGCATAACACCACTAAATGACCATATTTTCCGAATTTCAATATTGCTTTGCCTGTTTCCCCATCGTTCATCCTAATTGCAATAAATAGCCAATTCTACCCATTAATCACAACAAATAAACATGTCTTGCGTCACAAATGGCACCTAATTCCTTACATAGTGCACTACTTTTGACCAGGTCCCATAGGGTGCCATTTGGGATGCAACCGTGGCCATTTTGAAGTGGGTTTGGCTTAATTGCAGTGGGTGACTTGTGTGCAAGTCATTTTCTTGTGTCCCAAATGGCAGCCTATTCCCTACATAGTGCACTGCTTTTGATCAAAGCCCTATGGGTCCTTCTGGAGGCATGTAGGGAATAGGATGCAATTTGGGACGCACTCATTTGCATAGCTATTCAACAAAAGGCTCACCTTTGATTTGTCAGATAAAGAATATCAATATTGCTGTAATTCATCAAAATACTAATTATTTCTCTCTCTAGCTGAGGCAAAACACACCCACATACCGACTTGAAACTGTAAATGAAACTAAACTCAATAAACTAACTGGAAATGTACTTCCTGATCTAAATGGACATGGTAATTACAAAAATGATCTGAAAACGGAAACAGATTGTCTTAAATTATAGTTCCCCATTGTAAGTTATTAGGACCATGTAACAATGTGGATCCGACTGCTCAGTTGGTTGATGTATTTAGCTATTTTTATTGACTTGGCCAAAGCTTTGGATACGGTAGACCATTCCATTCTTGTGGGCCGGCTAAGGAATATTGGTGACTCTGAGGGATCTTTGGCCTGGTTTGCAACTACCTCTCTGAAAGAGTGCAGTGTCTAAAGTCAGAAAATCTGCTGTCTCAGCCACTGCCTGTCACCAAGGGAGTACCCCAAGGCTCGATCCTAGGCCCCACGCTCTTTTCAAATTACATCAACAACATAGCTCAGGCAGTAGGAAGCTCTCTCATCCATTTATTTGCAGATGATACAGTCTTATACTCAGCTGGCCGCTCCCCATATTTTGTGTTAAATGCTCAACAACAACGCTTTCTTAGTGTCCAACAAGCTTTCTCTACCCTTAACTTTATTATGAACACCTCCAAAACAAAGGTCACGTGGTTTGGTAAGAAGAATGCCCCTCTCCCCACAGGTGTGATTACTACCTCTGAGGGTTTAGAGCTTGAGGTAGTCACCTCTACAAGTACTTGGGAGTATGGCTAGACGGTACACTGTCCTTCTCTCAGCACATATCAAAGCTGCAGGCTAAAGTTAAATCTAGACTTGGTTTCCTCTATCTTAATCTCTCCTCTTTCACCCCAGCTGCCAAACTAACCCTGATTCAGATGACCATCCTTCCCATGCTAGATTACGGAGACATAATTTCTAGATCAGCAGGTAAGGGTGCTCTCGAGTGACTAGATGTTCTTTACCATTCGGCCTTCAGATTTGCCACCAATGCTCCTTATAGGACACATCGCTGCACTCTATGCTCCTCTGTAAACTGATCATCCCTGTATACCCGTCACAAGACCCACTGGTTGATGCTTATTTATAAAACCCTTTTAGGCCTCACTCCCCCCAATCTGAGATATCTACTGCAGCCCTCCTCCTCCACTGTTCTGCCAGTCACATTCTGTTAAAGGTCCCCAAAGCACAAACATCCCTGGGTCGCTCCTCTTTTCAGTTCGCTGCAGCTAGCGACTGGAACGAGCTGCAACAAACACTCAAACTGGACACTTTTATCTCAATCTCTTGGACACTCTTACTGACAGTTGTGGTTGCTTTGTGTGATGTATTGTTGTCTCTACCTTCTTGCCCTTTGTGCTGTTGTCTGTGCCCAATAATGTTTGTACCATGTTTTGTGCTACCAGCATGTTGTGTTGCTACCATGTTGTTGTTATGTTGTGTTGCTACCATGCTGTTTTGTCATGTGTTGCTGCCTTGCTATGTTGTTGTCTTCGGTCTCTCTTTATGTAGTGTTCTCACGACACCGACGGATGGTGGCGCCCCTCCTCGCCCGGTCTCTCTTTATGTAGTGTTGTCACGACACCGACGGATGGTGGCGCCCCTCCTCGTCGTCGCTGGCCTACTAGCTGCCATCGATCCTCTGTTTCACTTTTCTGTTGGTCAGGTCTAGGTAGGCACGCACCTGTTTTGTTTTAGTTGTTAGTGGGGGGGGGGGGGGGTGTATTTAGTCTAGCTAGGTAGGTTTGTGTTTTGTGCGTGATTGTTCTTTGTCAGGTCTGTGTTAGTTTGAGGAACGAGTGTTTTCCCTCTGCCTGTGTTTTTTGTTTGCCGCAGAGGTTTTGTGGGCTGCGTCCCTGCTTAGTTTAAGCTGGGGTTTGTAGCATCTATTTGTTATGCGCCCTGCCCTACCGTGTTTGGACATTTCTGGATACTCATTAAAAGGTGTGTTCACGGATTTTTCTGTCTCCTGTGCTTGACTCTGCCTCTCCTGTTTCCTTGAGCCAGCCCTTGACAAGTGTTGTGTTGTCTCTCTTGTCATAATGATTGTTTTGTCCTTTTCTTTATTTTGAATTTATAATCCCAGGCCCCGTCCACGCAGGAGGCCTTTTGCCTTTTGGTAGGCCATCATTGTAAATAATAATTTGTTCTTAACTGGTTTGCCTAGTTAAAAAAAGGTTAAATAAAATAAAGATGATTATAAAATTATTATTATTATAATACCAGGATTGTGTGTTTTCTTTTTAGCACGAGTGACTGAATACAGTATTACTTAACTGGATGTCCCTTTGGAACCAAGTGTTTTTGATAATATGTTGTATTATTTCAAGGAAATACATTTTTGATTAAGCACAGATAGTTATGTTAAACTTTTCCATTAGGAATACGTGGAGCCTGAAAGTACAGACTACATATTAATAATGTGTTCCCTCCAGTTTTAACAGTAGATCACGTATCTAATGTTCCAAATCTCACTTGTAAACGTTACATCACTCAGTAAATCATATTTTAATACAAAATGTTTAACTGCATGTGAAATCTGACTTTTCCAATTTCAAATAAAGAATAGCAAATGTGTAGAAAGGATGTATGAAAAAAGTTACACATCACAAATCCGATCAAAACATAAGACTTTATGAATCATGTATATAAACTAGCACAGAAATATGCCTCACAACATTTGCTTTGGTCTAAGCAGAGATAGACACAGTCTCGACCTCCCTCCCTCCCTCCCTCCCTCACTGCCTCCCATTTATTAAAGAGGCATAAATATGAAAACAACAGGTCAGTGGGATGGACAGAATGAGAAAGGGGGAACATAGAGAGAGCGAGAGAGAGAGAGAGAGTGAAAGAGAGAGACAGATCAAGAGAGAGACATAGAAAGAGAAATGGATATGGATTTATGTGAACATGAAGAAGTGTCAGCCAGAAGAGATTGCTTGGTCTGCATGGCTGAGCATGTGGAGCCGCCCTGGACAGAGAGCCAGCCCACAGACAAACAGGGGGAGTGTGCAGTCTCCAGTGAGGGGTGAAGTGGCCCATCAGCCATCTATCACTGGAGTGACAGACAGAGAGGGCAGACTTCTCTCAGTGGACAGACAGACAGACAGACAGACAGACAGACAGACAGACAGACAGACAGACAGACAGACAGACAGACAGACAGACAGACAGACAGTAAGCGCCGGGGCACTGAGCTACGGCATGTCTGACAAGACACAGCAGAGAGGGGAGAACACACACATTTAGAGACACACAGACACACACACAAACACACACAAAACCACACACACACACACACAAACAACACAGCCTTATAGAGGCATTTTAATCAGCCTGTTTGACCTCTTTTTCAACTTCTCTCAACCTCTCACACTCCCTGTAGCCTCAAGCTAACTGCAGGTTCCCATTAAGCCACATTTACTGCTAATTACCCCTGGCTGTGGACACACTGTTTCCCAATGCTAGCGTAGCATACACCACTGTCCTAGGTTAAACCATTGCAGCTAGTGCTTCTCCATATGGAGCTTTCGGAGGTGCATTTCAAGTGCACAGTATTTCCTGGATGGAGCGAGCTGAAACGTAATTTTAAAAAGCAGCGTCACCCGATCAGTATCAAATCAAATCAAAATCAAATCCAATTTTATTAGTCACATGCACATGAAACGCTTACTTACGAGCCCCTAACCAATAATGCAGTTTAAAAAAAATACAGATAAGAATAAGAAATAAAATTAACAAGTAACTAAAGAGCAGAAGTAAAATAACAATAGCGAGACTATATACAGGGGGGTACCGGTACAGAGTCAATGTGCGGGGGCACCAGTTAGTCGAGGTAATTGAGGTAATATGTACATGTAGGTACAGTTATTAAAGTGACTATAGATAGATGATAACAACAGAGAGTAGTAGTGGTGTAAAAGAGGGGAGGGGGGACAATGCAAGTAGTCTGGGTAGCCATTTGATTAGATGTTCAGGAGTCTTATCGCTTGGAGGTAGAAGCTGCTTAGAAGCCTCTTGGACCTAGACTTGGCACTCCGGTACCGCTTGCCTTGCGGTAGTGGAGAGAACATTCTTTGACTAGGGTGGCTGGAGTCTTTGACAATTTATAGGGCCTTCCTCTAGTATAGAGGTCCTGGATGGCAGGACGCGTGGCCCCAGTGATGTCCTGGAACCGTTCACTCTACCCTCTGAAGTGCGAACGGCCCAGTTGCCATACCAGGCAGTGATGCAACCCGTCAGGATTGTCTCAATGGTGCAGCTGTAGAACCTTTTGAGGATCTGAGGACCCATGCCAAATATTTTCAGTCTCCTGAGGGGGAATAGGTTTTGTCGTGCCCTCTTCAAGACTGTCTTGGTGTGCTTGGACCATGTTAGTTTGTTGGTGATGTGGACACCAAGGGACTTGAAACTCTCAACCTGCTCCACTACAGCCCTGTCAATGAGAATGGGGGCGTCCTCGGTCCTCTTTTCCCTGTAGTCCACAATTATCTCCTTTGTCTTGATCCCGTTGAGGGAGAGGTTGTTGTCCTGGCACCATACTGCCAGGTCTCTGACCTCCTCCCTATAGGCTGTCTCGTCGTTGTCAGTGATCAGGCCTACCACTGTTGTGTCCTCGGCAAACTTAATGATGGTGTTGGAGTCGTGACTGGCCGTGCAGTCATGAGTGAACAGGGAGTACAGGAGGGGACTGAGCACGCACCCCTGAGGGGCTCCTGTGTTGAGGATCAGCGCGGCGGATGTATTGTTATCTACCCTTACCACCTGGGGGCAGCCCGTCAGGAAGTCCAGGATCCAGTTGCAGAGGGAGGTGTTTAGTCCCAGGGTCCTTAGCTTATTGATGAGTTTTGAGGGCACTATGGTGATGAATGCTGAGCTGTAGTCAATGAATAGCATTCTCACATAAGTGTTTCTTTTGTCCAGGTGGGAAAGGGCAGTGTGGAGTGCAATAGGGATTGCATCATCTGCGGATCTGTTGGGGTGGTATGCAAATTGGAGTGGGTCTAGGGTTTCTGGGATAATGGTGTTGATGTGAGACATGATCAGCCTTTCAAAGCATTTCATGACTACAGACGTGAGTGCTACGGGTCGGTAGTCATTTAGGCAGGTTACCTTAGTGTTCTTGGGCACAGGCACTATGGTGGTCTGCTTAAAACGTGTTGGTATTACAGATTCAGACAGGGAGAGGTTAAAAATGTCAGTGAAGATACTTGCCAGTTGGTCAGCACATGCTCGCAGCACACATTCTGGTAATCCGTATGGCCCTGTGGCCTTGCGAATGCTGACCTGTTTAAAGGTCTTAGTCACATTGACTGCGGAGAGCGTGATCACACAGTTATTCGGAACAGCTGGTGCTCTCATGCATGTCTCAGTGTTATTTGCCTCGAAGCGAGCATAGAAGTAGTTTAGCTCGTCTGGTAGGCTCGTGTCAATGGGCAGCTCTCGGCTTTGCTTCAATTTGTAGTCTGTAATGGTTTGCAAGCCCTGCCACATCGGACGAGCATCAGAGCCGGTGTAGTACGATTCGATCTTAGTCCTGTATTGATGCTTTGTCTTTTTGATGGTTCGTTGGTGGGCATAGCAGGATTTGTTATAAGCTTCCGGGTTAGAGTCCCACTCCTTGAAAGCTGCAGCTCTAGCCTTTAGCTCAGTGCGGATATTACCTGTAATCCATGGCTTCTGGTTGGGGTCGTACAGTACGTATGGTCACTGTGGGGACGACGTCATCGATGCACTTATTGATGAAGCCAGTGACTGATGTGGTGTACTCTTCAATGCTATCGGAGGAATCCCAGAACATATTCCAGTCTGTGCTAGCAAAACAGTCCTGTAGCTTAGCATCTGCTTCATCTGACCACTTTTTTATTGATCTAGTCACTGCTTTAATTTTTGCTTGTAAGCAGGAGTATAGAATTATGGTCAGATTTGCCAAATGGAGGGCGAGGGAGAGCTTTGTATGCATCTCTGTGTGTGGAGTAAAGGTGGTCCAGAGTTTTTTTTCCTCTGGTTGCACATTTAACATGCTGATAGAAATTTGGTAAAGTGGATTTAAGTTTCCCAGCATAAAAGTCCCCGGCTACTAGGAGTGCCGCCTCTGGGTGAGCGTTTTCTTGTTTGCTTATGGTGGAATACAGCTCATTCAATGCTGTCTTAGTGCCAGCTTCTGTCTGTGGTGGTATGTAAAACAGCTATGAAAAATACAGATGAATACTCTTTCGGTAGATAGTGTGGTCTACAGCTTATCATGAGATACTCTCCCTCAGGCGAGCAATAGCTCGTGCACCAGCTGTTATTTACAAAAATACATAGTCCGCTGCTCCTTGTCTTACCAGACGCCTCTGTTCTATCCTGCCAGTACAGCGTATAACCAGCCAGCTGTATGTTGATAGTGTCGTCATTCAGCCACGACTTCGTGAAGCATAAGATATTAGAGGTTTGAATGTCTCGTTGGTAGTTTAATCTTGCGCGTAGGTCATCGATTTTATTCTCCAAAGATTGCACGTTTGCTAGCAGAATGGAAGGAAGTGGGGTTAATTCGATCGCCTACGAATTCTCAGAAGGCAGCCCGCCCTTTGGCCCCTTTTTCTCCGCCTCCTCTTCACGCAAATCACGGGGATCTGGGTCTGTTCCCGAGAAAGCAGTATTTTGTTCGCGTCTGGCTCGTCAGACTCGTTATATGGTTGTACAATCCTTCCCTGGTGCAACATAGTGTGTTTGGTCACTGCCAAAGAAACCAATGAGTCAAGAAATACATAATGAAATAACTGTACCTTGGTACTCATGATCTCTCTGATGGCAGAGTCAAACTCCTGGGAGTTGTTGTAGTCTACTGTCATGACGTGGGGACGCCCGATGTACTGCTCTGCATACGGGTGCTGGGACGACACCTGAGAGGGGTGGCGTATAGAATTAGTAGAACCTTCCAGTTTAAAGCAATATTCTGTGATGTATAAGTGGCACATTTGGTGTACAATCGGGGATGTTGGTAGTTTGTTGAATTTCATTGGTTAATTTTCAATTGAAGAGTGCTACAATACTAGATACGGTGTTGACCAATGGGAGCTCACCTCTCTAGACGTTGGCTTCCCTCTGAAGAACTCGTGATTGAGCGAGCTGTGGGGTGGGTGGAACTTGGGCTGCAGGTAGATGCACCCATTGGCTATGGCCTCCAGAGGGGCGGGCCCTTCGTAGGGGAAACCAAACCCGATGAAGAGCTGGTGGAGGAGACGAAGATGATACTAGTTAGGATAACCATCAGTTATTTTATTAATGCTTGTCAATTGAAAATGCTGCCATTTACAGATATACCAGGGACTGGAAGGTAACTCTGTGTTGGCCTTGCGTAGATGCTGTTGTAGTTAGTGCTGGTGCAACACTAGTGTGTGTGGAACTAGTGTGTGTGTGTGTTGTGTGTGTGTATTATGTGTGCGTGCATGGTGCCTGAATGTGTTTGCGCATGTACAGATCTAGGATCTTAATTTGAGCCAGTTTGCTACAGCAGGAAAATAACCCTGCAGCAACAGGGAATATGAATTATGAGGATTCTAATGAATGGACATTGTTTGTAGGGGTTGATACATTGATACATCCGTAACTGAAAATCAAGTCTGAATTTCAAAGTGGAAATTACAAACTTAAGAAGCCTTTTTAAACCTCAAATACGCTTACATTTCCTGCATTGCAGGAAAGTTATCCTGCAACAGGGTGATCCAATTAAGATCCCACATCTGTAGTGTGTTACCTCTTGTGTATGTTGTGTATCGTCTAGTGTGTGTGTGTTCCAGTACCTTGGCCTTGCGGAGCAGCGTCTGCAGCTCGTGCTGGGGCAGCAGGCCGTGGTTCTTGACGTAGGCAGGCACCTCGGGGGGCCGCTGGGTCTCGTAGTACACCGTCCCGTGGACCTCCATGTACCTGTGGAGGATCTGGAGGAAACCCTCCTTACCCTGCTGATAGACAAGGAGGAGGGAAGAGAGAGAGAGAGAGAGAAAGAATGTAAGAAAGTGAATGGGGAGTTGATGAGCGAGGAGAGGAAGTGGGACGATGGAAAATGTCATGAGTGAGTGAGAAAGGAAAGGAAAGGGAGAGAGTGAGAGAGGGAGTGGGTTGAGTTTGAGGGAGAAAGTGGACGAGCAAGTGCGATGGGAGAGGGGGAGGGGAGGGACGGAGGGAGGGAGGGAGGGGAGAGCTGGAGAGGGAAGGAGAGACAGAAAGAATGACGTGATTAGAGGTGATGTGTTAATGGCTGTGTGTATGGTTGTTTATGAGTGTACATATAAGTGGCAATGAGTGTGTGTGTTAGTGTTAGTGTGTGTGTACGCGTGATAATGCACTGAGTGTTTATGTGTGTGTATGAGTGGTTGTGAATTCACTGAGTGAGTGTGTGTGTGCTGTGTCAACGTTAGCATCTTCACACAGAGAGAGGCAAAGCCTTTGCCTGTTAGTGAGCGCAGGGCATTTAATGTGACGGACCCCTTTAGAAAACCCAAAGAGACACACAGTGCCGCACTGTCGCGGGCCGTCAATATGAATGAGGTGAAGTGCTAGGGATCTGGCATGGCTTCCTGCACACGTGCGTGCACACACACAACCTTTCTCTCAATCCCTCTCTATCTCATCACACACATTTGGCCCCTAGCGTCTCTTCCCGGCGCCAGAGAGCGAGGAGCGAGGCGTCCATGTAAGGACGCAGGGAAAAAATACTGGCAGACTGCCAGTGCCACCCCAGGCACCCAGAGGGCAGCAGCAGCAGAGCATAGCATTAGCCAGCCTGTGACAGCCGGTTCCACTCATCTCCTTACTGGCTGCTATGACATCCCTCTCCCTGACCTATCTGTGGAGCTCTCACACGTCTCTAGCTATCTGATTGGTTTATTCAGTGGTTTATTCGGATGCCCATTGGCTTTTGCTGAAGCATCAGCTACTCTTCCTGGGTTCCACAAAAACACAAAACATGACAAGTAACAAAACACTGATACACTGATGGACAAGGACAGTCACACTTATTTCATATACAACAATAGACAAACAATAATACAAAATAAATAATAATAATAGTATGAATGTGTGTGTTAGGGTGTCTGTGGGTGTGTCTTCATAGTCCCGCAGTTCCATCATGCAGTAATGGGGCCTTAGGAGTAAAGACTGTAAAACAGCAAGCCTGCCCATACATTGAAATGAATAGATTATGCCCATACATCGAAATGAATAAATTATGCCCATACATGGAAATGAATAGATTGAGCCCATACATTGAAATGAATAGATTGTGCCCATACATTGAAATGAATAGATTGTGCCCATACATTGAAATGAATAGATTGTTCCCATACATTGAAATGAATAGATTGTGCCCGTACATTGAAATGAATAGATTGTGCCCATACATTGAAATGAATAGATTGCACCCATACATTGAAATGAATAGATTGCACCCATACATTGAAATGAATAGATTGTGCCCATACATTGAAATGAATAGATTGTTCCCATACATTGAAATGAATAGATTGTGCCCGTACATTGAAATGAATAGATTGTGCCCATACATTGAAATGAATAGATTGCACCCATACATTGAAATGAATAGATTGTGCCCATACATTGAAATGAATAGATTGTTCCCATACATTGAAATGAATAGATTGTGCCCGTACATTGAAATGAATAGATTATGCCCATACATTGAAATGAATAGATTATGCCCATACATTGAAATGAATAGATTATGCCCATACATTGAAATGAATAGATTATGCCCATACATTGAAATGAATAGATTATGCCCATACATTGAAATGAATAGATTGTGCCCATACATTGAAATGAATAGATTGTGCCCATACATTGAAATGAATAGATTGTGCCCGTACACTGAAATGAATAGATTGTGCCCGTACATTGAAATGAATAGATTATGCCCATACATTGAAATGAATAGATTGTGCCCGTACATTGAAATGAATAGATTATGCCCATACATTGAAATGAATAGATTATGCCCATACATTGAAATGAATAGTTTATAAATAGGGAGTACACATATCTATTGTGGCATACAAGCAAACCACATCTACGCACAATAACAGACGTGCTTTCTGGCTGATTCTATACAGTGCATTCATGTGCCGAAGCAACAGTACGTCTTTCTTCTGAGAGGCACAACCTTTAAATCCAATAGTGCATCTTAAGTGGATATGGAGGCTTTGGGTTTTTCGTGTGGGTGAGAGAAGTGCAAAGATGTTGACAAAAAAAGGGGATGCATTTTGAGGTGGTAGATGTGTGAGAGTGTGTGTGAGGGCATTCGTGTGTGTATGTTTGTGTGTGTGCTTCCATGCTCTTCACCTGTGTGTGTTTAAACATGGGCACCCTTTCATAGCTAGCCTCCACGTCTGAAAAACAAAACAACCCCCCCATCCCCTCAATGTGAATCAACCACAGCCCAAGTCTACTTATTGACTTCCTGCTTCCTGGATGTTAAGAAGCTTACTGTATCCCTGTTCTATTGTGTGCTCGCCCTGTAGGCTGTGCTGTAATTGGTTGGCTGCTGCGATAGATGGTTTCCTCTGAGGATTTTCCCAGCCAATTAGGAGATTAGCCAACGCTCTGAGTGCACCAGACACTATGAATTAGAGCCAACGAAACAGAGAGAGAACCACATACACACAGACGCAAACACATGGATGTAACCCAGGCTTAGCCCAGGCTAGCTAATCCTTGACCTGGCTTGACTGAGCCAGACCTCGGCCACATTAGTAATGCTAATTATCTAACCTGGACTCTATTCTCAGGAATCAGTCCATATAGATCAAGGTTGGGTTACGAGAGAGTGGAAAAACGGCCGGGACTCAGGGAACATGAAAGGTTATTTATACAATTGCAGTCAACCTGAACTTTGTGTGGTGGGCTTGAGCTTGTTTGACTGGGTTTCAACTCAAGTGAACTGGATGTCTTGCTGTTGAGGGACTGTAAAGAGAGAACGAGAGAAGAGGAACGAGAGAGAACGAGAGAAGAGGAAGAGACATGGCTCTTGGATGTGTGTGAGGAGGAGTGTGTCTGCGCTGGAGGTAGTGTAATAACGAGCTGGCGCACACCCAAAAAAGTGATCAAATCAAGCTTAATTTATACAGCACATTTCACACATGGAATGCAACGCAATGTATTTCACAGCAACGAAAAAAACCCAGGTGGGAATAAAAGCTGAAATTTTTACTACACAAGAAACATAAGATGCAGAACAAAAGAATGACAAGAACTAAATGACTAAAAAGTCCCCTAAGGAAAAGCAAAGCTAAAAATAGGCGTTTTAAGATCTCTTTTAAATTTTGTCCACAGTTTCGGCCTCCCTCAGGTTCTCTGGCAGGCAATTCCAGAAGCTGGGAGCATAATAACTAAAGGCTGCCCAAAAAACACCCCAAAAAGTTGGAAAAGGTGCTGACTAACGGAGAGTAGGCTATAAAAATAAATAAAGATAATTGTGCACTCTATATACAAGTTCCCAGTAATTTATTTGGTAAACCAACGTTTCGGCATCACTGTGCCTTCTTCAGGTTGAACATACAGCAGTGGAGGCTGCTGAGGGGAGGACGGCTCATAATAATGGCTGTAAAGTGGGTGAATGGAATGGCATCAAACACATGGAAAACATGTGCTTGATACCATTCCACTAATTCAGGGGGGGGCATGAACATACTGGCTCCAAAAACACACAGCACCTGCAGGCCTCTACATAACTCTATCGTCCTCTCTCCATACTCACAATTTCCCTCTAACTGTTACCATCTCTCTTTCTACCTCTCCAACTCACTCCCCATCTCTCCCTCTCCAACACTCCTGATTTTGAGGAGGCTGGTTGCCAAGACAAGGAGCGATATCCCAGGCAAAAATCACAAGAAACCCCCTATGCCCATTGGAATACGAGATGGAGTCATCACAATACTGTTTACGGCTTTAGCCTGCCTCACAGGCCCGACTCACAAGGTTAACATTTCAGAAATCAATACTAGTACTATCCCTTAAAACCCAACACACACCTCTCCTCTACTCATGTCTCCACGATACGACTAAGCCCAACACCACATAGCGCAAGCAAGAACTATCGATTGGTTCGAACAAATTGTCTCAAGCGGCAGAAAGAGAGACAGCAGAAGTTAACCCACCAAAAAAACAACTGTTTCGAGAGCGTTGAGATAGATAGAAACACTACTTCATAAAATGGGCACGTGAAGTCTGGGTCCGCTCCAGTATATTTGATTGGACCAGATGTCCTAGTCGCTCGCCCGGTATTCAATATTCAGAAAGACATCTGTGGCACCAAACAGCTCCCAGTCCAATAATTCATCTCTCTTTCTCTCATCACAGACAGCTGCATGCTAAGATTAGCAGTGGACTATTCAAACCACTTATGTCTTGTCAATTCACCATTATCTCTAAATAAAACATGTATAAAAGAAAAGGCAAAGGAAGGCATTGTGATAGCAGCTTTGTGCTAGGTCAAACTGACATTCACAAGAGTCTGTATTGCGTATTCATAGACGTGTGATCATGGAGGAAACGATGAACTGAATGTATGAACCGAGGTTTAAAAGAGAGGGGAACAGGGCTGGTGTGTTCGACTGAGAAGAGTCTTACCTGGAGCTGTAGTAGAATATATCATCCGCCAAGATGCAACGGAGAGACGCATGGGAGGAAGAGAGGAGGGGATAGGAGAGAAGGGGACAGAAAGGAGTGTCAAAGAAGAGAGGGGAGAAGCATACGGAAGGGAATAGGGAATCGAGAAGAGGAAAGACAAGAGAAAGAACAAACAAATATTCAACTCTATCTGTCATGTATTACATTTTCCTCCTCCTGTTCCTATAAAGCGGCAATTGCCCAATATTCACACACTGTTTCTAAAACATCTTCTGTCTCGCCTTGAGATACAAGACTTAACCACTGAATAAAAAGCCACGGGAATTGCCGCTCGCCAACAGAGGCAGAGAGGGAACAAAGCTACAGATAAGCCACGTCTTTAAACAACATCCAGGTCGAGTCTCTCCCTCATCGAATATGCACTGTGAGCAACCAGGCTGCTTTTGAAAGGAAATTGGGCTGCAAATGAAAGCTGTACGACTCCGTTAAATGTATCCACGTGCGGCTATGTGTGCCAGATGTAATATCTTCTACAGATGGTAGATACATGGCATGTCGATCGTTTTATCGGTTATGCAGTTAACAGCTCTGCGCTATTGGTTACATCTCTGTGGTGTATGCCGGGGGGAGTGAGAAGTGTGTGAGTGTTTCGGAGGGGTGTGGTAACATTGTGTGGATGTGAATGTGGATAAGATTGTAACCTCTCTAGTAGTTTATATTGATTTAACCTCTTGTTCTTGACTGTAGCAAATGGAAATGAGCTGATTTAACACGGTATGCTTCTCATCCATACTGAGTCTGTCTGTGAGTCTCCATGTGTCTATTGGACGGTTTGTCTAAAAATCTGTTTTTACTTTGTCATTGTGTGTAGATTGATGAGAAAAATCTATTTTAGAATAAGGCTGTAACGTAACAAAATGTGGAAAAAGTCAAGGTGTCTGAATACTTTCTGAATGCACTGTATATATATATATATACACTTCAATTGACTGATTTCCTTATATGAACTGTAACTCAGTGAAACCGTTGAAATTGTTGCATGTTGCGTTTATATTTTTGTTCAATATAACACACACACACACACACACACACACACACACACACACACACACACACATATATATATATATATAAATCTATATAGAAAAAATAAAGAAAAACCCTTGAATGAGTAGGTGTTCTTAAACACTACCGGTCAAAAGTTTAAGAACACCTACTCATTCAAGGGTTTTTCTTAATTTTTTCTATTTTGTAGAATAATAGTGAAAACATCAAAACTTTGAAATAACACATATTGAATAATGTTGTAACCAAAAAAGTGTTAAACAAATGAAAATATATTTTATATTTGAGATTCTTCAAAGTAGACACCATTTGCCTTGTGGACAGCTTTGCACACGCTTGGCATTCTTGGCAAGAATGAAATAGTCACCTGGAATGCATTTCAATTAACAGGTGTGCCTTGTTAAAAATGAATGGGAACTCACAGTGTGTCATTTCTTTCTTTCTTAATGCGTTTGAGCCAATCAGTTATGCTGTGACAAGGTATGGGTGGTATATAGAAGATAGCCCTATTTGGTAAAAGACCAAGTCCATATTATGGCAAGAACATCTCAAATAAGCAAAGAGAAACGACAGTCCATCATTACTTTAAGACATGAAGGTCAGTCAATGCGGAAAATGTGAACGTTTCTTCAAGTGCAGTTGCAAAAACCATCAAGCTCTATGATGAAACTGGCTCTCATGAGGACCGCCACAGGAAAGGAAGACCCAGAGTTACCTCTGCTGCAGAGGATAAGTTCAATAGAATTACCAGCCTCAGTAATTGCAGCCCAAATAAATGCTTCACAGAGTTCAAGTAACAGACACATCTCAACATCAACTGTTCAGAGGAGACTGCGTGAATCAGACCTTCATGGTTGTATTGCTGCAAAGAAAACACTACTAAAGGACACCAATAATAAGAAGAGACTTGCTTGGGCCAAGAAACACAAGCAATGGACATTAGACTGGCGGAAATCTGTCCTTTGGTCTGAGTCCAAATTTGAGATTTTTGGTTCCAACCATTGTGTCTTTGTGAGAAACAGAGTAGGTGAACAGATGATCTCTGGGGGAGGAGGTGTGATGGTTTGGAGGTGCTTTGCTGGTGACACTGTCTGTGATATATTTAGAATTCAAGGCACACTTAACCAGCATGGCTACCACAGCATTCTGCAGTGATACGCCATCCCATCTGGTTTGTGCTTAGTGGGACTATTATTTGTTTTTCAACTGGACAATGACCCAACACACCTCCAGGCTGTGTAAGGACTTTTGACCAAGACGGAGAGTGATGGAGTGCTGCATCAGATGACCTGGCCTCCACAATCACCCGACCCAATTGAGATGGTTTGGGATGAGTTGGAACGCAGAGTGAAGGAAAAGCAGCCGAAAAGTACTCAGCATATGTGGAAACTCCTTCAAGACTGTTGGAAAAGCATTCCAGGTGAAGCTGGTTGAGAGAATGCCAAGAGTGTGCAAAGCTGTCATCAAGACAAAGGGTGGCTACTTTGAAGAATCTAAAATCTATTTTAATTTGTTTAACACTTTTTTGGTTACTACATGATTCCATGTGGGTAATTTCATCGTTTTGATGTCTTCACTATTATTCTACAATGTAGAAAATAGTAAAAATAAAAAACGTATGACTGGTACTGTATATATATAAATATTATATTGAACAAAAATATAAACGCAACATGCAACAATTGCGTCGACTTTACTGAGTTACAGTTCATATAAGGAAATCAGTCAATTGAAATAAATTCATTAGTACCTAATCTATGGACTTCACATGACTGGGCAAGGGTGGCGCAGCCATGGGTGGGCGTGGGCACAAGGCCCACCCACTGGGGATCCAGGCCCAGCCAATCAGAGTGAATTTTTCCCCATTAAAGGGTTTGTTACAAACAGAAATATTTCCTGTTTCATCAGCTGTCTCAGACGATCCATCAGGTAAAGAAGCTGGATGTGGAGGTCCTGGGCTGGCGTGGTTACACATGGTCTGCGGTTGTGAGGCCGGTTGGACATACTGCCAAATTCTCTAAAATGACGTTGGATGCGGCTTATGGTAGAGAAATTAACATTCAATTCTCTGGAAACAGCTCTGGTGGAGATTCCTGCAGTCAGCATGCCAATTGCACACTCCCTCAAAACTTGAGACATCTGTGGCATTGTGTTGTGTGACAACACTACACATTTTAGAGTGGCCTTTTAACTGTCCCCAGCACAAGATGCAGCTGTGTAATGATCATGCTGTTTAAAAAGCTTCTTGAAATGCCACATCTGTCAGGTGGGTGGATTATCTTGGCAAAGGATAAATGCTCACTTACAGGGATGTAAACAAATTTGTGCACAGCATGTGAGAGAAATAAGCTTTTTGTGCATATGGAACATTTCTGGAAACTTTTATTTCAGCTCATAAAACATGGGACCAAAACTTTACATGTTGCTTTCACATTTTGTTCAGTATATATGCTGTATACTATATCACACATTAAAATGCAAAAACTCAGTCATGCAAAGCACAAATAAAATATCACAGATCACAGAAAAACATTTATATTCCTCCACAAATAAATCCCCAATCAATACCTTAAATTGCCCGAACGGCACCAGAATATCAAGATTAACCGTTTTCAGAATTTTGTTCCAGCAATACAGTGCATTAAAACTAAAAGCAGATTTAGCGAGCTCGGTGGAGACACTAGGAACCTCAAGAGTTAACCAATCCTGTGAACGGATTAGGCAACTCAGGTGTCTGTACTTCAACAGCAAAGTTAGATAAGACGAAAGTTTATAAAGTATAGCCTTGGAAAGAAAAAGGGAGTAATGTAGAGATCTAAGGGTCTTTAGCGAAGTCCAGCCAACCTTTTGATCCAGGATACAGGGACGAGTATCAAAACTGTCGCCTGTAACAAAACGAAGGGCACCATGGTAGATGGCATCCAAAGGTTTAAGAGTAGTAGCAGCTGCACTTTGATAAATAACATCACCATAATCAAGAACGGATAAAAGGTTGACTGAATAATCTGCATCCTATTGCTTAGAGAAAGGCACAATCTGTTTCTGTAGAAAAAGCCAACTTTAAATCTTAGCTTCTTAACCAGCTCATCCATATGTTTTTAAACGTCACATCCATATCAATCCAAATGCCTAAGTATTAATTCTAAGAGCACAGGGATATACGGGTGCAATTTAGAGTATGAGCTGGATGACATAAAGCAGCTCTAGATTAAAGATCAGATATGCTTTATTCATGAAGGGAATTTGAATGGCTCTACAAGAATCTAAAAAGATTTGACCCCCCCCCCCCGGCACTTTACCTGACTAAGTATAACTTTCTATGTCAGTGGGATAATTATCTCTCTGCACGCAGACCTGGATTGAAATAGTGTTGGAAATCTTTCAAGTACATTAAGTGTTTGCTTGAGCCGGCCTGGAGCGCTAGGTGGGCACTTTTGGGACTATCCCATTTCATCGGGCAAGCTAAATGAAGTACAGCTAAAGTATTTGAAATGATACATATTATTTGAACCCATGTCTCTCTGTGTGTGGATTGTGCGTGTGTGTGTGTGTGTGTGTGTGTTTTGCATACCTTCCACATGCTGGCCTCCTTGCCGTAAACCACGGCCATGTTGTTGACCTTGTTCCGCATGATGCTACTCTTCTCTGTGTCGTTCAGCTCCTCAGACACAAAGCCCATGAACGAGTTGTCTGGAGTGTGGGCTGAGGAGAGGAGGGTGAGAGAGAGAGAGGAGGGAAAGGGCAGAGTGAGGGGAAAGGAGAGTGACAGGGGAAAAGATTGAGACAGATACAGAAGAGATAGTAAACACACAGGTGTATACCTTCATCTAATTTGAATTTGAGCTTAACAATATCCTCAGTGAAATGCGAAGAGGTGCTACTGATATTGATATGGCCTGTGCCTCAGTCTGATTCTAATATGCTAATTCAAAAAGGTATTGTAAGTGTGGCTATTCTAAAAGCTGTCTGTATGCTAAAGTTCTGGCATTGTTGTTTTAAGTGGTGTGTTAAACCTAGGTGGATTCTGCAGGTATCCATAGCATTACAATGCTGAGCGGTTTGGTTTGTATTGTGGGTGCATTATAGCCAGGTGGATAGGTACAGATGTAGGACCTTAATTTGAGCCAGTTTGTTACAGCAGGAAAATAATCCTGCAACAGGAAAAGTTAATTATTATGTGGATTATAATTAATGGACATTTTTTTGTAGGGGTTGATACATTTTTCGTTAGGGCAAATCAAGTCTGACATTTTAAATGGAAATTACAAACTTTAGAAGCCTTTTAAAATCTTGAATACACCAGATGCTTGCGTTTCCATCTCTGCTGGAAAATTCTCAGCAACAAATCAGTGATCATCTGTACTGGTGGTGCAGAATATATAGTGATGCTAAGTGGTGCTGTGGAGGATGGAGTGGGTGAGGGTGGATAAAGTCAAGTGCTCAGTTAGCTCAATGACATGCTATGAAAAGCAGAGCCAGTCAGATAGTGAAGGCCAGGGCTCTATGATGGTGGAATCCTACTGTGTCCCACTGTGGCTTCCTAACTCTCACATCACTGTGGCCTCCCAACTCTCACATCACTGTGGCCTCCCAACTCTCACATCACTGTGGCCTCCCAACTCTCACATCAGTGTGGCCTCCCAACTCTCACATCACTGTGGCCTCCCAACTCTCACATCACTGTGGCCTCCCAACTCTCACATCACTGTGGCCTCCCAACTGTCACATCACTGTGGCCTCCCAACTCTCACATCACGGTGGCCTCCCAACTCTCACATCACGGTGGCCTCCCAACTCTCACATCACGGTGGCCTCCCAACTCTCACATCACGGTGGCCTCCCAACTCTCACATCACGGTGGCCTCCCTACTCTCACATCACGGTGGCCTCCCAACTCTCCCGTCACTGTGGCCTCCTAACGCTCCCGTCACTGTGGCCTCCTAACTCTCCAATCACTGTGGCCTCCTAACTCTCCCATCACTGTGGCCTCCTAACTCTCCCATCACTGTGGCCTCCTAACTCTCCCATCACTGTGGCCTCCTAATTCTCCCTCCTAACTCTCCCATCACTGTGGCCTAACTCTCCCATCACTGTGGCCTCCTAACTCTCCCATCACTGTGGCCTCCTAACTCTCCCATCACTGTGGCCTCCTAACTCTCCCATCACTGTGGCCTCCTAACTCTCCCATCACTGTGGCCTCCTAACTCTCCCATCACTGTGGCCTCCTAACTCTCCCATCACTGTGGCCTCCTAACTTTCCCATCACTGTGGCCTCCTAACTCCCCCATCACTGTGGCCTCCTAACTCCCCCATCACTGTGGCCTCCTAACTCCCCCATCACTGTGGCCTCCTAACTCTCCCATCACTGTGGCCTCCTAACTCCCCCATCACTGTGGCCTCCTAACTCCCCCATCACTGTGGCCTCCTAACTCCCCCATCACTGTGGCCTCCTAACTCCCCCATCACTGTGGCCTCCTAACTCCCCCATCACTGTGGCCTCCTAACTCTCCCATCACTGTGGCCTCCTAACTCCCCCATCACTGTGGCCTCCTAACTCTCCCATCACTGTGGCCTCCTAACTCTCCCATCACTATGGCCTCCTAACTCCCCCATCACTGTGGCCTCCTAACTCCCCCATCACTGTGGCCTCCTAACTCCCCCATCACTGTGGCCTCCTAACTCTCCCATCACTGTGGCCTCCTAACTCCCCCATCACTGTGGCCTCCTAACTCCCCCATCACTGTGGCCTCCTAACTCCCCCATCACTGTGGCCTCCTAACTCCCCCATCACTGTGGCCTCCTAACTCTCCCATCACTGTGGCCTCCTAACTCTCCCATCACTATGGCCTCCTAACTCTCCCATCACTATGGCCTCCTAACTCTCCCATCACTATGGCCTCCTAACTCTCCCTCCTTACTCTCCCATAAGTAGTATTGGACTTGACAATCAACAATAGTGAAGTAACCTTTTTAATATGCCATTTTCCAAAAAGCAAATAATAATTGACCCCCCAACAAGCACATGGCTATATTCAGGACCTAATTGTAGCCCTCTTCCCAAAACACCTAATATCTGCTGAAAGTTTCATGGGTCGTGCTTTGCCTCGGACCCTCGCACTCCTCCCCCTGAATCGCTATAGTATAATGACGAAGTTTGTGTCCAATAACGCGGTCGACTGAATCAACAATCTGAGACCAGGAAATCTTACAGATTGGGCCTTTAATCATAGTCTCTGCAACCATCCATTGTGTTGTAATACTAATGAGTGATAATCCATATTGATGTATTACTTACGGAACATGGTCATGTATTGTCTGGAGTTGAGGTTCCAGTAGCCCCAGTTGGTCCTGTAGCCGTGCAGGGTGGCATAGTCCTCATGGTTGTAGGCCGGCTCTGTCCCGAAGGTGTCAATCACACGGATGTGGCATCTGAAATAAGGAGCACATTTTAACACGACACCACAGAGCAATTTACACATCTGACATTTCCTGTCGAAAGTGGGAACTGGTATAAAATGTGAGATTAATTTAAACATCATGTGTATTTCTGAACATTCTGAAAACTGATAGAACTTGTCAGAACAGACAAAGCTCGAATTCTGAATGCTTGTTTTTGACATGAATGTTTTGTATGAATGTAAATAACTAAATAAATGACATGTCACAATTGATTTTTAGACAGCATTAATCATTTCAATAATGGCCACAATGCATCACCACCGCTCTTTTCCCCCCGAAAGCCTTTGTGTTTTCTCAAAGGCCGTAACCACAAGTGGAGAGAGGTATAGAAGACAAGAAGTGTTGGTTAATCGGTCTTTCAAAAAAATGTGTGTGTATGTGTGTGTGTGTGTATGTGTGTGTGTGTGTGTGTGTGTGTGTATTTGTCTGCTCGATATGCAGGGTGTGTGTCTGTTTGACAAGCCTTGTGTATGTGTCTGTCAAGAGAGAACACAGAACAGCAACGAAGGTTAAATACCCTCAATGCCAGTCTTCAAGACACACATTGCTGAACATACCCTCAACACTACGGAGACAAAAGCTCACAATGGAACTGTTGTTAAGTAGAAGTTAATAGATATAGCTGTGCCTCTGTTGATGGGTGAGGGGCATCAATCATTTCTGTTGTTCCAAAAGCCACCAAGTGTTGTTTGGGAGCTGAGATGGAAAACCAAGTAATATAAGCAGAATTAAAGGCCATTTTACCCTCTAAGAAATGTAAGGGCACGTAATTGAACTAGAAGCAGCATGGTAAAGTAATGGCTATGGGGAATACTGAGAAATTGGGAAATAACTATCTCTTGGAATCAAGGAAAAATGGTGACATGGTAACTCACTGATTCCCTACACACGCTCTAAAGCCCTAACAGTTCTGCCCTGGGCTTTGCCAGTCTAGTGAGTGTTAAATCCTGCCACTGTCTGAGCTCAGGGACCATTAGTAGAAGAGCTGAAGGCCAGTGAGCGCCCAGGGCATTTCCATGTAAAAGGACCCCCGAACACCAACATGTGAAGTACGTACAAACATATCAAATTGGGTGTCAAATGAAAGCTAAGAGTCTATGTTTTTGGGAAATGAAGGCATAGATACATTTTTCATCTTAAAAACTTGGCATAAGTAAAGGTTTTTATTCATGGAGAAAAATATGTAAAAGTACTCTTAGAAAATATACCAGAAAAAGTCTTAAAAGGTATCAGAAATACAGTACCAGTCAAAAGTTTGCACACACTGTCACGGTTGTCGTAGGAAGGAGCGGACAAAAGTGCAGCATGTGTGTCGTTCCACATTTTATTTATACTGTGAAACTATGCAATACATAAATAAACTAAATGACAAAAAACAACAAACCGTGACACATACACTACTCAAAATTATAATCTCCCACAAACCCCGGTGGGACAAACACCAACTTAAATATGACCAACCTCCAATTAGAGACAACGATGACCAGCTGCCTCTAATTGGAGATCATCCCAAACAAAGCCCAACATAGAAATACAAAACTAGAACAACCCAACATAGAAAATGTAACCTAGAAAAAAAACTGTCACGCCCTGACCTACTCTACCATAGAAAATAACAGCTTTCTATGGTCAGGACGTGACACACACCTACTCATTCAAGGGTTTTTCTTTATTTTTACTATTTTCTTCATTGTAGAATAATAGTGAAGACATCAAAACTATGAAATAACACACATGGAATCATGTAGTGACCAAAAAAGTGTTAAACAAATGGAAATATATTCTATATTTGAGATTCTTCAAAGTAGCCACCCTTTGCCTTGATGACAGCTTTGCACACTCTTGGCATTCTCTCAACCAGCTTCATGAGGTGGTCACCTGGAATGCATTTCAATTAACAGGTGTGCCTTGTTAAAAGTTAATGTGTGGAATTTCTTTCCTTCTTAATGTGTTTTAGCCAATCAGTTGTGCTGTGACAAGGTAGGTGTGGTATACAGAAGATAGCCCTATTTAGTAAAAGACCAAGTCCATATTATGGCAAGAACAGCTCAAATAAGCCAAGAGAAACGACAGTTCATAATTTCTTTAAGAAATGGAGGTCAGTCAGTCAATGTAGAAAATGTCAACAACTTTTAAAGTTTCTTCAATTGCAGTCGCAAAAACCATCAAGCACTATGATGAAACTGGCTCTCATGAGGACCGCCACAGGAAAGGAAGACCCAGAGTTACCTCTGCTGCAGAGGATAAGTTCATTAGAGTTACCAGCCTCAGAAATTGCAGCCCAAATAAATGCTTCACAGAGTTCAAGTAATAGACACATCTCAACATCAACTGTTCAGAGGAGACAGGGTGAATCAGTCCTTCATGGTCAAATTGCTGCAAAGGAACCACTGCTTATGGTCACCAATAATAAGAAGAGACTTGCTTGGGCCAAGAAACATGAGCAATGGACATTAGACCTGGTGGAAATCTGTCCTTTGGTCTGATGAGTTCAATTTGAGATTTTTGGTTCCAACCATCGTGTCTTTGTGAGAAACAGAGTAGGTGAACGGATGATCTCTGCATGTGTGGTTCCCACCGTGAAGCATGGAGGAGGAGGTGTGATGGTGTGGGGGTGCTTTTCTGGTGACACTGTCGGTGAGCTATTTAGAATTCAAGGCACACTTATCCAGTATGGCTACCACAACATTCTGCAGAGATACACCATCCCATCTCCTTTGCCCTTAGTGGGACTATCATTTCTTTTTCAACAGGACAATGACCCAACACACCTCCTGGCTGTTTAAGGGCTATCGGACCAAGGAGAGTGATGGAGTGTTGCATCAGATGACCTGACAATCACCCGACCTCAAACAAATTGATATGGTTTGAGATGAATTGGACGCAGAGAGTGAAGAAAAAGCAGCCAACAAGTGCTCAGCATATGTGGGAACTCCTTCAAGACTGTAGGAAATAAAGAAAAACCCTTGAATGACTGGGTGTGTCCAAACTTTTCACTGGTACTATACATCAAAATACAATCATGTTGACGTAAATACCCCTGGCAACTGATATCAAAACGTATATTTCGTTTTGGAGATGTTGTTTACCTTTTGCACGTTTAAGAAACATTGCCTTGTAATACCGTTACCAACAACCCACATATCTGTATGATAATTTTCTAATTTCTCTCCTTCATGTGGAGCGAGGATAATGCGAGTTCAGAGAAGTAACACGTAATGGTAGACATACCAATTAGTTATAGTAATTTTAATGCTAGAAATGTTGTTTATAAATGATTAAGTGATTCAACTCAATTTGTTTACCAAAATGACCAAAAAATCTATAATGGAATTTCTGCAACCTAATTGGCTACAATGCGAAATCATAACAGTCACAAACCACAGTTGGGTCACCTGCTACTGTTCTCCCTTCCACTGGCATACTGTTATGTTCAGCTGTTAACTTTCTTTGTCTTCCTGTTGTCTAGTGGTCAAACCAACAGTCTTAAAACAGTCTGAGTCTGGACAACCCCTGCCTCTCTCTCTCCCGCTATCTACCTCTATCTCTCACTCTCCAGTTATTGTCCCCTCTCCCAGCTGTTAGTGACACCTACCCATGAGCCCCCTCTCTCTCCATTTACCTTAACCAGCATCCTCACTGCTGAGCACCAACCTACACCGGACGTTCATGGATGTTGAAAAGTAGATGAAGTTTGGTCAGTCTGCCTTGGCTTTAGATGTTAATGTCAAAGCACGGACCGGACTGGACCAAATCTGAACCTATCATAGGCGTATGTTTCACAAGATTGGCTAGCACAGTACAGTACAGTGCAGGACAGTAGACTACAGTACAGTGAGTAGAGCACAGCAGAGTACTGTTCAATACAATAGTACAGTACAATATAGAACACTAAAGAAAAGTTGAGTATAGTACAGTATACAATATACTCTACTGAACTATACTCTACTGTACTGTATTCTACTGCACTGTACTGAACTCTACCCTACTCTGCTTTGCTGTACTGAACTCTACTGTAATGTACTCTACTGTACTGTATTGTGCTCTACTGTACTGTACTCTACTGTACTGTATTATACTCTAACGTACTGTATTGTACTGTACTGTACTGTAATCTACTGTACTCTACTATGTTCTGCTGTGCTGTGATGTCCAAACAGAGAATGACATTCATAACTATAATTATGCATTTCTGTGTAGTACAGATCAGGGACCCATGATGTAATTCCTTTACCGTAATTCTGTTACCGGGTGTAAATCCACTTTACTTACTTACAACAATAACAAAAATAGATTTTTTTTTCAAACTCAAGGTACCATGACATAGCTAACACCCCATTTTTTCTGCTGACACCTTTGAATCTTAATTCAGAGCAGATATTTCATTTTTTGGAATATGTGGGCACATAAAAACCTGAGAGAGATTTTACCGTAATTACGTTACGGTTTGATCTGCACAGTTCTTCCACTCAATTCGTTTTTGTTTCATTTTCTGTGGAAATTGTTCAAAGTAATCCTTCTGCATAGTTTTATAGTTTGTTGAACTTTGAAATCAATGGTTTTTGTTTGGCATACATTTTAAAGTCAAAGCGTAGTTCTGTTACAGTGGAATACCAAGCAGAGTGCGCGTGTGGATAGATAGACCCATGGTTTCTCCTAGTTTGAGACAGGGCTGACATTTTCTGCTAGAATCAGTTTCAGTTTTTCAAGTAAACACGTAAGCACTTGAAGCAGAGCTGTAGTCTATCGATAACATATTTTCCAGAAAAAATACAAGTTAGAATCTAATATTCCCATGTATACCTCATAACACGTCTGTATTGCTGACCGGTGGTCACCAAGGCCCCATTGACAGAGTGTGTGCAGTGTTTCCCTTGGATTTTTTTTCTTTCATTGGTGGCCACGATTTAGCAGCGGCGTGTGTGTGTGTGTGTGTGTGTGTGTGTGTGTGCGTGCGTAGATGTGTGTAACTTCCCCTTCTAACACTGTGTTCCAGATTCACTGGCTCAATTTCAAAGTAAATAATATTCACTGCATTAAATACAACAGCCTGCACCATGGGCACCGTTTAACACCGCAGTGACTCACACCATGTAATCACTGGGCGTTGTTTTGCAACGTTGTTCTGACGTTATTAATGTGTTGTTATTGTGTCAACACGACAGCAAAGATTGCTAGGCCTATATTCGGAGATGCGGTGTCCAGTGTGGGTTTACTGTGTGTGTATTCAAGGCATTGTTGTCATGCTAATTGGCTATTTTCAAGCATGTGAACATGATTGATGCACATTTCACCGTAGGCATAATATCTTTACCATACTGCACAAGGTGATGCAGGTATTTCTGTGACACTGCAGTACGTTTTTCACCGAAAGACTCTGCGAAGGAGCACAGGGCATTAGATCGACAGCGATATATCTCGAAGGGAGCGTCTGAAGACGACATCTCATCTGCACGGGAGCGTCTAAAAAAGTGCCATGCTTCTTTGAGCAGAGAGATAGGGAGGGATAGGGAGCTGTAAGTCAAGGGGGCCGCTTTCAGAGCGGTGGCATGAAACATTGATGAGAGATTTAACTTTCAGTTCTGCCTCGCTCCCTCCCTCCCTTTCTCTATCCCTCCCTATCTCTCTCTCTCTCTCTCTCTCTCTCTCTCTCTCATCCCTCCCTCCCTTTCTCTATCCCTCCCTATTTCTCTCTCTCTCTCATCCCTCCCTCCCTTTCTCTATCCCTCCCTCTCTCTCTCTCTCTCTCTCTCTCTCATCCCTCCCTCCCTATCTCTCTCTCTCTCATCCCTCCCTCCCTCTATCCCTCCCTTCCTCTATCCCTCCCTATCTCTCTCTCTCATCCCTCCCTCCCTCGCTCCCTCCCTCCCTTCCTCTATCTCTCCCTATCTCTCTCTCTCATCCCTCCCTCGCTCCCTCCCTCCCTCCCTCCCTTCCTCTATCCCTCCCTCTCTTTCTCTATCCCTCCCTATCTCTCTCTCTCATCCCTCCCTATCTCTCTCTCATCCCTCCCTCCCTTCCTCTATCCCTCCCTATCTCTCTCATCCCTCCCTCCCTCTATCCCTCCCTATCTCTCTCTCTCTCTCATCCCTCCCTCCCTTCCTCTATCCCTCCCTCTCTCTCTCTCTCTCTCTCTCTCTCTCTCTCTCTCATCCCTCCCTTCCTCTATCCCTCCCTCTCTCTCTCTCTCTCTCTCTCTCTCTCATCCCTCCCTTCCTCTATCCCTCCCTATCTCTCTCTCTCTCTCTCATCCCTCCCTCTATCCCTCCCTATCTCTCTCTCTCTCTCTCTCATCCCTCCCTCCCTTCCTCTATCCCTCCCTATCTCTCTCTCTCTCTCATCCCTCCCTCCCTCCCTCGCTCCCTTCCTCTATCCCTCCCTATCTATCTCTCTCTCTCATCCCTCCCTCCCTTGCTCCCTCCCTCCCTTCCTCTATCCCTCCCTATCTCTCTCTCTCTCTCTCATCCCTCCCTCCCTCCCTCCCTCGCTCCCTCCCTCTCTTTCTCTTTCTCTATCCCTCCCTATCTCTCTCTCTCTCTCATCCCTCCCTCCCTTCCTCTATCCCTCCCTATCTCTCTCTCCATCCCTCCCTCCCTGCCTCCATCACTCCCTCCCTTTCTCTATCCCTCCCTATCTCTCTCTCTCTCATCCCTCCCTCTCTCTCATCCCTCCCTCCCTCTCTCTCATCCCTCCCTCCCTCCCTCCCTCCCTCTCTCCATCCCTCCCTCCCTCCCTCCCTCCCTCATCGTCTCAAAAAAGAATTTTCTGCCAACAGACAAGATTACCCTGGAGGTGTGAAGGGATGGTGGGAAGGAGGGATGAAGGGATGAAAAGAAGGAGGGAAATGGCTTTGGAGTTACTGAGTGGAATATCTGGTAGCATATCTAGCAGAGGATCAGAATGGGGACTAATCTTGGTTAAATTGTTGCTTGTAGCGGGAACGGTCCTTAGGGGACGACAGGGTGGGAGGCTGTCACCCCCCACTGTTTCCGTTTAGGTTTAAACCACTGAAATACTGTAGATAAATATGTGTCCTACATCACAAACCACTGATATAGATAAATATGTATTCTACATCACAAACCACTGATATAGATAAATATGTGTTCTACATCACAAACCACTGATATAGATAAATACTAAGTTTCTTATACACTGAGTATACAAAACATTAGGAACACCTGATCTTTCCATGACATACAGTAGACTGGCCAGGTACATCCAGGTGAAAGCTATGATCGCTTACTGTTCTCACTTGTTAAATCCACTTCAATCAGAATAGATAAAGGGGAGGAGACGGGTTAAAGAGGCATTTTTAAGCCTTGAGACAATTGAGGCATGGATTGTGTATGTGTGCCATTCAGAAAGTGAACAGGCAAGACACACGATTGAAATGCCTTTGAACGGGGTATACAGTAGTAGTAGGTGCCAGGTGCACCCGTTTCAGTGTGTCAAGAACTGCAACGCTTGTATCAAGAATGGTCCACCACCCAAAGGACATCCAGCCAACTTGACACAAATGTGAGAAGCATTGGAGTCAACATGGGCCAGCATCCCTGCGGAATACTTTAAACGCCTTGTAGAGTCTATGCCCCGATGAATTGAGGCTGTTCTGAGGGCAAAAGGGGGTGCAACTCAATATTATGAAAGGTGTTCCTAATGTTTTGTCCACTCTGTGTACGTTATGCTATGGGAAAAAGTTAACTGTGGCTTGTAAATACTGTGATCAGTGCTCCCAGTAGCCATTCATGAGGTGAGTACGTTTGTGAGGTGAGGAATGGCCTGGGTTGCTGAGTGAGTGTATCTGCTTACGTAACATTTTCTCTGTGTGTGCGCGCACGTGTACTGTATGTATGCCCCCGCAGTCCTCTTCCAGCTCTGCTCTATCAGAGCAGTAAAATCACCGCGCGTATGTAAAGAACGTCACCTCCCCTTTAGCAGCTTGCTTAGCGAGTACCACTTCCTCCCGATTCGATCCATAACCGGCGCGAACTCAGGACCTCTGCCTTGCTAGCACACGTGGCCACCCTCCTGAAGGGTCTTACCAGATGGCGCCACGCGAAAAGCTAGCTGGCCCAAGTGGGGAGACTTCAGGCTGAGGAGTAAGTTTCACACATCCCCTTGTGCTACACGTACATAGGGATCAATAGTGTATCCCCCATTATCAGTTGGGAGGTGTGATTTAAAGCCGCACAATATCAGCTTTCAGCATCTTTACCAGACCTCTGCCCTCTTCTTATCATTGACCCCCCATCCTCTTCTTCCTCCCCTGAACGCACACACACACACGCACGCACGCACACACACACACACACACACACACACGCACGCACGCACGCACACACACACACGCACACACACCTCCCCCTCCCTCTCCCAGGAAACTAGCGTATTGGCTGGCTAGGCATTATTAATGCATCTGGACGTTGGGAGCAACATCAAACTAAAGTAATTAAACAGAGACTGAAGGGCCCAGGAGCTCTGCACTTGATTAATGATATGCCTTTCAGTTGATAGGGCCGATAAAAGGCTCGTATCTCATTCTTGTCCACAAATCCTCTAAGGATTGTGGGTAAAGCACTACATCTGGGGTTAAAGTAGAGGGGAGAATCCAGTGTCTAAAGGCTACTTCATCCTTTAAAGCTCCAATAAGGTGTGGACTAGACTAATAAGTCATTCATGTTTGTAGTATAAAAGCTTTGTAATATGATGTACCGTGCGGAAGAAAGCGCTGGAGTTTGTTCTTCTTGCAAATAAATACTGAGCTTTATACATGTAATGTATCGTATAATGAGTGGGTCGTACATTTCATAGTGACGCCAATTCCCTGTGTGTTGCAGAGAGATTTATTATCTGAGCTCGCTCATTAAATAATAATACCGAAGGTTGTTTACCATAGCTACATCTGAATATGTTTAGGGCTTACTTTTCAAAAAGTTCTGATATTCATTACGTTTCGAAACCTCAAATCACGCTGTACTCGAAAAAGTAGTTGATTTATACACCGCAAACCCTTGATTGATCGGGAGAGAGTGACATGTGCTGCTTTGACCTAGGCCAGGCAGAAATCGACACGACTAACTGTCGGGGAGATCTGCTGACCTCAACAAACTATTACGGCCAGTCGGACAAAGTTGTTTGGTCACAAACACACACACACACCATCACACCCTGTTCTGTTTCACCTGTCTGCGTGCTTGTCTCCACCCCCCAGCAGGTGTCTCCCATCTCCCCTCATTATTTCCCTGTGTATTTATACCTGTGTTCTCTGTTTGTCTGTTGCCAGTTTGTTTTGTTCGTCAAGCCGACCAGCGGTTTCCCCTTTGCTCCTGTCTGTTTCTAGTTCCTGTTTTCTAGTTTTCCCGGTTTTGACCATTCTGCCTGCCCTGAGCCTGAGCCTGCCTGCTGTTCTGTACCTTGTCACATTTCACTGGATTACTGACCTCTGCCTGCCCTGAGACTGCCTGCCGTTCTGTACCTTTTGGACTCTGATCTGGTTTACTGACCTCTGCCTGCCCTTGACCTGTCGTTTTGCCTGCCCCCTGTTCTAGTAATAAACCTTTGTTACTTCGACACCATCTGCATCTGGGTCTTCCCTGAAACATGATACACACACACACACACACACAACTAACCTTGTACAACTAACCTTGTGGGGACACATAATTCAGTTCATTTCAAAATCCTATTTTCCCGAACCTTTACCTTAACCCTAACCTTAACCCTGACCCTAACCTTAACCCCAAAACCTAACCTGAAACTTAACGCTAGCTCCTAAACCCTGCACCTCATTCTAACACTAATTCTAACCTTAACCCTAAACCCTCTAGAGATAGGGTTTGATCAACTTGTTGTTTGTTTACTATTCCTGTGGGGACCCCACACGTATAATTAAACACGTGTATACACACACACACACACACACACACACACACACACACACACACACACACACACACACACACACACACACACACACACACACACACACACACACACACACACACACACACACACACACACACACACACACACACACACACACAGAGAGAGAGAGAGAGAGAGAGTCTGCTGGGTGGATTTCAGGGTTTACTTACCATGCTCTTGTGCTCAAACACACACACGAACGTATACACAGAGCGATAGCGAGAGCTGCTGGGATAGGGATAATTTAACCAGAGCATCGGGCCCACTTCTCATGCTCTTACCTCATGCCAAAATGCATACACACACGCACGCATACCAAAACTCTCTCATCCCTCATTCATATCTGGATTTAAAAAATACATGGCGTGGGCATCGGCTGTTATCTGGTGTCAGTTTGAGTCAAGAGGCCTGCCACTCTTCCATTTGCGCTCTCTCCCTCTCCTTCTATCGTTCTTCCCCTCCATCTCGCTCCCTCATTCTCTCAGCGCCTCCCTACGATTGATAGTTAACCTCAACGCAGAACCCAACCGGTACAACAGTAATAAGAAGCTGTTGGCAGCTGGGCTGGTGCATACTGCATATAGAAGATGAGCTGGTATGAGCCTTGTGCTGTATGCGTTCTGGTTGGTGCTGTTTGTTGCCGTGCAGAAAAGTCTGCCAATGGTGTGTGTCAGATAGACTGAACATGTGTGTGTGTATGGGTCTGCCTCTAAACATGTGTCAAATCAAATCAATGTATTTGTCACATGCGTCGAATACAAGTGTAGACTTTACCGTGAAACAGTTACTTATGAGCCCTTTCTCAACAATGCAGTTAAAATGTAAGAAAATGTATGTGTCTTTTGCTGTTGTCTATGTGTGCGTTTGTGTTTCTCTGAATTCATTTATGCCTGTGTGGACTTCAAAA
This sequence comes from Salmo trutta, assembly GCF_901001165.1. Lineage (NCBI taxonomy): Eukaryota > Metazoa > Chordata > Actinopteri > Salmoniformes > Salmonidae > Salmo > Salmo trutta. The sequence continues at coordinate 14,676,986 of NC_042994.1, forward strand.
GGAAGACCTGTCATGTAATCCTCAGTGGATGGAGAGAGTGTGTATTGATACTGCTGTGGTGCTGTCCTTTTGTATTGATGCCTCCCCCTCCCCTTCCATCATAAGATTAGACAGAACTGACAGTCTGGCCGGAGACTGAGGGATGTTTTACTGACCTATAAGGGATTCATTAACTGTGTGAGTTACGAGCAGATAGACACGTCAGTAGCAGTGCACCTAACAAGCAGCCCTAATGGACTCATAAAACACAGGCCGTAAACCTTAGCTATGACATCACACTGACACATGTATATTATACACCCCCTGGCACGTACGTGCACACGCAAACACACACACACACACACACACACACACACACACACACACACACACACACACACACACACACACACACACACACACACACACACACACACACACACACACACATACACACACACACACACACACACATACTTGTGTCGCTTGAGCGAGAGCCCCATGTGCTGCTTCATCTGCTGCATGCCGTGGTAGTCTGTGTAGATGAGGTCAAAGGGCAGAGGTCCTGTCAGGGGGCAGCTCCCTCTGCCTGGGGGCACCCCGAGATATCTATGAGACAGAAACACACAGAGCAGAGGTTACATGAACTACTGTATGGTTCAAACACACAGAGCAGAGGTTACATGAACTACTGTATGGTTCAAACACACAGAGCAGAGGTTACCTTAACTACTGTATGGTTCAAACACACAGCACACAGACAGAGCAGAGGTCACATGAACTACTGTATGGTTGAAACACACAGCACACAGACAGAGCAGAGGTTACATTAACTATGGTTTCCATGGACCAGTTGGCTGGAGAAGGTTATTAGATTTAAATGTGTTATTGTCACATACACCGGATAGGTGCAGTGAAAAGCGTTGTTTTACAGGGTCAGCCATAGTAGTACGGCGTCCCTGGAGAAAATTAGGATGAAGTGCCTTGCTCAAGGGCACATCGACCAATTGTCAGCTCGGGTATTGGAACCAGCTTTAACGGCAAGGCTACCTGCTGCCCTGTTTGAGTTTTCACTGACCACATGACTGTGACCAGGTCACCACAACCCTGACCAGGAAACACTGTGCCCTGGACTGTAGGGTCAAAAGTCGATCCTGGTCAGGTCAAAACACCTTCGGTCCCGTACTGCATTCACTATAAGTCACTTTAAATAAACCTCCATCTCATTATCGTACTATGACGAGAGAAACGTTGAAGCCGCTTCCAAGCCGCCGAGCATTAGAGAAACACAATGAAACATCAATCAATCAACTCGGTCAAAAGACAGCGCTGCGTTGATGGTGGGGGCGAAGCACCGTTCAGTAGTGTGATCCAAACTGTATGACTAGCAGATGGCCAAAACAGTGAGCGGGCAACAGCATCAGAAAAAGAGGGAGATCTACACATCAAACAGTCAAAGGGGCACCGACTGGGAGAAATGTGTCCGTTTCAGAGATGAGAGGAGCGAGGGAGAGGACGAAAGAGGAGTGTGTGTCAGAGAGAGAGAGAGAGAGAGAGAGACGCAGAGAGACTCCCTGCCAGTTGATGGTTTTGTTTTTGCATTATTAAGGAAGAGGTAGTGTTCGCTGGAGCCTGTGAGAGAGAGAATGTGTGTGTCTGTGTGTCAGTGTGTGTGTGTGTGTGTGTGTGTGTGTGTGTGTGTGTGTGTGTGTGTGTGTGTGCAGTCTACTTCTGTGTGTGTGTGTGTGTGTGTGTGTGTGTGTGTGTGTGTGTGTGTGTGTGTGTGTGTGTGTGTGTGTGTGTGTGTGTGTGTGTGTGCAGTCTACTTCTGTGTGTCAGTGTGTATGTGCGTGTGTGTGCGGTCTACTTCTGTGTGTCAGTGTGTATGTGCGTGTGTGTGCGGTCTACTTCTGCGAGTCAGTGTGTGTGTCTCTCACACACATGCTCTCTCCACAGTACAGTGATCCTCCCATTGATTCCCCCACAACATTCCAAACTCCTTACCAGCTAAAAATAAAGGGAATCTACCGCAACCCTAAACTCTTGCCTTCACTGATTTCTGCTATACCCCACTGGGCGGAACGAATCTCCCATGTTTCTCATGTATTTTCCCTCATCAATTTCCACTGTATCCACTTCCTCCTACTAGAAGGGGAAGAAGTAGAGACCACTCCTGGGACAACAGGGCTGTGTCTGCTATCACTCCCGTCACTTGAATCCATTTTCATTCGCATCGATTGGCTAAAACCTCGGACTTACCGTGCCGACCGAGTCCCTATTGGATAGCTGACCTGTGAGTGGTCTGGGTGAGTGGTCTGAGTGTGTGTGTGTGTGTGTGTGTGTGTGTGTGTGTGTGTGTGTGTGTGTGTGTGTGTGTGTGTGTGTGTTGGCCCAGCGTGACAGATGGAGACACAAGGCTAATGGACATGGTGATGGAGGTGGGCTACAGTCAATTTCCTCTCTCTACAGAACACGCTTATGTTTCAGATTTGATTGAGCAGACCCTCTTATCCCGGGGGACTTACAATAAGTGCATTTGGAAAAGGAAGTTGATATGAATGACCGCATACTGTAATACGAGCAAATAAAACACAAACACATTTTAAGTAACAATCACAATGCTAGCATGGAAGAGAGACAGGGAGAGAGAGAGTGTGTCTCCATGCATGTGTGTTTTGGAGCTCAGACAGCGAACACTACACACACACACCCTAGAGAGAGACACACACACACACATATTACCGAAACACACACACACGATACAGACACAGCATGTTCCTCTGGCTAGCTCATCTATTTCCCTACAGACTCAAAGACACCACTGTTGAATATACTATAAACACTGAAGGCTTTAACAAGCCTCTCGCGCAATGCACAGTCCTAACAGCATGTCATGTGTTGGGATGAGAGGGTCATTTGTATAGAGTGAGACAGGAGGCTGATCTGCTGTCTATATCCTACTCTCTCCAGGCCCTGTTATGCAGTAGATATAGTTCTGAGAGCGCTTGTTAGAAAGAGGAGAGGATGTGCGTCTAATACTGTAAGTCTCTGTCTGAGTGAGAGAGGAGATAAGGGTGGCTGACGTGTGTGTGTGTGTGTGTGTGTGTGTGTGTGTGTGTGTGTGTGTGTGTGTGTGTGTGTGTGTGTGTGTGTGTGTGTGTGTGTGTGTGTGTGTGTGTGTGTGTGTGTATGCCTCTGGAATTTGATGGCATTCCTGAAGGAGGTTTCACCGCAGACAAGATGAGCTGCGACTGTCTCCCTCCTCCACCTCTTCACCCACACTCGTCCGCCCGGCCCTGAATGGCAGGATTGAGCCCTTCCCCCATCAAGAATCTCCCTCCCATCCAACCAACATATCCCCCAACTCTCTCTGTCCTTCACATCGCTCACACTCCCATGTAGCCTATTTCACATAACAACCAAAGAAAAATAAACCAACATTTTGTCAGAGTATGAGCCTAATGGAAGACAGTGGCAATCTCTAGGGGAGGCTTTTACTGTATAAAGTATTAAGATATGAAAGAGCATAAGCTTTAAGCTTTAATAATACATTATATAAGGCTGGTGGTACTGAGCCACATAGGAGCGTCTCTATGTAGTGGGGTACACTTTGTTGAGCATAATGTGTGGTGTGTGGGGGGAGGCTGTGTGTTTGTATGTGTGTTGACAGTGTGTGTGTACAGTGTGTGTGCGTGTGTGTGTGTGTGTGTGCGTGTGTGTGTGTGTGTGTGTGTGTGTGTGTGTGTGTGTGTGTGTGTGTCTACACGTCTGTGCAGTAGAGTGGAACTTCTGTTTGTTTTGTTGTGTGGGGGTAAAGGTGAACTCTATCCTCCAGACTGGTTTGAGAACAGATGTACATCATAACAGTTTTATTGAGAAAATAGGAAAGATGTATAAAAGATGTGATGGCTATGGTTGCTAAGCATCTGCACCTGTTCTTTTGAGGCAGTAAAAGACTGCCCCTCCCTTTGAGTTGTATTGCCTCGATATTCAAATAATAGGTGAAAACATCGCAGCAAATCAGACGCTAAGTAAGTGGCATAGGAAATAGAGGGCCTGCATCCCAAATTGTACCCTATTCCCTATACGCTGCACTACTTTTGACCAGAGCCCTATGGGCCCGGGTCAAAAGTAGTGCACTAAAAAGGGAATAGGGTGCCATTTGGGAGACATACTGGGCGATTTACAGGAAGCAGAGCAGACAGCGTGTGAGGGCGGCAGGCCTCAATCAAACTAGATGATTTATGAATCAAATCAATCCTGCATTACACTCTGATTCCATTTCCTGTCGTCTGCATTATCAGTCAAACCTGAACAAACTGTTAATGATGAATATCATATATCATAATATGACACATCCACAACGCATTGAGAAACGGCTCCTGTCGGCTACAGAGCTGTGATCCTTTCTCATTACGCTCCGCAGGACTTCAATCAAGCATTTGTTAGCCCTAAGATGGCTATCTGTCTCCAATATATCCCATCCATAATCACCTACCCAGGAGGAAACTGGAGACGTGTGACGTAGACAAAATGGCCGCCATGGCGCTAATCACGCTAACACTAACTGCCCTCAGAACCAATGCAAACCAAATCAATACAGTCAACGTTGTAAGCCATCACTTAGAGCCAGTTAACACAAAGCAGAGCAACAGACTTTAATACTTGTTTTTCATTTAGAAAGCCTAGCTTTTTTTCTTGTTTTATTCCCTCGTTTCTTGGCAGCCGTTTAGCCCGTCAACGCCACTGCTGTGTGACTAACGTTGTCAGAATTGTGCAAGAGAGGAAACGAGAGGAAAACGAGGGAGTCATTTGATTCATTTCTCCACCCCAAACCCCCCTAGAAATTGGGTGACCCCCTTACCCATACCCATTATGATTCCAGGATGACACAGTGAGCGACTGGCATTGCCAGGGTTGTTTGTGTAGAGCGGACATGTCGGTGGCCATGTGGTTTGAGCAACGAAAAGCGAGGGACACAAACACACTCGTTTAAAATGAAATGGCAGAGGGCCAGGACACACATGTCCAATGACACTCAGGGGCACAGTGGTGCCCAATTGTCCAGTGTCCTCCTTTTCTCTGGGCTGGAGTCCAATCAGCAAGCCCCTATGAACGCACACTGTGACCACATAGCAGGCCTATGTGAAGACGGGAGTGAGTTCGGCTTTGGTGGATACAGATAGGGGTAATATGGATCTGATGCTCATGATCACTATTCTGTGAGAATTCAAGGTCCCCCCATGTCTACAGAGGTCAAACATCTCTCAGTACATATAAAATCTTGGAAAACATCTACATTATGTGAATTAAGATGGGGGTTGCTCTCTCTCTCTCTTTCTGTCTCTCTCTAAGCGGCCTATTCTCCTCTTCCTCTGTACTCAAAGAAGAAAGGGATATGGGTGTGTGTGTGTGAGTGTCCCCAGCTTTGTGTGTGAGGTTGTCAGCTGGCTAAGCGTCTGTGCAGGGTGAAGGGTCTCCTACCACAGTGGCAGCAGCTCAGGGTGATGAGATGAGCCATGGGTGGGTGTGTGTGTGTGTGTGTGTATGAGAGAGAGAGTGTGTGTATGTGTGTGTGACTGTTTGTGCGAGCGACCGTGTCTGTGTCTGTGCATGTGTGAGCAGCAGCAGGGGCCAGGGGCGCTCCCATCAGGCCTGTCAGCAAGCTGTCATATCGTCCCCTTGGCTGACTAGAGGACAGGGTCACGCGGGGGGGGGGGGGGGGAGTGGCCATGAAAGTCTGACTGTGACAGCACTGTGGTATATTGGGCTTTAATGTATAGACAGCCAGACGTGTGTGTAGGTGTGCGCGCCTGCGTATGTGTGTCGCATGTTCTCTCTCTCTCTCTCTCTCTCACACACACATGCAGGCCCTGTAGGGACAAGCAGGCGGATGCTGGAGCAGATGATTAGATGATTACATGGATGGTTTGAGTGTCTGATTGCTGCTCTGCTGTGTCTTCCCTCCCCTGATGGAGGGTGTGATGAAACTGGATGTTGTGGAACAAATCAGTGAAATGACACGCTGCTAATTAGTGCTAGTTTATGCCTTGTGTGTGTGTGTGTGTGTGCACCCGTGCATGCTTGTATGTTTATGTGTGTGTGCACTCGTGCATGCTTGTATGTTTATGTGTGTGTGCGCCGGATGCATGTGTGTATCTCACTGCTCTCAAGTGTGTGTGTGTGTGTGTGTGTGTGTGTGTGTGTGTGTGCGTGCGTGCGTGCGCATGCATGCGTGCGCGTGCGTGCGCGTGTTTCTCACACAGCTCCAAACATCCAGTTAATCCCAGCTCTGAGCCATGACAGTGTGTCTGAGATAAGGGAGATGCTAAAGCCATTAACTCCAGCCAGAGGAGAAAGAGAGGAGTGATAGATGAATCAAAGAGAGGAGAGGAAAGAGGGGAAACCTTCTCCGCCTCCTCTGTCAGAGGGAGTGAAGGGGTAAACTGTCTGCCTGGTTCCTAGAGTAACAGAAAAGGCGAGAGAAAGGGAGGGAGGGAGGAGAGAAAGAGAATGGTGGAGACAGCAATACAGAGAGACAGGGAAGGGAAAAGGGAAAGGGGGATACTTAGTCAGTTAGTCAGGACAACTGAATGCGTTCAACTGAAATGTGTCTTCTGCATTTAACCCAACCCCTCTGAATCAGAGAGGTGCGGAGGGCCACCTTCATCAACGTCCACGTCATTGGGAAAGAGAGAAAGAGGGATGAAAATGAGCTCACTTGGATTAATGATAATGGCAAGTGAGGTGGAGGTAGAGCGAGGGTGAGACGGAAAGGAAAAACAAGTTAGAGAGACACCTTTCTCGTCTGCTGGGGTTCCGGTCGGTCCTCTGGGCATGTGATTGTCCCTCTCTCTTCCACGCTCTCTCTCACCCCTCCAACACTCCTTCCTCCACAAACAGACCTTTTCTCTCTCTCCTCTGACAGCTTACTAATGAGAGACCTGACACACTGAGACCGATAGTGAGGGAGACTGTTCTGACTGAGCTCAGCGTTCCTCCTGCATATGCATGCATCCATCTATAATGATCCTGCTTCTGCTTTATCTCCACTTTGGCTAAGCACTGTTTTACACGTCAGCAAATCCAGTTGTTTCACTAAAATTCACATTAAATTATGACGAATAAGCCTCTCCATTGGTTGTGAAAGGGGAGAGAACACACACACACACACTGGTGTATACACACACACACACACACACACACACACACACACACACACACACACACACACACACACACAACTGGTGTATATACACACACACACACACATTTGTGAATATATGCACGTTCAGTTACACGTGCACAGACACACACACACACACACACACACACACACACACACACACACACACACACACACACACACAGCTCGGCTGCTGACAGGGCACTGTACAAACAAGAGTAATAATTACTATATATTGATTGGTGATGGAGAGAGAGAGTGATTATATAAACCAGTAGACTGGTTGGAGAGTGGAATTATACTGGCCTGGGTCTGAGATAAGCCCTCGAGAATCCCATGTCGACACACAACTGGTGAATAGGCCGAGGGTGAGGATCAAATATTTGTGGAAAGGCTATGCACTTTAGCCAGCAAGTATAGGGGTGGTGGTGAAGAACAGGCACAACATACAAAACACGCTGTATTCTATTACTAGGGGGATGGGAGTTATTCCTGAACACAAGCATGAGCAAGAAAAACTGGGTCATTAGATATTTCATACAGCACATTCTGTACACTGACAGATACATCCAACATGGTAAACATGCCAATTTCCCCTTTTAGGTTATCTGAAGAGTGGAAAGAGGAGAGTCATTACTGCACCAATCTAATACAAAAGCACAAACTGCCATTATGTTCTGCATCTTTGTCTCACATGATTCAATTACAGCCTCCTCAGTTAGCTGCACAAACAAGAGAGAGAAAAAGATTGAGAAAGATAAATAAATAGGGAGTGAAAGGAAGACAGAGACACGTACTGTACAAAAAAGTTCAAAATAAAGAGAGAGAAATAATGGGAAAGAAAGAGAGGGCGATGTATTTCCTCTTAGTAAAATCAACCCCTCATCCCACTCAACTTCATTTCAAGCCTGGCTGCACCAAAATGGGCCAATTTGCCCCTAGTGAGGATAAAGAAAACTCTAGCCCTAGTTTGACCTGATTTTGAAGGACCTTTTCTCTCCAAGCCAATGGAAAATATGGAACATCGTCATTATCCATCATTAGTTTTCAGAAGTAAAATTAAATTGAAATGACAATATTTCAATTTTCGTGGCGGTGAGCAGAAAAGACGGAACGACCCTCCAGGAGCGACGGGAAGGAAGGCACCATTCCGGATTCGGTATTCCGAAGGTAATGGTATGTCAAATTAAGTGCCAATTATTCAGTTATTATCTGCCATAGGGCAGTCGTCTGAATGGATGGTTATGGGGCTATCATGCTAGCTCACATTGAGGTATGTGACCATTTAAACTTGAATGACGTGCCCAAAGTAAACTGCCTGTTGCTCAGGCCCTGAAGCCAGGATATGCATGTAATTGGTACCATTGGAAATAATACACTTTGAAGTTTGTAGAAATGTTAAAATAATGTAGGAGAATATAACGCAATAGATATGGTAGGAGAAAATCCAAAGAAAAACCAAACAGAATTCTTTTTTTTTGAGAGACCATCCTCTTAGAAATGCAAGAGAAAGGTCATATTGTAAATTAGCTCCCTGCAATTCTTATGGCTTCCACGTGATGTCAGAAGTCTATGTTCAAGGTTTCAGGCTTGTAACTTCAAAAACGAATAGTAGAAGGACACAGTCTTGGAAATCCGTGTTTGCGAGTGCCGTGAAGAAATTACTGACCTGCTAAAATCGGTTTCCTTTTGAACGTACTTATTTCCGAAATAAATATTATAGTTTGATTACATTTTAAGTTATCTGAGGAGTAAATAGATATGCATTTTGAGTTGTTGAAACAAAGTTTAGGGGTAGATTTTCGGATTCCTTTCTCTGCAAGTTGAACGAGTGGATTACTCATATCGATGGTGCCAACTAAACTGACTTTTCGGGATATAAAGAAGGATTTTATCTTACAAAACGACACAACATGTTATAGCTGGGACCCTTTGGATGACAAATCAGAGAAAGATTTTCAAAAAGTAAGTGAATATTTCATCTTTATATGTGAATGTATGAAACCTGTGCCGGTGGAAAAATATTTTAATGTGGGACGCCGTCCTCAAACAATCACATGGCATGTTTTTGCTGTAATAGTTGCTGTAAATCGGACAGTGTAGTTAGATTAACAAGAATTTAAGCTTTCAGCCAATCTAAGACACTTATATGTACCTAAATGTTTAAAATCCCTAATATTTATTAGAATTTATTTGAATTGCGCGCCCTCCAGTTTCACCGGAAGTTGTCTCGCTAGCGGGACCCCGATCCTTAAGAAGTTCACATTTACAATCAGCTACACTTCCTAATCCTAACTTTGACCATTTGGAAGAAACTCTTAACTGATCTCAGATCAGTGTCTATGGGGCAACTTATGTGATTTTGACAGCAGGGCAGCCTTTACTTCTCTGTACCCAATTAGTGTCTAGAGCCAGCTGTAGCAGCAGTTGCACTGTCTGAGCTTTTAAATGAGTGGGGTTTGATGTAACTGGCCTTTAGAAGGGATCTCTGTTCCCTTTAGCTATGGCTGTAGCTCTAGCACAGCACCACAGGACTCCACAGAAGCACTTTACACATAACTCATCATTGATTTGGCAGGACTGAAATCTCATCCTTTCTTGCTCTATCTTATCGAATTTCTCTCTCACCAGCTCACCCCTTATATCCTTCTCGCTATATACCTCTCTTTCTCTTTTTCAATCCTTCGTTTCCCTCCCTTTCTCTTTCAACCCCCCCCCCCTCGTCTAGGTTCAGAGACTGCATGGCTTTTTCGCTCTCCTTCTCCTTCTTCTCTCTCTCGTGTGCACTCTCTCTCTCTCCTCCCTCCGGCCCCCTCTCTTTTCCGTCAGTTGAGAAATACAGCCCTGTGAGAAGCAGGCGTTTGATGAATGGCACTACTACTGATCTCCCTGGTTTCTGCAGCGCTCGCCATGTCTGCAGGCGCCTAGAACCTGTTCACCACCAGGCCCTCGCTGCCCGGTCTGGGAGAGAGAGATGAGCGAGAGAAAGACAGAGATACAAAGACAGAGCGATAGACAGAGAGACAGAGGGAGAGAGAGACACAGACAGAGAGAGAGAGCGAAAGACAGAGAGAGAGGGAGAGAGAGAGAAAGAGAAAATACAAGATCTTGCTATGGCCAATAACATCCCTGTTAGTGAGAGTTACCATGATAATCCATTCACCTAACAGGTGTGGCATATCAAGAAGCTGATTAAACCGCATAATCCTTACACAGGTGCACCTTGTGCTGGGGACAATAAAAGCCCCCTCTAAAATGTGTAGTTTTGTCACACAACACAATCCCACAGATGTGTCAAGTTTTGAGGGAGTGTGGAATTGGCATGCTGACTGCAGGAATGTCCACCAGAGCTGTTGACGGCAAGTGGTACCGGATTGCAAAGTCTAGGTCTAAAAGGCTCCTTAACAGCTTCTACTCCCAAGCCATTAGACTTCTGAACAATTAATCAAATGTCCACCCGGACTGTTTGCATTGACCCCCTCCACCCCACCCCCTTTGTTTTTACCTCGACTGACCTGTACCCCTGCACATTGACTCAGTACCGGTACCCCCTGTATATAGCCTCGTTATTGTTATTTTATTGTGTTTATGGTCTACACCTGTGTATTTGGCGCATGTGACAAATACAATTTGATTTAATTTGATTTAATTCTCTACCATGAGCCGCCTCACTTACTGAACGTCGTTTTAGAGAATTTGGCAGTACGTCCAACCGGCCTCACAACCGCAGACCATGTGTACCAACGCCAGCCCAGGACCTCCATATATGGCTTCTTCACCTGCGGGATGGTCTGCAATGAGCCACACGGACAACTGATGAAACTGAGGAGTAATAAAGTCTGTAATAAAGTCCTTTTGCGGGGAAAAGCGAATTCTGATTGGCTGGCCCTGGCTCCCCAGTGGGTGGGCCTATGTCCTCCCAGGCCCACCCATGGCTGCGCTCCTGCCCAGTCATGTGGAATCCATAGATTAGGGTCTAATTTATTTATTTCAATTGACTGATTTCCTTATATGAACAGTAACTCAGTAAAATCATTGAAATTGTTGCATTTTGCTTTTATATTTTTGTTCTGAACCCAAAGAGAGGAAGGATTATGAGAGAGAGAGAGAGTGAAAGGAAGAAAGACAAAGAAATAACAATATATATCAATCGATCCCAGAGCCAACAACTAGCCCCTGAAAATTACAAGATTATGCTCTAATACTGTTATTGCATCAAATGGTTGTTTTATTCAACAGAATAAAGGGTTGTTAGAACGCTCATCTGTGTGTGTTCTACTGAGGATGGGCCTCTGGAAGATTTACCATGTCTTTGGGTGATACCGCATTCCAGAGCATGAGTTAATGTTTCTGTTCTTTAAGGTACCAGGGAGAGATGACTCCAGAGCCAGACCCCGGTCCATACACAATGAGATACTGTCTGCTGTGAATTATAAGTATCTTTCATACTAATCTTAACCTTGTGACCCATTCCATACATCTCTTGTTTGTCATGTAGCCTGAAGGGGGTGTATCTTGGCTATAAAATACCGTTGTACCTGAGGGTGATTCGTCGACCAGCCATCATTAACGTAGAGCACTCAATCGATTCCCTTTATATGTGTGTGTTGTATTGACCTGCTCCCTTATTAATAAGTGAATAAAGATTTAGTTTAAGTATAACTCTGACTTGTGTGATAAGTTTGTCTCTCCTCATTTGATAGTAAAGAAATTAACCACAACATTTGGCGACGGGGATGTGAATCTTCACTTGGTGACCGCTCCTGACGACCTGGGTAAATCGTGCACGAGGGATCTCTCATACTTGGGATCTCAGGGAGATCACACTTCGGGAATGGAGCAGATGGACCAACCCATGATCTGAGAGGCAACGAGCCTAGCGGATACCACATCTCAAACGTAGTTTTTTTTTAAAGAAAGAGGTGAGCGAAACACGCAAAGTCGAGTTTTTAAGAAAAGCCTCTGTTACGTAGACTCTGAGTGTGTATTCCTGTGTGAGGGGGGCACCTTGGAGGCGTAAACAGGGCCTAGTCAGTGGAGGATGATCTGAGAGTTAGTCGACTCGAAGACACCTATCATTGGTCGGTTGCGGGCGGCCTAGAGCCGTCCTGACACTGAATTGATCACAGTGGGGATTGGTGCGGTCTGTAGGGGTGAGGGGCCAGGGTGACTGTGGGTTCTGTGTGAAACACGGTACCTGGTGAAACCCTATTGGAAGAAGGACCTCATTCTGAAAAGTGTCTGTGTGACTAAGTGACCCTCAGAAGTGGTGAATTCCAATTATTTGAAATGTGCTAGCCAGGTATGCCCTGGGTTTGGTCCTTTAGCGTTAAACATCTAGAATCTGTGTGAACTAGATGAAAACTAGAATCTGTGTGAACTAGATGAAAACTAGAATATGTGTGAACTAGATGAAAACTAGAATATGTGTGAACTAGTTAAGATCATTTATGATATAGTATAAGATAGTAAGTTGCACCTGTAATTGTTTTAAACCTGTACCCCAATTTAGAAGTATTGAAAGATGTACATGTATGAGTTGCATTATCCTAGGAACTAACCATGAGATATAAATTAGAAAATATTCCTGCTGGTTAAAACAAATATATATTGTTGAAAAACAACTAATTGATTATCTATGTTTGGGAATAGCATTGTGTGAATGTGATGAGAGTTGTGTGTGTGTAAATAACATTTGCATAATAAGATGATTGAAATGTGGTTAATAAGTGTTGATATAACGTTATCTTGGGGTTCCGTTCCTTCACTGCCCATCATAGAATATCACAGGGTGGTCTTGAGAGCGGGATGATATTTTAGAAAGCAGCGGAAGGTCTATAGTTCCTGGGAGGCTTGATTTTTGCCGTGGTTTCTGGGAGGCTAGCGAACCATTGAGGATCCCATGACGGGCCAGTCATTGTCCGGGAAACAAACTTTTATTTTTTGGGTTCCGCTGGGAGTATGCTTTGAAGTCTGGGCAATTGTCTCAGAAACTGGTTGGAGTGTGTCCACTTTAGGAACTTCTTCAGGCTAGGGTCTATTTTTCTCCACTTCCTGTCTGACTGACGTGCCCAAAGTAAACTGCCTGTTACTCAGGCCCAGAAGCCAGGATATGCATATAATTGGTACCATTGGATAGAAAACACTTTGAAGTTTGGAGAAATGTTAAAATAATGTATGAGACTATAACACAATTGATATGGTAGGAGAAAATCCTTATCAGCTCTTTCAATGGAAAGCTATGGGTCCTATGCAATTCCAGCTCCCAGATTGCAATTCCTATGGCTTCCACTAGATGTCAACAGTCTTTGATCAAGGTTTCAGCCTTGTTTCTTCCCAAACGAGGAAGAATTTTGAGTTTTGGTACAGGGAGTCAGAGTTGGAAATCAGTCTGTGCGCGCGCGATGAAGAGGACGCGCACTTGCTACTTTAGCTTTTCTATTGAACATACTTCTTTCTGTATAAAATATTATAGTTTAATTACATTTTAGTGTACCTGAGGATTAAATAGAAACATATTTTGACTTGTTTTAAAGTTTAGGGGTAGATTTTCAGATTCCTTTCTCTGCAAGTTGAACGAGTGGATTACTCAAATTCAAGGATTTTATCTAACAAAACGACCATGCAATTTGTAGCTGGGACCCTTGGGATTGTAAATCAGAGGAAGATTTTCAAAAAGTAAGTGAATATTTAATCGCTATTTGTGATTTTACGAAGCCTGTGCTGGTTGAAAACTATTTTGGTGTGGGGCGCCATCCTCAAACAATCGCATGGCATGCTTTCACTGTAAAGCCCATTGTAAATCGGACAATGCAGTTATATTAACAAGAATTGAAGCTTTTAACCGATATAAGACACTTGTATGTACATAGATGTTTAATATCCATAATTTTTTGATTATTTATTTGGATTGCGCTCCCTCCAATTTCACCGGAAGTTGTCGACATGGGACGCCTAGCCCTAAGAAGTTTTTAACTTACCCTAACGATGTAACTATAAAACGCTTATTGGATTTTCTCCATCCGGGTACTACGTTTGAAATAAAACTGCCCTTAAGGCCTGAAAATTAGGTTTTTTCCACCCAGTATGAGAGGAGTTGCTATATTTGTTGAATAAACCTTTTTCCATAAAGTTTGAGCGAATTAAGGTGGAATCTCTACGTCATTTATAACGTCATAGAAAGCCTAGGGTATCCATCAAACTAATGATCATTTTGGGATTAATGTGATGCTGTAAAGTAATTGAAATATGTTGCATGAGAAAACATAATCTGCTTTTATTTAAAAGCGCAAGATCTGTTTCCTAGTCAATGAATGTCGATTTAACTCCTTGATTGCTAATCTATTCCTTTTGCGCATGTGAGAATCTCTGCGGAGAAACACTTGGACCTTTAATTGAGGCTATTTTCTGGGAATTGTGTCGTTATTATGTGCCAGATGTTATGACTACAGACAATTGTAATTGGGTTATTTGTGGGGTTTCTTCGTCATTTCAATAGCATTGGGTCTATGGTATTGACTCAAATCTGGGTTTCTGATTGTAATTCAACTATTGGTATGTTATGCCTGGACGGATACTGCCGCTAGTGTTTGTTTGAACGTTTTAACAGATTGCTTAGTTCAAATTGAAAGGCTAATTTATTCAACATAAATAGCGAGGCGATTTCGATGTAATACGTCGTCTGTTGCCTAAATGGTCTGCTGGAATAACATATTGAGAATGGAGTCCTATTTAAATAACTGAATCAAAGAAGAGACAGTTACCTAAATCTAGTGAATTCTAATAATAGTGGATAGGTAATAGCGATAGATAACTAAACATGGGTATTAAGTATTGCATGATAAAACTAGGCTATAACCGAAGTTGTGGGTAGTAAATGGCTGCAGTATTGTGCCCCCACAAAATGTCTGTTTTTTTTCTTCTTATGGATTGACTGATGTATTTTATAAATTTGGCGCATTACATGTTACTTTTAAAGTCTTGGACATTTCATAAGTGTGAAGCCGAAAGAGAAGAGACCGTTGTGAAGTTTGTTTTTAACCTTACGATAGAGGTAAATGCTGAATGTTGTTGAGAATGGGTTAATGTATTCTAACATTATAATCTGTTTCCATTACGTGGAACAATGTCCGGTCAGTGCATATCAGTTTGAGTTTATAGGACAGTGCACATTAATCAACGTTTCAGTAAAAGTGGCAGTTTTAGCCAGCCGGCTAATTTTCAATCACAGTCCCTGGGCAGGTTATTAAAAACAATTACAATAACAATACAGACAATCAAGGAGCAGTGAGCACATGCAGAGCAACATAAAACAAGCAACACGTACAGTGGCTTGCGAAAGTATTCACCCCCCTTGGTATTTTTCCTATTTTGTTGCCTTACAACTTGGAATTAAAATAGATTTAGGGGGGGTTGTATCATTTGATTTACACAACATGCCTGCCACAACAAACAAACAAAAAATAAGACAAAAAAACTGAAAACTTGAGCATGCCTAACTATTCACCCCCCAAAGTCAATACTTTGTAGAGGCACCTTTTGCAGCAATTACAGCTGCAAGTCTCTTGGGGTATGTCTCTATAAGCTTGGCACATCTAGCCACTGGGATTTTTGCCCATTCTTCAAGACAAAACTGCTCGGGCTCCCAAGTTTGATGGGTTATGCTGGTGTACAGCAATCTTTAAGTCATACCGCAGATTCTCAATTGGATTGAGGTCTGGACTTTGACTAGGCCATTCCAAGATATTTAAATGTTTTCCATTAAACCACTTGAGTGTTGCTTTAGCAGTATGCTTAGGGTAATTGTCCTGCTGGAAGGTGAACCTCCGTCCCAGTCTCAAATCTCTGGAAGACTGAAACAGGTTTCCCTCAATAATTTCCCTGTATTTAGCGTCATCTATCATTCCTTCAATTCTGACCAGTTTCCCAGTCCCTGCTGATGAAAAACACCCCCACAGCATGATGCTGCCACTACCATGCTTCACTTTAGGGATGTTAGTCTAGAGGTGATGAGAGGTGTTGGGTTTTCCCCAGACATAACGTTTTCCTTGATGGCCAAAATGCTACATTTTTGTTTCATCTGACCAGAGTACCTTCTTTCATATGTTTGGGGAGTCTCCCACATGCCTTTTGGCAAACACCAAATGTGTTTGCTTATTTTTTTCTTTAAGCAATGGCTTTTTTTCTGGCCACTCTTCTGTAAAGCCCAGCTCTGTGGAGTGTACGGTTTAAAGTGGTCCTATGGACAGATACTCCAATCTCCGCTGTGGAGCTTTACAGCTCCTTCAGGGTTATCTTTGGTCTCTTTGTTGCCTCTCTGATTAATGCCCTCCTTGCCTGGTCCATGAGTTTTGGTGGGCGGCCCTCTCTTGGCAGGTTTGTTGTGGTGCCATATCCGTTCCATTCTTTAATAATGAATTTAATTGTGCTCTGTGGGATGTTCAAAGTTTTTGATATTTTTTTATAACCCAACCCTGATCGGTACTTCTCCACAACTTTTTCCCAGACCTGTTTGGAGAGCTCCTTGGTCTTCATGGTGCTGCTTGCTTGGTGGTGCCCCTTGATTAGTGGTGCTGCAGACTCTGGGGCATTTCAGAACAGGTGTATATATATACTGAGATCATGTGACACTTAGATTGCACACAGGTGGACTTTAGTTAACTAATTATGTGACTTCTGAAGGTAATTGGTTTCACCAGATCTTATTTAGGGGCTTCATAGCAAAGGGGGTGAATACATATGCACGCACCAATTCTCCTTTTATTTACGTATTTAATTTTTGAAACAAGTAATTTTTTAAATTTCACTTCACCAATTTGGACTATTTTGTGTATGTCCATTACATGAAATCCAAATAAAAATCAATTTAAATTACAGGTTGTAATGCAACAAAATAGGAAAAACGCAAAGGGTGGTGAATACTTTTGCAAGGCACTGTAGCACGCAAAAAGCAACAAAACAAAATACATAAAATCAACAAAGTGTTTCCATGCCTCACCAGCTACAGACAACATGGAAAGTGGGAATACACTGCTAGGGATTATTTTCACAAGTGTGATTGGCCTCTAGCTATGTTTTCGTGTTATTTTTGAAGCTGTGATAGGTGGTACAGTTGTGTGTGTCTGATGGCAGTGTATTCCAGACATGGGAAGCTCTCACAGAGAAAGCAAGATGACTAAAGATGCTTTTCCTTAAGGGACCTTGTGGATCTGCTGCCATAGATTTTGGTTTTCTGTTTAACAAAAATAGTGAGTGGAGGGGGTGCCAGGCCATTTAGGATCTTGAATACAAGACACGTCGGTGTATTGCAAGATGCGTCGGTGTATTGCAGAAGATTTTCCCAACTCAAGAGCTAATGCTTTCTGAGGATGTAACAGTGATGATGGCTATTGGGCTTCTTATCAAGCACTTTGAGAGCCTGTTTGCAGACAGACTGAATGGGTTTTAGTGTTGTACAGCAAGCTTGGGCCCAACAAGTCAAGCAGTATGTTAAGTGGGGGAGTATCATAGATTTGAAGTACAGTTTTGCTACCTCTGTTGTCAAACTATTTCATATATATCGGAAATTAGCTAGGTTGAATTTGGTTATTTGAGTTACCTTTTTCACCTGCTTTTTAAAAGAGAAGTTGGAATCAAGTATGATGCCAAGGTACTTAAAATCAGATACCACCTGGAGCTTCTCCCCTGACACATAGACATCTGGCTTAGCGGCATCAGTTGCCCTCTTTGTGAGGAACATGCAGACAGTTTTTTTCACATTGAGATGCAAACATGAGTCACTGAGCCACTTTATAACCTGGACCATTACAGTAGTGAGTTCTTGTGTAGCTTGTTGTTTGCTCTTTCCATGCACATATATCACTGTATCATCTGCATGCATTTGAACTTCAGACCCAGTACAGACAGAAGGCAGATCATTCATGTACAGGCTGAACAGTATTCATCATCATAGCTAAGAGTGGGCGACAGTTAGTTTTGACTATTACGCTGATGAGACAGCACCAACTTTTTAAAGGTTCTAGATTTGTTAAACAACAGGTTTATATTTTTACTAAATGAATGCAACAGGTTGAAATGATTATTTTACTGGAAAGGGATTATGGGCTTGTTTATTGTTTATTTTAAGTGTTGATTTCACTTAATGAAACACTGTATTATCTGATGTGTTTTGAGTAGGATTCTTCCTTCCGGGACTGATGGAAGCCCCCTACCATATGTATGTTAAGGGAGACGTAGGAGATCACGTCTCAAACTACTTTTTATGAAATGCCTGGGATCAAATATCACTGATTACTTACGCTGAGAAATGTACTACATTTGCGACAGAATAAAGTATTACATTTAGAGGAGTAACAGGAACAATCGAAGGCAGAACATCTATTACGTATGTAGTTGGACATTGGTGTAGTAACGATACCAGGATCATTTTATATGGTTATGGAAAAGAGAGACCAGTCATATAATATAATATGGGAGTGAATTGGTGGCGAGATACATGTTGCCGTGTCTAAGGGTAGCACATGATAAATTAAGCGCACATAAACGTTGGGGTAGATTAAAACAAACAATTCATGATTTTGAGGGAGTAGTGGACTTATCGTTATTATCAGGTTTTGTTTGTAGTTAAAACTTTTCGGTTGCTGAATCGGTGTAGTATAGTGAACGCTAACAAAATGTGTTGTGTTTTTTTCCGGGGAAATGGGGGTTTCATTGTCTCTCTTGTAATGTTTCACGAGACTATGGCCTTGGGGAGAGCAGTGAGTGAGATTGAGCCCGTAAACTATCAAATTAAATAAAACCTGAGATACGACATGTATGAAATGTTTGACTGTTTTTCATGAATTAGTCTAATATAGTAAGAAACACCTCTTTGAAGGGTTTGTGTCACGCCCTGATCTGTTTCACCTGTTCTTGTGATTGTCTCAACCCTGTCCAGGTGTCGCTGATTTTCACTGGTGTATTTATCCCTGTGTTTCCTGTCTCTCTGTTCCAGTTTGTCTTGTATGTTCCAAGTCAACCAGCGTGTTTTTCCCATGCTCCCGCTTTTCTATTCTCTTTTACTAGTCCTCCGGGTTTTGACCTTTGCTTGTTTTTCTGGACTCCATTCCCGCCTGCCTGACCATTCTGCCTGCCCTGACCTCGAGCCGGCCTGCCATTCTGTAACTCTGTAACTCTGAACTGGTTTTGACCTTTTGCCTGTCCATGACCATTCTCTTGCCTACCCCTTTTGGATAGTTAATAAACATCTTGGACTCTAACCATCTGCCTCCTGTGTCTGCATCTGGGTCTCGCCTTGTGCCCTTATAGGTTTGTATGACCTCTGTCCTGACTTTCCAGTGTGGTTTGATCACCCTCATTGGAAAGCCATTTGGACACTGAATTTAAGTTCATTTGTAATACTGATTTGAAGGTTATTTGTAATATTGATAATTATGAAGTTTATAGTTCTTATACATATTTGTGATTTGAACCAATGGGAAGAAGGAGAGGGCATTGTCTTTAACTAAGGGTAGGCTGTCTTAAGTCTATTTTACTATGACCATATGGGTACAATTATTTTTCTTTACGGAGTTACTAAGGGTAGTGATTCTAATTCGATTTTGTTATTTGAAGTTATTTTGTTTTATTGTTAACCAGTCGTAGTGTTTTTTTTACACATTACTCACATTGGGAGTCGTGTCAAAATGGGGGAGGTAACAGTCCTCTGAGGTTTGGATTGAAGTTTACACACCTTGAGTGATATGTAGGAGTGTATTGAGTTATATGTGAAGGACTGGATTGTTGTGGTGTTGTTTGTTCTGTTCTGTTTTGATACAAATCTCACCAAATTAGGTCTGCTGGATTGTTGGGATTTCTCCCGATGGGTTATAGGTTTAACTTCCTGATCCTGTGGCTCTGTGATGAAGTTGACAATGTGATGGGGAGTATAAGCCAATTTGAAAAAATGATTTCAATAGAATGTGTTATTCTCTTTGACACATGTTTAGACATTGGTATTAAGAATAATTGGTAAAAGTAATAATTTATCATATAGTTAATGCTTGTCTGGATTTCCTGAATCAGAAACGAACTGAACTAAACTGTTGTTCTGATCTGTCCTCTCGAGGTTATCATGAAAGGTCACGTCCGTTGGTGTCTTAATGCATGGAAGAGATAATTGGACCGAACAGTGTGTGTACCTCAAAACCCCCTCTAACCGGCTGAAGAAATGCCGTTCAATACGACCCTGTCCGCACCACTTCTACCAGGAGACCTGAGTCCTGAGCCAGCAACCTGTATGCAGCGTCCAATCGGCATTATCAACTGCTTTTCTCTCATGTCTTTTCTCTTACGAGTGTGACAGGAGTCCACGTGGAGTGAGCATGGGGAGAAATATGTTACAAACTTCTCTTATGTTGCTGGCATACTGGTTGACGAATGGACAAGACGTAAAGGTTGTGGTGGCTCAGGTGAGACATTGAAATTGGGACATTATCATTCACTTTGAACTGTAAAGCTATCTGAAAAAGACAATGAAGAAGACGCCAGAAGAATCAGTGCCTGAAAGGGGGGGGGGGGGTGGTCAACTGTGCCCTACTTATCTAAAATTGTTTATTTTGGGTCATTTAGATTTTATGATCATTTAGATTAAGAATGCATTAAGATACTGATCTGTATTATACTCGTGGTAAGAAAGTTAATAGTAGAATTATAGGATAATTATACTGTATGTTAATATAAATGTACGTTCTGCCAATGTTGATGTGTGTTAAATTTAGGGTTTTTGATATTGAGTGATAGGGCCAATTTAAGTCACTGAGCATTGTAAATTTGGGTTGGATAATTAATTGGGTTTTGATTATGATTTGGAAACGGAATGATTTTTAAAACTGATGGATTGATTGGTGAATGGGGAGAGTGAAACTGATCCTAATCTATTTGATTTATTTCCATTACCAAATTACGTTTTTGATGATAGTGATAATACTCAGGAACTATAGCAGGTATGGTGTTAATAGCTCATAGAGACTATAGGCAAATAGAGACTATTGGAGTTGCCTTAAAAGTAGTGGAACCATGATGCTTGTCTTGGGTCATGTTCATTAGGCACGAACGGAATACATTTTACTTAAACCAGGAGTCGACCTGGATTCGTCCAACAAGATATGCTAATTTTAGTTTCTGGGGTGGAAATAGTTATTTCCACCATGCTGATCCATTGGAGGGTGATGGATAACTAAAGCTTATTGTAATTGAAACTCCATTGTTGCATGAACTCCGTTATGTTAATATAAATGTACGTTCTGCGAATGGTGATGTGTGTTAAATTGAGGGTTTTTGACTTTGAGTGATAGGACCAATTTAAATCAACATGAAGGGGTTGTAAAAAATACCTTTTTACTTTTGTCTCGGGGCTCTCAACGAATAATCTGAGGGTGATTCGTCGACCAGCCATCATTAACGTAGAGCACTCAATCGATTCACTTTATATGTGTGTGTTGTATTGACCTGCTCCCGTATTAATAAGTGAATAAAGATTCAGTTTAAGTATAACTCTGACTTGTGTGATAAGTTTGTCTCTCCTCATTTGATAGTCAAGAAATTAAACTCCACAATAAAGCCCGCTTACCTTCCCCTAGCGTGACTGTAACCAGCCAGCCGGCCAGGCAACCACTATAACTTCACGAGCGTGAAGGCAGCCATTAAGCTGCCCCAGCTCTGCCCTCCTCAGCAGTAGTTCCACTCTGTCATAGCGTGCCATACCTGCCTGCTATTTCTATTTAAGCCCCATGTGTGTGGACTCCGCTGGGCACTCTGAAATTCTGAACAATGGCATCCAGAGGCTCTGGTTTCATACCTTTCTCCAAATCTGTGGCTAGGAGGAGGGAAGTCATTATCGGGTGAGTGAAGGTGTTTGTGTGTGTGTGTGTGTGTGTGTGTGTGTGTGTGTCAGAAGTCAAGACAGCTGTAGCGTTGGTGAAAGGTGGATGGCTGATAAAAATCAGTAAAAAGTTAGGAAGTTGTTAATTTGAGCGTCAAGGTTCCGAAGGAGGGGGAGAGAGAGAGATACACAGAGAGAGATACACAGAGAGAGATACACAGAGAGAGATACACAGAGAGATACACAGAGAGGGAGAAAGAAAGAGAGAGAGGTACACAGAGAGAGATACACAGAGAGGGAGAAAGAAAGAGAGAGAGGTACACAGAGAGAGATACACAGAGGGAGAAAGAAAGAGAGAGGTACACAGAGAGAGAGAGATACAGAGAGAGAACCAGAGAGAGAGATGGAGGGAGAGAGGAGGGAAAGAAAATAATCCAGGCATTTTGTTTCTGCAAACTCACACACTTTAACCAGACAGAATGTTGCTTTGCGCTTGAGCGTTCTCCCTCATTTGCGAGCTAGGTTCAGAAGGCGCACCACACGCACGCACGCACACGCACACGCACACGCACACACACACACACACACTGATTAATGTGACAGTGATGTTATTTCAGAGTCTGCAACAAAGTTGCCGCAGTTTTGCAAACCTTTAATATGCCAAGAAAAAAAAACACACAAACCTCACAAATGGGTATTTTTAATACGATATTTTCTACCACAGTCACAAACAAGTAATCATCAATTTTACAGTAAGCTGCTTTCCCAAAAGTCTGCAAATGAGTTCCCTGTCATCACAAAAGAATACAGCTGCTGTAGAAACTAGAAATAGCATTGCAAGTGAGGCAATAACAGCTGATTTTTCATGTGTGCATTTATTGAAGTTAGCTAACTCCTCCAATTTGTATCCAGACTCAGTGTGTAGGGGAGGTGTATATACAGTGCATTTGGAATGTATTCAGAACACTTTTCCCACATTTTGTTACGTTTCAGCCTCATTCTAAAATTGATCAAATATCCCCCCCATTAATCTACACACAATACCCCATAATGACAAAGCAAAAACTGGTTTTATACATTTTTGAAAATGTTATTTATAAAAAATTAAACAGAAATACCTTATTTACATAAGTATTCAGACCCTTTGCTATGAGCCTCGAAATTGTGCTCAGGTGCATCCTGTTTCCATTGATCATCCTTGAGATGTTTCTACAACTGGATTGGAGACCACCTGTGGTGAATAGAATTGATTGGACATGATTTGGAAAGGGACACACCTGTCTATATAAGGTCCCACAGTTGACAGTGCATGTCAGAGCAAAAACCAAGCCATGAGGTCAAGGGAATTGTCCGTAGAGCTCCGAGACAGGATTGTGTTGAGGCACAGATCTGGGGAAGGGTACCAAAAAATGTCTGCAGCATTGAAGTTCCCCAAGAACACAGTGGCCTCCATCATTCTTAAATGGAAGTTGTTTGGAACCACCAAGACTCTTCCTAGAGCTGGCCGCCCGGCCAAACTGAGCAATCGGGGGAGAAGGGCGGTGATCAAGAACCCAATGGTGACTCTGACAAAGCTCCAGAGTTCCTCTGTGGAGATGGGAAAACCTTCCAGAAGGACAACCATCTCTGCAGCACTCCACCAATCAGGCCTTTATGGTAGAGTGTCCAGACGGAAACCACTCCTCAGGAAAAGACACATGGCAGCCCGCTTGGAGTTTTCCAAAAGGCACCTAAAGGACTCAGACCAAGAGAAACAAGATTCTTTGGACTGATGAAACCAAGATTGAACTCTTTGGCCTGAATGCCAAGCATCGCATCTGGGGGAAACCTGGCACCATCCTTACGGTGAAGCATGGTGGTGGCAGCGACGCTCCCCATCCGACCTGACAGAGCTTAACAGGATCTGCAGAGAAGAATGGGAGAAACACCCCACATACAGCTGTGCCAAGCTTGTAGCATCACACCCAAGACGACTCACGGCTGTAATCACTGCCAAAGGTGCTTCAACAAAGTACTGAGTTAAAGCGTCTGAATACTTATGTAAATGTGATATCTGTTTTTTTTGTTTGTAAATTTGCAAACATTTTGAAAAACATGTTTTTACTTTGTCATTATGGGGTATTGTGTGTATATTGATGCGGAACATTTGTTTTTAATCCATTTTAGAATAAAGCTGTAACGTCACAAAAAGTGAAAAAAAGTCAAGGGGTCTGAATACTTTCCGAAAGCACTGTATGTAATAGCAATGTTCACAGTGAGGCGTCGAATCAGAGAGGAGGTGAACCAGGGTCTGAGGAGTCTCAACTCACTGTAGGGAACACGTTAATGAATGGAGGATGGAGAAAGCAATCAAAAGAAAGTGTGGAAGAGTGAAACAGCTAAAGAAAATCAGAGAGACTGAGAGAAAGGGAGGGAGCGAGTGAGCAAAAGAAAGAGCGATGACACCAGATTAACGAAGACACATTGAGTGAACAAAATGGCTAGCTTTATTTACATTAAATCCCCAAATACTTATATAATAGTAAGACCTTGGTCCTTAAAATGGTTCGAAAGGAAGTTATTTACAGTAGAAAGAGCCTGGGTAAACAGCCTATGGCTGTTGAGTGTTCCTCCTGCCTTCCTCTAAACGTGTCCTCTGCCTTTAAATATTAACATGGAGGACCGAAAGCAATGTTTTCTAATACTGAGGTTTTCTTAGGGAGAAATGGAGATGTTTTCACCCCAGACATGTTCTATGTCCTGTTTAGAGATGCGAGATGAGGCTGGGCGTCTGGAAGGAATAGGGAACATATGTTGCAGTGTGTGGGTACGTCGCTGCACGCATTTAACCCATTTGTGCCCTTTGTGTTTGGGCACACGTGCTTCTGGAGTGTGTGACGCATGCATGAGTGTGTGCCTGGGACATGGGTATGACGATGGGAGGACACCCTCGCTGGAGAGGAAAAACAAGACCGAGAAAGATAAACTAGAGAGAGAGAGTGGGGAGCCTAATTCCAATCATGGCGTGTGTGTCTGTGCGTACATAGTGCAAGTGTATGCGTTGTGTGTGTGTGTGTGTGTGTGTGTGTGTGTGTGTGTGTGTGTGTGTGTGTGTGTGTGTGTGTGTGTGTGTGTGTGTGTGAGAGAGAGAGATTAATGGACTGCGGGCCGCCCGGTTGCGTCGGGACCCCGCACCGTGAAAGACAACACAGCTAAATGGATTGCACTGAGACGGGCCCAGGGGAGGAGAGGAGGGGGGAATGGCGGGACAGAGGAGAGGACATCTAGACAACAAAGGGGTGTGAGTAATGGAGGTGTATGTATCAGATTAACAGGGAATCATCCAGCCCCCGGGTTAGCTATCGCCAACACTACCTCAGACACACACAGCCCAGAGCCTAGACCCTATAGGCAGAGGCGGAGCTAAAAGGCACCAATGATCGTAAACATACACATGCATTTGTACACAGGGCTTCACAGCCATCTTGGTCACATTAGAGGAATGGGGTTGTGGGAATTGTCAACGTCTGGTCAGACTAATGTGACAAAACGAGGATCAGAACATCAGAGCACCAGCATTATCTAACCCCCAATGCACCTGATGCCATCACTCCCCATTGCAGAATGTGAGTCCCCTGTGACCTATCTGGTGACCTGTATCTTTCTCCATGGAGATGGTAGACCACCAGGTGGTGGTGATAGAAGTGCATATAATTGGGCTGACCCCCAAACCACACTGACCAAGAGAGAGAGAGAGAGAGAGAGAGAGAGAGAGAGAGAGAGAGAGAGAGAGAGAGAGAGAGAGAGAGAGAGAAGCCTAACAGGGCATGAAATGCCTTAGATTGAGAGACAGCGGATTTGTCTATCTCCCTCCCCCAATGAATCTCTCTGAATTTTCCTTTCTCTCTTTCTCGCTCCACTCTCCCAGCTTCTCTAGCGTCCTCCCTTACGGCTCACTAGGCGTTCTCTCTCTTTTACCTGACTGCCTTCCTTCATTGGACAGTCTCTGTCTAACAACTCTCTACGGAGCCACTGAGCTAATGCCTTTGTCACAGTAAGCCTTCAGCCAATACTGTCAACCCAGATAAGTGCAAACTCACATCGGTCTTCAATATCAGGAGTTGATTGTATAAGTGATGTAAGTTCACAAGGTTTACCAGGGAAATCAAACATCTACCAAATGGTCTGAGTGAATATCTAAGGAGAATATCTAGCATCTGCAAAGTGTCTTAAACTGCTGCTGCCTTATACAGGAGATTTAAAGTAGAAATAGAAAGGGGAGACAGGCAACATGAAGAATAGGGGAAAAGACTTCTCTGAATAATGTACTACTTATTATAGGACTGGAAAGTGAAGGAACAGACCCAGTGGATGAGAGGAGAATAGTCCTTCCTCCAATCTGATTGTACTTCCTCTCTTTTCATGACCAACAGCTGCCCAAAGGGACCTACAGTTGAAGTCAGAAGTTTACATCCACTTAGGTTGGAGTCATTAAAACTCGTTTTTCAACCACTCCACAAATTTCTTGTTAACAAATCTTAGTTTTGGCAAGTCGGTTAGGACATCTACTTTGTGCATGACACAAGTCATTTTTCCAACAATTGTTTACAGACAGCTTATTTCACTTATAATTCACTGTATCACAATTCCAGTGGGTCAGAAGTTTACATACACTAAGTTGACTGTGCATTTAAACAGCTCGGAAAATTCCAGAAAATTATGTCATGGCTTTAGAAGCTTCTGATGGGCTAATTGACATCATTTGAGTCAATTGGAGGTGTACCTGTGGATGTATTTCAAGGCCTACTTTCAAACTCAGTGCCTCTTTGCTTGACATCATGGGAAAATCAAAAGAAATCAGCCAAGACCACAACAAGTCTGGTTCATCCTTGGGAGCAATTTCCAAATGCCTGAAGGTACCACGTTCATCTGTACAAACAATAATACGCAAGTATAAACACCATGGGACCACGTAGCCGTCATACCGCTCATGAAGGAGACGCGTTCTGTCTCCTAGAGATGAACGTACTTTGAACGTACTTTGGTGCGAAAAGTGCATATCAATCCCAGAACAACAGGAAAGGACCTTGTGAATATGCTAGAGGAAACAGGTACAAAAGTATCTATATCTACAGAAAAACGAGTCCTATATCGATATAACCTGAAAGGCCGCTCAGCAAGGAAGAAGCCACTGCTCCAAAACCTCTGGTCTGATTAAACAAAAATGTAACTGTTTGGCCATAATGACCATTGTTATGTTTGGAGGAAAAAGGGGAGGCTTGCAAGCCAAAGAACACCATCCCAACAGAAAGCACGGGGGTGGCAGCATCATGTTGTGGGGGTGCTTTGCTGCAGGAAGGACTGGCGCACTTCACAAAATAGATGGCATCATGAGGTAGGAAAATTATGTGGATATATTGAAGCAACATCTCAAGACATCAGTCAGGAAGTTAAAGCTTAGTTGCAAATGGGTCTTCCAAATGAACAATGACCCCAAGCATACTTCCAAAGTTCTGGCAAAAATGGCTTAAGGACAACAAAGTCAAGGAATTGGAGTGGCCATCACAAAGCCCGGACCTCAATCCCATAGAAAATTTGTGGGCAGAACTGAAAAAGCGTGTGCGAGCAAGGAGGCCTACAAACCTGACTCAGTTACACCAGCTCTGTCAGGAAGAACGGGTCAAAATTCACCCAACGTATTGTGGTAAGCTTGTGGAAGGCTACCCGAAACGTTTGACCCAAGTTAAACAATTTAAAGGCAATGCTACCAATTACTAATTGAGTGTATGTAAACTTCCGACCCACTGGGAATGTGATGAAATAAATAAAAGCTGAAATAAATCCTTCTCTCTACTATTATTCCGACATTTCATATTCTTAAAATAAAGTGGTGATCCTAACTGACCTAAGACAGGGAATTTTTACTAGGATTAAATGTCAGGATTTGTGAAAAACTGAGTTTAAATGTATTTGGCTATGGTGTATGTAAACTTCCGACTTCAACTGTATAAAGTGTCGTGTCTTTGGGGTACCATTAAACGGGAGACATGTTTATCAAATAACTCCCTGTAATTATTATCACGCGATTAAACTGATTAATCGTTTAATTGTAATTAACTAGGAGATCGGGGCACCAAGGAAAATATTCAGATTACAAAGTTATCATTTTCCTAATATAACTTTCCTATATTATAACACTATATATTATATTATATTATAGTATAGGCCGATTATCTTCTGGTTTAAATGGTGTATTTTACCTCGCGTCCAGTCTCATTCCAAACATCGTAAATTGTTGTATCTGCACGAATCCAGCCTTTACTAAAGTCACCCATACATCAATTGTCTTAAAATAATTTATTTACTAAACTAAGTAATTCACAGAAAGCATACAAACAGTAATTATCGTCACAAAGAAATGGTAGAGTAATGTGCTCTAGTGGGCTAAACAGGCATGGCGGCCTGTTAAACAAAGGGTCATAAAGGGCAACTGAGGAGGCACACAGAGTTGATAAATATTAACAATTGATATGCTAATCCTTTGTACATGAACGCTCACTCATTCTGGAACAATTGCAATCAATATATATTTACGCTCAGCGTGTCGTCGGGATCCTTGTTGGAGAGTCGTTCTGTTGGAGAGTTCTCTCTCTCTCGGTTAGAATGGATCTTTCAAAGAGACATTCATTAATGTCGTTATAGATGGATGTTTCGTTGGTCTTCGCGTTCAATGATATAATTTACTTAGCTGCAGACTAATAATATCAAAGACTTGTTCTTATTCTGTCGGTCTCGATAGTCTAAAAGTTTAACCATGTGGTATAGTTAACTTTCAGTAGAGGAATTGGGGGTCAGAACAGGCTTGTCACATGACACCTGGTCCTGTCTGTGTCCCTGGGGGCGTGCCGATGACTGAGTTAAGCTTGGTACAGAAATACAATTCTATCACATTAACATCAGTACATAGCATCTCAATGTACTACAAATAGCTTTATCCTTATTAATACATTTTATACCACCATTTGGATGCAAGTCCCATAGCTGAGGCTATTATATAAACAGTTTTATGGCAATATGACTATATTGTCTCTTCTGAGTATCACAAAATTGTACCAAGCGGACCAGTTCGTAGCTGGATTCTTCACCAATCTTTTATACCTTCTCCAGAACATAAATGTCGTTCGGTTCCCCAATTCTGTGAGTTGGAAGAATTTCCTGTGTCTCTCTATGGGCCATGTGGCAGGAGATTCTCCTCTTAGAATTTTAACACCCCTTCACACAGGGCCTGGGTGGGGGGAGGTAGGTTGGGGGATGGTGCAAGGGGGAGGGGGTCAACTGTCCTCCCTGTACTCAAAGAGGGCAACGTCATGACAAAAGCCTTCTTTTCACAGATTGAACCACATGCAGTATGCGTTACAAAACACTGAGTTACAAGACAAAATATGTAGGCATCAACAACCATGTAATATGTATATAGTATTTAGGTGGGCTACCATGGAGACACAACTATGTCTCAACTGTCTAATATGAGATTTCATTTAGAGTGGGGTTATGATGCAGTGTTGTCATCTAATATAAAGACCTCACCCTTTTTCCTCCATACCCAGACACTTATACACTACATGACCAAAAGTATGTGGACACCTGCTTGTCGAACATCTCATTCCAAAATCATGGGCATTAATATGGAGTTGCTATAACAGCCTTCACACTTCTGAGAAGGCTTTCCACTAGATGTTGGAACATTGCTGCGGAGACTTGCTTTTATTCAGCCACAATAGCATTAGTGAGGTCGGGCACCGATGTTGGACGATTATGCCTGGCTCGCAGTCGGCGTTCCAATTCATCCCAAAGGTATTAGATGGGGTTGAGGTCAAGGCTCTGTGCAGGCCAGTCATTGTCTTCCACACCAATCTCAGCAAACCATTTCTGTATGGACCTCGCTTTGTGCATAGGGGCATTGTCATGCTGAAGCAGGAAAGGGCCTTCCCCGAACAGTTGCCACAAAGTTGGAAGTACAGAATTGTCTAGAATGTCATTGTATGCTGTAACGTTAAGATTTCCCCGGGTCTAGCCCGAACCATGAAAAACAGCCCCAGACCATTATTCCTCCTCCACCAAACTTTACAATTGGCACATGGCATTGGGGCAGGTAGCGTTCTCCTGGCATCTGCCAAACCTAGATTAGTCTGTCGGACTGCCAGATGGTGAAGCATGATTCATCACTCCAGAGAACGCATTTCCACTGCTCCAGAGTCCAATGGCGGGAGTTTACACCACTCCACCCGACGCTTGGCAATGCACATGGTGATTTTAGGCTTATGTGCAGCTGATCGGCCCTGGAAACC
This sequence comes from Salmo trutta, assembly GCF_901001165.1. NCBI lineage: Eukaryota > Metazoa > Chordata > Actinopteri > Salmoniformes > Salmonidae > Salmo > Salmo trutta. Next base: position 14,707,338 of record NC_042994.1, read on the forward strand.
ATTTCACGAAGCTCCCGACGAACAGTTGTTGTGCTGACGTTGCTTCCAGAGGCAGTTTGGAACTCAGTAGTGAGTGTTGCAACCGAAGACAGACAATTTTTCAGCACTCGACGGACAGCACTCGACGGTCCCGTTCTGTGAGATTGTGTGGCCTACCACTTCACGGCTGAGTGGTTATTGCTCCTAGACGTTTCCACTTCACAATAACACCACTTATCGTTGACCAGGCCAGAATAAAAAGAAACATAAAAAGAAACATTCACAGTAAAACTTCAAATAATATTTTTGCAGGAATCTCCTTGCGAATGATTTTGCCGAAGATTGTATCTCAGCAGGGCAGAAATTTGCCGAACTGACATGTTGGAAAGGTGGCATCATATGACGGTGCTTCGTTGAAAGTCACTGAGCTCTTCAGTAAGGCCGTTCTACTGTCAATGTTTGCCTGTGTGCTCGATTTTATACACCTGTCAGCAAAAGGTATGTCTGAAATAGCCGAATCCACAAATTTGAAGTGGATTGTATATATGTAAATAAGGTGTATAAGATGGATAGCAGTCCTCTCCAGTAGTGCTGGTAATACAATAACAGGTTAACAAGCTAACAGTGAAACGCTTACTTACTTCCTAACGATGCAGAGAGAAAAATAAAAAAATAATAACTCGAGGAATAAATACACAATGAGTGATGATAACTTGGCTATATACACGGGGTACCAGTACGGAGTTGATGTGCAGGGGTATGAGGTAATTGAGCTAGATATGTACATATAGGTAGAGGTACAGTGACTCGGCAACAGGATAGATAATAAACAGTAGCAGCAGTGTATGTGATGAGTCAAAGAGTTGGTGCAAAAAGGGGTCAAATGCAGATAGACCGGGTAGCTATTTAGCAGTCTAATGGTTCCAAACTTGCCGTGCGGTAGCAGAGAGGACAGTCTATGACTTGGGTGGCTGGAGTCTTTGACAGTTGTTGTTGTAATACACCTGGGCTGTGGTCTATCTAATTGTCTGTAAATTAGCCATCATCTCCATTATGCAATTCTGTTATAGGCCCATAGAGGAGAATGCAGACTCAGCAGAATACACAGGCATGGGCTATATTCAATGCGTATGTGTGTGTGTATATGTGGGTGTGTGTGTGTGTACAGTAGCTACCACAACCAGAATAATGGATATTAGTAGAAGACTGGACCCTGCTGTGATTCCACATTCATAGCTGTAACAATACAATGGACAACAGATAGGATTATATGAGGTTTCTTTGTTCACAGTAAATACAATCAAAACCCACACACTGAATCATTGTTATAGTACCTCTCCCTCTCCTCCCTATAGGCTCTCCCTTCCACTCATTCATCTATCAATCCTAATAGAATCATCTATCCATCCATCTACCTCATTGACAGACAGGAGCCATGGGGATCTGGCAAACCTTCAAGCCTTCTTTGTGTGGGCTGTTATCCTATATAGTGTACATTGTTGAACTGAGCTGATTTCAAAACCAGATGATGTGCTCAATGTAATAGAATCAAATCTGTTAAATCTGTATCTGAAAGGCAAATTATTTAGCGAGTATTCCGTCTGCCTCGTTGTTTTCTCTGCCACGTTTGATTACTGACAAAAGCGCTGATTGCAATTTGTCAGCAGAAAACAGAGAGATATGAGCGAAACAAACATTTCAGACGAGCTTCTATGATAAGTGGCTTCGGTTTTCTTCTGAGATAAAAGAAAAATAAATAAACAAGAAAAGCTGTTGAAAACAATGCCTTGGGATGTTTGTGACTTGGCGGCGAAACGAAACATTTTTCATGACGTCGTGTCGCACTTGGCTGCCAACAAAAATCTATACTTACTCTTCAAACAGAAAGTCTGCCATCTTTAAGTGGCACGCTTGTCTGTGTCCTCACTTAGGCAGAGAGAGCTACAGCAAACATGTAAAGGGGGAAACAACACCTTTAAATGAACCCATATTAATAAATGACGACCCTTCACGCTCTCTTGTGCTGACATCGCGAGAGCGTTATCTTCTTCTTCGTAATATCAACCTCTTGTATGTCCCTATTCTTTTGTCCAGTGATGTGTTAACCAAAAAATGATCGATAGAACAATTTCTGTTTATCAAAGCCAATCTAAAGACAGACCGATAGAGGGGGAATAACAAAAATAATTGCGTTTCCTCCAGTGACAGCTAAATTGCTTGTAATATCACATCTGTCAATTCCAAAAGGCCAATGTTCTTTGTCCTGTTGAAAGCAGGGGGTCATGGGAAATAGGGGGTAGCTGCAGAGTTTCAAGACAACAATGGTGAGCTGGGTTACAGCAAACAACCTTGTTCGATCGCACTTGAGGCGAGAGAGGTGGAGAATGTAACGAAAGATAGAGACAGAGAGAGAAAGACAGAGAGAGAGAGATAGAGGTGTAAACAGAGACAGAGAGAAGACAATATATGAAAGAGAGAACAAAAGAGACAGACGAAGAGGAGAGGAGAAGAGAAGAGGAGGATATACAAGGAGGTAGAGAGAGAAACAAAGGGAAGGTTTGGAAAGGAGAAGTAGAGAAAGAGACAGACAGAGAGTGGGATTTAGTGGAACACTTCACTTAGTCAGAAGCTCACAAAACAGTAGAATTGGCTAAGCCAACAAACCATGACTCAGCTCCAAACATCTCCTTATATCAAAGAAGCTGAAAAAAAATTACTCCAAAATTACTCCAAGACAACTCAATCCCCAGCACAGGTTTGACGGCCAACCACACTACCCAATCCATCTCCATATGACTAACCCTGGCAGGCGGTGTTTGACTATCTCTTGTGATTTACAGTCTCTAGCCCTGCTTTTAGTAGCCAAACACTGGACACCGGCCCCGGAGTGTCTTAACCAATGAGACAGATTTATGTCTGGTCCGCCCGGAGACCGCACAGTGACGGCAACTACTGTATCCGTCAGCACAAAAAGGGGATATGTGAAGAGGTGCTGGCTGGATGAAGGGAGTGGAAATAGACACAACATTGCACCATTGACTGGAGAGGAGGTCGATGACGATCGATGGGGTCACTAAATAACTCAATAAGAAGACTGCAGGGCTGTGTCCCAATCCAAAGGCAGCTAGCTGCCTGCTGCCTACCTGCCTCCAAAGACAACTAACTTAGTAGGTAGCACTTTCCCAGTAGGTACTGTAACTGCCAATCTGGACGGGATTCGGAAGGCAGCATCATGTGACAACGCATTTGCATTCCACCGAGCGCGAGACGTTTGCTAGCAATTCAGTGTACAACCATCCCAAAATGGAAATATCTGACACGAATAACAAGTAAACAAGTAACAGAATCAATCTCCTAAGTACCTGTCCATGAGTTAAGTTGACATCGAATAACTATCCTGCGGTATAGGGTTCTCTTCTTATGTATTGCTCGGTCTGTAGCTCCATCTTTGTGGACAGCAAGCAAGCTTGAATGCATGATACAGGATACGGTTTTTTGAGATAGCTAAATAAGACATTTTACTGACTGTTTAAGATTGATTTAAATAGCAAGAATAGTGGTGTTTCGCTGTGAAACTAATATTGCATTACAGCAGCTAAAGTTCATTCTATGAGTAGGCTTATGTTGTGATTAATTCATACAACTAGCACACCTGCGCATTTTATTAAAAGACACTGATGTTCAGGATAACATGGTTTTATATTAGTTGATAACTATTATTGAAAGGTGTTATGATGCAATCTAACTAGATAAGAGTGCCTTGGCTACTTCATCCTAATGTAAGCTAAATGCATTGGATACAAATACTGCCATGATAAACGATAACATGTCCAATGTAATTATAGAAATGCATATCAAACTGGAATATATATTCAATGAAATGAATACAGCATTGCTATATTCTTGATGTCTTTCTCTCTCCTTGCAAGGGATTAGACAGATGAACAACAAGCACCTGATGCCCAAGCCTCAAACCAGAAACATGTGGAGACATCAACTTGTCATTTTGAATAAATGTTTAACATTTGTATAGTTTTTTCTGTATCTGTGCATTAGTCCTTAAAGCACAGTCCATTCTACAAAATAGGTCATTCCCAAGTGAGGGAAATCTCAAGGAGATTAGCCTCCAACATTCATAAACTCATAAATTCATAAATTCATAAACTGTTCTTTACACGAGGGCAAATTTAGTCATTGTCACGACTTCCGCCGAAGTCAGTCCCTCTCCTTGTTCGGGCAGCGTTCGGCGGTCGACGTCACCGGCCTTCTAGCCATCACCAATCCACTTTTCATTTTCCATTTGTTTTGTCTTTGTCTTACACACCTGGTTTCAATCCCCCAATTACTTGTTCATTATTTAACCCTCTGTTCCCCCATGTTTGTTTGTGAGTAATTGTTTTTTGTATTGCGGTCTGTATAGTCATTTTATACACAGGACAGGACTTTACTAATACTTAATTTCAACTAATTGTGGTCTAAATTTGATATTTACCCACAGTGCAATCCCGTGGGACAGAAAATTAGATATTTTAGAATGAGATTCATAGGTTACAATGTCCTGAGAAGTCTGCATGATAAACAATAACATGGGTGAATCTATTTCTATCTAACATTGTGACGTTGCACACTCCTTAATAAAATCCTGGGATATGGTGATTATTCTGGTGGCTGGGAGGTTCCCAACAAATTCTTTACATCTGCAGGGTGTCAGGGTGAGAGCTGGAACAAGCAGAGACAAGGGGGGAGAAATTAACCTCACTGCTCAAATGTCAGTGCTCAAAGTCACCGAAGCCACAACTACCTTTATTAATGTGTAATCATTTTGTTAACAGTTTTGCATATCCGTTTTTATATTGATCAGTTGTTTACAGTAAGAGTAGAATAACTTAGCCTCTAATTTTAACTAGTAACAACAAACCCAATTGTGCAACACAATAGGGGAAGGGAAAGTGACAGGGGAATGTTAGCTAACGTTGATGTTACGTAAACAGACACTACATGCAGCTAGCTAAACAGACTCATCAACAGAATGCACAAATAACTTGGCTGGCTAGCAGGTATAGAACGAACAGAACACAGCTGGTTGCATTTCCTACATTTTTCATCAGATGTTGTACAAAAACGTAACATGTCTGACGTCCAAACAGGTTGGGCAGAACTGTTTTCTCCTGCCAAGCCAATGCAATGGAGTAATACGCGATCAGGTGCCCACTTTAGTCTCCAAAAACACATTTGCTAGAGTACATGTTTTTAGCTGGCTAGCAAGTTCACCAATTCATTGATTTAAAAACTGTCTGGGGCTTCACAATTGACACATGGTTGAATCTACAATTAGGCCTAGTTAGTTTAGTTTGCATCTCTAAACAGCCGATAATCAGGACGAGAACTTCTACTAATGTTAGCTAGCTATCACGTATGACGTGTTAGCTAGCTAGCTAGCTTGGCAACGGGCTGATAAACAACAGTTACTCAACATTTGAAATGAAAATTCATGTGAAAGTAATTTGTTGAATATCATTTTGTGAATAAATAAATGTTATACTTACATTTCGCCAAGTTATTCCTTATTCTTCTGGAACGTCTTCTCCCAAGCGGGGACTTGTGTCCACCATTCATTTAATTTAAATTTCGGTGCGCTGAAAGGGGTTATGGGATAACCTCCCCAGCGATGGACACATGGGATGCTGCCTTCAAAATCGCCCAATGAAAGCACCTTAGAAAGCAGCATTTGAAGGTACCTTTGGATTGGGACATACCAATTTTGACATCCTGCTTAGAAAGCTGCCTCAAAAGGCAGCATCCTTGTCGATTGGGACACAGCCCAGGTCTGAGGTTCTGATGGGCTGAAGTATTGGGTTAACTGGGGTGGTAGAGTAGGTACAGTTGAAGTCGGAAGTTTACATACATCTTAGCCAAATACATTTAAACTCAGTTTTTCACAATTCCTGAGATTTAATCCTAGTAAAAATTCCCTGTCTTAGGTCAATTAGGATCACCACTTTATTTTAAGAATGTGAAATATCAGAAAAATAGTAGAGAGAATGATTTATTTCAGCTTTTATTTCTTTCATCACATTCCCAGTGGGTCGGAAGTTTACATACACTCAAATAGTATTTGGTAGCATTGCCTTTAAATTGTTTAACTTGGGTCAAGCCTTCCACAAGCTTTCCACAATAAGTTGGGTGAATTTTGGTCCATTCCTCCTGACAGAGCTGGTGTAACTGAGGCAGGTTTGTAGGCCTCCTTGCTCACACACGCTTTTTCAGTTCTGCCCACAAATTATCTATATGATTGAGGTCAGGGCTTTGTGATGGCCACTCCAATACCTTGACTTTTAAGCCATTTTGCCACAACTTTGCTTGCAAGTATGCTTGGGGTCAATGTCCATTTGGAAGACCCATTTGCGACCAAGCTTTTAACATCCTGACTGATCTCTTGTGATGTTGTTTCAATATATCCACATAATTTTCCTACCTCATGATGCCATCTATTTTGTGAAGTGCAGCAAAGCACCCCCACAACATGATGCTGCCACCCCCGTGCTTCACGGTTGGGATGGTGTTCTTTGGCTTGAAAGCATCCCCATTTTTCCTCCAAACATAACGATGGTCATCATGGCCAAACAGTTCTATTTTTGTTTAATCAGACCAGAGGACATTTCTCCAAATAGTACAATCTTTGTCCCCATGTGCAGTTGCAAACCGTAGTCTGGCTTTTTTATGGCTGTTTCGGAGCAGTGGCTTCTTCCTTGCTGAGCGGCCTTTCAGGTTATGTCGATAAAGGACTCGTTTTACTGTGGATTTAGATACTTTTGTACCTGTTTCCTTCAGCATCTTCACGAGGTCCTTTGCTGTTGTTCTGGGATTGATTTGCACTTTTCGCACCAAAGTACGTTCATCTCAAGTAGACAAAACGCGTCTCCTTCCTGAGTGGTATGATGGCTGCGTGGTCCCATGGTGTTTATACTTGTGTACTACTGTTTGTACAGATGAACGTGGTACCTTCAGGTGTTTGGAAATTGATCCCAAGGATGAACCAGACTTGTGGAGGTCTACAATAATTTTTTGGAGGTCTTGGCTGATTTCTTTTGATTTTCCCATGATGTCAAGCAAAGAGACACTGAGTTTGAAGGTATGACTTGAAATACATCCACTCCGATTGACTCAAATGATGTCAATTAGCCTATCAGAAGCTTCTAAAGCCATGCCATAATTTTCTGGAATTTTCCAAGCTGTTTAAAGGCACAGTCAACTTAGTGTATGTACACTTCTGACTAACTGGAATTGTGATACAGTGAATTATAAGTGAAATAATCTGTCTGTAAACAATTGTTGGAAAAATTACTTGTGTCATGCACAAAGTAGATATCCTAACCGACTTGCCAAAACTATAGTTTGTTAACAAGAAATTTGTGGAGTGGTTGAAAAACTAGTTTTAATGACTCCAACCTAAATGTATGTAAACTTCTGACTTCAACTGTATATTGATGCGGTTAAAAAGATATTAACTGTTTAAGAGGGAATAGTGGCCCAGTGATAATATCACTTGCTCTCTACCTAAAAATTGGTCTTTTATCTAAAGTACATTGCCTATAGAAAGTCTACAACCCTTTTAAATGTTTTCACATTTTGCTGTGTTAAAATGTAATCTAAAAAGTGATTCAATTATATTTTGGATCCTACAGATCTACACGACCTACTCCACATTTTCAAAGGGAAAGAAAGTTATAGAAAACTTTTCTGACAGGGATTGGGGAGTTTGTTAGGATCAAGAGAAATATGAAAGGAGCAAAGCCCAGGTAAAAAAGTTTGAGTAAAACCCACCTCAGTCTTCTGATAACCTAACCCTGGGATAGGGTTGTATTTTTCTGTGTGACAATTACACAAATGTTTATGCAAAAGACACACCCAATTGGCATTCCAAGAGCTGTTGAGTGTTCCTGAGTGGCCTAGTCTCAGTCCTGACTTAAATCTGCTTAAAAAAAATCTGAGACAAGGTTTAAATATCACTGTCCATCAATGATCCCCAAACAAATTTGCTGAGCCTGAGCAATTTTGACAAAAACAATGCATATATTTTGCCCTACGAGTTGTGCAAAGATGGTTGATCCTTAATGAAAGTATTAACTCAATGGGGTAGAGACTTATCCAATTATGATATTTCAGTTTTTGTTTTAGTTGGACAATTTTCACTTTGAAAATGTATTTGAATCAATTTTTAGATCAAATTTTAAGGCAGCAAAATGTGAAAGTTCAAGGGCGTGCAGACCTTCTATAGCCACTGTAAGTGTTCCCATTGTAATTCTATGGATCAACATGAGGGATAAGTCAAAGTGATGAAATGGACAGCAATCAAATACAAACGAGCACCGTCTGTCCATTGATCACAAAGCGCCTTTTAACACCATCACCTTGGAGGATCTGTAAGTCGCTTTGGATAAAAGCACATGCTAATTGCCATACTGTGTGTATTGGCCAATAGCTGACTAAACAAAATGGCTGTGGTCAGATCAATGAAAACGCTTCCAATCCACCAAACACTAAAACACCCAAACAAATTCAATCAATCAAAAGATGATCAAATCAAGATACAGCCAAAACACAGTTTCCCATTAACATCATTGTAACATTATAACATGCTGACTCACCCCTGCAGTTCCTTAACAGACATGGAGATCTTGAGGTTGTGTCCCAGGACGTGGAGGGCTGTGAGGATGTCGGCCCACTGGACCATCTCCCCCAGGGGACCTCCCTTCAGGACCTTGGGGCTGAACACGTCCCCTGACTCCTCTGTCAAGAAGCCCACGTGCACCAGGATCTGGGGGAAAATATAAATGTTTATTTATATACTATTTTTACATCACTACTTTAAATAAAACAGAAGAATAAAACCTGAGATAATACATAAAGATAATGAATAAAAAATGTGTGTCAGAGAGATCAGCGGTGAAGTCGACATGTTACAGACGTTTGATTGTGATGGCTCAGTTGGAGAAGTTCTATAATGGTACACAATGTACACGTCTGAACATCTGCATGCATTACATATCATCACGTTGCCCATCATTAACGGAGCTTAAGTTCCCATCAGAAGTCAAACATCCAACTTCAGCTATAATGCATGGTTTTATAAGTATCAGACATGAACACGTGTTCAATCTTCACAGTGTACTAGACGTAGCCAGTCAGTCATTGCTGGCATACACAGAACAGACACTGAACGCTAGCATACACAGAACAGACACTGAATGCTAGCATACACAGAACAGACACTAAACATCTGCATACATTAGATCAGTGTTCCCCAACTTCTCGAGTACCCCCAATAGCACACATTGTTGTTGTAGCCCAGACAAGCACACCTGATTCAACTTTTCAACTAGTCATCAAGCCCGCAATGAGTTGAATCAGGTGAGCTTGTCTGGGGTTACAACAAACGTGTACTTTGGTTACTTGAGAGAGAGCTTTAGTGATCAGCCATCCAACTAGCCTTAATAATACATTTGACATGGTTCTCTAAGTACCAGACATGAACCCATGTTCATCCTCCAAGCAATTTTGAATATGGGAGGGGAATAAAGATGGCAGCCCCCAGGTACTTACCACAAATGCCTTGTTCGCTAATTTGAATTGAATTTGAATTGACCACACTTCACAGGAAGCAGAATTTGAATTGAATTTGAATTGACTATACCCCACAGGAAGCAGAATTTGAATGGAATTGGAATATAAGTTTTATTCAATGAAATTCAAATAGTTTTTGGCTATTCAAATGGATATTATATATGTGAACACAACACTATACAATGTTAATTTTGACATCATGTATTGTAACCAACACTATGTTAAACATATGATTGAAATATTCCAAGATAATTTTGTAGGTTGTCTATAATAATTCATACCTCACTAACATGTTATAAAAAAAACGAGTCAGAAGAATTTCCCAGAATGCATTAGATAAAACCAAACACTCCAGAATGGAAGGGAACAACCTAACATCTCATGACAAAAATTGTTATAATAAAATACATCTATGAGTGATAATCTATTTGATATTTTAAATAGTATCTGTATTTATTAAGTATTAATTGACATATTCTTTGGGTAAACATGTGTCAAAGGAATTCCTTTTCATGTTTCATTTTTTCTGTTGAATTTCTTTGAATAGCTTTGAATTAAATTCAACTTCCTTTCATTCAAATAGAATATCAAATCTGTTTTCGGTGTGGTGTGTCCAATTTAAATACAAATTTCAATTTCAATTCACAGGTTGAATTGAATGAAATGAACCCCAACCCTGCCTCCTAGTGTATTAGAAATCAAGAAATCATTTATATCAGTTCAGAATCCAACTGTAGCTGTAATAATAGAGTAATTAGCATCAGACACACAAGAGCACATGTTCATCCTTAACCTAGCAAATATTTTCCCTGGAATTTCTATAGTGTTCATTAGACAATGGACATCTGCCTACATTACTGTTACTCATACATCCGACTCTCACTGTAATAATACACTATGGTATCAGAGACAGAATACATCCCTGCTGTGTATTTGACAGAGGCTTGCATTCCAAATGGCTCCCTATTCCCTGCATAGTGCACTACTTTTGACCAGAGCCCTATGGGCCCTGGTTAAAAGTAGTGCACTATGTAGGGAATAGCGCACCATTTGGGATGCATCCCGGAGTCAGTCATGTCAGAGAGGTGCTGTGCAGAGTAATTCTGACGAGCTAACACAGCATGAAAAGCCCTTCTGCCCCAGATAGACATACTGAGACAAACTTTCACTGGCTTTTACATAATGAGCTTATGAGAGTGGTGAGTTTGTGTGTATGTGAGTTTGTATGTGTGTGTATGTGGTGTGAGAGAGTGTGTGTGTATATGTGAAACAGAGTGGTTGTGTGTGTGAGTGTGTATGTGCATGTATGTGTGTATGTGTATGTGTGAGAGCGAGAGTGTGTGTGTGTGTGTGTGTGTGTGTGTGTGAGAAAGATAGTGTGTGTGTGTGAGAAAGATAGTGTGTGTGTGAGAGTGTGCGTGTATATGTGGTGTGAGAGAGTGTGTGTGTATATGTGAGAGTGGGTGTGTGAGTGTGTATGTGCTTGTATGTGTGTATGTGTGAGAGCGAGAATGTGTGTGTGTGTGTGAGAAAGAGAGTGTGTGTGTGATTAACAGCCCTTTCTCCACGCAGCGGGGCACACCTCATTAAGTTCCTGGAGGCTGTTTTACCCTCGCCTCTCTCCCTCCTCTCTCTCTCTCTCTCTCTCTCTCTCTCTCTCTCTCTCCTCTCTCATCTCTCTCTCTCTCTCTCGCTCCCCCCCTCTCCCTCCTTTCTCTCTCTCCTCTGCTACCCCTCTTTCCCTCCTCTCATCCTCCCTTTTCCTCTCTCTCTGTCCTGTGTGTGTGTTGCCTGAGTCACTGTCTAATCATGTGCTAAAAGTCACATAGTCAGTCAGCGGCTGGCAGGATGCTAAACAACAACACTGGCACATACCACCACCTCCTCCTCCTCCTCCTCTTCTAGCCATCTCCCGTCAGATTGTATGAGCGCCAGAACGGAGGGAACGAAATTCAAAAGAGTGGAATTAATGATCCTGATGAGATTGATTTGTCTCATTAATAAGAAAACGATTTCACAGTCCTGGTCGCCCAGGTCGAATTAAAAAGTAGTCTGTTATTAAAAAGTAATTAGGATGAAAACAAGAATACACAACGGCCATCAAAGACAGGACATGGAAATAGATTCTGAAATAGACACACAGTAAAACACAGACCCAGAGAAACATCCCTGCCATAGACAAACTTCAAAACCAGCTTATACCAGTTCTCCATGTCTCATCTCTGCTGACTTCTAAGCCCCTATATGTGTGTGTGTGTGTGTGTGTGTGTGTGCGTGTCGAGAGAGTGTCTATGGGATGCATAGCGAATCGAGCGCCAGCGAAAACGCGACTGGTATGAAATTAAATATCACCCTGATTTAATAAGCTTCCTATATTAAACGTGTGCTTCATAAAAAAGTTAAGTGCAATTAAATTACAGTTTGGGTGGCAGATGGCAGAAGGCTTCGGCCCCGAGAATGCCTTTGGCCAAAATTGGGGATATCACGCAGATCTGGCAACCACGCACTAATGCAGAAACACTAGTGTGGAGGGAGGAATTTCACAGTTCACACGCTGGCAACAGCACTCTATTGCTGAGTGAGGAGCCTATTGGGTTGGCTCTGGTAGTGCTGGTGTGGTACTGTAGAAAAACGGGATTTGACTTTTGGCTAATGGGTAGCGTTCATCTCAATTTGCCAAAGTTAGTTCCCCTCCACTGAAGTAAAAATGGGAGGCAGCTTCATGAAACATACTGGAATGACGTTGGAAACGGAACCTTGATATTTAACCTTGAATTCGGTTTTCTGTTGAAAGGGGAGTCTGCAGTGATTCTCGACGGTTGTATGTTCGTGTAGTAACGCCTCGATCCCACCGACAGCGTCGTTGCGTTTTTGGTACACCAGAAGTACATTCATTTCCAATGGAACGCTGCGTTTGCCTTGCAGCATTGATCCGAAATTACACCATTGACACCTATAGACAGCTGCACGCATACACACACAGAGACACAGTTATCTCACCCCTGTTACCCTCCTAAGGAGTCTGAACATGCATATGGAGGTATCTGTTTATACAGTGGACTTCTGCCACTCACAGAGGGTCTGTGTTTGTGGGCACACGTATGTGTGAACATTTGTGCGTCCCTTTGCGTCTGTGTCTCACACTAACAGCAAAAAGAACCCAAGGAACGAAGCAGGAAGAACACTCTCGACACCCGGAAACCACAATGGATCCAGAGGCAAAGACATCTACGAGACAGACGGTGAAAGAACAGAGAATACCTCGTCTTCAACTCATCTACCTGCTTCCCTGTGCCCTTACACACCATCTTACCACCTACACACACTGCTACACCTTCTATGGTGTTAAATCAACTCCCCCCCATCTTGCACTCTCAGTGCGACTGCTACAATATAATTGGCATAGTCTCTAATAGGGATAAAGTGACTGTAGGAATGGCAAAGAGAATGTCTATTGCTGATAGGAACTTTGGAGTGAGATTGAACATGCACGCACGCGCACGTGCACGCACGCACACACACACACACACACACACACACACACACACACACACACACACACACACACAGTATTGTACAGCTAACCTTGTGGGGACATAGAATTCAGTCCCATTCAAAATCCTATTTTCCTTAACCCCTAACCCTAAACCTAACCCCAACCTGTACTCTTACCCTTGCCCTAACCCTAAACCTAACCCCAACCTGTACTCTTACCCTTGCCCTAACCCTAAACCTAACCCCAACCTGTACTCTTACCCTTGCCCTAACCCTAACCTAACCCCAACCTGTACTCTTACCCTTGCCCTAACCCTAAACCTAACCCCAACCTGTACTCTTACCCTTGCCCTAACCCTAAACCTAACCCCAACCTGTACTCTTACCCTTGCCCTAACCCTAAACCTAACCCCAACCTGTACTCTTACCCTTGCCCTAACCCTAACCTAACCCCAACCTGTACTCTTACCCTTGCCCTAACCCTAACCTAACCCCAACCTGTACTCTTACCCTTGCCCTAACCCTAACCTTAGGGGAGCGGAGTGGTGGAGTGGAGCGCAGTATGAGGAAGATCTGTGAAGCTGCAGAGGGAGGAAATAGGGGAACAGCACCTGCTCTGTGGCCGATGTATATCGCTGACAAGTCGGTGACCATGATGTGTGTGTGTGTGTATGGGTACGTGTGTGTCAAATGAAGTGTGTGTCGCAGTGTGTGAGGGCCTAAACTAATGGAGGTGTTGAAAGTGTGTGTGTCAATGTGTCAGTGTGTGAGTCTAAACTTTGTGTTTTATGTGTGTGTGTGTGTGTGTGTGTGTGTGTGTGTGTGTGTGTGTGTGTGTGTGTGTGTGTGTGTGTGTGTGAGTGAGTGAGTCTAAACTTTGTGTTTTACGTGTGTGAGTGAGTGTGTGAGTGAGTCTAAACCTTGTGTTTTACGTGTGTGAGTGAGTGTGTGAGTGAGTGAGTCTAAACCTTGTGTTTTACGTGTGTGAGTGTGTGAGTGAGTGAGTCTAAACTTTGTGTTTTACGTGTGTGAGTGAGTGTGTGAGTGAGTGAGTCTAAACCTTGTGTTTTACGTGTGTGAGTGAGTGTGTGAGTGAGTGAGTCTAAACCTTGTGTTTTACGTGTGTGAGTGAGTGTGTGAGTGAGTGAGTCTAAACTTTGTGTTTTACGTGTGTGTGAGTGAGTGAGTCTAAACCTTGTGTTTTACGTGTGTGTGAGTGAGTGAGTGTGGTAGATCTGGAAATGACACTCCAGTGAAGAGGTCTCTATAATACTGTGTGTCTCCAGTGCTCAGCTCCACTCATCGCTAACGCGCTAACCCCAGCAGAATACTAATGTTTAACCTGGTGGTGGGTAGGGAGGTGTGTGCGCTTGCGTGCCTGTGCGAGTGCGTATGTGTGTGTGTTCGGGCATCTGTTGCGCTCTAACAAACCTGCGTGCCCACACACTGCCCGTCCACCAGCCAGTCCGAAGGGCACAGATGTCTGAGTGAGGGGGTTGGGGGGTGAGGGTGGCACACAAGCTGGCACTGCCAACTACAGCCTCTACCCTCCCCTTTACCCCCGTCCCGTCACGGCTGCATACTGTATCTTACCCGCTACTGTAGGTTGGAGGTCAGTCTACTCTCTAAGGAACACCAAGAGTGATGGGGTCATCACACATACACACACACACACACACACACACACACCACACACACACACACACACACACACACACACACACACACACACACACACACACACACACACACACACACACACACACCATATAATGGGTGTTTAAGTGCTAGGATTGTTTTGTAAAGTACAGCATACTCTGTGAACACTGCTCATCAAACAGCCTGGAATTGAAGGGAGAAATGCAGTTCATGCTGGTCTCCCATAGCTCTCCTATACGCTCTTAGAAAAAGGGTGCCAAAAGGCTTCTTCGGCTGTCCCTATAGGAGAACCCTTTTTGGTTCCAGGTAGAACACTTTTTGGTTGCAGGTAGAACCCTCGTTGGAAGGGGTTCTATATGGAACCCAAAACGGTTCTACTTGGAGCCAAAATGGTTCTACCTGGAACCAACAAGAGTTCTTCAAAGGGTTCTCCTATGGGGACAGCCGAAGAACCCTTTAGGTTCTAGATAGCGCCGTGTTCTAAGAGCGTTGCTCAGGCTGCGACTGCGTAGCAGAGATTCCCATTCCTCCATCGTTAAAAACACCTTTCTATTCAGTTTGTTTATCACTGCTTTCGAGCTTCAAAGCTCTCTTTCTTTGTCCAGAAATACTTGATTTCCACGCTCAGTGTTGGACTATGCTTCTGTGTTTGAGTATTTCAGTGCAACTGAACAAGGTGTGTTGTAGTAAATGCTGTTGGATGTGGTGAGTTCCTTCTTTCAATTCAGATCACTTTCAGACTAAAACTCTGCATAAAAGTAAGTCATTATCGTCAATGATAAGGGTTGTTGCAGTTTGCCTCAGTGATGTTCTAGTTCACACTGACTGGACAGGGAAATTATTGAAATTCACTAGGAGGCCTTTGGGGCATCCCACAGTAAGTCAGTCAGTCAGGATTTCTCTAACACACACACACACACACGCTCTCTCTCTCTCACACACACACACACACACGCGCTCTCTCTCACGCACGCACGCACGCACACACACGCACACGCACACGCACACACACACACACACACACACACACAGTATTGTACAGCTAACCTTGTGGGGACATACAATTCAGTCCCATTCAAAATCCTATTTTCCCTAACCCCTAGCCCTAAACCTAAACCTAACCCCAACCTGTACTCTTAAAGTTAACCTAACCCTAACCTTAACCCAAGAACCTAACCTTAACCCTAACCCTAGCCATAACCCTAACCATAACCCTTAACGTAATTCTAACCCTAACACTAATTCTAACCATAAGACTAATTCTAACCTTAACCCTAAACGCCCTATAAATAGCATTTGACCTCGTGGGGACCAACAAAATGTCCCCAGTTGGTCAAATTTTTGCTTGTTTACTATTCACATGAACTAGAAATATATGCACTGAATATGCACTCACTGCACTGTAAGTCTCTTTGGATAACAGCCTCTGTTGAGTGGCATATATCGTGTTTAACGATTCTTGTGGGGACTTCTGGTCCCCACAAAAAATAGTTCAACATGTCCACACACACACACTCGGTCTAGAGGTTCGACAGAGCAGGAATGGAACTTTTTGAAAGCCCACTCTTTCCAAAGGTAGTGGGTTCAATTCCCTCAGGGATCACATACATGGACTAGAAAAATATGCACTCACTGCACTGTAAGTCTCTCTGGATAACAGCCTCCATTGAGTGGCATATACTATAGAAAATGTAAAACGGTACACACAGACACACACAGACAAAGACTCCTCTATTCCATGCTCTCCTGGGATCCCTTCCGTGTCCCTGTTTCTGCCACTGACAGGTGAAATAATGGTTATTCTCTCTCTCTATGTCTCTCTCCTTCCTCTCCCTTTGTCTCTCTCTCCTTCCCTCTCCCTTTGTCTCTCTCTCCTTCCCTCTCCCTTTGTCTCTCTCTCATTCCCTCTCCCTTGTCTCTCTCTCCTTCCTCTCCCTTTGTCTCTCTCTCATTCCCTCTCCCTTTGTCTCTCTCTCATTCCTCTCCCTTGTCTCTCTCTCCTTCCCTCTCCCTTTGTCTCTCCTCTCCTTCCCTCTCCCTTGTCTCTCTCCTTCCCTCTCCCTTTGTCTCTCTCCACCTTCCCTCTCCACTTTGTCCTCTCTCCTTAGCTCTCGTCTCCTCCCTCATCCCTTTGTCTCTCTCTCCTTCCCTCTCCCTTTGTCTCTCTCCTTCCCTCTCCCTTTGTCTCTCTCTCCTTCCTCTCCCTTTGTCTCTCTCTCCTTCCCTCTCCCTTTGTCTCTCTCTCCTTCCTTCTCCCTTTGTCTCTCTCTCCTTCCCTCTCCCTGTCTCTCTCTCCTTCCTTCTCCCTTTGTCTCTCTCTCCTTCCCTCTCCCTTGTCTCTCTCCTTCCTTCTCCCTTTGTCTCTCTTCCTCCTCTCCCTGTCTCTCTCCTCCTTCCCGTCTCCCTTTGTCTCTCTCTCCTTCCCCTCCCTGTCCTCTCTCCCTTCCCTCTCCCTTTGTCTCTCTCACCTTCCTCTCCTTTGGTCTCTCTCTCCTGTCCTCCTCCCTTTGTCTCTCTCTCCTTCCTTCTCCCTTTGTCCTCTCTCCTTCCCTCTCCCGTTGTCTCTCTCCTCCTTCCTTCTCCCTTTGTCTCTCTCACCTTCCCTCTCCCTTTGTCTCTCTTCTCCTTCCCTCTCCCTTTGTCTCTCTCTCCTTCCCTCTCCCTTTGTCTCTCTCTCCTTCCCTCTCTCTTTGTCTCTCTCTCCTTCCCTCTCCCTTTTGTCTCTCTCCCTTCCCCTCTCCCTTTGTCTCTCTCTCCTTCCCTCTCCCTTTGTCTCTCTCCTTCCCTCTCCCTTTGTCTCTCTCACCTTCCCTCTCCCTTTGTCTCTCTCTCCTTCCCTCGTCCCTTTGTCTCCTCTCTCCTTCCCTCTCCCTTTGTCTCTCTAAACCTTCCCTCTCCCTTGTCCTCTCTCTCCTTCCTCTCCATCTCTCCTTCCTCTCCCTTTGTCTCTCTCTCCTTCCCTCTCCCTTTGTCTCTCTCTCCTTCCTTCTCCCTTTGTCTCTCTCCCTCCTTCCCTTTCCCTGTCTCTCTCTCCTTCCCTCTCCCTTTGTCACTCTCTCCTTCCCTCTCCCTTTGTCTCTCTCTCCTTCCTTCTCTCTTTATCTCTCTCTCCTTCCCTCTCCCTTTGTCTCTCTCTCCTTCCCTCTCTCTTTGTCTCTCTCCTTCCCTCTCCCTTTGTCTCTCTCACCTTCCCTCTCCCTTTGTCTCTCTCTCCTTCCCTCTCCCTTTGTCTCTCTCCTCCTTCCCTCTCCCTTTGTCTCTCTCTCCTTCCCTCTCCCTTTGTCTCTCTAACCTTCCCTCTCCCTTTGTCTCTCTCTCCTTCCCTCTCCCTTTGTCTCTCTCACCTTCCCTCTCCCTTTGTCTCTCTCACCTTCCCTCTCCCTTTGTCTCTCTCTCCTTCCCTCTCCCTTTGTCTCTCTCTCCTTCCTTCTCCCTTTGTCTCTCTCTCCTTCCCTCTCCCTGTCTCTCTCTCCTTCCTTCTCCTTTGTCTCTCTCTCCTTCCATCTCCTTGTCTCTCTCTTTGTCTCTTCTCTCCTCTTCTCCCTTTGTCTCTCTCTCCTTCTCCCTCTCCCTTTGTCTCTCTCTCCTTCCCTCTCCCTTTGTCTCTCTCTCCTTCCCTCTCCCTTTGTCCTCTCTCCTTCCCTCTCCCCTTTGTCTCTCTCTCCTTCCATCTCCCTTTGTCTCTCTCTCCTTCCCTCTCCCTTTGTCTCTCTCTCCTTCCATCTCCCTTTGTCTCTCTCTCCTTCCTTCTCCCTTTGTCTCTCTCTCTCTCTCCTTCCCTCTCTCTTTGTCTCTCTCTTCTCCTCTCCCTTTGTCTCTCTCTCCTTCCCTCTTCCCGTTGTCTCTCTTCACCTTCCCTCGTCCCTTTGTCCTCTCTCATCCTTCCCTCCTCATCCCTGTTGTCTCTCTCTCCTTCCTCTCCCTTTGTCCTCTCTCACCTCTCCCTCTCCCCTTGTCTCTCTCTCTCTTTCCCCTCGCCCTTTGTCTCTCTCCTCCTTCCCTCTCCCTTTGTCTCTCTCACATTCCCCTCAATTTGTCTCTACTCATCCTTCCCTCCTCCCTTGTCTCTCTCTCCTTCCTTCTCCCTTTGTCTCTCTCTTCCCTTCCCCTCTCCCTTTGTCTCTCTCCTTCCCTCCCCTTGTCTCTCTCTCCTTCCCTCTCCCTTTGTCTCTCTCTCCTTCCCTCTCCCTTTGTCTCTCTCACCTTCCCTCTCAATTTGTCACTCTCTCCTTCCCTCTCCCTTTGTCTCTCTCTCCTTCCTTCTCCCTTTGTCTCTCTCTCCTTCCCTCTCTCTTTGTCTCTCTCCTTCCCTCTCCCTTTGTCTCTCTCACCTTCCCTCTCCCTTTGTCTCTCTCTCCTTTCCCTCTCCCTTTGTCTCTCTCCTTCCCTCTCCCTTTGTCTCTCTCTCCTTCCCTCTCCCTTTGTCTCTCTCTCCTTTCCCTCTCCTCTTGTCTCTCTCCTTCCCTCTCCCTTTGTCTCTCTCACCTTCCCTCTCCCTTTGTCTCTCTCTCCTTCCCCTCTCCCTTTGTCTCTCTCCTCCTTCCCTCTCCCTTTGTCTCTCTCCTCCTTCCCTCTCCCTTTGTCGCTCTCACCTTCCCTTCCTCCCTGTTGTCTCTCTCACCTTCCCTCTCCCTTTGTCTCTCTCTCCTTCCCTCTCCCTTTGTCTCTCTCTCCTTCCTTCTCCCTTTGTCTCTCTCTCCTTCCCTCTCCCTGTCTCTCTCTCCTTCCTTCTCCCTTTGTCTCTCTCTCCTTCCATCTCCCTTTGTCTCTCTCTCCTTCCTTCTCCCTTTGTCTCTCTCTCCTTCCCTCTCTCTTTGTCTCTCTCCTTCCCTCTCCCTTTGTCTCTCTCTCCTTCCATCTCCCTTTGTCTCTCTCTCCTTCCCTCTCCCTTTGTCTCTCTCTCCTTCCATCTCCCTTTGTCTCTCTCTCCTTCCTTCTCCCTTTGTCTCTCTCTCCTTCCCTCTCTCTTTGTCTCTCTCCTTCCCTCTCCCTTTGTCTCTCTCTCCTTCCCTCTCCCCCTTTGTCTCTCTCCTCCTTCCCTCTCCCTTTGTCTCTCTCACCTTCCTCTCCCTTTGTCTCTCTCCCTTCCTCTCCCTTGTCTCTCTCTCCTCCTTCCCTCTCCCCTTTGTCTCTCTCCACCTCCCTCCCCTTGTCTCTCTCTCCTTCCCTCCCCTTTTGTCTCTCCTCTCCTTCCCTCTCCCTTTGTCTCTCTCACCTTCCCTCTCAATTTGTCTCTCTCTCCTTCCCTCTCCCTTTGTCTCTCTCTCCTTCCTTCTCCCTTTGTCTCTCTCTCCTTCCCTCTCCCTTTGTCTCTCTCTCCTTCCCTCTCCCTTGTCTCTCTCTCCTTCCTCTCCCTTTGTCTCTCTCTCCTTCCTTGTCCCTTTGTCTCTCTCTCATTCCCTCTCCCTGTGTCTCTCTCTCCTTCCCTCTCCCTTTGTCTCTCTCTCCTTCCTTGTCCCTTTGTCTCTCTCTCCTTCCCTCTCCCTTTGTCTCTCTCTCCTTCCCTCTCCCTTTGTCTCTCTCTCCTTCCCTCTCCCTTTGTCTCTCTCTCCTTCCCTCTCCCTTTCTCTCTCACCTTCCCTCTCCCTTTGTCTCTCTCTTGCCTTTTCTTTGTCTCTCTCCTTCCCTCTCCCTTTGTCTCTCTCTTGCCTTTCCTCTCCCTTTGTCTCTCTCCTTCCCTCTCCCTTTGTCTCTCTCTCCTTCCCTCTCCCTTTGTCTCTCTCTCCTTCCCTCTCCCTTTGTCTCTCTCTCCTTCCTTGTCCCTTTGTCTCTCTCTCCTTCCCCTCTCCCTGTGTCTCTCTCGTCCTTCCCTCTCCCTTTTCTCTCTCCTCCTTCCCCTCCCTTTGTCTCTCCTCATCCTTCCCTCCTCCCTTTCTCTCTCACCTTCCCTCTCCCTTTGTCTCTCTCTTGCCTTTCCTCTCCCTTTGTCTCTCTCTCCTTCCCTCTCCCTTTGTCTCTCTCTCCTTCCCTCTCCCTTTGTCTCTCTCTCCTTCCCTCTCCCTTTGTCTCTCTCTCCTTCCTCTCCCTTTGTCTCTCTCTCCTTCCCTCTCCCTTTGTCTCTCTCTCCTTCCATCTCCCTTTGTCTCTCTCTCCTTCCCTCTCCCTTTGTCTCTCTCTTGCCTTTCCTCTCCCTTTGTCTCTCTCTCCTTTCCTCTCCCTTTGTCTCTCTCCTTCCCTCTCTCTTTGTCTCTCTCTCCTTCCTTCTCCCTTTGTCTCTCTCTCCTTCCCTCTCACTTTGTCTCTCTCCTTTCCCTCTCCCTTTGTCTCTCTCTCCTTCCCTCTCCCTTTGTCTCTCTCTCCTTCCCTCTCCCTTTGTCTCTCTCTCCTTCCCTCTCCCTGTGTCTCTCTCTCCTTCCCTCTCCCTTTGTCTCTCTCTCCTTCCCTCTCCCTTTGTCTCTCTCTCCTTCCCTCTCCCTTTCTCTCTCACCTTCCCTCTCCCTTTGTCTCTCTCTTGCCTTTCCTCTCCCTTTGTCTCTCTCTCCTTCCCTCTCCCTTTGTCTCTCTCTCCTTCCCTCTCCCTTTGTCTCTCTCACCTTCCCTCTCCCTTTGTCTCTCTCTTGCCTTTCCTCTCCCTTTGTCTCTCTCCTTCCCTCTCCCTTTGTCTCTCTCTCCTTCCTTCTGCCCTTTGTCTCTCTCCTCCTTCCCTCTCCCTTTGTCTTGTCTCTCTCCTTCCTCTCTCCTTTGTCTCTCTCTCCCTTCCCCTCTCCCTTTGTCTCTCTCTCCTTCCCTCTCCCTTTGTCTCTCTCTCCTTCCCTCTCTCTTTGTCTCTCTCCTTCCCTCTCCTTCTGTCTCTCTCTCCTTCCCTCTCCCTTTGTCTCTCTCTCCTTCCCTCTCCCTTTGTCTCTCTCCTTCCCTCTCCCTTTGTCTCTCTCTCCTTCCCTCTCCCTTTGTCTCTCTCTCCTTCCCTCTCTCTTTGTCTCTCTCCTTCCCTCTCCTTCTGTCTCTCTCTCCTTCCCTCTCCCTTTGTCTCTCTCTCCTTCCTCTCCCTTTGTCTCTCTCTCATTCCCTCTCCCTTTGTCTCTCTCTCATTCCCTCTCCCTTTGTCTCTCTCTCCTTCCCTCTCCCTTTGTCTCTCTCTCCTTCCCTCTCCCTTTGTCTCTCTCACCTTCCCTCTCCCTTTGTCTCTCTCCTTTCCTCTCCCTTTGTCTCTCTCTCCTTCCTCTCCCTTTGTCTCTCTCTCCTTCCCTCTCCCTTTGTCTCTCTCTCCTTCCCTCTCCCTTTGTCTCTCTCTCCTTCCTTCTCCCTTTGTCTCTCTCTCCTTCCCTCTCCCCTTTGTCTCTCTCTCCTTCCCTCTCCCTTTGTCTCTCTCTCCTTCCCTCTCCCTTTGTCTCTCTCTCCTTCCCTCTCCCTTGTCTCTCTCTCCTTCCCTCTCCCTTTGTCTCTCTCTCCTTCCCTCTCCCTTTGTCTCTCTCTCCTTCCCTCTCCCTTTGTCTCTCTCCTTCCCTCTCCCTTTGTCTCTCTCCTTCCCTCTCCCTTTGTCTCTCTCCTTCCCTCTCCCTTTGTCTCTCTCTCCTTCCCTCTCCCTTTGTCTCTCTCTCCTTCCCTCTCCCTTTATCTCTCTCTCCTTCCCTCTCCTTTATCTCTCTCTCCTTCCCTCTCCCTTTATCTCTCTCTCCTTCCCTCTCCCTTTGTCTCTCTCTCCTTCCATCTCCCTTTGTCTCTCTCTCCTTCCGCTCCCTTTGTCTCTCTCTCCTTCCTTCTCCCTTTGTCTCTCTCTCCTTCCCTCTCCCTTTGTCTCTCTCTCCTTCCCTCTCCCTTTGTCTCTCTCTCCTTCCCTCTCCCTTTGTCTCTCTCTCCTTCCCTCTCCCTTTGTCTCTCTCTCCTTCCCTCTCCCCTTGTCTCTCTCTCCTTCCCTCTCCCTTTGTCTCTCTCTCCTTCCCTCTCCCTTTGTCTCTCTCTCCTTCCCTCTCCCTTTGTCCCTCTCTCCTTCCCTCTCCCTAGCTGTCTCTCCTTCCCTCTCCCTTTGTCTCTCTCTCCTTCCCTCTCCCTTTGTCTCTCTCTCCTTCCCTCTCCCTTTGTCCCTCTCTCCTTCCCTCTCCCTTTGTCCCTCTCTCCTTCCCTCTCCCTAGCTGTCTCTCCTTCCCTCTCCCTTTGTCTCTCTCTCCTTCCCTCTCCCCTTTGTCTCTCTCTCCTTCCCTCTCCCTTTGTCCCTCTCTCCTTCCCTCTCCCTTTGTCCCTCTCTCCTTCCCTCTCCCTAGCTGTCTCTCCTTCCCTCTCCCTTTGTCCCTCTCTCCTTCCCTCTCCCTAGCTCTCTCCCGTACTCGCATTCTCTCTCTCTTTCCGCTCCATGAAGTTATTCCTTACACAAGAAACAAACCAAACAAATGCAATCAAGGGAAACAAAATTTAATCCCCAGAACATATTGGAAGGTTAAAAAGTTAACCGGAGAGGAATAGTAAATTGGGATTGCATCAGTGGAGAGAGTCAGAGACGGAGGCAGAGAGGGAGGAAGAGCAGGATTGAGGAAAAGATAGGAAGCACAGGGGTCAGAGTTAAACGGTGGCAGGCTGCTTTTCCGCAATCCGCTGTAGAGGACTCCCACGTGTTTTATTATTTAGTTCTTTAGTTCCTGACATGTCGTCTACTGGTGGGGTAGACACACAAGCAAACCAGATAATGACAGTCAACACCTGATCTGAGATCAGATATTATCCACATATTAAGCACTCCATCACGGGGCTGTACACTGATCCCCTATCAGTATTAATCAGCACACACAACAGCCTCTGTCTACCAATTACGTCATGATAAACGGCTTTGGACCAGTGCACTAAAACTGCAGTTAAAGCACTGAACCATCTGGTGTCGAGATAGCACAGTATCACACAGCCAGAGAGAGGAGAAGAGGACCGATCTAAAATAACAAATCCATTTCATGCGTTTGAGGCACAAGACGGCTCCATTAATCAATACTGTGGAGGCTCTGTGTGGATGGATGCCTATTTGAGGCCTGTTGGCTTATTCTAGCGAGAGAAACGGGCAGAGACAGTTGTGAGTAGTGAATGATGAGGGCCTGTTCTTTTATGACCTCTCGTTCGCTCCTTATTTCGATTTCTCCGGTCCTCCCTCTCTCTCCCCTTCACTTTCGTTTACCTTCACTCTTTACTTAATCATGTTGCTGAGTGTGCATGACACAACAGTAGAGCAAACTGTATTCATTGAAGGTGGTAACACAGGGAAGGGAGAACTCACTTTCACTCTTTGTTTCATGTACCTTCTGTCTTTCATCTGCAAAAACTGAATACCACTGAATTCCCTGACTGAATGTGGCAACAAGCAAATGCAATAACAAAACAAGACAACCACCCCCTTCTCTACCTCTATCTCTCTACCTCTCTCTCTCTCTACTGTACCGCTCTCTCTCTCTCTACCTCTATCTCTCTACCTCTCTCGCTCTCTACCTCTTTCTCTCTCTACTGTACCCCTCTCTCTCTCTCTACCTTTCAATTCAATTCAATTCAATTCGCTTTATTGGCATGACGTAACAATGTACATATTGCCAAAGCTTATTTTGGATATTTACAATATAACAATTTATAAAAATGTGAATCAAAATTGTCAATGGGACAACAGTAACAACAATAACCAAGGGTCAAAATAACCATACATTCAACAATAACAATAAGCATACAGTAGAGGACATGTGCAGGTTGATTGGTCTGTCAGACACTGTCCCTCAACTTATGGCAGGCAGCAATGTAGTGTGCTGCCAACCCACAGCTCTTTGCGTCCTCCCCCAACAGGACGGGTAGCCTACTCTCATCAGAGAGGTCTTTAAAACCTTGAATAAGAGTTTCAAATTTGGGAAAATGACATTCTCTAATTGTTTTATATTTTTTACATTTTGTCAGGAAATGCAGCTCCGTCTCAGGTTCTGCTGTTGTGCAGTGGTTGCACAGCCTTTCCTCTGCAGGGAGCCAGGTTTTCCTGTGTCTACCCTTCTCAATGGCAAGGCTGTGCTCACTGAGCCTGTACTTTGTCAAGGTTTATCAAAGGTTTTGATCAGTAACCATGGTCAAATATTTAGCCACGTGTACTGTTGATTTAGGGCCAGATAGCACTACATTTTGCTTTGTGTTTGTGCTTGTGTTTCCCAATAAGCAATGTAGTTTTGTTTAGACTGTGTTGTAATTTGGTTTATTCTGATTGATTGTATGTTCTGGTCCTGAGGCTTCAGTGTGTTAGTAGAACAGGTTTGTGAACTCAGCCCCAGGACTAGCTGGATGAGGGGACTCTTTTCTTTGCTCAGTTCTTGGCATTGCAGGGCTTGGTAATGATATGAGAGTGGGTCACTGTATTTTAGATGTTTCCAAAACCTAATTGCTCTTTTTTGATTTTTTATTATTAGTGGATATTGGCCTAATTCTGACCTGCATGCATTGTTTGTAGTTTTCCTCTGGACATGTAGGAGAATCTTACAGAACTCTGCATGCAGGGTTTCAATGGGGTGTTTGTCCCATTTGATGAAATCTTGTTTTGCAAGTGGACCCCACACCTCACTGCCATAAAGTGCAATTGGTTCAATGACATATTCAATTAGTTTTAGCCAAATTTTAATAGGTATTTCAATTTGATTTAGCTTTTTAATGGCATAGAATGCCCTGCGTGCTTTCTCTGTCAGTTCATTCACTGCCTCATTAAGATGTCCAGTTGAGCTTATTTTTAAACCTAAGTAATTGTAGTGTGTACAGTACTCTATATATTTTAACCTCAGTAATTGTAGTGTGTACAGTACTCTATATAGTTTGTACCAATTGAGAACTTTGGTCTAATTCCCTGAGATCTGGATCTTCTCTGGAAAATCATTATTTTAGTCTTTTTGAGGTTTACTGCCAGGACCCTGGTCTGGCAGTACTGCTCTAGCAGGTCCAGGCTCTGCTGTAGGTCATGTGCTGTGGGTGACAGCAGGCATAGGTCATCTGCAAAGAGTAGGCATTTAACTTCTGAATTGTGGAGACTAACACCAGGGGCTGAGGATTTTTCTAGAATAGTGGCCAATTCGTTGATGTAAACATTGAAGAGTGCAGGGCTCAGATTGCAACTCTGACGAAGGCCCCGCTCCTGGTTAAAGAATTCTGTTATTTTCTTGCCAATTTTAATGCTGCACGTATTGCCAGTATACATTGATTTAATTATGTCATATGTTCTTTTGAGGAACAACGTAATTTGGCTGTGATCATACAGAGGTGTTAGTGGTTTGACAGTGAATAAGCTGAGAGAGAAGGGGTCAATGTCTGTAATCATATAGTCTACTGTTCTGTGGCCAAGAGGTGAGCAGTAGGTAAATCTCCCCAAAGAGTCCCCCCGTAACCTACCATTGACAAAGTACAGACCCAGGCTTCTACAGAGCTGCAACAGATCCCTTCCATTTTTGTTGATGGTGCTGTCACTGTTGTTTCTATGGGGGAGATTAAGACAGTTAGAAACAGTATGGTCTGTAATGAAGCTGTCCCCTCGTGTGCTCGTTAGATCAGGAAGTGTTCCTGTGCGCGCATTTGTGTCCCCACAGATGAGCACATTTCCCTGGGCCTGGAAATGGCATGTCTCTTCCTCAAGGGTGGGGAAGATCTCCTCTGAGTACCTCTCTCTCTCTCTCTCTCTGTCTCTACTGTACCTCTCTCTCTCTCTCTACCGCTTTCTCTCTACTGAACCTCTCTCTCTCTCTACCTCTTGATCACTACTGTAGTAGGGTTGGAAGGTTAGACAGGTTGTATGTATCTGATCTCTACTGTAGTAGGGTTGGAAGGTTAGACAAGTTGTATGTAGCTGATCACTACTGTAGTAGGGTTGGAAGGTTAGACAGGTTGTATGTATCTGATCACTACTGTAGTAGTGTTGGAAGGTTAGACAGGTTGTATGTATCTGATCACTACTGTAGTAGGGTTGGAAGGTTAGACAGGTTGTATGTATCTGATCTCTACTGTAGTAGGGTTGGAAGGTTAGACAGGTTGTATGTATCTGATCTCTACTGTAGTAGGGTTGGAAGGTTAGACAGGTTGTATGTATCTGATCTCTACTGTAGTAGGGTTGGAAGGTTAGACAGGTTGTATGTATCTGATCTCTACTGTAGTAGGGTTGGAAGGTTAGACAGGTTGTATGTATCTGATCTCTACTGTAGTAGGGTTGGATGGTTAGACAGGTTGTATGTATCTGATCACTACTGTAGTAGGGTTGTAAAGTTAGACAGGTTGTATGTATCTGATCTCTACTGTAGTAGGGTTGGAAGGTTAGACAGGTTGTATGTATCTGATCTCTACTGTAGTAGGGTTGGAAGGTTAGACAGGTTGTATGTATCTGATCACTACTGTAGTAGGGTTGGAAAGTTAGACAGCTTGTATGTATCTGATCTCTACTGTAGTAGGGTTGGAAGGTTAGACAGGTTGTATGTATCTGATCACTACTGTAGTAGGGTTGGAAGGTTAGACAGGTTGTATGTATCTGATCTCTACTGTAGTAGGGTTGGAAGGTTAGACAGGTTGTATGTATCTGATCACTACTGTAGTAGGGTTGGAAAGTTAGACAGGTTGTATGTATCTGATCTCTACTGTAGTAGGGTTGGAAGGTTAGACAGGTTGTATGTATCTGATCTCTACTGTAGTAGGGTTGGAAGGTTAGACAGGTTGTATGTATCTGATCACTACTGTAGTAGGGTTGGAAAGTTAGACAGGTTGTATGTATCTGATCTCTACTGTAGTAGGGTTGGAAGGTTAGACAGGTTGTATGTATCTGATCACTACTGTAGTAGGGTTGGATGGTTAGACAGGTTGTATGTATCTGATCACTACTGTAGTAGGGTTGGAAGGTTAGACAGGTTGTATGTATCTGATCACTACTGTAGTAGGGTTGGAAGGTTAGACAGGTTGTATGTATCTGATCACTACTGTAGTAGGGTTGGAAGGTTAGACAGGTGGTATGTATCTGATCACTAGAGTAGTAGGGTTGGAAGGATAGACAGGTTGTATGTATCTGATCACTACTGTAGTAGGGTTGGAAGGTTAGACAGGTTGTATGTATCTGATCACTACTGTAGTAGGGTTGGAAGGTTAGACAGGTTGTATGTATCTGATCTCTACTGTAGTAGGGTTGGAAGGTTAGACAGATTGTATGTATCTGATCACTACTGTAGTAGGGTTGGAAGGTTAGACAGGTTGTATGTATCTGATCTCTACTGTAGTAGGGTTGGAAGGTTAGACAGGTTGTATGTATCTGATCTCTACTGTAGTAGGGTTGGAAGGTTAGACAGGTTGTATGTATCTGATCTCTACTGTAGTAGGGTTGGAAGGTTAGACAGGTTGTATGTATCTGATCACTACTGTAGTAGGGTTGGAAGGTTAGACAGGTTGTATGTATCTGATCTCTACTGTAGTAGGGTTGGAAGGTTAGACAGGTTGTATGTATCTGATCTCTACTGTAGTAGGGTTGGAAGGTTAGACAGGTTGTATGTATCTGATCACTACTGTAGTAGTGTTGGAAGGTTAGACAGGTTGTATGTATCTGATCTCTACTGTAGTAGGGTTGGAAGGTTAGACAGGTTGTATGTATCTGATCACTACTGTAGTAGTGTTGGAAGGTTAGACAGGTTGTATGTATCTGATCACTACTGTAGTAGTGTTGGAAGGTTAGACAGGTTGTATGTATCTGATCACTACTGTAGTAGGGTTGGAAGGTTAGACAGGTTGTATGTATCTGATCTCTACTGTAGTAGGGTTGGAAGGTGTGACATTACTCCTGTGGGTTTTTCTGATCATCATTATGTGTCTGTTGATATTCACTTGTCCTCATATTCACTTGTCCTGTCCACTGGTATTTTAATGTTAAATGGTTACATGATGTGATGCTTTGCTGAAAAGTTTTTGTTTTGGGAAAAATGAAGTGTTACTAAATTGAATTTTGAGTCCTTGAGACAATGGTGGGAGGTTGGGAAGGACCAAATACGTGTGTCTTGTCAACAGTATACTGCTCTCTCTGGTATTGAAGTTTAAAGAGACTATCAGGGCCCTTGAACAGGACATCAAATCTATTGAATTGAAGTTGCTCACCCAGAATGACCCCGGACTAATGAACTTACAGGACAAGAGACATGAACTGAGGTCGTTTCTCCATGAAAGAGTGAAGGGTGTCTTGATTAGGTCTCGCTTTGCTACCCTCAAGGATATGGATGCTACCTACAGTAGAACAGTTGACATAGCAACGCAAACAGATGGTCTGCCTTCGTCTCCCTGATGGGAAGGTGACCACGGATGACAGTGAAATGCGCCAACATGCCGTGGATTTGTACTCTGCCCTCTATGAGGTGGAGGATTGTGATTCTCTGTGTGCTGAACAGTTGTTACATGGACCTCCTCAATTGGGCCCTGAGCAGAGAGCTGCTTTGGACTCTGACATTACTCTGAAGGAGCAGTCCACTGCAGTTACACAGCTCTCATCAGGCCGAGCCCCTGGCACCGATGGTTTACAATCTGAGTTCTATAAGCACTTTTGGGGGTTTATTGGGGGGGGGGGTTATGAAGTGGTGTGTGAATCTTTTCATGAGGGTTCTCTTCCTGTATCCTGTCAACGCTGTGCTTTCATTGTTGCCAAAAAAAGGTGATTTGGCTCTTCAAAAAAATTGCCGACCTGTTGCATTGCTGTGTGTAGAATATACAATTGTATCTAAATGTCTCTCAAACAGGTTGAAAGAATATCTGGGGCTGTTGGTCCACAAGGACCAGTCTTACTGTGTTCCTGACCGCTCTATTATTGATAACTTTTTTCGAATAAGAGATGTCTTAGACATTTGTAAACTGTCTGATGTGAATGTGGGTTTGCTTTCTTTGGATAAGGGGAAGGCTTTTGACTGTGTGGACCACCAGTACTTGTTCAAAACAATGAAAGCTTTTGGGTTTGGGGATTATTTTGTCTTGGATGAGTTTACTGAATGCTGGGTCCTCATGTATGGTGAAGGTGGGGGGGGGGGGTTGAGCTGCCCCATCCCCGTCCAAAGGGGCATCAGGCAGGGATGCCCAATTTCAGGACAGTTATATTGTCTGGCAATTAAACCAATGCTTTGTTTTTTATGAGCAAGGCTTACTGGTTTCTCTGTGCCAGGGGTAATGAAGGGTCACACGATAGTACTGTCTGCATATGCAGATGACGTGACAGTTTTTATTACAGGGGATGAGGATGTTCTCTCAAACGCTTTAAAGGTGTATGAGGGGGCCTCCTCAGCTAGAGTCAATTGGGGAAAGAGAGAATCGCTGTGGGCAGGTCAGCTTCAGATGGGGTCCGCTCCACGGTTACCAGGGGGGATTCAGATGGGGTCCGCTCCACGGTTACCAGGTGGGCTTCAGTGGGGTAGAGATGGGATGAAGACTGGGTTTTTTTCTAGGCTCCGATGTCTTTCAGAAAAATAACTGGGAGGGTGTAGTGGAGAAAGTGTGTGCCAGATTGTCAAGTATAGGGGAAGGGTGCTGGTAGCCAATAATCTAGCTGCCTCTACCCTGTGGCACAGACTAATGAAAAAATGGGGGGGGGGGGGGCTGATACAAGAGTTTCAGAGGGATTTCCGGCTTCAAGCAGCCCAGAGACTGGTTCTAGCTGGGTCGACACAGCCGACACCTTGATGAGGAGAGCGGGCTGTTTGGTCTTAGACAAGCATCTTTTCCTCTAATAGCTATAGCTTGACTGGCTTATGAGTCTGTTATGCAGGCTTGGCACAAGGGATGTGGCTTTTTGAAGAGCCTCTTTTTTACAACACTGCCATCCAGTCCCGTGTTCTGGGTTCAGCCAGCCTACGTTCATGCCTGTTAGGTGTGGGGTGTACCAAGCTGGGTCATCTGATGCGGAGCAGGAGCAGATCGCTGGAGGAGCTGGGAGAAAGAGCGGGGATCCAATCATCTCGCCTACTGAGGAAGGTCGTAGCTGAGGTCTGCGATTCCTTGCCAGTAAAATCTGTGTAAAAGTGTCCCATTCTTCTTCCCTGGAAGGGGTAAAATCGCCGAGATGGGTGGGTGTGTTTGGTCCAGGTGCCTCCCCAAAAGGCTGTTGGCGGTCTTTATACAAACTGCCTATTGAAAAGAGGACAGCCGACCTCCAAAGAGGACATCTCTCTCTCTCTCTCTCTCTCCTACCTTCTTCTGTTCCCTCCAGCGTTGGCGCAGCTTGGCGTGGAGGCGCTGGGCGGCCATGCCCCACTGTGATGCCAGCCTCCTCATGCGACGCTTCATGAAGCTCAGTGACTCTTTCCCCGTGCCAACCAGGTCCAGCAGAGATGACAGGTCTGTACGGAACGCAGCCTATAGGGAGGGGGAGGGAGAGAGAGAGGGAGAGAGAGAGACAGAGGTCAATTTTTTCCCCCAGTTTTATCATTAAAAAAATTCTATGATCTAAAATCCAAAACAATAAAAGCCTATAACTTTACAGAGATGCAGAGAGAGTGTAAGTAGTAAAGAAAGACACAAGAAGACGGTGAGAGATGGAGAGAGTGTGGGAGGAAGGATGAGAAGAGAGGAGGTCAACTGGAGCGAGCCTACAGATACACTGAATATGGCATTACATGATAGCTACCCACACAGGCTCCTCTCCCACATTCCCCCTGCAATAGGAACACAGTAGTTCAGAGGAGTGTGTGCAGCCTGTGTTCTCTGGGGAGATGGTACTGCAAGCTAAGTCTCTGGAGGAACCTGTGCTAGTTAAACGGCTATGACTGTGTAGTCTAAAAGACTCTCTCTCTCTCTGTCCATCACACACACACATGCAAACACACACACGACGCATGCATGCACACGCACAGACAGACAGACAGACAGACAGACAGACAGACAGACAGACAGACAGACAGACAGACAGACAGACAGACAGACAGACAGACAGACAGACAGACAGACAGACACACACACACACACGCACACAACACACACACACCTATATGCTCACTCAAAGACCCTGCTATAAATGGTCTAGATTATCTGGCTAACAGAATCACCGCTGTAATTAGGAATGTTGCCTAACACTAATAATCGATTCAATACTAAAGTACAGCAGACAATTCACACAAATACATCCAGCATTCACACTCACACACACAGATCACACACACAAAGACACACACACACACACACCTTGTGTTCAGGGATCTCTCTGTGTGTAGGTATCTCTGAACCTGGTTAATAGCTGTGCAAGGGACTGTGCAGCACATATTGACTCAGCCTTGAACACTGTTCTGCAAATAGTATCAGGCACTGAGCTGCATGTTTGAGTGTAAAGAGTTCATTTGTGCTGCGTGTGGAGATTGCTATACAGCAGTACAATGAGAGAGGGAGGAGAGGGAGGAGAGGGAGGAGAGGGAAGAGAGGGAAGAGAGGGAGGAGAGGGAGGAGAGGGAAGAGAGGGAGCAGAGGGAGGAGAGGGAAGAGAGGGAAGAGAGGGAAGAGAGGGAGGAGAGGGAGCAGAGGGAGGAGAGGGAAGAGAGGGAGGAGAGGGAGGAGAGGGAGGAGAGGGAGGAGAGGGAGCAGAGGGAGGAGAGGGAAGAGAGGGAAGAGAGGGAGCAGAGGGAGGAGAGGGAAGAGAGGGAGGAGAGGGAGGAGAGGGAAGAGAGGGAAGAGAGGGAAGAGAGGGAGCAGAGGGAGGAGAGGGAGGAGAGGGAAGAGAGGGAAGAGAGGGAGCAGAGGGAGGAGAGGGAAGAGAGGGAGCAGAGGGAGGAGAGGGAGGAGAGGGAAGAGAGGGAAGAGAGGGAGCAGAGGGAGGAGAGGGAAGAGAGGGAAGAGAGGGAGCAGAGGGAGGAGAGGGAAGAGAGGGAGGAGAGGGAGGAGAGGGAGGAGAGGGAGGAGAGGGAAGAGAGGGAAGAGAGGGAGCAGAGGGAGGAGAGGGAGGAGAGGGAAGAGAGGGAAGAGAGGGAGCAGAGGGAGGAGAGGGAGGAGAGGGAAGAGAGGGAAGAGAGGGAGCAGAGGGAGGAGAGGGAAGAGAGGGAGGAGAGGGAAGAGAGGGAGGAGAGGAATGAGAGGGAGGAGAGGGATGAGAGGGAGGAGAGGGAGGAGAGGGAGCAGAGGGAGGAGAGGGAAGAGAGGGAGCAGAGGGAGGAGAGGGAGGAGAGGGAGGAGAGGGAGGAGAGGGAAGAGAGGGAAAAGAGGGAGCAGAGGGAGGAGAGGGAGGAGAGGGAAGAGAGGGAGCAGAGGGAGGAGAGGGAGGAGAGGGAAGAGAGGGAGCAGAGGGAAGAGAGGGAAGAGAGGGAGCAGAGGGAGGAGAGGGAAGAGAGGGAGCAGAGGGAGGAGAGGGAGGAGAGGGAGGAGAGGGAGGAGAGGGAAGAGAGGGAAAAGAGGGAGCAGAGGGAGGAGAGGGAAGAGAGGGAGCAGAGAGAGGAGAGGGAAGAGAGGGAGCAGAGGGATGAGAGGGAGGAGAGGGAGGAGAGGGATGAGAGGGAGCAGAGGGAGGAGAGGGAGGAGAGGGAGGAGAGGGATGAGAGGGATGAGAGGGAGCAGAGGGAGGAGAGGGAGGAGGGGGAAGAGGGGGAGGAGAGGGAGCAGAGGGAGGAGAGGGAGGAGAGGGAGCAGAGAGAGCAAAGAGAGGAGATGGCGGAGAGGGAGCAGAGAGAGCAGAGGGAGGAGATGGAGGAGAGAGATGAACACAGTAAAACAATTAGCAGAGAAGGCAGGCGTGCGTTCATATGAATGTGTTTTCATATCTACCATTCAAGCTTATGCAGTCTACATCTGAAGATTCATTTGTCTAGTGGCTGTGCTCTTTTGAGTGTGAATTAGTGCGTGTAAGTGCTTAAACATGTAAGCTTTAGCCACGCGTCTCTTAGCAGGGCTCGTGCGTATACGGGCATCTGCTTTTGTGAGTGTATGCGTCTTCCTTTGCGTGTGTGAGTGTGTGTGTCCCTCTTCCCAGTCTCTTGACGGTGGTTGTTCGGTGTCTGTGTGTGTATGGCTGGTAGGAAGGGTTCTGTGTGTGTGTCTCACCTGTCTCTTGGTGGTGGCGGTCTGGCGTGTGTGTGTGTGGACGGTGGGGGGGCTGCTGTGGTTCCTCCAGGCCAGAGGGGGGCAGAACCACTCCACCTCGTTCAGGTAGATGAGGAAGGAGCAGTCGGAGCCGTCCACCCCGTAGAAGGCATAGCACGGGTCTGAGGTCCAGCGGGCACGCATCCACTGGTGATACATGGGTCAACGTTTAATGGTCAGGTGACTTTGGCTTTGTTAAACACAAATCAACAAATAAAATAATTGCCACAGGTCATATTAAAACGATAGGGAGTTTTCTACTGCTTTATCATATATTAGATGTACCGAAGTTCCTATGTACAGTTGGATGGAATTACAGGTTATAAGTAATGTTCCCTCTAATTTTTTCACTGAGCTAATTTCAGGTTTGCTGAGCGCAAACTTGAGCACAAACTTGAATGTTGTGAAAGTTCTGTGCAACTTCCAGCGCTCGTTTACTGTGAACACTGAGGCTGTACCCGCTTTAAGTTACAGTTATAACAGTGGCTAAGTAGGCTACTGTAGCTATTTGATCGTAATGAAGGCCTACCAGAGTGGCCTACCATCAAAAGCAATGGAGAAAATGCATCCCATAGCATTTTACATGGAAATAGTTGTTCTATCATTCAGCCTACAGTAGCAGCCAATGTGCGGTGTTCAAGGTATGTTTGCATTCCATGAGACATTTGGAAAAAAACACGCAGGACTTCACATTTAACCTGTTTATCCACTTGTCCTTCAGACAAGGAGGTGACTGAAAATGTTGTTGGATACAAGAAACCTCTTTACAAAATAAAATGCATTATTATTCCAATACCATTATTACAGAGAATCAGACAAATGATGCTACCCTCTGCCTATTGGCTACTTAGTTTATTCAAATCCCTTTAAGGCAAAAAAATACAGTTTACTTGACTCACTTTTCAAAGATGTCTAGAAATGCACATGTTTTGTGCTCTTATAGGAAGCAATCACTCCCCCATTGCTGACTACAAATGATCTATAACTGGGCTAATAACTCACTAACTAGCAAAGGATATGAACAAATGTGCACACATGGCTACATGCAGCTCTCTCTAATCTCAAAACATGCTCATGCTGTAAACATAGTCCGCTCATGCTGTAAACATAGTCCAGTTTAAAGTGATCGGCACAGATCCATATATGGCAATGGTCTATTTGCATATAGGCCTCCTCCAGCTCTGATTGGTTATGCCTCACAAGTCTGTGTAGAGTACGGGCTGAGTCAAGTGTGTCAATGCAATAGAATCCTACTCCGATGCGTTCTACCTACAACAAAATCTCTTTGTTTTGTTTCGGAATGTTGCATTGAAAGTGGCTAATATTGCTTTGATTTGACCACAATTCCCACAATAAAGGGAAATGTGTAGTGTTAACTAAGGGGGGAAAGTTTATAAAGTTGAGTGAAGTTCAATCTCGTGCTTCTGTGCGCGGGCTGATATTTATTCTGCACGGCAGTCCTGGGGAGCTTAGAGGGAACATTGGTTATAAGATATCAGGAAAATCTCTTATAGCCTAGCTAGACAGACAGAGAGAAACTCACATCCACTTTTCCAGGGCAGTCTGGGTAGCGGGGATCTCTGGGTACCTCACACTGGCCTGATGAGCCATCTCTCACTGCTGAAGAGAAGAGACACACACATTATAGTTACACACTGTGGAGATATAGAACACACACATCATAGTTACACACTATGGGGATATAGAACACACACATCATAGTTACACACTATGGGGATATAGAACACACACATCATAGTAGAACACTGTGGAGATATAGAACACACACATCATAGTTACACACTATGGAGATATAGAACACACACATCATAGTAGAACACTGTGGAGATATAGAACACACACATCATAGTAGAACACTGTGGAGATATAGAACACACACATCATAGTAGAACACTATGGAGATATAGAACACACACATCATAGTAGAACACTGTGGAGATATAGAACACACACATCATAGTAGAAACTGTGGAGATATAGAACACACACATCATAGTAGAAACACTATGGCGATATAGAAACACACACATCATAGTAGAACACTGTGGAGATATAGAACACACACATCATAGTAGAACACTGTGGAGATATAGAACACACACATCATAGTAGAACACTGTGGAGATATAGAACACACACATCATAGTAGAACACTGTGGAGATATAGAACACACACATCATAGTAGAACACTGTGGAGATATAGAACACACACATCATAGTTACACACTGTGGAGACACAGAAAACACATCATAGTCATACAGACTCTTTAAGCCTTACAGTGGTTCTTCCTTTAAAAGTTGCGGCGTAATGCAGCACAGCTTGCAAGGTGCCGCAGAATTATATGGCACGTGATTTAAGTGTCAGCCCTTGTTGCCAGAACGACGCAATTTACCGCAATCTGCCACCATCTACCTCAAACGGTCGCGGCATAAGCTCAACACTTTTAAAGGAAGATCCACGCCTACATCACCTTGAATAGCAACAGAATACTTATTCTGTGAAGATAATAGACATCCTTAAAACAGACATTTAACAACATTTTCAGCAAACCATGTGTGCCATCAGTTCCCATGCAACATCCGGCCTGCTTTGGTGCACACTGTTCACCGCGGGGTCCAGAAATTACAACCCCTCGTCACTGCTGTCACCCCTCCCGGGATAACTGTACAATGTGTATCCGCTCACTCACGCTGCGCTCACTGCATTAATTGGTCCATTGAGTTGGCTAACTGCCTCCCTGCAGCTGGGGGCCTCCAGCCAGGAAGAGAGACTGGAGTTGAAACTCAAAGTTCCAGCAGTATGGATGGGAGAAGACGGGAAGTTAAATTGATGAGGTTTCGGTCTTGGACTCAGTCTCTCTCTCTCTCGCCGTCGCTCTCTCTCCTTCCTATCTCCTGCTTCCTCTCCCTCCCTCCCTCCCTCACTCCCACTCTCTCTATCTCCCCCTACCTCTTTTTCTAGATCTCTCTCGCTCTCTCTAAATAGTCCTCTCTCTGGAACAAAACATTCTCTGACAGCTCCCATGTGTCTAATGAAAGCTTTGTCTCTGTCTATCTCAGTCACTCCATCCCTCAAGCCTCTCTCCTCTCAAACACGCCACACATATTTCCCAGCGACGCAAAAGATTTCAACGCGTTCCTTTTGATTCCAATAATAATAACCGTCGCCATATTAAATGTGCAGCGGACTAATTAGATAAAAACTCGAGGCCCCCGCGCAAACTAAAAAAAAACGGTGGCTGGGAGGGAGGTGCGAATTCCAACTTCCGAGCACGTCGTCTCGTGTGCGCGCGCGTCTCTCTCTCTCTCTCTCTCTCTCTCTCTCTCTCTCTCTCTGTGTGTGTCTCTCTCTCTCTGTCTCTCTCTCTCTGTGTCTCTCTGTGTCTCTCTGTGTCTCTCTGTGTCTCTCTCTCTCTCTCTCTCTGCCTCTCTCTCTCTCTCTCTCTCTCCCTCTCTCTCTCTCTCTCTCTCTCTCTCTCTCCCTCTCTCTCTCTCTCTCTCTCTCTCTCTCTCTCAGCCACGAGATGAATCACCATTGCGCTCGAATCGAAGCGCACAATAAAGTCCACCGAGTGTGGTTTGTCTTCATCTGTGATTAATAAAAGCGGTTGTGGCTCTGGCCTCACATCTTCACCGTTAAAACAAAGGGAGATAAGACTAATTACCTCTGGTAACGACTTTGCTGTTGGTTGAGGAGAGGGAGAAGGAGGGAATTGGAGGGAGTTGATTAAGGACTGTCGATTGAGTTCCCTTGATAAACACCCACGTGTGCGCGTGTGTTTGTGTGTGTGTGTGTGTGTTTTCCTGTGTGTGTGGTTTCAACACAATCGGCATCATCTGTGCCTGTAGCGAAATTATTTCTGATTTGATTAAAAAAGGAGGAGATGGACAGAAGAAGTCAACAGCAGTGGAGGGAAAGCAATAAAATGGAGACGGGAATAAAGAAAGGCTCTACGGCTGGCTGAACTGTTGATCTGTTATATTAGACAAGATCTTGCTTTTATTTCCCACACCAATTCATTTCATACGCGAATCACTTGTCATGTGGCACTTTGAATGGCTGCTGTGTTTTAGATCTGAGGTGTACAAGTCTGACGTGTATTGCCGTTCTAAAAGTTTGGAATTGATGTTCTGACTACCCGTCGAGGATTACACCGGTTAGTGTTTTCATTGAGCGGTAAGAACCTTTTCACACTGCTTGAGCCAAACTGACCAGAGCCAAGCCAAGACGCACTGAGCTGGCTCAGTTAGCCGTCCACCATAGTTGTCACCATAGTTGCTGTAACGTTCATAGAAAGTATTGTTTGGGCCACCCCAATGATGTGAATAAGGCATGGGCAGTTCCATATGTATTGAACAGCAATAACCCAGTGTGTAATGTTAGTGTTATAATATTGTACCTCTGCCGGCGGCCATGCTGTTCTGGAGGATCTGTTCCACTCTGACCGCCATGTTGGACACGTTCTGAGCTATTGCCTGGATCCTTTCTACCAGGCCTGCTGGCTGGAACCTGCACACACACAAACCAAAAAGACACAATCATACAAAGTGAGAAACATACTTTGGGCTGCTCTTTGATCCCATACTGTGTAGTTACAGACAGAGAACAACATCAGTGTCACCTCAAACAACCTGAGGGTAAAACTCCGCACCGTACCCTCTGACTGGATGACTTAACAATGCTAATAAAAGTTGAGCAGAGTAAAGAGCGTGTACTTATACATCTCTCTCTCTTTCTCTCGCTGTCGCTCTCTCTGTCGTTCTCTCTGTCGTTCTCTCTGTTGCTCTCTCTCGTTCTCTCTGTTACTCTCTCTCTCTCGCTCTCTCTCTCTCTCTCGCGCGCGCTCTCTCTCTCTTCCTCCCTCTTTCTCTCTCTCCTACAGATGTAAGACAGTGTTAACAGGCTGCGAAGAGGCTAATTGTGAGGCACTTGGTTGGAGCGTGAAATAGAAATAGCCCCATACCGCCTGCTGTAACAGCCAATACAATTTCCTCTGCAGGATAAGACAGCTTCCTTGCATATTTAACACCAGTCCCCAGTTCAGATGTGAAGGGAGGGGCCGTTTGGGAAGGAGTTTTAGTTTACAGAGGTGTGCAATAACCTCTAACTATTTTGCCCAGTCAGCAGGCAGCATTAACCCCCACTAACAGATAATGATCAGAGAGAGGATCAGGGAGACTGAGTGTGTGTGCTTTCTATAAATGAGGTAGAGGATAGATTGCTGAGCTGCCTAATTGACTGTCTGTCCACAGTGATGGGGAGTTAGCTACAGAAGAGAAACAGTCTCAGAGGAGGAAATTAAACTCATTCTAGACTAGTGTTCTCAGACTGTGGCTGGTTTAAAATACAAGCTGTAGACAGCTGTAAAGGATACAAAAAGCAGTGACCTAATTTAGCGAATAATAGTACTAATATGTTTTTGACTTTATTGTGTTTATCCTTGATAGTTTTTATATGTACGTTTTGACGTTTCAACGTGGTGACTTCATATATGAAAAAAACTGTATTTATTTTATTTAACCTTTATTTAACTAGGCATGTCAGTTAAGAACAAATTCTTATTACAATTACAAACATGTAGTAACCAAAAAAGTGTTAAACAAATCCAAATGTTCTTCCTAAAGGGGTCCTAAAATTCAAAATCAAATAGCTAAATGATCCATAGTATGACCATCTAAAAACAATTCCATATGTCAGCTAAGCACCCCCCCCCACCAACTCAAGTCTGACATTTCAAAGCGTAAACTTTAGAAGCCTTTTAAAACTCAAATACACCACACGTTTGCATTTCCAGCGACAAAAGAGTGATCAAATTAAGATCCTACATCTGCATACTGACTCTGTTCAACACAAGTACAGCCAGGAGCTTTAAGCAGAGGCTTAGTAGACCGAATCAGTAATCTATATTCAGAAAGAAATAGAGGGCATAGAACAGCCACGATTCGTTATCTATGGGCAAAAGACAATTGCTGGAGTTTAGTGGCCCACCTTAGTGGCTGAACAGCTGTCTTTGTCTTGGACTAGAATAAATGGATTTCCTGAGGTGTCTCTAATAAATACACCCAGAAGCCCAGTTAGATTGGTGTCCAATAGCAGAACAGATGATTTGGAATCACTTTGTCTTGGAGAGTGGTTGTGGAGGGAGGGGAGTTGTTGGACAGTCTCATTGAGGGGGTTAGATGGTTCACCTGAGGTGGTTAAAGCCAGCTAGGCTGGGCACGGGACCAAAGCACAGAGCACAGCCCTCTGACGGTGCACACTAGGATTAATGGCGGTGCACAAAGCACACAGAGAGGAACACATGCACGCTCACTCACACATTTAGAGTCGGCGACTGCCGTGGAGGGGACAAGCCCCGTCTCTCTCTCTCTGCTCCAGTGGCCTGTGATTCCTATTACATCACTCATCTCTACTTTTAATCTCCCTCTCTTTTCTCTTTTCTCCACTTCACTCGCTTTCTATTACTTAATCATTAGCTGTTGGATTCCCCTCTCTATTTCTCTCTCTCTCTCTCCCTCTATTTCTCTCTCTTTTTCTCTCTCCCTCCCTCTGAGTTTGCTCCGTCAAGTTAGTCCTTTTCCGGGAACACACAAGAAACAAACCAAACAAACCCAAACAGGAAACGGAATTGAATGATTGATTCATTCCTCACCCTACTATTGAATTTCATCACCCTACTCCCTCATGTTGCTCTCTCTTTTTCTCCCTCTCTTCTCTAGCTTGTCTGTTTCATAGTAAAGGTGGCCTCTGCCTCTGTAATTCTGAAGCGCGTGCCATCCCAGTGCATCAAATATGTATACGCCTGTAATCTTTCATCATAATTATCCTTTAATGTGTCTCTGAAACAATTTTGGTTTCCCTCCTCATAAGGCATGGGCCGAGGACGATGGGATATTGCTTGATTGCGTGACGTCACGTAACACAGGAGAACTCTCTCTGGTTCTTTCTCTCTCCCTCCGTCTTTTGCCCCACCACAGCATTGCTTGTCTTTCTTATTTTACCTTCATCTCTCTCTCTCTCGTTCCCCCTTTCATATCTCTGCTCTGTGCCCACTCCACTATCCTCCTCTCAGTCTCCATATCAATATTTTCCTTCTCTTTCAGTCTCTTTTTCTCCCTTCCTCTCTCCCTTTCTTACTCATGTCTGTTAGCACAGTC
This sequence comes from Salmo trutta, assembly GCF_901001165.1. NCBI lineage: Eukaryota > Metazoa > Chordata > Actinopteri > Salmoniformes > Salmonidae > Salmo > Salmo trutta. The sequence continues at coordinate 14,748,253 of NC_042994.1, forward strand.
CCATAGTGACAGATACATAGGGTGGTGTAGGTCATGTGTTTTAGAGGGCACATCACCAAGTCACAGAGGTCTAAGCCTTATGGGCCATAGGGACACCTTGCCTGGGGACAAACTCTCCCTGGGGGCCACTCAGGGGTTCTGGTCCAATGACATATTACAAAGCAGAGTAACTGTACTCACACTACCTCTAGTAATTAAAGATGCATTGACTGTACAGTAGATGGAAATGCATAATTGATTAACTGACTGATTCATTTGGCCATTTACAAATAAATATGATGTTATATATAAAAATAACACATATGGAATCATGTAGTAACCAAAAACGTGTTAAACAAATCCAAATATATTTTAGATTCTTCAATGTGTTATTTCATAGTGTTGATGTCTTCACTATTATTCTACAATGTAGAAAATAGTAAAAATAAAGAAAAACCCTATCATGAGGTGTGTATAAACTTTTGACTGGTACTGTATATAGATATTTATTTTATTTGTACACATATTTAACTTCTTTTTGGGGGTAGGCACAAAACTACCTTCATATTTTCATTCGTTTTTTAAAACGGTTATCTTCAGAAGAGTCCTGTGACACTTTAGGGTTCGTTGAGCAAAATGGAGAACACCATCGTGTTTGTGAGAATCTCCCCTGTCCCATTAGTTTGTAGCCCAAATGGTTCAGAAGCTACCAAACAGAAGTTGGCACATCGATGGTACCAACTTTAGACGGGTCTCTTGACACTTGTGGGGTTCAAAGGTTAAACCGTTTGTTAAACTGTAGATGAAACCGTTCGGACACTACAGACGTTTACTTGAGAAGATTTTCGGGATGTCTCATGGTCTGACTAACACCACTATAGCTCTGCCTCCTTTCACCGCAGTTGAGGAAGTGCGACACGGGCGGATGCGGGGGATTGAGACACATCCAATGCAAACAACTGTCACGTCCTGACCCTTGTAAGAGGTCATTTTCTATAGTAGAGTGGTCAGGGCATGACAGGGGGTGTTTTGGGTGGTTTTCTTGTTTTCTGTTTCTATGTGGGTTTTCTAGATTTCTATTTCTATGTTGGGGTTATTGGGATGATCTCTAATTAGAGGAAGCAGGTTCTCGTTGTCTCTAATTGGAGATCATATTTATGTAGGGGGTTTTTCTTTTTGGTTTTGTGGGTTGTTAATGTTTGAGTAGTGTGTTTTCCTCTCTGCGTCACGGTTTGTTGTTTTGTTATTTCAAGTGTTTGGTGTATTGCATTTAGTTTCACGGTTAAATAAAGATGTGGAAGTACGAACACGCTGCGCTTTGGTCCCCTCTATACGACGCCCGACAAAAACAGATATCTTTAGCTTAAACTGACAGATTTTGATGGGGATTTTTTTGTTATGTAACTTAGATTGATGCACTGGTGTGTCAATCAACTCTAGGGGGTTAATTATAGTCCACATAACAAATTACATTTGTTGTTGCTGCAGGAATATTTTCCTGTTGTAGCAAACTGGCTTAAATTAGTAGGTAGAGTGAAACAGTCTTCACGCAAGAGTGGAACATTACCAGATATTGATTCAAGTTCACATCTGCGCCAGACAATATACACTGCTCAAAAAATAAAGGGAACACTAAAATAACACATCCTAGATCTGAATGAAATAAATAATCTTATTAAATACTTTTTTCTTTACATAGTTGAATGTGCTGACAACAAAATCACACAAAAATAATCAATGGAAATCCAATTTATCAACCCATGGAGGTCTGGATTTGGAGTCACACTCAAAATTAAAGTGGAAAACCACACTACAGGCTGATCCAACTTTGATGTAATGTCCTTAAAACAAGTCAAAATGAGGCTCAGTAGTGTGTGTGGCCTCCACGTGCCTGTAAGACCTCCCTACAATGCCTGGGCATGCTCCTGATGAGGTGGCGGATGTTCTCCTGAGGGATCTCTTCCCAGACCTGGACTACAGCATCCGCCAACTCCTGGACAGTCTGTGGTGCAACGTGGCGTTGGTGGATGGAGCGAGACATGATGTCCCAGATGTGCTCAATTAGATTCAGGTCTGGGGAACGGGCGGGCCAGTCCATAGCATCAATGCCTTCCTCTTGCAGGAACTGCTGACACACTCCAGCCACATGAGGTCTAGCATTGTCTTGCATTAGGAGGAACCCAGGGCCAACCGCACCAGCATATGGTCTCACAAGGGGTCTGAGGATCTCATCTCGGTACCTAATGGCTGTCAGGCTACCTCTGGCGAGCACATGGAGGGCTGTGCGGCCCCCCAAAGAAATGCCACCCCACACCATGACTGACCCACCGCCAAACCGGTCATGCTGGAGGATGTTGCAGGCAGCAGAACGTTCTCCACGGCGTCTCCAGACTGTCACGTCTGTCACATGTGCTCAGTGTGAACCTGCTTTCATCTGTGAAGAGCACAGGGCGCCAGTGGAGAATTTGCCAATCTTGGTGATCTCTGGCAAATGCCAAACGTCTTGCACGGGGTTGGGCTGTAAGCACAACCCCCACCTGTGGACGTCGGGCCCTCATACCACCCTCATGGAGTCTGTTTCTGACCGTTTGAGCAGACACATGCACATTTGTGGCCTGCTGGAGGTCATTTTGCAGGGCTCTGGCAGTGCTCCTCCTGCTCCTCCTTGCACAAAGGCGGAGGTAGCGGTCCTGCTGCTGGGTTATTACCCTCCTACGGCCTCCTCCACGTCTCCTGATGTACTGGCCTATCTCCTGGTAGCGCCTCCATGCTCTGGACACTACGCTGACAGACACAGCAAACCTTCTTGCCACAGCTCGCATTGATGTGCCATCCTGGATGAGCTGCACTACCTGAGCCACTTGTGTGGGTTGTAGACTCTGTCTCATGCTACCACTAGAGTGAAAGCACTGCCAGCATTCAAAAGTGACCAAAACATCAACCAGGAAGCATAGGAACTGAGAAGTGGTCTGTGGTCAACACCTGCAGAACCACTCCTTTATTGGGGGTGTCTTGCTAATTGCCTATAATTTCCACCTGTTGTCTATTCCATTTGCACAACAGCATGTGAAATGTATTGTCAATCAGTGTTGCTTCCTAAGTGGACAGTTTGATTTCACAGAAGTGTGATTGACTTGGAGTTACATTGTGTTGTTTAAGTGTTCCCTTTATTTTTTTGAGCAGTATATATCACACCTTCTGCTCCCATTTTCACATGCAGGGCTGAACTGAAGTGTTCATCTGGCATTATTTAACGAGGCCTGATTCTGTTGGCTATAGAAATGAGAGATTCTAGTGCCGGAGTCTGATCGAGCGGTAACGTTCTCAGCTCCTGGACCACGTGCATGTACGCCCCACGGCAACAGGGTTCAGCCCATTGTATGTTCCATTCCTACCCTTGGCCTTCCTACAGTAGCTGTCATTCCTCTTTCATTGTCTGTCCTGTCACTGTCCTATTGAAAAACGAATATGAAAGCATGTTCGAATGTCCTTAAAAAAAATGATAGATTCTATGCATGTATCTCTCGTCTGTGTATCTTTCTGTATCTTCCACAGAGTTTAACCTGACCCTTAGAAGTTGGATGTGAAATGCAGTAAAAGGGATTGAATAGAGAGCACAGACAGTCAAACTGGATATTGGCAGAACAGAGGGACTGAAAGTGGATCTGTGCTTAGAAGAAGGTAGCGACAAGGTCAGACAACCCTGACCTAGTAAAGCTGCTGAGAGCAGACAAGACTACCTGGCAGCCAAAAGAGGAGAGAAAGAAAAGGGTATGAAGAGAACAACAAGAAAGGAGGAAAAAGAAGAGGAAGAAATGGAGGAAGAACTGACGAGAAGAAAACAAACAAGAGCATGGAGGAGGACAAGAGAGGAGGAAGGAGTGAGTGAGAAAAAGGGAAGACAAGGAAGGTAGATGCCTGTCCTAAGCCCACCACTCCATCCAGACCGTACCTGTTGATGGCCGAGCTGAGTTCATCCAGGCGGCGGGTGTCGCTGGTGGTGCTGTTGTCCAGTTTGGAGAGGCTGTCCATCCTCTTCAGGATCACCTCCAGCATGTCACTGATCTTCCTAAGCACCCCACGAGACTCCACTCCCCCCATCACTACAGAGAGAGAGAAAGAGAGAGAGAGTGAGGTAGTAAACAATCGATAAAAGCCCAATAACAAGAGAGCGTGGAACGTTCACTATTTAGCTGAGCCCAGTCTCCAATTCACATCATTAAGTAAGCATCCTTCTCTCACTGCCCTTTAGCTTCCTGTGCTAGCAGCATACTTTGCCTGCCTAGCTTAGGCTAATACATGAATTAATGTCCTTTTTCAAACACTGACTCCCAGACTTCCTACAACTAGAGTATAATTTATAATGGTACACACTGCCGCAAAGGCCTGAGTTATGAAACTATGAAGTGGAACTAATGTTGACATTCCCCGCAATTACGTGTAACCACGGCTGTATTTATTTCACCCTGGTGAATCAGAGAGGTCGTGGGTGCAGACACTGTGTGTGTGTGCGTGCGTGTGTAAGGTCAGGCACTTTATCCACTTTATGCTCTGATTGTTCCACTTCTCTTTACAGGATTATTTGGTGGTTGCTGGCTAGACAACCCAAGGTCATATTCACAGTCAATCTACTTAGACAACAGCTACAGTTGAAGTCGGAAGTTTACATACACTTAGGTTGGAGTCATTAAAACTTGTTTTTCAACCACTCCACAAATTTCTTTTTAACAAATCTTAGTTTTGGCAAGTTGGTTAGGACGTCTACTTTGTGCATGACACAAGTAATTTTTCCAACAATTGTTTACAGACAGATTATTTCAGTTATAATTCACTGTATCACAATTCCAGTGGGTCAGAAGTTTACATACACTAAGTTGACTGTGCCTTTAAACAGCTTGGAAAATTCCAGAAAATTATGTGATGGCTTTAGAAGCTTCTGATAGGCTAATTGACATAATTTGAGTCAATTGCAGGTGTACATGTGGATGTATTGTGCAGATGTTGCAGCAAACAGGTACAAATGTATCTATATTCAAAGTAAATATAGAGTCCTATATTGACATAACCTGAAAGGCCGCTCAGCAAGGAAGAAGCCACTACTCCAAAACCGCCATAAAAAAGCCAGACTACAGTTTGCAACTGCACATGGGGACAAAGATCGTACTTTTTGGAGAAATGTCCTTTGGTCGGATTAAACAAAAATAGAACTGTTTGGCCATAATGACCATTGTTATGTTTGGAGGAAAAAGGGGGAAGCTTGCAAGCCGAAGAACACCATCCCAACCGTGAAGCACAGCGGTGGCAGCATCATGTTGTGGGGGTGCTTTCCTGCTGAAGGGACTGCTGCACTTCACAAAATAGATGGCATCATGAGGGAGGAAAATTATGTGGATATATTGAAGCAACATCTCAAGACATCAGTCGGAAGTTAAAGCTGACCCCAATGACCCCAAGCATACTTCCAAAGTTGTGGCAAAATGGCTTAAGGACAACAAAGTCAAGGTATTGGGGTGGCCATCACAAAGCCCTGACCTCAATCCCATAGAAAGGTTTTGGGCAGAACTTAAAAATCGTGTGCGAGCAAGGAGGCCTACAAACCTGACTCAGTTACACCAGCTCTGTCAGGAGGAATGGGCCAAAATTCACCCAACTTATTGTGGGAAGCTTGTGGAAGGCTACCCGAAACGTTTGACCGAAGTTAAACAATTTAAAGGCAATGCTACCAAATACTAATTGAGTGTATGTAAACTTCTGACCCACTGGAAATGTGATGAAAGAAATAAAAGCTGAAATAAATAATTCTCTCTACTATTATTCTGACATTCCACATTCTTAAAATTAAGTGGTGATCCTAACTGACCTAAAACAGGGAACTTTTACTGGGATTAAATGTCAGGAATTGTGAAAAACTGAGTTTAAATTAGGCTAAAGTGTATGTAAACTTCCGACTTCAACCGTATATATAAAACACAGCCAGACAACACATTGGGCCAGACTGACTGATATACCATTTACACGATTAGAATGCAACGCAAATATTCTGAAGATGAATAAGATACCTTTTCTGCAAACCTTCACTGACACAATGTGAAAAAAGTATCTTGAAGGATTTAAAAGGGCTTTAGAAATGGAAAATATACTAGTATAATAATAATGATTAATCAGGTGGGTTTATCCAAAGTGAAATACAGAAAATATATTTTTGGTATTCACAGTATGTGGTCCTTGCAGGGAGTCAAACCCACAACCCTGGTGTTGCAAGTGTGCGAGTACCACCTCCTGATTCAGCTCACACCAAGGACCTCTGTCTTGCTAGCACACTATGGTGGATGCTAGTACACGTGACCGCCTTACCAGTCGGCGCAACACAAAAAGCTAGCTCTTCACTGGCGAAAGTTGGGAAACTTCAGGTTGAGGAGTAAGTTTCACACATCCCCATGTACTACACATCCACCATGCTTTAACTAACTGGACCATTGGAACTATATACACTGAACTAAAATATAAACGCAAGATGTAAAGTGTTGTTTCATGAGCTGATATAAAAAAATGCCTGAAAAATTCCATGCACACAAAAAGCTAATTTCTCTCAAGTGTTGTGCACACATTTGTTTACATCCCTGTTAGTGATAATCCATCTAATTGACAGGTGTGGCATAGCAAGAAGCTGATTAAACAGCAGGGTCATTACAAAGGTGCACCTTGTGCTGGACACAATAAAAAAGCCACTATAAATGTGCAGTTTTGTCACACAACATAATGCCACAGATGTCTCATGTTTTGAGATGGCGTGCAATTGTCATGCTGACTGCAGGAATGTCCACCAGAGCTGTTGCCAGAGAACTGAATGTTATTTTCTCTACCATAAGCTGCTTCCAATATCGATTTAGAGAATTTGGCAGTACGTCCAACTGGCCTCACAACCGCAGACCACATGTAACCACGCCAGCCCAGGACCTCCACATCCGGCTTCTTCACCTGGGGAATCGTTTTCGGGGGGGACGACTCAATCTGATTGGCTGGGCCTGGCTCCCAGTGGGTGGGCCTGGCTGCCGAGTGGGACTATGCCCTCCAAGGCCCACCCATGGCTGCACCCCTGCCCAGTCATGTGAAATCCATGGATTAGGCCTAATTTATTTATTTCAATTGACTGATTTCCTTATATGAATTTCAACTCAGGAAAATCTTTGAAATTATTACATGTTGCATTCATATGTTTGTTCAGTGCATACAGTGCATTCAGACCCCTTAATTCTTTCCACATTTTGTTACATTACAGCCTTATTGTAAAATTGATTAAATGCAGTTTTCTACTCATCAATCTACACACAATATCCCATAATGACAAAGCTAAAACCGTTTTTTAGTCATTTCAGCAAATGTATAAAAAAAAACAGAAATACCTTATTTACATAAGTATTCAGACCCTTTGCTATGAGCCTCGAAATTTAGCTCAATGATCATCCTTGAGATGTTTCTACAACTTGATTGAGTACACCTGTGCTAAGTTCAATTGATTGGACATGATTTGGAAAGGCACACACCTGTCTATATAAGGTCCCACAGTTGACAGTGCATGTCAGAGCAAAAACCAAGCCACGAGGTCAAAGGAATTCTCCGTAGAGCTCCAAGACAGGATTGTGGTGAGGCACAGATCTGGGGAAGGGTACCAACACATTTCTGCAGCATTGAAGGTCCTCAAGAAGACAGTGGCCTCCATCATTCTTAAATGGAAGAAGTTTGGAGCCACCAAGACTCTTCCTAGAGCTGACCGCCCTGCCAAACTGAGCAATCGGGTGAGAAGGGTCTTGGTCAGGGAGGTGACCTGGCACCTCCCTAAGGTGAAGCATGGTGGTGGCAGCATCATGCTGTGAGGAGGTTTTTCAGCGGCAGGGACTGGGAGACTAGTCAGGATCGAGGGAAAGATGAACAGAGCAAACCTGACAGAGCTTGAGAGGTCTGGAGAGAAGAATGGGATAAACTCCCCAAATACAGGTGTGCCAAGCTTGTAGCGTCATACCCAAGAAGACTTGAGGCTTTGATCGCTGCCAAAGGTGCTTCAACAAAGTACTGAGTAAAGGTTCTGATTACTTATGTTAATTTGATATTTTCCGTTTTTGATTTGTCATTATGGGGTATTGTGTGTAGATTGAAAAAAACTACAGAATACATTTCATAATAAAGGTTGAAACGTAACAAAATGTGAAAAAAGTGAAGGGGTCTGAATACTTTCCGAATGCACTATATATAACACCGTCCTAATATTTAGTTTCACCCACTTTTGCCCTCAGAACAGCCTCAATTTGTCAGGGCATGGACTCTACAGGATGTCAAAAGCATTACAGAAGGATGCTGGCCCATGTTGAGCGTGAAAAACCCAGCAGTGTTGCAGTTACACTCAAACCGGTGCTCCTGGCATCTACTACCATACCCCACACGTACACGATCCATGTCTCAATTATCTCAAGGCTTAAAAATCCTCCCCTTCATCTACACTGTGCCATGACTGGCCTGTTCGGATCCAGTTACCGTGGACCATAATCCTACAGAGATATCTCTCACACCCACCAGCGGGGGAGAGATTGAGAGATATGGAGGTGGGGGGGTTTATGACACCTCCCGCCTATGGTAAATCTTAAGGCAGCAGACAAAATCCCTTTGTCCTCTTAGTATGGAGGGATGGAATGTATGATGGACCTATGGAGAATCTACCTCTGAACAGTAACATGCAATAAATGTTTCGTTAGCCAAAATGGTAATAGTGACAATAAATGGAATATGAAAATGAATGTCGTTTTTGTTATGTTATTAAAAGTTAAAGGACGACGTTATAATGAAAACATTTTAACTTGAGGAGTTTTCACACTATGTACTTGAGGTTTGCATGCTCTACATTGTGTGGAAAATGTCCAGATCAAAGAGAATGTTTTGTAAAGATGAAATGTGAAGTTAGTTGTCTAAATTGGATCTGAGTAAAATCCAGACCTTGGGCGGAAATGCCCCTTTCTGACCCAAGGGTATAAAACATGTGAGTTAAGAATTAACATATCAGACTAAGTGACCACGAGCTGCAGCCAAGGTCCGAATTAGTTGTAAACCCAAAATTCAACACGAGGTTGAAGAAGACAAAGTGACCATTTTTACAATCTATGCTACGGATGAGTAGCTGTGTCTGTCACGACTTCTGCCGAAGTTGGTCCCTCTCCTTGTTCGGGCGGCGTTCGGTGGTCGACGTCACCGGTTTTCTAGTCACCACCGATCCACGTTTCATTTTCCATTTGTTTTGTCTCCTGGTAGACGCAGCACTTCCCAGGAGTCACGTGTATCCTCTGTCACAGGAGACGGCGGCTATGGAAACATATGTCTCCGAATCTCTGGGGCAGGGATACATTCGGCCTTCCACTTCACCTGCCTCCTTGAGTTTCTTTTTTGTGAAGAAGAAGGACGGAGGTTTACACCCGTGTATTGACTATTAGGGTATCAATCAGATCACTGTGAGGTACAGTTACCCGCTGCCTCTCATAGCCAGTGCGATAGAGTCAATGCACGGGGCGAGCTTCTTCACAAAATTGGATCTCAGGAGCGCTTACAATCTGGTGCGTATCCGGGAGGGGGATGAGTGGAAGACGGCATTTAGTACCACCTCTGGGCATTATGAGTACCTCGTCATGCCGTACGGGTTGAAGAATGCTCCATCAGTCTTCCAATCCTTTGTAGACGAGATTTTCAGGGACCTGCACGGGCAGGATGTAGTGATGTATATTGATGACATTCTGATATACTCCGCTACACGCGCCGAGCATGTGTCCCTGGTGCGCAGGGTGCTTGGTCGACTGTTGGAGCATGACCTGTACGTCAAGGCTGAGAAATGTCTGTTCTTCCAACAGTCCGCAGACTGTACCTTTGAAAACCATAAAGGGAGGGTCACTGAAAAGTGAGAGAAACTCATAGCTCAGATACAGCCCTGGACCATTCCCTTTAAGGCAGAGAGGTCACAGTATATTCTTCTCCGTCATAATGTCAGTGGGTATGAGGTTTGATTGTCGTGATAATCATCTGGAGTGAGCTGCCTACCTCAACCTATGCCAACCAACCAACCAGGCTAGTGAGCTGCCTACCTCAACCTATGCCAACCAACCAACCAGCCTAGTGAGCTGCCGACCTCAACCTATACCAACCAACCAACCAGCCAGCCTTTTGGCAGTGGTGGAAAAAGTACTCAATTGTCATACTTGAGTAAAAGTAAAGATAACTTCATAGAAAATGACTCAAGTAAAAGTGAAAGTCACCCAGTAAAATACTACTTGAGTAAAAGTCTAAAACTATTTGGTTATAAATATACTTATGTATGAAAAGTACACGGAATTGCTAAAATGTACTTAAGTATCAAACGTAAAAGTAAAAGTATAAATCATTTAAAATTCCTTATATTAAACAAACCAGATGGCACAATGTTTTAAAATTATTTTGTTATTGACGGATAGACAGGGGCACACTCCAACACTCACACATAATTTACAAACAAAGCACTTGTGTTTAATGAGTCTAACAGATCAGAGGCAGTAGGGATGAACAGGGATGTTTTCTAGTTAAGTGTGTGAATTGGACCATTTTCCTGTCAAAATAATTTTTGGGTGTCAGGGAAAATGTAAAAAGTACATTTTTTTCTTTTGGAATGTAGTGAAGTAAAAGTAAAAGTCAAAAATATAAACAGTGAAGTGAAGTACAGATACCCGGGAAAAAAAACTACTTAAGTAGTACTTTAAAGTAGTTTTACTTAAGTACTTTACACCACTGCCTTGTGGCATACAGCCCTATGACTAACCGTATCTGAGACCATTCCCTTTAAGACAGAGAGGTCGCTGTATATTCTTGTCTGCACTATCATCATGTCAGTGGGTATGAGGTGTGATTGTCATGGTAATCACCTGGTGTGAGTCCTCTCCTCCATCACACTCCAGTCCTATTGACTTGACAGGTAATTACAGCAGATTAAGTCCTCTACAGGAGAACTGTGGGAGAAGGTCACCATTTTTTCTTTCCATGGCAACCTATTATCTCTCTCTCTCACTTTTCTCTTCACCGTCTCTCTCTCATTCGCACTCTTTCCATACTCTCTTTCTCCCCTGAACAAGGCAGTTAACCCACTGTTCCTAGGCCGTCATTGAAAATAAGAATTTGTTCTTAACTGACTTGCCTAGTTAAATAAAGGTAAAATAAAAATACATAAAAAATACTCTCCCTCTCTCACTCCCTCTCTCCCCACCTCTCTTTGGACTCTCACTACTCTCCTCTAGGATCTGCCTCATTGCCTCTCTCTATCTCTACTCTCTTCTCTCTCCCTTTCTCGCTTTCTCCCCCCACGCAATCTGTTAGTTATCTCCCTCCACAGTGACAGATGAGGCCCCTTTGTGACAGTGAGTGACATAGTGTCCTTGGGGTCCTAACGCATCGCCATGTCAACCCATCACCGTGTGACGGGTTACCTTGACGACTGTCCTAGCTGTCATTGACTCCTGATGCGCCTTAGTGATCGTGATGGCCATTTGGACACGGAAACATCTTGCTGCGATCTTATTGGCACATGGAAACACTCCATTTGATCTCATTGGCTGCTGTGTTAAAAGGGTTGTTATAAAAATGTCATTTAGGTCATTAAGGTTATTTTTATTAACAAAATGCCAATTCAAAAGGCATTTGTGATCCAGCCAGAAGCTTAGTTCAACGGTCTGGTGGTTAAATAGAAGATGACTGTCAATGGGTAGGCTACCAGTTAACAGTAGTATTAAGAGCAAACCACACACTGACCCTGGATCAGTTAGTAAAGTGGCAATTACAGGCCAGCGTCAGCGGAAAATATATTTTTTTGTTCTCGCAATTCTCACATAGAAACTTCATTGGGAGGAAGGATGGAAATCTATACAGGAAGACTCTATGATCTGTGAACCGTACATGATACAGACAATATTTTGGTGTCATTATACTCCTTATAGTGTGCTCTATCATAAGGAGTATGTCTAGATTCTGAAATACATTTATTTATTCAACATAAAAAATATGAATATCTCAAACCGACCCTTTTTGATTTAGCTTAGTTTTAGACATATTGTTTGTAACAATATACTCATTTCAAATTTCCAGAATGGCTCTCTGGTAATTTTAATGATATGACCAATTGTATACATAGAAATTGAAATAATAGGTAATTAACCAATCACAGCCCTCCTTTAGCATTGGTCAGACAACAAGACAAGTTTCCTTTTGAATCCATTTTCCCATTCACTGTGTCAGTGGTGCTCATAAAATTGATCATACCTTTAGAATTAGTAGAGAGCCCACTATGGAAATTGTATGTTTATGTAGAGTAGTGTTCTAAACAATATGTCTAATATTGAATAAATTAATATGACATTGTTTTTATTTCAGAATCTAGACATACTCCTTATGATAGAGCACACTATAAAAGAGCAGAACTACACCATGATGTTGTCTGTATCATGTACGGTTCACAGATCATAGTGTCTTACAGGAGGCAGGTCGAAAAAGGGCCTAAAAAAGCCACTTTCATCACGATTTTCTCAAAAATGGTTTGTGAAACAAATGTAAAGAACCTTTCAAACATTACTTCCAATTAAGTTTCTATGTGAGAATTGCCGGAACAATCTGAGATATAAAAAATATTTTCCGCTCGCGTGGAATCGCCCAAAGCCACAATGTGACCACACATGCTGCTGGTAATTACCTCACATATTAGAGGTCAAATCATTAACATGAACATGCCACTAGGCAGTCTGAATACATTAGCACAACAGTCAGCTATATGCCATCGACATGCTGTAGGGTCAGTTACAAGTCAATCCACTGTGCTTGCTTGCATCCTCAGAGAGACATCAACAATCTGTCAATTCCATCAGAGTCAGCTACAGGTCAGTCCACTCCACTTACTATAGCTCTTAGAGCTAGCTGCATGTCAGTGCAGTTGTTATAGCTCTTTCGCTCATAGGAAAAAAAGGTGCTATCTAGAACCTTAAAGGGTTCTTTGGCTGTGCCCATAGGAGAACCCTTTGAAGAAACCTATTCAGTTCCTGGTAGAAACCTTTTTGGTTCCAGGTAGAAAGCTGTTTGGTTCCATGTACATGTACTTCCATGTACTGTTTGGTTCTACATGGAACCCAAAAGGATTCTACCTGGAGTCAAAAAAGGTTATCCTTTGGGGACAGCCGAAAACCCCTTATGGAACCCTTTTTTCTAAGAGTGTATCCAGATTCAGCTACAAGCCAGTCTACTGAGCCCTAGGACCATGCCTCAGGACTACCTGGCCTGGTGACTCCTGGCTGTCCCTGTCCACAGTCCACCTGGTCTTGCTGCTGATCCAATTTCTGCTGTTTTGCCAGTGGCTATGGAACCCTGATCTGTTCACCGGAAGTGGTCCTTTCCCGGACCTGCTGTTTTCGACCCTCTCTTTCCCTCTCCCTCCCTCTCTCTCTCCCTCCCCTCTCTCTCTCTACCGCAGCTGCTGTCTAGACCTCGGAATGCTCAGCTATGAATAGCCAACTTACATTTACTCCTGAGGTGCTGACCTGTTGCACCCTCTACAACCACTGTGATTATTATTTGACCCTGCTGGTCATCTATGAACATTTGAACATCTTAAAGACCGATCTGGCCTTAATGGCCATGTGCTCTTATAATCTCCACCCGGCACAGCCAAAAGAGGACTGGCCACCCCTCAGAGCCTGGTTCCTCTCTAGGTTTCTTCCTAGATTCCTGCCTTTCTAGGGAGTTTTTCCTAGCCACTGTGCTTCTACTTGCTTGCTGTTTGGGGTTTTAGGCTGGGTTTCTGTATAAGCACTTTGTGACATATGCTGAAGTAAAAAGGGCTTTATGACTACATTTGATTTGATTTGTTACTTGCTGTAGCTCTATTGAGCCAGCTACAGGCCAATCTACTTGTTATAGCTCTATCTAGAGACATGCACTATAGAGAGGTCAGTCTACTTCCTATAGCTCTATTGAGCCAGTCAGCCATAGCATTGTCTCTGTGCTGATCCTCAGTGATCACAGATTACATCAGTATTAGCATGAGCTCTCCCAGGGGGACCCTAGTGTTTCATATGGAGCATCCTTGTTTGCGAGGGATATTGCCATGCTCAATATGCTCAATACCAACACAGCACACCTATAGAAAAGCAGTGTTTTAGTCTTAGTGCTACAACAAGAAAGGGCACGAACAAGGCTCTGAGAGCTTAAAGTACACCCGTCTGCCCTCCTTGAAGATCAAATAACAGAAGAGTGTTGGGCCAGTAAGCGAAAAGTCACTGGTTCAAATCCCCGAGCCGAATAGGTGAAAAATATGCCGATGTGACCTTGAGCAAGGCACTTAACCCTAATTGCTTAATGGTCTCCCGTTAATAATGGCTGATCCCTGGCTGTGACCCCACTCTCTGAGGGTGTCTCAGGGGGAGTGGGATATGCAAAAATGTTATTTCCAATTCACGTGTGAAATATGACATATATAAGCACCTACCTAATTATTATATATGCAGTTGAAGTCAGAAGTTTACATACATTTAGGTTGGAGTCATTAAAACCCGTTTTTCAACCACTCCACAAATTTCTTGTTAAGAAACTATAGTTTTGGCAAGTGGGTTAGGACATCTACTTTGTGCATGACAAGTAATTTTTCCTACAATTGTTATTCAGCCAGATTATTTCACTTATAATTCACTGTATCACAATTTCAGTGGGTCAGATGTTTACATACACTAAGTTGACTGTGCCTTTAAACAGCTTGGAAAATTCCAGAAAATGATGTCATGGCTTTCGAAGCTTCCGATAGGCTAATTTACATAATTTGAGTCAATTGGAGGTGTAGCTTTGGATGTATTTCAAGGCCTACCTTGAAACTCAGTGCCTCTTTGCTTGACATCATGGGAAAATCTAAAGAAATCAGCCAAGACCTCAGAAAAAAATTGGAGACCTCCACAAGTCTGGTTCATCCTTTAGAGCAATTTCCAAACGCCTGAAGGTACCACGTTCATCTGTACAAACAATAGAACGCAAGTATAAACACCATGGGACCACGCAGCCGTCATACTGCTCAGGAAGGAGACGCATTCTGTCTCCTAGAGATGAACGTACTTCGGTGCGAAAAGTGCAAATCAATCCCAGAACAACAGCAAAGGACTTTGTGCAGATGCTGGAGGAAACAGGTACAAAGTATCTATATCCACAGTAAAACGAGTCCTATATCAACATAATCTGAAAGGCCGCTCAGCAAGGAAGAAGCCACTGCTCCAAAACGCCATAAAAAAGACAGACTATGGTTTGCAACTGCACAAGGGGACAAAGATCGTCTGATGAAACAAAAATAGAACTGTTTGGCCATAATGACCATCTTTATGTTTGGAGGAAAAAGGGGGAGCCTTGCAAGCCGAAGAACACCACCCCAACCGTGAAGCACGGGGGTGGTAGCATCATGTTGTGGGGGTGCTTTGCTGCAGGAAGGACTGGTGCACTTCACAAAATAGATGGCATCATGAGGCAGGAAAATTATGTGGATATCTTTTTTTATTTCACCTTTATTTAACCAGGTAGGCAAGTTGAGAACAAGTTCTCATTTACAACTGCGACCTGGCCAAGATAAAGCAAAGCAGTTCGACACATGTAACAACACAGAGTTACACATGGAGTAAAACAAACATACAGTCAATAATACAGTAGAAAAATAAGTCTATATACAATGTGAGCAAATGAGGTGAGATAAGGGAGGTAAAGGCAAAAAATAGGCTATGGTGGTGAAGTAAATACAATATAGCAATTAAAACACTGGAATGGTAGATTTGACAGTAGATGAGTGTGCAAAGTAGAAATACTGGGGTGCAAAGGAGCAAAATAAATAAATAAATACAGTAGGGGAAGTGGTAGTTGTTTGGGCTATTTATAGATGGGCTATGCACAGGTGCAGTGATCTGTGAGCTGCTCTGACAGCTGGTGCTTAAAGCTAGTGAGGGAAATAAGTGTTTCCAGTTTCAGAGATTTTTGTAGTTTGTTCCAGTCACTGGCAGCAGAGAACTGGAAGGAGAGGCGTCCAAAGGAGGAATTGGCTTTGGGAGGGACAAGTGAGATTTACCTGCTGGAACGCGTGCTACGGGTGGGTGCAGCTATGGTGACCAGCGAGCTGAGATAAGGCCCCCCTTACCTAGCAGGGTCTTGTAGATGACCTTGAGCCAGTGGGTGTAGCGACGAGTATGAAGCGAGGGCCAGCCAATGAGAGCGCACAGGTCGCAGTGGTGGGTAGTATATGGGGCTTTGGTGACAAAATGGATGGCACTATGATAGACTGCATCTAATTTGTTGAGTAGGGTGTTGGAGGCTATTTTGTAAATGACATCGCCAAAGTCGAGGATCGGTAAGATGGTCAGTTTTACGAGGGTATGTTTGGCAGCATGAGTGAAGGATGCTTTGTTGCGAAATAGGAAGCCAATTCTAGATTTAACTTTGGATTGGAGATGTTTTATGTGAGTCTGGAAGGAGAGTTTACAGTCTAACCAGACACCTAGGTATTTGTAGTTGTCCACATATTTTAAGTCAGAACTGTCCAGAGTAGTGATGCTGGACGGGCGGGCAGGTGCAGGCAGCAATTGGTTGAAGAGCATGCATTTAGTTTAACTTGTATTTAAGAGCAGTTGTAGGCCACGGAAGGAGAGTTGTATGGCATTGAAGCTCGTCTGGAGGGTTGTTAACACAGTGTCCAAAGAAGGGCCAGAAGTATACAGAATGGTGTCGTCTGCGTAGAGGTGGATCAGAGACTCACCACCAGCAAGGGCGACATCATTGATATATACAGAGAAGAGAGTCGGCCCAATAATTTAACCCTGTGGCACCCCCATAGAGACTGCCGATGGCCTGGACAACAGGCCCTCAGATTTGACACACTGAACTCTGTCGGAGAAGTAGTTGGTGAACCAGTCAAGGCAACCATTTGAGAAACCAAGGCTGTTGAGTCTGCCGATGAGGATGTGGTGATTGACATAGTCAAAAGCCTTGGCCAGGTCACTGAATACCGCTTCACAGTACTGTTTCTTATCGATGGCGGTTAAGATATCGTTTAGGACCTTGAGTGTGGCTGAGGTGCACCCATGACCAGCTCTGAAACCAGATTGCATAGTGGAGAAGGTACGGTGGGATTCGAAATGGTCGGTGATCTGTTTGTTAACTTGGCTTTCGAAGACCTTAGAAAGGCAGGGTAGGATAGGTATAGGTCTGTAGCAGTTCGGGTCAAGAGTGTCCCCCCCTTTGAAGAGGGGGATGACCGCAGCTGCTTTCCAATCTTTGGGAATCTCAGATGACACGAAAGAGAGGTTGAACAGGCTAGTAATAGGGGTTGCAACAATTTTGGCAGATAATTTTAGAAAGGGTCCAGATTGTCTAGCCCGGCTGATTTGTGGGGGTCCAGATTTTGCAGCTCTTTCAGAACATCAGCTGACTGGATTTGGGAGAAGGAGAAATGGGGAAGGCTTGGGCAAGTTGCTGTGGGGGGTGCAGTGCTGTTGACCGGGGTAGGGGTGGCCAGGTGCAAAGCATGGCCAGCCGTAGTAAAATGCTTATTGAAATTCTCAATTATAGAGGATTTATCGGTGGTGACAGAGTTTCCTATCCTCAGTGCAGTGGGCAGCTGGGAGGAGGTGCTCTTATTCTCCATGGACTTTACAATGTCCCAGAACTTTTTTGAGTTTGTGTTGCAGGAAGCAAATTTCTGCTTGAAAAAGCTAGCCTTGGCTTTTTTAACTGCCTGTGTATATTGGTTTCTAACTTCCCTAAAAAGTTGCATTTCACGGGGGCTGTTCCATGCTAATGCAGAATGCCACAGGATGTTTTTGTGTTGGTTAAGGGCAGTCAGGTCTGGAGAGAACCAAGGGCTATATCTGTTCCTGGTTCTAAATTTCTTGAATGGAGCATGCTTATTTAAGATGGTGAGGAAGGCATTTAAAAAAAATAACCAGGCATCCTCTACTGACGGAATGAGGTCGATATCCTTCCAGGATACCCGGGCCAGGTCGATTAGAAAGGCCTGCTAGCTGAAGCGTTTCAGGGAGCGTTTAACAGTGATGAGTGGAGGTTGTTTGACCGCTGACCCATTACGGATGCAGGCAATGAGGCAGTGATCGCTGAGATCTTGGTTGAAAACAGCAGAGGTGTATTTAGAGGGCAAGTTGGTTAGGATGATATCTATGAGGGTGCCCGTGTTTACGGCATTGGGGTTGTACCTGGTAGGTTCATTGATCATTTGTGTGAGATTGAGGGCATCAAGCTTAGATTGTAGGATGGCCGGGGTGTTAAGTATGTCACAGTTTAGGTCACCTAGCAGCACGAGCTCTGAAGATAGATGGGGGCAATCAGTTCACATCTATAGCAGGCGGCAACAGTGAGAGACTTGTTTTTAGAGAGGTGGATTTTTCAAAGTAGAAGTTCAAATTGTTTGGGTGCAGACCTGGATAGTAGGACAGAATTCTGCAGGCTATCTCTGCAGTAGATTGCAACACCGCCCCCTTTGGCCGTTCTATCTTGTCTGAAAATGTTGTAGTTAGGGATGGAGATTTCAGAGTTATTGGTGGTCTTCCTAAGCCAGGAGTCAGACACAGCTAAGACATCCGGGTTGGCAGAGCGTGCTAAAGCAGTGAATAAAACAAACTTAGGGAGGAGGCTTCTAATGTTAACATGCATGAAACCAAGGCCTTTACGATTACAGAAGTCATCAAAAGAGAGCGCCTGGGGAATAGGAGTGGAGCTAGGCACTGCAGGGCCTGGATTCACCTCTACATCGCCAGAGGAACAGAGGAGGAGTAGGATAAGGGTATGGCTAAAAGCCATGAGAATTGGACATCTAGGTCGTCCGGAACAGAGAGTAAAAGGAGCAGGTTTCTGGGGGCGATAAAATAGATTCAAGGTATAGTGTACAGACAAAGGTATGGTAGGATGTGAATACAGTGGAGGTAATCCTAGGCATTGAGTGATGATGAAAGAGATATTGTTTCTAGAAACATAATTGAAACCAGGTGACGTCATCGCATGTGTGGGTGGTGGAACTGAAGGGTTGGATAAGGTATAATGAGCAGGGCTAGAGGCTCTTCAGTGAAATAAGCCAATAAACACTAACCAGAACAGCAATGGACAAGCCATATTGACATTAAGGAGAGGCACGCTTAGCCGAGTGATTATAAGGGTCCAGTGAGTAGTGAGGTTCGTTGGGGTCACGGCAATTCAGACAGCTAGCCGAGCCATGGGTAGCAAGCTAGCAGAAGATTGAGGTCTGTTTTTAGCCACCCTGTGCGTTTCTGTCGGTAGATTAGTGGGTTCCGTGTGGTAGAGGGGACCAATCCAATTGTCAAAATAGTTATAGTTATAGTGGCCCAAGAAGATTGTTTGATAGACCTGTTCAGATAGTAGCCGATATGCTCAAGACAGCTAATGATTAGCGGGCCTGAAGCATATATATACTGAAGCAACATCTCAAGACATCAGTCAGGAAGTTAAAGCTTGAACGCAAATGGGTCTTCTAAATGGACAATGACCCCAAGCATACTTGCAAGCAAAGTTGTGGCAAAATGGCTTAAGGACAACAAAGTCAAGGTATTGGAGTGGCCATCACAAAGCCCTGACCTCAATCCCATAGAAAATTTGTGGGCAGAACTTAAAGTGTGTGCGAGCAAGGAGGCCTACAAACCTGACTCAGTTACACCAGCTCTGTCAGGAGGAATGGGCCAAAATTCACCCAACTTATTGTGGGAAGCTTGTGGAAGGCTACCTGAAACATTTGACCCAAGTTAAACAATTTAAAGGCAATGCTACCAAATACTAATTAAGTGTATGTAAACTTCTGACCCACTGGGAATGTAAAAGCTGAAATAAATCATTCTCTCTACTATTATTCTAAATGTCAGGAATTGTGACAAACTGAGTTTAAATGTATTTGGCTAAGGTGTAAACTTCCGACTTCAACTGTATGAATTAACATAGGATAGAAACAGTTGTTTATCCATAAAGCAACCAGTACTGTTACCACAGTAAATATATGTTCTTTCTCTCCAGGAGAAGATGGATAAAAACCAAGTGAAAAAGTATGAATAGCAGCTATCTAAATTCTATTCATATTAGGAGTCTAATTGACCGTGCACTGTGTGAATCAATACATTCTCGAATACATTCTTCAAAACGATATCTTCATTGATTGTTGTCCTCGTCTTATGAATAACCCTTCATTCTCCTTAAACTTTAATCTGAGGTGAAAATAAATGTCAGATTCAGTTATATCATCTGATTTGAAGATTCAGTAGTGGGTGAGCCAACAGGACCATCTGTTCCTTCTCTTGGCTGGTACTACGTCACAGTGTGTCGGGGTGCTCCAGCTAGCGTGGGATGGCATGGCATACATCACTGTAACACCACTACTCTCCCCAGCTTCAACCACCATATTGCCCTGAATATTTAGTGTCAAGACACATCGTATGTGAGGCACGAGGCGTGAAAGGAATATTCCTGTTAGTGTCTCTAACAGGGCTACTGGGGGGGGGGGGGGGGTTTGTAGGTGTGTGTGAGTTTTTACTAGCCAATATCTCCCCTCATGTCGTAGGGTAAAGACCAAGACGCAGCGGGAAAATATATACTCATCTTCTTTTTATTTGGTGAAGAAGGAAAACACATATACAGAAAACCACAAACGAACTGGACAGTCTTGTCAGGCACACAGCTAAACAAGCACAATCTCCCACAAAAACCCATGAAAAACAAACTCCTAATTATAGGACCCTCAATCAGAGGCAACAATAACCAGCTGCCTCCAATTGAAGGTCCAACCCAATTAACTAAACATAGAAATACAATAGACTAGATAGAACATAGACTAACAAACCCCGGACCACATAAACCAAACACCCCTCTACCTAAATACATAGCCCAAACCACATAAAACAAACACCCCCTGCCACGTCCTGACCAAACTATAATAACAAATAACCCCTATTACTGGTCAGGACGTGACACCTCAGTATGGGAGAGGCTAACTCGAAGCAGTAGAAAACTTTTGTCTGCTTTTATTTCGGTCACAAACTGTGTTTTAGACAGAATGCCAACTCTGTTTCTCTCAGCTAGAGTAGTTCACCTCTACAATACCTGCTAAGATACAGAGGCAGGACTGTGTTGACTTGCCCAGTGTGTGTGTGTGTGTTTAACTTTCATGGTTTGGCCTCCCACTGAAATCTGTCCCTTTTAACCCTCTAACGTGTGAACAGTCCAACTACACACCCCTCAAGTCACAACGTCACAGTCCTACTGTTATGGACGCCCCCCCCCACTCTCCTCCTCTCTCTCCCTTTCTCTCTCTGTTTTTCTCTCTCTCTCTCTCTGTCTCTCACACACACACACACACACACACACACACACACACACACACACACACACACACACACACACACACACACACACCCACACCCACACCCACACCCACACCCACACCCACACACCTCAGGGCACAACAACCCAGTGCCACTGTTCAACAACACACCCTTAATGGAAGGACATGGTCCTTGGCGCTAACAGTCCTCACTTCTCTGTGTGTGTTCCTCTCTTAATGGACAGACCCACTGTTTACTTCACACTAGCACGCCTCTCCTCTCCACCCCTCTCATCTCCACCCCTTTCCTCTCCTCCACTTCAGTGGGATGCTAAGAAGCACTCCCCCTCTGTTTCCCACTCTTTTCATGTTGTGTCAGAGCCAAAGGACCCTTGAGCACTCTGTGGGCTGTTAAACGCAGCATCATCTTTGTGCAGTGTTGAGAACGTGGCCCATTGTGCAATGCTGTGAAAAGCCTGTATGTGGAGGACAACGGAGGCACAGCCCGGTGGTGGTGGATTGTAAACCATGGGCTGAAAAGGCTGGCCATTTCAGTTGTGTTGTGCAGAATTGGTTGCTAGCGGGTCAGGTTATTTTTCTTGGACAGACTATAAACACCCATAGGCCTTTATTATACACAAGCAAGCACAACAGAAACCCTGACTCTGTGTCCACATCATCCTATAACACATAATGCGCACCAGGAGTTGTCCATTGTGAAGTCCCTCTGTCTCCCCCGCTGGCATGAAAAAAGATATACAGTAAATAGAATATAGTGGAATATACTTTACTGTAGTTCCACCTGTACCAGTTTGCTGTGTGTGTGCAATCGTAACCAGGCTCCCAATGCGACTCACCCGGCAGTGACTCAGATCTAGGTGTGAGGTGTGCAGTTAGGGGAGCAGGCAACAGGATGTGGTGTTAGTGAGATTGGCCACAGGCTGTTTGCATATTCATGCGGTGAAATACATGTCAGGCTTGACTAGAGATGACATAGTTGACACTTACAGGGAGACGAACTGGAGCAGACCAACACACATCCCTGAATGTACCACATGTATACGTTCTGACACAGACACAGACAGGCATATGGACAAATGCATTCACACTCATCATACACTAAGGTACTCCCAGTAGGTAGGTCTGCCTGTGTGTGTGTGTTTCCAACAAATCCGTACAGCCTGGTACATATATTTTGCACGTATGGGATCCACCTCTCTCCCTCCCCTCCTCGCCACCTCTCCTCTCTCCTCTCCCCTCCCTGTTTCTCTCTATAGAGTTGAGCCCTGGTAGTCTGTTAGCCAGAGTCTGCGCAGCAGAGTGAACACAATATTATATGTTATATATTATAACCTCCGTGCTGTTTACAGCAAAGCACTGATCTAAGGTCAATTTTGGATGTTCCAGCACTAACAGGTTAAGGTCAGGATTTGCTGAGATTGCTCTAATCTTAGAAGTTTGCTTACCCGCTGGGCACAGACGTCAGTTCAACGTCTAGTATTGATTTACATTTGGTTGAGTTTTCAACTAATGTGATTTCAATGTAAAATCAACAAAACATTCTGTTTTTCAAGTTGGGTGGGAAAAAAGGCTGAATACCCTTACGTTGATGACTTTTTGCAAATTCAATAGTTTCCCACGTTGATTCAACATCATCAGATTTTTAAAGTTAAAGTTATGTGGAAACAATGTATATTGAACCAGCTTTTGATGAGTGGGTAAAGCCTGCAATCTCCTCTCCATCTCATCTCCATTTCCAAACTGGAATTCGATTAGATGTAATTAGATGCAGTTTAATTATCATAGCTATCATGGGGGATTTCTACTCGTTAGTTGACGGAGTGAAAAAAAGGATTGATTGAAAAATGTGGACAGGAAGCCAGCTTTCTCTAGGGTTGCAGGTTTTCTTGCTACACTGGATCAGGACAGTGGGGATGTGTGCTTTGAGCCAATCAGAATAAGGTAAATAATCACTGATTTAGGAAGTAGCAGTAATTGTAGAGGTACTGTACATAAAACAATACAGCACAGAGGCCTCGTAAATCATTTCATGGTGTGGTAAAAAAGTCTCCTATGGGCAACCCCTTTGGAACCCTTTTTTTCTAAGAGTGTAATGCCAATGACATGAAAACAAGCAGTAATGCATGCAAATGTTTTCAAAGAACAAACCTAGCTTCATTTGCCAGGCTTAGCTGTGAGATACACAAAGGCTGAAGACACACAACTGTTAGTGTAAGACAAGTAAAAACAAACTGGCGATTCCTTTCTGTTCTCTCTTTCAGAATCCCCTTTGACCTTCATTAGTTCCGTCTCGCCGAAACGCCAATAACGCCCTGGCGGTTTTCGTTTGGGGATATTCACTATTCGCGAGACAAGAAAGTGTTCCAAACTCAAAGCTGCGAAGGGGGAAAGAGAAAGAGAGAGGGAGAGAAAGAAAGATGGAGGGAGATAAGCGAGCTCTCAGTCTATTAGAGCAGACAACTTCTGTCACTTCTCCTTTGTGTCTGTCTCTCTTTCAAAGCGCACGGCGAAGAAGAAGGGATGAGAGAGAAGAAAACGACAGAGAGCCAGTGTAGAGTACTAGCTGTATCTAGCTGGCTCCACTGCACGGCTTTAATTAAAGCTTCCCCACCCTTCCTCTTCCTCCCTCCGTCCTCCTCTCTTCATCCCCCCTTTCCCCCACTCCTTTAGCAAATCCTCTCAAAACCCATTCTTTCATTTCTGCTTCTCTGATGTTGCGCTGCTCAGTTCGGATCAGCACTCTCCTCCTCTCTCTCTCTCTCTCTCTCTCTCACACTCACACACTCCTTTCCTCTCCCTCTGTTTTTCACCCTATGTCTTTCACCAGCAGTCGGGTCATTTTTGCACCGTGTCTTGTGTGCTGTTGTGCATGATGTCAGACTCTGAAACTGAGTGGAGCCTTGAAGACCACTCCTACTCACAAAACAGCCAGTCAGCGCTTGGCAAAACAGCCCAATTATGGCCAGAAATAGGCACAGATAAAAACAATATATGAATAGGGACCAAATTGCATAATAATATATGAAAGGTTAACGGGTTTGGCGTGCACTGAATGGATGTTAATGGAAAAGGGGAAATAATAGGTTCAGCAAGATCAGGAAGAGTATATATTTGATATTTTCATCTATTTAAAGGACCATGTAAAACTTGTACGTTATACACAAAGCGACCTGTTATTTGCAACTGCAGTCCCTGGGAAGGGTAATGTAGCAGTAGATGCATGTCAACATGACTTCCTATGCTGTCAATGACAAGGACGACCTAAAGCTAAAGCGCCAATCCCAGCCACACACTGTGTGAGTAGAACGACTAAGGCTGCTGTAAGTCAAGCGAGGGCTGCAGCTATGGGAGTCTGTCCCGAGGCGCAACTACCTCTGTCAATGTCTTTACATTCAGACTCACACACACTCTCAGTGTCCCCTGTGGGCTGACAGTGTACTGTCCCCTGAAACATATCCCTGTGCATGTACTGGGAAAAGGCTTACAGCCTTAAAATGTTAACCTTGCCATGGGATGTACAGAGTTAACATTTTAGTAGACACTCTCATCCAGAGCGACTTACAGTAGTGAGTGCATACATGTTCTTATTTGTTTGTACTGGTCCCCCATGGGAATTGAACCCACAACCCTGGCATTGCAAGTGCCACTCTCTACCAACTGAGCCATACAGGACCAATAGCACACACATGTACATCCTTATAATAAGTCCCTAATGCCTATAGTCAAGTACGGCACCTCCTCTTGTCTTAATGACTCCCTTATGTAAACATGTCTGTTCCTCAGCCTGCATTAGCTTTGCCGACTGCCATTAATTCAATGGGCTTAGTGGCTTTGTGGACAACTGAGAAATAGAGCTTCAGGGGGCACTTTCCACTACGAGGCAGGACCCTGGACGTCACTGTGTGTTAATGTGACAGGGCACTACGTTGCCCTGGGAGAGAGACAGGGAGACATTGGAGGAAAGGAAAGTAGAGAGAGGGGATGGAGAGTGAGAGAGAGGGGATGGAGCGTGAGAGAGAGGGGATGGAGAGTGAGAGAGAGGGGATGGAGCGTGAGAGAGAGGGGATGGAGCGTGAGAGAGAGGGGATGGAGCGTGAGAGAGAGGGGATGGAGAGTGAGAGAGAGGGGATGGAGCGTGAGAGAGAGGGGATGGAGCGTGAGAGAGAGGGGATGGAGAGTGAGAGAGAGGGGATGGAGCGTGAGAGAGAGGGGATGGAGCGTGAGAGAGAGGGGATGGAGAGTGAGAGAGAGGGGATGGAGCGTGAGAGAGAGGGGATGGAGCGTGAGAGAGAGGGGATGGAGAGTGAGAGAGAGGGGATGGAGAGTGAGAGAGAGGGGATGGAGAGAGACTCTGACCGAGGGTTTACCCTACCTTGGGAGAACAGTTGGAGAGATGGAGAGATAGAGAGAGAAAGGGAGAAAATAAGAGAGAAAAAATAGAGATGGGGAAGTAGTACTCATAAAACACTGTGACATATGATGGTAACGCCCCCTATTGGCCACCCCGACCACCCATCCCCGCCTCAGCTAAAACCAGCTAAAACCACCGTTGGGCTATAGTACAAATCACATACTGGACGAATTATGACAAAAGATACATTTGTTGAAAGCCTTGGCAGTGGCCATTTGTTTTTTAACCTTGCATGGAGGGTCAGGTTTTTTTCCATCCCGCTCAGATCATTTCTTCTTCATAAGCTTAAACTTGATTAAACTTGTCATTCATTTTTTCTATAGGTTATTGATATTGTTGGTATTATTAGTCCCGTGGCTACATTACACTTTTAGGATATTCAACGTTTTTGAGATGGAACAATGGAGCTTATTCATTGTTTGATCGGGGAAAGTCATGCATGCATAAAACGATCAAAGCGTAGCCCAAAGTCATATTAAAAGTCTATTGAATGGAGAGATAAGGGGGAAAAGCATCCTTTTTTAAACAGCTAGACACTAGATAGTTAGGAAGTGTACATTATATATAAAAAACGAATAGGTTTAGGCTGTAAGACATCTCTCTCTCTCTCTTTCTCCTCTCTGGGTTTGTCTGCGTCCGTCTCTATAATTCACCCCTCAGCAGATATATTACCAGCTACCCGCCCCCAGTCTGCACTAAAAGGCAGAGCCAGGTGCATGATGCTTGATGGCCCACTTCATTAGCCTGGCACCATTCATATATCCTGTTATTTACTCCTGACGTACAGGTAATGAAGCGAGCGACTGGTGAAACAGCAACAGGGACGCATGGAGCAACAGACCTACACTGAGCCAAAATGGACACCTGGTGTGGTGAAATGAGATGAATGAGTTTGAGTTCAAATGTTCACCGAAATTGGTGAAAGCGCAAGGGTATCACGGGGGATAAATAAACATGATAAGCCAAAATGCAGGGAGTTAGACATTCATACTTATTCATATACAACCTTACTGTGTGCTAGCTGACTACCAACCAGATTGCTACCGGGTAAAGTGGAGATCTTTGCTGAGCTAGACAGAGAAGTACAATTCCCGAGCCACCAAACTTCTCCGCCTTTGCTATAACCTCCGGAATATTAAAGTAGCTGATGTTTTGTTCCTAGCAGGAAGTCACAGCGGGAAGCAGGAGGCATTGTGAAAAATGTCAATAAGCACAGCAGTTGCTACTAAACAGAATCCTTCCACAGTACATGTAGTACTTTGCCTTCAACAGCACAGCATTCTCCTCCATACGCAGTAACAATGTGAACTGAATGTGCTGATCATTGTGTAAGAATGGCAAGCTGCAACTGCAAATGGCCGGGAGTCACTGTACTGTACAACCATAAAACTCAGTTCAACTTGAGAAAAACATTTCTGATCGTGCTCAAAAACAAAATGTTAGCCTGGTTGGCTGTAGCCTACAACAAATGAAGCAGCATCAACTACATGCGAAAAGCAAGCCATGCGGACTTTTGAGTAACCTTGCAATGGCCAGTAATACAGCTAGCTATACATAGCAATGGAGGCTGCTGAGGGGAGGAAGGCTCATAATAATGTCTGGGATGGAGCTAATAGGATGGGCATCAAACACATACCATTCCACCATTCCACATACTGTATTCCTCTCCAGCAATTACCATGGGCCCGTCCTCCCCAATTAAGGTGCCACCAACCTCCTGAGATACACAGTGTATATGATTGTCATTACAAGACAGGCCTTACCATGGAAGTACTAGATAGTGTGTTTAGCTGCAGTAAGACACAGCTGATATCTACTCCCCTCTCCTCGTGTCTCTAACACACTGAGGGTGATCTGTATGAGATCCCTCAGGGCTGGCTCTCACCCAGTCTCTCTCTCACCCATGTCGGCTCCAAGGAGCTCCCGAGCCGACGGCTCCAACGAGCCCTTGCTTAATCACATTACCTGAGATGGGACTGGCTGATGAAGCGTGTTGTGTTTGTTTTAATGATGTAGTGATGGGTTGTACGTTTACTCTATAGGTCCCTTTGATCAAATAGTTTACCCGTGATGACAGCATAAGTGAGTCAGAAGATTTCATCCCCAGAAGATTTCATCACAGATAAAGGAGTCGATTTTGTATTTTATTCCATCACACTTGCACACATGCAAATGCACACACATGCTTACGCGTATATGCATTCATACCCTCTCGTGCACACACGGTCACACAGTAAGCGCACACACTGTCAGTGGACCTATCTAGAAAATCAACTATTGATGAATTTCTTTCCCCTGCCGAGTGATTAATGATTAATAACAGCGACTAGACAGGAGACCAGACAGGAGAGAGCAGATAGGAGAGATCAGACTTGTCTAGCCTGTCCTCTATATGTCTGTGTCTTACTCCTCTGCCTCTGGCCAACTCAAGTAAGTCAGGAATATATATATATATATATATTTTTTTTTTTTATACAATTATCCAATTGGTAGTTACAGTCTTGTCCCATCGCTGCAATTCCCCTATGGACTCAGGAGAGAGCCATGCATCCTCAGAAACGCGACCCTGCCAAGCTGCACTGCTTCTTGACACACTGCACGCTTAACCCGGAAGCTAGCTGCACCAATGTGTCGGAGGAAACACTGTACAACTGGCGACCGTGTCAGCGTGCATGCGCCTGGCCCGCCACAGGAGTCGCTAGAGCGCGATGGGACAAAGACATCCCAGCAGGCCAAACCCTCCCCTAACCCGGACGATGCTGGGCCAATTGTGCACCACCTCATGGGTCTCCCGGTCACGGACGGCTGCGACACAGCCTGGGATCGAAGCCGGGTTTGTAGTGATGCCTCAAGCACTGTGATACATTGCCTTAGACCGCTGCGCCACTCTGGAGGCCAAGTCTGGAATAACTTGTCTATGTTTCTACTTTGATTAAATGTTGGACATTACCTTATTTATACTGGAGTGCATTTACATGAAGTTGTTTTTTCAATCACTACTAACAGGAGAGGTTCTTCAGGATGCAAGGATAGAATCCATTTAAAAAACGGTGTTTACTGTATGAAAAGACTATATGTTTACTGTAAGAAAAGGCTATGTGATTACTATATGTAAAGACTGTGTTTACTGTATGAAAAGACTATGTGTTTACTGTAAGAAAAGGCTATGTGTTTACAGTATGAAAAGGCTATGTGTTTACTGTATGAAAAGACTGTGTTTACTGTATGAAAAGGCTGTGTTTACTGTAAGAAAAGGCTATGAGTTTACTGTATGTAAAGACTGTGTTTACTATATGTAAAGACTGTGTTTACTGTATGAAAAGACTATATGTTTACTGTAAGAAAATGCTATGTGTTTACTGTATGAAAAGGCTATGTGTTTATTGTATGTAAAGACTGTGTTTACTATATGTAAAGACTGTGTTTACTGTATGAAAAGACTATATGTTTACTGTAAGAAAAGGCTATGTGTTTACTGTATGAAAAGGCTATGTGTTTATTGTATGTAAAGACTGTGTTTACTGTATGAAAAGACTATGTGTTTACTGTAAGAAAAGGCTACGTGTTTACTGTAAGAAAAGGATATGTGTTTACTGTATGAAAAGACTATGTTTACTGTACTAAAAACCATGTGTTTACTGTATGAAAAGACTGTTTTTAATGTATGAAAAGACTATGCGTTTACTGTAAGAAAAGGCTACGTGTTTACTGTAATAAAAAGATGTGTTTACTGTATGAAAAGACTGTGTTTACTGTAAGAAAAGGCTACGTGTTTACTGTAAGAAAAAGATATGTGTTTACTGTATGAAAAGACTGTGTTTACTGTAAGAAAAGGCTACGTGTTTACTGTAAGAAAAAGATATGTGTTTACTGTAAGAAAAAGATATGTGTTTACTGTATGAAAAGACTATGTGTTTACTGTAAGAAAAGGCTACGTGTTTACTGTAAGAAAAAGATATGTGTTTACTGTATGAAAAGACTGTGTTTACTGTAAGAAAAGGCTACGCGTTTACTGTAAGAAAAATATATGTTTTTACTGTATGAAAAGACTATGTGTTTACTGTAAGAAAAGGCTACGTGTTTACTGAAAGAAAAAGATATGTGTTTACTGTATGACCTTTGTTGATCAATAGATCAACCAAGGCATCTAGCTATCAACGTTGGTTAGTTTACCTTACACTGCAATAACAAACCAGTCAACCACTCACTAGTATGTTGTCAACTAGTCGATAGTCAGTTGATAGTCAATAGTCAACATACAATAGTCAACATTCTCCCTGTCAATGTGTGTGAATTAGGCCAGTGGAGGCTCCTCAGAGGAAGAATAGGAGGACCATCCTCCTCAGTGAAATTTCATAAAAATAAAAATATTGACATATTAAAAAAGTTATAATTTTTGATAAAACTATACTAAATATATTCATATGTCACCAAATAATTGTTAAAATACACTGTTTTGCAGTGAAGGTCTACAGTAACTTCAACAGCACTGTCTGGGATGCACCATGGTGAAGCTGGAGGACTTCCATCCTCCTCTGGCTACATTGACTTCAATACAAAACCTAGGAGGCTGGTAGGCCTCACCCCTTCCATAGACATATATGGTAATTATGACCACTTCTGGAGGGCGTCCTCCAACCAATCAAAGCTTTTGCAGTATGAACTGACATTTTGTCTATCCAATCATAGATGTAGGATCAGAGAACGAACCTAGTGTGTTGTATTGGGATTGTGCCATAGAGCATTATGGGGGTTCTATGTGTTAGAACCCCTTTCATTCTCTGGGGTACACGGAAAAGGTACGAATTAATAGCGAGGGTCGACCTCTGCCTGAGATCAGTTTCATGAAGGAGAATGAAAAGGTGAGGTAGTTCAATACCAACTGATATCAAATGTATAGATGGTTAACAGGGAGCCTATCATCAAGCCTTCCTGTAATTACACATTACGATGCTTTACATGCTGAACACCTTTTCTGGGATGTCAAAAACTATTCCGAATGATTTGATAGCTTCCATCGCATCATCCATTAAACATTAGATTGAGAGGTCGACGCAGCACATTTTTTGGTGTTTGCTCAAGTAACGTTAGGCTTTCCACTTTCCTCCGGTATTTATTTAGCGAAGATGATAACGCATAACCACTCCGGACAGACACAAGCAAAAACTCTTGACATAAATGTTGCAGCAGCCGAGGCTACACCAAAACATTAGAGGTCTGACATGCTGTATGGGATGAAAACGAGACTATTTTTCCGTCTGATCAACTGTCGGCTACTAATAAGCATACAGACTATGCGCCCTGTCCATCTGGTCAGGGTAACTCATTGGTAACGTTACGTATTTATAGTCCATTTGTGTGGTCAGGAGAAAATGTGAACGTGATCAAATTTAGATTACAAATTGGGCTGGCTAGGCTGCCTATACGTTTTTAATCCAAAATGATTACCTGGAATTCATCGATCAACATAATAGTGATGGCGGATGTGTGTCATTTCTTTATAAGGTCTACAGCTGCATAGGCCTTGCATGATGCAAACATGCATAAAGCCAGCTCAGCCCTGTGAGTTCTATTGTCTGTCAGTTGTTGTCTGTGTGTCTGGGTAGAGGAAGTCCCCCTCCTAATCTAGTCTAAATATAATTTATATGAACAAATATAAGGTAGCTGCAGTTTGATTGGGTTCATCCCCCCAGTGCCAGGAGTTTTTTTAAAACCGTGTGACTTGATTAGGAAAAACTGGTCCCATCATAGCCCATATAAAACCTTTTTACAACTGATTAATCACTATCATACCTTATAGGGTCCAGAGTTTTCCTAGTTAGGTTAACATAAAAGGAAAAACTCCAGGCCCCAGAGGGTAAAAATTGCCCCACCGCTCTGGGACCTATGGTGCCACCAGTCTGCTTGCAATTGTCAGTTATGGTCAGGTATGTGGATGATCAGGGCTTTATGGGAACGTTTCCTGGGCTACTTTGATGTGTCAAGTGGACGAGATGCGCAGTCTGTGTTTTGACTATGAATTTTGAGAGGTCTGAGTTTAACTTCATAGAGAAACTCGTTGTCCAAACCTACGATGGCGCAGCTGTAATGGAATGTATCTGCTATTTGTATTTACAGCTAAGTCCCCTCCTGTTCCCTGATTTAAGGGGTGATGACTACTCCACACCACTACCATTGTCAACTTTCTCCTGACATGAACTGAAGCCAGGTCTCATGTGCCCGCTCATCCACAGGCACATTGAATGTTTCCTCTCCAAGCACCCTGAGTACCCCTATCAATTTTCTCTCATTACTGTATGTAGAGTCAATCACAAACACAATCGCATTATTACACATCAATGATTTTACTCCTTGCTTGGACTAACTCATTCTTAGCTCTTTTGTCTAACTGTGTAGTATGTTGTGTTATTGTTTTTTGTCTTCCCGGTAAAATCCTTTCCTGCACTGGTCAAGCCTCTGAACACCTCAACTCATGCCACATACCCTCATTCAATCACTGCTGTGATCCCTTTCAAACACTGTGTAAGTAGCCCTCTCATTCCCATTCCCCATAATATTGCTTTCGGTTACAATAATTAGTCTTTGACGATTTTTAAAACACACTTTGAGGTCTCGGTGTGTTCCGCGCCTATACCGTGGGTCTCCCATCTTCCACATATTTTTCAAGCCACCAGCCTCCACTGACTTAGGCCTAGTTATTGGCAGCACCAATCAGTAAGACCTTGATTGTACTGTACACTAACGTTATCAATCTGTTCCACTTGTAGCAGATCTTTGGAGCGCTACCAGGCTTCCTTCCGTTTGGAGTCATCATGCATATTCCAACTGAAATAACCTTTGAAAATGAATATTGGAAAAATTGAGTTGTTCAAAGCCAAGGCCTGACAAATATTTATAAATATGACAAATATTTATATTTTGAATAATGCAAAGGATTTATAATGCATACATCGCCTGGGCAGAACTGCTCATCTCGACAAGGGAAAAATGCTTCGCAGCAGGATGCATTTCAATATGGATAAAAAACACACATTAGTACTCAGAAATGCAATTATCTACATAGAACATACTGTAAGTAGGCCTACTCATGATACGCAGTTAAGTAGTTTAGTGACAGCTGACTGAGTTTGAATGAATTCATCATTTAATGTAATGTAATAGAGTGGGGAGCTGGAGGCAATGATCATAAACTGCATCCTGGAGTAAGGTCCCATGAGTAGGTGTTGAACAGATTCCCTATGAGAGTAAGTCCAACCAACCACCTCAGTCTCCTCCTACTCCTCCGAGCCGCTGACACTGCTGCTGATGCGAACGACTCCATTGACTCCTCCGAGCCACTGAGACTGCTGCTGATGCGAACGACTCCATTGACTCCTCCGAGCCACTGAGACTGCTGCTGATGCGAACGACTCCATTGACTCCTCCGAGCCACTGAGACTGCTGCTGATGTGAACGACTACATTGACTCCTCCGAGCCACTGAGACTGCTGCTGATGCGAACGACTCCATTGACTCCTCCAAGCCACTGAGACTGCTGCTGATGTGAACGACTCCATTGACTCCTCCGAGCCACTGAGACTGCTGCTGATGTGAACGACTCCATAGACTCCCATTAGGAATATTAAACAAATCAATCAGAGGGAAGAATAAAGAAGCCAACCCAACACGATGCATCAGATGACGAGCGAGTTCTACTGAACCAGGCCACCTCTGCGTCTCAAATGGCATCCTATTCCCTACATAGTGCACTACTTTTGACCAGGGCCCATAGGGCTCTATATAGGGAATTGGGTGCCACTTGGGATACACCCTGGAGATCACCACAGTAAATAACATGTACATGACACTGCAATAAGTACTGCGTTGGTGTAGCTTCAACATTGCCCTGAGTATGAAACAAGTATGCAAATGTATGAACAAGTATGCATAGTAGTAGGTGCCAGGGGCACCAGTTTATGTCAAGAACTGCAATGCTGCTGGGTTTTTCACATTCAACAGTTTCCTGTGTGTATCAAGAATGGTCCACCACCCAAAGGACATCCATGTCACGTCCTGACCAGTAGAAGGGGTTATTTGTTATTGTAGTTTGGTCAGGACGTGGCAGAGGGTATTTGTTTTATGTGGTTCGGGGTGGTTGTGTGTTTAGTAGGGTGTTTGATTTAGTATTCCGGGTTTTGGGCACTGTTCTATGTTTATGTATTTCTATGTTCAGTCTAGTTATTTGTATTTCTATGTTTAGTTAATTGGGGGTTGAACCCTCAATTGGAGGCAGGTGTTTTCTCGTTGCCTCTGATTGAGGGTTCTATAAATTAGGTATGTGTTGGTTTTAGTATTTGTGGGAGATTGTGCTGTGTATAGCTTTGTGCCTTACGGGCCTGTTATTAGTTGTTGTGTTTTTTTTGTGTACGTGTTGTTTTAGTTCACCATCTTGTCCGTTTAAATAAAAGAAGATGAGTGCACATTTCCCCGCTGCGTCTTGGTCCGCTCTACCCTACGACAATCCAGCCAACTTGACACAACTGTGGGCAGCATTGGAGTCAACATGGGCCAGCATCCTTTTGACACTTTGTAGAGCCCATGCCCCGAAAAATTGAGGCTGCAACTCAATATTAGAAAGGTGGTCTTAATGTTTGGTATGCTCAGTGTAAATGATTGTTATGTACAGTGTCCATGTTAGGACAGCCTCAGTCTCATTTTGTCTTAATATGGACACCGTATCCTATGGATGGATGTTATACAGCGAAATGTTTTGAAAAGCCTGTTTTGTCGTAATGGGCCCTTTTAGAGTAAGAGGGCCACTTTAAAGTATGTGAAGGCTCCCATGTTCAAACCCAGGGCTTGTGCTCCAAGGCCCACAAAGTAGTCAAAATAGAGAAACAGCCTTGGATGAAAAAAAATAATGTATTTTTCCAATAACTTTGCATTATCACAGATTCTTACCTTGCAGACCATTTTGATTGATATGCGATGTGACCATGGCACAACAAGGATTTTTTACTCTACTCTTTGTTTGTGTGTGTGTGTGTTTGTGTGTGTGTGTATTTCTGTGTGTGTGTATATTCCACAGCAACAGTACTATTGTTATGTTCATGGTTACATTCTTTCATGCTGTTCCGTATCAGAAAATTGTTTCTACAGCATAGCAAGTTGGTAGTGGGAGGTCAAAATGGGTCTGTGTCAAAATACTCTTACACTTAAAGTCCTAGCCTACCACGCCCTCTTTTCTGGCTCTGCTTCCCCAAGAACTCAAAATGAAAGGGGGATCAATTCTTAATGTTGATCTCTCTCATTAATTACACACGGGCAAAACAAAGACATGACCATATGGCACCCACTTAAGGCATTCCCTGTTCTAATTCCAAAACTCACACTGTCCATAAAAAGAGAGGACGCCTCTTGAAGCATCAAGGAAAGATGCACCTGGTGATTACTGATCATTAAATCAAGTCAAATGGTATGTGTCACATGCTTCGTAAACAACAAGTGTAGACTAAAAGGGGAACGCTTGCTTACGGGTCATTAGTGACATAATAAATAAGGAATAAGTAAATACACAGCAAAGAGTAAAAATAACATGGCTATACACAGGAAGTACCAGGTAATAACATGGCTATACACAGGGAGTACCAGGTAATAACATGGCTATATACAGGGAGTACCAGGTAATAACATGGCTATATACAGGGAGTTCCGGGTAATAACATGATTAAATACAGGGAATACCAGGTAATAACATGACTACATAGAGAGTACCAGGTAATAACATGACTATATACAGGGAGTACCGAGTCGATGTGCAGGGGTACGAGGTAATTGAGGTAGATATGTACATATAGGTAGGGGTAAAGTGACTAGGCAGCAGGATAGATAATTGACTGTAGCAGCAGTTATGTGATGAGTGTGAAAGTGTGTGTGTGTGAGTGTGGCGTCAATAGGCATGTGTGCGCGTGTTATGTGTGTGGGCTTATGTAGTGTGTGTTGGGGTGTCAGTGTAAGTATGTGTGTATGTGTGCACAGAGTTGGTGGAAGAGAGTTGGTGCAAAAAAGGGTCAATGCAGGTTGTCCGGGTAGCCATTTGATTAGCTATTTAGCAGTCTTGTTTAGCAGTCTTATAGCTTGGGGGTAGACGTTGTTCAGGGTCCTGTTAGTTCCAGACTTTGTGCACTGGTACGGCTTCCCGTGTGATAACAGAGAGAACAGTCTATGGCTTGGGTGGCTGGAGTCTGAAGATTTTTAGGGCCTTCCTCTGACACCGCCTGGTATACAGGTCCTGGATGGCAGGATGTACTGTACTGGGCCATACTCACCACCCTCTGTAGTGCCTTGTGATCGGGTGCCTTGCAGTTGCCGTACCAAGCGGTGATGCAGCCAGTCAAGATGCTCTCAGTGGTGCAGCTGTGGATCTTTTGAGGATAAGAGGGCCCATGCCAAATATTTTCAGCCTCCTAGGGCGAAGAGGTGCTGTCGTGCCACAGTTCACAACTGTGTGGGTGTGTATGGACCATGTTAATTCCTTAGTGATGTGGACACCAAGGAACTTGAAGCTCTCGACCTGCTCCACTACAGCCCGTCGATGTGGATGGGGGCGTGCTCGCCCCTCCATTTCCTGTAGTCCACGATCAGCTCTGTTGTCTTGCTGATGTTAATAATGTTCCAGAGGGGAGATGTGTTGTGGAGGCTAGGAGATAAGAGCTCGGCATTAGGGGCTGTTAGGGTTGTGAGTGACAGCTCCATCACAGTGAGATGTTGTAAACACTGGAGGCAACAGCGGGATGCGTAAAGGCGTTATCACGCCGCTGTGAGAAATGCAAAACATGACAGCTAATATTGGCGGTGCCTGCGATTGTTGGCAGCTGAGGTGTGTGTGTGTGTGTGTGTGTGTGAGAAAGAGAGACAGAGATTGTGTGTGTGTGTGCGTGCATGTACATGTTTGTGTGTGAGAGAGACAGAGAGAGATGGAGGGTGTGTGTTTGTGCTCGCTCAATTCCCAACAATTGTCCTCTCTCCATCTGAGAGAAAAGCTTCACAGGAGCTCAGTGACAGTCTCCGCTGGCAAACGCTCCAACTGGGGCCTTGAAACACATCTCACACTCAAGTCAACCTGTCTAACTGCTCCGCCAGGCTCAGAGAGACTCATCTTTCCTTCTATTCACAGGTCTGTTTTTCTTTTGTTCTTTTGAATTTCTTTTCACGTTGGAATCAGCTGGCAGGGCTGGCTTTGGTTGTCTGTACACCCTCCAGGGTGGTAAAAGATTCAATGGGAATTGACACAGACAAGACAAGACAAGACAAGACAAGACAAGACAGACAGACAGACAGACAGACAGACAGACAGACAGACAGACAGACAGACAGACAGACAGACAGACAGACAGACAGACAGACAGACAGACAGACAGACAGACAGACAGAGAGGATGAGTCATCAACCTCTCCCTATTGCACTGGGGCTTACCCTCTCCTCTAGTTTTTTTCATTCGCTCCACTAAATTCAACATCGTTGACTGTCCATCCTGTGACATGACTCTGACAGTGTGTATAATGAGGGACGAGTTTCTATGAAATGAGAGGTGGAGAGAGATACAGAGAGAGAGAGAGGTGAAAGAAATGAACAGAGAGGTATGAAGGATGGAAAGTGAAGAGTCAGCTGAGAGATGATTGAGTGCGAGATATAGAGGTGGAAGGACACTGAAGGCAAGAGAGAGAGGAGAGAAGCGCAAATCTTCCTCCAACTTGAATGTAGTGCATTAAAGATGAAATGGGAAATGAGGGCAGGGAGAGAGGAGAGAGAGAAGTCACAGCTCCAGTAGTAGTTGTCTGGATCATGTCCTCTCTCTCCCCGTGCTGCCCTGAGGGGCACCCATGTCATATCCTGTCCTCCTTCAGCTTCCTGAAATAGCACTGGAGAGTACTGGGTGAAGCCTCCCAGCAGTGTACTACCATATGAATGAGCACTGCTTGCTAGTCTCCTGGAAACTAAGCCTACATGCAGTGAATATATCAGGTGCTAACATCTTAGCATATTGTGTATCATGCGTTAACATCTTAGCATACTATATGTCATGCGATAACATCTTAGCATACTGTATGTCATGCGCTAACGTCTTAGCATACTGTATGTCTTGCGCTAACATCTTAGCATATTGTGTATCAGGTGCTAACATCTTAGCATACTGCTTATCAGGTGCTAACATCTTAGCATACTGTGTAGCAGGCGCTAACAATTAGCATGCTGTATGTCTGCCAGTCCCTAGCATTGCAGCATTAGCATCCTCCTATCTACTACTGTATATGAGCGCTGCTTGGATAGTTTCCTGCCTACGCACTGTGCATGCTGGATATCAGGCACTAACATCTTAGAGTTAGCATTTTACTATCTACTACTGTATATGAGAGCTTCTTGGATGTTTCCCAGTGACTAGGCCCAGGCCCAGTCCTGGCTGTTCTACCGCCCTAGACGAGACCCCAAAAATTGCCGCCCTCCTCCCCCGCAAAACTAAAATAGTGTACATTTACATTTTGCAGACGCTCTTATCCAGAGCAACTTACAGTAGTGAATACATACATTTCATGCATTTTTTTTTATACTGGCCCCCCATGGGAATCGAACCCACAACCCTGGCGTTGCACATACCATGCTGGCATTGCAAACACAATGCTCTACCAACTGAGCCACAGGGAAGAGTGTAGTTTACACTGTCGGCCCGCAATGGAATTTTATGAATGTCCATCCATGTGTTAGGCACAGTGGGAAATGCAGAAGTATTATCTTAGCTATGATGCAGCTTGTTAAAAATAGAATAGAAACTTGAAATCACTGATTATTATGACAATTTAGCCCAGACGGGGTGAAACTCCACAACACCAGTAGCCACATGTCATACTCACATCGAAGAAAATTGTTTATTTTTTGGGCCCATGGGGTTAGGCTATTTGAAGTGATCTTTCTACTGCAGGCTATAGGCTACATGATTTATGTTAGATCATTTTGGTGGAGCGCTGCAGCGGTGCGTCTCTCCAACAGCACTCTGGAGAGGCGCGCTGGGAATGGACAAGATAAATATTTTGCACCCCTGCCTTTGACAAAATGAGCACTGCTTATCACGGGGCGGCATCAGAGTTCACCTAAAAAGCCCATATGCCACTGGTTGAGAGAAATTGTCATTGTTTATGGGCAGATTTATGTGAGGTGTTATGTGTTGTTGGATGTGCGTCTTGGTCAGTTTAGCATAACCTAGCGTTAGCAGCAGCATTCCCTGTATCTACTTTAATTGGGAGAGTTCGGCAAAACAGCGAGCGGTTGCAGAGCCTAAATGAGAGGGTTCTGTTTGACACTGCCTCTCACTGAGTGGGCACATTCTAACCCCTGAAACTTAGAGCTTCCTTTGTTTTGGGAGCCGGCTTCGCCGCTTTTAAGATAGCGGGGCCTGGTTCAAAGGCTAGTTTTCATTCTTTTTTTTCTCCTTTTTTCCGTGTCAAATAAATGAATTCCTCTCGCCTCAGAGCGATCATTACTGTCACTTTCAAACAAAGGCAGGGAGCATTCTTCCAGCTGCGAGGGCCCGCGGTGAACAATCTTCGACACCGACAGCATAGTGAAAGAAAGAAAGAAAGAAAGATAAGAAAGGGAAAAAAGTCATAATGAATACCTCAGCAGTGCTAGCAGATGTAGCTGTTTGCCTCACAATTAGCATTCAGTCTCACTCCAGGCAATTGATTAATGTATTCATCTCCGAGGGAAAGAGGGGGAGGGAGAGAAGAGAGGGAAGAAGAGGAGAGGGAGTCAGTCGGGGGAGAAGCAATGAGCTAGAAACCTATGGACAAAGCCGGATGCGCGTCGTGCAGTTGACAAGGTAATTGAGGCGGCTATAGTGTTGCAGTCACCTTGCTAGTATGGAACGAATATGAGATAATGTTTTGCATGGAAATTCCTCATTAAGAACGAGACGGGAACAGTGCTTATGCCACAGGAGTATAGGCCTGTTGAGAGAGGATATATTTTTTCCATTAACATGCACCTTCTGGCACTATGGCTGGGCTGCGGTTTCAGGGAA
Organism: Salmo trutta; assembly: GCF_901001165.1. NCBI lineage: Eukaryota > Metazoa > Chordata > Actinopteri > Salmoniformes > Salmonidae > Salmo > Salmo trutta. The sequence continues at coordinate 14,788,108 of NC_042994.1, forward strand.
ACAGATTGGGGGCAAATGTTGGCAAGCTGGTGATTGCAAAGAGAGGCAATAGGTTTACTGTAGTTATACAGCGAGGAATTGGTGTACATGTCGAGACAGAAGTGCTCAACTGAAGTGCAGAATATTTTGCTCTTGGCACATCACAATTGTCCACCGAACCGGTTAGTAACAGCTCACAGGATGCAGACATCTGCAGAGTATGGAAGAAATCTAGTCTTATCTTCATTATCTATATTACATGGTGCAATCAGACACATACTATGTAGCCTGCGGATCTGCACATTACAAACATAACATTACAAATGCCTCCAGAGTCTCTATCCAATCTACTTTCTTACAATTCACCTGCAAATATATACAGGCATGTACCGTACACTCCATGCAAGCTAAACTGGCCTGAAGCAAAGCAGGAAGTGCTCCTGATGCTGCTCTCCCCTCATCATTGTACTTCCTGTGGAGGCTATAGCACGAGATTGTCATGCAAGATTTGCTCGACACACGCTGATGAGGAAAGGCACTGGGGGGGGGGGGGGGGGGGGGGTAAGGCGATCGCACTGATAAACAACATGTATGGCCTCACTTTTCTAGTGTACTAACGAGGACTATAGTTCCTGATAATAGGCTAGAGCTTCTATGCATGTCTTTATCACAACTTTATTGTCAAATGGCAGAGCACCGCTTTCGTGGCCTTCCAACTGTCTTTGTGCAATGTGGCCGACCGATGATAATGGTTACTGATAATGGACTACAGCATCCTTCCTCACAGTCTTCACATGTTAAAGCAGCACCTTTTCACATCTCCATTGACAATTATCTCCCCATCTATTGGTCAGCTACACAATATGTCTCATCCCCTTGTCCCACATGACAAGTCAATTGCTCTAAGCCCTATCATAACAATGATATAGCGTGCTATCATTACAATGATACTGAGCAATGATATTCCACAGTGTGCTGTTCTCAGCAGACTCTTTAGTTAAACGGCTCTTGTTATGGCTGGTACTGGGACCCGCTCCATCTCCTTAGCCACATAGGGAGCTATTACATTAATCTGTCGAGACAGAGTCTGCCTCCCAGACGGCACCCTATTTCCTATATAGTCCACTACTTTTGACCAGAGTCACATATGCCCTGGACAAAAGTAGTGCACTAATTAGGGAATAGGGTGCAATTTGGGATGCAAACAGGAACTCAGGGAGGAGGGTTGTAGCTCTTTGTCCCACTAGGGAGACAATACACACTGAGTAAGCTAGCTCTTAGACAAATATAGCACTGAAAGTGAAACATTGCGGTTCGGGGCATAAGAGACTGTCGCCTTGTTATCACTGTAAACTGCAGGGCAGAAATGGGAACTGCCTTTGATCCAGTCGTCTCCAAACAGTATCTTACTTAAATTCATGTTAAATTCCTTTCTTCTTCCTCCTTTCTCTCTGTCATTTGCATCTAATTACTCCCTTTTCTTTATGCAGTCCATCCTCTCTTTTCTGGTTCTTGTAGAAACTTATTTTAAATGCAGATCTCTTAATTATACCTTCTACTTCCTCTCAATTCATCCCTCTAACAGTCTACAGTAATTCCTCCATGCTCTACCCCTCCTCCATTCTCTATCCCTCCTCCATTCTCTACCCCTCCTCCATTCTCTACCCCTCCTCCATTCTCTATCCCTCCTCCATTCTCTACCCCTCCTCCATGCTCTACCCCTCCTCCATTCTCTATCCCTCCTCCATTCTCTATCCCTCCTCCATTCTCTACCCCTCCTCCATTCTCTACCCCTCCTCCATTCTCTACCCCTCCTCCATGCTCTACCCCTCCTCCATTCTCTATCCCTCCTCCATTCTCTATCCCTCCTCCATTCTCTATCCCTCCTCCATTCTCTATCCCTCCTCCATTCTCTATCCCTCCTCCATTCTCTACCCTCCCATTCTCTACCCCTCCTCCATGCTCTACCCCTCCTCCATTCTCTATCCCTCCTCCATTCTCTATCCCTCCTCCATTCTCTATCCCTCCTCCATTCTCTACCCCTCCTCCATGCTCTACCCCTCCTCCATGCTCTACCCCTCCTCCATTCTCTATCCCTCCTCCATTCTCTATCCCTCCTCCATTCTCTATCCCTCCTCCATTCTCTACCCCTCCTCCATTCTCTATCCCTCCTCCATTCTCTATCCCTCCTCCATTCTCTATCCCTCCTCCATTCTCTATCCCTCCTCCATTCTCTATCCCTCCTCCATTCTCTATCCCTCCTCCATTCTCTATCCCTCCTCCATTCTCTACCCCTCCTCCATTCTCTATCCCTCCTCCATTCTCTATCCCTCCTCCATTCTCTACCCCTCCTCCATTCTCTATCCCTCCTCCATTCTCTATCCTTCCTCCATTCTCTATCCCTCCTCCATTCTCTACCCCTCCTCCATGCTCTACCCCTCCTCCATGCTCTACCCCTCCTCCATTCTCTACCCCTCCTCCATGCTCTACCCCTCCTCCATTCTCTACCCCTCCTCCATTCTCTATCCCTCCTCCATTCTCTATCCCTCCTCCATTCTCTATCCCTCCTCCATTCTCTATCCCTCCTCCATTCTCTACCCCTCCTCCATTCTCTACCCCTCCTCCATGCTCTACCCCTCCTCCATTCTCTATCCCTCCTCCATTCTCTATCCCTCCTCCATTCTCTATCCCTCCTCCATTCTCTATCCCTCCTCCATTCTCTATCCCTCCTCCATTCTCTACCCCTCCTCCATTCTCTACCCCTCCTCCATTCTCTACCCCTCCTCCATTCTCTATCCCTCCTCCATTCTCTATCCCTCCTCCATTCTCTACCCCTCCTCCATTCTCTATCCCTCCTCCATTCTCTACCCCTCCTCCATTCTCTATCCCTCCTCCATTCTCTATCCCTCCTCCATTCTCTATCCCTCCTCCATTCTCTATCCCTCCTCCATTCTCTACCCCTCCTCCATTCTCTACCCCTCCTCCATTCTCTACCCCTCCTCCATTCTCTATCCCTCCTCCATTCTCTATCCCCTCCTCCATTCTCTACCCCTCCTCCATTCTCTATCCCTCCTCCATTCTCTACCCCTCCTCCATTCTCTACCCCTCCTCCATTCTCTACCCCTCCTCCATTCTCTATCCCTCCTCCATTCTCTATCCCTCCTCCATTCTCTACCCCTCCTCCATTCTCTATCCCTCCTCCATTCTCTACCCCTCCTCCATTCTCTATCCCTCCTCCATTCTCTATCCCTCCTCCATTCTCTACCCTCCTCCATTCTCTATCCCTCCTCCATTCTCTATCCCTCCTCCATTCTCTATCCCTCCTCCATTCTCTATCCCTCCTCCTTCTCTATCCCTCCTCCATTCTCTATTCTCTATCCTCCTCCATTCTCTATCCCTCCTCCATTCTCTACCCCTCCTCCATTCTCTACCCCTCCTCCATTCTCTACCCCTCCTCCATTCTCTATCCCTCCTCCATTCTCTACCCCTCCTCCATTCTCTATCCCTCCTCCATTCTCTATCCCTCCTCCATTCTCTACCCCTCCTCCATTCTCTATCCCTCCTCCATTCTCTATCCCTCCTCCATTCTCTATCCCTCCTCCATTCTCTATCCCTCCTCCATTCTCTATCCCTCCTCCATTCTCTACCCCTCCTCCATTCTCTATCCCTCCTCCATTCTCTATCCCTCCTCCATTCTCTATCCCTCCTCCATTCTCTCGTTTCCTCATTCTTTTCTCTGTCTGTAACACGCAGGGCTGGTTGACTCAGTGTGTCTGTAACACGCAGGGCTGGTTGACTCAGTGTGTCTGTAACACGCAGGGCTGGTTGACTCGGTGTGTCTGTAACACGCAGGGCTGGTTGACTCAGTGTGTCTGTAACACGCAGGGCTGGTTGACTCGGTGTGTCTGTAACACGCAGGGCTGGTTGACTCAGTGTGTCTGTAACACGCAGGGCTGGTTGACTCAGTGTGTCTGTAACACGCAGGGCTGGTTGACTCAGTGTGTCTGTAACACGCAGGGCTGGTTGACTCGGTGTGTCTGTAACACGCAGGGCTGGTTGACTCGGTGTGTCTGTAACACGCAGGGCTGGTTGACTCAGTGTGTCTGTAACACGCAGGGCTGGTTGACTCGGTGTATCTGTAACACGCAGGGCTGGTTGACTCGGTGTGTCTGTAACACGCAGGGCTGGTTGACTCGGTGTGTCTGTAACACGCAGGGCTGGTTGACTCGGTGTGTCTGTAACACGCAGGGCTGGTTGACTCGGTGTGTCTGTAACACGCAGGGCTGGTTGACTCGGTGTGTCTGTAACACGCAGGGCTGGTTGACTCAGTGTGTCTGAAACACGCAGGGCTGGTTGACTCAGTGTGTCTGTAACACGCAGGACTGGTTGACTCAGTGTGTCTGAAACACGCAGGGCTGGTTGACTCAGTGTGTCTGTAACACGCAGGGCTGGTTGACTCAGTGTGTCTGAAACACGCAGGGCTGGTTGACTCAGTGTGTCTGAAACACGCAGGGCTGGTTGACTCAGTGTGTCTGTAACACGCAGGGCTGGTTGACTCAGTGTGTCTGAAACACGCAGGGCTGGTTGACTCAGTGTGTCTGTAACACGCAGGGCTGGTTGACTCAGTGTGTCTGAAACACGCAGGGCTGGTTGACTCAGTGTGTCTGAAACACGCAGGGCTGGTTGACTCAGTGTGTCTGTAACACGCAGGGCTGGTTGACTCAGTGTGTCTGAAACACGCAGGGCTGGTTGACTCAGTGCGTCTGTAACACGCAGGGCTGGTTGACTCAGTGTGTCTGTAACACGCAGGGCTGGAGAGAGAGCGGAGAGAGCGGATTTCAGCAGAGCCCAGTGAGGCAAGGCCCACAGTGAAGGCTGATAATCCATGGAAGCGAGAGGAGAAGAGGAGACCCTGTCGCTGTAACAAGGGAATAGGAATTCTACTAATACCCTCCCATTGAGAACATCTGGCATCAGTACTGCTAGCTCTGGTAACAAAGCTCCCCGAAACACAAATTCTCCACCTGTCGTTTGAGTGGGTAAATGTCTGTGTACAACAATGGACTATCAACATCAATGAGGATATACTCGAGGTTTCTCCATGTACTTATTATGTAGCTTATTTTGGACTGAGTACACTTCCATCCTCAGCTCTGGTGTCGAGAGAATAGCGCCTTGTTACCGCTCTTCCTGAGGGGATTCAAGGGGACAGACTAATGCTAGTCACACTCTGTAATGGTGTTTTTGTAGGAAGATTTGGAAGCTCCGATGTTTTGGACTAGCGTTTTTCTGTCACCTTGAATCCCCTCAGGAAGAGCGGTAACAAGGCACTATTCTCTCGACACCAGAGCTGAGGATGGAAGTGTACTCAGTCAAAATAAACGTTGAGGTCCTTCAACAAAAATAACATTATAGAGACCACTGGCACAAAGTGAGTGTGTGTGTATGTGTGTGTGTGTGTGTGTGTGTGTCTTAGCTAGACCAGTGGTTCTGCAGGTGGTGCTCGCCGGCAGAATTAAAGGGCCACTTGTTTCCAGGGCGAACTTAGAGAGAGCAGATGGAACCAGCTCTCCATCTCTCTCTTCTAAATCTGGTCCCACATTGCTGCTGTCGCCCCATTCATTTTCTGCCAATTCATCTGACACACACACACCGACAGGGTTTTCACACGCACGCACGCACGCACACAAACACACACACAAACTCCTGTGGTAAACTTCTAGGTTGGACCCTCGGCAGCTCTTAATGAGCTCAGTCCAGATGTCTCCCCAGGCAACAGCGCATGAGTGGTTAATTAATCAGGTGTGCTCACACACACACACACACACACACACACACACACACACACACACACACACACACACACACACACACACACACACACACACACACCTCAACCCTACAACATCCTCTCTCAGAGTTAGAAGGGCTTTAGATCAGATTATCCTCCCTTATGAGTTGTTCATCCTCGGCTAAAGGACCTAAATCGCCTCTTATTTTTTACTCAGGCAGTGGCAGGGACAGCTGCTCGCCAGAGAGGACCCATCCCTGACTTCACAGTTCACACCTCGTAGAGTAGGAGACGTGGGGGGATTAGACACAGCTCTTTCCCGTCCCGTCATTGGCCTGAGGCCTCAGTCGAGGTCATGTGACGTCTGCAGTCGGCCAATGTAATAATGAGATTTCTGTGGTGAGATATTATTAAGCGGCAGTACACAGCCTTCAGAGACTCAGCCTCTCACAAAAGCCTTCAGAAGACTCTTACCAGACTCCTGATGATTCTCCAGGGTTACTGTACATACAGTAGGTGTTGATGGACTCAAACCAGACAGAGTGAGTCTGCCTTCGATGCTGCTGCAGTGTGCATGCAGACCAATGCTCCCTTAGAAGCGATGCAGTATACTGCACTCATACAGAGATATGTCTCTTTTCTGTGCAGTGCCACAGGGTAGGAGTAATGGTGTTTCTGTGTGACCTACTGTAACACCCCACCCACAGCTCCCTCTGACTAGACAACCTCCAATAGACAAACTCCCACAGCTCTACTTAGATAGGGCCAGCGACCCACAGGCACTCACACACACAAATAGTGTATTTTCTCTACCTTCTGTCCGGATGGTGAAGGGGGAGTCCCCAAGCCTCTTGGCTGAGAACTGGCCCCCCAGGGAGGTCATTAGAAAACACAGGCTGAAGAAGCCGATCCCCACCACGAATATCCTGGATGGAGGGATGGGAGGGAAGAGAAGAGAGAGGGAGAGAGAAGGCATGGACGAGAAGAGGTAGGAGAAGGAGCGACAGCGGGAGAGAAGTGATGAAAGAGTGCGGGAGGGAGGAAAGTGAAAGATTGTTGACGAGAAGAGAGGAGAGAAGTTTGAAGAGATAGGACGAAGGGAGGAAGAGAAGAAAGGAACAGTCAGAAAACAGATAAAGTACAGCAGCACAGTAAAGAACATAAATTAGGAAACGCAGGCAATTAGACCGGCCCAGCTGATGAAATTAAAGTCAAAATTTCAGGGGCCATTTTAGTTCCCATCTCCATCCCCCTGCTAACTCGCACCCCATCCAGGCATCCTCAGGTTTCCCAATTAGGGACAAACAGCTCCTTCCAAAATGCCTATAATTGATGTATTGTGTCATGCACACCAGAGATAAAGAGGAGGCTTCCTCCTTCATTCCCCACGGGGCTAAACGACTGCTGGCTAATTCTAGAACGGTCTCTGACAGTGAGGAGAGGGGAGGGGAGGAGTATACATTACCCACGCTTCGACGACGACTCAGTCCGGCTTTCAACTTACTCTTGAAAGTTGTATTTGTAGAATATTGCAAAATGTACAATTTTGAAATTGGGTATTGCATCATCTGTTTTCTCTCTTGCCATGTCAGTCATCGCATACATTAGAGAGCTATTTATAACTTGTCAGAATTGTCCAGATCAACTAGCCCATGTCAGTTAATGTTTTTTGCTGGGTTTTTTTAGCCCATAGATTTTTTTGTAATGTTCGAGTCACTCAAATATCACATGACTACACATTAGACATGGCAAGATATACAGAATTGTAGAAAAATGAGCTATATTTTCTCTTCACTCCATGAAAAAAATGTGTACAGGAAATTAGCTTTAAAACCTGCAAAATGTTCTCTCCGCCAACAAGAGGGTTATGAACAGTTTGTGTCATGAAAAGTGCAGGTGCATATAGAAATAGACGGGGGGGGGGGCTTGGGATGTTCCCCAATGCTGGAAGGGGGGGGGGGGGGGGGGCCTGAGCGAAAAGGTTTAGGAACCCCTGATTTAGACAGAGAGCATTATTATTATTACAGGATAAGAACCTGAGGTAGGGAAACCATACAAATATTAGAAGTAACAGCATGGAGACATTCATTACAGACGTAGCTATCTTTTTTTCCCCCAGGAAACTGGAACATTGTGAAATATTACATCCATCTGCTCCAGCATACTGTGCAATACGTCTGGATGATTCAATCTCTGTCTGGGGGAGCACAGAGCCGAATCCTGTAACAGATTTTTTATCTGGCGAGGGGGGATGGAGGAAGGTTTGATTACAGCAGGGTGTGTCTTGGATTATCATCCAGTACTCCTAACTGGGATTGGGATTATTTACCTGGCTATGACCATCTGCTCACAAAGCTATTTGATAAAGTCATAGACTTTTCCTTTGGGCCACTGACCATAGATAGGTACAGCAGTTAATTAACAGTGGAGGCTGCTGAGGGGAGAGCGGCTCATAATAATGGTAGGAGCGGAGCAAATGGAATGGCACCAAACACCTGGAAACCATGTGTTTGATGTATTTGACACCAAATCATTCCGACCATACTACTTCTACCAATTCATTTTGTTCGGCTCAGTGAGTAAACTAAGGGAAATGAGGGGATAAGGACAGCCACGTAAGACTATGTGGATGCAGTCAAACTCAGAGGGAACAGGAGCTGATTAAACGGAAAAGGCAAAAGGCTAAAGTCAACGTTCTCTTTCTAATCCCTCATTTCCCAAACTTCTCCCTGTGACCTTTGGGCTTCTTCAGGCTCTATAATCCTGAACAAGGCCATATGGAGTGTGTGTGTGTGTTTGTGTGTGTAACGTGTGTCTACGTGTATGTGTGTGCTTGTGTGTGTGTGTATGCATATGCTTTGCATGGGCGTGCGTACGTGTCCCTAATGCTTCTGCATAGAGATGCGGTGTTCTTTTCAATTATGTGTGCTTCCGAGTGCATGCGTGTCAAAGCGCTGCGCCCCGGTCCCGTCTCAGAGCGATCGTTTCCACCTTTCCTCCCTTATCGTCTATCCCTATTTCAAAGCCCCACCATGAGGGTGATAGAGGACCTGAGGGTGATAGGGGGGTGATAATAAAGGAGGATTAGACACAGGGCCTGCCTGACTCCTCTCTAATTAAAACACTTAGAGTAAATGCTTGGGTCGGGTAATTGGATCAGACCAACAGATCCGCTATCTCCTAATTGGCTTGTCCCACGTACCGGCGCTTATCAGATCTCGCCACCCATGTTTATTAACGTGAACCCGCGGAACCCGCGGCTGGGTTGTTCGGTGCTCAGCGGAATGTTTTTTCTAATAATTCGGTAGGCTGTTTTTTTCTGCAGTCTTCCACTTCCGCTCATTGATACTGAAGTGAAGTTAATGGGACAATTAGGATTGCCCTCTGTATAATGATTTTTTAATGATTTGTTTTGAATGTAGGCTAGTTCACACAGGCAGATCAATTCTGATATTTTTACCACTAATTGGTCTTTTGAGGGTAGTTGACTTTATTCCCTGGTTTACATTCGCTCTTCTGCTCGGATTTTCCCTATAAACAATAGATTTACTTACACTAATAAAGTTTAGAGACCAAACCTCGTGACGGTATGGTGTGGCTATTATTAAGCTTTAGCTACTGCAGGCCTGTGATATGAAGGCATTGCGCCCCGGCGCTCCAACTGACTCCGACAGTGGAACTTGAAGTGAGGAAGACTATGTCGGGCCTACCAGAGTTAATCCTATAATCAAACAATATAATGCTTCTCTCTATACAAAATATTCGGATCGAAAATTGAAAAATGACCCTAAAGTTTTCATATTCCACATATCAAAACACAAGGAAAAGTGTTTTTGTAATTTGTTATCCTCTACAGGATCGGTGTCCCGTCCTCGGGACGGTTGAGCTAACGTAGGCTAATGTGATTAGCATGAGGTTGTAAGAAACAAAAAAAAATCCCAGGACATAAACATATCTGATATGGACAGAAAGCTTCAATTCTTGATAATCTAACTGCATGGTCCAATTTACAGTAGCTATTACAGTGAAATAATATTGTTTGAGAAGAGTGCACAATTATGAACTTGAAAATGTATGAATAAACTAATTAGGCACATTTGGGCAGTCTTGATACAACATTTTGAATAGATATGCAATAGTACATTGGATCAGTCTAAAACTTTGCACATGCACTTCTGCCATCTAGTGCCCAAAGTCTAAATTGCGCCTGAGCTAGAATAATTCATTATGGCCTTTCTCTTGCATTTCAAAGATGATGGTACAAAAAAACGCATGTTTTTTTCTTTGTATTATCTTTTACCAGATCTAATGTGTTATATTCTCCTACATCAATTTAACATTTCCACAAACTTCAAAGTGTTTCCTTTCAAATGGTATCAATAATATGCATATCCTTGCTTCAGGTCCTGAGCTACAGGCAGTTAGATTGGGGTATGTCGCTTTAGGCGAAATATTGAAAAAAGGGGCCACTCCTTAAGGCCCCCAAATGTGGCTCATTTGGCCAACATCCCTCATTTATTGACGGTGCTGGCTGCACCAGGTTGAATCTGAATGCATATGGATGTCCATAAAATGTCTCAAATGTCTGGTCAATTCAAATCTTCCGTCATGTTTTCCGGCACCAAGATTTGAGAATATTCACATGAAAATCTGTTGCCAATTGGATGGAAACCTAGCTATAGACACCCTAAAGACTCTGTCAAGTGCGCTAGTCCAGTGTCACTTTGATTATGCCTGATTCACCAACAGCCCCAAACATTTAAAGAATAAGCTACCAGCCAAACAAGCGTGCAAGAATTGTACTTAAACTCCCCCCTCATAGTCATCTGGAGGTTGAGCATTATTTTGTCTCCATCTCTGTAATGTGTCTGTATCTATGTAATGTGTCTGTATCTGTGTAATTGTATATGTATCTCTGTAATTGTCTATGTATTTATGTAAAAAAATAGGGACCACAATGGAAATAAGTCCCCGACTTTACTTTGCAATCTCAAAATCTTTGTGTATATATGTATTTTTTAAAATGACAAATAAAATAAATAAATCCAAACTGTGCAGTGGCCAATTGCTGAATGGAAAGAGAAATCTGTTTTCAAAACAATAAAAATTGGAATGACATTTGGAGATTGTCAAGCCAAGCCTTCTATACTGGGTAAACCTACAAGGAAGGGAGGGATGTATTTCCTGTTTGTTGATATTGACATAGTTTATTTAGTGTGGTGTTGAAGTGATATTGAAGCGCCGAAGTCGGGATACGCTTTGTTTATTGGTTGTGTGGTGCATTGGCACAAAAACCTGTTGGTGGAAAATGAGTTGCATATATTTTATATAATTATAAATGTTGAACATCTGATTGCCCTCGAGCTGATCATTGTCTGCAGCCGGCTCTGACCGTAGTCTGAGACAGGCAGGGAGAGTGAGCCAGTAGCCCTGCGTGGCATCGACAGTGCCATAAAAGCATGCTGAATTGGCAAAGTCGATATCCACGTTTATAAACACAGGGTCGCTATAGTTATTGTTATTTGTGGTCATAAACATACATTTTGAGTTCATTCTATGAGGGGGGAGTTTGTTCATTTTACTAACAGTACAAGGGGAGGGTCATGTGAGGGTCATTTGGAACTTTGGGGAGGGGGGGTGCATTTTTTTGGTGACACCTTGAGTTGGAACAGCCCCTCCCCCCAGTACATCTCGATCTGTCCCTAACTTCGAATCTTTTCACGTCAGATCTTTTTCAGAGCTGATCTGATTGGTCAAAAGACCAATTTAGTGAAAAAAAATAACAGAATTGGGCTGCCTTATCTAAACGCAGCCTGATTGGACCTCAAATCTGCACACTATGATTTGAGGTCAATGCCTTTGAACCAGAGAAAATTATAGGGGCTTATAAATTTTTTTTTTTTTTTTACAGAATGGAGAATTTATATCAATGTTAACCCCTTGGGGGACAGGCTGAGACAATGGAGAAAATCCGGATGCACTACAGGGGTCCAGCAGACCGTGACAGATTGACTTGTTCTTCCAATGGTTAACGTGTATAAAATCGCCCTTCATAGCTACAGTGCTTTCAGAAAGTATTCATGCCCCTTGACTTATTCCACATTTTGTTGTGTTACAGCTTGAATTCAAAATTGATTAAATATACTTTTCACTCATCGTCACACAATACTCCATAATGACAAAGTCAAAACATATTTTTTGACATTTTTGCTAATTAAATTCAGAAATGGCTCATTTACATAAGTATTCACACCCCTCGGTCACTGCTTTGTAGAAGCATCTTTGGCAGTGATTACAGCTGTGTCTTTCTGGGTAAGTCTCTAAGAGCTTTCCACACCTGGATTGTGCAACATTTGCCCATTATTCTTTTCAAAATTCTTCAAGCTCTGTCAAATTGGTTGTTGATCATTTCTAGATAACAGTTTTCAGGTTTTCCCATATATTTTCAAGCAGATGTAAGTCTAATCTGTAACTCGGCCACTCAGGAACATTCACTGTCTTCTTTTTAACCAGTTCAGTATAGATTTAGCCTTGCGTTCTAGGTTATTGTCCTGCTGAAAAATGTATTCATCTCCCAGTGTCTGGTGGAAAGCAGACTGAACCAGGTTTTCCTCTAGGATTTTACCTGTGCTTAGCTCCGTTCCATTTTTATCCTGAGAAACTCCCCAGTCCTTAACCACTACAAGCATACCCATAATATTATGCAGCCACCACTATGCTTGAAAATATGGGCTCATTAATGTGTTGTATTGGATTTGCCCCAAACATAACACTTAGTTGTCAGGAAATAAAGTGAATTGCTTTGCCAAATGTTTGCTGTGTTACTTCAGTGCCTTGTTGTAAACAGCATGCATTCTTTCCACTCTGTTAATTAGGTTAGTATTGTGGAGTAACTACAATGTTGTTGATCCATCCTCAGTTTTGTCGTATCACAGCCATGAACTCTGTATCTCTTTTAAAGTCACCATTGGCCTCATGGTGAAATCCCTGAACGATTTATTTCCTTTCTACGGCAACAGAGTTATGAAAGACGCTTGTATCTTTGTAGTGACTAGGCGTATCGAAAAACATGATTCAACTTTGACATGATGGGGTATTGTGTGTAGGCCCTGGTCAAAAGTAGTCCACTATATAGGGAATATGGTGCCATGCTAATGAAGCTTGGGGGTTATAAGCATCTCATCACCGCTCGTTAGCTCGCTTGGTTGATAATGCGCTTTACTTATTTACTGTTGACATACGGATCCAGCTGTGAACACGGGAATGTAAATCTCTAACTTAATCTCGTTTCTCTGTTAGAGGAGAGAGAGAAAAAACAGCTGGTCCGTCACAGATTACCAAACACACTCACGCTCATGCAGGATGGTGGATGAAAACACCCATGCAGGCACACGTACAGCTGCCAGTTTATCCGTTTATTGCAATATAAATGATGGTCCGGGATTAGGTGTAGTCTATAGACATGCTGGTCATTCAATACATTCCTTGTCGTCATTGATTAGGTCAAATGACAAATAACCTGTAAATTAAATAACAATTATAGGCTGTGCTTTTAAAAATAAATGTGCTATTCCATTCCATTCTATTCATTTGTAACACATGTGCCGGGTGTTTATAAATGAATACCTAAGCCTAGAGTGGAAATATTAGGCTACACATTCTTTGTCTCTTACCTGAACGGTTTGAACGTCACAAGCCATCTTCTAACCATTATTTTACCGTCGATGTTGCCTGTAATCATTTCCCAAAACACTCAACCAAACAAGCGACCCCCGACATCGTTAACCTCGCAACCTGGGACTCGACTGGGTGCTGAAACTGCTGCATGCCGCTTGCGTTTTAGGGCTTCAACGTGCGACAGACCACTGTTAATACTCCGAGAAAATAGTCAAATGTAAGATTGTATCCATGAGTTTTCGTTGAATTGAATCCACGAACAGTAGCTTGAACCAGAGTTGTGACTTTTTGAAATTTGAGGGAAATCTGTTTTTATCCTACGATTTAGATTTCATTGTCACTTTGCAAATTAGATAAATAATCTCTATTTGATCGTTGCAGGTTGTCCAGATAACTGGAGCGATACAGTATGGTCCCGTTTGTCGCGTATTAGAGTAGCGTTCCTCACAGCAGATGTGGAAGAAAATATAGACCGAATCAGTTGATTTCCATGCAACTTGGTCTCAAAAATCCCTGTCCCCAATATGTACTGTGGACTCTCGGAGAACGAAGTCTATTGGGTGCCTTTCTTCTCTGAAGAAAGCAAGGAACTAATGCGCGTTAGAGCGTTTGTCCTCTCGTATGCTTTGGGGGCTCTACTCAATCTCCTTTTGCCATGAGTGTTTTTGGGTGTCTGGCGCGGGAGGGTTGAGAAATTGCAGTGCGTTTGTTAGTTAGGCTGCTACCTTGCGCACGCATTTCGTTATAGCGCCATCTACGGTTTTTGTTCAAGCCACATTTAGCCACCAGTGACATGTATATTAATTAAAGTTTTACTGACATAGATAACCCTTGTGCAAAATAGACCATTTAGTTACTGTGCCTTGCATTATCATTGGTCATTTTATAATATTGCATATTGTAAAAACTATTTGTCCGGTAGCTATTTAAAACAAATATTTTTGTAAGCTACTCATATTCCAATGTCTCTTCAAAGGAATGCCACGCTGATAGCCCATCCAGCGGCGGAGATATTCACCCTCTCCGTTATAAACTCAACAAAAAAAGAAACGTCCTCTCACTTTTCAGCAAACCTAACATGTGGATATATTTGTATGAACATAACACAATTCAACAACTGAGACATAAACTGAACAAGTTCCACAGACATGTGACTAACAGAAATTGAATAATGTGTCCCTGAACAAAGGGGGGGTCAAAATCAAAAGTAACACTCAGTATCTGGTGTGGCCACCAGCTGCATTAAGTACTGCAGTGCATCTCCTCCTCATGGACTGCACCAGATTTGCCAGTTCTTGCTGTGAGATGTTTCCCCACATGGCAGAAAACTGACGTTCCTGTCCTGCAGGAAATCACACACAGAACGAGCAGTATGACTGGTGACATTGTCATGCTGGAGGGTCATGTCAGGATGAGCCTGCAGGAAGGGTACCACATGAGGGAGGAGGATGTCTTCCCTGTAACGCACAGCATTGAGATTGCCTGCAATGACAACAAGCTCAGTCCGATGATGCTGTGACACACCGCCCCAGACCATGACGGACCCTCACCCTCCAAATCAATCCCGCTCCAGAGTACAGGCCTCGGTGTAACGCTCATTCCTTCGACGATTACATTTACATTTTACATTTTAGTCATTTAGCAGACGCTCTTATCCAGAGCGACTTACAGTAGTGAATGCATACATTTCATACATTTTCTTCACATCATGGAGGTACACATCTTTTGCATTTCAGTATTTCTGTCAAAGGTGTTTGGAGTTTTTCCAGGTTATAGAGCTCGCCAGCTTGTAGTCCTAAAAACCGAAAACGAGTTACCTCTGGTTCGTTTAAAGAGCTCGCCAGCTTGTAGTCCTAAAAACCGAAAACGAGTTACCTCTGGTTCGTTCAGCCATTCCTATGGGGAAAATAAGTTACTTCTAGCACGTTCAGCCCTTCCTATGGGAAAAATGAATTACTTCTAGTACGTTCAGCCCTTCCTATGGGAAAAATGAATTACTTCTAGTACGTTCAGCCCTTCCTATGGGAAAAATGAATTACTTCTAGTACGTTCAGCCCTTCCTATGGGAAAAATGAATTACTTCTAGTACGTTCAGCCCTTCCTATGGAGAAAATGAGTTACCTCTGGTTCGTTCAGCCCTTCCTATGGAGAAAATGAGTTACTAGTTATACTAGTTATGACGATAAACGCGAATCCAACTATCCTCCCTGGTGAGACAAAACCGCGGCTCGTCAGTGAAGAGCACTTTTTGCCAGTCCTGTCTGGTCCAGCGACGGTGGGTTTCTGCCCATAGGTGACGTTGTTGCCGGTGATGTCTGGTGAGGACCTGCCTTACACCAGGCCTACAAGTCCTCAGTCCAGCCTCTCTTAGCCTATTGCGGACAATCTGAGCACTGATGGAGGGATTGTGCGTTCCTGATGTAACTCGGGCAGTTGTTGTTGCCATCCTGTACTTGTCCCGCTGGTGTGATGTTTGGATGTACCGATCCTGTTCAGGTGTTGTTACACGTGGTCTGCCACTGCGAGGATGATCAGCTGTCCGTCCTGTCTCCCTGTAGCGCTGTCTTAGGCTTCTCACAGTACGGACATTGCAATTTATTGCCCTGGCCACATCTGCAGTCCTCATGTCTCCTTGTAGCATGCCTAAGGCACATTCACACAGATGAGCAGGGGCCTTGGGCATCTTTCTTTTGGTGTTTTTCAGAGTCAGTAGAAAAGCCTCTTTAGTGTACTAAGTTTTCATAACTGTGACCTTAATTGCCTACCGACTGTAAGCTGTTAGTGTCTTAACGACCGTTCCACATGTGCTTCTTCATTAATTGTTTATGGTTCATTGAACAAGCATGGGAAACAGTGTTTAAACCCTTTACAATGAAGATTTGTGAAGTTATTTGGATTTTTACGAATTATCTTTGAAAGTTTGAAAGACAGGGTCCTGAAAAGGGACGTTTCTTTTTTTGCTGAGTTTAGCTGTCGGTGTCTATTTCAGGACCAAGGACAGCAACCAAACTCTACATCGATTTGGATGCGACAGTGACACCCAGCGGTCACTTGTTGAACGGTGAACATGGTTTCGCTTCGTAATAACGACATTCCCTTATACTATACTGCAATGTTGCTTCATTAGTAAAGGTGTTTATACATGCATCCAGAACACACTGAGTTGTCCTCTATTAAGGTAAGAAGTTAGTGATTTGATTAACTATAAACATGCAAACTGAAACTGAATTTGTGGCATTTCATCTACGGAAGATAAAGTAAATCATTGAGCTGCTCAAATCGCTGAATGTGAAACTATCATCAGAATTGAATCCGACACACAATAAGACTACTCTGCACATTACCCGTGGGCCCGGAATGGGCCGAGGTATTAAAAAAACACCTAAAAGGAGAGAAAATCATATTCAGACACATCACAAGTCCCATCACACTTTCCAGCTCTCTGAATCACTGGTGCGGTGGAGCAAAAATCAGCACAGAGCGAGTCAGTGTGAGAGCAGATCTGTAGGGGCCCAAATGGAGATGACAGAAAATAGAAATCTCCAGCCCAGTCGTGCATGAGAGAGAGACACTGATGTGTCATTTTGACTGACAGGCAGTGTATTGGCCCTCCAAATGAAGGTACAGTATCACTGGTTCAGGGACTCTCTGTCTTGGTCGGTTCTCAGTCTGTTGTGAAGAAAACACTATTGTGAATTCCTTTGCGTTTCGGTAGAGAGTGTAAAATCATAATAACAGGTTTCCCTAATTCACAAGATTTTACACTCTCTACCGAAATGCACAGGAAGGGAATGCACTTTCCATATTGGGCAACAGCCTCCTGTGGCTGAGCATGTGTTGCTTCCAGCCTGTCACAAATGGATAACAAAATATAATTATATTCTATTCTTTCCATGTCCCCTGCAAATTCTTTTCACACACACACACACACACACACACACACACACACACACACACACACACACACACACACACACACACACACACACACACACACACACACACACACACACACACACACACACACACACACACACACACACACACACACACACACACACACACACACACTCCATCAACGAGAAAAGAGATCAATGCAGTCTAAAGATCATTCTGTCACAGACATACACTCATTTGCTCTGCAGTGGCACGGGGCTCCACTCGTCACAGTGGGCACAAATAACCCTTAACACCGTTGGCGGTTTACTGAGGCACGTAGTGTTATGGCTAAACTTGCTCCATGTGCAGTTCTGCACCATAGTGGATCTAACCCAATGTTCAGCATCACTTGTAGTTTATGGATGTTGCAGTGATCAAATTACAGTCAATGTCCCACTCATTCTGGTACTCAACGCACAATGGAAACCATCATTATAGCCGCAGACTGTGCATGAGTGTATAAAGCCCCGGTCCTTGTCCGAGTGTTATACATGAGGGATGTATGACATTGTGAAATCAGCGTAACTGGTGTCATCCATATACCATACCAACGGACTGTAACAGTAGGTAGACAGAGACAGGAGGGGGTATGGCGCCAGCATCAGTAACAGAGAGAAAGAAGCCATTTCAATTCTCTAGCTTAAAAAAAAAAATGTGATCTGATTTCTGATGACACAAGTGGTCTGTGTTCTACTACCAAGGGGAACAAAGCCTATGAAGTAATGTTAGTCTGCTGGACGATGGTAAATCACTAACTTGCAGTTGGCTAGATTGTAGGCTTCTGGACAGGGCTGATAACATAACCCTGTGTTGAAAAGGAGAAGCTGTTTGCGTGGTGAAAAATGAGAGTGAATTGATTTGTGTCAAAGGCTTCCTCGCTTCTCGTTAGGTTTGATTTGAACAAAGAGCAAGAACACAGGCCATGCAGAACGTAATTTTAAATCAGTTGTTTTGTCGGCCAATGAGGACAGTTGAGGTGAGGTCAATGCTGTTGGCTGGGGATACTTCGTCTGCTTTGAATAATACACTATGATCACATACTCTACTGCCTATCAGGATATGGCAAGACCCAGATACAGACCGTGTCAAAGTAACAATATTTATTACAGCAACAGGGGAAAAGGTACAGGACAGCAGGCAGGCACAGGCAGAGTGGTCAGGCGGGCGGGCTCAGTGTCAAGACAGGCAAGGGTCAAAACCAGGAGGACGAGAAAAGAGAGACTGGGGAAAAGCAGGCGCTGAACACAAAAAACACTGGTTGACTTGACAAACAAGACAAACTGGCAACAGACAAACAGAGAACACCGGTATAAATACACAGGAGATAATGGGGAAGATGGGCGACACCTGGAGGGGGTGGAGACAATCACAAAGACAGGTGGAACAGATCAGGGTGTGACACTGCCAATGTTACCGATCTAATTGAATTCACAATGGCACCTTAAGGAACACTACAGGTGGGAATGTACTGTCACTACTGAAAGGCTTTTGCCATGGTATGTTAATCCTGTAAATAGAAACCATACAGGAGAGGGGAATTATGAGAAACAGATTATAATCTAGTATAACATTTGTAGAAAGAGTACACACATGATACATATGTCCATGTTTGGCTTGGGAGCTAGCTAGTTGACAAACGGAGCACTTCAAGTAGCTTTGATTCTGGGCTCAATGCAAAGCCAAACCTAGCCCAACTCAGCCCAGCTCACCCAAGTTTAGGACTCCTCAGCCAAAACAGGACACCAATACGATTCAGGCTGCATCTCAATAGTCTTCTACCTGTGTCCTTCACATTTACCTGTGCTAATCTGAACAGAGGATGAAAGCAATGTGGATCCTATCAGGTGAGTACTGTTACCTGTCCAGTCCTTTGTGATGGAGTAAAGGTTACACAGGAAGAGCAAAAGGAAGCCTATTTAAACGATCAGTTTCACTTTCCTCGCCCTCCTCTTCTCCTTGGCTAATTGGGTGTCTGAGAGTCGAGATGATAAACAAACAAAAACAATTAATTAAGGCTGAACTGTAACTGAAAAAAGAAGCTAATGAATAATCGTTAATCATTCTGCCTGTGTCCCAAATGGCATCCTATTCCGTATACGGTGCACTATTTTGACCTGGACCCATAGGGCTCTGGTCAGAAGTAGTGCACTAAAAGAGTGAATAGGGTGCTATTTGGGACACACTCTCTGTTCCCTTCTAACTGACCGTTCTATCGTTTCTCATTGCAACAGCTTTTTATTCCAATTAGCAATCCCTTTCCTTGGACTAACGGATGTAAAAAGAGGGGGGAGCGATGCAGACAAATGGAGGGATGAAGGGAATCGATGGAGGAGTGGAGAAGAGCGATCAGACGTAACAATGACGGACATTGACCAATCTGCAATGAGGGAAATCAGTGGGAGGAGGTTTGATTTTATTGCGTGTCTGTGTCTGTGTGTGTACATGAACATTCAAGAGGCGTTCTCAATCTCAGGTGTAATAAACATGCAAATACTCCCCTCTCACCTTACACTTTTACACAGAGGAGTAGCCTACTGCTACAATAGCACGCATACACACCACACACACGTTGGTCACAGCATGGCAGAGTTCAGCTCTCTCAGTGGCTGAATAGTAGTATGTTTTATAACTGTCATCTTTGTCACACACAGCATGGAGACGACGGGACGCCTGTGTGTGACAAAGATGACAGTTGGAAGACGGGATGACACCTCTACGTCTCCTCTGAAATGAACCAACCAATCTCTTCCGTAATTCAGAGTTCCCTACGCAGGTTGAGGGTTGGAATAATACACAAAGGCTGGGATATGACACTGAGGTAGGCTGTTTCAACACCACCTGCTGTGATTGTGTCGAAATAGTGTGATGATTGCCCAGCTCTCTAACTACAGCACACACACCCTGGAAACTCTTTATGTCACACACACACACACACACACACACACACACACACACACACACACACACACCAATCAAATCTTTCTCAGGTACTGGCATCTGCTCTGCTCTCCCCTCACACACCTAATAAGAGATGTATTTTATATAGCGCTTTTCATTTCAACCAGAATCTCAAAGATTCTTATTACATGTGATGCAGAAAGTCTTAACAGGAAGTCTTTTAACAGGAAGTCTTTTAACAGGTTAAGCTTAGTGCAGCGCGGTAACATTGGGCACTCTGTAACTGCTGTTTATTTGCCTGTAGTTCAAAACCAGAACAAGGTACACGACACAGGAATTTTAATTAATCTCAACATCTTAGCGCAGATACTGGAATAGATAATGACATTCCACTAAACTGTAGCTCTGATAACAAACGGGGTGAGTCTTTAAAAGTGAATGTAAACTCTGCTTGACGTTCCAGAAGAGCGAGGCAAGTGTGAAAATGGCTTGCAAAGTGTCTCTCCCCATTAAGGATTTCTCCTGTCCTGTGTGCTGGGACATCTTCAGAGATCCTGTCGTCATGTCGTGTTGCCACAGCTTCTGTCAAACCCGTCCGCAGGAGTTCTGGAAAGAGAGCGGATCTCAAGAGTGTCCAGTCTGCAGGAGAAGATCCTGAAAGTATGAGCCTCCTAATAACCTGTCTCTAAAGAACCTGTGTGAAGCCGTCTGACAGGAAAGGAATCGGAGAGCTTCAGCAGGGTCTGAGGTGTTCTGCCGTCTGCACTGTGAGAAACTCATGCTCTTCTGTCGGAAAGATGAACAGGCTATCTGTTCGGTGTGTCATGATTCAAGGAAACACAAAGGTCATGACTGCATCGCCATAGATGAAGCTGCAAAAGATGGTAAGGTAGGCAACATGCGGTCATTTTAAAAGTCTGCCAAACATTTAGATATTTGGAAGAGGGAATTACTTATTAAACTATGGATGTAGGGCTCTATTCAATCTGTATTGCTGAAGTGTTACAGATTGCGCAATAGAAATGTAAAGGTTATTTCCGTTTGCGCGTTCGCTAACGCCTTTAAATTTCAATCACGCTGTAACGCTGAACTTCCTCGATACGGATTGAATAGAACCTATTGTCTAATCTGTACACTGATAGGTTTTACTTAAATTATAGAAGGAAGTCCCAGAGTGCACTGAAGCCATTGCAGGAGAAACTGAAGAACTTTAAAGAAGTCAAGCTCGCCTGTGATAAAACAGCACAGCATATCAAGGTGAGAATGATGAGTGCCGCAACAGACCCACCAGGAGGCGGGAAATATGGAATTTTCATTCTAAATGATCCCACTCACTCTTTAACAAGTACATGACTTACCCTCGAGCCAGGGCTAACGCTAGAGGATTTTTTGTTTATTTGTTCTGTGGGCTGAGAGAGATGGCTTCTGAAATCAAATGGTATTTATCACACACACCAAATTCAACTGGTGTAGACCTTACAGGCTGACCACTTACAGGCTTACAATCTATATTATTCAATTATTGCACCCACACTGCTCGCGCGCGCCAACGGATCTTGAAAGATAAAAACGACAGAGGTAATATTTTCTGAGATGTAATTATATTGACCCAGACCCAGACCCAGGCCCAGCACACAGAGAAGCAGATTCCGAAACAGTTTGAGAAGCTTCACCAGTTCCTATGAGATGAAGAGGCGGCCAGGAGAGCTGGCCTGGAAAAGGAAGAGGTGGGAAAGAGTTGGAAGATGACGACGTCGATTGAGAAGATGGTCAAAGCGATGTCTTCTCTTTCAGACACCATCACAGCCATAGAGAACAAACAGCTGAAGGCGTCTCATTCTTACATATAAACACTGTAATTTTGTGTTACGGGTGCATTGCGAAATTGCATTATATGATTATATCGTCGTATATGAAAATGCATCATCTTACATTCATTTTGTTAAAAACGTAGCCTGTTTTCTCGTTCCTCTGCAGACCTACCAGGCCACAGTGAAAAGGTACTGTAAGTGATCTCCATCCTGTGACTGTCTCTCTCTTCTCTGTGGCTCTGAACCCGACCCCACAGCAGCACTAACTCCTGGATGTTCTTCCAGAGCCCAGTGCACACTGCCGGATCCACAGCTAGTCCCAGGAGCGCTGATAGACGTGGCCAAACACCTGGGCAATCTGTCCTACAAAGTCTGGGGTAGATGCAGGGGATTGTTCAATACAGTGAGTAATTGCTTAACAGAAAAATACATGTAGGATCTCCAATAAGATTGTGGGTCTGATTTTATGTTCAAGTTGTCCTGTATGGCTCAGTTGGTAGAGCACAGTGCTTGCAACGCTAGGATTGGGGGTTTGATTCCCAGTACCACCCATACAGACATGACTAAGTTGCTTTGGATAAAAGTGTCTGCTAAATGACATATTAAAACCTTGTTGTCTCTGTTCAGCTCCTGTGATTCTGGACCCCAACACTGCCAACCCCTATCTTATCCTGTCTGAGGATCTAACCGGTGTGAGAGCTGGTAACACGGCAGCTTCCTGACAACCCAGAGAGGTTTGGCAATGCAGGTGTGAGGGGTTTTGAGGGCGTTAACTCAGCGACAAACAGCTGGGATGTTGAGGTTAGGGACAGTCACTTGCAGGTGTGGCCCCTGACTTTGTCAGTAATCATGATATATGGGGTGGGGATATATGGGGTGTTTTGCATACTTTTGATATATACGTAGTAATATCCTCAGATGAGCATGACAATGAGTCTCATCATATAGTGAGTCAGGCCCCCGGAGGATCAGAGTACAGGAACAGACGAGAGCTGACATTCTCTAACCCTGATAATAACACTCACATACTTACAATGCCTCTCGTTTTCACTGAGCCGCTCGTTCCAGTATTTCATACATACAGCAAGCTAAAGAGCTGTCACGACTCCTGCCGAGGGTGACTCCTCTCCCTGTTCGGGTGGCGCTCGGCGGTCGTTGTCACCGGCCTACTAGCTGCCACCGATCCCTTTGTCCTTTTCTGTTGGTTTGTCTTTATTTGTTGCACCTGTGTTCCACCTGTGTTCCACTGGTGGCGTTAGATTCCCCCTTCCCGGTGCACTCCTTAGATAGCCGGCCATTAGGGTCAGGGCTGGTCAGAGAGACCACGGTGCCACTGGACATAGTAACACAGGGGAATCATAAGGATCGAATTAGTTTCTTCCTTATCGATTCACCTGCGTTTCCAGTGGTGCTGGGGGTGCCTTGGCTGGCCAGTCACAATCCCAAGATTTTGTGGAAACAGGGGGTTCTCCAGGGGTGGTCAGGTAGGTGTCTGGGAGTTTCCATCGGTGCCACGTCGGTGGAGAGTCCAGACCAGGTTTCCACTGTGCGCATTCCCCCCCGAGTATGCCGACTTGGCTCTCGCCTTCTGTAAGAAGAAGGCGACTAAATTACCACCTCATCGACAGGGGGATTGTGCGATAAACCTCCAGGTAAACACTGGAGGTATATCTGAGATTCTGAGATTCTCAGGGACCTGCATGGGCAGGGCGTGATAGTGTATATCAACGATATCCTGATTTACTCCGCCACCCGCGCCGAGCATGTGTCCCTGGTGCGCAGGGTGCTTGGGAGATTGCTGGAGCATGACCTATACGTCAAGGCTGAGAAGTGTGAGTTCTCCAAATGAGCCGTCTCCTTCCTGGGTTATCGCATTTCCACCTCGGGGGTGGTGATGGAGTGTGACCGCGTTAAGGCCGTGCGTAATTGGCTGACTCCAGCCACGGTGAAGGAAGTGCAGCGGTTTTTGGGTTTTGCCAATTACTACCGGAGGTTTATCCTGGGTTTTGGCCAAGTAGCGGCTCCCATTACCTCACTGCTGAAGGGGGGGGCGGTGCGTTTGCGATGGTCGACAGAGGCGGACAGAGCCTCTTTCTTTTCTAGGAAGCTCAGTCCGGCGCAGCGCAACTATGATGTGGGGGACCGGGAGCTGTTGGCTGTGGTCAGGGCTCTGACCGTGTGGAGACACTGGCTTGAGGGGGCTAGACACCCTTTTCTCATCTGGACTGACCACCGGAACCTGGAGTATATCCGGGCAGCTAGGAGACTGAACCCGCGTCAGGCACGGTGGGCCATGTTCTTCACCCGGTTCCAGTTCACTATTTCGTATAGACCAGGTTCCATGAACACTAAGGCCGACGCGCTGTCCCGTCTTTATGACACTGAGGATCGGCCCATCGATCTTACTCCCATCCTTCCAGCCTCCAAGCTGGTCGCACCGGTGGTATGGGAGGTGGACGCGGACATAGAGCGGGCGCTACAGTTAGAGCCTGCGCCTTCTAACTGTCCAGCAGGCCATAAGTACGTTCCGCTTGGTGTCCGTGATCAATTGATTCGATGGGCTCATACGTTACCCTCGTCGGGTCATCCTGGGGTGGCGAGGACAGTGCTAGGCCTTAGGGGGAAGTACTGGTGGCCCACCTTGGCTAAGGACGTGAGGTTTTATGTCTCTTCCTGTTCGGTGTGCGCCCAGAGTAAGGCTCCTAGGCACCTTCCTAGAGGGAAGTTACAACCCCTCCCCGTTCCACAGAGGCCGTGGTCTCACCTGTCGGTGGACTTTCTTACCGATCTTCCCTCGTCACAGGGGAATACCACGGTTCTGGTGGTGGTGGACCGGTTCTCTAAGTCCTGTTGTCTCCTCCCGTTGCCCGGTCTCCCTATGGCCCTACAGACTGCGGAAGCTCTATTCACCCATGTCTTCCGGCACTACGGGGTGCCGGAGGACAACATTTCTGATCGGGGTCCCCAGTTCACGTCCCGTGTATGGAGGGCATTTATGGAGCGTCTGGGGGTCTCGGTCAGCTTGACCTCCGGTTATCACCCCGAGAGCAATGGGCAGGTGGAGAGAGTGAACCAGGAGGTGGGTAGGTTTCTGCGGTCGTACTGCCAGGACCGGCCAGGGGAGTGGTCCAGATACATACCTTGGGCCAAACTGGCCCAAAACTCACTCCGCCACTCATCCACTAACATGTCACAATTTCAGTGTGTGTTAGGCTACCAGCCGGTCCTGGCACCGTGGCATCAGAGCCAGACCGAGGCTCCTGCGGTGGAGGATTGGGTGCAGCGCTCCAAGGATACCTGGAGGGCTGCCCAGGAGGCCTTTAAACAAGCAGGGGGACGACAGAAGAGGAGCGCTGACCGCCACCGCAGTGAGGCCCCCGTATTCCAACCAGGGGACAGGGTCTGGCTCTCGACCCGAAACCTGCCCCTTCGCCTGCCCTGCCGGAAGCTGGGTCCGCAGTGTGTAGGGCCCTTCAAAGTCCTGAGGAGAATAAACGAGGTGTGTTACAGATTAAAACTCCCTTCTTATTATCGTATTAACCCCTCGTTTCATGTGTCTCTCCTCAGGCCGGTGGTAGCTGGTCCCTTACAAGACGGTGAGGTGCCGGAGGGGTCCAACACAGTGTGTTACAGATTAAAACTCCCTTCTTATTATCGTATTAACCCCTCGTTTCATGTGTCTCTCCTCAGGCCGGTGGTAGCTGGTCCCTTACAAGACGGTGAGGTGCCGACATTGAGGGTTCCTATACAGTACGTTCCATTCTGGACTCAAGACGCCTGGTGAGGGGCCTACAGTACCTCGTGGACTGCAGTACCTCGTGGACTGGGAGGGGTACGGTCCGGAGGAGAGGTGCTGGGTGCCGGTGGGGGACATACTGGATCCAGCACTGTTGAGGGATTTCCATCGCCTCCACCCGGATCGCCCTGCGCCTCGCCCTCCGGGTCGTCCCCGAGGCCGGTGTCGGGGCGCTGCGGGAGCCGCGCGTCGGGGGGGGGGGGGGGGGGTACTGTCACGACTCCTGCCGAGGGTGACTCCTCTCCCTGTTCGGGTGGCGCTCGGCGGTCGTCGTCACCGGCCTACTAGCTACCACCGATCCCTTTTTCCTTTTCTGTTGGTTTTGTCTTTATTTGTTGCACCTGTGTTCCATTAGTGATTAGTTGGGTATTTAAGCCCGTTTCCACACCTGTTCTGTGTGCGGGCTTATTTCGTTCTTTCACTGTGTGTTGTGTAAGTGGAACGTGTTTTGGGTCTTTGTATTTTGATTACACCCTGTTGTATTTTTGGGTGTATACTCTCTTTGATGGTGCGTTTATTAAAGCACTATAGTAAACGCTCTTGTTTCCTGCGCCTGACTCCATACCTACAACGTCAAATGTTACAAGAGCCTACCAGTGAAGGCCTCTGTAACAGTGGAACAGCACAGTTAAAGTTGACACCACCTCAGTCTAATTATATACAGTATAATATCACTATCTCCATCTGTTAGAAAATCTGGCTTCAAGAAATCTTTCATAAAACCATTGATCTTCAAAATGGTACGTTTTTCTACATTTCCAACACTGTTTTTATGAACACACACACACTAACTGCTGCGGCGCTGCATTCGACTGGATACAGCGATGGTGCAGTTAGTGTGTTGACTGGAGGGCTGAGGGGAGAAGGCACCAGAGGTGCCACACAGGCCCCAGGATGAGACTGTGACTGATGGGTCCACAGGCCCACAGTGTAACAGAGGGTCAGAAGGGAAACACATAGAGGGCAAGTCCCCTTGGAAAGACCAAATCTATCTAATACACAATGTGATCTAAAGACATACACAGAAAAAGGTAACTGACCTTCACGCTCTCCCACACAGAAACATACACAGACAGCCCTTTTCCAACAGTGGTCACACACACACTCGCTCACATCCAATCTTCCTCTGTAATAGTAATTGCTCATTCATTGCAGTCCAACAGTGGGCCAGCCGGACAGCCTGAGACTCCAGTCTAGAAGGAGAAGCAGCATCACCAGGTGGACAGCCTCTCACGTCCCACTGTTTATTCAGAGCTCGGGCTATGCTGCAGCGAGGCCCACGGGGTGGAAGCAGGGGGATTTCCCGTGTCAATCAAAGAGTTCTTTTACTTATGGAAAGCAAAGAAGTTTTTGTTTGGTGTCTGCAGTGCATGTTGGTTTTTGGTGAGTATTCATTCCTCTGAGTGCCTGTACTCTGTCCATCCCTGTTCTGATGCTGTGGCCATTCCCTGACACCATACACACCTAATAAAAGCCTTGCCTGCTGTTGCATGGGGGGCTCAGTGCTGTTATCAAAGGGCAGAAGAGGAGAGGGATAAAGAGGGAGGTAGAGAAAGAGATGGAGAAAGAGAGGGGGAGAGAGAAATATGGATGGAGAGATGAGACATGGGGAGTAACAGCGTTTGGAGCCAGAGCAATCTGAGCTGAAAATGAGCATTTTACCTCATTGAGAGGATTCCTGCTTTCTCATGCTGGGCACAAACATCCTTATCTTTCAGCTTCAAAACTCCAGCTTGGAAAACTCTGGGGCCTTCCTCTGCTCTTCTTCCTGCAAAACTGTATCCTCATGCCCTCTCTAAGTTTTTCTTCATTCCCTGCTGGGACATTAAAGTAATATTTAAGACATGTTAAATAGCTTATTTAGCATAGCTCTAGCCTGGTTCCAGATCCGTTTGTGCTACCATAGGAGTTGGCAATGACATAGAAATGGAATCTATAGAAGGGGCTTGGAACCCATAACCCTGGCAATTTGACTGGTACACTCACAATGGCTTACAGCATAATTGACTTTAATAGGCACCCCCGTTCTATAGATTATATTTCTATGGGCAATACAGCACAAAGGATCTGGGATTGGACAACCCTTAGCTAGCCCGGAGGTGGAAATGGGAATAGGAGGACTGATGCCTTCTGGTTTTCAATGTCGCAATAAAAAGCCATAGCAATAAAAAGCCATAGCAATAAAAAGCCATAGCAATAAAAAGCCATAGCAATAAAAAGCCATAGCAATAAAAAGCCACAGCAAAATCAATTGAGGTTTATTGAGGCCGGTGATGTACTTAAGGTCAAAGAGGGATGATGGAATCCTACTCTTTACACGGCAATGTCCTGTAGACAGATGCTGTTTACTTCCAGGTCAGATAGGCAGAAAAACAACTTTTCTTTCATTTTCTACTTATCTTTCATTTGTGATGATATAAGTTGTTGAATAACAATATACTTAAACTACACTATTCAACCTGTTTTTAAAAGTAACTGGAGTTGGTATCATCCCATGTTATGCTCTATGTCTTCGATGGTGGCTTGCCGCCCAACGTGAGGGGGTTGCCTGCCGGCAGAGCGAGACACTGTGCCTGAATTGTCTAGGAATATCAGAGGGATGACGGTGTCCTAAATAGGACAAATGGTGGTGGGTCCCGCGGAGGCAGTGATGTGTTAAGCTCAGGCCTTGTTGGTGGGAGGGTGTGGGGCAGACTGGATTAAACCCATGAATCATCATTGGGGAGATCTAGTCTGCATCCCAAATGGACCCTGTTCCCTATATAGGGCATTACGTTTCACCAGGGCCCATCACAACCGGTGCACTAAATGTGAGTGTGATTGTGGCTCATCCTGGACTCTCTCTCTCTCTCTCTCTCTCTCTCTCTCTCTCTTAGAGTCACACCTCTGTTTGTTTATACTACAATGTATAAATGGGACAATTTCATCCTGGCTCCTTAGCCACTTAGTCAGAAGGACGCTCATGAATCTCCATAGCCACAAACAGCTCTCTCCGGTTAGGATTCACATTCACGATGTAGTGGAGGGAAAATGACTTAATGTGTCACATTCCAGCAGATACATACAGAGTGGTGAACATATAGATATGCTCCATGACAGAGTAATGGGCGGGTGTTTTGGAGACACAGAGAGGGGGGAGAGTCAGAGAGAGAGAGGGGGGGTAGAGTCAGAGAGAGAGAGGGGGAGAGTCAGAGAGAGCGGGGGAAGAGTCAGAGAGAGGGGGGAGAGTCAGAGAGAGAGAGCGGGGGAGAGTCAGAGAGAGAGAGTCATAGAGAGCGGGGGAAGAGTCAGAGAGAAAGCGGGGGAGAGTCAGAGAGAGAGAGTCAGAGAGAGCGGGGGAAGAGTCAGAGAGAGAGGAGGGGGGAGAGTCAGAGAGAGAGGGGGGAGAGTCAGAGGGGGGAGAGTCAGAGAGAGAGGGGGGAGAGTCAGAGGGGGGAGAGGGAGAGGGGGAGAGTCAGAGAGAGAGGGAGAGGGGGAGAGTCAGAGAGAGAGGGGGGGAGAGTCAGAGAGAGAGGAGGGGGAGAGTCAGAGAGAGAGGGGGGAGAGTCAAAGAGAGAGGAGGGGGGAGAGTCAGAGAGAGAGGAGGGGGGAGAGTCAGAGAGAGAGGAGTATGGAGAGTCAGAGAGAGAGGAGGGGGGAGAGTCAGAGAGGGAGAGAGAGAGGGGGGGAGTCAGAGAGAGAGAGGGGGGGAGAGTCAGAGAGAGAGAGGGGGGAGAGTCAGAGAGAGAGAGGGGGGAGAGTCAGAGAGAGGAGAGGGGGGAGAGTCAGAGAGAGGAGAGGGGGAGAGTCAGAGAGAGAGGAGGGGGAGAGTCAGAGAGAGAGGGTGGGGAGAGTCAGAGAGAGGGGGGAGAGTCAGAGAGAGGAGGGGAGAGTCAGAGAGAGAGGAGGGGGAGAGTCAGAGAGAGGAGGGGGAGAGTCAGAGAGAGGAGGGGGAGAGTCAGAGAGAGGAGGGGGAGAGTCAGAGAGAGAGGAGGGGGGAGAGTCAGAGAGAGGAGGGGGGAGAGTCAGAGAGAGAGGAGGGGGGAGAGTCAGAGAGAGAGGAGGGGGGAGAGTCAGAGAGAGAGGAGGGGGGAGAGAGAGAGAGAGGAGGGGGGAGAGAGAGAGAGAGGAGGGGGGAGAGTCAGAGAGAGAGGAGGGGGGAGAGTCAGAGAGAGGAGGGGGGAGAGTCAGAGAGAGGAGGGGGGAGAGTCAGAGAGAGGAGGGGGGAGAGTCAGAGAGAGAGGAGGGGGGAGAGTCAGAGAGAGAGAGGAGGGGGGAGAGTCAGAGAGAGAGGAGGGGGGAGAGTCAGAGAGAAAGAGGGGGAGAGTCAGAGAGAGAGGGGGAGAGTCAGAGAGAGAGGGGGGACAGTGTAGCCTGTATAGCGCCCATAAAGATGAAACATCCATCCCTCTTCTCCCTCAGCTCCACACTCCATCATTTATTTATCACGGTAAGGTGTCACCACCAGTTTGTCACTTTGAATGTGATTGGCTATGACATGCACAGGCTGCCACGCCACCGTTGCCGCCAGGCCAGCTGAATACTTATGTCACCCCTTAATTGCCTGTAACAACACAGATGGGGGGGAAAACCAGGGGAAAACTCGAAATAACAGAATGCCATGGGAGATCCCCTCATCTGAGAAAGTTAGCGGGAATGAGTCAGCGGTGTTCCCTGATCCCGAGGTCGCTCACGCCGGGAACGTGGGATCTCACGCCGGGAACGTGGGATCTCACGCCGGGAACGTGTGATCTCATGCCAGCGGTAGGTGAATCGGAAAGACGGACAAGTGAGGAGATGACGACACAGGACCCTAGAAGAAGACCAACCAGAGTCCCCTTTAACAGCCTTTAAAGCAGCGGGGTATCTGTGAGTCTGGCTGAATCAAAGCCTGTATTAAAAGACCCACTCTCTGTTATTTCCAGCTGGTTTTGATCATTTATATGACGTTAAACTCATTCCATGGAGGGCAAAGTGTCTGTGGGTTTTTGCGCCGCCCTTGTACATGATTGATGAATTAAGGTCACTAATTAGTAAGGAACTCCCCTCACCTGGTTGTCTAGGTCTAAACTGAAAGGAAAAACCCAAAACCTGCAAACACTCGGCCCACCATGGAATGTGTTTGACACCCCTGATTTAAATGAATGGTATATAGGTCTACCCATTGAGGAGTGGGTCTTTAAAGGGAGGGTGGCAGAAATAAGACAAGTGACTTTTAATCGACATGTCAGGAAATAGCCTTAAACAGGTTGTCAGGGTGACACCATTGGAAAGGTGTTATATTTCTGTCTCCAAACGCTTGGAGGCATTTTGATTGGTCGTAATGATCAGCCTAGTAGGAGGGGATATCCAAGCAGAGGAACATCTCCTGGATCGAAGCCAAGTCCATTTCAATTTGTCCATTTCAATTTGGGTGTCACCTTGGCAAGCATGGAGCTCAGTCAAACTCAAACATGACTCAACCAAATGACTTCAAATGAATATATAGTAAACACACACTTGCAGAAATGTAGTAAAATTCACAAAATGGATGAATGGGCATGTTATTAAACTTAAGCAAAGCATGAAAATAACGGTATAGATTAATGGCAGTGTATAAGTAATACTTATGCTTATATTCATAACGCTCTTCTTCAAACGATCTTCTCACGTTGAAGGTTCGGGAGACACTATGTGCTTAGCTAGTTACATCACGGTATCTTAGCCTAGTATCATAGCAGCATAGCCTATCAAATAATGACATGCAGCTAGCTAGCTAACGTAGCTAAACTTAGCCACTTACCAACACACTAGTCTCAGGTTTGACGGTTGACAAGCTAAATATAAACTAGTCGGATGTAATCCACATCCAGGCCATCTCCCGACGTTTGTTGAGCAACTTTATGGAAGCCCATTATCATTAGAGTAGCTATTTCCTGATACAAGGGCAAGTACTAACCACATGTTGTCTGGGGAAGAGGTTCCAGTGGGCAAATTCGTTTTGTGTGACCCGGTTCCCCAGGTGGGCAGGGTTTGCTCATGTTCGACCATTCCATTGGTCCTCCTAAGGAGAGGTCTCTGCCCACCCAGGGCACCGAACCATGCAAAGCGAACTCGCCCAGGCTTTTCACAGAAAACACGTTGCCGTAACGTGTTAACAGGTCAAAAATGGGCATGAATTGTTGTCATAATTGTAATCCAAACCAAACCCTCAAGTAAGTCTGACTAAACTCTATTATGGAAGAGACTGACTTTATGGCCGAAATTATCCTATTTACATTTGTAGCCAATTTTGACACTAGAATTAGCGTTTCTTACTCATATCGATGCCACATGGGCAGTGTAAATCCAGAGAATATGGTTTTAAGGGGCAGTTTACCTTTAATGAATTCAGCTTGGTGAGAGCGGTGGGTTCTGACGTGTGGTGAACCTGTGAGTTGCACCGCACGGGCATGATGGCTGGCGTTAGTGGTAGCTGTGCCAGTTATGGCTGGCGGGCTCTCACGCTGTGCCAATGTGCCTTTCACACCCCACTGCCAACAGCCACGGGTCACCTCCCGTGGCTGTTGAGGAGGTCAAAAATCTTTCACTTACTTTGTATCATCATGTGTATGTCAACCATTTGGAAGTTTCTTACTTAGCATCTATGGACCTTGGGAATGTTCTTGGGGAGGAGAGTCAGTGGTCGTTCTTTCTTACAGTGGCTGTGGTATCTGTGTTAAATACAGTTTAGTGATTTCATTTAGCTTCTGCCGCAGTTCAATATATCAGCATATTGAAGACAAAGGGGTTTGCCAGAGACAGGAGAGGATGACATTCTATTGTCAGGCAGGCTAGACAGTCTGGATACAACAGAATAAATCAATACTTGACCTTGACCTGATGTGGTGACAACAGTTACAGACACTAGCTAGTGACAGTCTAGTCTGTATAATATTCCTTGGTCTTTCAAAGGCATTTGCAAAGCTATAGGCAGATCATAAGAAAAACATACTGTGCTGAGGGGAGAATGGCTCATAATAATGGCCGGAACAGAGTTAATGAGTGCATCAAACACCTGGAAACCATGTATTTGATGAGTTCGATACCATTCTACTAATTCTGATCCAGTCATTACCTTGAGCCTGGTCTTCCCAATTAAGGTGCCACAAACCTCCTGTGGGGTGAACTTATAGACTCCAAAGGGATCTGCATCATGACGAAGAGTGCACCGAGGGTCTTTGCCTTGCCTGCCTGTTTCTGTATCCTGTTTAAACAGACATTAGGGCAATAACACTTAATGGCTGTGGTATTTCAGACGATTTAAGGCCCTCTCCCGGAGAAAGGACAGAGCGAGCGACGGAGCATGGCAGAGAGCTAATTGAAGTCTCCTGACACCATTAGCACACTGCCATTGATTCAGGGAGATAGCGGAACATGTGGTGCCAGAGAGAATGCAGATGGATAACGTTTTCTTTTTTAATGCACTTCCTTTTCTCGGGTCAGGCCACGCATCCCTAAGCACAAAGAAAAGGACTCATTTATTAGACACTCAGGGAGAATATAATGAAATGGGTCTTTGGATTGTGGTTGTGCTCTTTTCACAAATTTCACAAGCCTATAGAGAAAACATTATTGTCTCCTTGAAATATACCCAGATAACTGCAGTGTCAAAACCATATTTGGCAATCAATTTGATTGGTCAAATAGCAAGAATAGACCTATGGTCAGAAGATAGCATTGGTCAAAGAGATGAATCAGACTTGGCTGAAAGGTCTTTGAGTAAAGATTGACTTACTATATATACCGAGAGATGTTAGCTCTTTGTCTCTGACTCCAGGCTAATAGACTCTGACCACTGGGTGGTCAGCCATATAGAAATATAATTACTACATTAGACATTACCAAGTCAGTGTTCTGTGATGGGTACACTGGCTGCCAAATTGAGTGTACCCATGTGTGTGTGTGTGTGTGTGTGTGTGTGTGTGTGTGTGTGTGTATACATGTGAATGTATTTGCAAGTACAAGATTGAGTTGGTGTGTGCGCGCGCATGATGACTTCCTGAGTATGTATTTTGGCCCTTGGCAGGGCCTGGCAGTGGCAGCAGAGAGGAGGCAAATGAAAGCTGCTTACAGTATAATGGGAGATGTGGTCCGATAATGGAGAAGGTAATTACTGCAGTCTCAACCCGGCGCAGCACTGACTGGTTAAGAATGACATTATTGATCGGCTGACGGGCCAGGAGGCAATGGGATGCAAAACAAAGAGAAAAGATTCTATAGTGCACAGCTCATCAGCCTGCACTGCTTCTATCAAGGCCAAGGCACGCACAGAGACACACGCAGACACACACAAAATATCACACACACACACAGTATAACACACACACACACACACATATACACACTTAGATACTCGCACAAACATACGCACACATAGTCATTCCTTAATACACACTCAAGCACACACACACACACACACACACTCCAGCTGACTACTAGGGGCTATGAGACTACTAGGGGCTAAGTCCATTATGCCCTAATATGCTTGGCTGCAGAGATGGCGCTGTGTACTGACCCAGGCAGGAATTCTCAGGACACTCAAACTCTGAACACATATGAGGGTCAGTGTAGACATTAGGTTTCATTGGGGTGGAAAGTTGGGGGCTGAAGGGAGTAATTTACAGGCTCAGCCCCTTGTTGTTCAACAAACGGATGAACTGCCACACTCTTAAAACGTCTCTATTCAGAATAAATGATCCAGAGTGCAGAAAGCAGGAAGCGCTCATCGATTTATGTGATTTTCGTTTTCACCAACTACCATATGAAAGGAACAGCGAATCTATTGATTTGGGGTTCTATTTACTTTACAAGCGGTAGGTATGATAGATCAATACACCTGGTCTCTGTCTGTACAGGCAGGAGAGGAGGTTTTCACTGCAGTGTCTCCACTGATCCATCACCACTGTTCCACAGCCGACTCTCTCTACTCTACCTAGAGACCCCCCCCCCCCCACCTCTTTCGTTGTCTTAGCCCCCCTCATTCACTTCCTCCCTTCCTACATCGATTCCGTCTCACCCGCCAGCTTGTAAGACATTAGGATTCCTACTGTTTTTCCCATTTCTCCTGCCTGTCAGTTTTATTAGCTATCTTTCACTACAGAACTAGCCCCTGCACGCACACACACACACACACACACCTGCCACCAGCATGGGTTTGAGCCACGGCCCCTGACTTTCACACATAAATCTCCCATTCAGCCGTGAGACATGGGCCTCATGTTAAATGCCAAAGGGATTCCTCCACAGCACAGGTAATTATTTATCTGGATCTATCTGCTCTCTCTCTCTGTGTGTGTGTGTGTGTGTGTGTGTGTGTGTGTGTGTGTGTGTGTGTGTGTGTGTGTGTGTGTGTGTGTGTCTCTCATTAAAACAGAAGGCCCTGTAGTAGACCAGTGTTGTATAGCCACGTGGCTAGGTGCCTAAGGGAGCTTGGCTCAGACAAATCAAGTGTTATTTGTCACATGCTTGGTAAAAACAGGAGTAGACTAACAGTGACATGCTTACTTACGGGCCCTTCCCAGCAACGCAGAAAGAAAGAAAATAGAGAAAAACTAGAAGAGTAAAACACGTAATAATAAAAGTAAATAAATACACAATGAGTAACGATAACTTGGCTATATACACGAGGTACCAGTACAGAGTCAATATGCAGGAGTACAAGGTAATTGAGGTAGATGTAGATAGTTAAATAGTTAACCAATAGCTAGCAGGACTAACTATTTAGCAGTCTTAATACATGGGGGTAGAAGCTGTTCAGGGTCCTGTTGGTTCCAGACTTGGTGCATTGGTACCGCTTGCCGTGCGGTAGCAGAGAGAACAGTCTATGACTTGGGTGGCTGGAGTCTTTCACAATGTCTGAGGCCCGCCGATCAATGGACCAAGATGGGGAAGGAGAGCAGGAGTAAGGAAGGGAGAGAGAGAGAGAGAGAGAGAAGTGGAGAGGGAGTGAGACAGGGACAGAGGAGCATGGCTAAAAGGATTGATAACAAAACGCGGCCACCGAGAAATCCCCTTATTTCAGTTGGGCAGTCCTGTGGGTGCCGGAGGGAAAAGCGGAACAACAGCAGAGGTGTGGAGAGTAGGAGGAGGAGAGAGGAGGAGAGAGGAATACAGATTAGAGAAGAGGTTTTCAGAGAGCACCGTCTCTGGTACCAGTGTCCCTGAGGTTCTGTCACTTCCACCTCCACACATAGAGCACTGATGAAATGCAGGTTTGTCACTATATGCTCATTCTAGGGTTCCTATCTAACGCGCTATAGATCTACGTGCAAAATTAATAATATCCATTCATCAGCGTTGAATGCTAAGCGTTCATCTGTGTCTAATAGCTTTATAAAGCAGTATAGAAATTCAGCTCTATAGAAATGCTGTATGACTGACTGATTGATTTGAGCCGGGTTGTGGCATCAACAAATTGTTCTCATTGAAGCATGACATACTACGGCATTCCTTACACCGGGGTTACAAGGTTTCTCATATTTCAAGCAGCTGCACAGCACTCTATAACAACTATGCCACTAAAGCATGGCTGTGCCCCAAATGGCACCCTATTCACTATATAGTGCACTACTTTTAACCAGAACCCTATGGATCCAGATCCCTTCTAAACTCAGCAAAAAAAGAAACATCCCTTTTTCAGGACCCTGTCTTTCAAAGATAATTCGTAAAAATCCAAATAACTTCACAGATCTTCATTGTAAAGGGTTTAAACACTGTTTCCCATGCTTGTTCAATGAACCATAAACAATTAATGCACATGCACCTGTGGAACGGTCGTTAAGACACTAACAGCTTACAGACGGGAGGCAATTAAGGTCACAGTTATGAAAATGTAGGACACTAAAGAGGCCTTTCTACTCACTCTGAAAAACACCAAAAGAAAGATGCCCAGGGTCCCTGCTCGTCTGCGTGAACGTGCCTTAGGCATGCTGCAAGAAGGCATGAGGACTGCAGATGTGGCCAGGGCAATAAATTGCAATGTCCGTACTGTGAGACGCCTAAGACAGCGCTACAGGGAGACGGAACGGACAGCTGATCGTCCTCGCAGTGGCAGACCACGTGTAACAACACCTGCACAAGATCGGTACATCCGAACATCACACCTGCGGGACGGGTACAGGATGGCAACAACAACTGCCCGAGTTACACCAGGAACACACAATCCCTCCATCAGTGCTCAGACTGTCCGCAATAGGCTGAGAGAGGCTGGACTGAGGGCTTGTAGGCCTGTTGTAAGGCAGGTCCTCACCAGACATCCCCGGCAACAACGTCGTCTGTGGGCACAAACCCACCGTCGCTGGACCAGACAGGACTGGCAAAAACTGCTCTTCACTGACGAGCCGCAGTTTTGTCTCACCAGGGATGATGGTCGGATTCGCGTTTATCGTCGAAGGAATGAGCGTTACACCGAGGCCTGTACTCTGAAGCAGGATCGATTTGGAGGTGGAGGGTCCGTTATGGTCTGGGGCGGTGTGTCACAGCATCATCGGACTGAGCTTGTTGTCGTTGCAGGAAATCTCAACGCTGTGCGTTACAGGGAAGACATCTTCCTCCCTCATGTGGTACCCTTCCTGCAGGCTCATCCTGACATGACCCTCCAGCATGACAATGCCACCAGCCATACTGTTCATTCTGTGCATGATTTCCTGCAAGACAGGAATGTCAGTGAACTTGCAGGTGCCTTGGTGGAAGAGTAGGGTAACATCTCACAGCAAGAACTGGCAAATCTGGTGCAGTCCATGAGGAGGAGATGCACTGCATTACTTAATGCAGCTGGTGGCCACACCAGATACTGACTGTTCAGGGACACATTATTTAATTTCTGTTAGTCACACTGTGGAACTTGTTCAGTTTGTCTCAGTTGTTGAATCTCGTTGTGTTCATACAAATATTTTCACATGTTAATAAGTTTGCTGAAAATAAACGCAGTTGACAGTGACAGGACGTTTATTTTTTTGCTGAGTTTATTAAGGGATTGAGGACCATTTGAGACGCAGTCCATGTTTTTACTAGACCACCGAAAGAAAAGCTTCTATGTGGCCCTCAGTGAAGTAGATCGAGAGAGTTTCTATTAAATATTTAGGGGGCACTTATCAGAGACCCATAATGCTCTTGGCAATAACAGAAGCTTACTTCAGCTCGCTGAGTTGCTATGAGAGGGAATGAGTTCCTAATGTGAGAAATAGAATTCTCCTCTTTAGGCATTATAGCCTGGTGCCAGATCTCCGATGGTTGTTGTCAATGCCAAACAACATTATACAACACAAATATGTGTATATATTTACAGTTGAAGTTTACATCCACCTGAGCCCAATACATTTAAACTCAGTTTTTCACAATTCCTGACATTTAATCCTATTAAAAATGCCCTGTCTTAGGTCAGTTAGGATCACCACTTTATTTTAAGAATGTGAAATGTCAGAATAATAGTAGAGAGAATGATTTATTTCAGCTTTTATTTCTTTCATCACATTCCCAGTGGGTCAGATGTTAACATACACTCAATTAGTATTTGATAGCATTGCCTTTAAAATGTTTAACCTGGGTCAAACGTTTCGGGTAGCCTTCCACAAGCTTCCCACAATAAGTTGGGTGAATTTTGGCCCATTCCTCCTGACAGAGCTGGTGTAACTGAGTCAGGTTTGTAGGCCTCCTTGCTCGCACACGCTTTTTCAGTTCTGCCCACAAATGTTCTATAGGATTGAGGTCAGGGCTTTGGGATGGCCACTCCAATACATTGACTTTGTTGTCCTTAAGCCATTTTGCCACAACTTTGCTTGCAAGTATGCTTGGGGTCATTGTCCATTTGGAAGACCCATTTGCGACCAAGCTTTAACTTCCTGACTGATGTCGTGAGATGTTGCTTCAATATATCCACATACTTTTCCTACCTCATGATGCCATCTATTTTGTGAAGTGCACCAGTCCCTCCTGCAGCAAAGCACCCGCACAACATGATGCTACCTCCCCCGTGCTTCACGGTTGGGATGGTGTTCTTCGACTTGCAAGCCTCCGCCTTTTTCCTCCAAACATAACCATGGTCATTATGGCCAAACAGTAACATTTTTGTTTCATCAGACTAGAGGACAGTTCACCAAAAAGTACGATCTTTGTCCCCATGTGCAGTTGCAAACCGTAGTCTGCCTTTTTTATGGAGGTTTTGGAGCAGTGGCTTCTTCCTTACTGAGCGACCTTTCAGGTTATGTCGATATAGGACTTGTTTTACTGTGGACCTACTCTACCATAGAAAATAACAGCTTTCTATGGTCAGGATGTGACACACAGTCAACTTAGTGTATGTAACTTAGTGTATGTGTTTGACCCACTGGAATTGTGATACAGTGAATTGTAAGTGAAATAATCTGTCTGTAAACAATTGCTGGAAAAATTATTTTTTGTCACGCACAAAGTAGATGTCCTAACCGACTTGCCAAAACCATAGTTTGCTAACAAGACATTTGTGGAGTGGTTGAAAAACGAGTTTTAATAACTCCAACCTAAATGTATGTAAACTTCCGACTTCAACTGTATATATGTATATATATATATATATATATATATATATATATATATATATATATATAAGGAGTGTGACGTAACGACAGGGAAAGTCCACTTTCCAATAGAGAAGTGACTTCATGTTAAGACATTGTCAGAAAGGGTTACAGGAAATACATTGAAATGAAAGAGCAGTCTGTTAAATAATGAAAGCGAAACTGAGAAGCAATCAGTTCATATTTCACAAGCAGCCAGGCAAGACAAGGTATGTACGTGGATGGCTACTTTCAATATTAATGGTGATGATGATTTCTGAACGGTTCTAACTGTACAGCAGATCAACAGTAAGATTCAGTTTATAGTTGCTGTACTTGGTGCAGTGTGCTGAATGGTCTTAATAGCTGGATGTCTGATTGCTAGCAAGAACCGATAATCATCTGTGGATTCATGTTTCAGTTCTTGGGTGAGTGGTCTGTTGCGATTAGGAGAATAAGCATTGTTATGATACTGTTTTACTACAGTTATAGTTACTTGTATGTCTGCACTGTAGCAAAGCAAGAGCAAGAGTATGGTTGCAAAACTCCACTTTCCAAAATTCCGAGGTTTTACAGAAATCCTTTTGGGAATTCTACAAAAATCTGGCAAACCCTAAGCAACCCTAACCACCAGTGGCTACCTGTTATTCAGGGAAGGTGTTTTTAGCCCACATTTTTAGCAACAATATAAATATATATACATATAAATATATATATATAAATATATATATAAATATATATATATATATATATATATATATATATATATATATATATAAATATATATATATATATATATATATATATATATATAAATATATATATATATGTGTGTGTTATTTGTTATTTCTTGGGGGACTTGCCTGTTTTGCATGTTATTTTGGCATTAATAAGTGTCACATATCAGTTTACAAACAATGTAAAAAAATATATATATCAAAATATATATCATAAAGCTGCATTCACACATGGTCTCTTTTTTGTTTTCTTGAGTAAGGCAGCTCCAAAATGCAGGTGTTTCAGCCTAGCTCAGTGCTTCTGTGGTGGTGGGGCGAGCCAGCAGAAAATAGGAGCGTTGCGCCGTGATTGGCTCAGTGTTCTGTCACTCATGGGGACAGTACGTCACCGCAAAGTTTATGTCCTTAGTAAGGGTAGACATCCAGATTTTCAGCCCTTTGTGTCCTGCCATAGAGTTACATTACAAATGCCCTTCCAAGAAGGCTGTCTGTGGTCATCGGCCACAGATAAAATGACGTCAAATCACGTTATATCTGCAGTAGCTTTGATTGGACTCAACATCTTACTTTCAAAATCTTAGCTATCAGTCATCATCATGAATCTAGTTGACAATCTACTGGCAAATCCTTTTTATTCCTTGTCATATGAAGAGAAATTACGAAGAGAAATTCTAGATAAAACATATCGGCCATTGGACATAAAGATTACACAACAAGTTGGAAATCCCAAATTCAACAATGAGTGGTTTGGAAGGAATCACTGGCTAACTGCAAGCATTGCAAAGCAACCACTAATGTTAGCCTGCTATTTAATGTAATGGTCTTGTGTTTTTTTTTTCCCGAGTTCCCATCACATGCCAGACTTTGATGACAAAATTTGCTGCATCACCTTCACAAGGTGAGTCCAAAAATGTATTGTATGCTTCTGCATAAATTATGTAATATACCAGGGAGATATGTATACTGTAGCTAAGAAAGTAATACTAAGTGTATGTTGTGTAGTAAGCTGTTAGTAGCCCATGTGCCTCACCTTAATAATTTGGTCTATTTTCACCAACGCGGTATTGTACACACATCGTTCGTGGCTGGTGTGTGCTTGTTTTGTACAGCTTTGACAGTGCAACTGATAGTAGTTGTGGCGCTTGGCTTGCGCGTGCAAATTCAGCACTCTATAATTCTATAATAGAATTGTGTTATGTGAAGTATCAAGTTAAAAGCTTATTTAACACGTCAAATAGCAATATATGACGTGTATATCTTTTTTGACCCAAATGGCGTTCAATGTGCCTCACCCTAATAATTTGGTCTATTTTCACCTCCTAATTTCACCGATGTAATCATCGAATATTGTAAGAGCTTTCATTGTGAGCAGTAGAGATACTCTGAATGATCGGCTATGAAAAGCCAACTGACATTTACTCCTGAGGTGCTGACCTGTTGCACCCTCGACAACCACTGTGATTATTATTATTTGACCCTGCTGGTCATCTATGAACATTTGAACATCTTGGCCATGTTCTGTTATAATCTCCACCCGGCACAGCCAGAAGAGGACTGGCCACCCCTCATAGCCTGGTTCCTCTCTAGGTTTTTTCCTAGGTTCTGGCCTTTCTAGGGAGTTTTTCCTAGCCACCGTGCTTCTACACCTGCATTGCTTGCTGTTTGGGGTTTTAGGCTGGGTTTCTGTACAGTACCTTGTGACATCAGCTGATGTAAGAAGGGCTTTATAAATACATTTGATTGATTGATTGATTGATTTATATGCCCCATTTATTTATCCTTGTAACGCCCTGGCCATAGAGAGGGGTTTTTGTTCTTTATTTTGGTTAGGCCAGGGTGTTACATTGGGTGGGCGTTCTATGTTTTTGTATTTCTTTGTTTTGGGCCGTGTGTGTGTGGCTCCCAATCAGGCACAGCTGAAGTTCGTTGTTGCTGATTGGGAGTCACACATAAGTAGCCTATTTTTCCTTTGGGTTTTGTGGGTGATTGTTTTCTGTTGTGTTCATTTGGGACCAGACAGGACTGTTTGCTGTCGTTTCGTGTTTTGTATAGAGTGTTTATGTTCATTAAAATCTTTAATAATGAATACACATCCTCCGCTGCACCTTGGTCTAATTCTAACGACAGGCGTTACAATCCTACTGTTCTGACTTGTTGTACAGAGTACACTGTAAGAATGGCCCATCTTCTGAATTCTGTCGCTGTACATTTCAAAAGTGCTGAACAAATAGTTATATTGACTAAGTCCATCATCGCTCGCTCATTAATGTCTTAATCGAAATTACGGATTGCCTCTTATGCCATAGTTTGTACAGTACATTTCAATTGTCAGTAGAAACCACATTTGTTTAAGCAAGTCTGCCATATCAGCTATGTTTTTTTAAAAGGCAGTAAATGAGGCTGAATGAACTGTTTCGCTGCCAGACAGGCTCCGCTGAAAGCCAGGTGTAGCAGTGGTAAGGTGTTGGGACTGCTGTTGGGACTCTGCTGTTGGGACAGCTATTATGTAGGCCCTAACAGTTTGTGGGCATCATTTGTTACCGTTATAGTGCAATTAATGTATTGTTTAGTGTTGTGGCTTTGCTGACATTCATCACACATTTTTATTTTTGCCCCACCAAGATTTACATGCTAAAATTGCCACTGCTAACCACCATATGAAAATCCTCACTCCATCTCCTGCAATGTTCAAGTTATGTCTTTGCTGTGTTGGTGGTGTATGTTTACATGTTGTGTAGCTTCAGGCCATCATACTGAGCAAAAC
Organism: Salmo trutta; assembly: GCF_901001165.1. Lineage (NCBI taxonomy): Eukaryota > Metazoa > Chordata > Actinopteri > Salmoniformes > Salmonidae > Salmo > Salmo trutta. Next base: position 14,831,032 of record NC_042994.1, read on the forward strand.
TGTCAAAGATGGAGGTGTTACTTTGTTGCCTTCATCTTTTGCAGTAAACTTTCCCTATAATAACTTTCCCTGGTTGCCCAACAGTGATTGAGCCCTCAGGCCATGTAAGTAATGCCATTACAAAACGGCCGCCTCAGCACCCCAGAAAGCATGTCCACATTGACACGATGTGGGCCTAATGCGGGCTAAAATATTGGCCACATGTAGGCTGCCAACATTGGGCCAATGCGCTTTTTCTATTTAATAGGAATATATTTTAATTATTTATTACAATTTAAATGTCTGTATCAGAAACACAATTAAGTTGTTGCTATCATACATATATCTTTACAAGAGAAACTTACGTTTTTCATACGGGTCTTTATAAATAATGGGGCCAGTATGTGACATTGAGATCAATATTTTAAAATGGTTTCAAACTAAAAAAAATAATAATTATGCAGTTCCACATACAGTACCAGTCAAAAGTTTGGACACACCTACTCATTCCAGGGTTTGTCTTTATTTTTTACTATTTCTACATTGTAAAATAATAGTGAAGACCTCAAAACTGTGAAATAACATATGGAATCATGTAGTAACCCCAAAAAAGTGTTAAACAAATCAAAATATGTTTAAGATTTTTCAAAGTAGTCAACCTTCGCCTTTGACAGCTTTGCACATTCTTGGCATTCTCTCAACCAGCTTCATGAGGTACCTGGAATTAACAGGTGTGCCGCCCAACGCAAAGCTCTCTCTGTTGATGAGTGTATCTCAGACTGTCACCTAGAGCTCTGTTCAGCAACAAACCTCGTTCTGACAGGGAGTCAAGCCCTGCTGGCTGCTGTTGAGCTTGTTGAAACCAGTTTTTGACAGGTTGTGAAAGTCAATAACAGCGTGTCAGTTTACTTTTCAGATACACTTTGAAGTTGTTCAAAGCAGCACCGTCCAGAAAGATAATTTGAGCTGATGCGTGTGCCGCATGGAACGACAGAGTGACAGAATGTTTCAGGTTTAATTCTACTAGCATGACTCTCGATGCCTGTTGAAAAGGATGTTCAGTGAACTCCACCTACTTCCTAAGAACTACAGCTAAGACAATAGTGGAACAGTTGCCGGATAAGGAGTGTTTGCTTTGGGTTGTGTTTAGGAATGGAGTGAAAACTTCCTCTGGGCTGTTTACTTACACCAATGTAATGGACTTTGACTAAGGGTCATTGCCAGGTCAACTGACACGGTGCTTATGGTCCTACTGGTCAGGTTACGGTAGATGTTTGTGTGTTCAAATCAAAGTTTATTGATCACATACTCAGATTTGCAGGTGTTTTAGCAGGTGCAGTGAAATGCTTATGTTACTAGCTCCAATAATGCAGTAGAATTTCTTGCAAATACAATATAAATACACAAATAATCAAACAAATCTAAACAAGCAATAGAGAGATATTCCAGAGTACACTGAACAAAAATATAAACAATGTGTGAAGTGTTGGTCCCATGTTTCATGAGCTGAAATAAAAGATCCCAGAAATGTTTCATATGCACAAAAAGCTTCTCTAAAAAGTTGTGCACAAATTTGTTTACATTCCTTTTAGTGAGCATTTCTCCTTTGCCAAGATAATCCATCCATCTGACAGGTGTGGCATATCAAGGAGCTGATTAAACAGTATGATAATTACACAGGTGCACCTTGTGCTGGGGGCAATAAAAGGCCACTCTAAATGTGCAGTTTTTTCATAACACAATGCCACAGATGTCTCAAGTTTTGAGGGAGCGTGCAATTGGCATGCTGACTGCAGGAATGTCCACCAGAGCTGTGCCAGAGAATTTAATGCTAATTTCTTTACCATAAGCCGAAACCAACATAATTTTTGAGAATTCGGCAGTATGTCCAACCGGCCTCAGGGATGAGGAGTATTTCTGTCTGTAATAAAGCCTTTTGTGGAAAAAAAAACTAATTCTGATTGGCTGGGCATGGCACCCCAGTGGGTGTGAAGGAAGAAATCACATGGAAAAAGCGGTAAGCAAATTAGGTAAAAAAAAAAACATTAATTTGTGTAAGACGTTTCATGATGCCTGTATCTAAACCAAAGTAGATCATTTTATAGATAAGCTTCAATATGAGGTTCTAACCTAGCATGAAAGTCCTTGTAACTATGTGGCTAATGTAGCAAAATGTTTTCCTTGGGGTAAGTTGAGCCAATGGTCGAGCCAACGGCAAGTTGAGTAGAAAGTGTTTTCTTCCCAGGTGTAATGCAAGACATTATCACTGGGATATGAGGTAACAACAGGGCCTGGCCTATGTTGTGTTAAAAAATGTACAACGTTTGTGTTATTGTAGGTGTTAAGCCTCTGTTAAAAGATGCTTAAAAGACAAAAAAAATATATTGTAATTGTGTTTGCGAAATAAAGATAGACATGGTTTTAAAAAGGAAGTGGTAATATTTAATTCAATACATACATTTTATTTTTATTTTTTTACTTATCCCCATACGCGGGATAAGTTGTGCCAAGTGACCACTTTTATTTGGACAAGCTGTTTTTAAAACTAATGTTTATATGAATTCTGATTATTTCCATGGATACACAACACCTTGAAATATATGTAGAAATCCAGTACTAGGTATATTAGGGTGAGCTATGTCAAGGATATAGTACATGTGCATACACAGTGAGTAAACAACAGTATATAAACAGAAAGTGAGGTGACCAGCATTCAATGAATATATACTTGGGACATTAGTCGAAAGGTGCAGGGCTGAGTACCGGGCAAGTGATGGCTTATCAACAGTTTGACTGAACAGTCCAATCCATTAGAGTGAACGAGTACACACTTTGTTGAGAAGGGTAGCGAATCAGACCGCAGCCAACAAGTTTCACCACTCATCAACGTGTCACACTTTTTACTTGCCTCCTTCAGGAACCAATCTGGGGGGTTTAAAACAGACTTTTAAACCCCAGTGGAGTGCCGTTGTCATCGATTAGGGCGTACTTGATGTTTGTCCTGGCGTATTTGTTTTGGTTGCCTACGTCAGGGAGATATTCGTAGATAATAAACGACACTGCTGATGCGAGCAGCCAGCCGCTCTCCTGGGAGATGGCTTCAGTCTCAGGGTCACAAATGGTGTGGGAACATTGATGGAGCAGGGCGGCCATTTTCTCATCAGCAGCATCCCTGGGAGGAAACAGCTCATCATAATATGTTGTTCTCTCTAATGGACAAGTTCATCATCCTGAAAGGTAATACTTGTATTAGATGCTATGAAAGGGGCTAACGATCTGACCGACGCTTTGTTAAAAGGAATCTTGTGTGCGAGGTGACATTGTCACCTTGTCTCACCGCCGTGACGAGCTACTTTGCAGTGGTGACTGGTGGAGATGATCAGAGCGGCGTGTTGGTGGAGTGAGTAGTGTTGAATGTCATTTGCGGGTGGCTGGCTTGGGGAGTCTTTGAGAGAGGCGACACGTGATCACTATTCAATCAAATTTGGTATGCAGATATCCAGAAAAAGTTGAAACCATTGTTCTTTAACAAAATTAGACTCAACTGTATATCAAAGAAATAAGAAAGTGTAGACCCACTCCAGACACGCACATTGACCAAACACCAACACCTAATTGGACTGTTTGCTTTTCTTGGCAAAGAAAACAAAGCTGTGTTACAAAAAAGTTGTTGCCTGTGGCAATACAGTACCTTGATACAGGGAAGAGAGGCATATCTGCTCCTGTCTGCTGTAATCAAAAGAGGAACTGTCTGTCTCACTAGTCCTTGGTCATGTCTACACACTTGACCCTTACATGTGACTTCTGCTATCAGAATACGAAGATCGCATTGAAAAGACTGGTCTAGACGCACAAAAGTCACTTTGTTGTCTGATTGTGATCAGATCTGGGATGCATTGCGTACGGATTTCTCCTCCGTCTGGATGCAATCAGGCTACCAAAAGCGCATAAAGTGGGCAACGTCATCAGCACTCCTCCCACAAATCTCAGAAAATGTATTTTGGGGCCGAGAGGCACCTTTTCATCATAACGTTGGAGGAAAATACATTCTTAGCCTGTGAGGAACATGTTTGCTGGCCTGAAATGCTAGCCGGTAAGCTAATATTTAGAAAAACTAGAGTTATGCTAACCCGTTTGCAATCCCTTTAGAGTTGCTTGCTAGCTTGATACAGAGGTTAGCTGGCTAGTTAGCTACAGTAGTTAGCTACTGCCATTAGTTGTGTTATCATATTTAGCCTATTCCAGTTTGTAGAATGCATACTAGCATTTGAATATGGTGCGGGACAAGGGAATCCAGACACGGTAGACACATTTAGATGTAGACGCATGACGCATTCGGAATGCAATGATCTATCAGAATACTAAAGCTGAATGAACGGTTAAGTCTAGACTTTCTTCTTTCTTCTTTGAAAGTAAAAGTCTTCTGCACTCACTCCTCCAGCTCTGCACACGTTCCCGTTCCCTCTGAGTCGCCCTTTCTCCTCCCTAACAACATCTGCAGGGGTGAAATCAGAGTGTTGCGAACAGAACGCCTCGAGGAGTATCATGGAGGAGTGTTCTCTTTACTGCACCATTAGGCCATATTTTATGGGTGAGATTTATGGGTGAAATGGCAGTCATCTTCCCAGGTTAGTAATTTGTAGATTGTGTGTGATGCCAGCAAACAAGCGTCGAAACAGAGTGCAGGCACTGATTCAAATGACTTGCCAAATGATATTTGTGATTGGGAGTAACGTTTATGTCAAAAGTTCTCCTTCCTGCCAAATGTTTACTATACCATAAGCAGATGGCTTATGAACCCGAGAGGATGCATCATGTGTAGTATGTTTATTGAAGAAATGGACTCGGACAGACTGTAAGATAGGTTCAGGACTGTTGCTGCTACCATGGCACATCGGTCAGAATGCAAATGAAGTGGAGAAGGAATCCAGGTTTAGGGGTCACACACACACACACACACACACACACACACACACACACACACACACACACACACACACACACACACACACACACACACACACACACACACACCCACGGGGGGAGGGGACTTGTAGGTAGGCAGGTTGGATGGAAGGGTTAGGAGTTGTGGCTTGTAAGGCCTTGGAGGTTGGAGGTGGATAACAAGGATGTGGTGGTCTGGAAGAAGGATACAAAAGGGAAACATTAGGAACACAACAATAAAAGGTGCAGGCATGACAAAGTAGTGCCAGGTGACTATTACAGGAAATGAGACAAAGGAGGCTGCCAGGACTAAACATAAAAAGGGCATTAGCATTATCAAACTGAGCACATGGATATATAAAAGAGATAACATAGGGCAAAGTTAAGGCAGCATATGCGCATAGTATCTCCAACAACAATAACTAGGCACTTAAAATGGCCGCCCCATGGCATCACCAGGCATGACCCATTACTAGTGCTCAGGTAGAGGCATGCTGCTAATATGGGGGAACAGAGGAGTGAAAAAGGTAGAGGAGAGGTGATTAAGGGAGTGGGAACAGGTGTGGAGGGAAGGTGCGTGGCCTGGGTAATTGGAAGCAATTGGAGTCCATGGTCCTTCGCAACATACTGTATGTAAAGTAATAAAATTATCAATTAGAAAACATTAGTTTGAAATTGGCTGTTGTTTTGACTATGGAGATGCCTCCTAGCTGTGACTAAAGTTTTGTGTAGCGCTAACAGCTGATGAGGGGGTGTGAACTAAAGCATTTAAGAAGAAAAGACATTTCACGGCCAAGGATTCTCTTGCCAAATTGTTATAATGATCATAATCTTATAATTGAGGAGAAATATCCACTTTAGAGCTTGGGCAATAAAAATAGCACTTTCTTCTATTAGCGATTATTATGTGAAGTGGACATTGAGTGTTGCTCATCGCCCCCGGGTCAGTACTTTAGCCGTGGGAATTTACTCTGCAATAAATCATAATATCATAATACCACCTCCAGCCGTCATCTGAACAGCATTTATATCCAGGAACGAAGCCAGAACTAGGGCTATGGCTGTGACCGATATGGCACCTGTATATGTTTCCTGTATAGGTTTCCTGTATAGGTTTCCTGTATAGGTTTGTCCTGTGTGGCTCAGTTGGTAGAACATGGAGCTTGCAACATTAGGGTTGTGGGTTTGATTCCCACAGGGGAACAGTATGAAAAAATGATGAACATTTATGAACTCACTACTTTAAGTCACTCTGGAAGAGAGCGTCTGCTAAATGACTAAAATGTAAAATAGTGCAGTACTTTTGAGAGCCCTATTGTCAAATAGAGAATTGGGTGCTATTTCCAACACACCTATGTTTGACGCAGACCAGAGGGACCAACATATCAAGACAGCAGGTAGATTAAACAAAGTGCAGGCAAACACTATGGGCTATAATCCTCTACCTCAGCAAACACTGGCCCTGGGTTTGGGCATGGCTGTGCATCGTAGCAGGTAGCTAATGTTGTTTTTGAGACAGCTTAGCGTCCCTGATTCCAACGGAACGTGTCCCTGATCTCCGGCTAGCTCATTTTCCGAGGGATAACTCTCCTTCAAACACGAGTTTAACACTGGCATCCTACATCAAAGCTTCACTATGTGGATTATGGTGTGTGTGTGTGTGTGTGTGTGTGTGTGTGTGTGTGTGTGTGTGTGTGTGTGTGTGTGTGTGTGTGTGTGTGTGTGTGTGTGTGTGTGTGTGTGTGTGTGTGTGTGTGTGTGTGTGTGTGTGTGTGTGTGTGTGTTTACATGCGTGTATGGATGCATGCGTCTGGGATAATCTGTGGGCAAACACGGAAGCCGTTTACAATCTAGAGAGGAGACAAAGGACAACATGCGTCTCTGAGATGGCCTCTCCTCCATAGATTAGAGGGGATTACAACGACGGAGCTATTTCTGATTAGAGAGAAAGCGGGATGACTTCAGTGGGATGAGTATCGATGAGTCCTCCTCATATCACTTCAAGGCTGGAGAGCCGAAGTGAAGTGGTCACGATGATGCTAATAATATCACTCTTGGATTTCTCAAGTCTAGTGGCAAAACTTTGAAGTGATAGTTCACTCCAATGTACGCCCTCAAAACGTGGTCAAATGTCGAGTTGAGTCCACGTCCCGGACCGTCTGTTGTGTTGATCCAGCTATGTTTTTCAATTCCAAATGAGTGGGAAAGATTGGATTTGCCTTAAATCACATGAAGGTTGAGGCATGTAGCTGGTTCTACACACCAGATGTCAGGGGATGTGCACCAATATCAACGTTTGACTGCTTCTGAGGTCTGAAAGAATCTCGCAAACTTTGATTTCGGAGTGAACTATGCACTTTAACATGTTGTCACCCTCTCCATGCGGACAAAATTGTGCGGAACGACAGATCAGTGCATCAAAGGCACAAAATGCCAGCCACCTCTAGGTGAGAGCCATCAAGATTTCCATGAACTGTCATGATTAGAAAATCAATACAGTGGCATTTAAAATATGAGGCCTGATACCCTTAGCAATTAGTCAGCTGATGAAAGAGAGACAGCAATTTGAGCCTGTCACTTGGTCCTAGCAACATTTATTAGACAATTTTTCTTGTCAACAATCATTTCAAAGCTATATAGGCAATCCGTATAGGCAGATAAGTCTCTTGGCTGCTGTGTTGGCTAAGGTCCAGCTAATCATCATTGTGTGCGACTGAGGGCTTTGTTATTCCAGTGATGGTCAGCTGTAAATGGTTTGATGAAACCATTGATGAAACCATAATGATGAGGCCACAGATGGTGGGGTTAACTTAATCGAGCGCCATTCAGTCTCTTTATGGTCGTACAGCGTCTGTAGCGTCGCTAACGGCCCTAGGCTAACTGCTGTGACAATGCTGCTTTTATGTCAATCAATATATCGCCATCCAGTTTATGACAACGGTGTTTATTCCAAACAAAAATGTATAAGGTGGAGCGATATGACCTTTAATGACAGCCAGAGATTGAGAATGGATCAATGGTCCTATGGACCGATAACAATGGGAATTTTACAATGATTATGAATCTCTATCCATTGTATATCCACAGAAGAATCGAATGTATACTGAACAAAAATAGAAATGCAATGATTTTACTGAGTTACAGTTCATATAATCAAATCTATCAATTGAAATAAATTCCTTAGGCCCTGATCTATGGACTGGGCAGGGACACAGCCATTGGTGGGCCTTGGGAGCCAGGCCCAGCCAATCAAAATGAGTTTTTCTCCCCAAAAGGGCTTTATTACAGACAGAAATACTCCTAAATTTCATCCTCTGTCCAGGTGGTTGGTTTAAGACGATCCCGCAGGTGAAGAAGCAGGATATGGAGGTCCTGGGCTGGTGTGGTTACACGTGGTCTGCGGTTGTGAGGCCAGTTGGACGTACTGCCAAATTCTTTAAAACAATGTTGGAGGCAGCTTATGGTAGAGAAATTAACATTAAATTCTCTGGCAACAGCTCTGGTGGACATTCCTGCAGTCAGCATGCCAATTGCACGCTCCCTCAAAACCTGAGACATCTATGGCATTGTGTTGTGGTACAAAACAGCACGTTTTAGAGTGGCCTTTTATTGACCCCAGCACAAGGTGCACCTGTGTAATGGTCATGCTGTTTAATCAGCTTCTGCCGCCGACAGAGATGGTCGCCTTGCTTCGCGTTCTTAGGAAACTATGCAGTATTTAGTTTTTTTATGTATTATTTCTTACATTGTTACCCCAGGAAATCTTAAGTCTTATTACATACAGCCGGGAAGAACTATTGGATATAAGAGCAACGTCAACTTACCAACATTACGACCAGGAATACGACTTTCCCAAAGCAGATTCTCTCTTCGGACCACCACCCAGGACAATGGATCTAATCCCAGCAGCTGACCAAAAACAACGGCGACGCAGAAGGGGCAGATGGAGAGGTCTTCTGGTCAGGCTTCGTAAACGGGCACATTGCTCACCTCTCCCGAGAATACTACTCGCTAATGTCCAGTCTCTTGACAACAAGGTAGACAAAATTAGAGCAGGGGGTTGCCTTCCAGAGAGACATCAGAGATTGTAACATTCTCTGTTTCACGGAAACATGGCTCTCTCGGGATATGTTGTCGGAATCGGTCTAGCCACCGGGCTTCTCCATGCATCGCGCTGACATAGATAAACACCTCTCTGGGAAGAGGAAGGGTGAGGGTGTATGCTTTATGATTAACAACTCATGGTGTGATCATAACAACACACAGGAACTCAAATCTTTCTGCTCACCAGACCTAGAATTCCTTACAATCAAATGTCGGCCATTCTACCTACCAAGAGAATTCTCGTCAGTTATAGTCACAGCTGCGTACAACCCCCTCAAGCAAACACCAAGACGGCTCTCAAGGAACTTCACTGGACTCTATGTAAACTGGAAACTAAATACCCGGAGGCTGCATTTATTGTAGCTGGGGATTTTAACAAAGCAAATTTGAGATCAATATCACCTAAATTTGATCAGCATATTGATTGCACAACACGTAGGGCTAATACTCTCGACCACTGCTACTAACTTCCGCGATGCATACAAAGCCCTCCCCTGCCCTCCCTTCGGCAAATCCGATCACGACGCCATCTTGCTCATCCAGGCTTACAGGCAGAAACTCAAAACAGGTTGTACCAGTGACGAGAACCATTCAACGCTGGTCTGACCAATTGGAAGCCATGCTCCAAGATTGTTTTGATCACATGGACTGGAATATGTTCCGGTCAGCCTCAGAGAATGACATTGATCTATACGGTGACTCGGTGAGTGCGTTTATAAATAAGTGCGTTGGACATGTCGTACCCACTGTGACTATTAAAACCTACCCTAACCAGAAACTGTGGATGGATGGCGGCATTCGTGAAAAACTGAAAGAGCGATCCACCACATTTAACCATGGAAAGAGATCTGGTGATATGGCTGAATATAAACAGTGTAGTTATTCCCTCCGCAAGGCAATCAAACAAGCGAAATGCCGGTACAGGGACAAGGTGGAGTCGTAATTCAATGGCATAGACACGAGACGTATGTGGCAGGGTCTACAGGAAACCACGTCACAGATACCGACGTCACGCTTCCAGACAAACTAAACACTTTCTTTGCCCGCTTTGAGGATAATACAGTGCCACCATCGCGGCTCAATAACAAAGACTGCGCACCCCCCCTCCCTCAGTGGCTGACGTGAGTAAAACATTTAAACATGTTAACCCTCGCAAGGCTGCTGGCCCAGACGGCATCCCTAGCCGCGTCCTCAGAGCATGCGCAGACAAGCTGGCTGGTGTGTTTACGGACATATTTAAATCGATTCCTATCCCAGTCTGTTGTCCCCATATTCTTCAAGATGGCTACCATTGTTCCTGTACACAAGAAGGCATAGATAACTGAACTAAATGACTACCTCCCTGTAGCACTCACTTCTGTCATCATGAAGTGCTTTGAGAGGCTAGTCAAGGATCATATAGACCCACTTCAGTTTGCATACCGCCCCAACTGAACTAAATGACTACCGCCCTGTAGCACTCACTTCTGTCATCATGAAGTGCTTTGAGAGGCTAGTCAAGGATCATATAGACCCACTTCAGTTTGCATACCGCCCCAACAGGTCCACAAATGACGCAATCGCCATCGCACTGCTCTATCCCATCTGGACAAAAATAATACCTATGTAAGAATGCTGTTCATTGACTACAGCTCAGGTAGGTAGGAAACAACATCTCCACTTCGCTGACCTTCAACACTAGGGCCCCACAAGGGTGTGTGCTCAGCCCTCACCTGTACTCCCTGTTCACCCATGACTGTGTGGTCATGCACGCCTCCAACTCAATCATCAAGTTTGCAGACGACACAACAGTAGTGGGCTTGATCACCAACAATGACGAGACAGCCTACAGGGAGGAGGTGAGGGCACCCGGAGTGTGGTGTCAGGAAAACAACCTCTCACTCAACATAAAAAAAACAAAGGAGATGATCGTGGACTTCAGGAAACAGCAGAGGTAGCACCCGCCTATCCACATCGAAGGGACAGCAGTGGAGAAGGTGGAAAGTTAAGTTCCTGGGCGTACACATCACAGACAAACTGAAATGGTCCACCCACACAGACAGTGTGGTGAAGAAGGCGCAACAGCGCCTCTTCTACCTCAGAAGGCTGAAGAAATTTGGCTTGTCACCTAAAACCCTGACAAACGTTTGCTGCCTACATTGAGACCCAATCACTGGACACTTTAATAAATGGATCACTAGTCACTTTAAAACAATGCCACTCTAAATAATGCCACTTTAATAATCTCTACATATCTTACATTACTCCTATCACATGTATATACTCTATTTTATACCATGTACTGCACCTTGCCTATGCCGCTCAGCCATCGCTTATCCATATACTTATATGTACATATTCTCATTCACCCCTTTACATTTATATTTTAGTAATTTAGCAGACGCTCTTATCCAGAGCGACTTACAGTAGTGAATGCATTCATTTTATACCTTTTTTCCAATACTGGTCCCCCTTTAGATGTATATATTAGGTAGTTGTTGGGAAATTGTTAGATTACTTGTTAGATATTACTGCACTGTTGGAACTAGAAGCACACGCATTTCGCTACACTCGCATTAACATCTGCTAACCATATGTATGTGACTAATAAACATTTTATTTGATATGCCACACTTGTCAGGTGGAAGGATTATCTTGGCAATGGAGAAATGTTCACTTACAGGGACTAAAAAACAAATATGTGCACACATCTTTTGAGAAATATGCTTTGTGTGTGTGTATGGAACATTTCTGGGATCTTTTATTTCAGCTTATGAAACATGAGACCAACACTTCACATGTTGCTTTTATATTTTTTGTTCAGTATAATATTTAATGAAGTCTCAGGTCAACTGTAAGTGACAGGGATAGACATGATTATGATACTAATTCATATAATCGAAAGATGGATGTAAGTGTAAGTTCAATAGCAAGTGACATGGATAAAAAGTTAAGGCTGCCCCGTTTGCCAGTTGGCCTCTCCTGTCTAATTGTCTTCACTGGGCTTTCATTGTTCAGGTTAACACCAACCCTTAGTGGGACGTGTCCCCTTCTCCTCTGTCAGGAGAGACCGATATCATAAATATCTCTTTTACACCCATTCAGAGATTCAGCCCCCCCCCCCCCCCGATGGAATGTTGAGTAGACGGCATTTTAGATGAAATAAGAAACCTTATCAAAACAAAGAGCCCAATATTAACCTATGGACATTTGGCAGTGACATCAAAAGAGAAACAACATCAAGAGAGGGTTTATGGTCCAAACAACCTCACAAAGCCTTTACAACTTCTGACAAAGATTGCATAATGCAGAAGTACATCGACCCATACATTCAGGCATGGCCATCAAGTGACAAACAAATGAGAGGGAGCTCAGGCTAAAACACACTATTCCCTCTTCTACTCAACCCCCCTCTATGTCTGTTCTGATTGCAGGCGCATGTCCGCAGTCTCCGTGTGATCTCTGTCTTTATGCACTGTGGTACAGGCGCTGGGCTGCCATTACGATAAGGAGCGGTGAAGCGGCAGGATGGCTCGTAAAGCAGACCGTCGCAATCAGAGGTTAAGGTGTCCTCAAAGTTTAGGGGCTTAGAGACGGAGGGGCCTAAAGTTAGGGCCAATTGTCCCTTGGGGTCTTATGTGGTCGGCAAGCGCATTAGTGATCCATACAAGCCCCAGAGGCCTAGTCCATTAGACCTGTGTCGCTAATGTATTTGTGTCCCTAGCTGGAGTTAACAAATGCCAAATCTGTCATTTCTCAGTGAAGGGTGTGTGCGTGCGTGCATGCACAAAATGTACAGTATGTGCTTCTACGTACAGTATGTGTATTCAACCCCTTTGTTATGGCAAGCATAAATAAGTTATGTAGTAAAAATGTGCTTAACAAGTCACATTATAAACTGCATTGACTCACTCTGTGTGCAATAATAGTGTTTAACATGATTTTTGAATGACTACCTAATCTTTGTACCCCACACATGCAATTATCTGTAATGTCCCTCAGTCGAGCTGTGAATTTCAAACAGATTCAACCAGAAGGACCAGGGAAGTTTTCCAATGCCTTGCAAAGAAGAGCGCCTATTGGTAAATGGTAGCATGGTGGTTACTAATTACACTTTGGATGGCGTCTCAATGCACCTGGTCACTACAAAGACACAGGTGTGTCTTTGTAGTGACCAGGTGTATTGAGACTTAGTTGCCGGAGAGGAAGGAAACTGCTAGGGAGTGTTTTAGGGGAAAAATAAAGGAATCCCTGGCTCAGTCTGTTTTCCAACTCTTACAGACTCACCCAGAAAGACTCACAGCTGTAGTCACTGTCAAAGTTGATTCTAACATTTGTTGACTCAGGGGTGTGAATACTTATGTAAATTAGATATTAATTTCCAATAAATTTGCGAAAATTTATAAAATCATGATTTCAGTGTGTCATTATGGGGCATTGTGTGTAGATGGGTATGATTTTTTTTTTTTAAATCCATTTTAACTTCAGGCTGTAACACGACAAAATGTGGAATAAGTCAAGGGGTATGAATCCTTTGAAGGCACTGTATATGAATGAACAAAGCCATCGATCACGTGATACCATTCATTCATATGTGAAGATTCAATAGCGCATTGAAGACAAATTAAGTCGGTTAAAGGTGAACTGCACTCACCTATTATGAATGTGTTTCTTCCTCATTAAGAAATGCAGTGGCCATTACTGAAGCCCAAATGAGAGTTGTCTTTTAGGGTGTAGTTTAATGTGGGTGTGTCTTTGCCATTCAATCACAACAAACAAACAAGGGCAGTAGTGAGTAACGTAGTGACAGCGAAGTAAGCTAAGCTAGCTTTGCTATGGAGAGAAGTTTTGAAGTTGAGGACGTGTTCCCCCTGACTGACTCACCATCTCAAGATGATCTGCTAATTCAGTTATATACAGTATGTAGGCTCAAGCCTTCGCAGACCTTGTGTTTAGCCAACCTGACAGCAGCTAGCTAGCTAGCTAGCATAGCTTGGGGATAGCTGAAGCTGGCTAGCCTATCTAGCTAGCTGATATTTCTGTCAAATCACAGTTATGCCAAGAAGTACAAGTGTCTGGAATGTGTTTCATGAGACACTCGTTATACAACACCTTACTACGAAAGTAACTTGCAACTTGAAGTTATATTACGTAATGTAAAGACATGTTACCGTGGAAATTATATCAACAACTGCGAGTTTAATGCCCGGTCTTCAGTCAGCACAGCTTTCAACATAACTGGCTAGTTTTGTCTCGTCTTGAACTAATATCCCTAAAGGTGTAGGCTTTATGTGGACATTGCACAAACATGGCTAGCTTGAATGTAACTACATTTATCAACAACAAAAAAATCGATGGGTGTGTTTGTGTTACAAAGACAGCCTATTTACAGCAGAAAATGTTTCATCATATTGATTCGCTTATAAAGACAGTATGCCTACACTTCACCTAGCAAATGAAAATAAGTTGTGTGTAGAGCACAATTTTCACTATGCTGAGCAAGTGTCCATGCATTGCAGACTTGACAACATGTCCACAACACATGGCGGCTGGGGGCGGACCACACCCTGTTGTCTCTTTGCAAATTGGACATCATTAGCAAAAGTGGGCATGCGAAATATGTAAATAATATGAAAATATGTAAATAAATATGTAAATAATCCATACCCAACCCATACTCCTCATGACGCACTCACTTCCAAATCTCATTGTGGACGAGACTGACTTTATGACAAAAATGATCTTATTTACATTTTGTAGTAAATTTTGACACTATAATTAATGTTTCTGACTCATATCGATGCTGCATAGGCCATTTATAACCAGTGAAGTTTGTTATAGGAGGCAGTTCCCCTTTATTAAGATGGCGTCTCATGGAGACATAACATGCGCAATTTGAGCTACTCTAGGAAGTGACGTTTCAGGCTAGCTCAGTGCTGATCCCTCATTGCGTAACTGAAGTTGAAGGCTGACAGGGGCACTGCAGGCTGCCATTAGTTACAAAATTAGTCTTATGACTTCTTTTGTGTGTGATTTTAAAATAATCGGTTCAATAACATACGTCTGGTATATTACAAGCAGTTTTTGGTGCCATGATTGCCTTTGATTTTGTATTTTATTTACACAAAGATTTATCACGAAGATCGGCATTTTTCCATTCACTGTAATGGGGGATCCTGTTTTCTGCAAACAATGCCTGCAGTACTACGGTCGCCCTTGAATTTCCGTGGCGTCAATGAGAAGGGGCAGAGGGAAAATCAAGCTCCATACCACATCGCCGTGAGCCTCTCAGCTTTTGTAACAATGCAGAGGGCTCTGTATAGCTCCGCATTGACATGATTGGTTGACGGTAGGTGGGGGCAGGAGGTCCTGTATAAACACAAGCTCACTTCCTTGACAACTTCCTTCACAACAGCTCTGCGCTGCTCCGCGAAGCGCAAGAAGTATGAATGCCCTGCCTTCTTTAGAGGCCTTATCAACATAAATGCTGCACTGCCAAGGGTTCAATTCTTGGGCCAACTCTTTTCTCTGTATACATCAATGATGTCGCTCTTGCTGCTGGTGATTCTCTGATCCACCTCTACGCAGACGACACCATTCTGTATACTTCTGGCCCTTCTTTGGACACTGTGTTAACAACCCTCCAGACGAGCTTCAATGCCATACAACTCTCCTTCCGTGGCCTCCAACTGCTCCTAAATACAAGTAAACTAAATGCATGCTCTTCAACCGATCGCTGCCTGCACCTGCCCGCCTGTCCTGCATCACTACTCTGGACGGTTCTGACTTAGAATATGTGGACAACTACAAATACCTAGGTGTCTGGTTAGACTGTAAACTCTCCTTCCAGACTCACATCAAACATCTCTAATCCAAAGTTAAATCAAGAATTGGCTTCCTATTTCGCAACAAAGCATCCTTCACTCATGCTGCCAAATATACCCTCGTAAAACTGACCATCCTACCGATCCTCGACTTCAGCGATGTCATTTACAAAATAGCCTCCAATACCCTACTCAACAAACTGGATGCAGTCTTTCACAGTGCCATCTGTTTTGTCACCAAAGCCCCATATACTACCCACCACTGCGACCTGCACGCTCTTGTTGGCTGGCCTTCGCTTCATAATCGTCGCCAAACCCACTGGCTCCAGGTCATCTACAAGACCCTGCTAGGTAAAGTCCCCCCTTATCTCCGCTCACTGGTCACCATAGCAGCACCCACCCGTAGCACGCCCTCCAGCAGGTATATCTCTCTGGTCACCCCCAAAGCCAATTCCTCCTTTGGCCGTCTCTCTTTCCAGTTCTCTGCTGCCAATGACTGGAAATGCTGCCAATGACTATATTTGTTTTACTCCATGTGTAACTCTGTGTTGTTGTATGTTGTCGAACTGCTTTGCTTTATCTTGGCCAGGCCGCAATTGTAAATGAGAACTTGTTCTCAACTTGCCTACCTGGTTAAATAAAGGTGAAAAAATAAAAAATAATAAATAAAAATTACAGGCATGGGATTGACCATGCAGCTATTTTCAGTGACACTGAGTGCTGCTGTTGCTTACTGTGAGTGAAGGAGCCTGTACAGAACTTTGGGTACATCTCAATAGTCTAAGTCCACTCCACTGGCTTCCTCTCCCATTGATCTGCACTAAGATGAAAATACAGCATAGGCAAAAGCAACATGGTGGGTATTTTTTAGGTGGATAGTTTCACCAGTGGAGCGGATGAGGGAAAGGAAACGAGGAAAGCAGCTGCTTTAGAGTATTGAGATGCATCTTCTATGAGAGAAAATCAAAGCCAGGTGGCCATCTATGAATGTCTGTTCCAAGATGTTACTTTGTGTAACAGTCGGCCCACCACGTGTCAATGACTCCCATATAGTATTGTCTGTCGTTGGGTTATTGTGATTGCATGTTGAAGTGAAAGAGAAAGCCACAAGGTCTGATGGAGTTTCAAATGGCTTTTCATTGGCCTTGTGGTAGATACAGGCAGGAAGAAAGTCCCCAATAGTCCTCATTCATAATGACTCACACATGATGACAATGTTATATTTCGATGTTAGATGTTGTGGTGTAGCTACATTTTAGATGCACAGGAGAGTTCAACCTTACTGTGTCTGGTATGTCGAAGTTGCAACCATGCATGAAATTATAACATTTGAATTAATTCCTGGGGGAAAGTTTATAAGGCTGTGCGAAACCTTGACACATGCAACAGAAATGTTCTGTCAAGCCATTGCAAGCCATTGAATCAACGACTTATTCATGAGAAATAGAGGAAAGTCCCAAATGTCCCTTCATTCTTTCATTTGAATAGAGTACAACCCATTTCCTTTAAATTAGCTCTCTTCTTTGAAGTGTTGTTTTCAGACTATTGTTTGAGGTCTTAGGTGTTTGAAATCAACTCTTTCGTGATTAAAAAAAGGTCTAAAAACAATCCTGAGTACAGTAACCTGCTGAGGAACTACTTTAGAAAGGGGCATACAGGACAAAACGCATATCAATGACAAATGGTGAGAGGTACAACCAACTCTTTCTTGGCCTACCACTCACTCCATCACTTCTCCATGAAACAACAACAAAAAGTCCACTTTCTTTTCTTGTAGCTTTCCAGTCTTGAGGGGGTAGGAAATGTGGTGGGAGTTGGTCAACGTTCCATCTCATTTCGAAGATGCCCCAGTGCCCCTGAAGTGGACAAAGCGCTGAGAAAACCTCCATGGACAGATGGAGGGATGGAGAGATGGAATGGAGAGGGAGAACAGTTACTCGCTTGCCCTTTAGTTAATGGACCAGGCCTAAAAGCTCCTTCTCCTTTCAGCCGCTCAGAGGCAGCCAGAGTACAGAGGTCAGGCAGCTCTGCAGGTCCCATGTAACAGCCCTCTGGCTGTGTAAGCTAACCATCCTATTTTATTCTTGCTTTGTCCAGTCCTAAGAGAGAGAGAGAGCGGGAGAGAGGGGACAGACATTAGAAGAACACTTAAGAAATTCAGCCAGAAAGAACGACCAAAAGCTCATTCATTGACCTGTCACTGCTCAGAGGAGCTGAGTTGGTCTGGTTTAAGAACAAAACTGTAGTAAACAGAGTTTGGAAAACTGTCCTCCAAACTACTGGTGCCAATTTGGTGCCCATCAGAATTGTACATCTCAAACCAGGTTAGCTGAAATTGGCATAAGATTTGTACAGCTTTGGCTTTAGTCGTAATAGTCAGGGCCTAAGGAGTTGAATAACGATTGGTACTTTGGAGTGTACTTTTGACTTTGTCCCTCAGCACTCTGGATCATGATATATGGGAGAAGTGTGATTCATACAGTAAGCTGACCTAGTACAAGCTTAAAACAGCCAGACAGGGATATGTCCAAATGCCAAAAGGGGAGAAGGATGAGGCGGAAGGGCATAAAGTATGCGCTTGGTACCGATAGGCCGCTGTCGCCTCTGGTCTAGGATTACCACGGAAATGCGATCGTAAATCCACCTGACTAATCACCATGACGACAACCCAGAGTGCAGGAACTCAATCCACAGCCTCTCTCCCAGTGTGGAATTAGTGTCAACTTTCGAAAATGTTAACTTAACGACTTTATGAACTACCTCGGCAAAGTCGCATGAGTCACCCACACTAGAGCTGGATCCTTTTAGACACCATTACGGGGACAAAAACCCTGCGTTTCGGGGGTAATCTGCCCCAACAGCAATTAAGTATCGGATGAGAGTCGACAAGCTGTGAAAATAAACTGTTGCGCAGTGTGTCATGCCAGGGCGAGAGACAGAGATAGAAAGAGTCACCACATTCTGTCATTTGCAGGGAAACGGTTGGCTGAAAGTGTGAAATGCAGTGTGGCGTCGTTGGCAAAGGTTTCCCGTTGTCGGTGGCAGCAACACTTATTATTAGACTTCCTGTTTTATTCAAAGTTGCTCTTAGCACATTGCTTGTTTCCCATCACATAAGGTGGCCATGCTGGTGGCAGACCAAACAATGGAGCATTAAAATGAAGATGCACTGAGGAATATACACACTTATCAGTGCAGAGGCATCCAAGCAGCACATTGCTAAATCAACACGGCCTAGTGTGGGGTACAGCACAAAAGGTCAGAGCACGGCAGAAAATCTCTTCGTCTCACGCTACCACCATGTTCAATCTCAAATGTAAGCGTGGTAGTGGGCTGGTGATGAAGCAGACAGAGGCTCTCTGTTCTGTAGCGGTGTATTGTATTGTTTTAGTGGAGATGTAGCCTTCATGTTATTAAAGCCTGCAGCGTGTTCTATATCATCGTTGTTGGCAGCTACTGCAGTGCTGATGTGGGAGGAGAACTGATGCCCCTAGAGCGGAGACAGTAAGCCTGAACACCCACACACACACACACACAGAGTAGACATACATCCACACACACACACACACACGCACGCGCGCGCGAGAGTACACCATACGCAGTACATACACAGACAGAAGAACTGCGACACACACACACACACACACACACACACACACACACACACACACACACACACACACACACACCACTTCCACACAGCAAACCACATAGGACCAACAGAGAGGTCAACCCTGTGGGTCAGACATCAGTGAGACCCTGCCAGGCTCCTCTCTCTTTGCCGTTGTCTCCCACGCTGGGGTGGGGGGGGGGGGGGGTCCACTAGAGGTCATCCACCACTGAGGGGTCAAGGTATAGTCAGAAGTCAGAATTCTACATGCATATTGAGTTGCCTCACACCCACAACACTCAAGGCACAGTTTTGGGGGACCTGACCTGTTTCCTCAGAGTAGAACGGTTACAGCTTAAATACAAGCTCGGAGCAGGAGAAAGGCTTGTCAGATACAGTGGTTAGTGATTTACTCAGTTTACAGAGTGCCAAACGCACATGGACAGTCTGAAGGGCACTTTGGAGTGATGAGCGTAGGTGTGTGTCATGCTAACGGAGAGGGTGATCATGAACACTCACTAATGAAATCGTATCTGTCTAGCTGTGTGATAAAAGATGATTCAAGCTAAAAGGGTTCAAATGTGTTTTTGAACTTCGCAAACTCTCGAATAACTTTTATAACATACACTCTCAAAGATCCTGTTACTGCAGGATCATTTGCAGAACATCTGTGTTTTCACCCTTGTTCTACAACATTAATAAATGTATGAGTTACTTGAATATGCTGGCTGTAAAGATTCAGTCAAAACACCTTCATAAAGTTTTATTACCAAGTATACAGAAACATTCTATCCATTTGACCATGTCTAAGCGATGACATTAAAAAAGTTAATACTGAAACCTATCAAGTGAAAGCACTTCCTTCTTATGAATGAGCCAATCACGTGAGTGGGAGTGATATCTGCAACAACACTCTCACCCCTTGATGTTGGCACCCAATCAGAGCACCATCTCCCATTACAACTTCATATAACAGTTTCCCTTGTCTTAGCATTAACTTATCACGCTCTCTGTTACACACACGTTCTCTCGCTCTCTTTCAGAACAGCAGCAAGAGGTAGTTATGAGACACACCCTTCTCAGAGATAAGTACAGCAGCCACACAAAGCCTCCTTACTTAATCATTAACGATCGACACTTTGGTAAGTAAAGGAACCTACAAGGAAATGGGAGGACTAATTTTAGCAGGAGCTCAGAAGGTATCAGACACAGTTACTCAAAGAAGCAAGGGACAAGCATGTCTTCATATTGGGGTGAGTCAAGTTTGCTACTGTATCTGTCAGACCTATGTCACCAGCAATATAACGTATCTATCTGTACTTTTAATGGCACAGTGCAGTCAAAAACCTGATTGTCCTGTGTTTTATATAGACTGAGTGTACAAAACACCTGCTCTTTCCATGACAAACTGACCAGGTGAATCCAGGTGAAAGCTATGATCCCTTCCTGATGTCACTTGTTAAATCCACTTCAATCAGTGTGGACAAAGGAGAGGAGACAGGTTAAATAAGGATTTTTAAGCCTTGAGACAATTGAGACATGGATTGTGTATGTGTGCCATTCAGAGAGTAAATGGCCAAGACAAAAGATTTAAGTGCCTTTGAACAGGGTATGGTAGTAGGTGGCAGGCACACCGGTTTGTGTCAAGAACTGCAACGCTGCTGGGTTTTTCACGCTCAACAGTTTCCCGGTCTACCACCCAAAGGACATCCAGCCAACTTGTCAAAACTATGGACTGGGATGGAGTTTTGGCCTTTCCATGGTGACATCACCATATGGTAAATGAGTTAATAGACCAATAAGAAAGACAGTTCCAAACCTCTCTGCCAATAACCGCTGGTATTCAGTTTTCCCCTCCCCACTCACACCACTCCCAGACAGTCCTAGCAAAATTCTTGCTTGAGAAATTGCTCTTTGCCAAGAAGCTATTTTTGTTTATTTTTGACAATTTTAATTGAAAACAATCACAGTAAAGTCCTTAACCCTTGTGTGGTGTTCATGTTTTTGTTATTCACCCAATGTTCGCGGGTCTGATGAACCCACAACATTATTGGGGTTTTAAAACAATACAGCCATAACAATTTACATAAAAATACTTTGATGTTTACTTATATCAATTACAAGCAATATAGACAGCAGACATGGTTAATATTTGCTATTTACCTCTGCTAGATCACGTTTATCATTAAAATCACTATTAGTTTTTAAAAATAAAATTATAATCAAGACATGGGGGGAATGAATCATGTTTATCTTGAACAAATATAAATTAAACAAAGTTTAACACTATTTATGTTTATTGCTTTGAACTGAACAAATTGGAAGGACACATTTTACATACAGTATTTAATGGAAATGATAAATGAGCCACATTGAACACAATTTAAGGCCGGTCTACACACCACATGAGGGACAGAGTTTTACTGTGTGTGTGTTGCAAATGTATTTCTTCCACGTGATGCATGTGTACTGTGTCTTCCTGTCCTTCTTGGGTCCACACACATTGCAGCACTTCTTCTTGTTGCTACCAGCTGAAATCTAGAACGATAAACACTTTAGTTCAGGAATTTTACTAACATCTCACTCACTCACATATAGTTACAGCAGGCCAAGGTAGGAGAGTCAGACACACACACACATACAACAACATCACTCACACTAACTTCCAGTATTGGAGTTGTTGGTTCTGTGGGTCGGGTGGACTGGGCATCAGCATCCTCCTCATGATGGCAGCAGAAGCTGGGGTCCTTGGGATATGTTGCATCCTCTGGATTTGAGGTCTTACAAATGCCTTGCCCAGCTCCTGCGAGAAAGAGCCGTCTCTGCAGCTTCCCTCTGTTCCAATCTGGGTTTAACGCGATCCAAATGACAAAGGCGTTGTATGCCGAGATGTCCAAGAAGTGTCCAGCGTAGGGTTCTTCTTTTGCAGCTGTGGCCACAGATTCTCCCATCCCTATGCAGCGTACTCATGAGTACCACATTTTTGCCTTTCTTTGTCACATAGGACACTAGGGACATGTCGGCCGCGAACACAAACTCAGAGGAATTGATAGGCCTGCTCCGTGTATTAAACAGCTGAGGTGGGAGCTCTTGCTTGTTTTTTCGTATTGTTAGTACCGTCGCACGCTACCTCTTGAGAAGCTCCTGTCCCAGCTTGTGCAAAGTAAAAAAGTTATTGCATGTGATGTTGTGGCCCGCATCCCTTGGTTCTTCTCAGGTGCTCCTCCATCTGGCTTCCCCGTGTACACTTGCAAGTTCCACGCATATGATGAAGCAGCATCACAGGCAGCCCAGATCTTGATTCCATATTTTGGGGGTTTAGGCGGTGTGTACTGCCTGATGGGCGGTAACGTTGGGCCCAGGGTTGTAAAACAGGGGAAGGCGGTCCACCCACTTGTCCCACACTGACCTGATTGCAGCTAGCTTGTCTCTCTGCCGCCGAGCTGGTCGTGTCTCCGTTATCGAAGCGGATAATCCTGGAATTAATGTGGAAGTTTTCCGGAGACATTGTTGCACGGAAAAGTTCTCTGCCAGTTTCTGCATCCCACAGGGATTATGTGGATTCCCCATTGGATCTGAAAACACCAGCAAGGTTAAGAAACCCAAAGTGTGCATGTAAATTAGTTTGGTCCATCTTCTTCCATCTCTCCAAAAACACACCTTCCCTCCAAATTAGTGCAGTCCAGTATGATTTTTAGGATGGTGTCTGGGATGAACAGTTCAAATGAAGACTTTATGTCCTGCACATGAGTAACCGCCATCCGCGTCGGCCCTGGTTGCATCCATTTGCAGCCATGCGGGGTGGCTCATTCCTTGGGCAAGAAGAGCATCCAATTTCATATTTCATCCATATTTCTCCTCCTGCAGGCTGCTGATTAGCTGGTTGCTGACGGGCTGGTCCTGGGGCTGGCTGTTGACAGGCTGGTTGAGGGTTAATCTCATCCTCTTCTTCCAACTCACTGTCAGATTCCAAATTGAATTCTTCATCTTCCAAAGTGGAAGACGGTCCTTCCACACTAGCTTCTCTCTCTGCAAAACGGATTTCTAAGGCCCTCTGCCATACTGATTGATTGTGGTAAGGAGCTCCACATGCAAAGCTATTTATTTGTTGTGTCCCTTCCCCAATTTGCACCTGGCTGGGGTAGATTGTGGGAAAATACTACATTTTTACAATGTAATGAAATGTATTGTAATAGCACTGTGCAGGTTCCCAGAAGACATTGTAGTTGCACACGCTACAAAGGGTAAAGTGGGAGACAGGCAGACAGGTTATTGGTGCTATGTTGAAACAGCAGGCCCAGGGAGGAGGAAGACCGAGTGAAGGCACACAGCATTTTTACTTGTTTTCACCTACACACACACACACACACTTTTATTACCCTCAGGTCCAGTGGTCCCAAACACCACATATAGGTAATATACAGTACCAGTCAAAAGTTTGGACACAGCTACTCATTCCAGGGTTTCATTTTTTGCTATTTTCTACATTGTAATAATAGTGAAGACATCAAAACTATGAAATAACACATATGGAATCATGTAGTAGCCAAAAAAGTGTTAAACAAATCAAAACAGACTTTATATTTGAGATTCTTCAAAGTAGCCACCCTTTGCCTTGACGACAGCTTTGATGACAGCTTAGTAAACATTGAAAATGGGTCCCACAGACCCGAACGATACTGAGATAAACATGGCTGCATTGGACCTTTTAAGGAAAAACTATTGGTCTGTGAAGCAAAATATTACACAGTGCACTCTGCTTATAAAAACGATTTAAGACTCCGAAGGACAGAAACATTCTGATACCATGTACAGATATTGATCTTAATTCGAACCAGTTTGCTACAGCAGGAAAATAATCAAATGCACTATAAGTTTTACATTTCTTGCAATGCAGAAAAGTTCTCGTGCAACAGGATCATTCATCTGTACGTCTCTTGTAAGGATCAATCAGTTAAATGAATAAGTGCACTGTGTTTGCGACAGGTGACGGTGAATATCAGGTAGACTGGGTGAGAGTGACATACTAGTGTAACATGACCAATGTGTAACTTGTGTGCGTCTATAGGAGATCAAGTCAAGAGACACAAGATGAACCTGTTCACCCAGCAAACTGTGATGCTTTGGCTCTGTGTTGCTCGTACACTCACGACGGCAGGTAAGCAAATCAAGTTGAAAGTTGACTTTTAAAGGCACTCTTCATTTGTGTGACACAGTGTTTCCCAACCCTGGTCCTCGAGTACCGCCAACAGTATACATTCTCATTGTAGCCCTGGACCAGCACAACCAGTCAATCAACACGTTTTCTTTACAAGCTGAAGTTTGTGACTTGCAGTACTAATACACAGCTGACCATAACTACACCGTTTCTGAAATGACATACTGTAGATGATTTGCATTTCATGTGGATGAGTCTTTGGTACTTGCAAATACAACAATGTAGCTTGGGCCCCCACGCTAGTAGGCCCATAACACAAAATGGAATGGTTCGAGTCGGGAACGAGCATCAGTTGAGCACAGTCGTTCCAAGAGAGCTAAGTGAAGAAACTAACTTCAATATCTCCTTAATCCACAGAGCTGGTGAAGCTAAGCACTGTTGACTCTGTCATTGTGCCGTGTCACCAGAGTGTCCGCCTCCAATGTAACATCTCCACCTCCCAGGAGGGACTGTTGATCAAACATCTGGCCTGGGTCTGCCAGGACGGGAAGCACCTGTGTGATGTTAACGAAACTGGAGTGACCGGGACCCACCCAGGGAGCACACCTAGTGCCATGGAGTGTAGTTATACCCCACAGACACAGCTGACCCTGACTCTGCTGCAGGTACGGCCACTGGATCAGGGAAAGTACTTGTGCAAGCTGCGCTCCAGTCATGGAGTAAAGGAGGCCACTACAACGGTGAAGCTGCAAGGCGAGTGTCCTAGCCCATTCTCACTCATGTAATACTGTCATAACCTAGACATCTGTCATGCATGTAGTCCAACGCCATTGGCCAGAGGATGGTGGGAGGAGCTACAGGAGGACTGGCTCATTGTAATGGCTGGAATGGGATAAATGGAACGGTCGTCATGTTTGATTCTGTTCCATTAATTCCATTCCAGCCATTACATTACAATGAGCCAGTCCTCCTATAATGGACATAGTAAATGGACATTGCCTAACCACCAGGAAGTACAAGGGACATTACCGTGCCTCTACTGAGCAAAATGTATGACTAATGGTGTCAGGGGGCTTACAGAACCGCATTGCACAATTTCTCAAGAACTCTCCAACCTCAGCCATATTCTGTGTTTTTAAAAAACTTTCTCTGTTTCCATTCAGAGTGCTACAGGGAGGTCCAGCCCAGCATCAGTGATGAGGGCCCAACCTGCACCTTCACTGGGGTCTATCCTGATGGAGAGGTGCACTGGTTCCAGGGAGCCAACAACGTGACTGGGGACTCTACAATCAACACTAAACAAGTGGAAGATGGAGCGTCATTGACTATAACTAGTTCCCTGAAAAGAAAGACAGTCTCTGGGGAAGAGGCCTACAACTGCTCCCTGTGGATCCCCAGTACCGGATCCTACCTGACCAGCAGCTTAGTGGTACCAGAGCATGATAAAGCCAGGGTTGTGCAGCCCAATGCCAGTGGGTCAGGGTCCAATGGTCCTTTGTGGAAACCTTTTCTAGTCCTCCTGAGTACTCTCTTCCTGGTGTGACGTCTTGAAAACAAACATTAACAAATTGACAAGCAAGTGCCAGGATCATTTAATAAGAATATGGAAGAGCCATTATGTGAGGTTCCTTTCATGGTCCAAAGGTTTCCTTGGCTGCGTAGAACAAGGAAATGATGAACAGATGAGAGCGGCTGATCAACCTATTGTGAACGCACCCTTGTTGGTCTGCCAGTGCCAGATATAAATGATTGTTAATTAAAAACTGCAAACGGCAGTAGAAACAATAACAAAGCTTACTTCCTGCCAGTTTTGGTAAAAAGCTGAGGGATGGGGCTGGAGAAATGTAACCACTCTCAAATTCATAGACAGCGCTTTGGATGCATGGACTGACCATCCATGATATCAAAATAATAGTTTTAACAATGTTTTGAGGCTATATAGTGTTTTATTAAATTGGAGTTGAACAAGCTTCTGATGGGGTAAGACAGTTGCACTAAGCTCATGAGGCATTTCTAAGTTACATTCTTCAAGAATGAATGTGTACATATTTAAAAAAATGATGTAACAACTACTGATTGCCCCTTTAAGGGCGTGACCTTTTGTAGAAAAGCCTTCCTGTTTGCGTTAATCAGAGAGATCCCCTTACTGGTGGGCGTGCTATGGGCGGACAGGAGCGGTGGTTTAACTGGGTTGATTTTTTTTTTTTTTTTAAGTACGATGGTAAATGTAGTGTTTGCTGGCGCCCATAGTCCACCTAGACACATCCTCCGTGAGTGTTGTAACACCAACGTTTGATTGAATGAGAATTGTGTGAGAAACGTATTGTTAGTAATGATGTTTGTTTGTGAGGTGATATTCCTGCTTAGGATGGATGTAAATAAATGGCTGCATCCTGATTATCCCATGCTCCACTCCTTGATACAAAGAACCTGTGTGTTTTAGATTTAGTCATGAGGACCTCCTCTCGCCAATTAAAAAAAAAAAAAGTGACGTAGGACTGCTACAGGAATTGAACATTTTGTGTAAACTCTCCCGCACTACAGTTGGCGTAGTCTGGTAACCCTAGTTGGGAGTTGTTACATCTCGGCGGATAGTCTGCAGCGATGGACATGACTCTACCTGTTCAGCGGTTGCGCTATTACAATGTGCAAGAGGGGTGTGTATGGGGCCGTTTCTCTTTTGTGTATCCCCTGTGTTCTGTTGGCAAGGAGGTCCCAAGTTCTCAGCGGTTGCTGGAGTGCAAAGAGCCCAAGATGGTTCCGGAGTGGGACCGCGTTGCTGCCTCCAACGGGGGTCAAGGTGCACCAGGACCATCGCAAGTTAAGTAGACATTTTTAGAATGTTTGTGCGTTTTGGGTATTGCTGCTTTTAAAACGTTAGTCACGGGAGCTCCTATGATGTCATGGTGGACTTTAGCTCTTCTATGAATTGATTTCTCACTGATCTTTGCATGCTCTCACAAATGCCTTGCCTTAATGGATTGCTAATTGCCCTTTATTGATTGAGTGTGTGTGCTGTGACTTGGAAATTTGCTGTACTTAATTGTATCAACTTTTTAACCACCCTTCCTGTGATTGGAGCATCCCTTAACTACGCTCTTTCAATGCAGTTCACGCCCTCTGCCTCCTTTATAACCTTTGGTGCACCTGTGTTCAGTGGCAAGCACCTCCGGCAGTGTGGAGAGCAGAGAGTACAAGATTCAAGCTGTAGTACAATGTCTGAAGCTAGCTCACAGTGGAGTGCATCCTAAACATTGTTTGCCCTGCGTTCATTGTTGTCGGCTATCTTTCTTTGTTTGTAGTTTTTGCTAGTAGGGCCACTCCCCCTGCAGATAGATTCCTTATGAGGATGAAATGATGTAACGCATAACTTATTGCTCTTAAAGAGACAGTAATGTGATTGTAGTCCTAGGTATTATAATTGTCTTGTAGTGCACAAGTCACCATCCGGGTATTTATTGCTATTTATACTGGTAAACAAAAACTGTAGTTTTTTTTTTTTATCTTGAAACGGAAGAATATATATTTATTTTTGATCATGTTGCCTGGTCCATTACATTTGTGACAGGCCACCTATTGAACAATGCATCCTATACTGGTTGAGGTGTTCCCCCTCATTAACAGGAACTTTAGTAGTCTGGTAGTTGTGCCGTTTTAGGTATCCCTAGTCGGCATGTGTTCAATATACACTGGGTGTACTAAACATTAGGAACACCTACTCTTTCCATGACATGGACTGAACAGGTGAAAGCTGTACACACGTATCGATGTCACTTGTTATATCCACTTCAATCAGTGTAGATGAAGGGGAGGAGATGGGTTAAAGGGTTTTTAAGCCTTGACACATGGATTGTGAATGTGTGCCATTCAGAGGGTGAATGGGCAAGACAAAATATTTAAGCGTCTTTGAATGGGGTATGGTAGTAGGTGCCAGTCGCACCGGTTTTTGTCCAGAAGTGCAACACTGCTGGGTTTTTTCATGCTCAGCAGTTTCCCGTGTGTATCAAGAATGGTCCACCACCCACCAGGACATCCAGCCAACTTGACACAACTGTGGAATGTTTTTGACACCTTGTAGAGTCCAGGCCCTGATGAATTGAGTCTGTTCTGAGAGCAAAAAGGGAGTGCTACTCAATATTACGAAGCTGTTCCTAATGTTTTGTACACAGTATACTGCACAGGTAATATCTGAGCAAGGCTGGCTGTGCGTGCATACGATAAATGACCTTGTTTGCATCTTAGATCTAAAACACAATAGATGTTTAGGAGATACAGAACGTAAAATATTTTATAATCCAAGAAATACAGGGAATACCACTGGGCAAACCAGACAACTGTGTTGAATGTTGATCTGTCTCTTGTTGCCAAATGCTGCCCTCTGCTGGATTTTGTCTGCTGCTGCAACTGTGGCCAACCTCACTCTCAGTATGAGTGATCAAAATACGCTGACTAAATAAGAGTTTACTGTAAGAAGGGAAATAGATGCTCTGGGATATACCCCTAAAATAAGAACCTCTCTCCATATCTCATCTGGCCCTTATGCCACGTTCACGTGCTAGTCGGAACTATGAAACAAAATAATGTCAAATTGCTAACAAGTTGGATTTATACACGTGCCTCGATCATCCGGTTAGCATGTTGAAAATGTCTGTGAACGCGCCATTAGTATGGGGTCCAAAAGTTATCTATACACAGTGACCCATCTCACCCTCTTGGGCTAAGTGCATTGGCTACCTGTCCCAGACCTGCTGTTTTCAACTCTCTAGAGACAGCAGGAGCGGTAGAGATACTCTCAATGATCGGCTATGAAAAGCCAACTGACATTTACTCCTGAGGTGCTGACCTGTTGCACCCTCGACAACTGTGATTATTATTATTTGACCCTGCTGGTCATTTATGAACATTTGAACATCTTGGCCATGTTCTGTTATAACCTCCACCCGGCACAGCCAGAAGAGGACTGGCCACCCCTCATAGCCTGGTTCCTCTCTAGGTTTCTTCCTAGGTTTTGGTCTTTCTAGGGAGTTTTTCCTAGCCACCGTGCTTCTACACCTGCATTGCTTGCTGTTTGGGGTTTTAGGCTGGGTTTCTGTACAGCACTTTGAGATATCAGCTGATGTACGAAGGGCTATATAAATACATTTGATTTGATTTTTGATTTGATTTGGGGCCAAACATTTAAACAAGGTTTTTTGGGAGGCTTTTCAAATCTTCCCACTTTGCTCAAATGGTCCAGTTAAAGTCAGCGCTAAACGGGGTCTGTGCTTTTAGTGAGTCGGGTTAAAAATGCCCTCTGTCAAGACTGGAATATTACATACACACCACACCTTATAGTCACTGAGGAACCTAATAGTTCCTCATGACAGGTGTACTTGGTTATAATTGGGGCTCCTGAGTGGCCGTGATTGGGAGTCCCATAGGGCGGCACACTATTGGCCCAGTGTGACTGTCTGAAGTACGTCAGCTATCAGTGTAATTCTCATATAGACATTAACACTCTGCATGCTGAAGGCTTAAGTGGTTCCTGTATGTGGTTCATATTTGAAAGTCCACCTGATCTTAAAATGTACGGTCATTTTTTTATTTTACTTTACCTTTTATTTAACTAGGCAAGTCAGTTAAGAACAAATTCTTATTTACAATGACGGCCTACACCGGCCAAACCCGGGCGTCACAGGGCCAATTGTGGATTCAAACCAGGGTTTCTGTAGTGACGTCTCTAGCACTGAGATGCAGTGCCTTAGCCTGCGCCACACGGGAGCCCCATAAATAACAATAATCATCATCCAATTCCATTAGTAACCGATGTTATCAATGTACATTAATGTCTGTGTGTTTTCATTCTCATCTGTCGGAAAGACTTGATGCTATCGAATTCAATGTTCCACATGCAATAAAACCCTAAGCTATTCAAATCAAGACACTATCATCATCCCAATCATCATCATGATGATAAATGATGATTTACACTGCTGACTAAACTCCACGGTGAAGGAAGTTTCTGATGAACTTCACCAACGGTGTGGAGCTGAGACCAGGCTTTGTGGAATCCAGCTCCGTCAATACTTCAAAACATTTCAATTAGGAAACGCCCACCTCGTACCTATGTTTGTCGTCTTTGGTTGCTGAAATCTATACTTTTTCGATAAACGTTAATCAAATACCACCATCAACTGTTTCCTTGTTGAGATTCAATTGGCATGTGCATTTGCCCTGAGTTGCCATCTCAGAGCAAAAGCAATGTGCAAACAGTCAGTGGCTGTATTTTATTAACTTTTTTTGAAAAAGTATGGATTTCAGCAAACAAAGAAAGGCATGCAACTACAGAGGAAAAACATAGGTACAAGTTGGGCGTTGCGTCATTTCAGTATTGGCCTTGGGCGAATCGATGTAGTCAGAGCTAGATTCCACAAAGCCTGGTCTCGACTCCACACCGTTGGCGAAGTTCATAAACTTCCTTCACGATGGAGTAGAGTTTAGTCCACTACTACTGAAATGTTTGTCTTTGTGCTTCATTTCTGTTCAGAGTAAGAGCAGCATTTCAACCACTTCCCCTTTCCACCACAAGAGGAGGAGAGTGACACACCAACTATGAGAGATCGTGAGTATCGGTTTGCCTGGAGAAAATTCAACCACACAGTGTACCAGGACTGCAATCCTCTTACATATAGTGTACGTACCAAATGGCACCCTATTCCCTATAAAGTGCACTATGTAGTGCACTAGTGAATATTCACCATATCTCTTAGCCGTGATTAGAAAATGCCTCAGGAGTGCAGGGAGAGATGGAAACTAACATACCAAAGAGGAATAATTTCAGGCAGCGTATCACACACCCACATAATGGCCCCCCACCAGTGGTGGCTGGTGGCAGGAGCTATAGGAGGACAGGCTCATTGCAATGGCTGAAATGGAATTATTGGAACGGTGTCAAACACATCAAACGTATGGAAACCACGTTTGACTCCGGTCCATTAATTCCATTCCAGCAATTACAATAAGCCTGTCCTCCTACAGCTCCTCCCACCAGCCTCCACTGATCCCCACAGTACCATGGGGGGCCTATTCAATCAAAACTAGTAACTGGTTTCCAGGTTTAAAGAAATTTTCTTGAGTGCGTGAGAACACCTTTGCAGCATGCTGTAAGAAGAATGATGTGTTTGACTTGACATGGATACTTACAGAGTTTGATTGGAACGAGCTCCTGTGGATGCATGTCATCCTACAGTACGTTACCATGAAAAACCACTCACTGTGATTTGACACTGGATAACCCCCTTCCTCACTATCTGAAATGTCTTGCTTGTCTTGTTACATCACCACACTAGTGTTTGTTTGAAGATGTTCCGGATCCCTCTCTTGAAAACGCAACAAACCCAAGCCAGCAGAAAAAAAGAAGGTGGAGTGAGAGAGTTCAGAAGTGAAGTGGTTAGCCATAGGAAC
Source organism: Salmo trutta (assembly GCF_901001165.1). NCBI lineage: Eukaryota > Metazoa > Chordata > Actinopteri > Salmoniformes > Salmonidae > Salmo > Salmo trutta. The sequence continues at coordinate 14,863,073 of NC_042994.1, forward strand.
TCTGATCTGTCTCAAAACACACACGCATACGCACACACACCCAACCCAGGGAACACAGTGGGGAATGCAGCCCCGTTGCCATGGGGACCAGAAGCCCTCTGATGCCTCTCTGCCACACGCGCACACACACACAGAGAGGGGCCGTGTGTTCCTCTCCCTGGCCAATTAGTCTAGCCACTGTTATCTCCCCTCAGAGTGGTTTACATTACAGCCTTGACAGCCTGCTGGCCGATGGTCAGGTGAGCTGTCCTATCCACAGCTGGCCATATCAACATGGTGAGGAAGGCCATTCTGTCAACACAGGCCTGGGATTTATGTAAAGAACAGGTAAGTGGGTTACCTAACGCTAAAATGGCAGTTGGCTTTGGGACTAATTGCTTTGGGAATAAATAAAAGAGAGAAGTGACATTGATTTGTTACTGTAAATGGGCCTACAATTATCATGACACAGTTTCTCTCCAGATTATTATGGCCTTCAAAGAGCAAAGAAAAATAAGTCAAAGTTCAATGAAAGGGCATAATGGAAATGGGGAAGGTTTTATGTTGTGAACCTCATAGGGATAGATAGACTTATGTGTACTCTATGCAGACAGAAGGAGAATTCGATATTCTGTGCTTATATAACGCTATAGCTCTGGAAATCAATAATGTGAATAACATCGCAGAACGGAGTCGTGCTGGAGCTACTTTGATGTAAACAGCAAGGCGTTGAGACTCTAGCTCTGCTTGACACCGGAGGTTGCCGTGTAAGAATAGGGAAGAAAATCTTCCATCGAAGCAAAAAGCTTCATTGTACTGAACCCTCCGTGCTCTGTTGACACCATTCTCCTTCGTATCGTTTGACATAATCCAGGATGAGCAAGATTGCAAAGTCTTTTGGAGATACAGAAACAAGACCAAAACAATTGCGTAAGACTTGTATAACAGACACAGATGGCTACAGCTCCTCACCACAAGCTGAGCTACCAGCTTCCAGAGTGAGGACAGAGGAGAGGCGTGCTCTGTTCTAGAATCCCCATGAGCAGTACACGAATGCAATTCTCTTTCCAATTCTCATTTCCGATGGGACAGTGGTTCACTTTACAGAAAACCCATCAGGCGCGACAATGTCCGAGCACCATGTAGCTGTACCGTAGGGCCAGAAACAGGAGACCTCGGTGGTATTCGTTAGGACATGCAACAGAAAACATTTTCATACGGGAAACCAAAATGAGCATTTTTTATTGGATCAAGTCCAAGTAGTCCCTCCCTGTTTCAGTCTGTTTCCTTCCGTTTGGTGCCTAATGAATACCACCCAGAGGGACTGTCGACATTTGGCACTAGCTGTTCAACATCCTGAATGTCATCTCAACTCAACTCCCAGAATAAGTGGATGTACCAGTGCGCCAAGTCATACCTCAAACCCCCATTCACACCAAGCTGTCTGAGATTGTCCATGTTCTTGTTCCCTCACTGGAACAGAGATGTCCTAGCCTGGTTGCCACGACCATTTTAACCCATCTACATCATTTGGATCAGTGTTAGGCGATAGAATTAAAACTGGAGTTCTGTGGTGTGAGTGAGCTGTCAGGTAGTACAGTACATGCACAGCATGTACATTTATGCTTTGTTGCCACGGAAGACCACACAATGTTGGCCAAACTGTAATGCGGGGTTGGTGATACTGCTCTGTCTGCATTTTTCATCTGATATGTAACATGCATTTCCTTCTATAAGCATTTTTTGTCATGTGACGGTTTAAAGCCCCCATGCAGTCTTTGTAATTGTATTTTTAAGTTATTGTATGTCTAATTAACCCACTGTGTGTTAATTTAATGAAAATTACTCAAAAATATATTTTGAATCATTTATTTCCCTGAGCCTCATTTGGCCATTGAAATGCTTTGTCTGATCGTGTGGGTGTTAGGAAACAAATTTGAAGATATTTACATATGCAGCCCTGATTGGATGATAGGATGATCTAGAGCCCATCCCCTTACCCAGATGAACAATCCTTTATCTATTGTAATCAGATCACTTTGTGGTGTGATGATGTGGGACAAAAGTTCCATCTCACCTGAACAGGCTGAAATTCCAGGTATTTTATTTTCAAACAGCTCTTACACAAAAAGGGCATTATCATCATTTTCACAATTTCAGAGTGTTATTTCGACCTCATAGTGTGGAAATATCTTCTTTTTTTAACCCGAAAAATCACGTTTTAACTGAACTGCCCCTTTAAGAATGACGCAATTGAGATAACACCAACGAATTGTCTGACTGTTGTCAATATAGTGCATTAGCTCCAGTATAGTTCTAGGATTGTGTTATTATATTGGAGTTTCTTATCTACGGTAACTAACATGTCAACACCACAGCGTGCCTTACAGCGTGTTATGATTCATTTCTGCAGCAGCTGGGCACACATGGCATGATTCAGGTTAAGTGCCAGGCTGTAGGATGCCCATCATGCCAGGAGGTCAACACCAGTAGTATCCACACTGTCCACACACTAAAACACGGACAAAGTAGACTAAACACTGTCCACAATAACACAAGCACACCAGCACAATAACACTCCCATGAGTGCAAGTAGGGCAACACCAGTATACACAGTGTCCACAGGGACGCTACCACTAACACCACTAACAGTTACACTAACACTAACCTACTTACACAATAACACACTGGAACACAGAAGCACGGAATCCACTGCAGTTTCCTGGGTTGATATTGGATGGGTTGACAGCTGTCCAGTGTGTATGACTCTCTGCTACTCTGGGTCATAAACATATGAAAATGGGAGCAAGTCATCATTCAAATCCGTTTTTAGATAAAAATAAAAAGTTATCTTGTGTAAGGAAATATGTATTTTTAAAAGAAAGGATTTCCATCTGTTGCCCTTGGATACGGACCAAATTGTCATATACTCAAACCTTCTACGAGAGAATCATATCCAAATCTCTGTTTATAAGTCCAGCTGTCGCATTCCACGTGTAACCCACCTGCTAATGCAATGAACGCCCCTGTCTTTTCTGTTGTCTATCGAACTGTTTTGATCAATGCGATACAGATCCCTGGAGTTTGGTGGCACCTAAATTGGTGAGAACGGGCTCGTGGTAATGACTGGGGAAGAATCAGTGGAATGGTATCAAATCCATCATTATGAGACACTCTCCACTGATGCAGATATATGATTTAATATAAATAATGAAGAAGCTTATTGCGTAATTGTGCATAATGCGCATGGCAATGACTGAGTTCTGCTCGATTGCACCAATAAACAGCAAGCCTCATGGTTACAATCTCTTCGTATGCATTAACCAAGGCTGAATCAAGCACCATTCAAATCAAATACTTAGGCTGCATTGATCCCGTATGAATCGATACACCTGCTCTGCATACTAGCTGTTATTGCACACTAACACACAGACCCTTGAGAACACGGGCACACGCGCTCTCACAGCAAGATAGACAATTAATGAGCTCATCTCAAACAGCAACTCTCTCTACCTCTCCATTTAAAGAGCAAACTTCTAGATTCGTCTTGCCTCAACAATTCCTAGTTCCAAGAATAATTGACCAAACTATGAAGAATCTACAGTAATGTATGTCTGTGGCTTTCTGCTCCTTGAAATCAAAGTCCTCTTCATGTGGGCAGATGAGTCAATAGTCCTGCCGGTGCTGGCTTGAATGGGGACATGTGGTCAATGTATACACAGAGTACACAGAGAATAGGGCTGCAGATGGATCTCGTTAGGGAAGACCCCCACACCTTTCCCATGCACCACTGCTTCGGCCATTTCCTTCTCATCAAAGGGGGAGGCGGTTAAGTAACCTATGTTGCTGTGTTTATGTAACGCCTGGCAACCCAGCCCTCCTCCCCCTCCTCACATTCTAGGTTGTCTTGAAAGCATTGAGGGCATATTCCTCTGCTTTTGTTGTATTTATACTCCAGAGTCTCCTCCATTAGGCCTGAGTGCTTTGCAGCACAACATAGGACTTTGAAGGGAGATAGGGTATGAGAGAGAGAGAGATGAAGAGTTTACTGTTCATTTTTGATTGTTTACTTCACTTTGGTTAATTATCAATTTCACTTGCTTTGGAAATGTAAACATATGTTTCCCATGACAATAAAGCCCTTTGAATTGGAGAGAGAGAGAGAGAGAGAGAGAGAGAGAGAGAGAGAGAGAAGACAGTGTCAGTCACTATTATAAAGAGTAAGTGGGACAGGCCTGACTGGGAAGCCAGTTAACAGACCGATGGGGCCAATCATTCAGACTTTGGCCCAAGGGCTGAGGGCGATACACATGCACACACCCTCACACACAGTCCATAGGGCAAATACAGTGGGAGGCCCCTTTGAAGAGCAGAGAGTGCCTGAAATGGATAGGAAGGGCGTGAAGGAGGAGGGATTGTTGGGTGTTTACCCTCATATTCAATTCCTTATTAGGCATGGACTCCTCTATCTTGCTGGGCAAATGGGGGGAAGAGGCAGTAACAGTCACTTAGAGTTTCTCAACCTCTGAGTGCTCCAATGGTTGCATAATTTTGTTCCAGCCCAGCACCAATGCACATGATTCAATTAATCAAAGGCTTGAAGATTAGTTGAGTGGTATAGCCTAATGTGTGGTGTTCAGTGTAGGCCTACATTCCACTTGTCCTTCAGAGAAGGTAACTGAAAATGTTTGTGCTGTTTGATGCAAAAAAAACACTTTACAAAATAAAATGCATTATTATTCGCATACCATTATTACAGAGAATCAGACAAATTATGCAACTAACACACTGTTACTACTTAGCTTATTCAAGCCTGTCTCAAAATACAACACTGCCCCTTTAAGACAAAAAAAAGCTCTTTACCTGACTTACTTTTCAAAGATGTCTAGGAAGCAATCACTCCCCTATTGCTGACTACAAATGATATATAACTGGGCTAATAACTCACTAACTAGCAAAGGATATGAACAAAATGTGCACGCATCTATTCAAGGCCACAGCTGTAAACACAGTCCAGTTCAAAGTAAATGGCACAGATCCATATATGGCAATGATCTATTTGCATATAGGCCTACTGCAGCTCTGATTGGTTATGACGCACAGGTCTGTGTAGAGTAGGGGCAGAGTTATGCACAATAGAATCGTACTCCGATGCGTTCTGCCCACAACAAAATGTCTTGCATAGTTTGTTTTGTTTTGGTACGTTGCATTGAAATGTGCTAATATTGCGTTGATTCGATCACATTTGCCACAGTAAAGGGTAAACGTTGATAGTGTTAACAGGGAAAACTCTAGAAAGTTGAGTGAAATTCAACCTCGTGCCTCTCTCAGTGGTCTGATTGTTCTGTGCTCCGTGCAGAGTTGCTTGGCAGTCTCAGGGTACTGTGCGCCCATTGGAAGCAACTACCTGTTATGTACCCAGAACACTGACACACCGTCTGTTCCTTTTGACACTGGATTTGTGGAAACACAACCACATTAAGCCTTCCGACTGTCTGCAAACACAGACTGAAAACGCACAATGCGTTTGGAAAGAGAGGCAACACGAGCCAGCAAGGCGCCAGGAACCCAAATCTGGTTAAATCAATATTCCCACCGGACCAATGAGAACCAATCTAAATATTGATTCATCATTTCGGTTGTTGTCTCCTGTTCCAAATATGTACTGGACCGGGCACAGTGTCAATGCAAATCGACTTCCTCATAATCAAATATCAAAAGTTGACATGAGGTAATATTGGTCCGGGTATGAGATAATACATGGCTTTAGAGAGACGGTGAAACAAAGATCAGTCACGAGTCCTCGTTTGATCCATGGAAAGAGTGAACAGCTGAGTGAACAGCTGACAGTCTGTATCTCAAGCCTTTGTCTCAACTGTTATTCAGCTCCAGTGTTGTTTTGTTATCTCATGTGCTGACTGAGAATAAGTATGCATAAACATTGTACAGCAAAAGTAACATTTATAAATCAATAAATCTGTTATTCCAAAAGGTGTGAATACATATTATTGATGGCTGAGCATAAACTGGATGAAAACAGATATCATAGATAGTGGATGTTGATAATACTAGGCCAAGGGTTGAGTAGCTATAGCTTAGCTTGTTTACTAATCATCTGTACCACAGTACCGGTCATTGTACTGGAAGTTAAAACGCAAGCACACAGTCAGGAAAATGAAAGACTGCTTAATCCTGCATTAGTTGAAGCCTTACATGCATAGATACATTGGGTGTTTTTCAAGTGGCACTGTTTAGTGCACTACTTTTGACCAGGGCCCATAGGGAATAGGATGCCATTTAGGACCATCAATGTCCTAAAAAGACTCAAAGCAACAAGCCTCAATTGAGTTGAACAAATAAGGACATGCGGTGCCATTGGGAACATTCAGCCTGCAGGTTGGGCGACAGCTAAGGACAGCTAAAGGAGAGCTGAGGGGGTTTCTGGTTATTGGGTCGCAATGACCGTCTTCAAAAACGTTTGAGGCACAATCAATCAATCAGCACCCTGCTCCTGTTCCCCAAAATAGTTTGAAGCAATCAGATTGAATTAGTGAAAGGCATCGGATAGGAGAGCACACTCAAACGATCGTAGCAACAACAAGCGGTTCCTTCAGCAGTTTTTAAGCGAGATCTCAGCAGTGCTCACTATTGAGTTTCATTGACAGTTGACATTCAGCTCAGCAGTCAAATGTGACTGATATTTTAGAAAATGCACAGTGATGATGGGTGGATAGGGGTGTGCGAGTTTCTTTTTCATTTTCTTTCACCTTTATTTAACCAGGTAGACTAGTTGAGAACAAGTTCTCATTTACAACTGCGACCTGGCCAAGATAAAGCATAGCACTTCGACACATACAACAACACGGAGTTACACATGGAATAAACAAACATACAATCAATAAAACAGTAGAAAAATGTATATACAGCATGTACAAATGAGGTAGGATAAGAGAGGTAAGGCAATTAATAGGCCATGGTGGCGAAGTAATTACAATATAGCAATTAAACACTGGAATGGTAGAATGTTCAGAAGATGACTGTGCAAGTAGAGATACTGGGGTGCAAAGGAGCAAGATAAATAAATAAATAAATACAGTATGGGGATGAGGTAGATTGGATGGGCTAATTACAGATGAGCTATGTACAGGTGCAGTGATCTGTGAGCTGCTCTGACAGCTGGTGCTTAAAGCTAGTGAGGGAGGTAAGAGTCTCCAGCTTTAGTGATTTTTGCAGTTCGTTCCAGTCATTGGCAGCAGAGAACTGGAAGGAGAGGCGGACAAAGGAGGAATTGGCTTTGGGGGTGACCAGTGAGATTTACCTGCTGGAGCGCGTGCTACGGGTGGGTGCTGCTATGGTGGCCAGTGAGCTGAGATAAGGCGGGGCTTTACCTAGCAGAGACTTGTAGATGACCTGGAGCCCGTGGGTTTGGCGACGAGTATGAAGCGAGAGCCAGCCAACGAGAGTGTACAGGTCGCAGTGATGGGTAGTATATGGGGCTTTGGAGACAAAACGGATGGCACTGTGATAGACTGCATCCAATTTGTTGAGTAGAGTGTTGGAGGCTATTTTGTAAATGACATCGCCGAAGTCGAGGATCGGTAGGATGGTCAGTGTTACGAGGGTATGTTTGGCAGCATGAGTGAAGGATGCTTTGTTGCGAAATAGGAAGCCGATTCTAGATTTAATTTTGGATTGGAGATGTTTAATGTGAGTCTGGAAGGAGAGTTTACAGTCTAACCAGACACCTAGGTATTTGTAATTGTCCACATATTCTAAGTCAGAACTGTCCAGAGTGGTGATGCTGGACGGGCGGGCAGGTGCGGGCAGCGATCGGTTGAAGAGCATGCATTTAGTTTTACTTGCATTTAAGAGCAGTTGGAGGCCACGGAAGGAGAGTTGTATGGCATTGAAGCTCATTTGGAGGTTAGTTAACACAGTGTCCAAAGAAGGGCCAAAGGTATACAGAATGGTGTCGTCTGCGTAGAGGTGGATCAGAGAATCACCAGCAGCAAGAGAGACATCATTGATGTATACAGAGAAGAGAGTCGGCAAGAGAATTGAACCTTGTGGCACCCCCATAGAGACTGCCAGAGGTCCGGACAACAGGCCCTCCGATTTGACATACTGAACTCTATCAGAGAAGTAGTTGGTGAACCAGGCGAGGCAATCATTTGAGAAACCAAGGCAGTTGAGTCTGCCAATAAGAATGTTTTGATTGACAGAATCGAAAGCCTTAGCCAGGTCGATGAATATGGCTGCACAGTAATGTCTCTTATCGATGGCGTTTATGATACCGTTTAGGACCTTGAGCGTGGCTGAGGTGCACCCACGACCAGCTCTGAAACCAGATTGCATAGCAGAGAAGGTACGGTGGGATTCGAAATGGTCAGTAATCTGCTTGTTAATTTGGCCTTCGAAGACCTTAGAAAGGCAGGGTAGAATAGATATAGGTCTGTAGAAGTTTTGGTCTAGAGTGTCTCCCCCTTTGAAGAAGGGGATGACCGCGGCAGCTTTCCAATCTATGGGAATCTCAGACGATACGAAAAAGGGGTTGAACAGGCTAGTAATAGGGGTTGCAACAATTTCAGCAGATCATTTTAGAAAGAGAGAGTCCAGATTGTCTAGCCCGGCTGATTTGTGGGGGTCCAGATTTTACAGCTCTTTCAGAACATCAGCTATCTGGATTTGGGTGAAGGAGAAGTGGGGGAGGTTGCGTACATGTAACAGGGTGCATTCCGTTCTGCCCCGAGCAGGAATCAAACCCGCATCCTTCTGCACAACAACACACTACTCAAAACCAATTGCTTAGCCAGGAGAGCAACTTGTCCATTACTTTGTGAGCGACAGTTGGCTTTAGAGCTCAGGCAAGATGGCTTTAGATCACATGAATACATGCAATACAAGCTCTTACTTACCTACCACACCACTCATGACTCGTTCTTTCTACGTGAGAATTAGTGTGTAACAGTGTAGGTTCCATCCCTCTCTTCGCCCCAACCTGGACTCGAACCAGGGACCCTTGCACACATCAACAACTGACACCCACGAAGCATCGTTACCCATCGCGCCACAAAAGCCGCAGCCCTTGCAACGCAAGGGGAACAACCACTTCAGGTCTCAGAGCGAGTGACGTCACTGATTGAAACGCTATTAGCGCGCACCACCGCTAACTAACTAGCCATTTCACATCGGTTACAAGTGGAATGGTATCAAATACATCAAACAAAAATGTAATAAATAAAAACACATGGTTTCAGCCTCCCAAGTGGCACAGTGATCTAAAGCACTACATCGCAGTGCTAGCTGTGCCACTAGAGATTCTGAGTTTGAGTCCAGGCTCGGTCTCCCGGCCGCAAACTGGAAGACCAATGGGGCACATTTGGCCCAGCGTTGTTCGGGTTAGGGGAGGGTTTGGCCGGCACGGATGTCCTTGTCCCATCGCACACTAGTGACTCCTGTGGTGGTCCCGGCGCAGTGCATGCTGACATGGTGGTCCGGTGTAGTGGTTCCTCTGACACATTGGTGTGGCTGGCTTCTGGGTTAAGCGGGCATTGTGTCAAGAAGCAGTGCGGCTTGGTTGGGTTGTGTTTCGGAGGATGCACGGCTCTTGTCCTTCGCCTCTCCCGAGTCTGTACGCGAGTTGCAGCGATGAGACAAGACTGTAACTACCAATTGGATACCATGAAATTAGGGAGAAAAAGGGGTAAAAACGAAAAAACTTGGTTTCCATGTGTTTGATGCCGTTCCGTTCCAAGCAATTTCATGAACCGTCCTCCCCTCAGCAGCCTCCAGTTTGGTCAACCCACACATGCTGATGGCCTTTCACCCTGGAGGAGGGATGGTATGGGGTAGATGATTGGTTTGGACCTGCTTCAATACTCCATACACTCAATCTCCCTTGCATGGCATTGGGGACAGGTGGGTAGAAGGGGAACAGGTGCAGCTACTGTAGATGGGCACGGTAGAGTGGTGGCAGAGGCTTTTGTCTGTCTCCTGGGCCGATGACAGATGTGCAGTGTTTTGGCACAAGGAAAGGGCAGGACAGACGCACTCTGAACCTCAACCCAGACTCACCCCTGACTCACCCCTGACTTAAACACAGGTTAGTCCCACAGGGATTACAAACAAGCAGCACTATTACAACTGCTAAAAACTGTAGACACCATTAAGACACCATTAGGCAACGATAGCATGAATGTGGATGGAAGGAGATGCACAATGTGCTTCAGGTACTGTGTCTCGGCCTAAACTTGGCATTGTAACCTTGACATTGTAACCTCCTCTTAATGAAGGTTAGTCCCAATGAAGCTCAGTTGGTAGAGCATGGCGCTTGCAATGCTAGGGTTGTGGGTTCAATTCCCATGGGGGACTGGTATGAAAAAATAATGAAAATGTATCTGCTCACTACTGTAAATTGGTCTGGATAAGAATGTCTGCTAAATGACTGAAATGTAAATGAACTGTCAAATGTGTGAGGTAGAAGTTGCCCTTAACCACGTGTCTAAAAAACCCTCTAATAGAGATCACTGCTCTAACTGCAGCATAACAACCAGGCAATTACATGCAATTCTGGTAATAACATGGTGTGATGGCACAGCACGAGTAGCAAATATACAGAACAAATAAATTATAATCATTTGCAAACCCAGGCTGCTTTCCAAGGTCAAGTAAGGGAGGAGGACATATGAAAGTGAAGCACAAGGGTTGTTCCCTAGTACATTTTCAGAGTGGTGTCCCGGTCAGCTATGCTCTGTACATAGAAACAGTGTTGTTTACCCTGCCTCTGTTCTCTGTTCAATCATCATTTGAGCTAATGAAGGGGTTGTACTCCAGGTTGACACAACCTCTCTCTCTCTCTCTCTAGCCAGATGGGTTTGTGTTTCACTGCCAATTCACTTGCCCATTTAAGGAGCTGGCTTGGTGCTCCTGGCATTGCCATGGAGACTGGCGGGAGAGGTTAGATGAAAGGATAAAGGAGTGAGAGTGTGCCAAATGTTGTGTAAAAGCCTGTATCAAAACACACATTGACTTAGACACTATGAGCACAACCAAGACAGTGACGTGAACACTTTGAATTTTCATTGATTTCAAAACAAATCAAATCAAATGTTATTTGTTACATGCGCCGAATACAACAGGTGTAGACCTTACAGTGAAATGCTTACTTACTTACAAGTCCTTAACCAAAAATTCAGTTAAGAAAAAATGTGTAAGAAAGTATTTACTAAAGTAAACTGAAGTAAAAAAAGCAATTTAGCAAGGGTATATACAGGGGGTACCAGTACAGAGTCAATGTGCGGGGGCACCGGTTAGTCGAGGTCATTGAAGTAATATGTACATGTAGGTAGAGGTAAAGTGACTATGCATAGATAATAACAGAGAGAAGCAGCAGTATAAAAATGGGGGTGGTGGGGGACAATGCAAATAGTCCGGGTAGCCATTTGATTAGCTGTTCAGGAGTCTTATGGCTTGGGGGTAGAAATGTTAAGAAGCCTTTTGGACCGCACGGCACCGCTTGCTCAAGCACTGCATGTGCCACACTACGGGAGTTTTGACGTAAGTCAAACAGTTTACTGGCCGCCTTTCTCCCAGATACCGGAGACTCAAATACCTTTCTCACCTCTGCACTAAATTCCTCCAGATGACCACAAATGGCAGAAAGTTGCTCCCAAACTGCCGTAGTCCAGGAGAGCGCGCTTCCCAACATTAGCGTAATGATATACGCTATCTTCGATCGTTCTGAAGGAAACGAAGATGGCTGTAGCTCAAAAATGTGTGAGCACTGAGAAAGAAAACCCCAGCAGGCACCAGGATTCCCCGAATATCGCTCTGGAAGAGGTAAGCGGGGTTCTCGGGGACCCAGGAATAGGCTATACAAACTCACCTCAGAGAGGGAAAAAGTTACTGGGTGATTGGGATTTTTCAGAGGTAGAAGGCAGCCTCTGAGCTAACTCCCTCATTTGCTCCATAATATCCTTTGACCCATGGTCGTAGCATTCCGTCAAGGAACTGAGCCCTTCCAAAAGGCCCTGTAACAACTCCTCATGTCTCCCAATGGTGGCTCCCTGCAGGGAGACAGCGTGGCGGAGCTGGTCCAAGTCTGCTGGGTCTGTCATGACCACTTCGTACTATCATGACACAAGGCGAGACCCAGATGCAAACACAGGAGGCAGATGGTCTTACAATGTTTATTAATCCAAAAGGAGTAGGCAAGAGAATGGACGTGGACAGGCAAAAGGCCAAAACGAGATCAGAGTCCAGCAGGTACAGAGTGGCAGACAGGCTCGTGGTCAAGGCAGGCAGAATGGTCGGGCAGGTGGGTACAGAGTCCAGAAACAGGCAAGGGTCAAAACTGGGAGGACTAGAAAAAGGAGAATAGCAAAAAGCATGAGAACGGGGAAAATGCTGGTTGACTTGGAAAAACATACAAGACGAATTGGCACAGAGAGACAGGAAACATAGGGATAAATACACTGGGGAAAATCAGCGACACCTGGACAGGGTGGAGACAATCACAAGGACAGGTGAAACAGATCAGGGCGTGACAGGTAGTGAGTGTTGCAACCGAGGACAGACGATTTTTACACGCTTCAGGACTCGCCGGTCCCATTCTGTGACCTTGTGTGGCCTACCACTTCGCAGCTGAGCCATTTTTGCTCCAAGATGTTTCCACTTCACAATAACAGCACTTACAATTGACCGGGGTAGCTCTAGCAGGGCAGAAATTTGACGAACTGACTTTTTGGAAAGACGGTGCCACGTTGAAAGTCACTGAGCTCTTCAGTAAAGCCATTCTACTACTGCCAATGTATGTCTATGGAGATCGCATGGCTGTGTGCTCGGTTTTATACACCTATCAGCAATGGTTGTGGCTGAAATAGCCGAATCCACTCATTTGAAGGAGTGTCCACATACTTTTGTACATATAGTGGGCAGGACAACGCAAGGCAACCACCGTTTGTCTGTGTTGGCAGCAGCTGCAAGGACAAAGCTGACCATCTTCGCTACTGTAATCATGTGGAGCAGTAAAATATATTTGAATTACTATCGAAGGAGGTTGGGGGGGAAATTGTTGACAAACACACACACTCACTCACTCACTCACTCACTCACTCACTCACTCACTCACACACACACAAATACTAAGGGAAATTATCTTCTACTTCTGAGCACAAAAGCTCTGTCTTATGAAACAACCTCTCTATAATTGGACATATGAATCTCACGCTCATCTCTGTCGTTACTGCATGAGAGATGTGGCAGTGTTATGGTAATTCACCACTCACCAGTCTAATTATAGAGAGCCTTGTTATACACTCAGCTGTGGACTTTGACAGTGGTGGAAAAAGTACCCAATTGTCAAACTCGGGTAAATGTGAAGATACCTTAATAGAAAATGACTCAAGTAAAAGTGATAGTCACCCAGTAAAATACTATTTGAGTGAAACTCTAAAAGTATTTGGTTTTAAATATACTTAAGTATCAAAAGTAAATGTAATTGCTAAAATATACTTAAGTATTGAGTGTAAAATTCCCTATATTAAGCAAACCAGATGGCCCCATTTTATTTTTTATTTATTGATAACCAGGGGCACACTCCAACACTGAGACATAATTTACAAAAGAAGCATTTATGTTTAGTGAGTCTGCCAGATCAGAGGCAGTAGGGATGACCAGGGATGTTCTCTTGATAAGTGCATGAATTGGACCATTTTCTTGTCCTGCTAGCCATTCAAAATGTAACGAGTACTTTTGAGTGTCAGGGAAAATGTATGACGTAAAAAGTACATTATATTCTTTAGGAATGTAGTGAAGTAAAAGTAGAAGTTGTCAAAAAATTGAAATAGTAAAGTAAAGGACAGATGCGAACGAAAACTACTGAAGTAGTACTACAACACTTGGTGTGTGTGTGTGGAAGATGGAGGATATCCCTCCCACTCCTCTGCTCCTTGGATCAAAGCCTGTTGAATTTGGAGTGGGCCAAAGTCGTGAGAACCTCAAGTAGGACACAAGGGCCCTCTCCACAGAGCGAGAAACAGAAAGTAAGGCACCATGAGGAAGGTAGGGCACAGGAGAGCCCACTACAGATGGAAAGACAGAAACGGGCCAAAGACATCCACCTATTAACCTTGGATATGCTATCATTCCCTCCCTTTATTTCTCTCTCCCTCTCTCTTTTACTCCTGTGCTCATGCAATAACCATAATACTTGGTTAGCAATTAGATATATTTTATGGAACAGAGATATTTAATTAGAAATGATATGGTAGACTGGTAATTACATAGTGTTAACCTATTAATTACTTGATGGTTTATTTAAGATTCACTAAAACAGAAGAAAAATGTAAATGTTAAGATTTAATGCATGGCCTCTTAGGACTAATAGTCATTAGGCCTATACATCATCTGGTCCCGAAGTTCATCTTATGAAGGCTTCATAAAGCATTTATATAGGCTTCATAAGCACTACAAAATGGGTCACAAATCATCTAGAACTGTATTTCATGCTCTATAAAAGATGAATACATGTGAACAAATAAATGGATGGTTATGTCACACAGTTGTGCCACGTTGTGAATTTTTATAGAGCATGATATACGGTTGCAGATTATTGTAGTGCTTATTGTTGTGCTTATGAAGTCTATATGAAGGAATCATAAGATACCCTTCAAATAAAGTGGGTGTCCCCGCTTTATTTGTCATATAGTCATATAGTCACTACATAGTCTAGGAACACCCTCAATAACATCTGCTAAATATGTCTATGTGACCAATACAATATGATTTTATTTGATTTGACACATCATGCGTTATTATTTGGAGTTAGAAGCTTTGTTATCATTCATATCCAGTCTTAATGCTAACCTGTATTGAGTGAAGGACAGTTCTGTGGTTCTCCCCTCTATCTGTTTGACATGCAAATGTGGAGGCTGTAGAGGCTCTCGGTGGACCTGTGTAGAACAGTGAATCGATGTGGCAATTAGTTTGTGTTGTAATACTCTTGAAAAGCCATGGAAACCAGTCACTGCACAGCCACTGCACAGTAGAGCTCAATATCTGTGCCAGAGATTGAGGAGAAGGAGAGAGAGAAAGAGAAAGAGGGGGATATACAAATCAAATCAAAGTTAATTGGTTACGTACACAGTTTAGCAGATGTTATAGCAGGTGCTGTGAAATGCTTATGTTACTTGCTCCTAACAATGCAGTAAAATGTCAGTCAAGTACACAAATAATCATAAATTACTGCAAAAAGTATACAAAAATTACACAGAGGAGAGGAGGAGTGAAGGGAATGTGATGATGAATTTTTGAGCTGCCATGGGTTTCTCGCTAACGTCTTTCTGAGATAAGACATTCCAGGATTATCAGAGCCACGGGGGGAAAAAGGAGGTTTAGGAGGGAGATGTATTCCTATGTGAGTGATATGCACACTGATGCTCTCCTGTACATCAGAGCCAGGGCCGCGACTGAAATGGCATCCTATTGCCACTTCGGACACACCCCTGGCCTTTTGATGGTAGTAAGGGATCAAGAGGTGCTTTTAGGGGATATGTGAAAGAAAGGAGGATGCATTCCTTCAATTAAGAAAAGGGTGATTTATTAATTAATTTAATCTTGTAGAATACCTGACTGGTTTGTCTAATTATTCCATGGCGGAGCATGCAGAAATAAAGTCCACTAGAGAAGGGAGATAATACGGTAATTGGTAATTGGTTATTAACCGAGAACTATATTGCAGTGATTATATCCACAGGGGTTACCTTTTCCCTATGTAGTGCACTACTTTTGACCAGGGCCCTATATTACAGTTTTTCTCCATTGGTTTGGCTCATTTCTTGAAACAGAAATTACATTCTCAAAACTCTAAGATAATTTGGCAAAACAGTCTTACAGTTCAGCACAACACTATAGCTCATTTGCAAAAGCTCATATCTCTCCTAAAACTGTTCACTCAAATTCCTTTCCCATATAAAGAGTCAGTGCCACGAAAATGGCAAAGATCCTTCTCAATTGCTTTGGCTCATTTCTTGAAACAGACTGGACGTTCTCAACACTCTTGGTGCTTTAACCAAAACTAAATTTCCTTCTCATTTAACAGTCACTGCCCCCAAAATGCTTCGTCCCTTTGGCATTGTGTAAGCACTGCAAGTCAAAATGTTTAGATGTTTTGTCACTATGGCAGAGGACCATTGCAATATCCCTCATGTCCACCTTTCAGTCTTAGCCCAGTCCTTCATTGACAATGGTTACTGTACTGTTTTTTGTCCAGCTAACAGAATACAATTGTGTATAAAACTGAAAAAAAGAAATAGGATTTTAGGGTAAGAGTAGCCTCCAAGGTTTGACATCACACATTGCACTCATACTGCCAAGGAAATTGTAACCATTATCATTCACACACATAAAGTAACTTCCATACATCAGAGTAAAAAGAAAATGTATACAGCATAATATACTGTAATATAAACACACAAACAAAAACTATGAAAATGATATGCAGCCTACAGTGCTGTAAATAAAGCTGGAGTTTCACAACTAACAGTTGTTCACTGGTCGCTGTCCTCACCCTCCCTCTCCTGGCCACCATCCTCACCCTCCTGGCCATCCACACGCTGCTGTCTGTCTGGCCACAGATTCTCATCCACATCACAGCGTATATTCTCCCTTGCGATGCAACGAGGGAAGAAACGGCGTGCATGTCGCAACCATCCCCTACACTGATCTCCTGTAATATCCTCACACGCAGCGTCCATTGCATGGAGCAGGGACCTCTGATCTTGAGCCCAATGCTCATACACTCTCCACCTCCAAGCGGAGGAATACTCCTCAATAGGATTGAGGAAAGGAGAGTAAGGTGGTAGGAACACCATGACCATCCTTGGGTGAGTAGTGAACCAGGCCCTGATGAGCGGGCCACGGTGGAAATTCACATTGTCCCATACAATGACATATTGTGGTAGGTGAGGCCCTACGAGACCTCTCTCATTTTCAGGGATCAAATAAAATTGAAGGCGGTCCAAGAAGATGAGGAGCTTCTGTGTATTGTATGGGCCAAGACTGGGGATGTGAGTGGCCACACCATTCTCAGATATGGCAGCACACATAGTTATATTGCCCCCTCGCTGGCCTGGGACATCCGCCGTGGCCCGGTGGCCAATAATATTACGGCCACGTCTTCGGCCCTTGGCCAGGTTGAAGCCAGCTTCATCCACAAACACGAGGATGTGATGGGTCTCGTTTCCTTCCAATGCCATTATTCTCTACAATAGCGTAAAAAAAGAAAACATCAAATCAGTCATACAGAAGAGTCATACACTACAGTTACAGACAATTATGTAGGAATGTTCTATGTTCTCCACAAGTTCAATATACTACTGGCCACTACTCCAGTGGTTCCAAACCCGGGGTACATGTACCCCTATGCAGAGGTACTACAGGGGGTATTTGACAGAAAGGGGAGGGGGGAAATCATCAATGACTAGACTTACTGAAATGTTACAATAAAACCCACAGTATTAGATAGATTTACATGCGAGGCACTAATTGCAGCTCTTTGACCCCTTTTCTTATTGTATGTTAAATTCTTCAAAATAAGGATTATAATGATAATTGCATCATACAGTAAGCTGCAGTTTTTAGGCGAAATGTTGAAGTCAGATAAATCAAATACTTCCATACCTGGATTACCTGGATACACAAATCAGGTAAAGTGGGTACTGAAGCCCAAAAAGTTTGGGAACCACTGCTTAATTGTAAAAAGGTTATAATGATGGACAACCAGTAACTGACTTACATGTACATACTGGTACCGCAGCTCTTTCACTCTATCAGAGTTCCTCTCAAATGGTACCCTGTAAATTTGCTTCATTGTCATCTGATGCTTCTTCAATATCCGGTCTATTGTGGAGTTGCTTATAGAGTTGACATTTTGGAATATGGCATTGTCTAGTAGGATTGCAGCACGGATCTGTCTCAATGTGATGGCATTATTTGCCATCACCATGTTACAGATCTCTTGTTCTTGTTGTTCATTGAGAAGTTTTCCTCTGCCACCCGTGCAAGGTTGTCGTCCAATCCTAGATATAGAAGTCAAAGGACAACACTCCATTCATAATGTATACCTTATGTATTCCTTACAGAATGAGTTACCTATGTAATTGTATTGTTGTTTTACTTACAGTAACTTTACCACAATTCTAATGCATCACTGCACAGTGACTGGAATACTACTGTAAATTGTATCATCAATACTGTAGAAAATAAACTATTCCATAGTTTATTTTCTACAATGTTTTTCTTGTCATTTTTAGTATCATAACATCCCATTGAGGTAAGATATTACTGTAGGCCTATCACACACACACACACACACACACACACACACACACACACACACACACACACACACACATACACACACACACACACACACACACACACACACACACACACACACACACACACACACACACACTAAATGAATAGGTAAATGTGTAAATAAATATATTTCTTGCTCTATGCACAGTGTCCTGTCCTATACAACATATAATTCCACCATTGACTGACTACATACCTGTTTTCCCTGCGAAAGGTTTGGATGATGGAGGAGACTGTTGAGCGAGGCACATTAGGCTGCATTCGGCGACCTGCCTCCGCCATTGTGAGGCCATGGTTGATGACATGGTCTATAATTGTGGCCTGAATTTCATCCGGGACAGCATGGTGTCTTCGTGCTCCTCGGACTCTTCCCCCTATTCCACCACCACGCACCCTTACTCCTCCTCCTCCTCCTCTTCTTCTTCCTCTTCCTCTTCCTCGAGCAGGCAGTTGCCTTTGTTCATTTACTTGGCCAGGTGCCTCCATGTTCAGAAATTGTACTGGTCCTGCATGGTCAAGCTCTTTACATACATGTTTGGCAGCATTCACAGTCATGGACAGCACCTGTCAGGTAACTAAACATACTGTTTGATTGGTCATCTGAGATGTGTGAAACTCCTCCTTCGTTAGTCAAGTTCTAGTTTCACCTGACTGTCAATTGCTGTAATAAATTTATCAAATGTTCCAAGGGATTCATATATGGTATTCATGGTATTATGTTCTTAACTAATTTTGACAATTGAACAGACTATTGTGCATGTGATGACTTATACAATGAAATGACGCTGACACGTTTTGGAGCGAACAACCATTAGACTGAGAATCAACAATCAGTTTAGATCGATAAGATCTATTCACTTGGAAATTGTGCTAAATGTAGGCTACATGTACTTAATCATTTGCAAAGATGTACTGAGACATTGAGACATGTACTTAGGCATTTGCAATTTGATGAAATGAATGAGAAATTCAATTCTGTTGTGAACAATTGCCAAGTGGTTTGGAGGTTTGTCCATGTAGTTTTGAGAATGTAATTTCTGTTTCAAGAAATGAGCCAAACCAATGGAGAAAAACTGTAAAGAGAATACTGTGCCATTTGGGACGTAACCCGTGACTTAAACCCATATATGAAGATAGCCCTGTGTCACAGCAGGCAGCTGAGTTATCACTTCCCCTGTCTCCTTCTGATGTCTCTACACCACCATGTTCGCACCCAGATCACGTTCCCCTGAACCAATTGAAATGCAATCCACTCACAGGTTTTAGCAGGCTACTCTGTATCTTTACAAATTTGATCTACATTTTCCACAGACACCCCGACTTCCTCTCCAAAGGATGCCTTCCTAGCGCAAAGGTAAGAAAGGTAATTCCAGGGCCAGCTCACAAGTGGATGTACAGCTATCACTGTAATCTCTCAGATTGATTTCCATCTGTGTATTGGTACATGGGGCCTGATTTCTTCTATTTGCGTAGGGACAAATGGAGGGACATGAGGGATGGGACCTTCATTGTCGCAGGGATCCGCTGTGGCTTTTTGCCAATCATTGAAATGCCATAGTGAAGCTCTTCACGTTGTGACAGGTGGAGGGACAGGTGTGATTGGAGAATGAGTGAAGGGCTGATGAAGATGACAGTAAGATACAGCATACAGTTGGCTAATTCAACTTTAATTTGTCTGAGGTGCTCACAGAGACAGGTGTGATTGATGAATAAGTAAAGAGCTGTAAGAACTTTGAGATGGAGGTGGGTTGGACCGCAATAGAGGAAACAGTTGACTAATTCAACCCGCCGCCAGGCATTTTTCCCTCTCAGGCCTTAACCACATGATGGAGAGAAGTCTCACAAAGCCCTGATCAGAGCCACAGTGGAGAGCAATGTTGGTGAGAGGGAGGAGGGATGGGGGAGTGACAGCAGCACTCATAGATAAGACAGAGGGAGACAGATACTGTATGTAGGCGAGGGGAAGTAGGAAGTGGAGGTAGATGGATGGGGTGATTTACTGGGGCTGTGAGATAGATAGATGATAGATAGATAGATAGATAGATAGATAGATAGATAGATAGATAGATAGATAGATAGATAGATAGATAGATAGATAGATAGATAGATAGATAGATAGATAGATAGATAGATAGATAGATAGATAGATAGATAGATAGATAGATAGATACTACACTACGGAAAAAGAAGGAACAGCACGTCAGAAATCAGCTCAATGTAATTGAAGAATCCATAGACTCTAACCACTTCTGGGAAAATTGGAAAACACTAAACAAACAACACGAAGAATTATCTATCCAAAATGGAGATGTATGGGTAAACCACTTCTCCAATCTTTTTGGCTCTTTAACAAAGAACAAACAGCAAAAACATATACATGATCAAATACAAATCTTAGAATCAACTATTAAAGACTACCAAAACACACTGGATTCTCCAATTACCTTGAATGAGCTACAAAATAAAAACTCTCCAACCCAAAAAGGCATGTGGTGTTGATGGTATCCTCAATGAAAAGCTAAAATATACAGACAACAAATTCCAATTGGCTATACTAAAACTCTTTAACATCATCCTTAGCTCTGGCATCTTCCCCAATATTTGGAACCAAGGACTGATCAGCCCAATCCACAAAAGTGGAGACAAATTTGACCCCAATAATTACCGTGGGATATGCGTCAACAGCAACCTTGGGAAAATCCTTTGCATTATCATTAACAGCAGACTCGTACATTTCCTCAGTGAAAACAATTCGGGTCTGCTATACAAATTGATGGAAAGTGGTGTTGGGGGAAAAACATACGACATTATAAAATCCATGTACACAAACAGCAGGTGTGCGGTTAAAATAGGCAAAAAACACACACATTTCTTCCCACAGGGCCGTGGGGTGACACAGGGATGCAGCTTAAGGAAATGTCAAATTGGCTTTTTACCAAATTACTGTACAACAGACCACGTATTCACCCTGCACACCCTAATTGACAAACAAACAAAGCAAAACAAAGGCAAAGTCTTCTCATGTTTTGTTGATTTCAAAAAAGCCTTCGACTCAATTTGGCATGAGGGTCTGCTATACAAATTGATGGAAAGTGGTGTTGGGGGAAAAACATACAACATTATAAAATCCATGTACACAAACAACAGGTGTGCGATTAAAATAGGCAAAAAACACACATTTCTTCCCACAGGGCCGTGGGGTGACACAGGGATGCAGCGTAAGCCCCACGCTCTTCTACATATATATCAACAAATTGGCGCGGGCACTAGAAAAGTCTGCAGCACCCGGCCTCACCCTACTAGAATCTGAAGTCAAATGTCTACTGTTTGCTGATGATCTGGTGCTTCTGTCACCAACCAAGGAGGGCCTACAGCAGCACCTAGATATTCTTCACAGATTCTGCCAGACCTGGGCCCTGACAGTAAATCTCAGTAAGACCAAAATAATGGTGTTCCAAAAAAGGTCCAGTCGCCAGGACAACAAATACAAATTCCATCTAGACACCGTTGCCCTAGAGCACACAAAAAACTATACGTACCTTGGCCTAAACATCAGCGCCACAGGTAACTTCCACAAAGCTGTGAACAATCTGAGAGACAAGACAAGAAGGGCATTCTATGCCATCAAAAGGAACATAAAATTCAACATACCAATTAGGATCTGGCTAAAAATACTTGAATCAGTTATAGAACCCATTGCCCTTTATGGTTGTGAGGTCTGGGGTCCGCTCACCAACCAAGAATTCACAAAATGGGACAAACTCCAAATTTAGACTCTGCATGCAGAATTCTGCAAAAATATCTTCTGTGTACAACGTAGAACACCAAATAATGCATGCAGAGGAGAATTAGGCTGATACCCACTAATTATCAAAATCCAGAAAAGAGCCGTGGAAAGAATTAACAAAAAACAGTGCGAACTAGAATGCTATTTGGCCCTAAACAGAGAGTACACAGTGGCAGAATAACTGACCACTGTGACTGACCCAAACTTAAGGAAAGCTTTGACTGTGTACAGACTCAGTGAGCATAGCCTTGCTGCCAGGCAGACCTGGCTCTCAAGAGAAGACAGGCTATGTGCACACTGCCCACAAAATGAGGTGGAAACTGAGCTGCTTCCTAACCTCCTGCCCAATGTATGGCCATATTAGAGACACATATTTCCCTCAGATTACACAGATCCACAAAGAATTCGAAAACAAACCCGATTTTGATAAACTCCCATATCTACTGGGTGAAATACCACAGAGTGCCATCACAGCAGCAAGATTTGTGACCTATTGCCACAAGAAAAGGTCAACCAGTGAAGAACAAGCACCATTGTAAATACAACCCATATTTATGCTTATTTATTTTCATTTTTGTACTTTAACCATTTGTACATCATTACAACACTGTATATATACATAATATGACATTTGTAATGTCTTTATTCTTTTGGAACTTCTGTGAGTGTAATGTTTACTGTTCATTTTTATTGTATATTGTATATTATTTACCTCACTTGCTTTGGCAATGTTAACATATGTTTCCCATTACAATAAAGCCCCTTGAATAGAATAGAATAGGATAGATAGATAGATAGATAGATAGATAGATAGATAGATAGATAGATAGATAGATAGATAGATAGATAGATAGATAGATAGATAGATAGATAGATAGATAGATAGATAGATAGATAGATAGGACAGTGTGTTCAAATCACAGTTTATTTGTCATGTGCGGTGAACACAAAAGGTGTAGTAGACCTTACAGTGAAATGCTTACTTACAAGCCCTAACCAACAGTGCAATTTTTAAGTCAGGGACACAATGCAGATAGTCCGGGTAGCCATTTCATTACCTGTTCAGGAGTCTTATGGCTTGGGGGTAAAAGCTGTTGAGAAGCCTTTTGGTCCTAGACTTGGCGCTCTGGTATCGCTTGCCATGCGGTAGCAGAGAGAACAGTCTATAACTGTGGTGGCTGGGGTCTTTGACAATTTTATGGCCTTCCTCTGACACCGCCTGGTGAAGAGGTCCTGGATGGCAAGCAGCTTAGCCCCAGTGATGTACTGGGCCGTACTCACTACCCACTACCCTCTGTAGTGCCAGTCAGGATGCTCTAGATGTTGCAGCTGTAGAACCTTTTTTGAGGATCTGAAGACCCATGCCAAATCTTTTCAGTCTCCTGAGAAGGAATAGGTTTTGTCATGCCCTCTTCACGACTGTCTTGGTGTGTTTGGACCATTCTAGTTTGTTGGAGATGTGGACACCAAGGAACTTGAAGCTCTCAACCTGCTCCACCACAGACGAGAATGGGGGTGTGCTCGGTCCTCCGTTTCCTGTAGTCCACAATCATCTCCTTAGTCTTGATACCGTTGAGGGATAGGTTGTTGTTCTGGCACCACCCTGCCAGATCTCTGACCTCCTCCATATAGACTGTCTCGTCGTTGTCGGTGATCAGGCCAACCACTGTTGTGTCGTCTGTAAACTTAATGGTGGTGTTGGAGTCATGCCTGGCTATGCAGTCGTGGGTGAACAGGGAGGATAGGAGGGGACTGAACAAACACCCCTGAGGGGCTCCAGTGTTGAGGATCAGTGTGGCAGATGTGTTGCTACCTACCCTCACCACCTGGGGGTGGCCCGTCAGGAAGTCCAGGATCCAGTTGCAGAGGGAGGTGTTTAGTCCCACGATCCTTAGCTTATTGATGAGCTTTGAGGTGTTGAATGCTGAGCTGTAGTCAATGAATAACACTCTCACGTAGGTGTTCCTTTTGTCCAGGTGGGAAAGGGCCCTGTGGAGTGCAATAGAGATTGCATCATCTGTGGATCTGTTGGGGTGGTATGCAAATTAAAGTGGGTCTAGGGTTTCTGGGATAATGATGTTAATGTGAGCCATTACCAGCCTTTCAAAGCACTTCATGGCTACGGACTTGTGCGCTATCGGTCTGTAGTCATTTAGGCAGGTTACCTTTGTGTTCTTGGGCACAAGGACTATGGTGGTCTGCTTGAAACATGTTGGTACTGCAGACTCAATCAGGGACATGTTGAAAATGTCAGTGAAGACACCTGCCAGTTGGTCAGCACATGCCTGGAGCACAAGTCCTGGTAATCCGTCTGGCCCAGCAGCCTTGTGGTCTTACTCACGTCGGCTACGGATAGAGTGATCACACAGTCATCTGGAACAGCTGATGCTCTCATGCATGCCTCAGTGTTGCTTGCATCGAAGCGAGCATAGAAGTGATTTAGCTTTAGGCTCGTGTCACTGGGCAGCTCGCGGCTGTGCTTCCCTTTGTAGTCTGTAATAGTTTGTAGGCCCTGACACATCCGACGAGCGTCGGAGCCGGTGTAGTACGATTCAATCTTAGTCCTGTATTGGCGCTTTGCCTGTTTGATGGTTCATCGGAGGGCATAGCAGGATTTCTCATAAACTTCCGGGTTAGAGAACTTGAAAGCGGCAGCTCTACCCTTTAGCTCAGTGCGAATGCTGCCTGTAATCCATGGCTTCTGGTTGGGGTATATACGTACAGTCACTGTGGGGACAACGTCCTCGAAGCACTTATTGATGAAGCCAGTGACTGATGTGGTGTACTCCTCAATGCCATTGGAAGAATCCCAGAACATATTCCTGTCTGTGCTAGCAAAACAGTCCTGTAGTTTAGCATCTGCTTCATCTGACCATTTTTTTTATAGACCGAGTCACTGGTTTCTTAAATATTTGCTTGTAAGCAGGAATCAGGAGGATAGAGTTATGGTCAGATTTGCCAAATGGAGGGCGAGGGAGAGCTTTGTACGAGTCTATGTGTGTGGAGTAAAAGTGATCTAGAATTTTTTTCCCCTCAGGTTGCATATTTAAGATGCTGATAGAAATGAGGTAAAACTGATTTAAGTTTCCCTGCATTAAAGTCCTTGGCCGCTAGGAGCGCCGCCTCTGGGTGAGCGGTTTCCTGTTTGCTTATTTACTTATACAGCTGACTGAGTGCGGTCTTAGTACCAGCAGCCGTCTGTGGTGGTAAATAAACAGCCACAAAGAAAATAGATGAAAAATCTCTTGGCAAATAGTGTGGTCTTGTAACGGCCGTCGTCAGAATTAGACCAAGGTGCAGCGGAGGATGTGTTCATCTTTGGTATTTAATGAAAAAGAGAACACTTTACAAAAATAAACAAAAACAACAGCAAAACAGTCCTGTCAGGGAAACACACTAACAGAAGACAATCACCCACAAAAACCCAAAGGAAAACCAGGCTACTTATGTGTGACTCCCAATCAGCAACAACGAACTACAGCTGTGCCTGATTGGGAGCCACACACGGCCCAAAACAAAGAAATACAAAAACATAGAAAAATTAACATAGAACGCCCACCCAATGTAACACCCTGGCCTAACCAAAATAAAGAACAAAAACCCCTCTCTATGGCCAGGGCGTTACAGGTCTACAGCTAATCATGAGATAATCTACTCAGGAGAGCAAAATCTAGAGACTTCCTTAGATTTTGTGCACCAGTTGTTGTTTACAAATATACACAGACCCCCCCCCCCCCCTCCTCGTCTTACCGGAGTGTGCTGTTCTATCTAGCCGGTGCAGTGTATATCCCGGCGGCTGAAAGTTATCCATGTCGTCATTCAGCCACGATTCGGTGAAACATAAAATATTACAGTTTTTGATGTCCTGTTGGTAGGATATTCATTATCGTACCTAATCTAATTTATTGTCCAATGATTGTACATTGGCAAGTAAGACTGATGGTAAGGGCAGACTTGCAGACTTGCAGACTTCCCACTCGCCGTCGGCAGATCCTTACGAGGCACCCCGCCCTGTGTCCTCTATACATGCGTCTCTGTTTGATCTGGTACCCAGCATGGTGCCTGTTAACCCTCTTCCCCTGCTGTGAGGACACACAGCCGCTGGTCGGCCAACCCTGTGGGGAGTGCAGAAAATCGTTTTAGATGTTTAATCTCTTTTTAAGCTTGGTTTAAGGCGTGCTGTTGGTGAACCTTGTTGTCAAAAACGATATGTTTCATAAGAGAATATGCTGTGTGCTTGAGTCTTACTCCCAATGATGGTCCAAATTCGTCAGTATTTTGCAATCTACCTCACCTCTTTTGGGTTAGATCATTGGTTACCAATTGCATCATTTAGAATGCATTTACCTATCTATTTTCTTTCATCTAATTTGCAAAGCCAATGCACATATTTACAGTGCAATTCCATACATTCCATACATTATGGGAACATTTAAAATGGGTCAAGAAGGAATTAAATTGTACTTCATACAAATCTTTCAGATTTTTTATTCCACCCTGACAAATTATTCAATGGTACAAAGTCTGCCTCATGTGAAAGCCAGCTGTGTGTTGAGTACTGAGTGTGGGGGCACATTTAGTCAGCAGCAGGCTTTCATTAGCATGCATTACTCTGGGAATGGGTTGACTAGTCAAGCTGCTTTCTGGGTAAGAGGACACCTCTGCTCCACTTTGCATCCTCTTACCAAGTCTTTTCAGTCAGTGTGCCATCTACACACACACGCACACATGTGCACACACACACACACACGCACAACCTTGGCACACCTTATTGTTCAAGGTGCACAAACTGCAGTTGGACTCGTCTATTCAGACAACACCATGCCCTTTATGTGATTGAGACCATTTCACCTGACTTTCTTTTAGCCATTTTCTGATACCGCAGGGTTAATAAAGTGGCCCTGAAGAGGGAGGTGGGAGTCACTAATGACTTTTCAACCTGACAGGTCCCATTTCCCATCCTAACATATCAACAATAGAATATTTACAGATTATTGGCCTAAAATAATAAGCAGTCATTTTGACAATGTGGATTTTACTATGGCATGTGGCCAGTTGACAGTAAGTAACGATGATGAGACAAGGCACCTGGCTGTGTCTTTTGGTTCAACTCCAAAACATTCAGTGGGATTGGATAAGGCTCTGGGCTATTGCAGAAGAACAATGGAGGAGGAATGAAGATAATAGAATAGCGCAGTGTTCAGAGGAACTCAACTGTTTCCTTCTTAACAGCCATTGGACGAGTCACAAATCCAACTTCGACGGTGACCTGCTGACCTAACAGTGGTTCAACTCGTGGTCCAGTGGACCAGACTAAGTCCAGACTAAGACCAGCACAGCATGACCAGAGCGAAAGAGACACAGCAGCATAGATTAGCATACACACACAACCCATATTTTTGTATATGCTGTGCGAGCCTGAGTCACAAGAACTGGCGTTTGTTCCGAAGCAACAGAGGGTTGTGTGTGTGAGCAACGTGACCATGCCAAAGTAATTCCTTAGCACGTGGGTGCCTGGAGGTCACAGTTTCCCAGGCCTGTGCCCAGCCTCTCCCTACCTACCTGTCAGAGAATATACATATACAGGACTGTGTGGGAAGGCTAAATCGAAAGGATAGCTCCCTTCAACTCAAAGCAGGGTAATATCTAAATCTGCATTTTTATTTGGGAACACACAATTTCACAATGACTTATTTTCTAGACAATTTGAGACAGATACTGATTCATCTAGACAAGAGATTTTGATTGAAAGGTAGGGTGAGAAGGCGCAACATACCCACTGGGCACAGACGTCAATTCAACTTCTATTCCACGTTCGTTCCACCATTTCATTGAAATGACGTAGAAACAACGTTGATTCAACCAGTGTGTGAGTGAGTGACCCAATTATATCACTCTCTGCAAACACTTGTTATACCTTGGCCATTAGGCGCCATTAGGCACTACTCATGTAATAAAATGTGAACTACAGTCTGCATGTTTCGTACCAGTACATTTGAATAAATTGATTGCTATCCTATGATTGATTGTTGGTAGAATGTCTTTGGATTGGAAAAAAACATGAGTAATTCACTCCTCAAAGACTGAGTATAGCCAGTGCTCAACTTAGGTTCCAGTACTCATTTTGGGTGCCGGTACTGTTTATATTTAGGTGCAGGAGTTCCACAAAACTTTCGAGGTAATATTCTATGAGGAACAGGAGCTCAAGCAGTAGAACATTTGAGGCGCCGGTACTCAGTTCCGGTGAGCTCCTGCCCAAGTCAAGCACAGAGCATAACATTTACACTGTGCATGTGCATGTAGAAGGTAGATGTTTCCATAGACCTGTATGGGGTTCTTGGTCAAGAACACCAGTTCACAGGCATGTTCAAGTCATTGCCTAGACTACTCCATCCTTGTCAGCTAATTATTTGCCTCTTTACCTGAACTCTTCATCGTGTTGTCTCTGCCCAACAGGACTATGTCACTAAACCTTGTTCTTCAGGTCCTTTGCTGTTTTCCAGGTTTTCTCATTTTACATTTAAAATGCTGTTGTTTAACCAGATTTTTTCCCCCCATATTACAGTTTTGGTGTAAAAGGCTATGCCTTCCCTCATCTTTTAAAGCTGGTTTTCATACCTGAAAGGTGAAGCCATATCGTGAATGGTGCAAAAGGGTTTTAAAGAACAGGTACATTGATATGACATAATGGCATGAGATATGAGCGGTTAACTTCACTAGCAGGAAATACAGACTTACAGTAAAGCATTGCAATTGCAATGCTTTACTGTAAGTCTGTATTTCCTGTATTCTGTCACTCGTCTGATGGTAAGGAAGATCAGAGAGTTAATAGAAGTGGAATGTAACACATCTTGTCTTATCTTCAGAGGCTTTTCTACACAGCTGCACTACTAGGACTCAGAGTTGCGGAGAGAGCGTTGTCCACACAGACACATTCATACACACAAGCGAAGGTGAGTAAAGAGTTAGTCACAGCCCTTTCTGTGTCCTCACCTGTTTTAACTTGTTTGTCTTTAGGCAAAAAAAAACAATTTCTATACAAAATGCGGAAACATACCGTACAGTTTCAATATGTTCCATATCAGCTCAATGTGACTAACTACTCTAAATCTGAATGAATTTACAGTTATTACTACTTTATATACAGTGACTTCAGAAATAATTCACACCCCTTGACTTTTTCCAAATGTTGTTGTGTTACAGACAGAATTTTAAATGGATGTCAAAGTGGAATAATGTTTTTAGAATGTTATACAAATTAATAAAAACTGAAAAGCTGAAATGTCTTGAGTCAATAAGTACTCAACCCCTTTGTTATGGCAAGCTTAAATAAGTTTGCGAGTAAAAATGTGCTTAACAAGTCACATAAATAGTTACATGGACTCACTCTGTGTGCAACAATAGTGGGTAACATGATTTTTGAACGACTACCTCATCTCTGTACCCCACACATACATTTATGTTTCAGACATTTAGCAGAGCGACTGACAATTAGTACATTCGATAGCTAAGCGAGACAACCTCATATCACAGTCGTAGTAAGTCGATTTTTCACATCAGCAATGTCTCCAGATGGGTAGGTGAGTGAGACATGGTCACCATTTCGACTGATACAGGGTGTCCTTGGGTAAATAACATTTACCCCTTTCTCACCTGGGCACACCAGCCATTAGGGAGCCTGGTTCACAACAGCACAGTGTTGTGTTGACCCTCTGTTCTGCTGATCCACTGACCACTGCTCTTTTCACAGCATTAACACAGGGGGGGCTGCCTTCTATTCAGTGGAGCCGTAGTGTTAATTAGATGAGGCGGGGAGGGTTGGAGGGCCTGTGTTGTGGCGGTATTGAGAGTGGATTCACCATTCTCTGCCCTTGTACATCGCGTTCTTATTGTTGTAGCTTTTTCAGGCCAGTAATGAGGTTTGGGAGTCAGGAATCAGGGATGCAGAGAACAAGTTGGAGCAGTTATTGGTTTATTTGTTAAAATGGTATTTTATTTATTAGGATTAGTTGTCATGTCTCTTGCTTTTATTGGATTTTTACAGAGAATTTCAGAAGTGGGGCCAACAACCATACACGCATCCAAACACACACACACACATTCACATTTTTTGACGAAACTTCTTTAATGAATTTTTATGCGCGTGCCAATTGTAATCACTTTCCCCCATTAGTACAACAATCTGACTGGTATGATTAATACATTACAGTGTGAAGGACAACATATAATCATGACATCTGTTCACTGAGAAAAACATATATTAATACACTACAATGCCAAAGGACTGCAAAAGTAACTCTATTCAAATGTCTCCTTTGACTGACTATTAAATTACTTAAATTCATTATCAGTAAATGGTCATCTATTGTATGGAAAACCACTATAACTTGGTGGTTCTGACTGCATAAAGGACTCCTGACAGCCTCACCAAAATGCATCAAGCGTTTGTGGGTCAAGCACCTGTCAGTTTAAAAGCAAACTGACAATGCCGTGCTGAAATACATCAGACTGTATGGTGATGGTAGAGTATAAAGGGGAAGGATACTGGAGACTGGAGGTTTTATTATCTGAGGTGATGTCAAACTGTGCATGAGCAGCAAACAAAGGAGAATTTCTGAGTCTTCTGAGACCGGCCGGAGGATTGTATTCTTCCTTATAATCAGGTTAGGAGGACAGTGTTCAAGCATTCCCACAACGGGGGAGGCCTACTGCAGAAAAAAACATTGTTCTTGCACCTTTCATGAGGTAATCAAAACAGGCTTAGCCAGAAAATTCTAACTGACAATGGTAGCTATGTGGATCCCGTACAGCCTTGCAAGACTCAACTGACTGAAAACACATTTTTGCATAACAACAGCTACAAATGCAAAGAGGATGTAATGTGCGTCGTATATATGTGTTGAGTGCTCAGGATTATTCTTTAATGAAAACTAAACACTTTTACAAAGAAACAAAACGACAGCAAACAGTTCCGTCAAGCAACAGACAACAAAACGGAAAACAACTACCCACAAAACACAATAGAAAAAACCCCAACTTAAATATGATCTCCAATTACAGACAACGCGAACCAGCTGCCTCCAACATAGAAAAACAAGAACTAAACATAGAAACAAAAAACATAGAATGCCCACCCATATCACACCCTGACCTAACTAAAGAGAGAAAAAACAGCTCTTACTGTCACGCTCTTAGGTCAGAGCGTGACAGTACCCCCCCCCCCCCAAAAAGTGCGGACTCCCGGCCGCAAACCTGAACCTATTGGGGAGGGTCCGGGTGGGCATCTGTACTTGGCGGCGGCTCTGGTTCGGGGCGTAGCACCCCCACCGCCCGCTGATCCCCCCCGCTTCTGTGTGTCCGGAGGAACCAGACCGTGGATCATCGCCGGAAGCTTTGGACCGCCAACCGCCGCTGAAGACTTTAGGCTAAAGGCCGCCGCTGAAGGCTCTGGGCTGCAGACCGCCGCTGAAGGCTCTGGGCTGCAGACCGCCGCTGAAGACTCTGGGCTGCAGACCACCGCTGGAGGCTCCGGACTGGGAAGCGTCGCTGGAGGCTCCAGACTGGGGAGCGTCGCTGGAGGCTCCGGACTGGGGAGCGTCGCTGAGGCTCCGGGCTGAGGAGCGTCGCTGGAGGCTCCAGACTGGGGAGCGTCGCTGGAGGCTCCAGACTGGGGAGCGTCGCTGGAGGCTCCATACTGGGGAGCGTCGCTGGAGGCTCCAGACTGGGGAGCGTCGCTGGAGGCTCCGGGCTGAGGAGCGTAGCTGGAGGCTCCAGACTGGAGAGTGTCGCTGGAGGCTCCGGACTGGGGAGCATCGCTGGAGGCTCCGTACTGGTGAGCGTCGCTGGAGGCTCTGGACTGAGGAGCGTCGCCGGAGGCTCCGGACTGAGGAGCGTCATTATAGGTTCCGGACTAGGGACCGTTGCTGCAGGTTCCATGCCATGGATCATCTCTACAGGTTCCGCGCCATGGATCATCACTGGAGGCTTCATACCATGGATCATCTCTACAGGCTCCGGGCCATGGATCATTCCTACAGGCTTCGTGCCATGGATAATCCCTACAGGCTCCTTGTCATGGATTATCTCTACAGGCTCCGGGCCATGGATTACCTCTGGAGGCTTCGTGCCATGGAACATCCCTACAGGCTCTGGGCCATGGATCATCACTACAGGCTTCGGACCATAGATTATCACTGGAGGCTTTTCTTGTGGAGCTGGAACAGGTCTCACCGGACTGGAGAGACGCACTGAGGACCGGGTGCACAGAGCAGGCACCGGACGTACTGGGCTATTCAGGCGCACTGGAGGGAGACTGTAAGGAGCAGGCACCGGACGTACTGGGTTATGGAGGCGCACTGGAGGGAGAGTGCGAGGAGCAGGTACAGGACGTACTGGGCTATGGAGGCACACTGGAGGGAGAGTGCGAGAGGCAGGCACATGCTCACCACAATAAGCACGGGGAGTTGG
Organism: Salmo trutta; assembly: GCF_901001165.1. Taxonomy (NCBI): domain Eukaryota; kingdom Metazoa; phylum Chordata; class Actinopteri; order Salmoniformes; family Salmonidae; genus Salmo; species Salmo trutta. Next base: position 14,895,684 of record NC_042994.1, read on the forward strand.
CTCAGGTCTCACCCCTGGACCCGCCAAACAAAAAAACATTTGGGGGCTGCGTCTCGTTCTTCCCCGGTAGGCTACGATACCTGTCCAAAACCTGGCCCCAAGTCCAGTTTCTCCTTTCAATCCAATCCTCATTAGACCAGGTATCCATCTCTGCCCGGGCACGCCGCTTGATCCAATCGTGGTGGGTAGTTCTGTAATGTGCGTCGTATAGAGGGGACCAAGGCGCGGCGTGCTCATGATTATTCTTTAATGAAAACGAAATACTTTTACAAAGAAAGAAAACGACAACAAACAGTTCCGTCAGGCAACAGACAACAAATCGGAAAACAACTACCCACAAAACACAATAGAAAAAACCCCAACTTAAATATGATCTCCAATTAGAGACAACGCGAACCAGCTGCCTCTAATTGGAGATCATCCCAAAACTCCAACATAGAAATAGAAAAACAAGAACTAAACATAGAAACAAAAAACATAGAATGCCCACCCATATCACACCCTGACCTAACTAAACAGAGAAAAACAGCTCTCTTAGGTCAGAGCGTGACAGAGGAAGTGTTTTCCACTAAGCTGCGAAAAGAAATAAAAAACAGAATACTTCCTCCTTCAGCGTCTCCGATTAGTCAGCACTCAACTGGCTTTCCCCTTATTGATCAGGATCTTCACTCCTTCACCTCCAACCATGCTTCACCTCCAACTTCACCTCCAACCACATGAGTTACATGTTCAGGTCTTGAGTGATGCCAATGTCTCGTTAATCCAGAGAGCTGTTGATGACACACCTTGCCATAACAATGAGCCTCCCCCACCTCATCTCCTCAAACAGACTTGACACATCGATTACGTGCCAAAAATATAAGTATTTTTATACTATGCCGTTATTTCCTGTTGTTTTACCCATAAACTATTTCATTTTTATAAGACTGGGAAACTGTTGTTTAACCAGATTTTTTTCCAACATTACAGTTTTGGTGTAAAGGGTAGGCCTTCCCTCATCTTTTAAAGCTGGTTTTTATACCTGAAAGGTGAAGCCATATCGTGAATGGTGCAAAAGGGTTTTAAAGAACAGGTAAATTGAAAAAGGGGCCAAAGGGCGGGCTGCCTTCTGAGAATTCGTAGGCGATCGAATAAACCCCCACTTCCCTCCATTCTGCTAGCAAACGTGCAATCTTTTGGAGAATAAAATCGACAAGCTACGCGGAAGATTAAACTACCTACGGGACATTAAAAACTGTAACATCTTATGCTTCACAGAGTCGTGGCTGAACGACGACACTATCAACATACAGCTGGCTGGTTACACGCTATACCGGCAGGATAGAACATCGGTGTCTTGTAAGACTATGTATTTTTGTAAATAACAGCTGGTGCACGATAACTAAGGAAGTCTCGAGCTATTGCTCGCCTGAGGTAGAGTATCTCATGATAAGCTGTAGACCACACTATCTACCAGTTTTCATCTGTATTTTTCGTAGCTGTTTACATACCACCACAGTCAGAGGCTGGCACTAAGACAGCATTGAATGAGCTGTATTTCGCCATAAGCAAACAAGAAAATGCTCACTCAGAGACGACGCTCCATGTAGCCGGGGACTTTAATGCAGGGAAACTTAAATCTGTATTACCAAATTACTATCAGCATGTCACGTGTACAACCAGAAGGGGAAAAAAACTCTGGACCACCTTTACTCCACACACAGAGACGAATACAAAGCTCTCCCTTGCCCTCCATTTGGCAAATCTGATCACTGAAACATGCATGAGAGCACCAGCTGTTTTAGAAGACTGTGTGATCACGCTCTCCGCAGCCGATGTGAGTAAGACCTTTAAACAGGTCAACATTCACATGGCCACAGGGCCTGACGGGGGGCCAGGACGTGTGCTGCGAGCAATCGCTGACCATCTGGCAAGTGTCTTCACTGACATTTTCAACCTCTCCCTGTCCGAGTCTGTAATACCAACATGTTTCAAGCAGACCACCATAGTCCTTGTGCCCAAGAACACTAAGGTAATATTGCCTAAATGACTACCGACCCATAGCACTCACATCTGTAGTCATGAAGTGCCATAATTCTATCTTCCTGAATCCTGCTTACAAGCAAAAATTCAAGCAGGAAGCACCAGTGACTAGATCAATAAAAAACTGGTTAGATGAAGCAGATGCTAAGCTACAGGACTGTTTTGCTAGCACAGACTGGAATATGTTCCGGGATTCCTCCGATAGCATTGAAGAGTACACCACATCAGTCATTGGCTTCATCAATAAGCGCATTGATGACATCATCCCCACAGTGACAGTACGTACATACCCCAACCAGAAGCCATGGATTACAGGCAGTATCCGCACTGAGCTAAAGGGTAGAGCTGCTGCTTTCAAGGAGCGGGACTCTAACCCAGAAGCGTATAAGAAATCCCTCTATGCCCTCCCGATGAACCATCAAACAGGCAAAGTATCAATACAAGATTAAGATTAAATCATACTATACCGGCTCTGATGCTCGTCGGATGCGGCAGGGCTTGCAAACCATTACAGACTACAAAGGAAGCACAGCCGAGAGCTGCCCAATGACACAAGCCTACCAGATGAGCTAAACTACTTCCATGCTCGCTTTGAGGAAAATAACACTGAAACATGCATGAGAGCACCAGCTGTTTTAGAAGACTGTGTGATCACGCTCTCCGCAGCCGATGTGAGTAAGACCTTTAAACAGGTCAACATTCACATGGCCACAGGGCCTGACGGATTACCTGGACGTGTGCTGCGAGCATTCGCTGACCATCTGGCAAGTGTCTTCACTGACATTTTCAACCTCTCCCTGTCCGAGTCTGTAATACCAACATGTTTCAAGCAGACCACCATAGTCCTTGTGCCCAAGAACACTAAGGTAACCTGCCTAAATGACTACCGACCCGTAGCACTCACGTCTGTAGCCATGAAGTGCTTTGAAAGGCTGGTCATGGCTCACATCAACACCATTATCCCAGAAACCCTAGATCCACTCCAGTTTGCATACCGCCCCAACAGATCCACAGATGATGCAATCTCTATTGCACTCCAGACTACCCTTTCCCACCTGGACAGAAGGAAAACCTATATGAGAATGCTATTCATTGACTACAGCTCAGCGTTCAACACCATAGTGCCCTCAAAGCTCATCAATAAGCTAAGGATCCTGGGACTAAACACCTCCCTCTGCAGCTGGATCCTGGACTTCCTGACGGGCCGCCCCCAGGTGGTAAGGGTAGGTAACAACACATCCGCCACGCTGATCCTCAACACGTGGGCCCCTCAGGGGTGCGTGCTCAGTCCCCTCCTGTACTCCCTGTTCACTCATGACTGCATAGCCAGGCACGACTCCAACACCATCATTAAATTTGTCGATGACACAACAGTGGTAGGCCTGATCACCAACAGTGACGAGACAGCCTATAGGGGAGGAGGTCAGAGACCTGGCCGTGTGGTGCCAGGACAACAGCCTCTCCCTCAATGTGATCAAGACAAAGGAGATGATTGTGTAGGACTGGAAAAAGAGGACCGATCACGCCCCATTCTCATTGACAGGGTTGCAGAGGAGCAGGTTGAGAGCTTCAAGTTCCTTGGTGTCCACATCACCAACATTCTAACATGGTCCAAGCACACCAAGACAGTCGTGAAGAGGGCACAACAAAACCTATTCCCCCTCAGGAGACTGAAAAGATTTGGCATGGGTCCTCAGAAGGTTCTACAACTGCACCATCGAGAGCATCCTGACTGGTTGCATCACTTCTCGGCCTCTGACCACAAGGCACTACAGAGGGTAGTGTGAACCTCTATACCAGGCGGTGTCAAAGGAAGGCCCTAAAATTGTCAAAGACTCCAGAGAACCCTAGTCATAGACTGTTCTCTCTACCGCACGGCAAGCAGTACCGGAGCACCAAGTCTAGGTCCAAGAGACTTCTAAACAGCTTCTACTCCCAAGCCATAAGACTCCTTAACATCTAATCAAATGGCTACCCAGACTATTTGCATTGCCCCCCCCCCCCATTTTTACACCGCTGCTAATCTCTGTTGTCATCTATGCATGGTCACTTTAATAACTCTACCTACATGTACATACTACCTCCACTAACCGGTGCCCCCGCACATTGACTCTGTATCGGTACCCCCCTGTATATACTGTAGTCTCGCTATTGTTGTTTTACTGCTGCTCTTTAATTACTTGTTACGTTTATCTCTTATTCTTGTCCGTATTTTTTGAAACGGCATTGTTGGTTGGGGGCTCGTAAGTAAGCATTTCACTGTAAGGTCTACACCTGTTGTATTTGGTGCGTGTGACTAATAAAGTTTGATTTGATTGAAATTACATAAGGGCGTGATCTATGAATGGTTACCTACGCTAGCAGGAAATACAAACTTACAGTAAAGCATTGCAATGCAGGTATTCTGTCACTCGACTGATGGTAAGGAGCATCAGAGACTTGATAGAAGTGGAATGTAACACATCTTGTCTTATCTTCAGAGGCTTTTTTACACAGCGGCACTACTAGGACCAGAGTTGCGGAGAGAGCAGTGTCCACACAGACACATTCATACACACAAGCGAACGTGAGTAAAGAGATAATCACAGCCCTTTCTGTTTCCAAACCTGTTTTTACTTGTTTGTCTTTAGCAAAAAAAAGAATTTCTATATAAAATCCTAAAACATACCCTACCGTTTCAATATGTTCCATATCAGGTCAATGTGACTAACTACTCTAAATCGGAATAAATGTACAGTTATTACTACTCTATATACAGTGCCTTCAGAAAGTATTCACACCCCTTGACTTTTAAGTTGTGTTACAGACAGTAGTGTATGTTTTTAGAATTTTTACAAATCAATTACATATGAAAAGCTGAAATGTCTTGTATTCAACCCCTTTGTTATGGAAAGCCTACATAATTTCTGGAGTAAACATGTGCTTAACAAGTCACATAATAAATTACATTGACTCACTCTGTGTGCAATAATAAATGTCTCACACAATTACTGTATCTGTAAGGTCATTCACTCGTGCAGTGAATTTCAAGCATAGATTCAACCACAAAGACCAGCGAGGTTTTCCAATGCCTCGCAAAGAAGGGTACCTATTGGTAGATGGATAAAAAAAAATACATTGAATATCCCTTTGAGCATGGTGAAGTTATTAATTACACTTTGGATGGTGTACCAGTACACCCAGTCACTAGAAAGATACAGGCATTCTTCCTAACTAACTCAGTTGCCGGAGAGGAATGAAACTGCTCAGGGATTTCAACATGAGGCCAAGGATGACTTTTAAACACAGAGTTTAATGGCTGTGATAGGAGAAAGCTGAGGATGGATTTTTTTTAAGTCAGGCTGTAACATAACAAAATGTGGAATAAGTCAAGAGTTATGAATACTTTCTGAAGGGCACTGTATGTTTAGTAAGCTAAGATATTGAAGTTGACTCATTCCAATAACTGATTTAGCCTATGTTTTGGGGGTTCTTTATAGTTTATATTCTTTATGTGTTCCAGATATGGCATCCCCCGGCAGTCTCCTGTCTGAAGAGCAGTTCCAGTGCTCTATCTGTCTGGATGTGTTCACTGACCCAGTCTCCATCCCATGTGGACACAACTTCTGCAAGGCCTGTATCAAAGGATACTGGGATAGCACGGGCCTGTTCCAGTGTCCCCTGTGTAAGCAGATATTCCACATAAGACCTGAACCGGATGTCAACAGAACACTCAGAGGAGTTGCAGAACTTTTTAAGGTATTGATAGTGAGAGACAGAGAGGATTTCGCTACAGAGCCTGGAGAAGTGGTCTGTGATGTCTGCACTGGCAGGAAGCGCAAGGCTCTGAAGTCCTGCATGGTTTGTCTGACCTCATACTGTGAGACTCATCTGGAGCCCCATCAGATAGCCCCAGCCCTGAAGAGACACCAACTGATCAACCCTGTAAAGAACCTTGAAGACAGGATGTGTAAGAAGCACAACAAACTCCTTGAGCTGTTCTGTAGGACTGACCAGACATGTGTGTGTCAGTTCTGCTCTGAGACTGACCACAAGGCTCACAACAGCGTACCTCTGGAAGAAGAATGTGACCAAAGGAAGTCTCAGCTTGGGAAGACAGAGGCACAAGTGAAGCAGATGATTCAGGAGCGACTGCAGAAGGTTAAGGAGATCAAACACTCAGTAGATCTCAGCAAAAAACACACTGAGAGGGAGATGTCTGACAAAGTACAGATCTTCACCGCTCTAGTTCACTCCATTGATAAATGTAAGGATGAGCTCATTTGTGTGATTGAGCAGAAGCAAGAAGCTACAGAGAAGTGGGCTGAAGGTATCATTAAAGAACTGGAGCAAGAAATCACTGAGCTGAAGAGGATAAGCTCTGAGCTGGGGCAGCTCACACACACCACGGACCATCTCCAACTCCTCCAGAGCTCCCCATCCTGGTGTCTCCCTGTAAACACCAAGGACTGGTCGGAGATCAGTGTTCAAAGCCCCCTGCACATGGGGTACATGAAGAGAGCTGTATCTCAGCTGGAAGACAAACTGACGAGTGAGGTAAAGAGATTTCATAATGAGATGGAGAATGAGCTGAAGAAGTTGTGTGAAGCTGAGATGACGATTCTGCAGTATGCAGTGAATGTGACTCTGGACCCTGATACAGCATATCCTGAACTAATCCTGTCCGTGGATGGGAAACAAGTGAGATGTGGGAACCAATCACAGAATCTCTCAAATAACCCAAAGAGATTTACTTATATATACAGTGTCCTGGGGAAGGAGGGCTTTTCCTCAGGGAAATCTTACTATGAGGTACAGGTGAAGGGCAAGACTGAATGGGATTTAGGAGTGGCCACAAAATCCATCAATAGGCAGGGGTGGTTACCACTGAGCCATGAGGATGGAGTGTGGACTTTGGGGCTGAGTACAAATAATTACTATGAGGCTAATGACCCCAAAGTACAGCTGAGCCTGAAAAAGAAGCCCCAGAAGGTGGGGGTGTTTGTGGATTATGAGGAGGGTCGGGTCTCCATTTATAATGTGGATGCCACTGCCAGATCTCACATCTGCTCTTTCACTGGCCACAAATTCACAGAGAAACTCTATCCATACTTCCACTGTGGGTATCCTGATGGTGAAAGAAACATAGCCCCACTGGTCATCTCTCCTGTCAGTCAGATGACTGGCCCAGTGCTACATTAGGGATGTTTGTCATTAAAAACATTTGTTGCTTTGTTTTCTTCCTATTAAGATGAAGATGCATAGATTTAGTAATATTGTTCTTCGTTCCTGTGTATTTTGTGTATTCTAATATACAGTGCATTCGAAAAGTATTCAGACCCCTTGACTTTTTCCGCATTTTGTTACATTACAGATTTATTCTAAAATGGATACAAAATAAAATTATCCTCATCAATCTACACACAGTACCCCATAATGACAAAGCGAAAAACAGGTTTGAGATTCTAAATTGAGCTCAGATGCATCCTGTTTCCATTGATCATCCTTGAGATGTTTCTACAACTTGTTTGGAGTCCACCTGTGGTGAATTCAATTGATTGGACATGATTTGAAAAGGCACACACCTGTCTATATAAGGTCTCACAGTTGACAGTGCATGTCAGAGCAAAAACCAAGCCATGAGGTTAAAATAATTGTCCGAAGAGCTCCGAGACAGAATTGTGTCGAGGCACAGATCTGGGGAAGGGTACCAAAACATTTCTACAGCATTGAAGGTCCCCAAGAAGACAGTGGCCTCCATCATTCTTAAATGGAAGAAGTTTGGAACCCCCAAGACTCTTCCTAGAGCTGGCCGCCCAGCCAAACTGAGCAATTGGGGGAGAAGGGCCTTGGTCAGGGAGGTGACCAAGAACCCGATGGTCACTCTGACAGAGCTCCAGAGTTCCTCTGTGGAGATGGGAGAAACTTCCAGAAGGACAACCATCTCTGCAGCAATCCACCAATCAGGCATTTATGGTAGAGTGGCCAGACGGAAGCCACTCCTCAGTAAAAGGGACATGAAATCCTGCTTGGAGTTTGCCAAAAAACACCTAAAGACTCTCAGATCATGAGAAACAAGATTCTCTGGTCTGATGAAACCAAGATTGAACTCTTTGGCCTGAATGTCAAGAGTCACGTCTGAAGGAAACCTGGCACCATCCCTACAGTGAAGCATGGTGGTGGTTGCATCATGCTGTGGGGATGTTTTTCAGTGGCAGGGACTGGGAGACTAGTCAGGATCGAGGAAAAGATGAACGGAGCAAAGTACAAAGAGATTATGGACGAAAACCTGCTCTTGAGTGCTCAGGACCTCAGACTGGGGTGAAGGTTCACCTTCCAACAGGACACCGACCCTAAGCACACAGCAAAGACAACACAGGAGTGGCTTCAGGACAATGAATGTCCTTGAGTGGCCCAGCCAGAGCCCGGACCTGAACCAGATCGAACATCTCTAGAGACCTGAAAATAGCTGTGCAGCAACACTCCCCATCCAACCTGACAGAGCTTGAGAGGACCTGCAGAGGAGAACGGGAGAAACTCCCCAAATACAGGTGTGCCAAGCTTGTGGCGTCAGACTCGAAGCTGTAATCGCTGACAAAGGTGCTTCAACAAAGAACTGAGTAAAGGGTCTGAATACTTATGTAAATTATATATTTACATTTTTGTTTTGTTTTTACATTTGCAAAACATTTTTAAAAAATATATATTTTTGCTTTGTCATTATGGGTTATTGTGTGTATATTGATGAGGGAAAAATCCATTTAATCAATTTTAGAATAAGGCTGTAACGTAACAAAATGTGGAAAAAGTAAAGGGGTCTGAATACTTTCCGAATGCACTGTATACTCAGAGGTGGAAAAAGTGCCCAATTGTCATGCTTGAGTAAAAGTAAAGATACCTTAATAGAAAATGACTCAAGTAAAAGTGAAAGTCACCCAGTGAAATACTAATTGAGTAAAAGTCTAAAAGTATTTGGTTTGAAATATACTTAAGTATCAAAAGTAAAAGTATAAATCATTTCAAATATTTCAAATTTAGTGAGTCTGTCAGATCAGATGCAGTAGGGATAACCAGGGTGACGTTCTCTTGATAAATGTATAAATTGGACCATTTTCCTGTCCTGCTAAGCATTCAAAATGTAACAAGTAATTTTGGGTGTGAGAATACATCACTTTCCTCCTTTATTTATGTATGGAGTTAAAAGTTCATTATTTTCTTTAGGAATGTTGTGAAGTAAAAGTAAAAGTTGTCAAAAATAGAAATAGTAAAATTAAGTACAGATACCCCCAAAAACTATTTAAGTAGTACTTTAAAGTATTTTTACTTAAGTACTGTATACCACTGTATAGTAGCTAATCGCCTGGTATAAATGTATGATTACAACTTACTCTCATTTATTATGTGAAAATAAAGAACAAGTACTTCCCTAAACTGTGTGTGTTGATCCGTCTCTGTATGTTGGATCAATGGCTTTAATAGAAAACGCCAAAGGAGTGTGGGGAACAGCATTCCTGGCATTGTTAATTGAACTAATCTGATCTGGTCTGACAGGAACAACAGGCAGGTGTGTGTTCCAGCAAACACCTTTTCACATCCAGTAATTCAGGCAGACTATTTGAACACATTTTGTGATGAAATGCAAAGGCCTAAGTGATTTATTTAATGTAGATTCTGAGCTCTTTTTCGTAAACATGATAATCTCAGGTCATATGCAGGTAGTACAAACCTGGGTGAAATGTACATTTGCTATTTCAAATACTTGAGGTGCATTTTAGCCTTCCCGGCACAATGGAACCAATAGGAATAGTTCCAAAAGTGCAAAACTGCCCACCTGACACACTGAATGTTAGCTAAATCAATCATGCCTCAAGTATGTGAAAGAAAATAAACATGCAGGTTATTGACTCAGGCCTAATGTGGCTTTGTGCCAGGCTAAAGTTACAGTATATATGACTGCTCTGACCACACCTTATCTAACTGACCCATAATTTGACATAACAACACCTCCTACTGAATCTGATGTATCAATGCACAATGTGCCCACACTATACAGTAGAATGTCCTAGATGCGGCTGTTTGCAGTAATGACAAAGCTAAATAGCAGTGCACCAATTACTAATAATTCCACCAGGGGCGAAAATCTGATATCAACTTTGGAGGGGACAATTACATAAAATTTTCTCAAGAGCAATTCCTGAGGGGGACACCAAAAGTAGTGCTGTAACACATAGCCTACATTGTAATATGGTAAATATATATTGAGGAACCAAAGAAATAAAGTGTTTTCCGTACTCCTAACTACCGGTACCCAAAACTACACAACTAATCACAACAGCAATACCATTGCCTTTAACAAATCTTAGTTCAGTCACCAGTTTAAGTTGAGAGTGGGGGTATCCATGGCATTTTCCAATTATGTTCCTATTTTACAAGTCAAAAAAATTGAGAACCTTTCATAATGTTGCCAAACAAAGACTCAACAAACTTACCTGAGACTCCCTGTCTCTGCCAGTCTGTCCCTGCATATCTGTCCCCAACTCTGCTGTCTGTGTGCCATCTGTTGCCTGCTCTGCCTAATGACATCATTGTGAAACATTTCCATTAGAATTTCATTTCTTTCTTATGAACATTTTATCAACTCGTCTTTGAGATATTAGGCTACTAGGGTTCTTACTTTGCGTTTTGGTGTACTGAAAAATACTCTGATGTCCGTCTTTTATTTTTCTGCCATTTTTCTACCTGGCTGGCTGGCTGGCTACACACACACACAGTGTGTAGGTTATTTACAGTAGGAGATGGGCTTCTATCATCTTATCTTTTATCATTCTATTTGGGCTTTGATCTAAAAGGTAGCTAGCAAATGTGAAACGGATTAAAATGACAAGAGTTGACAGCTGTATTAGTTCACCATTTACACAACATATGCTGCAACCTTTTGTAATTTTAATAGTTTGTTTCATATTGGCTGGCTTCCAACAATAGCTGAATTTGCAAAGCTAGCGAGCACCAATTCCGTTTCAGTGGTGTTTGCTATAATCTTTGCTACCCGTGTTAAATAAAGGTGAAATAAAATAAATAAATAAAAGTTCCCTTGCGACAATTTAGCTTTTGCAACGAGACCATTAAATATATTTAAGACAATGGTAGAAGAGAGTGTAGTTCTGTTCAGTTTGGAATTCAGTTTATCGCTAACCTTATCGCAGGGACTTTGAAGCACTAACTTACATCATCTGCATGCTGATCTTGGAATAAATTGACGATAGCAAAGATTCCATCTTTGACGACGCCACATAAATGGAATAGGTACTAGCTAGCTTAATAGTTAATATTTGCGCGCTAGCTCTGCATATTCAGCTAGTGTGTGTGCGCGATTGACTGGATTAACCTCACTTCAGTTACGTTCATTGAGTGCCTTTCAGACAGTAGATACAACCCCTCTGTTACCTTGCCAACTAAGGAACTGGCAGTGGATCAAAACATTGTGAGGCAAAGGGTGGGGGGGGTCGCAATCTTTTGAAACTTAAAAACGCGCTATTAAGTGTCTATAATCAGCACAATTGCTTTCATTGCGTATTATTAATATTATTTAAATGACATAGTTATGTTTCAGTGATATATTGGGGGGGACAAATCATATTTTTCCAAGGATGGGGGGGTCGTGTCCCCCCCGTCCCCCCGGGATTTCCGCCCCTGAATTCCACACACATTATATTGATAATGGTTCAGTTCCACCGTTAAGGGAACTGCGGTGAAGGTGACCCATCTGTCAAGCCCACGTAATAGGGGAAATGTAATTATAATGCTGCACCTGTTAAGGGTTGGGTGACAAAGACATTAGATGTGCGTTTCTGGGTCAGAGCCTACATGTTCTTGTTGTTAACCTGTCTGGGCTAGGGGGCAGTATTTGCACGGCCGGATAAAAAATTTACCCGATTTAATCTGTTGTGGCTAGGGGGCAGTATTTTGCACGGCCGGATAAAAAACGTACCCGATTTAAACTGGTTACTACTCTTGCCCAGAAACGAGAATATGCATGTAATTAGTAGATTTGGATAGAAAACACTCTAAAGTTTCTAAAACTGTTTGAATGGTGTCTGTGAGTATAACAGAACCCATATGGCAGGCCAAAACCTGAAAAGATTCCATACAGGAAGTGCCCTGTCTGACAATTTGTTTTCCTTCTGTTGCATCTCTATCGAAAATACAGCATCTCTGCTGTAACGTGACATTTTCTAAGGCTTCCATTGGCTCTCAGAAGGCGCCAGAAAGTGGAATGAGATGTCTGCAGTCTCTGGGCAAAGTAGAGCAGCTCTGTTAGTTACTGGTCAGGCTGGGGACAGTGACACTGGAGATGAACGTTCATGAGAATTCTCCATGTTTTTCTTTCAGCCTTTGAATGAATACAACGTCGCCCGGTTGGAATATTATCGCTATTTTACGAGAAAAATCTCATAAAAATGGATTTTAAACAGCGTTTGACATGCTTCGAAGTACGGTAATGGAATATTTTGAATTTTTTTGTCACAAAATGCGTTCACGCGTCACCCTTCGGATAGTTACCTGAACGCATGAACAAAACGCCGGTATTTGGATATAACTATGGATTATTTGGAACCAAAACAACATTTGTTGTTGAAGTAGAAGTCCTGGGAGTGCATTCTGACGAAGAACAGCAAAGGTAATCCTTTAATAATAATAATTTTTCTTATAGTAAATCTGAGTTTGGTGAGGGCCAAACTTGGTGGGTGTCAAATTAGCTAGCTGTGATGGCCGGGCTTTGTACTCAGAATATTGCAAAATGTGCTTTCGCCGAAAAGCTATTTGAAAATCTGACACCGCGATTGCATAAAGGAGTCCTGTATCTATAATTCTTAAAATAATTGTTATGTATTTTGTGAACGTTAATCGTGAGTAATTTAGTAAATTCACCGGAAGTTTGCGGTGGGTATGCTAGTTCTGAACATCACATGCTAATGTAAAAAGCTGGTTTTTGATATAAATATGAACTTGATTGAACAAAACATGCATGTATTGTATAACATAATGTCCTAGGAGTGTCATCTGGTGAAGATTATCAAAGGTTAGTGCTGCATTTAGCTGTGGTTTTGGTTTTTGTGACATATATGCTTGCTTTGAAAATGGCTGTGTGATTATTTTTGTCAGGGTACTCTCCTGACATAATCTAATGTTTTGCTTTCGCTGTAAAGCCTTTTTGAAATCGGACAATGTGGTTAGATTAACAAGAGTCTTGTCTTTAAAATGGTGTAAAATAGTCATATGTTTGAGAAATTGAAGTCATAGCATTTTTGAGGTATTTGTATTTCGCGCCATGCGATTCCACTGGCTGTTGACTAGGGTGGGACGCAAACGTCCCACCTAGCCCAGGGAGGTTAATTGGGATCTTATGTAGGTCGCTGAAACACTGGAGATTGGACCAAGTTCTGTTACCTGAATCAGGGGTCACTGCAGAAGAAGAGAAGGACTTCTGCCGAGGAATAGATTTTTGGGGTCTTGTGTCTGAGTTTGACTCTGAAAAATGATATTCATATAAGCTAGGTTACTGTAACAGGGGTTGAGATCTGCCCAAGCTCTGCTATCTGAGTCAGAGGGCACGGACTGCAGAAATGGAGCAGCATTTTCAAGGAATTCAGTTGTTGTGGTTGTGTGTCTGGGTTTGAGTATGAACATGTTTTTTAAAGGTAAGGCTGAACAGCAATGGTGTTCATTTTTCTATTGGACTCAGTGGAATATAATAAAATGTGGGTCAGCAATGTAGGGCGAATTGCACAATATCACCTACACAGAGATGACTTACTACAATCACACCTACAAGAGGGCTCTTACAGCCATGCTGTAAGTGGGCTCTCCTACTGCTTGCATATAGATGATTTCACTGCATAATGGCCCTTACAAGGATGTCCTGTTGAATGTTAAACAAATCCTTTCCTGGTGTACAATAGCACACACCACCACGTACTGTGGTACTTAGCAAGCGTGGGACTGTGTAATTATGGGTCAAACACAAACAAATAATCCTGTTTATTTCAGCTTCAGGAAACATTTTATCTGTTGACCAATGGGTGGTTATTCCTATAACACGTCTGTCCTTCTCTTTCCCATGTCGTCAGTGCACTAGAGGACGTTAGCACTGGCTGAATGTCTGCTGTCATAGCCGGTTAACATTAAAGAGTGTGTCTATGGCAAATGCTTGCCCGGAGAGGAGAGCTCAACAACTTTTTCATTAGACTCTCAAGGATTTCATCAGAAACAACAGATTGAGGTGGCTCATCCTCTCTCGGTGATGAAGCTGCTATGACTAAACGCAGCACCTGTTCATGAGGAGAATTTGGGCCGAGGCTGAGCGGTAGTGAGGAGGATAAGCCTCTTCTTTCCGGAATGTTCTGGCTGTTTCCGAGCCAGTCTCGCATGGCAGCTCGTCATGCGTGCCCGTGGCAGAGATGTGACGGCCCAATAAGACGTGGCATAACGGATCTGTCCCTGTCACACACCATTAGGGCCAACGCAGACTGGCAGCCAGGCCATCTGACTGCTGCTGTAGAGTCACACTCACGCACGCATACACACACACACACACACACACACACACACACACACACACACACACACACACACACACACACACACACACACACACACACACACACACACACACACACACACACACACACACACAGGAAGAAAACCAGGAGTTGCATGCATAGCACGCATCGCCACCAACACACTCACATGCAGGCAAACTAAAAGAATTCAGACACACACACAAACACTCTTGTCCTGTCAGTGTTGTAGTAGTGTGTGTGCCCAATGCCCACGCCCCACAGGCTCACAGTGCCTTGTCCTTTGAGAGTCTTATGTCTGTAAATATCTGAGACTGGCTCCGTTCCAGAACAAAATCGATTGTAAACAGCATACATTAATCGATCAGATCTTCATTTGAATTCCCTCCACACCAACATGAGTCATGAAGGTTATCTGTCAGGGTGTTGAGAGTGTTGTTTTGCTTGCTGCTTATTCCCTGTTAGCACAGCGAGTCATACAATCAAATGTATTTATAAAGCCCTTTTTACATCAGCAGATGTCACAAAGTGCTTACACAGAACCCAGCCTAAAACCCCAAACAGCAAGCAATGCAGATGTAGAAGTACGGTGGATAGGAAAAACTCCCTAGGAAAGCAGGAACCTATGAAGAAACCTAGAGAGGAACAAGGCTCTGAGGGGTGGCCAATCCTCTTTTGGCTGTAGATTATAAGAGTACATGGCAATTAAGGCCAGATCGGTCTTAAAGATGTTCAAACGTTCATAGATGACCAGCAGGATCAAATAATAATCACAGGGGATGTAGAGGGTGCAGCAGGTCAGCACCTCATGAGTAAATGTCAGTTAGCTTTCCACATGCGAGCATTCAGAGGTCGAGACAGCAGGTGCTGTAGAGAGAGAGAGAGAGAGAGAGCGAGAGAAAAGGAGGGAGAGAGAGAGGGAGGGAGAGGGAGAGAGAGGGTCAAAAACAGCAGGTCCGGGACAAGGTACCACATCCGGTGAACAGGTCAGGGTTCCGTAGCCACATGCAAAACAGCAGAAACTGGATCAGCATCAAGACCAGGTGGACTGGGGACGGGGACAGCCAGGAGTCATCAGGCCAGGTAGTCCTGAGGCAGGTACTCCAGGAGGGGAGCAAGAGAGAGCGAAAGAGGGGAGAGAATTATGAGAGAATTGAATTGAGGGAGCATACTTAATTTCACACAGGATACCAAATAAGAGGAGAATTTCACCAGACAGGACAGACTGACCCTAGCCCCCAAGCACATAGACTATTGCAGCATAGATACTGGATACTGAGACGGGGGGAGGTTGGGGGATACTGTAGCCCTGTCCGACGATAACCCCGGACAGGGCCAACCAGGCAGGATATAACCCCACCCACTTTGCCAAAGCACAGCCCCCACACCACTAAAAGGATATCAACAGACCACCAACTTACTGCCCTGAGACTGGTAGAGTATAGCCCACGAAGATCTCCTCCATAGCACGAGTCTGAGGGGACGTAAGACCGGACAGGAAGATCACGTCAGTGACTCAACCCACTGAAGTCAAGTATAGCGAAAAAAGGCACGACGTGAGTCATCCCTCCTAACGACAGCATGGAAGAGCACTAGTAAGCCAGTGACTCAGCCCCCATAATAAGGTCAGCCCCCGTAACAGGAGCATGTGTAAATGGTGATGATACCGCTGTAGCCCTATACCAAGAACAGGGACTATAGTCTGATAGCTATGCCACTGCCATGTTAAACATCCCCCCCCCCGTCATGTCATCTCAGCACCTGGGGCAACATTTGTCTTCTGATAAGGAATGAATTTAAGTTACTATTCTGCCTTTTGGCATCTCCATCTTGCAATTTCATTTTCTCTACAAATAAAAGTTGTCTGAACCGATTTGCACATCACTGAGTAGGTTAGTGGAGGGGCATCCAAGATAAACATTCAATATTCAAACTCCATAGCAGCACAGGTGTGGCGGGGGGGAAACAAATCTGGGGCCTGTAGTTTTTCCTGATCTGGAAACCTAACCAGGTAAAACTCCAGACCTTATACGGTATGACGTGATTCATCTGTTGTAAAAAGGTTTAATTTGGGCGAAGATGGGACCAGAGTTTTTCTAATCAGGTCACATGGTTTTAAAAAAACTTCCTGGAAAAACTCCTGGCCTTGGGGAGGATGAAAACCCTGTGAAACTGCAGCAACCTTGTATATGTTCATTTGAATTATATTTTAAAGAAGAAGGACTAGGGGTTTTCTATACACAGACACAGAAAAAACAACACGATTGGACAATAAAACCTTTACTCACAGTCTATGTCAGCTATTGTGTTAATTGATTAATTCCAGTTAATAATTTTGGTTTGAAAAAGTATACTTCGCCTAGTCAGCCCAAGTTTGAATATAAACCAAATTTGATCCCATTCATATTTTCTCATAAACAAATGGGCTATAAATACACAACGTTACAGCTTGTTTACCCTTGCCAGAGGGACAGGGCGCATAGTAGGCTAGACTATGCAGCTGCTGTTGTTAGTAGCCTACAGTTGATCAGACTGAAAAAAATTGTCTTGTTTCCATGCTTGAGTTTTTGCTTGTGTCTGTCGGGAGTAAAGTGATGTGTTCTCACACATAAATGAGATTCTGGCGCCGACAGAGATGGCCGCCTCGCTTCTCGTTCCTAGGAAACTATGCAGTATTTTGTTTTTTTATGAGTTATTTCTTACATTGTTACCCCAGGTAATCTTAGGTTTAATTACATACAGTCGGGAGGAACTATTGGATATAAGAGCAACATCAACTCACCAACATTACGACCAGGAATACGACTTTCCTTAAGCAGATCCCCTGTTTGGACCACCACCCAGGACAATGGATCGGATACCAGCCGGCGACCCAAAACAACGGCACCACAGAAGGGGCAGACGGAGAGGTCTTCTGGTCAGGCTCCGTAGACGGAGCATACTACTCGCCAATGTCCAGTCTCTTGACAACAAGGTAGACGAAATCCGAGCAAGGGTTGCCTTCCAGAGAGACATCAGAGATTGTAAAGTTCTTTGTTTCACGGAAACATGGCTCACTCGGATTACGTCATCAGAGTCGGTACAACCACCTGGCTTCTTCACACATCACGCCGACAGAAACCAACATCTCTCTGGTAAGAAGAAGGGTGGGGGTGTATGCCTTATGATTAACGAGACATGGTGTGATCATAACAACATACAGGAACTCAAGTCCTTTTGTTCACCTGACCTAGAATTCCTTACAATCAAATGCCGACTGCATTATCAACCAAGAGAATTCTCTTCGACCATAATCACAGTCATGTATATTCCCCCCCAAGCAGACACATCGACGGCCCTGAAAGAACCTAATTTGACTCTACGTAAACTGGAAACCACATATCCTGAGGCTGCATCTATTTAGCTGGGGATTTTAACAAGGCTAATCTGAAAACAAGGCTCCCTAAATTTTATCAGCATATCGAATGCGTGACCCGGGCTGGCAAAACCCTGGATCATTGTTATTCTAACTTCCGCGACGCATATAAAGCCCTCCCCCGTCCTCCTTTTGGAAAATCTGACCACGATTCCATTTTGTTGCTCCCAGCCTATAGACAGAAACTAAAACAGGAAGTGCCCGCGCTCAGGTCTGTTCAACGCTGGCCCGACCAATCAGATTCCACACTTCAAGATTGCTTTGATCACGTGGACTGGGATATAGCGTCGGACAATAACATCGATGAATACGCTGATTCGGTGAGCGAGTTTATTAGCAAGTGCATCAGTGATGTTGTGCCCACAGTATCTATTAAAACATTCCCCAACCAGAAACTGTAGATTGATGGCAGCATTCGCGCAAAACTGAAAGCGTGAACCACTGCTTTTAATCTTGGCAAGGTGACCGGAAACATGACAGAATACAAACAGTGTAGCTATTCCCTCCGCAAGGCAATCAAACAAGCAAAGTGTCAATATAGAGACAAAGTAGAGTCACAATTCAACGGCTCAGACACGAGAGGTATGTGGCAGGGTCTACAGTCAATCACGGACTACAAAAGGAAAACCAACCCCATCGTGGACCACGATGTCTGGCTCCTAGACAAACTAAATAACTTCTTTGCTCGCTTTGAGGACAATACAGTGCCACTGACATGGCCCGCTACCAAAACCTGCGGGCAATCCTTCACTGCAGCCAACGTGAGTAAAACATTTAAACGTGTTAACCTTCGCAAGGCTGCCGGCCCAGACGGCATCCCCAGCCACGTCCTCAGAGCATGCGCAGACCAGATGGCTGGTGTGTTTACGGACATATTCAATCAATCCTTATCCCAGTCTGCTGTTCCCACATGCTTCAAGAGGGTCACCATTGTTCCTGTTCCCAAGAAAGCAAAGGTAACTGAACTAAATGACTATTGCCCCATAGCACTCACTTCCGTCATCATAAAGTGCTTTGAGTCAAGGACCATATCACCTCCACCCTACCTGACACCCTAGACCGGGGGTCGGCAACTCGCGGCTCTTTAGCGCTGCCCTAGTGGCTCCCTGGAGCTTTTTCAAAAATATGAAAATGGAAAAAGATGGTGTGAATATATTTTTTGTTTTAATATAATTTATTATCCAATGCTGTAAAAATGTGTATAATAAATATTTAATTTCAACATTTCTGTCAACGAAGATTTACGTCATAGCCTGCGACACACGTTTCTTTCAGCTCGGCGTAGTGCCAGACAGGTGGCTGTTGCAAACAAACCGGCGGGTGTGTCATGGGCCATGGATCCCAAAGGGAAAAAGAGAAAGATAGCTGAGGAGAACAGAGGATTCCACAGTTCTTGGACCGAATCATTTGCTTTCATTGCCAATGCGGAAGGACTGCCTGCATGTTTGCTTTGTAATGAGAAGTTGTCAAATAACAAAAAGAGTAATGTGGAAAGACATTTCCATTCTTCCTGACAGTTATAGGAACATGAAGAAATATGAATTTGGAGTATTATCCATCTTTGGATCAACATACCTGTGCAAGCAGATATTCTCAAACATGAACTACATAAAATCCAAATACCGCACCCGCCTCACAGATGAGAGCTTGCAGTCCTGCGTGAAGTTACATCTTACATGCCCGATGTTGAGAAGCTGTCCAGTGATGTCCGAAAACAGAAGTCACATTAAACGGGTAAGAACACAATCCTGTCATAGGCACATATTTAGTAACAAAGTGGCTGTTTTTGTTTTTTCGAATCCTAAAATAAAAATGACATCAAAAATCTGATTTCTGTATTGTATTTCTATAATTTCATCAATGCAACGAAACATAATACATTAATATTATAATGGAAGTTAAACTTAAAGCACCAACGTACAGCAGAGTAGTCACGTTGTGCGTCATTCTCTCCAGGATGCGCTGCAGGTAAAATAAACGTTTAATCATGAATGCTCATTATGTATTTGTAGCCTACTTATCATTTTGATAGTAGGCTAATATAGCTAATAGACACTTACAGCATGTGTTGCCTTCATTATAAGGCTTATATAAGGCTTTTAATTTTTTGCGGCTCCAGACAGATTTGTTTTTTGTTTTTTTGGCCCAGCAGAGGGAGAATACTGTAAGAACAACCCATGATCTGAAATCTGTCGCTGTACATTTCAAAAGTACTGAACAAATAGTTATATTGACTACGTCCGTCCTAGCTCGCTCATTAATGACTTAATCAAATTTACGGATTGCCACTAACCGCTCGTCGTCCCCTTATGCCATAGTTTGTACATCTCAATTGTCAGTAGAAACAACATTTGTTTAAGCAAGTCAGCCATATCAGCAATGTTTTTTTAAAAGGCAAGAAATGAGGCTGAAAGAACTGTTTCGCTGCC
This sequence comes from Salmo trutta, assembly GCF_901001165.1. Lineage (NCBI taxonomy): Eukaryota > Metazoa > Chordata > Actinopteri > Salmoniformes > Salmonidae > Salmo > Salmo trutta. Next base: position 14,916,107 of record NC_042994.1, read on the forward strand.
AAACAAGGCTCCACCATGTGTAGCGGTGGTAAGGTGTTGGGACTGCTGTTGGGAAGCCATCTTGGATTTGGTGTCACTCCTATAAAATCCCATTGAGAGCATACGTCATTGACAGAAAAACACACAGAATCATTGACAGCCACATCATATTTAGCTTACGTTGATTGGACTAAATTGTTTTTGGTATCTTTTAGTTTTCACTGTATTAGACTAAGCACAGGTGATTTGATGATGTTGAAATGTTGAAGTTGAAATGGTGCCGGAATAGTGGAGGCGGCTCCTGTTTTCTTTGTGACTTGCGGTAACTCTCCGTGGTTCTAAATCAATGGTTGTTTAGTGGTCCGAAAAAGTGGGAAACATTAACTTGCTTGGCCATGCTGTAGGTCATGTAACTGTCTGTTACTGTTGGCTTCCCCAGTGATTTTACTCACGCACCGCTACTGGTTGCTTGTTGAGTATGCACAACAGTGTCTCCCTCGCTGCTTTCTATTACAACTGCCTTGGCCTGCACTGCCCTCCATGTGTTTCTCTCTGTCACCTCGCAGGGGGTATTGTCCAATTAAGCCTGTGCATTGAACAGCACTTCAGCACAGCTTCTCACCTGCCCTGGTTGTGTTAGGAGAGAGAAAATGTTGTGCTGACATAACCTCCGGTTAACTAGTCTATTTACAACATGGGCCCATGAAAGAACCAGGAGTCTGTCATTGTTTTACACCAATAAGACCTATTTGCCACACGCTGATAAAGGCTCTTCAGCCGAAACATTGGTCAAATAAATCCACAGCAAGGAGAGGAGCGTGGGACTTTGTTTTACCCTAAGACATCATCCATTGGACAGAGCGCATACGAAAGGATAGAGGCTCAGGAGCAACTATTTTAGCACAATGCTATTTTGACAGGCCTAAATATGGAACCCTCGAAAGTAGAGGGGACCTAGGTCCGGCAGCCTTCTGGACAAAACCTAATCCGTTTTAGAGAGCATCTTGGAAGAGGACAGGGACAGTCAACCCATATCACAAATCAAACACGAGTGACACACGTGTTGAAGCCCAAAGAAAGGAGAAGTGGCTCAACCCAAACCAACCCAGCAGGACATGGATACGATTTAGAAAATGGCCTTGTTTCTCTGTCTTGAGTCAGCCAAGGTCAAAAAGCAGCGGAGGATAACAAAGGGAAAGAATGACATCAATACTGGCGTGTTGGTGTGGAACGAGCCAAAAGAGATATACAGTGTTTATGGCGGAAGGCAACATTAGGTACAGTAGGATAGGTAGGGGATACCCTATGACTTACTGTACTACCCATCCTTGCAAACATCCGATGAGCCATGTTAAGAATGCCATAATGTTGAGAAGATACGGGCCTGGCTAGAGTTGGATTACCGGATCAAATGATAGTGTTTGTTTTCTCAGGTAATTGTGCATATGATGCTGCTTTCTGGAATTCTAACATACGAGGAAGGGGAAAAGTAAGAGATGATTGGACTGTACTTAGGGAAGTCATATGGTGTAAATGACAGGACTTTGGTCAACAACAGCACGTGACACAAATTACCAAAACATTGGTTTAATGACATTTCCATATCAACAGTTACTACTATACCACGATGAGGGAAGAGTGGAAACCATGGTAAGCACAAGTAAATACAGTACAATAACCATTTGGAATCAGTCCAAGCCATAAACCTACAGTAAGCCCATAGAGAATGGATTTTCCACCCATCTAGGTAGATTTGTCAAACCCATCATAGCAGATGTGTGACCAATGAGATGAAAAACTGGAAACATTTTCAATGGGAGATGATACTGTCGAGCTGATCATGTTCCACTCCATGCATGCTGGGATCTTTGATTACAAAATCATTTTTTCATCGAGGGAATTAGAGTTACTTCCTGATCAGAAACATGGGAAAGATTGCGCAGTCAAGAGTATTTACTCTTTGTGGTGGAAGCACCACATCCGTTTGATATGTTACAATGACAAATAAGAACACTTTCTCCCCCTACGAACATCATTATATGTGTGAAAGAACAGCAGCTTTTTACAAAGCTCATCCTACTCCTCTCCTCCATGTTCCTCCATTTCATCAACAAAAAACAATAACAAAGGCGCTGCCGTGAACATGGCGCTGTTTCCCTAAATGCGGATTCAATCTTTAACTGGTGCTGGCTAATTCGGTGCCTCACATACACAATAGAATATAGGTCTATATATTTTTGGCCAAATATCACTGCTGTCATCTCCACAGTCTTTTCACAGTGTTGTGTTGTGTTCAGTGGAGGCTGCTGAGGGGAGGACGGCTCATAATAATGGCTGGAATGGAGCGAATGGAATGTTCTTGGAATGATTGGAAAATTAAGGGTTTTTGTAATGCATGTTCCTGTAATGATTGAAGTGATTTAAAATGTTATTTTTTGCGATGTTTCTAATTAAGCAATAAGGCCCGAAGAGGTGTGGTATATGGCCAATATACCACGGCTTAGGGCAAGGCGGAGTGCCTGGATACAGCACTTGGCCATATACCACAAACCCCCGAGGTGCTTTAGTGCTATTATAAACTGTTTACCAATGAAATTAGAACAGTAAACAAGTAATTTTGCATCATACCTGTGGTATATTGTGTGATTTACCACAGCTTTCAGCCAATCAGCATCCAGGAGTCAAACTACCCAGTTTATAATGATTGTTAATTCATGTCCAAGTAATGACTCTGGTGATTAAAAATGATTAGAAAGTCTGTTGAAGGTTTTAGGTGATTGCAAATGAATGTTCCTGTGATCTTGATAATGATTGTAAATGAATGCTTGTTTAATTACCGTAGTAAATGGATGTCCGTCCGGCACTTGCACACATAATGTTCGAGCTGAAGGAGCGATAGAGCTTGGCACACCTGGGTGCGCGTGCAGCCTAATTGGGCTCTCCTACGCGGGGGGAGACCCACCATGTTGGAGGGGCTTTGTCTTGGGAACATTAAACAGTCAAGGAGAAGAAGGACACGGGCAATTAGAGAAGAAGTGGACTGCATGAGTGCACATGGTCGCCCCCCTTCGCCCAAACATCTCCATCACTGCCGCCATGACAACACAAAGACACCTGTTGTCACGCCTGCTCCCGCTCTTCCCCCCTGGCGCTCGAGGGCGCCAGGCTCCCCAGCATTACGCACTCCTGCCCCCATCATTACGCACACCTGCCTTCCCCCGTCACGCGCATCAGCGATTATTGGACTCACCTGAACTCAATCACCTCTGTCATTACCTCCCCTATATCTGTCTGGTTCCCCGCTCTGTTCCCCGCTTCAGCATTGATTGTCTTATGTCCTTGTATATCCGTGTGCTGACGTTGTTCCTGTCTCGTTTCATGTCTGCTCCTGATTAAATGTTTGACTCCCCGTACCTGCTTCTCTACTCCAGCGTCGGTCCTTACACCTTACACCTGTGGGTCCGGTCACGAAAGTCAAGAAGGGTATGGGGTGGATGAGGGCTGAGGCACAATCAGAGGACTCATCTGTGATGTAGAGGAGCACAGGGATAGAACATTTTCCTGAGATCAACAGCAGGACAGGGAGAACCAGTGTCTTGCCTGGTGATGGGACATTGGCAGCTTTTGGACAGACTGTACTATAATGTACAATCTACAGCACTACGAGGATCCCCCCCCCCCCATTATGCCCACGTCACAAGGGAAGAAGGAGGTACACTAATAAACGCAATGGAAGATAGGCCTATTTACTGGAAATTGGTTGTTCTGGACACTTGACATGCTCCTAAATGAGCCCACTAATGTCTCAGGTCATGTCAGAGTGGACCGAACATTTTGAATGAATAAGAACGGTAGACCACTGATTAAAATTCCAGAGTTGAGAGTGCATACAGCCTTGCAGTATACCAGTGCATGGCAGTCTTAGAACATAGATTGTATAGATTATAGCTGCCTATCACACGGCCAGTGGTCCAGAGAAGATAACTGAGATAGGGTACACACCGTGGTGGGGTGGGAGTCCCTCCCTAGAGCTCAAGATGGTTCCACGCTGTCACTAGCCTGACGAGGCAGGGACAGGGAAAGTCACAGTCCGTCAAACGCTGCAGATCCCAGGGGAAATTTAAGAAGGAAATGGGTTCCCTTCTGTAAAGCATCTGGCTCTCACACAGGAGCGCGTGATTCAGTACCTATCACTCAAAGGCTATGAAATGCTTTAGCCTACACCTAATTGGATGCTGAGGAAAGAGAATGTATTAACGATTTAGGCAATAAGGACAAATGTGCCTCAAGACATAAAAAAAAATATTCAATTTGTGGAAGCATTACTGGAGTCAAAAACCAGACGTTCAGCAAACAACACCTTTCTTTTTCACAGTGAAATAAGATTGTGAGGACTATTATTGGATTTTGCCGGATTTCCAAAAGATGTGCCACTAATACATAATTTCATTGAGTCAGCGAGTTAGAGCTGAATAACAATAATCACCTACTCCAATATCTACCTGGCTGAACTACTCGCGGAATACAAAACACCACCTTTGTTGCCAACCAAGCAAATTACGGACTCCTCTTTAAATCTGGGTATTCCTCCAGGGCTCCATTGTCCTGAGTCTGCACAACTCTGCCAGGACCTAGGATCAAGGGAGATACTAAAGTGTTTTAGTACTATATCTCTTGACATAATGATGAAAATAATCATGGCCTCCAAACCCTCAAGCTGCATACTGGACCCTATTCCAACTAAACTACTGAAAGAGCTGCTTCCTGTGCTTGGCCCTCCTATGTTGAACATAATAAACGGCTCTCTATCCACCGGATGTGTACCAAGCTCACTAAAAGTGGCAGTAATAAAGCCTCTCTTGAAAAAGCCGAATCTTGACCCAGAAATTATAAAAAACTATCGGCCTATATCGAATTCCTCTCAAAAAATTTAGAAAAAGTTGTTGCACAGCAACTCACTGCCTTCCTGAAGACAAACAATGTATACGAAACGCTTCAGTCTGGTTTTAGACCCCATCATAGCACTGAGACTGCACTTGTGAAGGTGGTAAATGACCTTTTAATGACGTCAGACCGAGGCTCTGCATCTGTCCTCATGCTCCTAGATCTTAGTGCCGCTTTTGATACCATCGATCACCACATTCTTTTGGAGAGATTGGAAACCCAAATTGGTCTACATGGACAAGTTCTGGCCTGGTTTAGATCTTATCTGTCGGAAAGATATCAGTTTGTCTCTGTGAATGGTTCGTCCTCTGACAAATCAATTGTAAATTTAAATTTCGGTGTTCCTCAAGGTTCCGTTCTAGGACCACTATTGTTTTCACTATATATTTTACCTCTTGGGGATGTCATTCGAAAACATAATGTTAAATTTCACTGCTATGCGGACGACACACAGCTGTACATTTCAATGAAACATGGTGAAGCCCCAAAATTGCCCTCGCTAGAAGCCTGTGTTTCAGACATAAGGAAGTGGATGGCTGCAAATTTTCTACTTTTAAACTCGGACAAAACAGAGATGCTTGTCCTAGGTCCCAAGAAACAAAGAGGTCTTCTGTTGAATCTGACAATTAATCTGGATGGTTGTACAGTCGTCTCAAATAAAACTGTGAAGGACCTCGGCGTTACTCTGGACCCTGATCTCTCTTTTGAAGAACATATCAAGACTGCTTCAAGGACAGCTTTTTTCCATCTACGTAACATTGCAAAAATCAGAAACTTTCTGTCCAAAAATGACGCAGAAAAATTAATCCATGCTTTTGTTACTTCTAGGCTCGACTACTGCAATGCTCTACTTTCCGGCTACCCGGCTAAAGCACTAAACAAACTTCAGTTAGTGCTAAATACGGCTGCTAGAATCCTGACTAGAACCAAAAAATTTGATCATATTACTCCAGTGCTAGCCTCCCTACACTGGCTTCCTGTTAAGGCAAGGGCTGATTTCAAGGTTTTACTGCTAACCTACAAAGCATTACATGGGCTTGCTCCTACCTATCTTTCCGATTTGGTCCTGCCGTACATACCTACACGTACGCTACGGTCACAAGACGCAGGCCTCCTAATTGTCCCTAGAATTTCTAAGCAAACGGCTGGAGGTAGGGCTTTCTCCTATAGAGCTCCATTTTTATGGAATGGTCTGCCTACCCATGTGAGAGACGCAGACTCAGTCTCAACCTTTAAGTCTTTACTGAAGACTTATCTCTTCAGTAGGTCCTATGATTAAGTATAGTCTGGCCCAGGAGTGTGAAGGTGAACGGAAAGGCTGGAGCAACGAACCGCCCTTGCTGTCTCTGCCTTGTCGGTTCCCCTCTTCCCACTGGGATTCTCTGCCTCTAACCCTTTTACAGGGGCTGAGTCACTGACTTACTGGTGTTCTTCCATGCCGTCCATGGGAGGAGTGCGTCACTTGAGTAGGTTGAGCCACTGACGTGGTCTTCCTGTCTGGGTTGGCGCCCCCCCCTTGGGTTGTGCCGTGGCGGAGATCTTTGTGGGCTATACTCGGCCTTGTCTTCGGACGGTAAGTTGGTGGTTGTAGATATCCCTCTAGTGGTGTGGGGGCTGTGCTTTGGCAAAGTGGGTGGGGTTATATCCTGCCTGTTTGGCCCTGTCCGGGGGTATCATCGGATGGGGCCACAGTGTCTTCTGATCCCTCCTGTCTCAGCCTCCAGTATTTATGCTGCAGTAGTTTATGTGTCGGGGGGGCTAGGGTCAGTCTGTTACATCTGGAGTATTCTCTTGTCTTATCCGGTGTCCTGTGTGAATGTAAATATGCTCTCTCTAATTCTCTCTTTCTCTCTTTCTTTCTTTCTCTCGGAGGACCTGAGCCCTCGGACCATGCCTCAGGACTACCTGGCATGATGACTCCTTGCTGTCCCCAGTCCACCTGGCCATGCTGCTGCTCCAGTTTCAACTGTTCTGCCTGCGGCTACGGAACCCTGACCTGTTCACCGGACGTGCTTGTTGCACCCTCGACAATTACTATGATTATTATTATTTGACCATGCTGGTCATTTACGAACATTTTAACATCTTGACCATGTTCTGTTATAATATCCACCCGGCACAGCCAGAAGAGGACTGGCCACCCCTCATAGCCTGGTTCCTCTCTAGGTTTCTTCCTAGGTTTTTGGCCTTTCTCAGGAGTTTTTCCTAGGGAGTTTTTCCCAGCCACCGTGCTTCTTTCACATGCATTGCTTGCTGTTTGGGGTTTTAGGCTGGGTTTCTGTACAGCACTTTGAGATTTCAGCTGATGTACGAAGGGCTATATAAAGAAATTTGATTTGATTTGATTTGAACCATGGACCCTCTCATCAGGTACAGTTTCCTCCTGGTAATAACGCAGTAGTGGCATCTCCCTCAGAATGCATTGAGGGCTTTTGAAATGTTGTCAAATGTCATCAGAGCGGACTTTATGGCCGTAGAGTTGTTTCACTCATCAGCAACACAGACCCCTGGTGTGGAAAGGTCAACTGGAATTACTTCCTGTGAACACTGACTGTCCATAAAAAATACATGAATAGGTGTTGTGATTAAATTCATCTGATATAATATTCATTTTTACATTTACATTTAAGTCATTTAGCAGACGCTCTTATCCAGAGCGACTTACAAATTGGTGATATCCAGTGGAACAACCACTTTACAATAGTGCATCTAAATCTTTTTAGGGGGGGTTAGAAGGATTACTTTATCCTATCCCAGGTATTCCTTAAAGAGGTGGGGTTTCAGGTGTCTCCGGAAGGTGGTGATTGACTCTGCTGTCCTGGCGTCGTGAGGGAGCTTGTTCCACCATAGGGGTGCCAGAGCAGCGAACAGTTTTGACTGGGCTGAGCAGGAACTGTGCTTCCTCAGAGGTAGGGGGCCAGCAGGCCAGAGGTGGATGAGCGCAGTGCCCTCGTTTGGGTGTAGGGACTGATCAGAGCCTGAAGGTACGGAGGTGCCGTTCCCCTCACGGCTCCGTAGGCAAGCACCATGGTCTTGTAGCGGATGCGAGCTTCAACTGGAAGCCAGTGGAGAGAGCGGAGGAGCGGGGTGACGTGAGAGAACTTGGGAAGGTTGAACACCAGACGGGCTGCGGCGTTCTGGATGAGTTGTAGGGGTTTAATGGCACAGGCAGGGAGCCCAGCCAACAGCGAGTTGCAGTAATCCAGACGGGAGATGACAAGTGCCTGGATTAGGACCTGCGCCACTTCCTGTGTGAGGCAGGGTCGTACTCTGCGAATGTTGTGTGATTAAATTAATCTGATATAATATTCAGAGTGTTGTGATTAGGTTCATCTGATATAATATTCAGTGTTGTGATTAAATTCATCTGATATAATATTCAGTGTTGTGATTAAATTCATCTGATATAATATTCAGAGTGTTGTGATTAAATTCATCTGACAAAATATTCAGTGTGTGATTAAATTCATCTGATATAATATTCAGAGTGTTGTGATTAAATTCATCTGATATAATATTCAGACTGTTGTGATTAAATTAATCTGATATAATATTCAGTGATGATTAAATTCATCTGATATAATATTGAGTGTTGTGATTAAGTTCATCTGATATAACATTCAGAGTGTTGTGATGAACTTCATCTGATATAATATTCAGTGTGTTGTGATTAAATTCATCTGATATAATATTGAGTGTTGTGATTAAATTCATTTGATATAATCAGTGTTGTGATTAAATTCATCTGATATAATATTCAGCGTATTGTGATTAAATTAATCTGATATAATATTGAGTGTTGTGATTAAATTCATTTGATATAATCAGAGTGTTGTGATTAAATTCATCTGATATAATATTGAGTGTTGTGATTAAGTTCATCTGATATAATATTCAGCTCACTAATTGGCTTCTTAAATAATCAGGCCAACACTGCCAAAGGGTTTATTTATGTCACGCTAATCATCTATGTCATACATTATTTGCATGACCTATAGACATTACCATGATGGTCATGTGAGGTGAACGGTTTACTTAACCAGGAGGACCATAGCAAACCAGACAAGCTGTCCTTGCACTGGCAAAGAGTTGTTTATGTAGAAGAAAATGACAAGCATGGGTCATAAAGTGGGATGTCATCATTTGATTCAAAATGTATTATCAACACATTTAGATGTGGACTGAGAGACTTCAACCATGAGGAAATACATAGCAAGCAGCAAGCTATAGTCTCCTTGATGGAATCTTTTGCTGTTGTAATCACTGTCAAACACATTCTACTGAATTGAAGTCCATACTATAAATGTACAACTAAAGACACATTGTAATCACTACTCAAGGCGGATTTACTATATTTCTAAAATATATGTATTTTTCATTGTGCACATAAACACAAAATAGAACATCAAGAGATCAGGCAGCTCTTTCATCTGTGAGCTAACGTTACGTGATTCTGCTTTGAATGATAATCAGACTGCTGCTCCTACCAAATTTTCTCTGCTCCACTTTTCCAGCAGCTCTTGTTTATACACTTTCAGATATCACCTCGTTTTCCCCTCCCAAATCTGTCTAGTACTCACATTTGCATGCAGACCAGTGATTGGCCGCTCGTATCTTAACGCCGCAATAGACAGCCATGTGCTGATTGGCTCCTGCCGGGAAGAGGGCATGGAATCCCTGCGACCAAAAACACACATAAAAGGGACCGTGGAAAACGACAGAGGCAGACAAGCACCTACCTATTACAAGATAACTTTGAGCACTATCAGAGACCTGCTAGAATCTGTACAGAAATCTCAGACAATCTACACTCGGTGTGCAATTGCGCAGCTGTTTCTACCGACAGCAACTTCACCAGAAGGCAGAAGAGTTTGACTGGACTTGTGTTCTACTATTCTACCTGTCTACTGACAGAGACTGTCAGTGACTGAACGGTCCGTTTAAAGACACTTTTAGAAGCACATCGTCATCCAGACAAAAAGCAGTATCATGTCTCTAGAGGTGAAGGAGAAGACCCAGGTGAGGTTGGTGTTCCTGGGGGCGGCCGGCGTGGGCAAGACGGCCCTGATCCGCCGCTTCCTCCAGGACACCTTCGAGCCCAAGCACCGGCGCACCGTGGAGGAGATGCACAGCAAGGAGTACGACATCGGCGGCTCTAAGGTCACCGTGGAGATCCTGGACACCAGCGGCAGCTACTCCTTCCCTGCCATGCGCAAGCTCTCCATCCAGAACAGCGACGCCTTCGCCCTGGTCTACGCGGTCGATGACGCAGAGTCGCTGGAGGCCGTCAAGAGCCTCCGAAACGAGATCCTGGAGGTCAAGGAGGACAAGTACACCCCGATCGTGGTGGTGGGCAACAAGTCAGATCGAGCAGGAAGCGACCGGCAGGTGGCAGCTGTCGACGTACTGTCAACAGTGGAGCTGGACTGGAACAACAGCTACGTGGAGACGTCGGCCAAGGAGAACAACAACGTGATGGAGGTGTTCAGGGAGCTGCTGCAGCAGACCAACCTGCCCAGCCGGCTGAGCCCTGCTCTGAGGCGCCGCAGGGAGACCTTCCCCAAAGGAGACCCCAAGGGCATCCGGCCGCCCATGAACAAGACCAACTCCTGCATCATCTCCTAATAGGGCAGGTTGAAGGAGAAAGAGAGGGAAAGGGTGTGGGCTAGTACACCTGTTAAAGTGCTGCTGGACAAGAGGGAGAGGGAAACTTGACTATGGATGGACTGAAAAGGTTGAGTTGAGGGACTGCCAGTGTGCTGAAACGTGACTCCCAAACACTCTTGATTCCAGGTCTGCTTCCCTTGTCCAAGCGATGTGGTTGATATGGGAAGAGAATGGGTGACAACGAATGGTTATGAAAGAGGACTTGGTCCAACTAATGTAAACATTGTACGGTGGGGAGATAAGGGTTTAAAGGTGACAAAGATGTTCAACTGCTCAGTAATTACTTAATGTAATGTGTTGCTGCTTATTTTGTTAACAGGCTTCTGCTGTTTCAGTTTAGATCAATGTATAGCTTTTGTATTCAAATTATGCTAATTTTGCAATGTGTGTTTGACATTCACTTGCAATAAGACATTTGACTGTTGCAAACATACAATAAGATTATTTATTGACTCAAAAGAAAGATTTATATGCTGGGGTTTGTGCAAAGTCAATGGTTTGATGTAAAACACCATCTATTCAGTTGGAAATTCACATGTAGCACAGCATTATTGTTTACGAAAGACTTGCTTGTATTCAAGTTTCTTTTTTATTGATTTGCTATTAAGCATGACTTGATTAATGTGTGTAAAAAGTGGTGACATGCAAATGTCTATTACATGCAATTTTTAATTTGAAACATGTTTTTACATTCTTACCTTTTTTTTTTATTCACGATTTATACATTAAACTGCTTTACCAGTGTTCATTTTAAGATGGAATGTTTACCCCATAAAGCTAAATAAATAGTACACAAATAAAAAAAGCTATGGTCTCCTGTAATAACTAACTGCCTTATGAATATGAGACACATATTTGCACTCTCAATAGAGAATGAACAACGCAAACACAAACTGGAGGAGGGAAATGGATATCACACACATCAGACATCGCACACGTCAATCAAATAGCAACGGTCTGTCTGTCATCAGGACCCCAATAGATGTGCAGGTGCACCATGATGTGGATCAAATTTCCACAAACAAACTACAAAAACATACTACCAAAGCACACTTACTGGTGAACGTTTGCACTGTAGGATACGGCCTAGGCCAGGGATGGGCAACTTTGATGGGGGTGGGGACTCATCATGAGGGGCCGCTGTGGCGCACGGGTCTGCATACCCACATCCATACCCACACATGCAGTCAGAGCAGGCCCTAGCCTTTTGGGGGCCCAAAGCTACATTTTCTGGGGGGGGGGGGGGGGGGGGGGGGGTTGATCCGCGGGCCTACAAACAAGCTGCCAGTTGCCCATCCCTGACTTAGGGTATAGCCTACAATTACACAAGGCTCAAGGGATTTTCCGCCAAACTGTTTAAAGACAACTATGCTGGCGTTATCAGGCTACCTGGAATACAATTGAATAACATTAAGCCTGAACCTTAATTTGTAAAGAATAAGACAGGCTTATAAAAATTGCAGATATAGCTTACTGTGATTCAGTTCACACAGCCCCACTTCTTGGTCCAGAAAAGGCAACAAACTGAATTGTGCAGGCTGTATTATAGTCCAACGTCGCCCTCTAACGACAGTTATCTTTCACTGCGCCCCCCTTCATAAAATATTTATCAACTTTATAAGCATAAATCATTGTATTTCTTTAAATTACTGTATTTAATCAGTCTTCCTTTAAGACATTGACCGTTGCTGACACAAACAAAATTTGGCTTAATTAGTTACACCTGCTGTGAGCAGTCTAGGCATGCGCCACAAGCCTCAGTACTGTATGCAAAGTAGCATCATCACGAGACAATAGGCTACCTTTCTCAAATGATATTTAGCACAATATACTGCACTTGAGTGAGCCCATCTTGGGACATTTTTACTTTACAAAGCATATCCCTTACAAAGTATTGTATTTCTGTCTTGTTTCGATAGCCTTGCGCAATACATCAGATATTAGGAATGTTAAAAACTTCTGAAAGAAATATGTATGCGGATTTTCCCTGTATGTCATGAACACAGACAACACAGTCACAGCTTCCAACATACAAGTAAAGCACAGTACAACACACTGTCTCCACCAATAGCTGTGGTTGGTCCTTCCCCCTGTCCCCCCATCAGATGCATTGTTTCCTGTCTAATATGAGGAAGTGGCCTGATGAACGTTAGTCCTCTAGTTCCTCTTTCTGTCCAGTTAAAACATTCTTCCGTACTCTCCCCCTATTCATTCATAGAATGGACGACTGGAGAAGAGAGGTCTATATACACAGTCAAACAGGTACGTCGGCCTTTGAGTCACAATAGTGTTATTCAATGATAACTGAGGCGTTTTAATTGCAATACCTAAAATTGGTTCTCATATGCAATAATTCTGTCTGTGATGACTGATCACCGAATGCAGTACTATAACCTAATGTTTTGAAATGACTTGGTTAATTTTGTAGAGAATAAAAATAAGTTGAAAGTACATATCGTGTCCTCGGTTCAGATGGATGTCCAGTGTCTATAGTTGTCTCTGCCCCTAGACTTGGTCAAAGCTCCTCAGCAGATGTTTCAGAGAATCCTGAGGCGTTTAGAACAAGTTCAGGGTCCTGGACTCTTTTAGACTACAATACATCTTAAGTTAAAAAACTTGCTATGAAATGTGATGTGTTCCGTGAAGACAAACAAGCTGGTTGAGACAACACACCAATTCTCTTAATATACTGCTTGCACGGGACAGTTAGCAGGTGCCGTTTGACTCCACGTTCTAGCCCATAATGAACTGTTCTTTCTACTTTCAGCAATATACCGTAGTTGCTATTAATACTGTATCCTCAGACAAGCATAAGTGAAATTAGGTGATACCACTTGCATAAGTGGCAAAAAAAATAAAACTACACAAAATATACGTCCTCACTTCTTTAACAGACTAGTTGTTTAATAGATCCATGCACTTGCCTCGTTGCCGTACATTTGAGCTAGTACCGCTTGCTTTCATGACATGGTTCAGATGGAAAATACAGACAAGCTTCATTTGAATTTAGAGGAACCCAGAACCAAGATGTTAACCACACGCAACCAAAACCACCGTCAACATTGAGACAATGTTTCCATTGAGTCATTGCGTGTGTGGCAGATCATAAAAGATGAGAAGCAGGCCTATTGAATAAGCTGGCAGAAAGAGGCAACTGACAGACCTATTCAGCGTGACCCTTCAACATCAGCTCGACAGGTTTATGAACGTTGTATTTCATTCCACTGGTGGTAAATGAGAGGGAGACACAAGAGGCGCGCAAGATCTGGACACAGAGCAGGTCAATTCAATGCACCTCTGCAGAACAGAGCCAGTACTTCACCACTCAGACAGTTGTTTGCTCATGACAGACTTCAACAGAACACAAAGCTTCAAGGGAACAAGAGAGAAGAGATTATCGCTACACATGAAAATATGTAAGAGCAGATTAAAGCATTTGTTCTCTTCAAAGGCTTAGCCTCGTCTACTTCTGTGTGGTTAATGGGTTCAGTAAAGTCATCGATATGCATATTCCCTGTTTTAATCTATGAGCAAATAGAGATCAAATCCCCATGAAAACAGAGCAGTCTTCTTTGATAGCTGATAGACTGAGGTCCTCTGATTTGACTATCATAATTTGCAAAGTGACAGATGAAAACCTATTGTCATGTTTTTTTAGGTGTGCAGAAAACAGACTGTGTGCAAGTGTCTATTCTTGTCCGTCGGTATCTGACTAAAATAGGCCTTGCCACTTGTTACAATACTGTGCTATAGTTCAACGGCTGCGAAGGGCTTTAGGCTATAGGCATCTAACTACAACCTAATTCAGTAACCTTTCAAACAGACTAACCATGTACCAATCTTGCTTCAATGTTGGAGTTCACTTGATCACAAATACATGTTCATCAAAAAGGATTTATTAACCAAATGTTGTGCTGTAAGTAAACACTGAAAAGTTACATACAACACACACTGTAGGATTAAATGAAACTAATCCAAGATATATCAGTGCAGTTTGTTCTTTATAAGAGTCTGTATGGGTGGTGTATTTACCATGCATATAGTATAACACAGTACAGTATTGGACTGAACAGTAGACATTTATTGAGAATGCAAGATATATATTTTTTTACATAGGAAGTCAACTAGAATGAAAAGAAACACGTGCCTATGTAACAGAGTTGAAAATCCTTGGTCTCACGGTGTGAACAACGTATTTGTGCGAGCAGCTCAGTCATCTACTGTGATGTTACGGAACAGGTAGGCCATGGACTCTCCGTTGTGGATGCGTCGGATGGCCTCGGCCAGGATCATACTGACGTCCACTGTCTTGATCTTGGGACACTGGAGCTTCTGGACCTCATGAGGGACTGTATTGGTCACCACCACCTGGGGGGCACAAGGACACAAAATGGAGAGCCAGGTTACAGCAGGACCTGTTTAAGAATGCCCTTTCAATAATTCAGGCCATATTGGAAAATAGTGTATTTGCAGAGTTTGAGTATGCATTGCATATTACTGTATCGGTGTGTGTACTTGTCTTTTTAAGAAAGCATAGATTTGTTTGATTTATCCAGCAAATAGACACTTCTGACCTTGAGCAGCTTCAAGTATGAGAGCAGCACAGACTACTTACAATAATTGTCAGTTGTGTTAGAAAAGAGCCATTTCAGGCTTAATAATAGCCTATGAGAGTACGGCCCATGTCCTTCGTCTTACCTCGTCGATGGCGGATTCCTCTATGAGCCGCGGGGCCTCTGCTGAGAGCAGGCCGTGTGTCGCCATGATGTAGATCTTATAGGCCCCTCTCTCTTTCAGAATCTCAGCCGCCGCCACAAAGTCCTCCACGTCGTCTATGATGTCATCCTGAGAGAGGGAAACGACAAGGACGGAAGGACTTAGAACAAAATGACAGTTATTAGCGTCTAGATAGATAAAAACACTAGTTCTGTATCATACAGTATGTCCAAATACATCTTACATGAGGACTTCCTCAGAACAGTGAGTGTGAAATTTCAGTAGATGATAACACTTTCACTCTCGCTTATTAGCAATAACTTGGACAAAGCAGTTTTTTTTGTCCCATAGGGGTTAAAGTTTAACAGAAATAAGAGACGATAGAATTCTTACAACAATGATAGCGATGCGACCTCCCACATCTCCCACTACAGTAATAGGCGGTTTCTCCTTGGCCATCATTACTGAAAGAGAAAAGGAGAGAGGTTTATTATCACTTTCAAAACAGTGGTGCAGAGGAAAATGAGGGGGGGAAAAATGACATTGAGTAAGGGATCAAGTTCAACACCTGCAAAGACCATGCAAGACAGCTCTACCTCAATGTCCACAGACTGCTACAGAATAATCCTGAAACTCTCATTTTGACAAAGGGACAACTAGGTGAAATGATTTGGGGTAAATATAGGGCAGCTTCAGGCATATTGCAATTATAGCAACACATGGCTTATGAGTATAGAGCTGTCTTCCTTCCCACAAATAAAACATCCGGTTTGGGATTTAGGGATCCACACAGCAACCCCATGCCATGCCAAATCACAACCAACTTCAAACCAGTTTCCTCGTCAGCCCAGAGGCATCCAACCAGATGTCTGCATATTTAAAAACTCAGGTTTGAATCATGAGGCTCTACTTGGAACTCCAAGATGTTGACATTAACAACAAAATTATTTTGTTAAAATAGATTTTTTTAAGGCTTCGGGGAGGGGGGTTGAGTTTTTAAATAAACAACAATCATACCATTGCTGAATCAGCAAGTTAACTCGAAAAATTCTAAACTAGAATTTGATCAAGAAAAAGGATGCAGGGGAACACAACCAAGCTTGCCATCATGCCCTACTCAACCTCTGAGGTGCTTGCAATGTTTCCTTCATCTCCATTGGAGTTATAGAGACATGGTTAAATTGCCCAAACGACATAACATTTATGGGGCAATGATTGGCCCCATAAAACATATGCCAATCACCAACCTGGCAGTGTAATACAGTAGGTGCCCTCCGGTAAGGCATTTGCATTAGCAGCCATTTTGTTGGTTGCTTTGAAGGGGTCAAAAGTGAGATAAATGCTACATTTGAGGCATGTTGAAGGGGATGTTGACAGGCCACATTGTTTCAAACTGGTATTAATTGTAGTGCAACTCCAAAGTATACATGGAAAGAGCCATGTATTTTCCCATGATGCTTGCATGAATGCATCCAGCAGATTCGTATTGCTATCGGTAGGGTGTGAACGTGGTGAATTTATTAGCATTTTGGAAGTTCACAGTTAATTGTGTATTAGACAAAAGGCATGTAATGTCAAAAATGTATCAAGTGAGGAATACCGTACAACGTAAGCTTGGGATTATCTGAGACCGTGACACCAATTTGAGGTGAAGAAATGTGCTGTTTTACATATCTTGTTTCCATAATCATACCAAATTTGGTGACAGCCAACAGTCAGAGGGCAGCACTTAAAATTGATTATATTCCCTTGCCTTCAATTTATTTTATTTTTTTAAATAGTCCCCTATACATCGCTTTAGGAATTTCCGTTGCTCCCACGACTGTCTGGCTTTCATTACCATGACAGCTAGCAGGCTACGTGAAAAGTGAAGAGACTATAATTGTAGGACGATTATCATTTCTACAGTTTAAAAAAATAATAATAAACTCAAACACCACATATGTTTGACGGCCCCGCCCTGGGTCTAAACACTTAACTGAGATCTTCACAAATGGGAATTTAGAAGGTCAGTACTGCTAGAAATGGAAACTCCCTCGGTAGACATCAACATTACATGCAGGTATAAGCGATCAAATAGTATTGCAGGATGGGAGTTAGCAGAAGACAGAGTGGAGCATTACGGTCGTACTTGGGAGCTCTATGCCTGGGAATGAAGGCTGGTGCCTCCCTGTGTCTTCAAAAGATAAATGGTATATGTTAACACTGTCATATACAGAGAATATATAATAGACATACAGACAGACATAGACAGCATACAGACAAACAACTCCAGAACTGAAGACAGGCCTTCTGGTCCTATTTATCCAAGGAATGTAATAAAATAAAGTTTAAAATAAAGAATAACAGGGGGGGGGGGGGGGGCGAAGTCTTATTTTCTGAAAGATTAAAAGGTGTCCCTTTGCTCCGTATCTGAATTTAGCTGCTGTGTTGATAAAGGGAGATCAACCCTGTTCCTGTATAAAGGAGGGGAGAAATGGAGAGAAAATAAATAGTCGCTGTATAAAAGTAGAAAAAAATCAATTTAAAAAAGAGGGTGAGAAGAGAAATCCAGAGGCTGTATGGAGGAGAGGGGGACGAGGGGAAGAGATGCCTGTTATTGCCTGCAGTATTTCACAGGCATCCGCAGTAGTGTCAGGCTGCTGAGAAGGATTGCTTTGTTGCTGAACCAACACATACTACAGCCCTGACTGGCTGAACCACTGCAGTTGTACACCGTCAGCATGAGGACAATGTGTGGAGGTCCTCTTTGCTACCAGTGCCTTTGGGCATTCAGGGCTGGATATTTTTTTTTTTTTTTTTTACAGCATTTCTGTGACAAATGGATTTGTAAAACTAACTTTCTCTGAGCTATGGGTTGTTATTCAGACAGATTACCACTTTTCCAGTCCATAAATGTAAAATCCAGTTTGTTCTCTTTCTGTAAATACTGTTCCATTAGATCTCTGTAAAGCCTCCCTTTAACCCAATGCCATGTTTCAGTGTCTCTACAATAGATAGGATCAGAGTCTGGGTGTACATGCGTTCACAAGTGTATGCATGCTACATGGGAGGCCAATCCCAGTGCCGTCTACTCCCCAAAGGCAGCGGGGGGTTTAAACCCTGCTGTTCAGACTAATTACCTTTCTATGGATTCCTCAGATAGACAGCAGTCAGGGCTCAACTCATCCTGTCACTAGTGGTTACATAAACCAGCACTGTCTGCTGATTAGGCAGATTATATACATGAGAGCAACGCAACAGTGATTTTTGTGTGTTATGGTCAAAGGCAGGGATATTTTCTAGTGTGTGTGTGCACACGCCTGTGCGTGTCAGGCGTATCTTACATGGCAGCTCCAGACCAGGGTGGCCAGAGGTGGTGCGTCCTGAAGACATTGGAGGGGGAGAGTGTCTTCCGTCGGCCATGTCAGACTCTGAACACTGGGCCTCCCCGTGCATCACCGCCAGGCCCAGCCGCAGCCTCTCAGCATAGGATTGAGCTCTGGAAAGAACGCGCACACAAAAATACATACAGAGCAAACAATCACAATTACCCACAAATCTGCAGCCACAAACACTTCACATCATTCACGATCCATCTTGCTGGAAAAAACTCCCAACATTTATGTTACCTTTTGGCCGCCGAAGGAGACTTCGCAACGATAATGGCATTTCTGTAGTCTGGAATCTAGAAACGAATAAATGGTGACAAATAAACATTATCCAACACGATTTCACAGTTCAACACCACATTAAAAACTAAACTTTAGTCAACAAATACATTATATAATGATTGAAATGATACAAGTGACTGGAGGATTCTGGGTAATGTAGTCTTACTTCCTCCTGGATGTACTGTAGCAGGAAGGGCGAGGCACGCAGGTTATCAACAGGGAAACTGAAGAAGCCCTGGATCTCCTTCTGGTGTAGGTCCATTGTGATGATGTGAGTCAGCCCTGGGATAACACCAGTGGGTCAAGCCAGTGGTGTAAAATACTTTAAAGTACTACTTACATAGTTTTTTTCGGTGGCATCTGTACTTTACCATTTGTATTTTTGACAACTTTTACTTCAATACATTCCTAAATAAAATTATATACTTTTTTCCTTCATACATTTTCCCTGACACCCAAAAGTACTCCATACATTTTGAATGCTTAGCAGGACAGGAAAATGGTCCAATTCACGCAAATATCAAGAGAACATCCCTGGTCATCCCTACTGCCTCTGATCTGGCAGACTCACTAAACATAAATGCTTCGCTTGTAAATTATGCCTGCATGTTGTAGTGTGACCCTGGTTATCCTGACAGAAAATAAATTAAAAAGACAATTGTGCCATCTGGTTTGCTTAATATAAGCAATTTGAAATGATTTATACTTTTACTTTCGAAACGTAAGTACATTTTTACAATTACATTTACTTTTGATAGTTACTTTTGAAACGTAAGTACATTTTTACAATTACATTTACTTTTGATAGTTAAGTATATTTAAACCCAAATACTTTGAGTTTTACTCAAGTAGTATTTTACTGGGTGACTTGCAGTTTTACTTGAGTAAAAAAAAAAAAAGGTACAGATACCTTAATAGAAAATGACTCAAGTATGGCAATTTGGTACTTTTTCCGCCACTGGGTCAAGCAACAAAAAACATTCATGGACATTTATCTAGCTAGCTAGTTGTCCTTGGAGATGAACATTGGATTTAACCTGACATGCATATGGTCCTCTTTTTACCTGGTTCTTTGTAGAAGTTTGACCCGGTGTTATACAAAATAGTATTTCTCTACTCTGACGATTAATCCACAGATAAAAAGGAAAGCATAGTTTGTTATCTTTGATTATTCTCTCATTCTTCGTCTATCAAGCACCCTCGTGGGTTTGTATCCTCGTGAAAACCAAACCGAGTTCTATTTTAGCGTTCGGCAACACAGACGCTCGTTGACGCACGCGAGCAATGTGGATAAAATGATTAAATAACATGCATGTGTAAAGAAAAATGTGCAATGCTAGCGCATGCAATGTGCCCACTCTAGTAAGAGTGTTAGCTTTTACAGAGTGATGCAATACGTTTTTCCCTACTAAAATACCATAATATGACCGTTGGCTTTTCTGCTAGCTGTATGTGGTGACAGAGTTGATGGACTTGCAATGGTGTAACGTTACCCAACTCGGTCTCAGAGCATTTCGTATTATTCTGTACGTAAATCGGAAACACTCCATTTAATATATGTTACGTTTCATATGGTATTTATTAATTTGTGTATGTCCATCACCCATTTTGTATGATATGTTATGAATTACAATTTGTATTATATGTCAACAACATAGCTCAAGCAGTAGGAAGCACTCTCATCCATTTGTATACAGATACAGTCTTATACTCAGCTGGCCCCTCCCCGGATTTTGTGTTAAACGCTCAACAAAGCTTTCTCAGTGTCCAACAAGCGTTCTCTATCCTTAACCTTGTTCTGACCACCTCCAAAACAAAGGTCATGTGGTTTGGTAAGAAGAATGCCCCTCTCCCCACAGGTGTGATTACTACCTCTGAGGGTTTAGAGCTTGAGGTAGTCACCTCATACAAGTACTAAGGAGTATGGCTAGATGGTACACTGTCCTCTCAGCACATATCAAAGCTGCAGGCTAAAGTTCAATCTAGACTTGGTTTCCTCTATCGTAATTGCTCCTCTTTCACCCCAGCTGCCAAACTAACCCTGATTGAGATGACCATCCTACCCATGCTAGAGTAAGGAGACATAATTTATAGATCGGCAGGTAAGGGTGCTCTCGAGCGGCTTGATGTTCTTTACCATTCTGCCATCAGATTTGCCACCAACGCTCCTTATAGGACACATCACTGCACTCTATACTCCTCTGTAAACTGGCCATCTCTGTAAACCCGTCGTAAGACGCACTGGTCGATGCTTATTTATAAAACCCTCTCAGGCCTCACTCCACCCTATCTGAGATGCCTAGCGCACCCCTCAACCTCCACATACAAAACCTGTTCTGCTGGTCGCTCCTCTTTTCAGTTCGCTGCAGCTAGCAACTGGAACGAGGTGCAAAAAAAACACTCAAACTGGACCGCTTTATCTCCATCTTCATTCAAAGATGGAATCGTGGACACTCTTACTGACAGTTGTGACTGCTTCACGTGTATTGTTGTCTCTGCCCTTTGTGCTGTTGCCTGTGCCCAACGTTTGTACCATGCTTCGTGTTGCTACAATGTTGTGTTACTGCCATGCTATGTTGTCGTCTTAGGTCTCTCTTTGTGTAGTGTTCTCTCGTCGTGATATTTTCTCCTATATTTTTATTTTATTTTTTAATCCCAGCCCCCGTAGGCGGCCTTTTGGTAGGGCGTCATAGTAAATAAGAATTTGTTCTTAACTGACTTGCCTAGTTAAATAAAAGGTTGAATAAAAATAAATTACAAATTTGCAAAACGTACAATATGTTCTGAATTTCCAAAACGTGCTATATGTTACAAATTTGCAAAACATATGATACGGTTAAGGTTAGCTAAAAGGGTTAAGGTTAGGGGAAGGGTTAGCTAACATGCTAAGTAGCTGAAAAGTAGTAAGTGGTTGAAAAGTTGCTAAAACGCTGAAGTTGTCTGTGATGACATTTGAACTCACAACCTTTCGGTTGCTAGACGTTCGCCTTATAAGCCCACCCACCAGACTTCAATGTTTGCCTTAGACCATTGTGTCTTATGTAACCATACGTTACATATCATACAATTTGAGTGTCCGGGATTTACATTTCCTGTTACGTCTAGTAGATCATCAAGGACAACAACCACCTGAGCCACTGCCTGTTCACCCCGCTATCATCCAGAAAGCGAGGTCAGTACAGGTGCATCAAAGCTGGGGCCGAGAGACTGAAAAACAGCTTCCATCTCAAGGCCATCAGACTACTAAATAGCCATCACTAGCACATTAGACTGCTGCCCTATATAGACTTGAAATCATCACTGGCCACTAATAATGGAACACTAGTCACTTTATAATGTTTACATATTTTGCATTACTCATCTCATATGTATATACACTGTATCTTAGTCTGTCGCTCTGACATTGCCCGTCCATATATTTACAGATTCTTAATTCCATTCCTTTACTTAGATGTGTGTATTGTGTGTTTTGTTGTGAAATTGTTAGATATACTTGAGATATTACTGCACTGTTGGCGCAACAATTTGATACCAGGCTGCGTTACCTACCAGTATGTGGTAAAAACATGTTTTTTGTTTTTTTTAATAACTTACGTGTACAACTTATCTTAGCAGTGTTGTAACCATCTTCCTACAACATTGTAACCTACTATGCAAAAAAAAAAAAAAGATAATTCTTGGTATCACAACAACGAGAAAGCCACATGAAGCATACAGTAGCCATATAGTATCATACCGGCTTTAGCGAGCATGGAGGCCAGCAGCTTGCAGACAATGGAGCCCCTCTTCCTCATCTTGCACTGCTTGCTGTAAGGGAAGTAGGGGATGACCCCAATGATGTTCTTGGCACAGTTAGTCTTGAGAGCGTAGGCCATGACCAGCAGCTCCATGATGGCCGTGTTCACGTCTCTGGGTAGGACAAAATAACCATTCAAGAGACAATGGAGACAGAAATAGGATAATGTAATAAGATAAGCAAGAGTGAGATACAGAGTAGTTATTTCAGTAAACTGTTGAATAAAACTGCCTGTTGTGTTGTCATGGTTTTAATTTGCATGTCGTAGTAACTGACGGGGTATAAAATTCAAGATGTCGGCACGTCTCAAGACCACATTAGCCCACTGAGAGCGTTCGCTCTCTGAGTTAACACTCGTCTTTGAACAAACACATTCACTACACATTTAAGTGAGTGAGTCTATGACTCTAGTCAGTATCCTACAATGTTAACTTACTTGACTACGTGCCCATTGTCCTGGCACTAATCGCCACATTGTAAGACAAGACGTTGAGCGCCACACTAATAGTCGTTCCCTAAAACCTGAAGTATAACCTTGAAAGCTATGGGGCATTTATAAATGATTAAGCCTCAAGATCGTATCGAAGAATGACTCCCTTGTTGTATGGGATTCAGCCAGTTCATGAGAGAAGCAGAGGCAAACTTTCTTGGGGACTTGATGCACTTTTATTAACACTATAATTAGTAATCAAAGATAACGTCTTATTACTTAACTAATAGAAAGAGTGCAATAAGGTAGTGCCAGAGTATATTTGGCCTAGGCAGCCTCCTGAAACAGCAGAGCCAACCACAATCATTAAAGGGCAACTCAACCCCCAATTTCACCCTTTGCATGTTCTAAAATTGCATTCAGGCTAGAAGTTGTAGGTGGAAGGAATTGGTAAACATAGTTGTACCTGATCCCAACACTTTCTCACTAAAGCATAATCTGACAATTCTGTGCATTGTGAGCAAATACATCTCTAGACAGTTAGCGCACAGTGGTTAGTCACCAAGTTCCTAGCATCTATTGCCACTTGAGGTTTAAGATCAAATCCCCCTTAGGGTGCAAAAAACATTTTAAATGTGGACTCACATTTATTGCGGTATTGTGTTGAGGGGAAAAAATGCAATCGTCAATTTGAAAATTAAGATTAGGGGCTCAATTCAATCCAACCTGTATTGCATTATTTACGCAGTAGCTCTTTTTCCAACGGTCAAATTAACTCAGATTGGTCTTGGGTACCAGGGCCGGCTCGCTCATTACATTTACATTTTAGTCATTTAGCAGACGCTCTTATCCAGAGCGACTTACAGTAGTGAATGCATACATTTCATACCTTATTTTTTTTTCTCCGTACTGGTCCCCCGTGGGAATCGAACCCACAACCCTGGCGTCGCAAACACCATGCTCTACCAACTGAGCCACACGGGACCAAAGGTAGGATTAGGCATCCACCTATGGTGGCAGATTGACTAGGGCGCCATTTTCTGAGCTAAACTGACCAAGACTCACCTCCAACCTCACATAATTAATTCTGCCCAAAAACAATGACAATTTCTCTCAACCTGTGGCATATGGGCTTTTAATGTTTTTTTTTTAAATTTCACCTTTATTTAACCAGGTAGGCTAGTTGAGAACAAGTTCTCATTTACAACTGCGACCTGGCCAAGATAAAGCAAAGCAGTTCGACACATTCAGAGTTACACATGGAATAAAAAAAAACATAGTAGAAAAAGTCTATATACAGTGTGTGCAAATGAGGTAAGGGAGGTAAGGCAATAAAATAGGCCATAGTGGCGAGGTAATTACGATATAGCAATTAAACACGAGTGATTGATGTGCAGAAAATGAATGTGCAAGTAGAGATACTTGGGTGCAAAGGAGTAAAATAAATACAGTACGGGGATGAGGTAGTTGGACGGGCTATTTACAGATGGGCTACGTACAGGTGCAATGATCTGTGAGCTGCTCTGACAGCTGGTGCTTGACGTTAGTGAGGGAGATATGAGTCTCCAGCTTAAGGTGAGTGCTGATGCTGCCCTATGATAAGCATTGCAAACTTCGTCAAAGGCAGGGCCGCAAAATATTTAACTTATCCATTCCAAGTGCGCCTCTCCAGAGTGCAGTTGGAGAGACGCGTCGCTACGGCGTTCCAACATACCATAATTTTTTTTTACATAAATCGTGTAGCATATGGTAGAAAGAGTATGTCGCCTTTTCTGTAGCCAAAAGGCTGGAGATAAAATGTATAACAACGTAATGAGACGAACAACTTTTACATCATGCAGGTTTCTCCAATCAAATTGCCAAACCTAAATGGCGTCCAATCAAATAAAGAATGCGCTGACATATTAACAAACATCCTAAAAACAGGATAAGTCAAAGTAAAATAGACAATATGGAATGGACAATCATGCTACTCACTGTTCAGGACTTTCATCCCGTGTGCTAAATTTCATGTGTATTCCTACATGTTTTTTTTTACTGATATTAGCAAAAAAATGTATTCTGCACTTCCCACTGTGTAAACACATTGCAAATAGGCTCAGGATAATGCCTACTGATACAATTGGATTGCTGATAGTCAGAGCTTAAAAAGCAGGAATCAGGACTAATAAAGCCAATGCAACAGCCTGTTTTACAAAATATGGGCCTACACCCCAAGGATGGGCATTCATAAAATTCCATTGTGGGCAGACATGGTTGACTACACTCCATTAAGCACCGACACCTTTTTTTCCCCAGTCATCTTTGTGTTTTACATAGGGTAGTCCTACCACATAGATGGCATTCCTAAAATTTTATTTTAGACAACACTGTAGGCCAGGGATGGGCTACTCCAGTCCTCTAGGGCCTGACTCGTGTCACACTTTTGCCCCAGATAACAAATCTGACACCAATAATCAACAAATGATCATCTACAGTTTAGAATGGAATTAGTGTCAGCAGCTGTGTTGACCAGAGATGTGGAACAAGTTTGACACCTCTCCCGACCCCAAGGACTGGAGTTGACCATCCCTGCTGTAGGCTATATCTCAGTAAGAACGGACCGATACTGACGCATTTTGGACGTATTTTTTGTCCGGTCTGGACCAGCCTTTATTTGCAACAAACAGACTATGAATAACATCTTGTCAACTTTCATTCAGAACTGAAAACGAATCTAACTTCAATGTCTGGAAAAAAATACTTTAGACGTCTTTCCAACATCATTTTGCTTACTGGGACTATTGTTGAAGGGGCGTCCATTTTTGTTGTCTCGCCTAGGGGTGCAGAAGGGCCAGGACCAGCCCTGTAGGAACTCTATAAAACCCTACAACTACTACCAGGAATAAATATTGTAAATTAAGGACTTGAAATAAAAAGTGTCTGCCCCATGTGGGATTAGAAATCACAACCATTGAACTATGAGCCACCAATTAGTCATAGCAGTTGGGAAACCATTGTCACCCATTTCTCGTTATGATGGATATAGCTACGAATATGAACGTAAAATTCACATAGCCTACATGTTTTTATTCTTCATAAAAGCACATAAGTGTATGAAACGGTAAGCAAAAACATTTATCATATGCGGAAATGTGCCTTACTGCCTTTTGAATTTTGTGTAACGTCAGTAGTCTAGTCAAGGAAGTCTCATGCAAAATATACTGGCACACTCCACTTACCAAGACCATTACCAAATAAGGCGTGCGGTCACCTGCTTTTATATAGTGAGCCTCGAGGTTGTACCACCTAGCACATCTAGAAGGGAGTGTATTTCATACCAAACCCCTCCCTTGAGATGAAGAGGCACCTTCAAGGTGCCTTCTTTACATTATGATTTCAATGGTTGAGTTTAACTGTTGGGGACAAAAAGAGCTAGATTTACTACTAAAATACCTAAATATATCACCTTTGCAACAAACTGTCAAAATTAAGACCAGAATTGATGTGTTTCACTATAAATAAGCCTAAAACATCTGGTTTTCGATTAAAAATAAATTAAATAAAGATCAGGAAAGTTACTCGTTACAGGTCAGTGCCCCCTAGTTGGCTGTTAATATTGCAATCCCAATAATTTAACAGGCAGCTCCTGCCAACCAATGAATGACATAACCACTGGATGAAAATATGTTTGTGGAGGACAGACAACCATGGGGGGGGGTCATTCTGACTGGTCAGCGATGAATCAACAATGTCTGCCTAATTTCACAAGGGAATACATTTACTTTTAGTTTCTAATGATCAATTTGGTTCTGTGGTGATACTGCATATCCAACCAACTAGAAAATACACACTCAATTCAGACGGTGTAGAAGACATGACACCCGGATCCTCTCACCTTGGAATGGTCTGAATGATAAAGATGTCTTGACCACGAACAGACTCTTTCACATCCACCCTGGTTTCTGTAAATACATTTTAAAAAGAGCAGCAAATCAGTTCCAAGAGCAAGTAACCCCAGATACAGTATGCGGACCATCATCTACAGTGCATTCGGAAGGTATTCAGACCCCTTACATTTTTTCACGTTACAGCCTTGTTCGAAAACGTTTTCAATAAAAATGTTACTTCAATCTACACACAATACCCCATAATGATAAAGCAAAAACAGTTTGAAAAAATTGCACAATTACATAAAAATAAAAACTGAAATACCTTATTTACATAAGTATCAAGACCCTTTGCTATGAGACTCGAAATTGAGCTCAGGTGCATCCTGTTCCCATTGATCATCCTTGAGATGTTTCTCAAACATGATTGAAGTCGACCTGTGTTAAATTCAAATGTTTGGGCATGATTTGGAAACACACACACACACGTCTATATATAATGTCCCACAGTTGACAGTCCATGTCAGAGCAAAAACCAAGCCATGCGGTCAAAGGAATTGTCCGTAGAGCTCAGAGACAGGATTGTGTCGAGGCACAGATCAGGGGAAGGGTACCAAAACATTTCTGCAGCATTGAAGGTCTCCAAGAACACAGTAGCCTCCATTCTTAAATGGAAGAAGTTTGGAACCACCAAGACTCTTCCTAGAGCTGGACACCCGGCCAAACTGAGCAATCAGGGGAGAAGGGCCTTGGTCAGGGAGGTGACCAGGAACCTGATGGTCACTGACAGAGCTCCAGAGTTCCTCTGTGGAGATTGTCCTCCTTCTGGAAGGTTCTCCCATCTCCGCAGCACTCCAACAATCACGCCTTTATGGTAGTGGCCAGACGGAAGACACTCAGTAAAAAGACACATTGACAGCCTGCTTGGAGTTTGCCAATGGCCACCAAAAGACTCAGACTAAACAAAAGACTGAAACAAGATTCTCTGATGTGATGAAACCAAGATTGATCTCTTTGGCCAGAATGCCAAGCGTCTCATCTGGAGGAAACCTGGCACCATCCCTACGTGAAGCATGGTGGTGGCAGCATCATACTGTGGGGATGTTTTTCAGAGGCAGGGACTAGGAGACTAGTCAGGATTGAGGGAAAGATGAACGGACCAAAGTAGAGAAAGATCCTCGTTGAAAACCTGCTCCAGAGTGCTCAGGACCTTAAGGCCATCAACCCTAAGCACACAGCCAAGACAACGCAGGAGTGGCTTTGGGACAAGTCTCTAAATGTCCTAGAGGGGCCCAGCCAAAGCCCGGACTTAAGCGCGATCGACGCTCCCCATCCAACCTGACAGAGCTTGAGAGGCTCTGCAGAGAAAAATGGAAGAAACTCCCCATATACAGGTGTGCCAAGCCAAGAAGACTTGAGGCTGTAGTTGCTGCCAAAGGTGCTTCAAAAGTATTGAGTAAAGGGTCTGAATACTTATATAAATGTGATCAGTTTATTTTTAATACATTAGCAAAATTGTCTAAACCTCTTTTTGCTTTGTCATTATGTGGTATTGTGTGTAAATTGAAAGAAAACAATTTAATCAGTTTTAGAATAGGGCTGTAACGTAACAAAATGTGGAAAGTGTCAAGGGGTCTGAATACTTTCCGAATGCACTGTATACCAGGGATATTTAGCTCTTACACTACGAGGTCCAGAGCCTGCTGGTATTCTGTTCTACCTGATAATTGCACACCTGGTATCCCAGGTCTAAATCTGTCCCTGATTAAATGGGAACAATGAAAAGATGCAGTGGAACTGGCTTTGAGATCCAGATATGAGTTTGAGGGATCTATACTATAGTAGGCCTGTAGATTTTATATACACTTACTGTACAAAACATCAAAGGACATCTGCTCTTTCCATGACAGACTGACCAGACGAAAGCTACAATCCCTTATTGATGTCACTTGTTAAATCCTCTTCAATCAGTGTAGATGAAGGGAAGGAGACAAGGCTTAAAAATCATTTTTTACCTAAGACAATTGAGACATGGATTGTGTATGTGCGCCATTCAGAGGGAGCCTTTGAACAGGGTATGGTAGCAGGTGCCAGGTGCACCGGTTTGTGTCAAGAATTACAACGTTGCTGGGTTTTTCACACTCAACAGTTTGCCCATGTGTGTCAAGACTGGTCCACCACCCAAAGGACATCCAGCCAACTTGACATGTTTGGGAAGCATTGGAATCAACATGGGCCAGCATCCCTGTGGAATGCTTTCGACCCCTTGTAGAGTCCCTGCCCGACGAATTGAGGCTGTTCTGAGGGCAAAAGTGTGGGGGGGTGCAACTCAATATGTGACTCGTTTCAGGAAAACTCCTGTCGCGTGTCACTACTTGACGAGGTATTTGAACGTAAACATTTTTTAAATAAAAAATGCTTTTGGAATGTGTACTCAAGTGCCTTAATAAAATTGTATGCCATCTGTATATATGAATAAAATAGTTAAATTACGAGCCTAGTTGGTTTAGCCACAGAAAAAAAAACAGGAACCTTTCCGCTAGCCATGATTGGCTGAGATAATAGATGGGCTGGATATGCCGATTGGATTGGTCTGCCATGTAGCACGCTTCTTTCTATAGCGTGAACTGCTCAGTATGTGTAGGTAATCCTTTCGAACGCTGCTTTTTTGAACGATATCACAAAGAACTGCAAAAGTGTTGCTAATGCTCTCCACTTTCGTGAGGACAGAGTTTTGAAATTGGTGGAATGCCCAGTGGAAGCAGAGTATGACAGCTAAGGAGATGGAGAAAATTCTGCCGTTTAATTGCAAATATGCGGAAGGAGTCAAAAAGAGAACACAGAAGGCTGTTGTATAAAACACCTGTCTCCGGATTACATCTTCAAACTAAGGGAAACCATGGCATCGGTGAGGGAGAAGCATTAACTCTTTAGGGATAGGGGGCAGCATTGGGAAGTTTGGATGAAAAGCGTGCCCAGAGTAAACTGCCTGTTACTCAGGCCCAGAAGCAAGAATATGCATATAATTAGTAGATTTGGATAGAAAACACATAAGTTTCCAAAACTGTTAAAATAATGTCTGTGTATAACAGAACTCATATAGCAGGCGAAAACCTGAGAAAAATCCAACCAGGAAGTGGAATTGAGGTTTGTAGTTTTTAACCTCTTGCGTATATCCTACCACTGGGGGCGCCACAGTGTCACTGCAACAACTGTATACAGACATGTCAATAGACATAGTATAAACCATTAGTCTTGAAATCTTTGGTTGTTTAGTTCACTACCGTACTCACTCGGTTTAGCACATGTAAATCCTTAAAGAGATGGGTGGGGCTAAGCCTTAAGAGGGTGTGAACAATACTGAATGGGTGTAGACAAAGATCTCTAATAGGTGTAACAAAACATTCAAGGGCCATTTTATCAAAAGTGGGGTTACAAGTTTTTCAAGGCAGAAGTACTTTCCCAATTGTTCCTCAACTGTAGTGTATGATATCACATTTTCCAACTCTGAGTCTCTACTTTTATCCAATGTAAAAAAAAAAAAACACAATTTTGCCACAAGACTGAATCGAGCTGGTCGTTCACATATTAGGAAGGTGTCCTTAATGTTTTGTACACTCAGTGTATACTGTATGAAGCTGAAAGGTATAACCTGGCATCTCACCTCTGTTTGACTCTTGGTAAACAACTGACTTTCCCAAGTCTACGCCAAGCCGTCTGCAAGGAGAGAAGAAAGGTGTTAAAACGCATAACTAAAATCGTCCACACACAGGAGGAATGCCCGCCTTTTGAGTAACTGGCCCAACTGTCAATCATTATTATTCTTGTGGGTGCTTATATTTGTCCTATTTCATATACAGTTGAAGTCGGAAGTTTACACACACACTTAGGTTGGAGTATTAAAACTGATTTTTCAACCACTCCACAAATTTCTTATTAACAAACTATAGTTTTGGCAAGTCGGTTAGGACTTTTGAACTCTAAAGCGGTGGTGCAAAGACATTTGTTTATTATAGATGAAATGTTTATGAATACCTGTCATTAAAATTACTTAGTAATTTGTGGAATATTAGGTTTCTACATTGTGTAGAATGTAAATGTAATGCATCTCAATAGAAACACAACGTTCTATTGAGATGCATTACATTTAAAAAATTGTCCACTCTCTAAAAATGTCAGGTGCAAGAGATGTCATTCCTTCTTTGCTATGATCATTGATATCCTGAAGAAGCTATCCCTTTCCTTTCTTTGCCTGAAAATGTTTGGATATACTGGTGAAGTTACATTGTTAGCTAGCTAGTCAATGAAGTAACATGACTGAAAAATGTGTAAAATGGTGAGTAGTTTTAGTAGGCCCACAACCTGATTTATGAATTTAAAATGGGGTCCCGGTAATCCGCAATAGGAAGATAATGTTGCACCAGTGTGGTGAGAGAACTCGAGCCGTTGGAACACAACTACATGAGTGCTCATTTCAAAGAGCGCTCCATAAGCGAAGCCCAGGTGGGCAGAGCTAGGCATGTTGCACTTGGATATGTTTTAATATGGGAAGAATAGCCTCATTTTACAATGGGTCAGTTTGGTTCTGTGTAGCCTAGTTATGCTAATATACACTATATATATACACACACACCAAAGTGTGTACACCCCTTCAAATTACTGGATTTGGCTATTTCCGACATACCCGAGGCTGACCGGTGTATAAAATCAAGCATAAATCCATGCAATCTCCATAGACAAACATTGGCAGTAGAACAGCCTTACTGAAGAGCTCAGTGACTTTCAACAAGGCACTGTCATAGGATGCCACCTTTCCAAGAAGTGATTTGATTTATTTCAGCTTTTATTTCTTTCATCACATTCCCAGTGGGTCAGAAGTTTACATACACTCAATTAGTATTTGGTAGCATTGCCTTTAAAATTGTTTAACTTAGGTCAAACGTTTCCGGTAGCCTTCCACAAGCTTCCCACAATTAGTTGGGTGCATTTTGGCCCATTCCTACTGACAGAGCTGGTGTAACTGAGTCAGGTTTGTAGGCCTCCTTGCTCACACATGCTTTTTCAGTTCTGCCCACAAATGTTCTATAGGATTGAGGCCAGGGCTTTGTGATGGCCACTCCAATACCTTGACTTTGCTGTCCTTAAGCCCTTTTGCCACAACTTTGGAATTATAATTGGGGTCATTGTCCATTTGGAAGACCCATTTTCGACCAAGCTTTAACTTCCTGACTGATGTCTTGAGATGTTGCTTCAATATATCTACATAATTTTCTTCCCTCATGATGCCATCTATTTTGTGAAGTGCACCAGTCCCTCCTGCAGCAAAGCACCCCCACAACATGATGCTGCAACCCCCGTGCTTCACGGTTGAGATGATGTTCTTCGGCTTGCAAGCCTCCCCCTTTTTCCTCCAAACGTAACGATGTTCATTATGGCCGAACAGTTCTATTTTTGTTTCATCAGACCAGAAGACATTTCTCCAGAAAGTACGATCTTTGTCCCAATGTGCAGTTGCAAACCGTAGTGTGGCATTTTTATGGCGGTTTTAGAACAGAGGCTTCTTCCTTGCTGAGCGGCCTTTCAGGTTATGTAGATATAAGACTTGTTTTACTGTGGATATAGATACTTTTGTACCCATTTCCTCCAGCATCTTCACAAGGTCCTTTGCAGTTGTTCTGGAATTGATTTGCACTTTTCGCACCAAAGTACATTAATCTCTAGGAGACAGAACACGTCTCCTTCCTGAGCGGTATGACGGCTGCGTGGTCCCATGGTGTTATACTTGCGTACTATTGTTTGTACAGATGGCAAAATTGTGAGTGAGCCCACTCCCTTGGCTGAGAAGTAACCTCACACATGAATGGTCTCAGGATGCTTTACTGTTGGCATGACACAGGGAGGCAGTCATTGTAAATAAGAATTTGTTAACGGACTTGCCTAGTTAGAGAAAAATAAAGGACTTGTCTCCAGTACCTTACTTTTATTCCGGTAAAAAACATTTAACAGCGCATAAATGGGGCTCCCGAGTGGCGCAGTGGTCTAAGGCACTGCATCTCAGTGCTAGAGGCGTCACTACAGACACCCTGGTTCGAATCCACAACTGCCCGTGATTGGGAGTCCCATAGGGCGGCGCACAATTGGCCCAGCGTCGTCCGGGTTTGGCTGTAGGCAGTGATTGTGAATAAGAATTTGTTCTTAACCTCTCTAGGGGAGGTGGGACGAAATCGTCCCACACTATTCAACAGCCAGTGAAAAATCAGAGCGCCAAATTTAAAACCACAAAATGTCATAATTGAAAGTTCTCAAACATAGGACTATTTTACACCATATTACAGATACACTTCTCCTGAATCGAACCACGTTGTCCGATTTCCAAAAGGCTTTACAGCGAAAGCAAGACATTAGAATTTGTTAGGATAGTACATAGACACAAAAAAACACAGCCATTTCCAAGCAACTAGCATGCATCACAAATACCCAAAACACAGCTAAATGCAGCACTAACCTTACATGATCTTCATCAGATGACACTCCTAGGACATTATGTTACACAATACATGCATGTTTTGTTCAATCAAGTTCATATTTATATCAAAAAACAGCTTTTTACATTAGCATGTGATGTTCAGAACTAGCATACCCACCGAAAACTTCCGGTGAATTTACTAAATTACTCATGATAAACGTTGACAAAATACATAATTATTTTAAGAATTATAGATACAGAACTCCTTTATGCAATCGCTATGTCCGATTTTAAAATAACTTTTCGGCGAAAGCACATTTTGCAATATTCTGAGTACATAGCTCGGCCATCACGGCTAGCTATTTTGACATCCGCCAACATCGGGGTCACCTAAACTCAGAATTACTATTAGAAAAATTGGATTACCTTTGCTGTTCTTTGTCAGAATGCACTCCCAGGACTTCTACTTCAACAACAAATGTTATTTTGGTTCCAAATAATTCATAGTTATATCCAAATACCTCCGTTTTGTTCGTGCGTTCAGGTCACTATCCGAAGGGTAACGCGCGAGCGCATTTCGTGACAAAATTTCAAAATATTCCATTACCGTACTTAGAAGCATGTCAAACGCTGTTTAAAATCAATTTTTATGCTACTTTTCTCGTAAAATAGCGATAATATTCCAACCGGGCAACGTTGTATTCATTCAAAGACTGAAAGAAAAAAATGGAGAAGTCTTGTGAACGCGAATCTCCAGTCTCACTGTCCCCAGGCTGACCACTTACAAACTCTGCTGCTGTACTTTGCACAAAGACAGCAGACACCCCATTCCACTTTCTGGTACGTTTTTTTATCCGGCTGTGAAAATACTGCCCCCTATACCACAACAGGTTAACTGACTTGCCTAGTTAAATAAAATAAAAATAGATAACAATAACCTAGCAAATTACATAGATTGTCACTCAACTAATAAAGCCTAATATCATGCAAGCTATTTTAGAATTTGAATGCTGAAAGTGCCATGCAGATGAGCAAGATCCCGAACAGCCCGCCTACCTTGCGTTGGTCAGCGTGTGAAGCTGGGCACAGTACGAGATTGACTAGGATAAATAAAATAAGGGTTAAAAAAAAATATTGCCTGAGATTTCTCAGCATGCAAAATGACTTGTAGCTCAATGACTGTCAACACAGTTACATGCAGTTCGACACTGAAGAAGAGGACTCATCAGTTGCAGAGTATGTAAGCGGGGCTGGAGCGAGATTGCCAAAGGCTGGAGCGTTGGCTTTCTCGCCCACTCCAATTTCGCTCCAGCAGTGCTCACTTCACAAGCTCAGGGCATGCCCGGCCCAGCATGCATTTGTAGCCTACTGGTGTGCTGCTACAGCCCCTTGCTTTCGCTACTGTCATGAGTTTGCTAAATATTTTCATAAAGAAACAGATAAAACACAGGGGCAAAATCAAGATGACTTACAAAGACGAGGACCAAGAGTAAGAGAGTGATGTAGTGTCCACAACTAAAGAATCATTGTGGAATCTGAAAAGATAAGTATTCCAAAAGCATGATGTGTACTTACTACATGCACATGCTAAAAGAAAGGAATGAGGTGGATAGATAAGTGTCATTGTTACAAAGTATTTCTAAACTAAAAATCTGATCTTAAAAACTTTGTTCAGTTGTTCTATTATCTATACAATAGGCCAGAATTGATTTTGGCCCAATAGGCCTGGCATATTCCCACTTTCAAGGAGCTTTCCATTTTGATTGGGTTATTAAAAATCTTTAGGCCAACCTATAGAAAAAGAAAACAACTATGCATCTCTGCCCAGCCTGGCAAGAGTGGCCAAAAGGGTGTTTAGCATCCACAGTGGCTCCACTGCTAGCCTGCTTTCCAGGCACCTTCGCATGAGCCTAATGCCAAAGAATGGCCAAACGACTGTTTCTAAAAACTATGTAGCCTATTTAAAGTGATGAGCGCTTCTTACATTCACCCCCCCCGGTATCCAATTGGTAGTTAGCCTTGTCTCATCGCTGCAACACCCTGTATGGACTTGGGAGAGGCAAAGGTCGAGAGCAGTACGTCCTCCAAAACCCAACCAAGCTGCAATGCTTCTTGACACAATGCCCGCTTAACCAGGAAGCCAGCCACACCAATGTGTCGGAGGAAACACCGTACACCTGGCGACCTTGTCAGCGTGCATGCGCACACGACCTGCCGCAGGAGTTGCTAGAGCGCGATGGGACAAGGACATCCCTACAGGCCAAACCCTCCCCTAACCCAGAAGACGCTGGGCCAATTGTGCGCTGCCCAATGGGTAACCCGGTCGCGACCGGCTGCAACAGAGCCTGGACTCGAATCAGGATCTCAAGTGACACAGATAGTACTGCAATGCAGTGCCTTAGACCACTGCGCCACTCGGGAGGCCAGAAAGAATGCAATTTAATGAATTTTCTGACCGATGCATGTTACATTTGGATCGGTTTGAACCGGAAAAACGGGTCAGTGTCTCGGGCACCAACTGTAACTGCCCCTATGCTTGAAATACTGTTTGCCTGGAATGGGCCCTGTTTGTTAGCCCAGTTTGCTTGAAGTCTCTTAGCAAAGTTATGTGCGAGGTCATTCTCTCTCATCCTTGCACTTTTGAGTGACAGATCCTCTGGAGTCTAGCGACGTAAAAGTAGGCTTAATAGGCTGCTTTTACGCAGACAGATCAATTCAGATATTTTTCCAATACTTTTTTATTTTTTTTAAGGCGTGGGGCAGTCCTGTCGTTTACTTATTTTATTGTATAGGAGAGAGGAAAGTTACGAGTTTTTGCTGAAAGAGCACTGGGCCGGATTCATGTTCTCTAGAAGCAGCGCCCTATACCGCTAGACCAGTGGTTCCCAGGGGTACTAGGCCTATCCACAGGGGGTACTTGAGAAGAATCATGAGACCATAGGCCCACTGGTAAAATGCACACGAGGGGGTACTTCAGGGGTACTCCGGCAGAGCAAAATTCAGTTAGTGGAACAGTAACCGAAAAAGTTTGGGAACTACTGCGCTAGGCCACCACTAATTTGTCTTTTGAGTACTTTCAAATACAGTTGAAGAGCGGAAAAAAAAGTAATTTGAGGACCGTTGCAAGGGATTCATTTGAATGCGCAGCATATACTTACTCCGTGATCTTCTTGGCGAGCTCGGTGCATGCGGTGGTCGAGTTAGCAGAGAAGACACGGTACCCACTTTTTGAGATATTCATTGTTGAGTGACTATAGGAAAGCTTTGAAGTTCGAGAATGACAGACGAGACTTATGAGGCCTTATAAAAGTCAATGGCAACGTATTTTGCCTACTCACATTGACAATATCGACTCCTTTTATAAATTCAGGATTTAAGAACACGGAAATACGTCGAATGAGTGCGGAATGTTACAAAATCTCAAAGCATAAACGCCGAACTGCATGTAGCTAACCTACATAACTGGCGTAAGTAAACAAGTCTACTTATCGATCGCAGTATGACTGGTCTAACAAACTAGAAAACGGAGTTGTTCCACATCCGCACATAGATCTGTAGGCTACTCTACGAAAAACGCCCTCCACCTAATTCTTCAATTGGAAAAATATTTTGCAATAAAAGTACACTGCAGCAGACTCGTGTAATCTCAAAAAGTGTATACAATGTTGCTTCTAGCGTAGCTAATGTAAACTTTGTAGCAATGAGGTCGAGTCAAAGAAAATAATACGAGTAATTTCATTGGGTAGCCAACGATTAACATATTGGCAGTATAATAATCCAATGTGATTGCTGCTTTGGAACTGAGGGCGGTTTGTGCGGATTTTCAACCACTCAGAGCACTTCAATCATGCGCGAGGTCAAAGAGTAACCTTACGTAGCAGGCGTAAAGAGACGTTCAAGTAATTAGTTATTATGAAGAAGAAACATGTAGGTAACATATTCTGTTTTAAATGATGAAAGAGTGGTATTTCATGTATAATTTAATATAATATAAATACAATTAAAATAAATGTCACACAACTTTGTCATATTTCCTAGAAATCTAACTAGCCTAATTAAACTTTTCTTCACTCTTTCCTCAATTGACAAATACAGTTTCAAAATTGATTGCAGCCATCCCATATCATTAGTAGGTTACGTAAAGTACTTTCTTGAATTTTCAGCAGGAACAGCTTCATAATAATGACCACAACGTCAGAATTGACTAAAGAGTTAATTGACATTGGGAGGCAATTTTGTCTTTTCACTATAAAAATTACATTTGATGAACAGCTTGTTATTCTATACCCACACTATTAATAAGATAACGTGTGGGTGTGTACAGTGTGAGGATGTGCTACCTATTTTTTGTCAGTGTCCTTGTGGAACACAGTCATCCAGCTTAGCTCAATGCTAGGCATGGTTCTCCACACTTGGATATGGGTGTCACAGCAGATTCCTTCACTAAGGCCATTGGCGTAGAACAACGGGCAGAGGGTGGGATCCAGAGGTAGTACCACCCTCCCAACGTCTTAATGTTATATCCACACCATACACCTAGGGTTCCTTCAGCCCCTCACCTGCCCCCCACCAATCCTCTCATCCTTTGAGCACCTTCTCCTTTAGCAGGTCCAATATGACCTGTCTTTCCTGGCTCTCCAGCTCGAACCTCCTCTCCCTCTCCTTCCTCTCCGCCCCCAGCCTCTCTCTCTCCAGAGTGATCTTACTCCTCTGGATCTCTAGCTCCTCCCTCCTCAGCAATAGCTCCTCCTCCCGCAGTCGCTGTTCCGCCTCCGAGCGCTTCTCCAGGAAGCTGAGGATCTCTGAGTAGGTCTGGCAGCAGCATTGGCAAGGCTGCTTGGCCATGGGCGCCGCCGAGACTAGCGAGAGCTCCGCCAGGTCCTCCTGCTGCTCCTCGGGCTCTGGGGTCGTGGGGACTGTAGGGGGCAGGGAGGGAAGATAGTCGGTGATGGGGAGGATAAAGTCTCAAAAGGTCAATGTTTTTTGGTTATCATTTCTTTGATCTGTAGTCACTCAAACATTTTTGCTGAGGAGCAAACATGTCACTGTGTGTCTCTTGAGTAACAGCACACACAGAGACAACTGTTTTAGGCGGGGCAAGGGCAGGGCATTCTAAGCAATTGCTGGGGAACCACTGGTTTGGTCACAGTTGTGCTATAATAACAGTAATCTCTTCAGGTGTGTGTCCTATTTCCTTCCTCCCTTTGGATATGATCACAGATCTAAAAGTTATTCTCTCACCTCACAGATCTAAACAGACTTGGATGGGGTTCTTACCTTTGGGATGTCCTGTTTGTGTGGAGATAATGATGGGTTTGTCCTGCTCTGGTAGACTAGCCAGCTCTTCCAAGGCTCGTTTCCTGAGTTCCTCATCCTGGTACTTACTCTCCCCGCTGGCCAGAAGACCCTTCTCTGCCTCCAGCTCCAAAACCTCGTGGAGTAGGTCTTCTTTTTGGGCATACAGCCTCTCTGTCCCAAACCTGAACACATACAAGGTTGGGTATCAGCTTCTAATACATTTCTCCTATTAAGCGTATGTATGTCTAATGTCAACTTCTGGCCAGTCTTGACCAACCTGCGTAGGCTGGGGAAGTCCTGCTTCTTGTAGTAGTCCAGCAGTAGCATGGTCCTCTCCCTGCAACGCCGGGAGTCCACCTCGAAGCTCTCGTCCTGCAGGGCAGCAGTGATGATCTCCCCGACACGGGCCCAGATACGACCCGACTCCTTGGAACAGAACGGGTTCTGAGCAATGACCTCACGGAGCAGCAGGATGTCGTGGCGGGCGGAGAATCGCACCTGTCGCTTGCGGGGAGTGGTGGAGGGGCCGGCGAGGGAGAAACCTAGGGAGAGGAAGGGGGACGGAAAAAGTGAGAGGCAATATCTAAGTCGTAGACTATTGGTATAGAATCCTCAGATATGACCCTTGCCAAGAGGTCTGGGCCTTAGTGCACTAAAACTGTAACACTGGTTCAAGCCTCACTGACTGTTCCTCCTCAATTGCTACTTCAGAAAGTAGATAGACAATCCAGTAACACTGGTTCAAGCCTCACTGACTGTTCCTCCTCAATTGCTACTTCAGAAAGTAGATAGACAATCCAGATGGTAAGGAAATAACTCGAAGTTCAACATGATGTTTCATAGGAGGGAGCTGCAAGATAAACTACTGGGCTGAATATAAGGGGGTTCACATTGGTGAATGTTAGTGAAACATACCTTGGTTGTAGTCATTTTGGAAACCGTTTCCGTTTAAGAAGGAAACGTAAAGAAAACGGGTGAGACCCTTTTTGAATTTGTCCAAGAGAAACTCTCGGTTGCGTTTTCCGTTTGAAGTAAACGGTTGTGGAACAGGGCGAAACGATTTGTAACAGATTAAGCTAATGATTACAACCCTGGCAAAGTATTTAATCATAAACGTAATTTAACTGTGAACGGCCTGTAGGCTATTTGTTGGCAATTGGGGATCAGCTGTCATACAAAGCAAAGCCGATATTATCACTTTCACTGTCAAAGCAAAGCCGAAGCCCCCTATTTGCCTGGTGATGTAGGCTAGTTGCTAAAACGCTTTGCCATCCCAGGCACAAGTGCAAGCAACACGGCACGTCTACCTATGCAGAGGCAACGCAGTTAGAAAAGTAAAAGTATAAATGTTGCATTGTTTATTATGGGCCAGCGCGCGCACAGGAAAATCACACGAGCCGCATAAAATGACAAATGCTGGTTATGGATTTATGAACAATAAAATATGTAATGTCAGACGTAGCAGTTTATGTCGGGCTCACCACCGTTATTTGCCATCTCCACCACACGTTCCATATCTGCATGTATCCGGGATCAGCTGATACACACAAAATGTTGAGGTCACAGTACACGTCCACTCACCAGTACAGGTTCCATTCTGACGTGTAACTCAACTTCTCTGGAAATCTGGCAAAACTGGCGAGACGGAAATTGTGCAGGACCGCGGAGTGTCCACACGATGGGGTCAAAATACCGCGCGTAAAGTTTCTGGTGTATTCTGACAAGTAAAGTCAATTCCATCATCACAGAGAAAAGGGTCTGGATGCTCTGTGCAATCCATAATACAGAACACATTCACTTGTGGCTTTGACTTGGCATGGTAACAGGCAATCTGGAATATATAGTTGACCTACATAAGATTGCTCTATTCTGCATCTGATTTCTTTTTATTGACCATAAACAGTCGAACAATGTACTCACTTCAGAGTGAATGACACCTCAAATGTCATAATTCACTCTCCAGGTCAAGAGCTATTTACTGGAATGATGTGTTGAATAATGACCTTTGAATATCAGCAGTATTCAGGTGGTCTCTTACCTCCCACCTTTTGACCCTATCCATCTCGCTCGCTCACACACACACGTCACTCTGCCCCCCTGCAACTCTCTCACATTTTAGTCATTTAACAGATGCTCTTAACCAGAGCGACTTACAGGAGCAATTAGGGTGAAGTGCCTTGCTCAAGGGCACATTGACCAATTTTTCACCTAGCCTGCCTGGAGATTCGAACAAGCGACCTTTCGGTTACTGGCGCAATGCAAGGCACTTATCTTGTCACGGTGACTTGGCAC
Source organism: Salmo trutta (assembly GCF_901001165.1). Lineage (NCBI taxonomy): Eukaryota > Metazoa > Chordata > Actinopteri > Salmoniformes > Salmonidae > Salmo > Salmo trutta. The sequence goes on from NC_042994.1 coordinate 14,957,217, forward strand.
TAATGAAATCTACTGAAGTATTGGACAGGCTTAATGTGCTGTGTATAACACATCACCATAATAGTTATGCAATAATCGTTATAATGGTCTCTACCCCATCAGACCAGAGTAGGCGCACTCCTAAAAACATACATCTAGTCTGTATCCTAAATGGCACCCTATTCCCTATATATAGTGCACTACTTTTTACCAGTGCCCATAGGGCTCTGGTCAAAAGAAGTGTGCCCTGGTCAAAAGTAGGGAATAGGGTGCCATTTGGGACACTCTTAGAGATGGGATCCAACTGGCAACTGACCTACTTGACCAGTGTCTCATTGAAGAAGTTAAATGTACATCTACACTGAGTGTTCAAAACATTAGGAACACCTAATATTGAGTTGCACCCCTTTTGCCGTCAGAACAGCCTCAATTCGTCAGGGCATGGACTACAAGGTGTCGAAAGCGTTCCACAGGGATGCTGGCCCATTTTGACTCCAATGCTCCCACAGTTGTGTCAAGTTGGCTGGATGTCCTTTGGGTGGTGGACCATTGTTAATACACACGTAAAACTGTTGAGCGTGAAAAACCCAGCAGCTCTGCAGTTCTTGACACACTCAAACTGGTACGCCTGGTACCTACTACCATACCCCGTTCAAAGGCAGTTAAATATTTTACCCATTTACCCTCGGAATGGAACACGTACACAATCCATGTCTCAATTGTCTCAAGGCTTAAAAATCCTTCTTTAACCCGTCTCCTCCCCTTCATTTACACCAGGGGTTTCCAACAGGTTGATTGCGAGCTACCAGTAGCTCATAGCCCGTAAGCTACCAGTAGCTCATAGCCCGTAAGCTACCAGTAGCTTGAAGCCTGTAAGCTACCAGTAGCTCGTAGCCAGTAAGATCCCGGTAGCTCGTAAGCTACCAATAGTTTGTAGCCCGTAAGCTACCAGTAGCTAGTAGCCCATAAGCTACCAGTAGCTCATAGTCCACCTATGAGTAGCTCGCCAAACAATTCTGAAAGTACATGCACATGTGCCTTTGTGGGTTGACAGAAATACTTTCCCCTGAAACCTTCTCAATTAATTAAGGATCGGACCCTTTTTTTCAATTTTCGCCTCAAATGACATACCCAAATCTAACTGCCTGTAGCTCAAGACCTGAAGCAAGAATATGCATATTCTTGATTCCATTTGAAAGGAAACACTTTGAAGTTTGTGGAAATGTGAAATTAATGTAGCAGAATATAACACATTAGATCTGGTTAAAAGATAATACAAAGAAAAAAACATGCATATTTATATAGATATTTTTTCATCATCTTTGAAATGCAAGAGAAAGGCCAATATATGACTTAGGAATATAGGCGCAATTTAAATGTTGGCCACTAGATGTCAGCAGTGTGTGTGCAAAGTTTTAGACTGATCCAATTAACCATTGCATTTCTATTCAAAATGTTGTATCAAGACTGCCCAAATGTGCCTAATTTGTTTATTAATACATTTTCAAGTTCATAACTGTACACTCTCCTCAAACAATAGCATGGTATTCTTTCACTGTAATAGCTACTGTAAATTGGACAGTGCAGTTACATTAACAAGAATTTAAGCTTTCTGTCCATATCAGATATGTCTATGTCCTGGGAGATGTTCTTGTTACTTACACCTCATGCTACTCACAATAGCCTACGTTAGCTCAACCGTCCAGTGGGGGGGAGGGGGGGGCGATCCTTAGAGGTTAAATGTTAACTGCAAAGTAGGCTTACCTGGCAGAAGTATATACTTTATATCTACTATTCGTTATTTTCTAACTTTGCCATGAAATGAGGTGCAGCAGTACAGAACCGTTGCCAGACCAGCACATTAGATGGCACATTCCTCACTAAATGTGTTAGTGTTCTTCCAGACCAATTTGTTTTTCTTCTGATGTGATTTAAGCATTGACATGGACTCAGAACATCCAATTTCGTTGTTTCTCTATAAACAATTGTAATTTTAAGGGGGAAAACAAAATCTAAATCCAGGAAAAATAAAACTGAGAACCATATTTGGGAGAAGATAAAACATAATTCGTAAAAGAAATCACACATTTTATGGGGCCCCCCTTGGAGTTGTTTATTAACCATTATTTTACCAGGTATAATGACAGAAAGGACCCGGAGAAGAGTTGCAGGGAGGAGAAGAATGAGGAGCAAGCAAAAAAAAATTGGAAAGCCAAAAAATGTGTAGCTCGCGATATGTAGAATTTTTTTAAGCTAGAAAAGGTTGGAGACCCCTGATCTACACTGATTGACGTGGATTTAACAGGTGACATCAATAAGGGATCATAGCTTTCATATGGATTCACCTGGTCAGTCTATGTCATGGAAAGAGCATCCGTTCCTAATGTTTCTGTCACGTCCTGACCAGTAAAAGGGGTTATTTGTTATTGTAGTTTGGTCAGGGCGTGGCAGGGGATGTTTGTTTTGTGTCTTTCGGGGTTTTGATATAAATAATTCTATTTCTATGTTTATTCTAGGTTTCTCTTTCTATGTTGTGTTTTTTCAATGACCTCCAATTAGAGGCAGCTGGTGGTTGTTGTCTCTAATTGGAGGCCATATTTTGTGTGTTCGTTTTCACCTGTGTTTGTGGGTGGTTGTTTCCGGTTTATTCTGTGCACCTTACTGGACTGTTATCGTCGTTATTTTTGTTTAAGTGTGTTTGCCTTCAATAAATACGAAGATGAGCAATATACCCGCTGCATATTGGTCCGATGATTTCTCCTCTTCAGACGACAAAGTTTATGACAGTTTCTTACACTCAGTGTACATGTTGTTTACTTACAGCAAGGTCTGAGATGGAGAGGCGATAATATGAATACTATCATACACTATGATCATAGAGGCTAACTTGGCCCCAAGCTACATTTACACAGTACATATGCTTTATACATGTATGAGTAGTCTGTGACTCGGTCTTCATAATCTAGTGAGATTTTGAACCGACCTTTGCCAATTTGCAAAATGCTTTGTGTTTCAGTAGATGTTAGTGGCCAGTAACTTTATATTCCCACAGTAGAAATTCTTTATACTCATACTATGCTATGAACAGTGTATTCTGTATGTATATGAGCAGGGGGTCATTTAATTATGTCCATATAGGTTTTAGTATTTGACTTAGTATTTGCTCACCCTAAGGCTGTGTTTACACAGCCAGCCTACTTCTGACCTTTAAGACCAATCAGATCAGAGCTATTGCTAATAATTGGGCAAAAGATCAGAATTGGGGTGACTGTGTAAATGCAGCCTAAGTGACACGTGGAACGTCTGACAGACATTAGTGTGCAATTCAGTTTAGTGTTGACGGGTGCCACACTTTGTACAGAAATCTGTCATCTTTCAAATGCTGTGACAGCTCTGTCTCAACGGCAGGCAGGCTTTTTCTATAGCCTCCATGGCACAATAAAACTGTCACCGTAGCCTCCTTTTCTCTCCCCCCCCCCCCCCCCCCCCCCTTTTGTCTAGCCAGCAGTTTGTTAACCGTCTCCTCTGGCTGTAGCGAGCCACCGAGCGAATGTCAAATGTGGCATTTTCAATATCTTCAACACAAATTGACCCCTTCAGTAGCAGCTTTCTTCAATCTTCTTGTGTTGGTCTGTCTGCACTGCACAAATCAAAGGGTAATTTCAAACCCGACGATCCAAGACTTTTGTTGAATTTACTTTTGAATGGTTTCATCAAGATGTTTTATGAATCCTACATCCAATACAATTCAATCCGTGAGATGTAAATACTCTATGATAGATAATGTAATTCATATTTTACACTTTGTTCTTGGCCTCCATTATTTATTTCATAACTTTCTCAATAGCCTGAACGCAAATGCTAACTTCTCTTTTTTACTCTCTGTCTCTCTCTCTCTCTTCGATCTCCTTTACCTGTCAAACTGTCAGGCACAATGTCCTGTGAGAGCCTGTGGAAAGACAGAGGCTTCCTATAGCTTTTTCTGTCACAGTTTATACAAGCTCTCTCATGAGACAACACAGAACCCCACCACGCGCGCACATGCACGCAAACTCTCTCTCTTTCTCAATGTGTTTGTTTCTTTCCTTCTCTGGTACGGGAGCTGTCTTCTCTCTGAACTTCTGCGTTTGTGAGGACCTGATGGAATGGCGGAGGGAGTGGGAGAGAGGGGTGGAGAGAAAAGAGAGGGGGTGGGGAGAGATAGAGAGAGGGGGTAGAATAGATAGCATCTAGGATCTCTGTATTGTCCTCCCTCCTCCCTCTCACACACTCTCCTATCTCTCCCCTCTCTTTCTCTCTTTAATTTTGTCTACCTAATGTGCGCACACATGCAAACACACGCACGCACACACACACACACACACACACGTATGCACAAACATGCACGCGCGTGCACATACACTTTCCTCACACTTGTTTGTCTGCCTGTCTCTCTGTGCCCTCCCAGGGATGGAGACAGCGGCATCGCTCTATGAAAACAGTTGTGAGGAGTGTGTGCGTGTCTATGTGTGTGCGTACATGTGTGTGCGTGCGTGTGTTTGCGTGTCTGCGCACATTAGGTAGACAAAATGAAAGCGAGAGAGAGAGAGAGAGAGAGAGAGAGAGAGAGAAAGAGAGGGGGAAGGAGGGAGAGATAGGAGAGTGTGTGAGAGGGAGGCGGGAGGACAATACAGAGATCCTAGATGCTCTCTATTCTACCCCCTCTCTCTATCTCTCCCCACCCCCTCTCTTTTCTCTCCACCTCTCTCTCCCACTCCCTCCGTCATTCCATCAGGTCCTCACAAACACAGAAGGTCAGAGAGAAGAGAGCTCCCGTACCAGAGAAGGAAAGAAACAAAGAAACGGAGGAAGAGAGAAAGAGTGAGGGGAATAAAAAAACAGTGGAGGACAAGTTTTGGAGGAGAGGAGAGCAAAGGGAGAGAGGGGAGGTTTGGGTGGGGGGTGGGTAGCGTACAAGGCTGCTCCGTCTGTCTCCTCCATCCCTCCGTCTCCGTCGCCGTGGGTTCACAGCTCTCCCTCTCCCTCCCCCCCTCCCTCACTCCCTACCTCCCCCGCTCGCTGCTGGCGGGAGCCTCCGAGCTGCTGCGGCGGAGGTCGTCTCGGATGGAGTCGCCGAGAGACGTAGGAGGAGAGACGATGGAGCATGGGGAGCGGCCTGAGCGGGCCGAGCCGCTGACTGATGCCGAGCGGGAGATCATCCAGAACACCTGGGTACACGTCTACGAGAACTGCGAGGACGTGGGCGTGTCGGTCCTCATAAGGTATGTGGTCAGGTGGGTGGGTCCTCATAGTGGTGGGGCTGTTGATCTCCATAGTGATGGGACTGTTGGTCACCATTGTGGTGGGGCTGGAGTTCCTCCTAAGGCACATTTGGGCTGATGGTCCTCATTAAGTACGTGGGGCTTAGAGTCCTCATAGTTTTGCGGCTGGTGGTCCCCATAAGGTACGTGAAGTATCAGGGGGTCCTCATAAGGTTTGTGTAGCTGGTGGGGCCAGATGGCATGGGTGGGGGGGTCCCTCAGAGATGGGGCTGGGGGTCTGCAATTTTAGTGGAGTACAATTAAAAAATGACGTTCTCATGTACAGCATCTTATCAGGCATAGAAAAGTTTGGGCAGAAAAGTTGTGATTGGGGTAAATGAGGACTAGACTTGACCAACATATAGACACAGATTTCCACTGATGTTTACAGCAGCTGAGCACCGCTGGATGTGTGTTTTCCATAGATTTGTGCAGATTGGAGGGGGCTCATGCATTTCTATAAAGCCCACAGCAGGCTCTGGAAAAGGCAGGGAGATTGAGTCCACACTGCACAGACCACACACACACATAGATTATTCTGCTCTCATTCACTCACTTCTGTCCTCATTAAAAAGCAATTTCTCAGAAGCCCTCTTCATTCTACAGACTATTTCTGTAAGACACTATAATTGAGGGAGAGCTTAAATGTCCCCCTGTCTGAGGTAGACGTTCCTGTCCTAGCTGTTCAGTTTACACTTATTTTACATCTTTTACCTGTCACATTTTCACTCTAAACCTGAACCAGCAGTTTAGCAGGTACCTTTCTGTGGCACCTTGATGACTGCTTATTATTCTTTATTTATTGGAATTATAATATTACAAGTTGTCTGTCACTTTGTTTGTATGTGTGTGTTGGTATTAATGCTGAGGCTATGCATCTGAATAAAGAGTCGCTGTCTGATTGAGCTGGGATGCGTTTGACTTTTGTCTCAGTGTTGTCTCAGTGTTGTCCCAGTGTTGTCTCAGTGTTGTCTCAGTGTTGTCTCAGTGTTCCACATGGAACGCCGAGAGGGCTCGTTAAAACGGACAGCGTGGCGTCGCTAAGGCAGTGATGTGCTCTGATTTTGGGTCGGAGCGACAAGATAGTCCCTTAGGGAAAGCTCTGAGGAAAGAGAGTGTGTAGAGTTGTCTCTCTCTCTGTGTGTGTGTGTGTGTGTGTGTATGCGTCCGTGCGTGCGTGTGTATGTGTGTGTGTGTACATACGTGCATGTGTGTGGCGTTCTTATCTGTGGGTAACAGCAACAAGCTTTGGCACTTCACTGTCTCTCTCAACTCTCCCTCTCGGTCTCTCTCTCGTTCTCCATATCTGTTCCTCTCTCTCTCTCCCTCACTTTCTTTCTCACTATCCGTCTCCCTCCTATTCTCACTCGCTTTCTTCAGTCTCCCTCCCATTCTCTATTCCTTATGTCTCTTTCTTTCTATCTTTCATTTCTCTCTGTCCCTTGACATCAAGATCACAGGCTCTCTTGACATGCCCAGGCTTGAATGCTCTGCTGGGTCTGATGATCCTCCTGAGTGCAAAGCCTCTCATCTGCACATACAGTACCAGTCAAAAGTCTGGACACACCTACTCATTCAAGGGTTTTTCTTAATTTTTATTATTTTCTACATTGTAGAATAATAGTGAAGACATCACAACTATGTAATAACACATATGGAATCATGTAGTAACCAGAAAAGTGTGAAACAAATTAAAATATATTTTATATTTGAGATTCTTCAAAGTAGCCACCCTTTGCCTTGATGACAGCTTTGCACACTTTTGGCATTCTCTCAACAAGCTTCATGAGGTAGTCACCTGGAATGCATTTCAATTAACAGGTGCGCAATGTTAAAACTTAATTTGTAGAATTTCTTTCCTTAACGCATTTGAGCCAATCAGTTGTGTTGTGACAAGGTAGGGGTGGTATACAGAAGATAGCCCTATTTGGTAAAAGACCAAGTTCATATTATGGCAAGAACACATCAAATAAGCAAAGAGAAACGACAGTCCATCATTACTTTAAGACATGAAGGTCAGTCAATACAGAACATTTCAACAACTTTTATCGCAAAAACAATCAAGCACTATGATGAAACTGGCTCTCATGAGGACCGCCACAGGAAAGAAAAACCTAGAGTTCAAGTAACAGACACATCTCAACATCAGCTGTTCAGAGGAAACTGTGTGAATCAGGCCTTCATGGTCGAATTGCTGCAAAAAAACAGTACTAAAGGACACCAACAACAAGAATATACTTGCTTGGGCTAAGAAACATGAGAAATCTGTCCTTTGGCCTGATGAGTCCAAATTTGAGATTTCTGGTTCCAACCGGCGTGTCTTTGTGAAACGCAGAGTAGGTGAACGGATGATCTCCGCATGTGTGGTTCCCACCGTAAAGCATGGAGGAGGAGGTGTGATGGTGTGGGGGTGCTTTGCTGGTGACACTCTCAGTGATTTATTTAAAATTCAGTGTCATCACGCTCTCCGTAGCCGACGTGAGTAAGACCTTTAAACAGGTCAACATACACAAGGCTGCGGGGCTAGACGGATTACCAGGACGTGTGCTCCGGGCATGTGCTGACCAACTGGCAGGTGTCTTCACTAGCATTTTCAACATGTCCCTGATTGAGTCTGTAATACCAACATGTTTCAAGCAGACCACCATAGTCCCTGTGCCCAAGAACACAAAGACAACCTGCCTAAATGACTACAGACCCGTAGCACTCACGTCCGTAGCCATGAAGTGCTTTGAAAGGCTGATAATGGCTCACATCAACACCATTATCCCAGATTCCCTAGACCCACCCCGATTTGCATACCGCCCAAACAGATCCACAGATGATGCAATCTCTATTGCACTCCACACTGCCCTTTCCCACCTGGACAGAAGGAACACTTATGTGAGAATGCTATTCATTGACTACAGCTCAGCGTTCAACACCATAGTGCTCTCAAAGCTCATCACTAAGCTAAGGATCCTGGGACTAAACACCTCCCTCTGCAACTGGATCCTGGACTTCCTGACGGGCCGCCCCCAGGTAGTGAGGGTAGGTAGCAACACATCTGCCACGCTGATCCTCAACAGTGGAGCTCCCCAGGGGTGCATACTCAGTCCCCTCCTGTACTCCCTGTTCTCCCACGACTGCATGACCAGGCACGACTCTAACACCATCATTAAGTTTGCAGACGACACAACAGTGGTAGTCCTGATCACCGACAATGACAAGACAGCCTATAGGGAGGAGGTCAGAGACCTGGCTGGGTGGTGTAAGAATAACAACCTATCCCTCAACATAACCAAGACTAAGGAGATGATTGTGGATTACAGGAAAAGGAGGACCGAGCACACCCCCATTCTCATCGATGGGGCTGTAGTGGAGCAGATTGAGAGCTTCAAGTTCCTTGGTGTCCACATCAACAACAAACTAGAATGGTAGAAACACACCAAGACAGTCGTGAAGAGGGTACGACAAAGCCTATTCCCCCTCAGGAAACTAAAAAGATTTGGCATGGGTCCTGAGATCCTCAAAACGTTCTACAGCTGCAACATCGAGAGCATCCTGACTGGTTGCATCACTGCCTGGTACGGCAATTGCTCGGCCACCGACCACAAGGCACTACAGAGGGTAGTGCGTACGGCCCAGTACATCACTGGGGCTAAGCTGCCTGCCATCCAGGACCTCTACACCAGGCGGTGTCAGAGGAAGGCCCTAAAAATTGTAAAAGACCCCAGCCACCCCAGTCATAGACTGTTCTCTCTACTACCGCATGGCAAGCGGTACCGGAGTGCCAAGTCTAGGACAAAAAGGCTTCTCAACAGTTTTTACCCCCAAGCCATAAGATTCCTGAACAGGTAATCAAATGGCTACCCGGACTATTTGCATTGTGTGCCCCCCCAAATCCTCTTTTACACTGCTGCTACTCTCTGTTTATCATATATGCATAGTCACTTTAACTATACATTCATGTACATACTACCTCAATTGGGCCGACCAACAAGTGTTCACACACATTGGCTACATTTTTACATTTTAGTCATTTAGCAGACGCTCTTATCCAGAGCGACTTACAGTAGTGAGTGCATACATTTCCTACATTTTTTAAACATTTTTTTTCTTTATTTTAATTTTTTATATATTTTTTTGTACTGGTCCCCCATGGGAATCAAACCCACAACCCTGGCATTGCACACACCATGCTGGCGTTGCAAACACCATGCTCTACCAACTGAGCCACAGGGAGGGCCGGGCTATCTGCATTGTGTCCCGCCACCCGCCACCCACCACCCGCCAACCCCTCTTTTACACTACTGCTACTCTCTGTTCATCATATATGCATAGTCACTTTAACCATATCTACATGTACATACTACCTCAATCAGCCTGACTAACCGGTGTCTGTATGTAGCCTCGCTACTTTTATAGCTTTGCTACTGTATATGGCCTCGCCACTGTTATTTTCACTGTCTTTTTACTGTTGTTTTATTTCTTTACTTACCTATTGTTCACCTAATACCTTTTTTGCACTATTGGTTAGAGCCTGTAAGTAAGCATTTCACTGTAAGGTCTACACCTGTTGTATTCGGCGCACGTGACAAATAAACTTTGATTTGATTTGATCATTCAAGGCACACTTAATCAGCATAGCTAGCACAGCATTCTGCCATCCCATCTGATTTGCGCTTAGTGGGACTATCATTTGTTTTTCAACTGGACAATGACCCAACACACCTCCAGGCTGTGTAAGGGCTATTTGACCAAGAAGGAGAGTTATGGAGTCCTGCATCAGATGACCTGGCCTCCACAATCACCCGACTTCAACCAATTGAGATGGTTTGGGATGAGATGGACCACGGAGTGAAAGAAAAGCAGCCAACAAGTGCTCAGCATATGTGGGAACTTCTTCAAGACTGTTGGAAAAGCATTCCAGGTGAAACTGGTTGAGAGAATGCCAAGAGTGTGCAAAGCTGTCATCAAGGCAAAGGGTGGCTACTTTGAAGAATCTAAAATATATTTAGATGTATTTAACACTTTTTTGGTTACTACATGATTCCATATGTGTTATTTCATAATTCTGATGTCTTCACTATTATTCTACAATGTAGAAAATAGTCAAAATAAATAAAAACCCTTAGGTGAGTAGGTGTGTCCAGACTTTTGACTGGTACTGTATGTCACACTCCCTAACATCCCTCCAATTCAGGGAAACGGAGACATCACTGTACCCACTAATTGGCCTGCTCCTATTAACAAGCAGATGGCCCGAGTAAGCAGGTCATCTGTGTGGAATGGATAATGGTCTAATAGCTATCCTGAAAGCACATTGAAGAGTGGATGGATACTGGGTCAAAGCCTTCCACGGTTCGGTTGACTTCCATGGTTCGCCATGTGAATGCTTAGCTATTTGCATTTCTATCCTTCTGCTTGGATGGTTGGAAAGAATAGACAGTGACAATAGCCTGGGCTAAGGTCATCATCAATGCGCACAAATGCAATTTCACCCGTGAGGAGACCACCTCCGGCCATCTCGAGTACTGTAAACAAATGGCAGCTCAATGAAATCACCAAACATCGAACAATAGTATTAGGCTGTGACTGGATGCTTCTGATACTAGCATGATGGATATGGAGTTCTCCAAAGTGGTCCATCTTGAGGACCGAGGAGTCGAGACTTGATTTGATTTCATGAAGTGCTTTGAATGACCGTAAAGAGAAACTACTTCTCTGTGCTGTGTCTAAGGCTCGCTCGAGTTAGTCAAGGTTGTTTTTCTCAGTACTCGAAAGCGTGTTGCCTTTCCGAAAAGAACCCTTCAAGACTAATTAGAATGTGACTAACAAACCACTAATGATGCTGCTTTGATGACTTCATTTAAATGCAGCGACAGGTTGGGGGAATTCAGTGTGAGAACATCTTTGACACTCCAGACACTCCACTCTCACTCTCTGGTTCTGGCTGGGTTAGGGTTTCAGGGCAAATGTTTTAACAGTCTTGCATTATAGAGATACGAGATGTAGAAATATACATGCAGATATAAAAGTGGATATACACTGTTTGTATATTTAACAGTTTATTGCACAATACTCTTGTACCTATAAAGGGGGCCCTAAAGAGGATTGGCGAGGTATACGAAAAAAGTCCTTCATTTCTGACTTCAAAGAGAAAAAGTCCTTTCCTCACAAAGCTCTTAGGGACTTTCATGTTTATCTGCAAGGAACAACAAGCTAGTGTCCCTTGTTGTTTCAATGACAAAGTGAAGCAGCGACAGCTGGGAGAGCTTGGCTTGGGGACAGCTACAGCAAGCAGGCGCCTCTTTAGCATAGCGTAGCATAGCTTGTCACTGGATCTGCGGGGATGCAGTGTAGTGTAGCACTGCTGCCAGGGGCCAAACCTAACCAACGCTGAATAACTAAACCCTCGTACCCATTCAGCCGCATTGGTGTAAAGCACTTACATGAGTCAAATTGGGTCAGAGGTGAAACAAGACGAGAGTGTATGTGTGTATGTGTGTTTCAAGTGTTCATTTGTTTACATATAAAGCATGCTGAGCTTTCACCAGAAAGGGTGAGAACAGAGTCAAAAATCTAAAAATATCTCCTTGTACGAGCAGTGCACCGCCTTGTAAGCTTGTGGAAACATCATTATAGTCTTATCGTCAAAAATACATAGCCACTAATTGAGGTGGCCTGATGTGGTCAGTCTTGGTGGTGGTGATGTACAAAATGTAGACCTCAATCAAAACAAAGCCGGGCCATTCCCATTCTCTCAGCTTACATCTCATAGGGTGGTTGGAGAATGGGCTTTACTGTATGGCCCTAAAATAACTTGCAGTTCAAACTAGTCCATAGACGGCACACACATCAGTCATAACACCCTCTGTGTGAAGTCCAGTAATCCTCAGAGAGGTGCTCTTCCTTTTGAAGATCCATTCTTTTCCGTTCAGGACAAGTGTGTCGTTCTGCAGGATATACAGTATCTATGACTAGGGAGGGAAGGTCTTGACAAAAGCACTTTAGGACATGCAAGGCTCACATAGAGGCTGGTATCTACTGTCACCTTTGTGGATGACAAAGCAGTCACAGGACATTGAGTTTTTTGCATCCTTTATCGCTGTGTATGGCAGGTATTGTTATGTGGCTCATAATCAATTCCAAAGCATTTAGGCAGAGGAAACATCCCACGCACAGTGACCACGGGTGAAATGCTCCGAGAGGAACATCGACTGCTAACAGTCTCGCTCCTTCGGTCCCCAGCACCACCTGCATCTAATTACACTCAAAGAAAGGTAACGATCTTAACCCTCCTCGCCTCATCAGCACCACTTTACCGTTCCCGCCTGCCAATCACCCCGTGTTGCGTGTTGGTGGTGCCCTGAGCAGATTCTCCAAGGCTCCAAGTAGACACGAGAAATCATGAGAAGTGAGCCACACACTCCACTCGCAGGGCGTAAACACTTGAGTCGTAAGCCCAAGTCGTGACATGTGTAAGTAAACCCAATCACCGAGAGGCAGTTGAGGCTATGTTAAGCGGCTTATTACAACTCGAGGCACATTGTGCATTTTGAAAACTTTGGGTAGTTTTCATTAGCTCTAGGTCACACATACAATGAGCAATAACGTCTCCAGAATTTTTTTTGTAACGCATGGCCACAGGGCATCCGTTCAATGAGTAGATTCAGAAATCTTCAAGCTTGAATGCTTCGAATAAATGTTATGAAGCGTACATATTCCCCACTAGTACCGATTTCAGTAACTTCAGTAATTTCAGTGACTTTTGCCCAGGGTCTAAACGGACATATTATTCATCCCTCATTTTTACACTGACATCATTTGATTGCCTGTAGGTATGTTGATATCTTCTGGTTTGCTTTGGGAGGATTATGAGGACATTCGAATAAGAGTGTTATTGTCTAATTAGAATATCAATGTCCTGGAACATTTGAAACCAGCATGGATGATATCCACATAAGTTGTGCTTGTACCATCATGGCTCAGTACTAACTCTAACCCTGACTCTTTTGTCCCCCAGTTTCTTGGACTTCCCCTGATATTGTTTAATTGCATGGTCGTTCTGTGGGTATTATGATATTATGACACTAACTTCTACCCAGAGCCATAGATAAACCTTTTCACCAGAAGTTCCGGGAAAATCACAGAGTAAGAATGGTATTGCTCTTCTGTCCTCCAGGTTCTTTGTGAACTTCCCATCGGCCAAGCAGTACTTCAGCCAGTTTCAGGACATGGATGACCCAGAGGAGATGGAGCGCAGTGTCCAGCTGAGGCACCACGCCCGCCAGGTGATGGGCGCCATCAACAAGGTGGTGGAGAACCTCCACGACCCAGAGAAAATGTCCTCTGTTCTGGCTCTGGTGGGCAAGGCGCATGCTGTCAAACACAAGGTGGAGCCTATGTACTTTAAGGTGAGGGCGTGGCTGTCTGTGTTAATGGTCCATAATGTCCCTCTGAAAGGTTTTGAGTGGAGAGGACTGAAGTTGCATTGCTCTGTTTCAAGTTGAGGCCAACTGGAAAGACTTTGAGGGTGCTTTTGTTAGATGAGATTGCTCTCCTCCATTTTTACTCTTTTTTTTTCATCTAGCAATTTTTATTTTTCTATACATCTTGCCATCCTCTTCCTCTCACCTTTCTCCTCATTGTTTATCTCACTTCCTCCCTTTCTCCATCTCTCAGATCCTGTGTGGTGTAATGCTGGAGGTGTTCTCGGAGGACTTCCCAGAATTCTTCACGGCAGAAGTGCAAATGGTGTGGACCAAACTGATGGGGGCGGTGTACTGGCATGTGACGGGAGCCTACACAGAGGTTGGCTGGGTGCAGCTCTCCAGCTCGGCAGTGTGAGGGGCGATAGCAGGGGAGATTTATAGGGCTGAGACTGTTCATAGAATATCTTTTTGTGTTCAACTTTTGGGGGAGTCTTTCCCCTCTCCCTGCTGACTCATTGTGTGTACTTTACTGTATAGCCCCTGAGGTGTTGTCTGTATAGCCCCGGGGGTTTTGTCTGTATAGCCCCTGAGGTGTTGTCTGTATAGCCCCGGAGGTGTTGTCTGTATAGCCCCTGAGGTGTTGTCTGTATAGCCCCTGAGATGTTGTCTGTATAGCCCCTGAGGTGTTGTCTGTATAGCCCCTGAGGTGTTGTCTGTATAGCCCCTGAGGTGTTGTCTGTATAGCCCCTGAGGTGTGGTCTGTACAGCCCCTGAGGTGTTGTCTGTATAGCCCCGGAGGTGTTCTCTGTATAGCCCCGGAGGTGTTGTCTGTATAGCCCCGGAGGTGTTGTCTGTATAGCCCCGGAGGTATTGTCTGTATAGCCCCGGAGGTGTTGTCTGTATAGCCCCGGAGGTGTTGTCTGTATAGCCCCGGAGGTGTTCTCTGTATAGCCCCGGAGGTGTTCTCTGTATAGCCCCGGAGGTGTTCTCTGTATAGCCCCTGAGGTGTTGTCTGTATAGCCCCTGAGGTGTTGTCTGTTTAGCCCCTGAGGTGTTGTCTGTATAGCCCCGGAGGTGTTGTCTGTATAGCCCCGGAGGTGTTGTCTGTATAGCCCCTGAGGTGTTGTCTGTATAGCGTACAGTAAGTGAGCGTGTGTATTCTCTTATACCCTCATCCAACACTCATTGTAGTATTGTAAATCTCCAATGTTTTCAAGGGAACTAAGGACTCCATTTTAGGGAGTTTTGTTGCTCACTAAAAGTATGCCACTTTGGATTCCCAAACACACCCTGTCTCTTTCCATGCCCATCTCATGCACTATACAAACACACCCATCTGCTAACACCCTGTCCATACGGCAAATGGCTATTTAAATGTATAAACAGTTTCAAAGTGATGGGATAGAGCCAAAGGCTGACAGACCACTGTTAAGGTGTCATCTCCGACTTTATAAGCATGCATGCACGAGCACACACACACAAACACACACATACACCACTCTGCCGACTGCTAATATGCTAATATTTACGGAGCATTTACTTGGTTTACATTTCCTCATTAAACTCTCCATTAAGGGTTTAAGAAACTGACTCCGAAGGTCTCTGGAAATACAACGGACCCTTTGAAGTAGCATCAGTGTATCTTTCACCTCTGAACCACTAGGGTAAGGAAAAATATTCATATCGACCATATCTGGTATATTAAGCACTCTACAACCCTACCAACAGTTCTAGACACTTTGGTACAGTTTAAACCATGTTGGGTTGGCATGTACAATACGATAACACAAGTTGGAGCCCTGCTCCCGACTTTTCCCCTGAATACACTACAAATGGATTTTGAATGTCAGTTTAGATCCAATCTCCTCTGTGTCTCTGATGGTAACTCCTGCGCTCTGGTCCCTCTCAGCTTTGTAATTTACCATTAATGAGGAAGTAATGGGGCTCTGCTCTTCCTCTTCTGGTCATTCATCAAATATCTCCCCTACTCTCTCATCCTTTCTTTCCTCTGGCCAAATGCTGAGAGAAAACATCCCTCTATCTGCTTTGCTACCATGGCTATTTGGCTAATAATATAATTCTACTCATATTCTACTGCCTTCTCCTTTGTTGTTCCTTTGGAGGCCAGCAGTAAAGTTACAAGATCAAGGACATACAGTAGGCTTATATGGCTGATAAAAAACCGCCACAGGAAGTCGAGCTAATACAATATGACAAACTCATTCAGCAAGAGACCAGTGGCTGTAGATGAGAGGAAATGAGGTGGATTACTGTAGAAGTTGTTGTCTATAATAAATGATCTCTCCCATTACACCTTCAGTACAATACACTCACCAGTCTCACACTGTTAGCAAAACATTTGACATCAGATCTTGAGTACAAACCCGTTAGAGGTCAGGCTCCTCTGTTCCTCTGAGTAGCTCGGGGTGGAGGAGTATTTGTGTTGGGCGTGAGCCGCCCCGACAGGTTGTTTTATTAAACATGTCACCCATAATTCACAAAATGGCTACATAATCTTTTTTTCTCCCTTCAGCTGTAAGCTCGTACCCTCCATCTGCAGAGTTTTCCTCCCTGACACACTCTCGTGAACACACACACGCACACGCACACACACACACACACACACACACACACACACACACACACACACACACACACACACACACACACACACACACACACACACACACACACACACACACACACACACACACACACACACACACACACACATCATATACTACATCTGGGACTTCTTGTTGTGAATTGTTGTTTTTTTTGTCAGTGAGTTTTAAAGCTTGGACTTTATATTTTTCTAAATATATAAAACAAAATAATTATCTGTATATGTATTTGGAATACTTTATATAACTATGATTATATACATTTGTTGACTGGGGGAGTGGGAGGGGTTTTGTGCTTAGCATGTTTGCACAGCCTACTACAGACTTGTAGCTTTGCAGACCTGGTGAAATGAACTATCAATGACTATCAATAAAGTGATAATTACCTACTTGCTTCAGGGTGTTTGGACTGTCTTTGAATGTGTGACCATATACTGTAGGTTTTATGTATTTGAATATATCTGCCAAGAGCATATGTGTTGACTATCCAAGACTGTGCAGAATTTCCTATGAATTAAATAGTTTGTCAATTCTACTCAGTTCTCAATTTCTTTTAAACTTTCATTTAACTAGGCAAGTCAGTTAAGAACAAATTCTTATTTTCAATGACAGCCTAGGAACAGTGGGTTAACTGCCTGTTCAGGGGAAGAACAACAGATTTGTACCTTGTCAGCTCGGGGATTTGAACTTGCAACCTTTCAGTTACTAGTCCAACGCTCTAACTACTAGGCTACCGTGCCTCCCCAGATTTTACAGGTCTTAGAGTGCCAGTCTAAGAGAAGTAGCCTGGTCCAAGCAAAAACAGATCTTGGACCAGGCTAGGCTACTTCTCTTCCCTCCCCTTCTCTCCTCTGGTGCAGAAGACTGAAATAGCACCCAGGACCTCTTGCCTATAGGTGCACAGAGGTACTGGTTTTTGAGTCCATCTGTTTCACTCTGCTAATTCTATAATGAGATGTAAATGTCATTAATCAATGATTAATTAACGTGCCTGTTTGCTGGTTGATGCCCAGAGCAATGCTCTTTATCAAAGGGCACCAGTGGGATCTTCAAACAGTGAAGAAGGCATCCTTTTTAAAATTCCACACGGCAATGTGTTACTGGTCTCTTGCCGATATATCATCATGTACTGTATCATCCGATGTGGTTATAACTTTGTTTTATTGTAAATTTATGCAAATCCAATGACTGCTCGGAGTTTTACAGTGTTGGCGGGAAGAATTCCCGCTATCATGGAAACTTCCAGATATGGGTTTTAATTGAATGATAAAGCACTGTAGAAGATTCGACATCTCCCACCTCCTACTGTATCTGCAGAGGAATATCTCCAGTGGTATTTAGCAGTGTGTGTGCTCCCCTGTGTGCTGTGTTGACAGGATGGTGACATTTCACCATGGCGACCAGTCTCTTGTCACCAAGCTTGTCATTCTAGCCAGCGCTGGTGACAGTCAGGGACTCATTTGGACAGGTTCCCATGGTTGATAACAAAGACACAAACACACATGTGCACCTACATCAACATTCAAAGCCGTACAGTAAGGTGAGAAGTGCCGGTGAATGAGAAGTGAACACACACACACACACACACAGACACACGCATGTGCACACACACACACACCTGCCTACCTATCTGACTCAGCAGTTGCAGGGATGTTGGGATTAAACAGCCTATTAATAGTGTCAGGGACAAGAGAACAGCATTTGGCAACAGATCCATCATGCATCACCTATGTGGCTATGTAACCTTCTCATAGTACAATGGGTAATGTCAACACATAACCCCATCCAGAGGCCCTCTTAGCAGCATACAGGTCGTCTCTAGTCATGAGAGGTGCGGACTTAATTGTTCTTACCCCCATGGCTACCACATCATCCACAGCCTCCAATTGATTCATAGAACCCCTCTCTTCTCCACTGTAACTCATGACCAAGTCTTTGCTGCAACTTGGTAAAATAAGGGTTAAATATACCAGGTTATGACACATTTGGCCAGGTCATAGAGCAGGGGGTGTCAAACTCATTCCACAGAGGGCCGAGTGTCTGCGGGTTTTTGTTTTTTCCTTTCAATTGAGACCTAGACAACCAGATGAGGGGAGTTCCTTACTAATTAGTGACCTTAATTCATCAATCAAGTACATGGATGGAGCGAAAATCCACAGACACCCGGCCCTCCGTGGAATGAGTTTGACACGTGGGCCATATAGGGTTAAGTAATAGCAATGTTAACAACAGTCTGATGTCACTGCACTCAACCAGGTTTGGAAATGTCATAATAACAAGTATCCTTTCACTCATCTGAATGTGGATCTATATGAGTTAAAAGAATGTAGACTTGGTTAAAAGAATGTAGTGGAAAAATAGCTGGGGCAAGATATCAAAACCATGCAGGTGGCAGTGGTTCTTAGATACATATCTCTTGGTGATTTATGGATCCAAGAGGCTCTCCATCATGACAGGGCTGTGGAGGAGAAACCTGAGGAATCCACAATTAGGAACACTTCTCCAAGCCAGAGATGAGATGCGCACATAACTTGCAGAATTCACATTCCTGGCGGTGCTCCTGTGAATCCAAAACCATCCAATACCCACGCTTCAGAGCGTTCCTGACAGACAACGAGGAGTCTGTGCCTGCCTACATGGGGAATTTCACATCTCCGGTGCTGATAGACTGCCTTGAGAATGGCCATCTCGAGATGCCTGGGTCACATTCACAATCTCCTCACTCTAACAAGACAGGGGAGGATGGTATTCATTGACATCCGGGACAGAAAGCATCCATCCGTTCTTTGCGCCTTTCCCTGTAATGGTTCATTATGTTGCCAAGGGTCTGGCATTCAGGAGCCTATGAAAAGTTTTCCATAAAGGAAGTCGTCAATATAGGCTCCTGTGGGGCACATCATGGTAGTAGCATTGATAGACTGTGATAATACTGGTTGATAAACAGGAAGATGATTCATCTTGAGACTTTTTCTAGTCCAGTAACTCAAGCAGAAATTCCATGTGTAACTGGTATACATGTCTAATGAGAGATTAATGAGAAAGTGCGTACACATCACATAGTGGCTTATACTAGTATAGTATCAGTGATCTCATCTGGTCTAATCCCTACCTGCTAATCCAGCCAGGTTTTAGCAGGCGTCTAGGAAAGACGTATGGGCAGCGGACTGGAACAGGCTAACAGGCTAACGCTACGCTAACTTGGCCCCTCTGGATTGTGGGACAGGGAGCCCCCATGAGCTGTTCATGCTGACACGGCCTGCCTGCTGGGTGCGTGGGCCAGGTTGATCATGTGCACCACGATCCTGATCATCTCGACCCTGTCAGTCATTCTGCGCAGGCGATTCAACAACCGAGTCAAACCGTGAGTACATCCAAGCCTACCCACCGATACACGATTCATCCCTTTACATTCCCTGCTTGCCAGTGTCTGGCGTAGAGAAAGTCAACTGGTCTAGACGGAGAGCTCCAATCCCTATCATGCTCTGGTTGGGGGCTCTAAGTTTGGTGTCTGAGGGCTCTAGTCTTGTTTGATGGCTTTATTCTTGTGTGGGATTTGCAATGAGAAAGAGTCAGTTTTGCAAGCACTTGGGCTCTTCAGTTCAAATCATTTGTTCCAATCATTTGTCATCTCCCAATCATTTGTCATCTCCACTCTCTATCTCTATTATGTGTGATGACTATAATGCCAGTACGAAGTACACCAGATGTATTTGTTCTAGTTCCCCCAGCCTTAAGGCCCTCCCTGTCCTTGAATGTCATCTCACTGTGACTGTCAGAGTCTGGGAAAAGAGGCAATTAAGTGGTGTGAAAAACACCAGGGGTCGAGGGTTGAATTGATTCAAGGTGATTTTGTGCTGCGAATCTGGCGTCGTTAGTGTGAAGTGTGCTCAGTTAGTTCCCTGCTTAATGTCATGTTGAAGGACAGCTCTTGGAACAACCATTCTGGGAAAAACCAGAGGTTTCTAGTAAATATTAATTGTTAACGCCACGGCGGCCATAAAACTCAAGATCATGGGGAGGAAATCAATTGCGGTACTACAGCATGAGACCCTAAATAACAGACGATCTCTTCATGCAAAGCTGAGAGAAGAAGGAAAGCTCAGTATGTGAGGTTATTTTGTTTTGAGATTTAAGGAATGTAAAAACACCACTATGATGGATTGATTGTCTATAGAGGCTTGGGTGTGGTGGTTTGGATGGCAAGCTGATGCCAAATACCAGCCTGTACCCGGTGTGCCAGCCTCCCAGTCAACTCTGAACTCAAAGCAAGTTGGGCTATGAGATTGTTTACAACAAAAAAACGACCCAAGCTTCCATCGCCTCATGTGTTGTTTTCTACCATTATGACTCATGGATTACTGTCAAGCCATTCAAATCCATCCCTAAAATGCTTGTCAAGCTAATCTTTGAGATAATCTTTCTCTGCTCACATTTGTCTAACTGCAGAACAAGACAACAGGCTGTGATCGGGTTGAAAAGTTTGAGTTGAAAAGTTGAGGGTAGACATTATGGCGTTATTAGAGTTCAAGCCAGTTTGCCAGGAGGGAGATGGGACAGCCTGTTCTTTCGCCATGAGATTTACGACCAATGTGAGCATTCTATTGTGTGATCAATTTGACTGGGTGGGACAGTGTTACTGTAGTGTTTCACCATCCGATCTGATAGACATAGTCTTAGATTGGCCTGATACACTATTAGGTAACACTTTATTTGAATAGGCCATCTGTAGATGCTCTAAAGACTATTTGCAGACTATCAGTAGCATTTCAAATATCTATCTACCAACCCTAACCCTAGACCTACCCCAACCTTAACCCTTATCTAGGCTGTATCACATCCAGCTGTCCCGTAAGGCAGCGCACAATCGGCCCAGCGTTGTCCGGGTTTGTAAATATGAATTTGTTCTTGACGGACTTGCCTAGTTAAATAAAGGTTAAATAAAAACAAATGAAATTATTGTAACCCTCAGCCCTGACCCTTACCTAAACCGTAACCTTAGCAAGCAGCTGCTTATCAACAGATAGTTTGTTGATAGTATGATCATCTGTAGAACATCTACACATGGACTATCCACACTATCCAAATAAAGAGTGACACACTACTGTCCTTGGAGAGCCTTGTTGCTGGAGAGTTGAGTAGAGAGAGAGGCCACTGAGGACATTCTCCCGACAGTCCTTCCCACAAGCACATACTTACACAGACAACATTACAGACACTCTTCAGCCACCCACAGTATTACTCTCACACAACCAGTCTAAAGAAATAACACACGTTTAGTAACACTACCTCTTCAGCAATATAAAATGACCGCCTACCAAAAGGCCTCCTGCGGGGATGGGGGCTGGGATTCAAAATAAATAAAATAAAATAAAAATGCGGTGAAATGTGTTGTTTTACAGGGTCAGCCATAGTAGTATGACACCCCTGAAGCAAATTAGGGTTAAGTGTCTTGATCAAGCGCACATCAACAGATTTGACACCTTATGGGCTCAGGTATTTGAACCAGCAACCTTTCCGTTACAGGGCCGACACTCTAACCGCTAGGCTACCTTCCGCCTTGCCACCAAGTTTACTATGAAAGAGCATTCTCTCATCAGCTTTCCCTATCAGCTCAGCAAATGGAGATGCCACAGGGCTGGGCATGGCAGGAGTGGGTTGAGTATATTCAAACATCTCCCGTGGGACTGAGACCCAACAACACAGATCTTCTGTTTACCCCTGGAGCTGATTAACACTCTCTCTATGAACCTCTGGCCTGCCGTACAATCTCCGGTGGCTTGTTTTAAATCATGTAAACACACACGAGAACACACGTATACAGGCAGTACAAGCCAAAACAGGCTGCTAGATAGATATGCTCGGGTACTAATTCTCTCTGTATATTGAACACCGACTACATTACAAGGACCAAACATTGTCTATGCAGATTGTGGAACGCCCACCAACCTGAAAACAGTGACACATCACTTTGCATTGAACCAAACTGACTGTGCTTGAGCAGCTAAAAGGAGAAACCCCCTCAAAAATCAACAAAGCAACCAAAAAGCATGTCCTCGGAGTAATCTGTCTCTCTCTTTCTGGCAGGAAGTCACTGAGTCACTGAGGTAATGGTGATAGCCCATGCCAAAAAGGCGAGCAGTCACCATACTTACACTTAGAACCCCCCAGAGGTATTCAGCTGTGGGAGTTTATCTGTCACACTCTCCTCTCCTGTGCTAACGCGATCTTTCACCTGCTGTCCACCCACGTCTCCACCCCTGTTTTCCTCTTCTCTCCTCCCTTCCGTCCATCCTTTCAGCCATCCGGACAAGCTGGGGGAGAAAGAGATGGCATACGTGCAGAGAGAACTGCAGCCCGTGGAGAAGTGAGGCTCCCCGCGCTGTCAGGCATCAGTTCCAGGTGCATTGCTACAGTAAAGTTGGATGTAGGCCAGACCGACATAGCCTTCTGAAGCACACACCTGTCATCCTCTTCGGCCTCTAACGGAGTTCACCTGCAATTTGTGAGTAAACAATACAGTTAGTTGTGTCTGTAGTAAAGGTGTAGTTCAAAGAGGGGTTTAAATGATGCTGTGGGAAAGCATACCTACATCAAAGACCATCAAGCACAGTGGGCATAGTGTGCACCAGTCAAAATTCTGGACACACCCACTCAATCAAGGGTTTTTCTTTATTTTTACTATTACTAAGACATCCAAACTATGAAATAACACATATGGAATCATGTAGTAACCACAAAAAAAGTGTTAAACAAATCAAAATATATTTTAGATTTTAGATTCTTCAAAGTAGCCACCCTTTGCCTTGATGACAGCTTTGCACACTCTTAGAATTCTCTCAACCAGCATCACCTGGAATGCTTTTCCAACAGTCTTGAAGGAGTTCCCACATATGCTGAGCACTTGTTGGCTGCTTTTTGTTCACTCTGCAGTCAAACTCATCCCAAACCATCTCAATTGGTTTGAGGTTGGGTGAATGTGGAGGCCAGGTCATCTAATGCAGCACTCCATCACTCTCCTTATTTGTCAAATAACCCTTACACAGCCTGGAGGTGTGTTGGGTCGTTGTACTATCAAAAAACAAATGATAGTCCCACTAAGCCCAAACCAGATGGGATGGCATATCGCTGCAGAATGCTGTGGTAGCCATGCTGGTTAAGTGTGCCTTGAATTCTAAATAAATCACAGACAGTGTCACCAACAAAGCACCCCCACAACATCACACCTCCTCCTCCATGTTTCACGGTGGGAATTATACATGCGGAGATCATCCGTTCAGCTACACTGCATCTGACAAAGATCTCAAATGTGGACGTGTTTCTTGGCCCAAGCAAGTGTCCTTTAGTAGTGGTTTCTTTGCAGCAATTCGACCATGAAGGCCTGATTCAAGCAGTCTCCTCTGAACAGTTGATGTTGAGATGTGTCTATTATTTGGGCTGCAATTTCTGAGGCTAGTAACTCTAATGAACTTATCCTCTGCTGCAGAGGTAACTCTGGGTCTTCCTTTCCTATGGCGGTCCTCATGAGAGCCAGTTTCATCATAGCGCTTGATGGTTTTTGCGACTGCACTTGAAAAAACGTTTAAGTTCTTAACTTTTTCTGCACTCACTGACCTTCATGTCTTAAAGTAATGATGAACTTTCTCTCTTTGCTTATTTGAGCTGTTCTTGGCATAATATGAACTTGGTCTTTTACCAAGTAGGGCTATCTTCTGTATACCACCCCTATTTTGTCACAACACAACTGATTGGCTCAAACAAATTAACTTTTAACAAGGCACACCTGTTAATTGAAATGCATTCCAGGTGACTACCTCATGAAGCTGGTTGAGAGAATGCCAAGAGTATGCAAAGCTGTCATCAAGATAAAGGATGGCTACTTTGAAGAATCTCAATATAAAATATATTTTGATTTGTTTAACACTTTTTTGGTTACTACATGATTCCATATGTGTTATTTCATAGTTTTGATGTCTTCACTATTATTCTACAATGTAGAAAATAGTCAAAATAAAGAAAAACTACGGAATGAGTGGGTGTGTCCAAACTTTTGACTGGTACTGTAAATAAGAGGTCAAGGTCTATAGATATGGTTCAAGTTTAACCATATCTACATATCACTAGTTGCTCCAACAGGTGGAGAAAGAGCATGAGAAAGACACAGGCTTGTTATGGGAACGGGTTCAGGAAAAAGTATAAGACCTGCTCCCTCTGGTTTCAATCCAGTAAATTAGTCAAATTAGAATCTGGAACCGCTCTTCCCCAAATGCATCTGGCTGGCTAGTCTTTGTGTTTCCATGGTAATACCAGCAAAGCTTCCTGGATGGTAGGCATCAATAACCACCCAATCAGAGTTTAGGCTTAGTGCTAGTGAGGTGCAGCAGGCTCCGGGGCCCGCATTCACAAAAAGTCTGAGTAGGAGTGCTGCTAAAGGATCAGTTTTGCCTTTTAGATCATAATGCATATGATTCTACGGACAGGAGTCGTATAAAAACACTTTTTCTGAAACACTTTTTAATACGGGCCCTGGATTTACTACACAGAGACTTGGTATGACTGTAGTAGTGGATACTTTAAACAAGTGTCCAGGAGTCGAGCCAAAAGCATTTTAGTCCCAGGTGGCAGTGCATCAGGCTAGCTAGGCACGCTAAACTCTCATGGCAAACACGTGTTTTATAGTTCAGTCTATGTACTTATACAAGACAGTCTACTGGTTTAAACATTCTGGTTGAAATTCCTCTTTTCAGATCCTCAGGCAGCAGCAACCAGTTGTGAAGACACGGAGAAGGTGACCAGGCTGTATGGAAGGAAAAGGAACAGGTGAGAGACCAATTATTCTAGTCTAGTCTTTTCTGATTTCCAAAAGCGTTCTCTATATTACTCATCCATATAACCCCACTAATAGCTACAGTTTGTAATAATTATGATTCAGCAGCAGTGCTAGGACAGTAAATCATTAAATCTGTCTTCACATCAATAATGGGTCTTTCTTTTGTCAGATCCTTTATAATGCAGAGAGAAATAAATAGATGATCTTTCCCATAGATCAAAGCCTTCTCTGTTATATGGCCAGCCCAATTACACAGATAATTGAGGTTGAAGTAGCTTTTCAGATATTTGAAGTTGACTAAGTCAGAGATGGTTTAGCCTTACAGGATCGTGACTAGGGGCAGGATGTACTGAATGGCAATGAAAGAGTCTTGCCCTAACCAGAGGAACTCGACTCTAGCACACAGTGCAGAGTATCAATGTCTCGACTCAAGTTGCAAATACAGAAACAGTGTCGGTCACCTGAGACTGATAAGAGGGGGTGGTCTGGCCAGAAACCCCCAGCTCTGTTTGGGCCATTTCCAAACACCAGTGGACTGGGACTGTCTGGGAGTCAGAAGGGAGAGAGTGGATGCTTCTTCAGCATGCCTGGAGCAGAGGATAGAAGGGTGGCTTGTGCTCGCCTGCCAGGGCACTGGAGAGACGTGAGGGAGTGGAGCATAGAGAAGAGACAGAGCCACAGAGTAAGAAATATCTCACCTGAAACTTTCTTTTTCCATCTCTCACCTGCACAATCTCTCTGTGTTTTGTCATCTCAGGCAAACTACCAACACTACATTGTTGTGTGTCTGCCACGACCTCTCTAAGGGTTACAACTATACCTTGGAAGGGTTTTACTCTTATGTTATGCTACCTTTATTGATGCTGTTGATCAGCCTCTGTATTGTATGCACTGCTATGTCGTTTTTGTAGTATGTGACTGTGTGATGAGGTAACTTAGAAATGTCACTTCATCAAGACTTGAGACTTCTGGGTCACAAGAACCAAGGGTACTGCGGAAACTGCTCCCTTTGCAAAACTAGGTCTAGTGTGATAAAATGTGGCATAAAGAAATTCTGTTTTGCAACAACATCTTGCTCTCTTTGAATGATTCATGTCCTTGCGTGTCAGCTGCTTATCATCCCCTTGTCTGCCTGATCTCTCTTTTTCCTCTCCATCTCTACCTCTCTCTCTTTCACAGATGTGGGTCCAGGATGTCGAAAATGTCCTCAGTTCAATGACTAGGCAACTGGTGAGTCGATCCAAGTCTTTGTGTGATTTTGTGATTACCACTACTCTAGCGGACATCTGTGTTGTTTGAAGTTGAATTCTGGAACGTGTTTCAAAGGACGACTTCGTCTTTGGCCATTCCCTGTACAGGAATATTTACACAGTGATTTATCCTGTCAGCTGAGAAAGACTTTGAACCATGTGGTAAAGGAGATACGTCTACAGCCTGACAACTTCATACGCAGTAGACAAAATGGTTACAGTTTGTAATAGTATCAAAAAATGTGTTTGCAGGATGGTCTCGTGGATTTTAACCTGTGTCACACCATTGTTGCAGACAGTAGCGTTAGTAAGTTAGCTAGTCAGCAGCTAACTTACAAACTAACTGCCTCTCTCTTCCCTCTCCCAGTGTGCTTCCCTGGATAAATATCCTCGCCACGAGCCTGGGGATGGCTCAAACCACTTCTCCCCTTCCTTCCAAGACTGGTTTCCCTCCCGTCATCCAGCCCTTACTTACAGACAGCTGTAGGTCCTCTGCACCCACAGACTGAAGAGCCATGGAACATATTGCTCAGCAGCTAAAATGGACAATGGCAGAATGAAGCCTTCATTGTTGATTGATTTGAAATGTTTATTGGTGTGAATCATCTAGAAACCACCATAGATAGTGCTGCCACAGAGGAGGAGTCAAAGATATTCAGTTATATGCCAGAGACACCAAAGCTCATGAAAATACATTTCTACCCTTGTCTGACTCTCTCCATTTCAGGGCATGCATTGAAAGCAAAGAGGAACAAAGGGGATGCAACCGTTCCAAAGCATGATGTGTACTCCTCTATGATAAGTTGCTGTTTGACATTCTGGAGAGGTGTAATCATATAAAGAAAAAGATGTCCTCCAAGAGTTACACTCCAATAAAGGATGATGATAAGTCAAACAGAGACCAGAGTTTACAGTCTGGCCTTCTCTGGTCCAAGAGGCTAGAGACCAATTCTTCCCTCACGCAATCCTCCCCTCAATTAAATAAACTTGTGATTTATCTGAGCTTCTCTCTGTTGTATCTTTGTCTGAAAATGTTGGAAATCTGCCAGTGGAAACAGAACACACATATCAGTCTGTAAACCTGCAGACCACTTGACTAAGTATCCATTTGAGAAGTTATTGATTCTATTGGAGGCTCTGTGGCTTAGGAGGGAATGGGACTGTGTGGTTGGTAGTTGAATGATTTCTTGGAAGCAGATATGATTTGGTGTCTATATATAGGGTCTCAACAGACGGAGTAGTGCGACCTGTACTGTGTCAGCTGACTTCCTGGTCCCAAGTCTCCTTGGCCCCAAATGAGATCCAAGACGCCATGCTTCCTGGCTGATTAAATAAATTATTGAATCCTTGTTGTTGCTGTTGATTTTCTCCTGTTGTCCTGGGCATTTCATTGGCTTGTTTGTTTTCGTCTGTCAGGGGCACAAAGGGAAGGCAAGTTTCTTTTAACGAAAAAGTACAAAATGCATTGCCATAAAGGGATTTGGGCGGCATTGGATCCACTCTGTTAAAGGGACATTTTCACAATCATCTCCAGTAAGTCGGACCCCAGTAAGACTACCTGTCGCCATTGGCGTCGGCTAATGGGGATTGTAATAAATAAAAAAATATAAGCACCACCCCAACATTAACATATGTGAAAATGGCTGGCTTCTATGTTTTGTAGTAAAAAATATAGCGGAAAGTAAGTGTTTCCAATGACATCATCAACCAATTAGTAGACAATTACTTGGCAATTATTAGGTAATGCCTACTTATAATTGCTTAAAATCACACTAGCTTCTGTCCTCCTCTGGGTAATTTGACTTCAATACAAAACCTAGGAGGCTTATGGTTCTCACCCCGTTCCATAGACTTACACAGTAATTATGACAACGTCCGGAGGACGTCTTCAAACTTATCAGAGCTCTTGCAGCATGAACTGATGTTGTCCACCCAGTCAACGGACTAGGGAATGAATCTAGTACTGAAAGCATAAGCTACAGCTAGCTAGCACTGCAGTGCATAACACGTGGTGAGTAGTTGACTCAAAGAAAGACAATAGTTGAAAAAGTTAATTTCTTCCTAAATTAAGGAGAAGCAAGAGAGAGAGAGAGAAAGAGAGAGAGAGAGAGAGCTATATTTGGTTGTATTTTTTTAATTTTCACTTTCACTTAGCTGGCAAATGCAGCAAGCTAGTTTAGCCTACTCAAACACCCGGGTAAAACAGAGAGTGATGCTATGTTAGCTAGCTGGCTGTGGCTATCCAACACTCTTCCAAGTCAAGGAAACTTTTGATTTGATTAATTTATTACTGCTAAACTGCTTTCTGACTGTACACTGTACTGCATGATTGTAGCGGGTTTTCTAACCCATTGGTTTTAGTAGTTCCAGTTGACTATGACATGACAACGATGTAGGCTGTGTGTAGCGGTTAGCGGTCCTAATATGAAGGTTCGGCTTAGACGTTTTTTTCCCCACCTGGTCACAGGGAAAAGGTGAGAGGAGTAGAGTGCGTAGATAGATAGTTGCGAGAAGGAATTATATACACAATGAGTAAAGTGATCATGCTGTTTTTATGTGGCTGCTATGAAAGTGAGCTGTTTTTGTGTGATCAGGGGTGCATTCATTCCACCGATTCTGTTGAAAAGGGTTTCTTTAACAGAAGCAAACGGAACGAAATGCCCTAGATCAGCTAGGTGCAGGCAAGAGTGTGCAAGGCGGTATTGAATGTGTCACTGTCTGTCACCTTGATTACTCAAAATTCTCTCAACCTGTGCATCTACATTTTAGGCTAGGTTGTAGCAACCTCATGATGGGTACAGGGGAAATTAGAGTATCATGTAGTACTGACTGGACAAACTACCAACTCCCAACCGTACATGGCACAATGTCAGCCGCACCCAGCAGAAAATAATGGGGATAATATGTACCCTGTGCATGTCCCGCCCGCCTGCCAAGCGCACACTCTTAATCCGCCTCTGTAATCAAGAGGATGCAGGACATGCATATCAGGCGGAGAGTGGCGATAGCACTGGATGGCACATCTCTCTATCTTGCTGCCGGCACAATGCTCCCTAGTGTCTCAAATTAAGAGGTGAAAGCCAGGAGCTTTTGTGCAGTGAGTGGAGCAGAGCGGAGCAGAGGCTCCTGTGGGTAATGAGCATGGCCTTCCTGCTTGCCTCTCTCTGGCTGGCAGACCTGGAGAGCTAATTTAATGGCCAGAACTGAGGACAGGGCCATGCTGCTCTAATGGAACCTGATAGAGAGGGGCCAAGGGACATAGAGATAGTTAGGGCCTATTATACTGTAAACTGGGTTATCCGAGGCCTGAATGCTGATTGTTATAACAGACCGTATACCATGGGTATGACACAACATTTATTTTTACTGCTCTAATTGTGTTGGTAACCAGTTTATAATAACAATAAGGCACCTCGGGGGTTTGTGGTATAGGACCAATATATCACGGCTAAGGGTATATGGCCATGGTATATTGGCCATATACCACACTCCTCATGCCTCATTGCTTAAACAGAGTCTGCACAGCAACTCTCAAATCAATGTATGCCCAGGTACTGGAGCCCATCGCTGGTCACACGTCTCATTAGCCTAATATTTGCGTGGGTCCAAGCCCAAACATTGATAAACACAAACAGAGATGGAGACAGAGAGTTAGGTAGAGACTGGGGGAAAGAGAGAGAAAGGGATTAACTGATTGACCAGTAGGAGTTTTAAGTTTCCGAGAGAATTGTCTCACCATGCACAATATGTAGTTGCTTTTTAACATTAATAAGGCAAGTGCAAAGCACATGAAGGCACTGGCACACATCCCTCAGCCTCCTACTCATCCCCCTTTCCTCCGGTCCTCCTGGCCCCCAGGTTCCTCTCCTCTTCCCCCTTTTCCATTCCTCTATTCCTTTAACTCCTACTCCATTCCCTATTCTTCCTACCCCCAATTTCCTCTCCTATACCCCCTCTCCACCCATCTGTCCCCCATTACTCCTGTCGTTGTAACCCACATGTTTTTCCTCCCCAACTCTCCCTCCCTCCAGAGGAATTAAGGCCTGTGGATAACCCATCTCCTGAGGTAATCCTCACAGAGTGGGGCAGCATAATGAACCCTGGGCTGATACAGCAGCCTCCCGCAGCAGCCCTCAAACAACTGACAAGAGGCTCTGCAGGCAATTACATCTGGCTTGAGGGCACTCAAAACCCTCAGCCGCCCTCCACTCCGCAGGGATCACAGGGTCAGGTGTCAGGGACTCATCCTTCTTCTGTCCACAATAGCAAGGTATCCATTCGATTCGGCTTTTCTTCATTCTCTCACTCATAGTTGCCACTTCAGGCACGAGGCAACACTCAGGGGCGCTGAGGAGCTGCATCTAATTGGCCTTGCATTAGCATAGAGAAATGACCCTCTGTGTTTGGCGGTGGAGGGGTTGAAGAAGCCTAGCTAACAACAAACGTTCCAACAACTTTACAGAATGTTCCCTTGAGAGTCTCATTAGGTCATTACCTAACGTTTTCCTAGGAACTTTCAGGTGATGTGCAAGGACTGTTTCCAAAAGATCATTCCCTAAATGTCAAACAGAATTTACCCAGAATGTGGTTACCATGTTCTCAGAATATTCAGTATTAATCTTCTAGACATGTTTCATTGGAACGTTGCTAATGGTGGATAAAGTACCCAATTGTCATACTTGTCATACTTGAGTAATAGTAAAGATACCTTAATAGAAAAAAATATTCAAGTAAAAGTGAAAGTAACCCAGTAAAATACCCAAGAACCCAAGATGGCGCTGAAGAATGTGGCTGACGTTTTACATTCTCCCAACAAATTGTGCTATTTTGTTCGTTTTCTTGTGTTTTGTGTAACTTATTTTTTAACTTATTGTGTACATAATGTTGCTGCTACCGTCTCTTATGACCGAAAATAACTTCTGGACATCAAACTGCGATTACTCACAGCGGACTTTTAACGAGTCCGGTGAGAAGGATATCCTGCTTTCACTGGAACAGACCCAGATCCACGCAGATCGGGCGCCTTCTGAGAATCTGTAGGCGAGCGAGTAAACTCCCACTGCCATTCGTTCTTCTTGCTAACGTGCAATCATTGGAAAATAAAATTGAAGACTTATGATTAAGATTATCCTACCAATGGGACATCAAAAACTGTAACATCTTATGTTTCACCGAGACGTGACTGAATGACGATACGGACAATACAGAGCAAGGCCAGCATCCCAGAGTCGCCTCTTCACTGTTGACGTTGAGACTGGTGTTTTGCGGGTACTATTTAATGAAGTTGCCAGTTGAGGACTTGTGAGGCGTCTGTTTCTCAAACTAGACACTCTAATGTACTTGTCCTCTTGCTCAGTTGTGCACCAGGACCTCCCACTCCTCTCTCTATTCTGGATAGAGCCAGTTTGCACTGTTCTGTGAAGGGAGTAGTACACAGCGCTGTACGAGATCTTCCGTTTCTTGGCAATTTCTCGCATGGAATAGCCTTCATTTATCAGAACAAGAATAGACTGGTGAGTTTCAGAAGAAAGTTCTTTGTTTCTAGCCATTTTGAGCCTGTAATCGAACCCACAAATGCTGATGCTCCAGATACTCAACTAGTCTAAAGAAGGCCAGTTTTATTGCTTCTTTGACCAGAACAACAGTTTTCAGCTGTGCTAACATAATTGCAAAAGGGTTTTCTAATGATGAATTAGCCTTTTATGATAAACTTTGATTAGCTTACACAATGTGCCATTGGAACACAGGAGTGATGGCTGCTGATAATGGGCCTCTGTACGCCTATGTAGATATTCCATAAAAAATCTGCCATTTTCAGCTACAATAGTCATTTACAACATTAACAATGTCTACACTGTATTTCTGATCAATTTGATGTTATTTTAATTGACAAAAAATTTGCTTTTCAAGGACATTTCTAAGTGACCCCAAACAGTAGTGTACATAAGTAAATTCTATAAATAATTTTGAATTCCTAT
The DNA here is from genome assembly GCF_901001165.1 of Salmo trutta. NCBI lineage: Eukaryota > Metazoa > Chordata > Actinopteri > Salmoniformes > Salmonidae > Salmo > Salmo trutta. Next base: position 14,989,592 of record NC_042994.1, read on the forward strand.
ATTAAGCAAACCAGACAGCATGATTTTCTTGTTTATTATTTTCTAACATTATTTACAAACAAAGCATGTGTTTAGTGAGTCCGCCACATCTTTCTAGGAATGTAGTGGAAAAAAAGTAAATGTTGTCAAAAATATGAATAGTAAAGTACAGATACCCCTTAAAAAATACTTAAGTAGTACTTCAGATCATTTTTACTTAATTCCTTAATACCACTGAACATTGCAAGAATATTCCAGTGTCTAGTTTTCTGAGGGTTAGTTTTGTAGACACATTTCATGGGAACATTACAGGAACATTCATGTGTTCAGTTTTCAGAAGGTTAGGAATATAATCCATCAACGTCACACCAAACATACACAGAACCCGGTAGCCATTTTCTCAGAATATAAGGTGTTAATGTTCTAGAGACGTTTGATGTTTTCAACTTACAAATTTGACAAACTTTGACATATATGATTCCATTGGATTGCATTGTCTGTGTCAGCTATCAGTTCATCTGACTATTTTCTCATAATTCATTTAATTGACTCATTACAGACATTTTCTATATATAGCACCAGTCAAAAGTTCGGACACACCTACCCATTCATGGGTTTTTCTTTATTTGTACTAGTTTCTATATTGTAGATTAATAGTGAAGACATCAAAACTATGAAATAACATATGGAATCATGTAGTAATTCCACACGTGTTAAACAAATCAGAATATATTTTAGATTTTCGATTCTTCAAAGTAGCCACACTTTGCCTTGATGACAGCTTTACACACTCTTGGCATTCTCTCAACCAGCTTCATGAGGTAGTCACCTGGAATGCATTTCAATTAACAGGTGTGCCTTGTTAAAAGTTAATTTGTGGAATTTATTTCCTTCTTAATGCGTTTGAGCCAATCAGTTGTTTTGTGACAAGGTAGAAGTGGTATACAGAAGATAGCTCTTTTTGGTAAAATACCAAGTCCATATTATGGCAAGAACAGCTCAAATAAGCAAAGAAGAGAATCATTACTTTAAGACATGGAGGTCAGTCAAAGCAAGAACTTTGAAAGTTTCTTCAAGTGGAGTCGCAAAAACCATCAAGCGCTATGATGAAACTGGTTCTCATGAGGACCGCCACAGGAAAGGAAGACCCAGAGTTACCTCTGCAGCAGAGGATAAGTTCATTAGAGTTAGCAGCCTCAGAAAATGCAGCCCAAATAAATGCTTCACAGAGTTCAAGTAACAGACACATATCAACATCAACTGTTCAGAGGAGACTGGATGAATCAGGCCTTCATGGTCGAATTGCTGCAAAGAAACCACTACTAAAGGACACCAACAAGAAGAGACTTGCTTGGGCCAAGAAACACGAGCGATGGACATCAGACCTGGTGGAAATCTGTAATTTGGTCTGATGAGTCCAAATGTGAGATTTTTGGTTCCAACCGCTGTGTCTTTGTGAGATGGAGAGTAGGTGAACGGATGATCTCTGCATGTGTGATTTATTTAGAATTCAAGGCACACTTAACCACATGGCTACCATACATTCTGCAGCAATACGCCATCCCATCTGGTTTGCTCTTAGTGAGACTATCATTTGTTTCAACAGGACAATGACCCAACACTCCTCCAGGCTGTGTAAGGGCTATTTGACCAAGAAGGAGTGTGATGGAGTGCTGCATCATATGACCTGGCCTCCACAATCACCCAACCTCACCCCAATTGAGATGGTTTGGGATGAGTTGGACCGCAGATTGAAGGAAAAGCAGCCAACAAGTGCTCAGCATATGTGGGAACTCCTTCAAGACTGTTGGAAAAGCATTCCTCATGAAGCTGGTTGAGAGAATGCCAAGAGTGTGCAAAGCTGTCATCAAGGCAAAGGGTGGCTACTTTGAAGAATCTCCAATCTAAAATATATTTTGATTTGTTTAATGTTTAATGTTTTTGGTTACTACATGATTCCATATTTGTTATTTCATAGTTTGGATGTCTTCACTATTATCCTACAATGTAGAAAATAGTACAAATAAAGAAAAACCCTTGAATGAGTAGGTGTGTCCAAACTTTTGACCTGTAGTGTATATATCTAGTTGGTGGGGCTTATTACTCTATTTTAATGTTATTCCTTGGTCACAATGATAAATAAAATAGTTTTTCTTGGGCGTACTTCGAAGTGCAAAGTGTAGCAATACAGGTGAAATCAGTCACTGACACAGACATGGGGCTGTAGATCGGAATACTGTGAACCAAGAGGTTGTGAGTTCAAATCCCAAGTGAGGACATAATAATGAATGTATACATTTACATGCAAAATGGAATCATGCTTGTCAAATATGTAAGTTGAAAGCAATGTTTGTGTGTGTGTCCTTAACCTTTCCAACAGACAAAGAGCTGTGAATAGATCACTGGTTCACCAATCAAATAAAGTCAAATGTTATTTGTCACATGCTTCGTAAGCAACAGGTGTGGACTAACAGTGAAGTACTAACATATGGTCCCTTCCCAACAATACAGAGAGAAAGAAAATAGAAAAGTAATAATAATAATGAAAGTAATAATAGCTACACAATGAGTGATGATAACTTGGCTATTTACTGAGTCGATTTGTAGGGGTACAAGGTAATTAAGGTAGATACTGTATGTACATATAACTAGACATAAAGTGCCTTGATGGGCTTACCAACAGTAACAAGGGGCAATGTGTAATGAAATACATATATATATTTTAAAAAGTTTCTTTGGGACCATCAGGCGACGTCCTACGAACGTTTCTCGGGACGTCCCCAGAACAAGCCAGGAACTGGACAAAAACCTACAGGGGACCGTGACAGAATGAAACGTGTCTAGAACATTAATATATTATATTTGGAGAACATGGCAATCATGTTCTCTGTAGGTTGGGTGTGATGTTGATGGAATATTCTCCTAACCCTCAGAAAACTGGACACATTGATGTTCTTGCAACGTCCCATGAAATGTGTCTAGAACATTAACATTGCATATTCTGAGAACATGGTAACCAAAACATGCTAAATAGGTTCTCAGAAGGTTTTTGCTAACATAGACAGAATGTTCCCATAACTAACGGAAAACTGGACACTCAAACATCAGGGGAACATTACGGGTAACATTACAAAAATGTTCTCTCTACCTAGAATTGTTAGCTGGGAGGACCCTGCCTGGGAGCTGCACAAGCAAGTGCCTGAGAGGAAAGATATATATGACATGATCAGTGCACTAAGCGTTTTAGACCAAGAAAACAGAAAACACATAAAAGTGCTGACTTGGATTGACTGCATTCGTGCTTTTTCCACTGAGAGGCACATAAGTGTGCTGATGGATTCCGGCTTCAGGGCTCCGATCAACACATCACACTGGATCTGGCTGAAGAGAGGCCACACATCAGCGATACCCACTGGCCGTGGGTCTCACATAGTTGCATAAACGGGCTGACGTTCAAAGAGTTAAATGGAGTCACTTTAAATGAAACAGGCAAGTCGGCTCTGTCATTTCACAAGACTGCCTCCCACTCATACAGCATGAGTCCACCTGACACATATCAATGTGCATATCATCATTTTAGGCTAACCCCCACAAAACAACAAAGTCGGAACAACTCCCAACAACCAAACCAGGTCATGGGAATGAGAGTGACGAGAATGACCCAGAGCCACTACCACCCACCCACACGCAATGACTAGTGATCCCCCACCTTGGAGGGGAGAGCCTGGACTTCCCCTGCCTGCCTGTCTCCCCTGGCTGGTGTCCCCCTCCACATCAAGGGCATGATTCACCCTTCTGGCCTGACTCATCCCTCAGGCAGGCAGCCCTGGATGGGATGGATTGGTGGAAGAGTAGGAGGAGAGAAGGCTGAGTGTCTGAAGAAACAGAGCAGAATTAAGGGGAAGGGGGCGTCAGAGGGAAAGCCAGGACGACAGGCGGCAAACCCTCTGTAAGTCCTCAGAACTAAGAGGCCCAGACGGGGGACTTTGTCTTGGTTGACTTCATAACTGTAGAGACATGACAGTCTCTCCCTGCCTCCCGCTTTGTGTGTGTGTGTGTGCCTGTGTGTGTGCACGGGTGTGCGTTTGTGTGCGTGTGCATGCGTGTTTCCTATAGCTGATACAATGATCTGCCTCAATCTAAGTAACATAATAAAATAATCAGCAAAATCCCTCAATTTCAGCTAGAGATATCAGTCTCACCACTGCGTCTCAATCCACCACATGCGCCTATGTCGGCCTTCCACATCCCCGGTGGAAGGTGGCCGAGCTACAGCGGTGTTTGTCAGACCATGAGACATCCTGGAAATCGGTCTTCTCATGAAAACGTCTGTAGCGTCAGAACGGCCTACAAACTGGCCTACATACTGTAATGACCACTCTATGGAAAGGGGAGACTCACACGAACACGATAGTGAGCTACAAACTATTATGATCCCACTATGGTAAGGGGAGACTCACAAACACAATAGTGTTCTCCATTATGCTCTACGAAGGTAACCCATAGAAACGAATGGAAGTATGGAGATAGTTTTGCACCATTAAAAATAAGGGGGTAAATGTGTCTTTAAAAAAACAAAAATATTTCCTGAGCTTTCTTATGTCTCTTTGATATAGGACATACACTTCTAAACCGTATTCATTATGATGCATTTTTTTACTGTCTTTTTTGCCATTTATGAATGTTTTATTCAATGCTTTTCTATGGGCTGTAGTCGTAAAGGCCAAATTCAATATTTTATAAAATATTTTTTTATACCTAAGTGGGTCCCAACCCCTGAGGATTGAAGTACAAATGGAGAATAGAGAGGTTCAGCCAGGTAAAACAGAACGAGCACTTGACATCTCTGCACCTTGGCAACCAGATAATACTCCTGAGAATTGAAGTACAAATGGAGAATAGAGAGGTTCAGCTAGGTAAAACAGAATGAGCACTTGACATCTCTGCCCCTTGGCAACCAGATAATACTCCTGAGTTATTTATCCGAAATTCAAATCAATGAAATTGCTTTAGACTAATGTGGTCTGTTGTGGTTGAGCATGGAGTGCAAGTCTTCAGGGAGTGACTATTGTGCTGTGGCTACTGTAGCTACGTCTCAGAAGTTAATTGGTGATTGAGGCCAAGGTTATCTGAGGAGAATACATCTGCAGAGTTGTGACTGACAGAGAAAATAGAGCAGGTCATTAGAATGGTCCTCTCACAAGACTTATAAAGTAAAAGGGATTTGGACCTCCTGAAAAGGACTAGATGCGAGGCTGCGTCCCCCTTGGAGACCAACCTGGTCTCAGAGCAATACAAAATATACTTTACGTATTTCTAAGCACCTCCAAGACATATGATACCTACTAATTTACTTCAGACAGAAACAAAAGTAGGGAGGTTGGTCAGGGAGGATGGGTGGGTGTAATCTGAGACAATCCAAAGGTTGCATGTTCAAGTCGGGAACAACTGTAGCATTTTAGTTAACCCTTGGATTGAAAGTTACCTATCTAAAAGAACAGAGGGTTTTCTCTCTAATGCAAATTTGATTGAGTGTGGTGTACAGCAGGGCAGCCAGCTTGGGCCATTTTTGTTTTCTGATTTTACTAATGACCTTCCACTGACCTTGAATAAAGCCTGTGTGTCTATGTACACTACTACGACTTTTTACACTACACTATATCAGCTACATGTTTTGTTTCCTGTTTGGACCCAGCTAATTGGGAATCCTAATAAAATACCAAAAAATACTAAATACTCAACTTAACCCAATTCACCTACGTAAATTCACATAACCTTTGTCATTTTAGCTCTGCTCTAACCTTTGTCGTTAGTTCCCCTAACTGGCAACGTAAATTCCCCCCGTAATTCTCCTTTGTTATTATGCGCAACTAGCAACCAGGTAATAGATAAAGACGTGCAATACAATACGTCCTCCAAGAGGTATGATATTGTAAGACCGCTATTCCATTCATAATGTAACCTAACGTAATGTAGCATATCATACTAAATAGAGTGTCACAGATTAACGTACAGAAGGATATGAATTGCCCTGAAACCACATTGCGGAAGTGCGCAGGCTAGAAAGCTCACAGCTGGAGTGATGAGGTAAAAAAGACTCAAAAGTTGCCATTTACAGCCCACTCAGAGAACTTCTCAGCTGCGTAATTTTGTGTCAATGAGGAATCCACATCTTCACGTCACCCCCCCCCCCCCCCCCAATTTGAAATCAAAAGCGTCTTTGTGGAGAAATTGATAGGATTCTGTGATCTATATAGTCGCAAGCTGGGGAAACCGGCATGTTTCCAGAAATGTACACACACAAGCGCACGCGTACAGACACACACACCATAAAACACATTACATAACATATACATTTTGATATTCCCTTCCCTATTAACCTTGAAAGCAAACATTTTTTAAACACTCACTATCCAAGCGGGAATGCATTTCATTGGCATCTACCCTTCTTTTCAGCGTGGATTGGGGGGGGGACACCGTAGCTTTTAGTAGCACATCATGTGGTACAAGACTTGCATACGAATGAGATCATCTCGTCTCTCCTCCGGGCCCAGGTGTTTACTGAGACCCATAATTTCCATCTGCATAAACTCATTCAACCCTCCCTCCCACAGCAGGCTAGCTAGAGAAATGTGCCAATGCCTGGAGCACCAGCCCAGCCAACTACTGCCTCCCATTATGGATGCCCAAAGCATGATAACATGGACTCTGATTTTCAAACAAGGGGAGGTCAGATTGAGGGAACACTCACCTTGAGTTCAGTCTGCTCCCTGGGTGCAAAATTGTGTTGTGGCATCTAAAATTGTGTTGTGGCAATTCAGTAACCAAAAATGACAGTCTTTCATTTGGCAAAGCATTATGGCAACATCAGCTTTGGTCTGTTCACTGATCCAATCTAACACTGCCATCTGTTGGTGAATAGTAGGCTATACTGTACCTCAAAGCACCATTAAACTATAACACATGTGATACTGATAACAGTTATGGGCTTTCAATTCCCTCAGTAAAGTGCTTGATTTTCAGTATTGTATGGGACTTGGTGTTCAATATCTCAGTGAGTGGGAACAAAGTATTTGGTGCAATGCGTGTGTGAGTGAAAGGTTTGAGTTAATTGTCTGTTTAAAATTTCCAAAGAGTTCTTAACATAGAGTAAATTAGAAGAATTAGGTGTCAAATATGTAAACAAGCACAGTACATAGGTATAATCAATGCTTTGAAATGGATTATGAAGAGCCAAATGGAATAGGAAAGGGATGCAACGTTCCAAGACGGCTCCACAGATACAGTAAGCTAGCCCACATTTATAACAAGCTATAATAAGCTTGTATAACGTTTTCATGTACACGTTTGGCAATTGTTTTCCTATTTGAATTGAACAGAAACCATACTAGGCCTAATCATAAACGAGTAGGGGCCTACAGGTGTCATGAAAGTGGTGACAGATTTACGTCATAATGGCCAAGGTTCCAATTCCTAATTCTATGGGCCAAGGTTGTAAATCAAATCAAATCAAATCAAATGTTATTTGTCACATACACATGGTTAGCAGATGTTAATGCGAGTGTAGAGCAATGTTTGTGCTTCTAGTTCCGATAGTGCAGTAATATCTAACAAGTAATCTAACAAATTCACAACGACTACCTTATTCTTATGAATAAGAATACTGTATGTACATAAAAAGATACGGATGTGCGATGGCCGTGCGGCATAGGCAAGACGCATTAGATGGTATATAATGCAGTATATACATATGAGATGAGTAATGTAGGATATGTAAACATTATTAAAGTGCCATCATTTAAAGTGACTAGTGATACCATTATTAAATCAATTTATTAAAGTGGCCAGTGATTTGAGTCTGTATGTTGGCAGCAGCCTCTCTATGTTAGTGATGGCTGTTTAACAGTTTGATGGCCTTGAGATAGATGCTGTTTTTCAGTTTTCTGGATGATAGCGGGGTGAACAAGCAGTGGCTCAGGTGGTTGTTGTCCTTGATGATCTTTTTGGCCTTCCTGTGACATCGGGTGCTGTAGGTGTCCTGGAGGGCAGGTAGTTTGCCCCCGGTGATGCGTTGTGCAGACCACACTACCATCTGGATAGCCTTGCGGTTGAGGGCGGTGCAGTTGCCGTACCAGGCGGTGATACAGCCCAACAGGATGCTCTCGATTGTGCATCTGTAGAACGTTTGTAAGGGTTTTAGGTGACAAGCCGAATTTCTTCAACCTTCTGAGGTTGAAGAGGCACTGTTGCGCCTTCTTCTTCTACACCACTGTGACTATAATCGAAGAGAATTCTTACTGCGTCTTCAGTACAATGCCATGTCAGTGTAAGTACAGCAATGCTGATATGTTTAGCCTAAACTGTAATAACGTGTAATGCATATTGCACGTCATTATCAGGCTTTAAAAAAACAATGAATGTAACAACTCCATATCAACACTCAATAATATCAACACACAGTGTTGCTGTGACATTTTTTTCAAATAATCAAATAAATATTGATGATCATCATACTACATATTAAGAGTTTATTTCCCAAATGTTATATCCACCAATTTTTCACATGTATGTTTTTTCATCAGAAATGATTATTGCTTACCTTCATGTGTGTGTGTGTAAAATATTACTGTTCTCAGATTTTTTATTCATAGACTTTAGATGTGTATGAAATTGTGTTTTGTTGCAAAACGCTATATATCCATTGTTTAGCTGGAATGTAATTTCGTATCCTGTATGTTTGACTGTGATATGTGGTTGTTTTACTGAGCTACAGTATCTTAACATGAATGCATTTAATGTAGGTTGCTCTGAATTAGACCATCTGCTTAATGCATAAAATGTCAAATCTAAATGATTTACATACAGATCTCAAATCACTTTATTGAAAAACGTCACAAAGGTATCATTTGTGCATGTCTTTATTAAAAATTTAGTTATTTAATACATTTGACTGTAAAGCCTGGCAGTCTACTTATTTCTCTGAGTGAGACATATATTGCATTTAGCAAAAAACATGGCTATTTGTCTATCTGAATTGAAGTTACCAACATTTCTGAAAAGGGATATATAGCGTTTTGGAATTAAACTCTTCATTTCTAGAGAAAGCAACATTGGCCACTGAGGCGTTTACTGACCAAAACATTAAACTAACCGATGATACGCACTGGCTAGCCGCACTAAGTGGCAGCATCCTCCACTCCCTCTTTCTGGTTCTAGTGGCGACAACACAAGCTCAGCTTCCTCCAGAGAGCGCGCTGTGGACACAGACCGCAGATACGAGATTTTGTGATGAAGGCCTGAGACGAATGTTAGACTGCTGCATTCTTTTCCCGGAAATAACTTCAGGACTGGGAACATGTTCCGTTTAGTCTGTATAGATGGCAAGGCTGCCTAGTTTTACGCATGGGTTTAAAGTAGCTTAAGACCGCCTTCTACAAATGGACACTTCTTCAGACTAGTCTAGACAAATTTGGAATTTTCCCTGAGATTCTACTGATATGACAAGTATGCTTTGCCCTCCACTTTTCCGCTCCCCATTTCCTGCTCGCTTGGTGCGTTGATTAGCGAAGAGAAGCCCATGTAGGCTACATTCTTTCGAAATGACACAATTGTCATACACTTTGTAGACAGGGCCTGATGAAAAATTCTGAACATAATGTAATTCGTTGACAGGTCCCATGTGAAATATACAGTTACAAAATATATATGTATATCTTATTTCGTGGGCAAATCTAGGCGACCACTTTTGGTACAGGCGCAGTGCACAACGCTTTAATTGTCGTTCCTCAATGCTATCACTAGAGAGCGACCTGACACATTTTTCAAAGGGCAAAAAAAAATCTTAATTGCGTTGAAATCACTCGCAGTCTCTTGCCCTGCGGACCGCTTGCTTGTTCAGCCGGTATATGACTGTGTGCGTCCCCCTATCACGCGCAAGCAGGTCTGCGGATCGCGTCCCTTCCTCCCTCTGCGCGCAGGATGGACCCGAAGATAGCCGAATCGGACCCTCCATCATATCGCAACGGAATCACCAAGGTTCTGCAGTACGGGGAATTCACGGCCACGGGCAACCGAAAGGTGAGGTACGCGGTGAGTTTAACCGAGAGGGACCTCACCATTCAGAAGATCACGTCGACACCTGTGGGACGGAGCAAGGTGGTTTTCAACTTGAGGGACTGTGTCGGCTGCCGGGCTTTCAGCGCAGATGACAACGCGGACGCGGGAGCGTACTTCTCTGTCTATTTCTACCCTTTTAAAAGACGATGGATGAGCTCTGGGGTGGCCAGGCAACGGGTCGAGCAGTGCTTTCGGGTGGCCCTGTTCCAAGACCCACGCGCCAACCTGGAGGAGGCAGAGAAATGGGCTGGAACCATCCGGGAGAGCTCTGTTCGTCAGCAACATTTGAGAAATCGTGAGCAAGTTATTCATTAAATTAGTTAAGCATATAGTTTCGTATAATTTTCTTCATAAGCGGTTAAGGAAAGTGCTCGTTGTGCTCGTTCATGTTATTTATGAAGTCGGTATACCTGTCTAGTGCACGTTATTTAGTCATAGACAAAGGGTTGTTTTTGCGTAATCTAGTCTATTGCTGTGGAGCAAGTTCCGCACTTTCTTATCAGTGTCATGTCTCAGGCTACTCTATTACCTTTTTAAACTAATTTTCGTAAATTAATAAAATAGGACTGGTCAGACAGACTCAAATGACAGAATGTTCACTAAGCAACCTTTAACAGGCCACAGTAACAACAAAACAGCATCTAGAATAACAATAGCCTAACCCCCTCAAACTCAACTCTGGCCTTTGAATCCTGTTCCTCTGTTTTTTTTCATTTTGATTTAAACCTGGGAATTAATGATCAGAAAGAACAGAACCAGCAGCCTCCAGACTTCGTAGGGTAAGAGTTGAATACCCCTGGCCTAATAGAGAAATACTAACAGAGAAGAAACATCCAGATCAGGATTTCCCAACATGCTTCTCTCCTTGTTTTAACCCTAAACTGGCGCACCTGATTCAATTAGTAAAAGGCTTGATGATTAGTTGACTAATTGAATCAGGTGTTTAGGGTTAAAACTAAAATGTGAAACGTCTTTGGGGGGGGGGTTGAGAAATCCTGATCTAGACCAGGGCTGCCGAACCCTCTTCCTGGAGATCTACCCTCCTGTAGGTTTTCAGTCCAACCCGAATGAAGCATCCCTGATTCAGTCTTGTTGAGCAGCTAATTAGTAGAGTCAGGTGTGTTACATTAGGGTTGGACTGAAACCCCACAGGAGGGTAGATCTCCAGAAACAGGGTTCGGCAGCCCTGATCTAGGCAATAGGCCTACTAAAGGTATGAGTGCTAAGGGATATAAGTCTATAATTACTCTAGTGGGAAAAATGCACTTTAATTGGAAGGTTCAGAAACACGTCATTGTCTCTTACCTTGTAGACATGGTAACAATGCAGGGAACCAATGAAAGATTGATCCTTTCAGAAGGAAAGTGCTATGTAAGTCTATAGCTTAGGCATCCAATCACACTAATTTAACAGATTAAGGTAGCCTATAACCGAGGTAACTGGGAATTCTATAGAGAGCCTTTATCAAAGGATGTGAGCTATTGAAATTCCTCAGCAAAGTGAGGTATTTCTATTTACGCAGTACACAAATTTATGCCTGTGTGCCGTCAAATCTAATGGTGGGCGAGCGGTGGGCTGCTGCACAATCTAACTACAATGATCAAACTGTCCAATAAGCAAGATAGTGGAGAGATGAGTTAGAAGTCAACTTTGCAAGATACTGTACCATGGATATTATAGTTGCCTTTGAAACTTGACAATGATATCGCCTCAACGTTTACACAACCATTTTATTACCATAAAACAACATACCATTTTAGGGAGCCTTACCGTCTGTTCGTCTGCCTGTAAATCAACATATCCCGCGGCACCCATGTCATTACAGTGCATTTGTAGCGTGGAAATGGATCTGAGTCCCAAATGACACCCTATTGCATGGGCTCCAGTCAAAAGTAGTGCACTGTGCAGGGAATAGGGCACCATTTGGGACACAGTACGGATAAATTAATAAGATAGGCATCATTGTCCCACATCTCAAGGGCCTCTCATTTCAGCAACAAAGCAGGTCACTTCCAGCACACTCAATACCATTACTAATATCTTACCCAATGGCCCCTTCGACAAACCAGATGCACTGCACGGACAACAGCATGCATTACACATTTAGAGATTTAGGGTATAGTAATGAACATGGTGTAATCATACAACATAGCATATCAAATGGAATTTAATACTAGGATGACAGCATATTGTTATTATATAGACATCGTTGCACACATTGATATTCTATTGGAGTTGACTGGGTGTAATAATATACTATTGTATGTTATGGGATATTATCGATCCGGGACGAAACGGATCAATATACCACAGATTTCCACTGATACAGAGTTATCTTTTATTCCCAATGCTAAGGGGCATGGTTCAGCTTTTAGTTCTTGGTTTTTCTAGGAAAATAGGTAGCATTGAGTTCTCTGTGTTCATACATCTGTTCCTCTACTTCAAAAGCAGAAGAGAAAGAGGGAGATGGAAAGTCGTGTGTGTTTTTTCACTCGGAGGCCCCAGCAGTGAGACAGCAGTCCTTTCCCTGAGGACTCTTGTCGGCCGTTCTCCAAGATTAAAAAAATATATATATATTATTTCACCTTTATTTAACCAGGTAGGCAAGTTGAGAACAAGTTCTCATTTACAATTGTGACCTGGCCAAGATAAAGCAAAGCAGTTCGACACACAACAACACAGAGCTACACATGGAATAAAACAAACATACAGTCAATAATATAGTAGAAAAATAAGTCTATATACAAAGTGAGCAAATGAGGTGAGATAAGGGAGGTAAAGGCAAAAAAGGCCATGGTGGCGAAGTAAATACAATATAGCAAGTAAAACACTGGAACGGTAGATTTGCAGTGGAAGATGGTGCAAAGGAGCAAAATAAATAAATACAGTAGGGGAAGAGGTAGTAGTTTGGGCTAAATTATAGATGGGCTATGTACAGGTGCAGTAATCTGTGAGCTGCTCTGACAGCTGGTGCTTAAAGCTAGTGAGGGAGATAAGTGTTTCCAGTTTTAGAGATTTTTGTAGTTCGTTCCAGTCATTGGCAGCAGAGAACTGGAAGGAGAGGCGGCCGAAGGAGGAATTGGCTTAGGGGGTGACCAGAGAGATATACCTGCTGGAGCGCGTGCTACAGGTGGGTGCTGCTATGGTGACCAGCGAGCTGAGATAAGGGGGAACTTTACCTAGCAGGGTCTTGTAGATGACCTGGAGCTAGTGGGATTGGCGACGAGTATGAAGCGAAGGCCAGCCAACGAGAGCGTACAGGTCGCAGTGGTGGGTAGTATATGGGGCTTTGGTGACAAAACGGATGGCACTGTGATAGACTGCATCCAATTTATTGAGTAGGGTATTGGAGGCTATTTTGTAAATGACATCGCCGAAGTCGAGGATCGATAGGATGGTCAGTTTTACGAGGGTATGTTTGGCAGCATAAGTGAAAGATGCTTTGTTGCGAAATAGGAAGCCAATTCTAGATTTAACTTTGGATTGGAGATGTTTGACGTGAGTCTGGAAGGAGAGTTTACAGTCTAACCAGACACCTAGGTATTTGTAGTTGTCCACATATTCTAAGTCAGAACTGGATGGTGAGCCTTGACGTGCTGTCAAGACCTCTGACTAAGCCCATCTCTCTCACTTACACACACACACCTCTCTGGGGCCTTCCCTGTTTAGACCCATGGGCTCACACAACAGCTTAGTGTTTCAGGCCACTCAGTGAAAATTATAGAAAGAAAAAGAGGAATTACAACACACACACACAAGCTGGACGGAAAATCAGCAAAATGTCATTGTCACTCAATAATGTTGATAGGAATTTTCTCATGGCTACACAGAACAATGTACAGCACATTGAATGAGATTTTAATTACATGAACAGAATGAAAAGAATGTGGATGTACAGCACATTGAATGAGATTTGAATTACATGAACAGAATGTGAATGTCCTTGCACGTTTATGGCTTGCTGTGTTCTTTTCGTGTTCTCTATTCGGCTAATGACACAACAATGCTTCAACCCCGTTTCAACGAAGACCAACATGGTCTATTATCATCTATGAGAAGGGCAGTCTCTCACTATGTGGTTGTGGGTTTTCATGATGGGTATCCAGCTTCCTCTACACAGCTTTATTTGTAAAGTATCATGGCTATAATCTGCTGTTATGTTACGTTGCATGTTTACACACAGTGTACTGTAAGGCATGTAAGCTGCAAGTCTTTAGTTAAATCTGAGTGATAGTTTAATTCTGTCAAATGCAAAAGTCTTGTCAGTTATAGGTTATAAAAAATACGTACATTTTTTACTTCAGTCGTTTTTTTTTAATTCAACACAACCATCTCACCCCACTGCCGAAGTTACCCAGGAGACACCACTCAAGAGGAGAATGACAGCCGGTGGTTAGATCCTCTTCGCTCCTCTCACTCACTTTGTCTCTCGCTGACTTACGCTCTATGTATCTTTATCTCCCATCTCACTCTCTTTCCCCTTTTTCTCTCCCCCATCTTTCTCTGAATCTCTCTCACTCACTCACTCACTCACTCACTCACTCACTCACTCACTCAACAAATCACCACACCGGGCATCTCCTCCCTCCACACCCTTTGTGGTCGGTCTGGTTTGAGTCTCAACTCAGCCAGGATCTGCTTACTCGCTCAAACCCACTGCCACACTGTTGTGTACAAGACTCCTCTATTTGTGTTTGTCTTGGTGAGGTACCATCAGACGTAGATAAGATGCATTTAGGTTGGTGAGGGACTGTTCATGTAGGTATACAGAGACGATTTCAGGATCGATATAAAAAAAACTCAATTGCGGGGCGAACTAAAACAGCCTACGCAAGACACATTGATTTGTATCTTACCAGCACGAATACAGACAGTTAAGCTAACTACATTTAGTGGATGTGCTAGCCTATGACAAATCCATTCAATATTAAGGCTTTAACATCATATCACTATATTTTTGGCAGTATGGCGGTATTTGATGTTGCTGAGTAATACCAATTCAAAATATGTTTTATGAGCAGTGCATGGCCCTAGGATGGCATCAAATGAATTTTAAGTGGTTTTAATTGGCTTTCTCTGTTCTGATGGTTTAATGCTCAACAAAACATGGACACAACTTTTTGTAGAACTTTCGTTTATTTAGCATTTTTATCAAAATTAAAATTATAGACGGTATTGTAAACATCTTTACCGGTATGTGGATTCATAACGGTATTACCGGCATTCACGATATATCGCCCAGTCCTTCTCCATATTATACTTAAGATATGTGTTATGGCTGCTAGTGGCCAAATTGGTGATGATAACATATAATCGAGAAACCTTTCATGTGGAAACTGGTTTTTCTTGTGATGGGGGTTGGTCCAGATTTACTACTACCTCCATCTGATGTGTAGGAATGCATTGATGGGTACATGCAATAGTTAAGCATGACTTGGCTTGCTACCATTGTACTATATAAGAGTCTGTTGGTGTTGAGTTTATCATGGTAGGTTATGTACTTACAGTATGATGTACTAACTCAGGAATTTTTGAAAGTCGGGACAATCCTTGTCCGGCAGGGAAACTTTATTTTTATAGTTGGAAAATATTTGATTTAGTTTTATTATTTGAGATTAAAAATTACATTTCGAGGAATTTTATAAGGGGAGAGATTTTATTTTTGGAATTTTCTAAATATTTTCAATATTATTCAATTCCATGTGTTGCTCAATGCCCGGATATGCCCTTGTCCGGAGCAAAGGCTCCCAATTTAAAACTCTCAAAGTGTTTAAAATTCTAAAACGGGTAATAATGAATATTAACTGAAAAGGATCTTGTGTAGTCTCTTGCAATAGCCCTCTCTGATTTTAAACCAAATGTATTTCAAAACTGTGATTCCTAAAAAATGTGTCTGGAGATTTGGTCAATTCAATGAATCAGGGTCAGTGACACGATAAGGACCCCTTGTACATGTCCTCATTACATGTAGTGCAACAGGACAAATCATGGTCTGTAAAGCTTTCTACTTTGATAGATTTAAACAAACAATATTGAAATCACCATTGTCACAACCATAACCTGTCAGCTCCATCTGCCCGATGGATTAAGATAGGATATTAATTTTGGTGCAATTTGTTGCAACTTCTTGCAAATTTTGGTGCAACTCCAAAGAAATGTCAAAGTGCTGAAAGATCAGATAAAATTGTTATTTTTATTGAAATTATTATTCAAATGAATAATTTCTATATTTTACAAATATTTGTATTGAAGTAGTTTTTTTTAATAGGCAAAAATATGTATTTTGAGTATTTGTTGTTAACTCCATCAGTGGCTTGTCAACTTCACCATGGATGGTGAACCGCCTTAAGATCCATATTTTTGTCAATATAAATATAAAAAAATATATATTTTAATCACTTTTCTGCAACATATGCTTAAACTATTGACATATTTGCTGTGCTAGATCCAATGGAAAAAGTTTGCTTTCTAAATGTTGTTTTATGTTCGGAATCTAAAAGAACATGCCAAAATGCTAACGAAATTAACCCTGGAGCATGATATAGTGCTAGAAAGCAAAAATAAGTTTGGAGATTTGTATTACATATTTGAATAATCTAATGTTAAAATTAAACATATCAAGGCCTTTAAAACACTTGGACAATAAATGTAAAAATCAAAAGGCCTTTTATGGTGTCTGACGGAATTGACAAATCCAGTTTGTTGCAGTTTATGAGAATTTTTTTGGGAATTAGGACGTTGTTCCTTTACGTTGTGTGATTGCTGATACTTTGGTCTATCAAAATATACAGTACCAGTCAAAAGATTGGACACACTTACTCATTCAATGGTTTTTATTTATTTTTACTATTTTCTACTTTGTAGAATAATAATGAAGACATTAAAACTATGAAATAACACATATGAAATCATGTAGTAACCAAACAAGTGTTATACAAATCAAAATATATTTTATATTTGAGATTCTTCAAAGTAGCCACCCTTTGCCTTGATGAGAGCTTTGCACACGCTTGGCATTCTCTCAACCAGCTTGGAATGCATTTCAATTAACAGGTGTGCCTTGTTAAAAGTTAATTTGTGGAATTTCTTTCCTTAATGCATTTGAGCCAAGCAGTTGTGTTGTGACAAGGTAGGGGTGGTATACAGAAGATAGCCCTATTTGGTAAAAGACCAAGTCCATTTTTTGGCAAGAACAGCTCAAATAAGCAAAGAGAAACGACAGTCCATCATTACTTTAAGACATGAAGGTCAGTCAATACGGAAAAATTCAAGTTTCTTCAAGTGCAGTCGCAAAAACCATCAAGCGCTAAGATGAAACTGACTCTCATGATGACCGCCACAGGAAAGGAAGACCCAGAGTTACCTCTGCTGCAGAGGATAAGTTCATTAGAGTTACCAGCCTCAGAAATTACAGCACAAATAAATGCTTCACAGAGTTCAAGTAACCGACACATATCAACATCAACTGTTCAGAGGAGACTGTGTGAATCAGGCCTTCATGGTCGAATTGCTGCAAAGAAACCACTACTAAAGGACACCAATAAGAAGAAGAGACTTGCTTGGGCCAATAAACACAAGCAATGGACATTAGACCGGTTGAAATCTGTCCTTTGGTCTGATGAGTCCAAATGTGAGATTTTTGGTTCCAACCGCTGTGTCTTTGTGAGACGCAGAGTAGGTGAACGGATGATCTCCGCATGTGTGGTTCCCACCGTGAAGCATGGAGGAGGAGGTGTGATGATGTGGGGGTGCTTTGCTGGTGACCCTGTCTGTGATTTATTTAGAATTCAAGGCACACTAAACCAGCATGGCTACCACAGCATTCTGCAGCGATACGCTATCCCATCTGGTTTGCGCTTTGTGGGACCATCATTTGTTTTTCAACAGGACAATGACCCAACATACCTCCAGGCTGTGTAAGGTCTATTTAACCAAGAAGGAGAGTGATGGAGTGCTGCATCAGATGACCTGGCCTCCACATTCACCTGACCTTAACTCAGTTGAGATGATATGGGATGAGTTGGACCGCAGAGTGAAGGAAAAGCAGCCAACAAGTGCTCAGCATATGTGGCAACTCCTTCAAGACTGTTGGAAAAGCATTCCAGATGAAGCTGGTTGAGAGAATGCCAAGAGTGTGCAAAGCTGTCATCAAGGCAAAGGGTTACTACTTTGAAGAATATAAAATATTTTGATTTATTTAACACTTTTTTGGTTACTACATGATTCCATATGTGTTATGTCATAGTTTGGATGTCTTCACTATTATTTTACAATATAGAAAATAGTCAAAATAAAGAAAAATCCTTGAATGAATGTCCAAACTTTTGCCTGGTACTGTATATTTCAAATGTTAATATTTAGAAAAATATTTGAAGAAAAAGTAGAGATTGTGTCTTTCAATAATACCTGAACTGACAATATCATATAACTGACAGTATAATGTACCAGTGTAGTTTCATTTAGTTTAATTTAGTGGTCATAAAGGCGCATCGACACCTTGTATGAGTTATGACTGTGTCTGAGAACCACGTTTTGAAGGTGCAATCCTAGTCAATACCATTTCTTCAGGTCAAAACAAGCCTCTATAAACAACTGTATTACGACCTGAATGTAACATACATTATAGTAAACGTTTTGCTATGAAACTGTGACGCCTGGCTCAGGACCACAAAGTGGCTGAGCCAAAGTGTAGAAAGGCTAAAAGGTGGCGGATAAGGTCTTATTAAGGCCCTCTTAAGGAAGATTTAAAAAATGCATCTTTACTTCCTCCCTACTTTTTAAAGTCATCACTGACCTAACTAACAGTCAGATAGGTGTAAGCAAGCACACCTCTGCATTGCTTACACCACTAATCATGTTAGATCGGGGATTACTCCAAGGAAGGGAGGAAAGATACGTGTTCAAACATTGTTAGAAGTGAGCCTGAGTAAGTGAGGTGGGAAAGAGATAGCAGGATAGCAGAACCCCCTGTCCCACTATCCTCTCCCCCTAGACAGAACTCCCAAAGAACAGAGTGAACGACACAAGGAGAGAGAGAGAGACACAATGAGAGAGACAGAGGAGGGAGAATTGCCACATCAGGTATTCATAACCACATAGACGGCAGACAGAAATACATATTGGGCCCAGCCAAGTGTATAAAACACCTGGCACCCTGCCTTCCCTTCCTTCCTATAAAGATAGTTAGGTCACCTCGGGCTTATTCAGCCGCAATTAATGCTGTGTCATACCTCCACAGTCTCCCCAAACAGAGAACTTGAGCTACAGTCAAACTAGTAGAGACATTAGAAAAAGTAGCTAATGCATAATTCAAAGAATGTTTTCGTTGGAAGTTCAACCGAAAGTCAAGGAAGTTGAACTGTCTTTCACTGCCTGTCCCTGATATGAACATCATCGCTCAGGGGTGAACTTACCTCTAGGTACAGATCTAGGATCAGCTTCCTCTCCCCCAATCCTAACCTTAACCATCTGAGGGAAAACTGACCCAAGATCAGTGTGTCTAGGGGCAACTTCACCCTACACCAACATCTTATATAGTCAATTGAAGCTGTAAGCCACCCAGTTCAGATTCGAGGAAAAGTGAGTGTTAGCTAATAAATAAACAAATGCTCCGTCTTCCATGTGTAACGAGAACAGAAACATCACTGAGTCGCAGGCGAGATCTGTCACGCAATACTGTGCAAGTTTGCTTTTCTAAGATGCCGTCCTAAGCCTAGACCAGAAAAATATTCTATGGAGTTTTTCTCCTTTCCCTTTCATTTCAACTGGAATTTCGCATGGCGAATAACAGAGTAGTGATTATTTCATTAAAGCTCAGGACAAATTGTTCACTCTAGGTTTTGAAGTCTACGGATTGAGACATTTCTTAATCACTTCACTAGTGAATTCAGTTGAAATGTCGCTCAGACAGCAAGCATTGCTTTGGAATTGTTTGGTTTACCACCGTCAAGATGGTTCCACAGTAATCGGGTTTGGATAGTGCCTTTTAATGGCATCTTTAACCATCCCGAATAATTGTTTGTGGCCAATTTGCCTTCGTTGTTCTACAGTAATTATATTGCCTTTTTTTTAAATTGTGTCTTAATTGTGTCATAAATACTATCAGTGTTTATCTACTTAACCACGGGCAACAGACTAAAACATAACAACCAGACTATAGTTTTATAGTAGTCTGCTACCACTACATGTCGCAACCATAAGATGTTGAGGATTAAGAGATTGACCTTTAATGAGGATGACACGACTATGACCTTTTAAGGGCATGGCAAGTGTTGTTGTAACTTTATCCGCCCCCACACTACTGTGTTACCTCAGTGCCCACTGAGCATGCTCAGATGTGATTGTTAAGAGCTCCGACCACAACAGGCCAAAACAAACCGAGAGCAACATCTAGTATCACGATTCATTAGTCACAATAAGGATTCTAGAAATGCAGCCGTGGCTTCCCCCGGGTACAAAAGAGCCATTGTGGGGAGGCGGACACAATGAATAATGTCCGTTTTTATTTCTAGAGAAACCAGATTGCTAATTTATTTCTATCTGTTTGGGTGTGTGCTTTGTTGGTTTCGTCTAGATGTGTCATGTGGCAATGAGCCATGTCGTTTAGCTGATGGGTCATACTGGATGTTCCCCGATTTGACCAGGAAAACCTCCAAACCCTAGTTATAGGCTGTAGGATACTAGGGCTATAGGATACTATAACTAGGCCAAGAGCTTTCGTCGTCAGGTCAGCTAGAGACCAGTTTCACCTGGAAAAACTCCTGACCCTAACCGTTGCATCTTGCTGACAACCAAGACCGTAGGTGGAGGTGGTACTCTCAACCACAGCCAGTTTATAATGAAGGAATGTTTAGGACTGGGTAGGTTGGCTAAGAGGAAGTGTCAATGGGTCCAGACAAGACAGGGCTTGTAGGTAATGAGGAGGCAAAAACACAGCATGGTTGGGGCCCTTTCCAGCTGGGTTGGCACAGGTCCATGCCAAATGATTTATGAGGGAACTGCCCTGGGGCCTCATTTATAAACCGTGCTTAAGTACCAAATATAACCCCAAAATGTGCTAGCGCCATTTTTCATGCAAAAATTGGCATTTATAATAAATTTACTTGACGTGAGAATGTGCTCACCTCTCCACAAACTCTAGACCATGCATACACACATCTGCGAGTGGTTGAAATATTGTATTGCAAGCTGGCAAGTAAGTATTTTGTGCAAATGGGGTATATGATGATAAATTGTATTCATAAAAAAACGGAATGCCAAGAATCTGCAAAGCTGTCATCAAGGCAAAGGGTGGCTACTTTGAAGAATCTCAAATATCAAATATATATTGATTTGTTTAACACTTTTGTTGGTTACTACATGATTCCATATGTGTTATTTCATAGTTATGTCTTCACTATTATTCTACAATGTAGAAAATATAAAAAATAAAGAAAAACCCTTGAATGAGTAGGTGTGTCCAAAGTTTTGCCTGGTACTGCATATTTCAAATGTTGTTAATATTTAGAAAACTATTTGAAGAAAAAGAGATTGTCCCGTCTTTCAATAACCCCTAAACTGACAGTATCATATAACTGACAATATAACGTACCAGAGTAGTTTCGTTTGGTTGAATTTAGTAATGAGTAGGTGTGTCCACATTTTTGACTGGTACTGTCATTTGACAGTATGGGTAGGCTACAGTATTGCTGTGTGATGGGAGCGTAATATCGTTGTCTGTTTAATCTCAGAGCCTACCAAGGCAGGACATAGAACTCTAGTCATCTATTGATAAACAAAATAGTGAACAACAATTGATCTGGGGGTGTGGGCTGTAGCGTTTAGCCTACTTTTAAATTGTTTGAATCGATCTTGCAGAATGTGTCAGTGTGCGGACAAGCAGCATGCATGTTTAGCTTGAAAAAGTCACTGTAAAATATCAATAACTCCCAATATTTTTGTACGTGCACATACTTTTCAGAAATGGAGCATGCGGACATTCCGTGTGAAATTTACTCAACGGTTATGAATGAGGGCCCTGCCATCTCCGTCCTCCCAGAACTTCATTACTTGTTTAGAAAGTTGTCCACGTTTCATAGGAACAAGATCCATCAGGCAAAGACATCTGATAAACAACCAATTTGGTTGATATTAAAGGGGTAGCAAACGTAAATTCAACTTGGAATGAATCGAAAACACTATTGTTGGTATGTGGTTAGAATTTGAGTTAGAATGAGACATGAAAAACAGTGTGGCTTTTTTTAGCAAATTTATGATGTTGACCATATTGATTCAACCTATATTTTGTGTGAGGGTGTGTTTTTTTTAAATGGAAGTGTATTTGGGGCCGCTACAAAGCTTTATCTATACTGAACAAAGATATAGACAATTTTAACAGTTTTGCTGAGTTACAGTTCATATAATGAAATCAGTCAATTGAAATAAATACATTTTGCCGTAATCTATGGATTTCACATGACTGGGCATGGGTGCAGCCATGGGTGGGGAAGGCATAGGCCCACTCACTTGGGAGCCAGGCCCACCCACTGGGGAGACAGGACCAGCCAATCAGAATACATTTTCCCCCATTAAAAAAGCACATTTTAAAGTGGCCTTTTATTGTCCCCAGCACAAGGTGCACCTGTGTAATGATGTTTTTTAATCAGCTTCGTGATATGCCACTTCTCAGGGGGATGGATTATCTTGTCAAAGGGGAAATGCTCACTAACAGGGATGTAAACTAATGTGTGCACAAAATTTGAGAGAAATAAGCTTTTTGTGCGTACGGAATATTTCCGGGATCTTTTATTTCAGCTCACGAAACACAGAACAAACACTTTTACATGTTGAGTTGATATTTTTGTTCGGTATACGTCAAGCAAGGTAGGAAGCCTATCTAGGTACAATAGGCCATGTTAACTGAGACCATGTGTTATCAAACACACAAGAAAACCCGATGTCACTTTAACTGCCTTGTGACAAGGCTCTTACAGTAGACGCACCCCATTCCATCTTACGCCCTCTTACGCTAAGTCAAAGCCCCGTGACCAAACTCCACAGATACCACAGATCTACGGTACTGATAGGTGAGGTTTCATAACCTAACCTGTGTTGTCAGAGGTTTGCATCCCTAATGGCACCCTATTCCCTACTCAAAAGTAGTGCACTACTATAAAGGGAATAGGGTGCGATTTGGGACACACTCATAGTCTGCAATACACTTCACAGTAGTACAGATATGGTAACTCTGATAGGTGCTGTTTCCTAACTTGTAATGGTGTAGTCTGCAATATATGTTGACAGTAGCTCCAGTAGACGTGTTGTCGTCTAGAAAAACACATCCTGCCAATTAGGTTTGATGTTGGTGGATGACCTCATCCAGGGAGCATCCAAAGCACTGTCCCTGTGCTCCACCCATAGCAAGTCATTCATCATCTGTCAAACTTGTTTATCTTGCTTTTCCATCCTCCGTGACTAAAATACTTTAATTTCCCAGAATGGTTTAGCTCGAGAGAACTGATGCAGAAAGTTAATAATTGGCAAAGAAGCCCTGAGTCATAGTTCTGAGTGTTTGTCTAATCAGTATATTCTGAGGATTAATGGTAGACATAAGGGACAGGAGTTTTTCCTGACTACCAATGTGACCTGAACAGGAAAAACTCTGGGCCCTAGTTATAGGGCCGGGTCATGGAACATTGTCGGGAAAAACTCCTGGCCTTAATAATAGTAACATCAAGCTTCTCCCTCCATTGCCTATTGTTGTAACGAAAGAGAAGAGAAGTCACAGATTGAGTCCATCTGGTTTATTACAAGTTGCAACAGCGATACAACACCCAGCACAGAAGTAGAGAAAATATCTAACTGGCCTCTTGGAGACAGGCCCTTTATGTCCTAATCCGACAGCACCAAATGTTCTGGAAACGCCAGCCCGAGAGGCTTGTAGGACGTTAAACCAAAAAGGCAATGACTGTCCGCTGCTACAGAATCACACATCAGTGTGTCCTCGATCCTTGTACCTCCAGTCTGGCGTCAATCACTATCAACAGACATGAGAATCATCCATAACATTCAGTGTCATGTCTAGTGACCATCAACCCGCACCTTGGGTGAAACACTGGAAATCATGTATGTTACAGAAAGGGAAAAATATTTAATTATGCTAAACACACTGAATATGAACTTTATAATTGTGTAGGATTGTATTTATGGGATTTTCTGCCAAGGTTATCAGAAATAGCAGGTCTAACATCTGTCATAACCTCTGTCCATGCATCTCTCTGTTCTAGGTGTGCTTTACAGTGAGGTGCACCGTCCCTGCAGCGTCATGCTACTGGTGAACCCCCACAGTGGGAAGGGCCAGGCCCTCAGCCTCTTCACCGGACACGTCCAGCGCATGCTTAACGAGGCCGGGGTCCCACACACACTGGTCATCACTGGTGAGTTTAGCGTACTGTACGTGCGTATACACACATGCATGCATGAAAGCACACACACACACACGTCATCTCTGCTGAGTTAATGCATGTACATACACTGACACACAGGTTATCACAGGTCAATATCCTGCACTAACACCTGCAATTACAGGTTAATGAATAACTCGACTGTCAAAGCACTGCACTACCAGCACCACACACGCTCACCACACACGCTCAACCGCTTGGCAGACTGGACAAACAAAACAGAAACCATCATTCTGTGTCCCTCCACTCTAATTGGCAATATCCCACAAAGCAAAGCAGCTAATGACCGTCTCTCTCAAGCTGACCCTCCCTCTTTCTCTCCCCCCATTATAAATCCTCTGGCTGTTTTCATCGCTAGCTGGCAGTCATTCATCTGCTGCTGGCACATATGTATGTATGTAGATCCATTATGTAATATGTTATGTTTATACACACACCTCTAAATCTGATTTGATGTTATGGACCCTATTGATGGGCTAATAATCTGTGTGTGTGTGTGTGTGTGTGTGTGTTTGGATGTAATTTATAAGCCACATTGATGGGGTAATCATTATAATGTGTGCTGCCACAGTCTGGGGACATTGTAATGATAATGTCCTGGTTTTGCATTGGGCTTCTGGTTCAAAGCTTATCAGATGGGTCATATCCATCAGGGCACACCGTAGCTAACCGCTTTGCAACTGAAAAAGAAACGCTTGTTGTTGGACAAGTTTAGGCAGTCCCTACCATGTTTTAGTACATTTTCTACCGCTTGGTCCCTAATGAATATGATCCGGATGTAGCTTTTGAAGCCCTACATTTCAGCCCTAGTTTTAGGTTATTGAGTTTCTCTCCCTCTCTCTGTTCTTAAATGACTGCAGTGTCAGAGAGCAGGCAAGAAAGTTAATCCCTTTCCCAGAACTGAGAGAGCATTCCTCTGAACGCATTCTGAAATGCTGAATATGTTAAAATTGGAAAATAGAAGAAGAAAAGAGTTCTGAACTAGCCCCGACTTTGGGGACACACTTTATGGGAAATTAATCCTGAGAACAAAGTCTGGATAGAATGGAGAATTGAATCTATGTAAAAGCACATTATTTCTGAGAACAGTCAATTCCCCATTGAAGAGAGCCCTTGTTCTAGTCCTAAGCAGAAGGATGGGTGATCTAGCTCGCCAGACACAATGGTAGATCATCTCTGACTTTAGAATCTCTCTAAGACATTGTCTATTGGGATGTTGTCATCCTTCTCCATGATCAGCCACAGCTCGGAGACGCTGGGCTTGATTCAATCTAACCTGTAATAGCCAGGTAGTCACCATACAGGTAGATGTCAACACTTTTCAGAGTAAAACAAAAGGTTGCGCAGGCGTTAGTTTGCAAACAAAGATTCTGCATCACCGTTGCTACATCTTTTAACACTACAGAGTCCAGCCGAGCCAAGCTGTACTGGACTGGACTGGTTATCCATTTACTGGAACCATGCTGAAAAGGTCAATGGGAAAGGAAAATATCAGTGGCTCTGGGTGCTAATCCAGTGAGGCAGGGCCAGAGCTGTGCTAGCCTGGCGGACGGTTAGCATGGGGACGCTAATGAGCGAGGACAGGCCCATTATTGGAGCCCTGGCTGTGTTTGGTGCCAGTGGGAGGGGAAGGATGAGTTCACTACCCAGAGGGAGACGGGGCAACTGGTCATGGAGGATGCTTGGCACGAGGGTCTCAAAGGATCTCTGTTTCTCTCTCTCTCTGTGTCTTTCCCTCGCTCTTAGCTATCTCCCACTTCTTTTCCCAGTGACAGTCTTCCCAGTGAGATCAGTGCAGTTGTGACCCATCTACCATCAGTGCTAGCTGTGTTGGTTTTGGAACAGAACAGTAAAAGTCCATAATATAGCCTGTGACCCGGAAACTAGATAATAGTCAACACTGGCTTTTTCTACTAAGAGTCAGTCAGTTTGAGACCTAGGAGATTCGGTTGCGGGATGTTATCTTTCCAGTGCCGTTGTAACCTAGGTTAGTTTTTCAAAACAGTACAGTGAGTTCTATAGCCTGTGGCCTGTTCTATGGCTGGTCCACAGGGGGGGTGGTTCTACATCCCTCAGGCTGTCCCTGTCCCAGTCCCTGGGTGCTGACTAAGCTGCCACAGCGTGTCCTCCAGCTCCCAACCGGGTTGACTTATCTACACACACACACACACACACACACACACACACTTCTGCTCCACCTCTGTTGACCCAAAGTCTCCAGTTAGACACACACTCGGCATAGCCTTTGTGAACAGGTAGGCACACACGGCAATGAAAAGGACCCCTGCTATTACTGTCCGTGTGCATTATGGAGCCCTGGTGCGATCCTCATCATTCCCAGACCATTAAAAGGTCCCTTTTTTAAAAATGTAATGTCTGTCATGTCTGTGTCCTTAGCCCAGCAGCATACTGTATATACCCTTGTGTGAGATGGGTTTGGAACCTCCTTTTGTGGGAGGCAGGGTCAGTGAGAGTGTGGCTGGGAGGAGGGGGACAGAGAAAGGAGAGTGAAGCAAAGTGAGTAGGACGAGGGGAGTCTGGGGACATGAAACTACATGGTGGCATCGAAGGTTAAACCTCGCGCTCGTTCTGTTTTTTGGAATCCGAGTCTGAATTATAGCTTCTTTAGAGGGACAACAATGGCTGCCCTGAGAGACACATGTGCACGCCCACACTGTAGAGAACAGGATAGTTGGCCAAACTCACACACACACCTCCCCTCCACCCAAGGGCCAGTGTAGAGCAGAAGGGAGTGGTGTAATGATTATCTCGAGGCACAGAGCCACAGAGCTGGGAAGAGGAAGAACAATTGCTTGCAGCCCAGAGACTGAGCCGGTCAGTCCAGCTACACTACAGTACTGCACCCAGTCCTCTATATTTTACCTTCCAACCCAACACCAAAACAAACACTCATAAAAATGACTAAAAGCACCAGCTTCCCCCTCAGCTGTCTGTACTGCACCCATTCCCAAACCTCATATATTTTAACATCCAACCTCGCGCAAACACTCGTAAAAATGACTAAAAGCACAACCCCCCCCCCTCCGAGCTGTTTGTGTGTATGCGTGTGAGCACTTTAACACACACATGCTATCTCCCTCCCTTTTTGCTAGCGGCTACTATCAGCGATCACCATTAACAGTAAAGGGTTAACAACATCTCCTCCTACTTAGCAACCAGCCAACTTCTATTTTCCAGCTGCGCTGCCCTCCGCCTTAACACTGACCGGTTATCTACACACTACGTTTACAGCCTCTGCATATGCAAATGTCACGTGAGGAGACTGGTGAAGGGAAATTGATTTTCCCTGCCTGTATATACGGTTCTCAGGCCCAGCAGGAGGGTAATGAACGAAAGGTCTCGCTGCGTCTCAAATTGGCACCCTATTCCCTACACGGTGCACTACTTGGTCAAAAGTAGGCCCTGGTCAAAAGTAGTGCACTATGTCGGGGGTAGGGTGCCATTTGGGACGCTGTCTCTGTAAATCGGATGCCGCCACCCCCCGAGGCCTATGTTGCAGAGGGAAATGCTCTCTACTGCTGTGTCAAGACCAGCATAAAACGATACACCGAACAATCGCACTACTGCATTGTAGACTACATACACGGAAAGGAAAAATAGAGCGAGGGTATTGCTGTCGGTGGGTTTCATCAAGCGTGTTTCCCAACTTCGGTCCTTCAGTACCCCCAGCGTTACATATTGTTGTAATAGCCCCGGACAAAAACACCTGATTCTACTTGTCAAGGGCTTTATGATTAGTTGACAAATAGAATCAGGTGTGCTTGTCAGGGGGCCACAACAATATGTACCGCTGGGGGTACTGGAGGACCGGAGTTGGGCAACGCTGCTATACAGTATCTCTGTGCAAACAGACACTGCGATCACACAGGCAGCCCAAATCGGATGTTTTTTGACCAAATTAGATCAGCTATGAAAAAGATCTGATGTGATTGGTCAAGAGACCAATTAGTGTAAAAAAGATCAGAATTGGCTGCCTGTGTAAACACAGCCTTAGAGAGAGGTAGAGATAAGATTCCCTGGGGAAGTAAGAGAGACTTGGCTTATGCTGTTAAGCTTGAGTGGCTACAACCAAAGAGCTCTTAGACGGTCTGACCTTTTATAAAGAGTGTGTTTTGAGGCGAGAGGAAATACGTGTGTGTGTGTGTGTGTGTGTGTGTGCGCGTGAACATGTGCGCTTCTCTCTGAGAGTGTGCTGCTAATATTAACCTGGCAGAGTGTTAGGGAAATAAAAGGTGCGATTGAAAAGTAATGGTGATGATACAGGAAGCAGTACCAGTCACTCACTATATATAGACTACACAGGAGGCTGGTGGCACCTTAATTGGGGAGGATGGGCTTCATGGTAAGGGCTGGAGCGGAATTGGTGGAATGTTATCAAATACATCAAACACATGGTTTCCATGCCATTTCATTCACTCCGTTCCGGCCGTTATTATGAGCCATCCTCCCCTCAGCAGCCTCCACTGACAGACTACTGCACCCTAAAGAAAATGAATTACAGCTCTAGGAGCCATTAGTACAGATCTACAAGCAGTTTACCCTCACCTGAGCATAACCTTGATCATACTGATAAACAACACAAAACTGACTTTAGGTCAGTGCTAGGGGAAACATTATCCTTCTCCTGGTGAAATGACGGATACAGTTCTAGGATCAGCTTACCCTCACCTAAGCCCAACCTTAACCATTGAGGGAGAATCTGACCTTAGATCAGCATCATAAGGGAAACGTAATCCTACTCCTGTCGCAATGTACAATCTGCTGATTGCCTCAGTCAAATTTGATGGAGGGCCCTATAACGTAATTTGGCCTTTTAATCTAATTTACAATGTGATACTGCATTTCATTAAGGTGGCATATCAACTGTCCTCTCTGCCCTAAAGACATGTGCTGCTAGCCAGGTCACAGGCGGTTGGTGGCACCTTAATTGAGGAGGACGGGTTCGTGGTAATGTCTGAAGCGGAATTCGTGGAATGGTATCAAATACATCAAATATATAGTTTCCATGGGTTTGCCATTCCATTTACTCTGTTCCAGACATTATTATGAGCCGTCCTCCCCTCACCAGCCTCCACTGAGCCTGGTACTGTAGGTGGCATATCAGTTGTCCTCTACCACCAATCTCCTGTGTAGTCTACCTTCCATGTCCCCTTTGTTTTGTTGTTCAGCTATTGTATTTGTAACCGGTGTGAAATGGCTAGCTCGTTAGCGGTGGTGCGCGCTAATAGCTTTTCAAATCGGTGACGTCACTCGCTCTGAGACCGTGAAGTAGATGTTCCCCTTGCTCTGCAAGGGCCGCGGCTTTTGTGGAGCGATGGGTAACGATGCTTCGTGGGTGTCAGTTGTTGATGTGTGCAGAGGGTTCTGGTTCAAGCCCAGGTTGGGGCGAGGAGAGGGACGGAAGCTATACTGTTACATATTCTTAACAGTTTGTCCCCTGAAGGGTCATACTTGCCCTTGTCATCTCAAATTTCTGCACTTTGTCAAACCACACACCCTCTTGATTCCCAAAGTGATTGGAAAGTTAAAGGTCTCACAACTACAAAAGAGAGGGATTTTCACACTACAATAACACACAAACAGTGATTTTACAGCCACGTACACACCTAAACACATGTAAATGTAAATGTACTCTTTTTTTCCTTGTTTTCAGAGCGGCAGAACCATGCCAGGGAGTTGGTGAGAGAGGCTGACCTGTCAAAGTGGGGCGCTCTAGTCATCATGTCCGGGGATGGACTGCTGTTTGAGGTGAGGTACAAATGCAATAATCCATTCCCGACACTAATTCAAATTTACATTCTTACTTGACCTAGTAACTGTCTTGGAACTTTTAGTGCCGACATGGCATCCATTTAGCTTCTAAACCTCAAACCCCAGTTTGCTGAGATCCGTGGTTCTGCCTGACTTTGCATATTGTTACACAGACACCGATTTTCAGCCTATTTTTGGAGAGTTCCCACTGAAAGTGCAGTTTAGTTTAGACCAGGCCTCATCTTGGTCTGTGAAAGGGGCCCTAGATCTGGTGAGTCTCTGGCTGTTGGGTGACCCCTGCTCTCTGTTCCCCCCCCCCAGGTTGTGAATGGCCTGATGGAGAGAGAGGACTGGGAGAAGGCCATCCAGACCCCACTGGGCATCCTACCAGGGGGCTCCGGTAACGCCCTGGCTGCCTCTATACACCACTACTCTGGGTGGGTGACACACCAAGACCCCCATGGAGCAGTTAGATAGCAGCAGTTAGTCCCAAAAATGTACTTTGAAAATGCGTGCTTTCCCCCTCCCCTTCCTTGATGTACTCAATCTGGCATGATTACTTGTGGCAAGTAATGCATTGCTTTGATGTTTCCCATGTTGAATCAGTGATTACCTCAAAGGGAATAATTAATTGAAAACCCATTTATCCAGTTGGGTGAGAAATATACTTCCAGGAAGACCGAGAAGAATCACCCACTATAGACAACCATCTACACCAGCATAGGGCCTACTACTGCCCATATGTTTGACAAACTGTACTGAGTAAATCCCCAGAATCAGTAGTGGAGAACAAACATACTGCTGCTGGCTCATTCTTTAACCACCACAGTACAGAACATCAAAACAATGAATCACAATTACACAACCAGCATGCCCTCCTGTCTATCCATCTCTGCCACCCCCCCCCCCCCTCCCCACCAGAAGCCCCAGTCAACCAGCCACACAATGAGAGGAAGGACCCAGAGTCTGTTTTGTTCTCTCTGCCCTGCAGGGGGATCCAGAATATGATCTGCTGCTCTGTTTTTGATCAACAGTGGCTTACTGTATCACCGGTTTATCTATGTATATATGCTGGTCCCAGATCTGTTTGGACTGTAGGCTCTAGGAAACGGTAAAACGGGTCAGTTTTGCCTTGAGCAGTGGGATCGGATGACTCTAATCGTTTATAGTTAGAACCCCCTCTACTGGTTGTTAAGAGATGCTACACCCAGGTTCCCTTTTCAGTGACTAAGAAAATAGCTCAAAATGGTGCGATGTTATTGTGTATATAAAATACAATGTACAAAAACCGTGATAAAAGAAAGCCAAACAGAGATCCCAATGGCTGCTATTGAATGGTGAGCCTAATGCCTAGGTTGAATATTGAATACAAGCTGAATATGGATATGCTGCCATATGGACGTGACCCCAGTCGGATGGAACTCTATTGAGACGTCATTATCTAATAGGCTGTGATGTAGAGGAGGAAGGACAGCAGGCTGAGTGGTGGATGTGGGGCTGGTGGTCCCATTAACCCCCCCCCCAGCTGGGCTTGTCTTTGTCTGTCAAGTCTACTGCTAATTCCCCCCTCTTTGTCCCCCTTCCTCCTCCCCCCATTCTTCTCCCCCCTCTTTCTCTCTCCTCCCCCCTGACAGGGCCCAGCCGGTGTCAAGCGAGGAGCTGCTGGTCAGCTGTGGCTTCCTGCTGTGTAAGGGCCTGGTGTCTCGCATGGACCTGGCCTCCGTCCACCTGGGCTCCAGCCCCTCCAACCCCACGCGCCTCTTCTCCTTCCTCTCGCTGGCCTGGGGCTTTGTGGCCGACGTGGACGTGGAGAGCGAGAAGTACCGCCACGTGGGCGCTGCCCGCTTCACCATGGGCACATTGGTCAGGTTGGCATCGTTGAGGGTGTATAAGGGCCGTCTGGCATACCTGCCCGTTGACGAGGTGGATGGAGAGGAGGATGGGCAATCGCCAGTCTCATTGGAGGAGATGACAAGCATATCACCTCAACACCAACCGCCATCGTCTGCATTCTGCTCCTCCACCCTCCTCTGCCGACCTTTGAAGGACTCGCCGTGCCAGAACGCAGCCCACCACACCTTCCGTAACTCAAACAATGCCTTCAAGGGGAAGAAGAGGGAACCCATGTCCGCAAATGCCACCCTAACAGGCCCGCCAGACTCTCTCCTGGTGCCCCTGGACCAGCCGGTGCCCAGCGACTGGGTGGTGGTGCCCGAGGAGGACTATGTCCTCATGCTGGCCATGTACCAGTCTCACCTGGCAAAGGACCTGTATGTCGCACCTGACTCTACACTTGATGATGGCCTCATCCACCTAATATACGTCCGAGCAGGCATATCGCGCATGGCCCTGCTCCGGCTCTTCCTGGCCATGGAGAAGGGCACCCACCTGGCCAACAACTGCCCCCACCTGGTGTACACCCGGGTGCGGGCGCTGCGGCTGGAGCCCTACTCGTCAAAAGGGGTGATCACGGTGGATGGGGAGGTGGTGGAGTATGGGCCGGTCCAGGCCCAGGTACACGGCGGGATAGCCAGGCTCATCACTAGATGATAAACAAGATCCACTGGATGGATAGCTAGCGTTAGCATGTTATGCTAATAGATATGCTATGCTAAAAGCTAATATTAGTTAGCATTTTCCGGATGATGCTATGCTAACAATTAGCGTTAGCATTTTTCTGGACAATGCTAACAACTAGCATTAGCATTTTCTGCTCAGATCTAAAGGGGAGTTGGGATTAATGGACTTTTTAGTCTTCTCTGAATTTCTGCTTTGAATTGGAAGTGCCACGAAGGAGTAGCAAGGCTAGAACACAAAAAGTTCACAATGGGTGGGTATGTTTTATTTCTACAGAGCTCAATGTTCAATCTCCCATTAATTAGCATTTAGGCTGTTCTAAGATGGCTTCCCACTATCACAAAGCAACTGGCCTTTAATCGGCTGTTGCAAGCTATGACATGAATATATTACTAGAACCGAGGTGAGAGATCGATCAAGAGCTCTGCTGTCTTACTCCATAAGCATAACTCATGAAATATGAATATTTCACCCCACTGCAAATCCCACCACCATACCCACCCACACATAAACATTCTCCTTACCAGGGGTACATATGATGTAGTGTCAGTCACCCACAGACCCTGGGCATGCTTTATGTCTATGGAAGGGCATTGCAACTTACATTTTCTTTCTTATGCAACGAGTGAGGTATGGATAGATGCCTTCACTGCTCTCTTCCGCTGTGACGTGGAAATATGGAAGATACAATCTCCAGAAGCCAGCATTGACATTATTAGAAACCAACTCATTTGAACTCAATAAGGGGACTGTTGCGCTGATGCCGAAAACAACCCTCAACTATTGATGCTCAATTACCATAGGGTTGTTTTTGATTACCTTGAAGCTTGAAGGTCAGTAGTTTATCCTAAGGCCTAGACCCTGACCCTGGACTACTTGATGACTGGTTTTGGATTTGAAAAGATTGGCGTTTATTTTGGATGTTGTGATTAGCTGAAAACGCACCATACTTACATCACTTCTTCAACCAGCCACCTTACATTGACATGCAAACAAGTATACTAATTTGATATGTGCTTGTTTTATACCTCATATTTCCATGAACCGCTAGCTTTAGAATGGCCTAGAGTGAGAGCCTATTTTTTGTGCTGTGGCCTGTCCTGCAAAGGAAGGCATGCAGCACAGGTCCAGGTTACGTGTCTGATGACTTGTAGTGCCTGTATCAGGTCTCCAACTGCAGTCTTTCCCCATACCCCTCCCCCCATCCATCCTTCTCTTCCATCCCCTCCTCCTCCCTTTCGACACTGCAGTGCACCACAGGGCAGTCCGTCGCTTTTGTCTGCCTGCAGCTACAGCTGACACCCCAACAGTACACCACACGCACAGACCCCTTCCCCTTCTCAGCAATCATCACCTTATCATAAAGCTTTAAAACACACACAGAAGATAAACTATGAAATGATAAAAAGAGCAATGTGATGCTATTACAGTAATGTGATGCTATTACAGTAATGTGATGCTATTACAGTAGCTAGCCTGAGTTTACGCTCGTCATAGCCCTCTTCTGAACTGATTCTGAACTCTGAACGAGGGCGATTATTCTGCCTTAAAACACAAAAGGAAGAGAGGGGGTGCTTGATTAAACAGCACATTGGTCAGGGGATGGTAAAGAGGGAGGGATGAGGGAGAGTATTGACTTGTTAAATGCTGCCTGAGGGACCAGCATTGTGTGGGATGCATCCCAAATGGCACCCTATTCTCTATAAAGTGCACTACTTTTGAACAGGGCCCATATAGACGCAGACATGGTCTTGGCACACGGCCCTTCTCCACAGCAGTGTAACATAAGGTTCTGACTGACTGACACTGTGAAAGAAAGATGTTTATGTTTGTCTTGTTCGTCTCACGGGATGATAAGAGGTCATGGAACTGGGGGATACCCTGAGAGAATGTTATTTGGCCTCGGTTTATATTTTTTTGGAGCCACAAAGTGCCCCTGATATGAATGAGCGCACATTTGGGCCACAAGATTTCCCAAAATGCAAAAATGGCCATTTCATGTTGTGATATTGTGCAATGACTGTCTTTGTTGTAAACCGGTCATCAGGCCAGACTAAATAATTATACACGGGGGAAGACCAAAATGACATATTTAAAGAAATGACAAATGTGATTTTAGCTGCGCTGCATGCAAAAGAAAGCACCTTGCATTGATGTTTAAAGTACAAAATGATTAACTCTGCTTTTAACCCTTTCAGGGGCATGAGCTCATCTGGTGTTCCTCCCGCTACTGCTTGCTATTTTAGAGCAGCAGCACATGCCTTTCCAATCCTTACCTTGGTCGCGTTCCCCTGCTCAGACGTTGGTTGACTGACAAATTGCTAGTATAACATTTGTGGTTAGCTGATACATATGTAGGAGTTGTAAACTCTGGCAACACCTGGGCAGCGGAACGTGCCCCATAGCATGGTGGGAATCAATGAGTCATGAAGCATTATGACGGGGAAATGGATGTGAATATCAAAACGCACATGACATCAGTCTCTTATTTCAGTTCCTCCATGAGATTAATTGTTGTTCAGACTGCATTGATTGTCACAGAAATGTTCTGCTTCGCTCGGGCTTGAAACATGCTCCAAAAAAATCCATTCCTTAAAGCTAGCTTGGGCCATGAGCTTTTCCTGACCACTTCACTAGGAAACTCTGGGCCCTACTCATAGCCTATGCAAGTCTGCCTGCCTTGCTGGTGATGCAGTCCCTGGCGCTTTCTCAATTGTAACAATTCTTACCCTCTTCATTTTCTCTGCTTGTTTGCACTGATTGGAAAATATTTGACAGGTGAAAACATGGTGGAAGCTTATCAGTAGGCTGGCAGGCTTTCACCTGCTCAGTTCTTTCAGATCAGAGCAATGCAGGAAAGGAAACAAGGACAGATTTTAGACGATTGAGAAAGAGCCCCTGAAACTGTTTGGTGTGCCTTGAACATGTTGCCCCTTAGTTGTGGGAAGAGGGGTGTGTACTGTTTATGACGCTTAGAAGACTTGGCATACAACCCTGACACCGGTCCTGTTCATCTTCAATATTTAATTTATGAGGAAACGGACCTACTCCAGTAACCCATTTCCAGTTGAATTGAGCGCTTGCTTAAGAACGGAAAAGGAGGTTTGATGAAGCTTAATGTCCCAGTTTGTGAAAACCCAGAACCTAATATACTCCATTGTTGACACTTGAAGGTGTATAGCTAAAGAAATTCAGTCCAGTACTATCCCAAAAATCTTGGAGTCTTACTGCTGCTGCTTGACTGTTGTCTTATTGACAGTGATTTTCAGGTGTATTTGGTGAAGGGAAAGTAACTGTTCTTTTCACAAATCTTGATTTGATATTCTTTACTTGAGTTGAATACAGAGCTCTATTTTTCCACTTTTTCCAAAATGTTGAATCAAATAAAGTGAAAACCAAAACATTTGACTTGTTTCTTTTGAATAACAAGATTAAGTTGCTGTTTTGTCCTTTGAATGAGGTCAACTGAAACACTACTCTACAACCATATTCAATCCACCACAAGCGACAACTTGTAACCATGGTACTGCTTGCAAAGTTTAATACATCACTTTAAAAACAGGTCTTGAAACGTAATGAAAGGAACTGTAAAAAAATGACAAATCAAGAAGAAAAAAAAACTGCAAATGTATACTTATGTCCCAAGTGTTCATGACCACTTACAGAGCTCAAGTTAGTTAAATATATGTATTTATAGTATAGTCATGACTTCTGTACAGAGGGATCAGGCTAAAAATCATAAGTTTACCAATACAGGCCACTGTGGAAATGTTCACATGGTATAGTCAAGTCTTGTCTCCGTTCAAGGCTTAAAGCAACATGTTACATGCTTTGGCTGGAAATCTCTCGCAGTAATGAATACGTCTGAATATAAACATACACTGAACATTTTACATAACTTCATGTGCTTGAAATCCTTCATGTTTTTTTCTCAAGACATGGCTTCACATTTTTTTTCTGTTTTTGCAATAGTGGAGAAACAAGTGCATGAGCGAGAGAGAGATCTATGGTTGCAAACACAGGAGAAGGTTGGTGGGAACCAACCAAGGCTGCAACGCTACAAGTACTGCAGCCTAAAATGGGAAAGCACAAGGAACATCCTTCAGGGCTTACTGTACAGGCAGCAAAAGAGAAAAGAGGAAGAAAGTCAAGGAGGAAGAGAAGCAATGGAAGCCTGATTGCCATGCATGGTACAGGAATTTATATATTTTTTTAAGGTGGAAGGAGAAAAATTATAATAAAAAAAATATCCCATTCAGCTGTTCTTTTCTTCTTTACAATAATCAGTTTGTCTCCCGCTTGCACTCACTCATTTACAAATGGCACTTTGTACTGTCTCACACACTCATGAACACTAAGCATTTAGCGTCTTTGTTCAAGCGAAAAGACTAGACAACGCCCTCGTTTTCAGTTCACCGGTAAACACAAGGGGAATGGACCAACAGAATATCTGGCAAAAAGCAAGAGCATAATAATATATTTCAGATGGATGTCAACAGCGACGGTTCAAATAACCAAGGAAGCACTATCAGAACTAGCCCAGTTCCAGATCTGTTTGTGCATTCTTGCCAACTTGGCAAAGACCGCACAAACAGATTTGGGACCAGGCTATATAAAGAACCAGATGGCGTTAAATCGCTGCACTTTCTTTCACAGTAGTCCTTTTAACACTTGATCCTAAATCTGTTTGTGCTTTAAAAATCAACTACTATCCAAAAGGAGTTGATCAAAAGAACATACAGGTCTGGGACCAGGCTTTTCTTTCTTTCTTCGGCGCACACAATGAATGGAACCACTGACCCCTGGTGGTCATACAGAGAAAAGCTCCCTGTGTTAATAAATAGAACACTGACCATTTTTCAAGCAAGTATAAACAAACCAGCAATAATTTAAAGAAACATAAAAGTAACATCACAAAGTACAAGCATGAGTATGCCAGAGGCCATGTTGTCAAAAGTGCATCATTCACCCTTTAAACTGGGAAAATGAAAGAACGGGATACCACTCCAATCTAGGGGTAATCAGTGACACGCCATCATGCTCAAGGCAAAGGGCGAGAACAAAACCAAATCAGATATAAACTCAAAAACTTCTGCATCCACACTCAATCTCTGTCTACAAACTTCAATCAAATATCCATCACCAAACCAACCGCAGTTGAGAGTAACATTGGAATACAGAGGCTGAAGCTTCACCATTCAACTAGTGGGTTGCCATTGTCAAAGCAGATCTGGGATCAGTTATTTTGTTTTATTTATTATTCGTGTTATACATTTTTCCTACCTCCGAATTGTTAAATGAAGCATAAGTCTAGGGAAAACTGACCCCAGATCTGATGTTAGACGGCCAACCTCTGAACACTGGAATGGGGTGAATGTAGTGGGTATCAGGCGGGGGTAACAAGCAGCTCTGTACATAGGGTCTGATAATATATTAACAAGAACAATTCAAGTAAGGCAACATGTTGAGATAGGACTCATTTAGTGATGGAATGGATAGCGTTTTTTACTCGCGTCATGTTCACGGTAGTGGCTCTGCTTCTAGTAGTAGCCCAATGAGTGAGCAGAAGAGAGGATTGTGGGATAGCTCTGGAGGACCATTCTGAACGACCAGCCTTTAAGTGACAAAAGGGTCAATGAAAGCTGCAAGGAAGGAAAAAACATCACTACCTTGAACATGGAGAAGGTTAAGACAAGGTAATAATTCCATGGAGAAGCGTTAGAAAATTTCAAAAACATTCGTCGGACCAGCGCCAGACAGAAAAATGAATGGAAGTGAATGTTAGCAGTACAGAGAGTTAGCCATCAAAGTGGAAAATAAAACACAACCGTAGTGAATTTCAGCTAACTACTCAACAAACACATAGCATAACTGTTTTTAACTGTCATCCTATTCATTTAAACTTTTTTCAAATGATCTACAGTCACTTTACTTGATTTCTTGACCACTGGTCGCGGTTTCAACGCCAATCCTGTCGAATCAGCAACTGTGCTGGTCCAATGAATGTGTTTATTTTCGAACGTGGTCTTAAACTGGGCATTTTCAACCTAGCCTTGATCCCTTGTAGAAGAAAAATATGTCAAGTGGAGTCTAAAGAGCGACATGGGTGATATAACTAAAAAAAAGTCTGTACAGTGTCAAAGTTATCAAGTCTGAGAATGGAAACTTTCTACAGTCAAAGATATTAAAGAGCTCATTTGACTTTACCTAGAGGTAAGGTCATATAGTTCTGTGTAACTGCACTCCTCTATTCTAGAGCCAGGTCTCTCCTCAGGGATATACCGTGGGGCCTAGTAAGTTATATAACATCCAGAAGTAGTGATTAGTATGTAAACTTGTCACTCAAGTGTTTCTGCAACGACATGTTTTGGTGCGAGCGATTGGCGAGGGAACCAACAAGGACATAGCAGAGTGAAGCGGGTGTAGGTGGGCAGTTAATAACATTCCGATTGTGTGTGTGTGTGTGTGTGTCTGAAGCGAGAAAGAACGAGAGGAGCAGGGCAAAAAGCAAACAACCAGTAACATCTACATTAAAAAGAAACTCAATACGTCAGCGTGTCAAAAGGTGCCCAGCCCTGCCGAGATTGTCTGTTGATTGGAGAGTGCAGGGTGGTAACAGGGCACAGGAGCAGTGCTAAGGGTGCCCGCCAGGGTCAAAGGAGCCAGGCATACTGGGAAATGTAGTTCAGAGAAAACCCAGCTTTGAGAATCTGTCCAGGTTGAGCCTGCAGATTCCAGGACCCCATGGCTACTGTAAGAGCCTCCATTCAGTTTAGATCCAATTGACACGGCGGAGTAACATTTTAATTTGT
This sequence comes from Salmo trutta, assembly GCF_901001165.1. NCBI lineage: Eukaryota > Metazoa > Chordata > Actinopteri > Salmoniformes > Salmonidae > Salmo > Salmo trutta. The sequence goes on from NC_042994.1 coordinate 15,029,289, forward strand.
GCTAAGAAAATGAATTTGTGGCGGCAATTCACAAAGAATGTCACTCTTCAGGTAATTCCACTTCCTCTTACAGCAGCTATAGACGATGCAAGTCAATGGCACTTTTTTTTATTTTTTTTATCAAACCAGCTCCGCATCTCTCCTCCTCTCCTTCCTCGTCCGTCAGGGCCTAGGAGGGTCCACGAGGGGCAGACGTGTGGCGCTGCCTTCCAGTCGAGGCTCTCGCTCCTTGTCTGTGTGTCCGTGAGAGCTCAGAGGGTCCAATATGAGGGAGGGCGCTTATGGTTCATGGCTTAGATCCCCATAAGACACTCCTCTCCCTTCACATCCGGCCTCTGTCTGGCCTCTGGACACTGACAGAAAAGCACATACACCTAGTTAACTTCTAGTGGTCTGAGGGAGGGTGCAAGAGTGCACTAGATAGATGACTGAGGGGCAGGGGCACTGGGCAGCAGTTGGGCAAGGGGGATCAGAGCGTACGGGGGGGCTATTTGGGAAATCATTGGGGGCACAGTGCAGCTTTTGGAGTGTGGGCTTTGAGGTGGTAGGCGTTGGGGGAGTCACTAGTCACTTGTCCTCTATGTGGTCGGGGATGGAGGTGGCGGCCAGGGCGGCCCGGTACTGCAGCAGCACGCTGCGCACGCTCTTCACAAAGCCCTTGGAGAGAGGAAAGAGGGGGAAGCCAATGTCCGGGTACCCGCTCCGCTCAGGCAGGAAGCTCCGGTAGCTCTTCCTACGCTTCTTTGGTCGCACCGCCGGTTGGGTGCCGCCCACAGTGTCTGAGGTGGCCCCCTTAACAGACCCGGAGACCACCACACTCGCCCCGGCTACCTCACTGGCCGAGACAGCGCCGTCGCAGTCCAAGTTCTGGCTGAGCTCCTGCTGGGAGGCGGCGGTGGTGGTGGAAAGGCTCAGGCCAGAGTCCTCCAGCTCTTCATCCCTGGTGCCCTGGGGCTTGTTGGGGGTGCTGTGGGCCAGAAGATCCAAGAGGAGCGTCTCGTCTAGAGGCCCCACTGAGGGAGGCCTGTCCCGGGATGGTCTTGGCGGAGGGCCCCTCTCGGCTAACTCGTGGAGCTCCAGCCAGGCCTCCAGGCGGTGCACCAGGCGCCAGCCGCTGGAGGTGAAGTGCTGCCGGATCTCCTGCTGGAACACCTGTTTGGAAACAGACGAAAGATAAATCATTATGGCTCAATCTCACCATGATCTGAATCATAACCTATAAGAATAATTTATAACTTCTATAAGGCTTTTCATAGAATCTCGAAGCTCTTCAAGAGCAAAAACAAACAAGCAATATATCATGACAGGTCAACCAATAGGGGCCAAGTCTTTAGTCCGAAGATGGAGAGGGTCGGTTCACGGCTTTAGAGGAGGGAACTGATCAGAGGATAGTGATGGGGGGTGTTTTAGCCACTGGGCCTCTTCCACTCTGTGTTGCACCCACTAGGTTGATACCTCAGCAGCCCTGGGCGCCAAAAACTCACCACACAGTTCAGAATAGTAGCCATTCGTCCTCACGACCAACCCTCTGCCTCAGCACTGCTGTATGACTCCATCTCCCATTCCTATTGAGTGTCAGGCAACTCCTCAAATTATGTTCAAAAGATCATGAACTGGCAGCCGGGTGAAACAAAAGCTGGTAGCTTACTGAGTCCAGACGCATTTTTCCAAACAAAAACATATGCCAGCTAGCAAGCCAAAAAGAGTTGACCTGCAAATTCGTGGCTCAAAAAGACAAGATATGCAATATAAAAAAAAGAAAACCACTTAAACACAAATATGTACAGACCTCTACCACAGCACCATGGCAACCACCTAACTATAACTATCCATCACCACCTGCCATTTGTCCCCAACTCATCCAGTAATAAGATAAACGTTTTCTTAAATCTTCAGAAAATTGAAATGTGTCTTTGGCACTTTGACTTACAGGTGAAATTTGTACAGCAACTATCAGCATACATTAACCGTCCGTTTATTTGGAGGATTTTTACTGCGTTTTGTATTCAGAGTACGACCCTGCCTCACACAGGAAGCGGCGCAGGTCCTAATCCGGGCACTTGTCATCTCCCGTCTGGATTACTGCAACTCGCTGTTGGCTGGGCTCCCTGCCTGTGCCATTAAACCCCTACAACTCATCCAGAACGCCGCAGCCCATCTGGTGTTCAACCTTCCCAAGTTCTCTCACGTCACCCCGCTCTCTCCACTGGCCTCCAGTTGAAGCTCGCATCCGCTACAAGTCCATGGTGCTTGCCTACGGAGCTGTGAGGGGAACGGCACCTCCGTACCTTCAGGCTCTGATCAGTCCCTACACCCAAACGAGGGCACTGCGCTCATCCACCTCTGGCCTGCTGGCCCCCCTACCTCTGAGGAAGCACAGTTCCCGCTCAGCCCAGTCAAAACTGTTCGCTGCTCTGGCACCCCTATGGTGGAACAAGCTCCCTCACGACGCCAGGAGAGCGGAGTCAATCACCACCTTCCGGAGACACCTGAAACCCCACATCTAAGGAATACCTGGGATAAAGTAATCCTTCTAACCCCCCCCCCCCCTAAAAGATTTAGATGCACTATTGTAAAGTGGTTGTTCCACTGGATATCATAAGGTGAATGCACCAATTTGTAAGTCGCTCTGGATAAGAGTGTCTGCTAAATGACTTAAATGTAAATGTAAAACCAAATCATATACAAAATCTACACAAAACAGATTGATCTGATTTATCTAGTGTCAAACTGTATCCCGACCTCTATGGGAGTCTGCAGCAGCTGGGTCATGGACTGCACCATCTTGATGAGGGCCATCTCGTTGTAGCAGCGACTGTTCTCATAGCCCTCCTGCAGGCCCCGGTCACTGTCGAAACCTGCCTCATTGTAGTAGGGCTCGTTGACCAGGATCAGGCCTGGGTGAGAGAGACACACAGCACACGCTTTAGATTCTTCTAGACACACAATGAAGCATTAAAAAAGGCCCAGCGCAGTCAAAAACGTGATTGTCCTGCATTTTATATACAGCGACTATACAAAATGTCCATAACAGACTGACCAGGTGAAAGCTATGATCGCTTAATGATGTCACTTGTTAAATCCACTTCAAAACAGTGTAGACGAAGGGGAGGAGACGGGTTAAAGAAGGTATTTGAAGCCTTGAGACATGGATTGTATATGTGTGCCATGTAGAGTGTGACTGGGCAAGACAAACGATTGAAGTGCCTTTGAACAGGGTACGGTAGTAGGTGCCAGGCGCACCGGTAAATTAGGTAATAGACCAATAAGACAATTCCAAACCTCTGCCAATAACAGCTAGTTTTCAGTTTTCCCCTCCCCACAGACCAATTCCAGACAGTCCTAGCCAAAATCTTGCTCAAGAAATTGCTCTTCGATAAGAAGCTATTTGTTTCCTTTTTGACCATTTGAATTTAAAACAAACACAGTAAGGTACTTAATTGTTAACCAGAAATGATTTGATATTGAGATAAAAACAGCTACATTGGATCAGTAACGTTACAAAGGACCCAAATACCTTAGAAATCAAAGACATTCACACATTAACCCTTCATTCTAGTGTACGTAAAGACTCAAACTTTGGTTAACCTCAAACACCTTTGACAACTCAAATGTATTTTGCCTTTTGTGGATTAACCTGAATAAACCTATTAGCATAGTTTGAGATGGCAACAAATCCTATAATTGTCTCCAAAATCCTGAGGTGAATATTGCTGATAGGAAGGTGAGGCAGTTTAACCACAACGGTCTTGTCAGAGGGTGATGGTGTGTGACACTCACTGTAGCCGAAGCAGACATGAGCAAATGAACGGCATGAATAAAACATACACTTCTGCTGAAAGGTAGACAACGGGGGGGGCTAAAGGACCCAAACCTGACTGGTAATGAGAGATTCTGGATGAGGTGGGGGGGTGAATCAAGACTGTGCGCGTGACTGTAAGAGTAGGTCTAGTGAGGTCAGAGACTCACCTTGGATGGAGATAAGCACTTGCAGCAGGCTAGACTTGCTGGTCCACCTCTCTGTACCCTGAGGATGGATAAACAGGGAAGACAGTGTGAGGCACATTTTATACAAACACAATGTTCAAAATAATATTAAAAAAGTCAAAGGGAAGGTAATGGGTGGTCCTAATAACAGTCAAAGGGAAGGTAATGGGTGGTCCTAATAACAGTCAAAGGGAAGGTAATGGGTGGTCCTAATAACAGTCAAAGGGAAGGTAATGGGTGGTCCTAATAACAGTCAAAGGGAAGGTAATGGGTGGTCCTAATAACAGTCAAAGGGAAGGTAATGGGTGGTCCTAATAACAGTCAAAGGGAAGGTAATGGGTGGTCCTAATAACAGTCAAAGGGAAGGTAATGGGTGGTCCTAATAACAGTCAAAGGGAAGGTAATGGGTGGTCCTAATAACAGTCAAAGGGAAGGTAATGGGTGGTCCTAATAACAGTCAAAGGGAAGGTAATGGGTGGACTAATAACAGTCAAAGGGAAGGTAATGGGTGGTCCTAATAACAGTCAAAGGGAAGGTAATGGGTGGTCTAATAACAGTCAAGGAGAAGGTAATGGGTGGTCCTAATAACAGTCAAAGGGAAGGTAATGGGTGGTCCTAATAACAGTCAAAGGGAAGGTAATGGGTGGTCCAATAACAGTCAAAGGGAAGGTAATGGGTAGTCCTAATAACAGTCAAAGGGAAGGTAATGGGTGGTCTAATAACAGTCAAAGGGAAGGTAATGGGTGGTCCTAATAACAGTCAAAGGGAAGGTAATGGGTGGTCCTAATAACAGTCAAAGGGAAGGTAATGGGTGGTCCTAATAACAGTCAAAGGGAAGGTAATGGGTGGTCCTAATAACAGTCAAAGGGAAGGTAATGGGTGGTCCTAATAACAGTCAAAGGGAAGGTAATGGGTGGTCCTAATAACAGTCAAAGGGAAGGTAATGGGTGGTCCTAATAACAGTCAAAGGGAAGGTAATGGGTGGTCCTAATAACAGTCAAAGGGAAGGTAATGGGTGGTCCTAATAACAGTCAAAGGGAAGGTAATGGGTGGTCCTAATAACAGTCAAAGGGAAGGTAATGGGTGGTCCAATAACAGTCAAAGGGAAGGTAATGGGTGGTCCTAATAACAGTCAAAGGGAAGGTAATGGGTGGTCCTAATAACAGTCAAAGGGAAGGTAATGGGTGGTCCTAATAACAGTCAAAGGGAAGGTAATGGGTGGTCCTAATAACAGTCAAAGGGAAGGTAATGGGTGGTCCTAATAACAGTCAAAGGGAAGGTAATGGGTGGTCTAATAACAGTCAAAGGGAAGGTAATGGGTGGTCCTAATAACAGTCAAAGGGAAGGTAATGGGTGGACTAATAACAGTCAAAGGGAAGGTAATGGGTGGTCCTAATAACAGTCAAAGGGAAGGTAATGGGTGGTCCTAATAACAGTCAAAGGGAAGGTAATGGGTAGTCCTAATAACAGTCAAAGGGAAGGTAATGGGTGGTCTAATAACAGTCAAAGGGAAGGTAATGGGTGGTCTAATAACAGTCAAAGGGAAGGTAATGGGTGGTCCTAATAACAGTCAAAGGGAAGGTAATGGGTGGTCCTAATAACAGTCAAAGGGAAGGTAATGGGTGGTCTAATAACAGTCAAAGGGAAGGTAATGGGTGGTCCTAATAACAGTCAAAGGGAAGGTAATGGGTGGTCTAATAACAGTCAAAGGGAAGGTAATGGGTAGTCCTAATAACAGTCAAAGGGAAGGTTATGGGTGGTCCTAATAACAGTCAAAGGGAAGGTAATGGGTGGTCCTAATAACAGTCAAAGGGAAGGTAATGGGTGGTCTAATAACAGTCAAAGGGAAGGTAATGGGTGGACTAATAACAGTCAAAGGGAAGGTAATGGGTGGTCCTAATAACAGTCAAAGGGAAGGTAATGGGTGGTCCTAATAACAGTCAAAGGGAAGGTAATGGGTGGTCCTAATAACAGTCAAAGGGAAGGTAATGGGTGGTCCTAATAACAGTCAAAGGGAAGGTAATGGGTGGTCCTAATAACAGTCAAAGAGAAGGTAATGGGTGGTCCTAATAACAGTCAAAGGGAAGGTAATGGGTGGTCTAAGTATTTGACCTAGATAGTTTGTGTATGTATTGGTATTGATATGTAGGCTGTGTGCCTTTTTTATTTTTTATTGTTGTAGTTCTATCCTTGATGTTCTGTATTATATGTAATGTTTTGTGTGGGACCCAGGAAGAGGAGCTGCTGCTTTTGCAATCGCTAATGGGGATCCTAATAAAATAGCAAAAATACCAAGTATCACACTTTTTTCGGGAGGGATAAAGGTCTACTTTTACCTTGCCAATCCAGGTGCCCAGCAGGCTGACACAGACCTTGCCGTTGTCGTAGAGGTTGGGGTTGAGGCGCCCGCTGCACTGTGACAGGTAGCGGAAGAGGGGCGGCACCGACGGGTAAATATTTGGTAGCTGGATGTCGAAGACGAACAGGCCGTCCTCGTAAGGGGTGCGCGTGGGCCCCTTGATCAGGGCCGAGAACAGGTCCTATGAAGAGAGGGACAGGGTGAAGAAAGAGGAGAGGAATTGGGAATCACAAATGTCAACGAGAGTAGCACATGTTCACTATCATCATCAGAATTATCATCACTTATCTTCAAAAATAACAGCATGAAGAGTTTTTAAATCAAGGGTTTAATGAGTGCAGAGAAACTGGCAGCTCAAAACCGGAGTCACTTAAGCCACTAAAGAGTGGTCTGATGCAATTTAACACTTGACTGTAATCGACTACATTCGGATCACTTCCAAACGGCTCTCTTCTCAGGTGTCGGTGAGCGTACCATGCGGTCCTCGAAGGTTTTGACCATGATGCCGTCGGGCAGCGAGGTGGCCAGCAGAGCCATCTCCTTCCTCACGGTGCTGAAAAACTTCTTGGCCTCGGCCGGCTGGAACTCCATCTTCTTAAAGGTGTGGGTGTCTGACAGAAGTCAGATAAATGTTTTGGTATTCTAACAAGGCATTTAGTGAATATTTGAAAAGGCCATTTTAAGTAACGGAGCAGTGCATTTAAAAATGTTCAAAGAGGGTATTTCTGGGGGTATTTAAGTCATGAAGTGTACTCTTCTCCCTGTACTACTAGTTTAGTGGATGTCTCAGTAACAAAGACAAACAATGACAAGCTAAAAGCGCAGTATTGCGTCCTCACCTGGTGACCACTCCAGCACAGAGAACACCTCTCCCTTGGCACTGGTGAAGGTGACTCCGGGCTTGCCACCACTCTGTTGGCACAGAACAGGCGTATCGCTTGGCCACTCTGGCGCCGTGCCTGGCGTCTTCGCCGCCGCCGCCGCCTCCTCCTGGGGCCTTTCTTCGCCCCCTCTTTCCCCTCCCTCCGTACTCCCACCTCCTCCTGCCCCGCCCTCCACCACCATCCGCTCCTCCTCCACGATGGCCACATTGTCTAGGGTCTTCCTCAGGTTCTCCTGGAGCTTCTTGATGTCATCCAGGAAGCGCTTCTCCTTGGTGGGCTTCTCTGGCGTGATGGCAGTGGCGGCGTTAGTCCCGTTGGCGGCGGGCGCGGCACCGGACGTGGGCGAGGTAGGCGAGCCGCCGGTCCACAGCTGCTCTACCGTCATGTTCTTCAGGCTCTCCAGAATCTTCAGGGCCTCCTTGAGTTCACGGAAGCCCCGCGGCGTGCCCTCTTTCCCGGGGAGCTTCTCTGCGGCATCACCCCCTCCTGCTCCAGGAGTGGCTCCCCCAGCACCAGTGCCTGGGCTGACTATAGCCCCAGCTCCCTCCAGGTCCTCTGAGGAGTTAGGTGGCTTGGTGGGGGTGGGGGCCCCTGCTTTGCCACCCTCCTCTGGGGGGATGATGAAGGGGCTGGAGCCGGTGGGGGTGGGGGCCGGGGTGGCGGTGTCGTCGTTGGCGGGGTGCTGGTCGTCCTCGTTGGCGGTCAGGCCGTTGTCAGTCTCCCAGCTGTCGCTCTCGTCCTCCCACTCCTCCGTGGACAGGCCACTGCTGCTCTCCTCCACAGAGTCATAGTCAGTCTCCTCGATCTCAGACTCCACGTTGTACAGGTGCTAGATTGAGGGGGGGGTAGAGAGAAAAACAAAATCACTGCGTTTATACGCACTCATTAATCATTGCTAACACTCATTGAGTGCTTTTTGTGTCAATATCAAAATGTCATTATAGAATAATACATTTTTAAAAGGGCAGCATGCAAGTTACACAGCAGCATGCTATCTGCAACAACTTCAGATTGAAAAGAATTAGCATCAACACATAATTAGCATGAACAGAAACAAGGTAAAACAGTAGCACACTTCATTGACATAGTGAACACAAGCCAACAGAACCTTAACAGAAACCAACAGAGCCACCGATTAGTGACCACTACAACTACCGCATTTGAGGGACAGAAAGACTACAATTACCATGAGTACCTGTGGTAGGACGATGGTCATGGAGTTGTCGGCCCACACCACCTCCACCTTGCTGCTCACGTCCACTCTGAAGACCTGACCTACTGACGTCTGGGCAGGTAAAAAAATATTAAAAAACGGTATGTGAAAACACTTTCTACACGATAGTACCATACTGGATGATATTTCCAGTCAGAGCACGCTTTTAGCAACTATGGTGGATCTGTAACCAGGCCAAAGCATCTGTACAACGTGGACGGGCAAAGAACACTCCAAGCACCACAGGGAAAAGCACTAACATGTCAACAACCAAAATTAAAGAAATTTTTTGAACTTACATCGTTCTCGCACTCCGTATTCCGCCCGTTCTCAGAGTTCCCTATCCTGATGACGATATCAGTGGTACGGAAGTGGAAGTCTGGGTGGTCGGCGATGTCGTACACACTAACATCCTCCTCTTCTCCTGTGACCTAAACAAACAAAACCACCATCCATTACTGACATCACACAGCTCAAATGACACTAGAAGCCACCCTGTATAGTGCACTGTTTCTGAGCAGAGCAATAGGAACATGGGGCTATTGCTTTGGCCCAAAGTAGCGCACTATACGTGGAATAGGGTAATGTGGAATAGAGTCAGATTTGCCCAAATTCAACTTCTATAGAGCTATTAATGGAATAAAAAAAAAATAAAAAAAAAAAATAATAATAATAATAATAATAATAATAATAATAATAATAATAATAAAAATAAATAAATAAATAAATAAATAAATATATATAAATATATAAATAAATAGGTTGTTGTTCCCCCGGCGACACGAGCCGACCCACAATGCCCAGCAAACTGACCTCCACGTCGTCGCTGGAGGCGTTGAGTTTGATCCACTTCACAGCGCACGTCCTGCCTTTGTGGTCGCCCGACTGGATGATCCCGTACACGCCCGGGTCCGTAGGGGCTTGGGCTGTGTGACCACACACACACACAAAGACAGAGCTGAAGTTACTCTCTGACCTGAGGCACAAAATGTATCACCAAGGACACCAAGTATGAAAGCAAACCTGATGAATAGCTCCCTCATTGCATAGCTACAATAGTCATTTCCAACATTAGCAATGTCTACAGTGTATTTCTGATCAATTTGATGTTATTTTAAATGGACAAAAAAAATGCTTTTTTCAAAAACAAGGACATTTAAGTGACAAACTTTTGAACAGTAGTGTAAATCTTTTGCTAAACCGCTTATAAAAGCTGATAGTAGTAGTATTTCGACTGAAATGTTTAACATGCTAATTGCTTACCCGTTAGCTATCATTTTTACAACACCAATAATCACAAAACATTGGAGATAGCGCTGTTGAATATGCCGATAATACAGGGTTTTATGACACGCACACAGGACAATACATTCGGGAAAGTATTCAGACCCCTTGACTTATTCAACATTTTGTTAGGTTACAGCCTTATTCTAAAATGGATTAAATTGTCCCCCCCTTCTTGAATTCTCACACAATACCCCATAATGACAAAGGAAAACCAGGTTGAGAAATGTTAGCAAAAAATAAACTGAAATATCACATTTGCATTCAGACCCTTTAAAACAGTACTTTGTTGAAGCATCTTCGGCAGAGAATAAAGCATTGAGTCTTTTTGGGTATGACGCAACAAGGACATTGAGACTTGTCCCGAAGCCACTCCTGCGTTGTCTTGGCTGTGTGCTTAGGGTCATTATCCTGTTGGAAGGTGAACCTTCACCCCAGTGTGAGGAACTGAGTGCTCTGGAGCAGGTTCACGCTCCTTTCATCTTTGCCTCGATCCTGACCAGTCTCTAAGTGACTGCCGCTGAAAAACATCCTCACTGCATGATGCTGCCACCACACTTCACTGTAGGGATGGTGCCAGGTTCCCTCCAGATGTGACGCTTGGCATTCAGGCCAACAAGTTCAATCTTTGTTTCATCAGACCAGAGAATCTTGTTTTAGGTGTCTTTAGGTGCCTTTTGGCAAACTCCAACAGAACGGAGCAAAGTACAAAGAGATCCTTGATGAAAACCTGCACCAGAGCGCTCAAGACCTCCGACTGGGGTGAAAGTTCACCTTCCAACAGGACAACACAGGAGTGGCTTCAGGACAAGCCTCAATGTCCTTGAGTGGCCCAGTCAGAGCCTGAAAATAGCTGTGCAGCAACGCTCCCCATCCAACCTGACAGAGCTTGTGAGGGTCTGCAGAGAAGAATGGGAGAAACTCCCCAAATACAGGTGTGCCAAGCTTGTAGCATCATACCCAAGAAGACTCGAGGCTGTAATCGCTGCCAAAGGTGCTTCAACAAAACTGAGTAAAGGGTCTGAATAACGTGATATTTCAGCTTTAAATGTTTTATACATTTGCAAAAATGTATAAAAACCTGTTTTTGCTTTGTCATTATGGGATATTGTGTGTGGATTGATAAGGGGGAAAACAATTTAATCAAGTTTAGAATAAGGCTGTAACGTAACAAAATGTGGAAAAAGTCTGATTCATTTCCGAATGCACTGTACAAGGCCTGAAGACGAGTGTGAAGTCCGCTAGCTACTTACGTCGTTTATCGACAACAAAGTCTCCGGGGCAGAACTCATGGTTGTCTAGGTGCTGGATGGGGATGAGGTCATTGGAGCGGATGAGGGTCTCCATACGGCCGTCCTTCCAGAGGACGTCGGCCGAGGTCTTGGTGGACACCACCTCAACAGCCACCCTGAGGGTAAAAAAAAAAAACAGGGAGATGGCAGATATTAGAACCCGCGACTTAGTAAGGAATACTGGAAGTTGTGTCTTCACTGACAAGGCCTAACTATTTCAGCAATAAGTTCTGGTTAAGAGTGGAAAATGCCTACAGGTTATAGAATGGAATGTTAAACTGACTCAGCCATATGCGCAGCAGCAGAGCGAATCAAAGATATCGCAGGGTGAGTGGAGCCTGATCTCCTCTGCCACGGTCTCCCTCCATCCATAATATAAACTCAGCAAAAAAAAGAAACGTCCTCTCACTGTCAACTGCGTTTATTTTCAGCAAACTTAACGTGTATGTAAACTTCCGACTTAAACTGTATTTACACCTTCGCCAAATACTGACAATTCCTGACATTTAATCCTAGTAAAAATTCCCTGTCTTAGGTCAGTTAGGATCATCACTTTATTTTAAGAATGTGAAATGTCAGAATAATAGTAGAGAGAATGATTTATTTCAGCAATTATTTATTTCATCACATTCCCAGTAGGTTAGAAGTTTACATGCACTCAATTAGTATTTGGTAGCATTGCCTTTAAATTGTTTAACTTGGGTCAAACGTTTCCGGTAGCCTTCCACAAGCTTCCCACAATAAGTTGGGTGAATTTTGGCCCATTCCTCCTGACAGAGCTGGTGTAACTGAGTCAGGTTTGTAGGCCTCCTTGCTCGCACACGCTTTTTCAGTTCTACCCACAAATTTTCTATGGGATTGAGGTCAGGGCTTTGTGATGGCCACTCCAATACCTTGACTTTGTTGTCCTTAAGCCATTTTGCCACAACTTTGCTTACAAGTATGCTTGGGGTCATTGTCCATTTGGAATACCCATTTGAGTTCAAGCTTTAACTTCCTGACTGATGTCTTGAGATGTTGCTTTAATATATCCACATTCTAGTATCTGGTGTGGCCACCAGCTGCATTAAGTACTGCACTGCATCTCCTCCTCATGGACTGCACCAGATTTGCCAGTTCTTGCTGTGAGATGTTGCTCCACTCTTCCACCAAGGCATCTGCAAGTTCCCAGACATTTCTGGGGGGGAATGGTCCTAGCCCTTACCCTCCAATCCAACAGGTCCCAGACGTGCTCAATGGGATTGAGATCCGGGCTCTTCGCTGGCCATGGCAGAACAGGACAGTCTTGCAGGAAATCACGCACAGAACGAGCAGTATGGCTGGTGGCATTGTCATGCTGGAGGGTCATGTCAGGATGAGCCTGCAGGAAGGGTACCACATGAGGGAGGAGGATGTCTTCCCTGTAACGCACAGCGTTGAGATTGCCTGCAATAACAACAAGCTCAGTCCGATGATGCTGTGACACACAAACCCAGACCATGACGGACCCTCCACCTCCAAATCGATCCCGCTCCAGAGTACAGGCCTCGGTGTGACGCGCATTCCTTCGACAATAAACACGAATCCGACCATCAACCCTGGTGAAACAAAACCGCGGCTCGTCAGTGAAGAGCACTTTTTGCTAGACCTGTCTGGTCCAGCGACGGTGGGTTTGTGCCCACCTGCCTTACAACAGGCCTACAAGCCCTCAATCCAGCCTCTCTCAGCCTATTGTGGACAGTCTGAGCACTGATGGAGGGATTGTGCATTCCTGGTGTAACTCAGGTAGTTGTTGCCATCCTGTACCTGTCCCACAGACGTGATGTTTGGATGTACCAATACTGTGCAGGTGTGGTTACATGTGGTCTGCCACTGCGAGGACGATCAGCTGGCCTTCCCGTCTTAGGCGTCTCAAAGTACGGACATTGCAATTTACTGCCCTGGCCACATCTGCAGTCCTTATGCATCCTTGCAGCATGCCTAAGGCACATTCACGCAGATGAGCAGGGACCCTGGGCATCTTTCTTTTGGTGTTTTTCCAGAGTCAGTAGAAAGGTCTCTTTAGTGTCCTAAGTTTCCATAACTGTGACATTAATTGCCTACCCTCTGTAAGCTGTTAGTGACTGTTCATTAATTGTGTATGGTTCATTGAACAAGCATGGGAAACAGTGTTTAAACCCTTTACAATGAAGATTTGTGAAGTTATTTGGATTTGTATGAATTATCTTTGAAAGACAGAGTCCTGAAAAAGGGACGTTTATTTTTTTTGCTGTGTTTACGTCTCATGTCGTCTTTTCTTTAAATCAATCTCTCCTCTACCTCAATTCAATCCCCCACTAGAATTCAGCCACTTTCCCCTTGCTCTGCCTCTTAACTTCAGTCACTACCTCGCCCTTGCCGTTTTATTCCCCCATCAATCTTCCTCTCGCTCGCTCTCCCGCAACTCAATCTCAGCTTTTTTCTCCCCCTTGATCTCCCTTGCTCTTTTACCCTCTGTCTCCCTCTCCATCACCCTTTTCCCCTCTCTCTCGCTCCGTCTGTCTCTTTCAATCAGAGGACCTGGATGTTATCTGGGCACACCTAAGCACATGCTACATGATTTATCAGCTGCCAGATATATTTAACCACCAGATCTGATCTACAAGGCAGTTTAAAAGGAGGGAAATCACAGCCTTGGGCAGCATCTGAAATGGCATCATATTGCCTATATAATGCACTACTTTTAACAAAGGCTCTGGTCAAAATTAGTACACTATATAGGGAAGGGGGTGCCATTTCAGATGTGCAGCCTTGGAAAACCTGAAGCTTTCGAATGGCGCCTGGTAGAAATTAAAGTACTTGAATTCTGAAAAGGTTACATTGACCCAAACTTCAACCTATTTGGAAACGTCAAACTAATGGTGCAGAGCTAGGCCTAATTGTGGGTACCGGTGTGAATTTTATAACAGAGGAACTTAACTATTGGGTTTTTAGTCAAAGGACCACAAGGAGAGCAAGTGCGGCAGCGAGCATATTCATTTTCACATCGCAACAATAATACTAGGTTTATGCTAGTATAACCTTTGGATTGTTATTTGTACTAGATTCAAATTGGTACTAGGAAAAATACTGGATTGGCACTAGATTGATACTACTAGGCCTAGTACTGTATTGGCCATAGAGTGGTACTAGTACTGGCTTGGTGCTAGACTGGTTCAAGATTTGAAGACAAGCGCAGGTCACAACGTCACTGGCAGCAGCCACACAGCCAAACAACAACCCGGGTCATTAGCAGACATCTGCTCCGGGAAATCAGCCTGAAATTGATCCCCGTAGTTAGTAACAAGCCATCAGAAAGTTCCTAAGGAGGAGAGGACATTTTCTGGGAGACAAGATGTTGGATCGATGAACACTGGTCCGTTCGGCTGGGGAGTGAGTGTAAGTTGATCAGCTCTGTGTGTAAGCGTCCGAAATGGAAGTGGCACCCTATTCCCTATACAGTGCTCTATTTTTGACAAAAGTAGTGTACTACATAGGGAGTAGGGTGCCATTTCATGTGCAGCCTCCGTCTCTGGCCTAAGACAGAGGATAATGATGTGATTGTGTATCTGTACAAGGCTGGGAGGCATGAGGAGCTGGGAGAGGCACGATGTGCCCTTGAGCAAGGCACTTCACCCTCATTTTCTCCAGGGGCGCCGTACTACTATGGCTGACCCTGTAAACAACACTTTTCACTGCACCTATCCGGTGAATGTGACCATAAAATAAGTGACACTGGGTTCAAGGATGCAGCATTTTTGCCAGCGGGAAGCTGAATTCTTGCCAGCAAGCTATTGATCCTCCTTTACACGTGCCAAGGAGAGAAGGAGATGGCCAGGGAGGGGCCATCTCCTGAATGGAGAGAGAGAAAAAGGGAGGGAGGGTGCAAGAGAGGGAGGAATAGCAGAAGTTCAGAAAGAAAGGGAGGGCGTGAGGGAGGGAGAGGAAGCAGAAAGTAGTAGAGGGGAGAGGACTAAAGTGTGGCCTATGCTCTGACCTAGCATGCTACGTTTGTAGCCATTTATATACACAATTGTAGTCTGCGACATTTATAATCACATAGCATACTATGAATACAAACATATTTGACTGATAACTGGCTCACCTGTCGCCGGGCTTGAACTCGCGAGAGAACTTGGTCCTCTTCTTCTTGTGCTTCCTCTTCAGGTTGCGGATGGACAGAGGGATGCTCTTCTTCCTGTTCAGGCCCCCCAGACCACCACTCTGCGACGATGCCGTGCTGCTCGCCGACGACGTCAGCGACAAGGTGTCGTCCGTGTCCTCCGCCCCTGCCTCATCATCTGCGTCCTGCTCCGCGGGCTCGGGCCATGGGTCAGAGGGAGGAGCGCACAGGGTCAAGGGCTGGAGGGCGTGGTTGGGGCCGTTGTTGGGGTGGTGAGGGCGGGGGAGGGCGGTGTGGTCAGTGGAGTCTGGGTGGGTGTTGTCAGGCTTGAGGTCACCTGGGTGTGAGGAGGGGGGCGAGGACACGGGTGATGGTCGTTGAGTTTGTTTTACATGTATAATTGACTAGTATAAGCAGTGACTTGGGACTGAGCAAAGCACGAAGAATAGATTTTAACTGTGGGGCGAACTACCCTGCACAAGGTGTGCAGTTATCAGATAGCCAGTTATCAGGTATAGACTGTATGGATCTAAAATGATTCTACAATTGGAGTTTGAGCTCGTCATCTGTTTAAGTGAGGATATCTGCCAAAAAATGGCAAGGCAACATTTCTGATGAGCAACAGACATAAATCAAAATCAGCATGTACCGCAAAGGCTGTCCGTCTTGTCGGTGGAGTGCTGGTTTGCACCTTGTGTCTCTGCATTCTCACTGGTCTTCTTCACTAACGACTCCTTCTTGAACATTCTTTTCAACTGCAGGAAGGACATTGTCATAGGACACTGATGTAATACGAACCATGGCAAAAACACAGTTGTTAGTGCATGCAACGAGGGAAGAAAGTTGGATACATGGAGTATCGCTGCAAAGACAGGCAACATTGTTACCAATTGTTTCACACATACAAAATGGGGACAGGCACACACACAACCAGTCAAAAGTTTGGACACCTACTCATTCAAGGGTGTTCATTTTAACTATTTCCTACATTGTAGAATAATAGTGAAGACATCAAAACTATGAGATACTACATGATTCCATGTGTTAACACACAAAAAAAAAAAGTGTTCAACAAATCTAAATATATTTTACATTTGAGATTCTTCAAAGTAGCCACAGACCGTGTCAACAGCAAAGCACCCCCACACCACCACGCTTCACGGTGGGAACCACACGCACAGAGATCATTCGTTCACCTACTCTGCGTCTCACAAAGACACGGCAGTTGGAACCAAAAATCTCAAAGTTGGACTCAGACCAAAAGGACAGATTTTCACCGATCTAATGTCCATTGCTCGTGTTTCTTGGCCCAAGCAAGTCTCTTCTTATTGGTGTCCTTTACTAGTGGTTTCTTTTCAGCAATTTGACCATGAAGGCCTTATTCACGCCGTCTCCTCTGAACAGTTGATGTTGATATGTGTCTGTTACTTGAACTCTGAAGTATTTATTTGGGCTGCAATCTGAGGTGCAGTTAACTAATTAACTTATCCTCTGGGTCTTCCTTTGGCGGTCCTTATGAGAGCCAGTTCCATCATAGCGCTTGATGGTTTTTGCGACTGTACTTGAAGAAATCTTCAAAGTTCTTGAAATGTTCCAGATTGACTGACCTTCATGTCTTAAAGTAATGGACTGTCGTTTCTCCTTGGAATTTTACCAAATAGGGCCATCTTCTATATACCACCCCTACCTTTTAACAACACAACTGATTTGCTCAAATGCATAAGGAAAGAAATTCCACAAATTAACATGGCACACCTGTTAATTGAAATGCATTCCAGGTGACTACCTCATGAAGCTGGTTGAGAGAATGCCAAGAGAGTGCAATGCTGTCATCAAGACAAAGGGTGGCTACTTTGAAGAATCTCAAATATAAAATATATTTTGATTTGTTTAACATGTTTTTGGTTACAACGTGATTCCATATGTGTTATTTCATAGGTTGTCTTCACAAATATTCTACAATGTAGAAAATAGTTAAATAAAGAAAAACCCATGAATGAGTAGGTGTGTCTGAACTTTTGACTGGTACTGTATATATAGAAACATTTCCTCTCCCTTTCCTCCTCACTCACACACCTTCCTGGCTACGGGGTCCTCTGGGAGTCCGGGGGCCCCGTCGGGCCACTCACAGGTGATGTGTGTGGTGTCTCCCTTGGCTGGGAACACGTACAGGGCCCTCTCCCCCAGCTGCCTCTGGGTGTGGTCGTAGTAGCCCAGACGCTTCACTCTGGATCAGAACAAATGTATGTAGGGGGGAGTGTGTTAATAGAAGGGTCATTGAAGCAAAATAATCAGTGTGACTAGGGATGAGCATCTTGATACATGTGCTCTGATACGATGCACTAACATTTGTTGCATGAGCACATTCATTACTTCTATTAGCCCATACAAATGCCTTGAATAACAGATTCACTACATGGAACAAAAAAAGTTTGTTCTGAAGTATCTGTCCTATAGCAGAGATATAAAAAAGATGAGGAAACACGCATTTGTTTTTATTAACACATTTTTGGCCCATATTAAACACATTTTTGGCACTATTTCTAATTGACCCCAAACTTTTGAACAGTAGTGTATACTTCCATCCATTTTTTCAAATGGTACCGGGGGACCTTTAGACGAGTCTTGTGAGACCTGTTTACGTCGTAGAGCAAAACAACCTACATGTACGTGTTTGTGAGAGTCTCACCTTTCCACAGAGGCCTCGCATTAGTGTTGTTGCCCAAACTGCTCGGACGCTACAGACAGAAGTTGGCAGATCGGCTGAACCGACTTCAGATGAGTCCCAAGTTGCTTGTGGGGGTCGTAGAGCAAATCATTCGGACGCTACAGACGATATTGTGAGAAGACCGATTTTCGGATGTCTCAGGTTGACGAACACCGCTCTAGGAAGTGCGACATATGCGGATGCAGTGGATTGAGACGCATCCAATTAAGATCAAGCTTAAACTGACAGATTTTTATTATGCTAAATAGATTTCCACGGGGGCGTGGACAGCTACCTTAGGGGGTCAATATAGCACAGCTTTGAATTTCACCCATCTCAAAAGCGAATGGTTGGTGTAACCGATGTGAAACGGCTAGCAAGTTAGCGGGGTGCGCGCTAATAGCGTTTGAATTGGTGACGTCACTCGCTCTGAGACCTTGAAGTAGTTGTTCCCCTTGCTCTGCAAGGGCCGCGGCTTTTGTGGAGCGATGGGTAACGATGCTTCGAGGGTGGCTGTTGTCTATGTGTGCAGAAGGTCCCTGGTTCGAGCCCAGGTAGGGGCGAGGAGAGGGACGGAAGCTATTCTGTTACATTGATGCTGTTGACCCGGATCACTGGTTGCTGCGGAAAAGGAGGAGGTCAAAAGGGGGATGAGTGTAACTGATGTGAAATGGCTAGTTAGTTAGCGGGGTGCGAGCTAATAGCGTTTCAAATGGTGATGTCACTCGCTCTGAGACCTTGGGCCGCAGCTTTTGTGGAGCGATGGGTAACGATGCTTCGAGGGTGGCTGTTGTCGATGTGTGCAGAGGGTCCCTGGTTCGAGCCCAGGTAGGGGCGAGGAGAGGGACGGAAGCAAAACTGTTACATTGGGACCGTTTGGAACTTTACTGAGAAGAGCTGCTCTTTCTCCAGCTCAGACCATAGGCTTACAATGTAGCTCGCAAAAAATGAACACGGTCCTTGTTATGAAATTACAACTTCACCCTGTTCATGTAAACATCCAATTAAGACATGCCTGCAAGTGTGAGATGTGATTGTGAGGCGTGTATATAATGTGTGTAAACCAGATCACCAGAAACAGACTGTTCATACACTGTATATCTATAAAATGGAAAACTGCAGCCTCTATGCTCCCAAGTGTGGATGGATGGTAGAATGAATCTATGAATGCAGGACTCTACAGTGCGATCATTTTACTCTCATATGTGGCTCAACATTTGCTGTGCTACCTGGAATTCTGGAGTGCCAGCGCACCTAGAAAAATTAAGGATTCTAGCTTTAATATCTCAAATATTTGTCATTACGCTCCTAAAGTTGTGCGCCTACATTTTTCAACTTAGGCGCACACGGGCTCTTGTAAAAAAAAGTCAGCGTAGAGAATTGAAATGAACAGACAAACGGGGTGCAGTACAGTACCTGCAGAGGTTCTCCTGGGAGATGGTGGACGGAGGGGGGTAGACGCTGTCCGTGCCCTTGGGGGAGTAACTCTTGGTGATCCACGTCACCTTCAGCTCCGCCACCTGGACCTATGGGGGGGGGGGTCACATGAAAACACAGACGGGCATTGACATCACGCGTACTTCAGCAGCTAAGCCTATTAGGTGGTAAGGTATGTGGTCAGTAAAAACCAGGAAAAACTCAGGGCCAAAGTTATTGCCTGTGAATAACGTACTTCTATAAAATACGCAAATTGCCATCATACCTCTTCGACCACCACCCTGAACTTGCTCTTCTTGCGGAGTACGGGCTTGACCCCGGAGAGCCACTGGACATTGGAGAAGACTTTGGCCGGCCCGATAAGCACCTGGCCTGGGTAGAAACCATAGGTCTCGTCGAAGAACAGACCCTACCAACCAGGAAGGAGATGCATCTTACTAACACACAGAGGCAGTTTCCCTTCACCCATCCATTGACAATCGAAGAAAGGTCTAAGATACTCTGCTGCTCATTGGTCGCTTCAACAAATGACAAGAGAACATAGCTAGTACTTAACAAGCTTGTGTGGTTGTTGTTTTTTTGTTGCTAAATAAGAGAAAGTTAACTATGTAGAAACGGTTGTATTGTTTCTGAAATAACAGCCAAAGTGAACAGGAGTAACACCTAGGTATTCCCAGTCAAAGCCCAACAGCTTCCGATTAATATTGGACGCACGCCACCTGGTACCTTAAGACTAGGGTCGATTCCATTTAAACTCAATTTTCAAAAATCGGTTTCCTAAACTGACCCAGCTCAAATGGAATTGACCCCCACCCCCAAGTATTACACCACCACCTATGGTCAATAAAGAGGAATAGGAAGCTCAAGGCTGTGAGCAGTAAGTTTATTTCATATTGCTTCCACCTAGCCAGCCTTATCAGATCAGTAAAGTGCAGTGGACGAGGGCAGATGGCTACATTTTCACACAAAAAAACACAGCTCGCGGCATTTCACCTACCGAGTCACTGACATGCGGACAGACGTCGTACAGCTTGGCGCCGTCCTCCACATTCATGGAACACCTGCAGTAGTAGAGAGAAGTTGAGGCTAAGCATGAAGCAGACCGATGTAAATTAAACTGTTTTGAATTGACACTCATACTAGGACAGATTATGTACCTGGCGCCATTGGAAAGCTTGAGGATTATGTGGTTGGTCAGGTCGTACACCTTCCCCAGCCAGAAGTCGTAGGCTATGTAGTCCCCATACATGAAAGACTAGCAGGGAACACACATGAAACAAAGGATTGAAACAGAGACATTGATGTGGTACACATACAGTACCAGTCAAAAGTTCAGACACATTCATACCCAGGTTTTTCTTTATTTGTACTATTTTCTACATTGTAGAATAGTGAAGACATCAAAACTCTGAAATAACACATATGGAATCATGTAGTAACCAAAATATATTTTATATTAGAAATTCTTCAAAGTAGCCATCTGATGCAGCACGCCACTCTCCTTCTTGGTCAAATAGCCCTTACACAGCCTGGAGGTGTGTTTTGGGTCATTGTCCTGTTGAAAAACAAATAGTCCCACTAAGCCCAAACCAGATGGGATGGCGTATCGTTGCAGAATGCTGTTGTAGCCATGCTGGTTAAGTGGGCCTTGATTTCTAAATAAATCAGACAGTGTCACCAGCAAAGCACCCCCACACCACCACCATGCTTCACGGTGGGAACCACACACGTGGAGATCATCCGTTCACCTACTCTTAACCACCTCATGAAGCTGGTTAAGAGAATGCCAAGAGTATGCAAAGCTGTCATCAAGGGAAAGGGTGGCTACTTTGAAGAATCTCAAATATATTTTGATTTGTTTAACACTTTTTTGCTTACTGCATGATTGTGTAATTTCATAGTTCTGATGTCATTATTCTACAATGTAGAAAATATAATGAATAAAGAAAAACCCTGGGATGAGTAGGTGTGTCCAAACGTTTGACTCGTACTGTGTGTGTATGCATATACCACGGGAGATACTCGAGAAGGACAAGACAATTGAATAGCCTAATTAAATGAGTATTTATATGCAAATGGTTCATTAAAATAGAAATCCTAACAATAATAAATTACAAATGAATTTGACAAATCACATAGAAATGCTTCTATCTTGCAACTCCTCTGTGGACATTGGGCAAGTGAATATTACGGCATCTGTTTTTTTCTTACCCAGATGTGATGTAGGTCTTTACTGTTGACAGGGTAAAGGACACAGTTGGTCCCCACTAGTTTTACAGCACACTCTATGTCGATGTTGGTCACGATGCCACACTGGTTGTCCTGGAAACCACAACCGCAAACAAGGGTTACCATATCACCATCACCCTACGCTCTATCCAAAAACAATGCACCAATGTGTGTCGGTGCGTTTTAGTTCTCTATCACTAGTCAAGTCAACAAAATACCACCTAGGGGTAGGTGTTGAATATTAGCATAAGCTACACATACGCTAAAATGTTTCCTCAATATATCAGTGTGCTTGCATCAGTCCCCATCTTAACAAAGATGGCAGGTAAGCGCTTTCTGATAAAGGCATGTTAGCACATTCTACATCAAACATTGCAGCCTGTACAGTCATCCTGTGTTGGTAAGCCAGTCATGTAGGGTGTCATCAGCTAACACAGTGTAGTGATACGACAGGCGACGGAGCTCGGCTTACGTTAGAATTCATCCGCCGCACAATGTCTCGGATAACGATGGATCGATCTATAAGTTTCAGCTGCAACAGAGGGTGGAGAAAAGAGAGAGGGGGTGAGATGACAACGTCATAGAATACATAGACAAGACCGACAACTCAAGTGGTCTAATTTCAGCGGTCATTTTAGCATCTTGGTGGCAGCTGGGATGCCACTGGGTGCCGGTTACCATCCCAATCATCTCATCTGAACACAGTCTTATGACTGCCGCCTGACACCAATAGTGATATGGCAGCAGTGAGGTAGCCTGTGCTAAATACTAGTCAACCTTTTCCAAACCACAAATCAGCAGTGTCTGTAGGGCGCTGCACATAATCCCACCTATACCAAAAAATAAGTACAACACATTTGATGACAGAACACTAGTTTTGTTACATTACAGCCATATTCTAAAATGTATCAATCTA
This sequence comes from Salmo trutta, assembly GCF_901001165.1. NCBI lineage: Eukaryota > Metazoa > Chordata > Actinopteri > Salmoniformes > Salmonidae > Salmo > Salmo trutta. The sequence goes on from NC_042994.1 coordinate 15,051,717, forward strand.
CACACAATAACCCATAATGACAAAGCAAAAACAGGTTATACATTTTTGCTAATTTGTAAATAAAAAAAAAATAACCCACAGAAATCACATTTACATAAGTATTCTGACCCTACAGGCAGTTATTTTGTTAAAGCACCATTGGCAGCGATTACAGCCTCGAGTCTTCTTGGGTATGACGCTACAAGCTTGGCACCTGTATTTGAAGAGTTTCTCCCATTCTTCTCTGCATATCCTCTCAAGTGCAGATTGGATGGGGAGTGTTGCTGCACAGCTATTTTCAGGTCACTCAATGATATGTTCAATCGGGTCCAAGTCCAGGCTCTGGCTGGGCCACTCAAGAACATTCAGAGACTTGTCCCGAAACCACTCCTGCATTGTCTTGGCTGTGTGCTTAAGTTCGTTGTCCTGTTGGAAGGTGAACCTTCGCCCCAGTCTGAGGTCCTGAGCGCTCAAGGATCTCTGAACTTTGCTCAGTTTCTTTTTCCCTTGATCCTGACTAGTCTCCCAGTACCTGCCACTGATAAACCTTCCCACAGCATGATGCTGCCACCACCATACTTCACCGTAGGGATGGTGCCAGGTTTCTTCCAGACGTGACGCTCGGCATTCAGGCCAAAGAGTTCAATCTTGGTTTCATCAGACCAGAGAATCTTGTTTCTCTTGGTCTGAGAGTCATTAGGTGACTGTTGGCAAACTCATTGCAGGCTGTCATGTGCCTTTTACTGAGGAGTGGCTTCTGTCTGGCCACTCTACTATAAAGGCCTGATTGGTGGAGTGCTGCAGAGATGGGATAACCTTGCAGAAGGACAACCATCTCTACAGAGGAACCCTGGAGCTCTGTCAGAGTGACCATCAAGTTCTTGGTCACCTCCCTGACCAAAGTCCTTCTCCCCCCAATTGCTCAGTTTGGCAGGGCGGACAGCTCTAGGAAGAGTCTTGGTGGTTCCAAACTTCTTAAGAATGATGGCGGGCACTGTATATTTGGGGACCTTCAATGCTGCAGATATTTTTGGTACCCTTCCCCAGATCTGTGCCGACACAATCCTGTCTCGGAGCTCTACGGATAATTGCTTCAACCCTATGGCTTGGTTTTTGCTGTGACATGCACTGTCAACTGGGGGACTTTATATAGACAGTTGTGTGCCTTTCCAAATCAAGTTACAGGAACATTAAGGATGGAAAAAAAGGACGCACCCAAGCTCGATTGAGTCTCATAGCAAAGGGTCTGAATACTTATGTAAATAATGCTGTAATGTAACAAAACTGTGAAAAAGTCAAGGGATCTGAATACTTTCCAAAGACACTGTATATTAACTCGGCAAAAAAAGAAATTCCTCTCACTGTCAACTGCATTTCTTTTCAGCAAACCTAACATGTGGAAATATTTGTATGAACATAAGATTCAACAACTGAGACAAACTGAACAAGTTCCACAGACATGTGACTAACAGAAATGGAATAATGTGTCTCTGAAGAAAGGAGAGGGGGGGGGGGGTCAAAATCAAAAGTGACATTCAGTATCTGTGTGCCCACCAGCTGCATTAAGTACTGCAGTGCACCTCCTCATGGACTGCACCAGATTTGCCAGTTCTTGCTGTGAGATGTTACTCCACTCTTCAACTAAGGCGCCTGCAAGTTCCCGGACATTTCTGGGGGGAATGGCCCTAGCCCTCACCCTCCAACCCAACAGGTCCCAGACGTGCTCAATGGGATTGAGATCCGGGCTCTTCGCTGGCCATAGCAGAACACTGATATTCCTGTCTTGCAGGAAATCACACACAGAACGAGCAGTATGGCTGGTGGAATTGTCATGCTGGAGGGTCATGTCAGGATGAGCCTGCAGGAAGGGTACCACATGAGGGAGGAGGATGTCTTCCCTGTAACGCACAGCGTTGAGATTGCCTGCAATGACAACAAGCTCAGTCATATGATGCTGTGACACACCGCCCCAGACCACGACGGACCCTCCACCTCCAAATCAATCCCGCTCCAGAGTACAGGCCTCGGTGTAACGCTCATTCCTTTGACGATAAAACACGAATCCGACCATCACCCCTGGTGAGACAAAACCGTGACTCGTCAGTGAAGAGCACTTTTTGCCAGTCCTGTCTGTTCAAGCTACAGTGGGTTTGTGACTATAGGCAACGTTGTTGCCGGTGATGTCTGGTGAGGACCTGCCTTACAACAGGCCTACAAGCCCTCAGTCCAGCCTCTCTCAGCCTATTGTGGACAGTCTGAGCACTGATGGAGGGATTGTGCGTTCCTAGTGTAACTCGGGCAGTTGTTGTTGCCATCCTGTACCTGTCCCGCAGGTGTGACGTTCGAATGCGCCGATCCTGTGCAGGCGTTACACGTGGTCTGCCACTGCGAGGACAATCCGCTGTCCGTCCTGTCTCGCAATGTCCGTACAGGCTCACAGTACGGACATTGCAATTTATTGCCCTGGCCACATCTGCAGTCCTCATGCCTCCTTGCAGCATGCCTAAGGCACGTTCACGCAGATGAGCAGGGACCCTGGGCATCTTTCTTTTGGAGTTTTTAAGAGTCAGTAGAAAGGCCTCTTTAGTGTCCTAAGTTTTCATAACTGTGACCTCAATTGCCTACCGTCTGTAAGCTGTTGGTGTCTTAACAACCGTTCCACAGGTGCATGTTCATTAATTGTTTATGGTTCATTGAACAAGCATGGGAAATAGTGTTTAAACCCTTTACAATGAAGATCTGTGTAATTATTTAGATTTTTATAAATTATCTTTGAAAGACTGGGTCCTGAAAAAGGGACGTTTCTTTTTTTGCTGAGTTTAGTACAAGGTATGAAAGTCGACTTTGACCGCAACTTCACCCTGCCTGGTCTCGCTCATCCGAATGACACACAAGGTTGTAAAGAGACAACACACTGAGTTTATTCAGGGATCTCTGGGGAAGCGGGGATAAGAGCATCCGAGTAGAAGATCAACATTTGCATGTCAGAGGGTTCAGTTCAGTCTCACTCTCGGCACACACACACAGAACTGGAAAAATACTGTTGGAATGATGCCCTTGTTAATCTACAAAACGGCACAGTGAATAAAACACCAAAATGAAATGCCAAAATTCCAGATGCCTAATCAGGAGATGACTGGGAAACCCTGTTCCTCCAAGCACCATTCTCCCGTTAACACACTTGGTGAGATGAAATGTTCAGAATGTTGCAGGGAGAATTGCAATGAATAGAGAGGACACACTCCTTGAAAAGACAATGATATCTGTTCTACTCCATACATTTCTGAAACAGACAATACCTTTAAAAACAGATTCCCAATAAGATAAACTCAAAATAGCCTTAACAGTCTGTATTCCTCACCGTTTTAGCTATAATTTAGACGTATCTATAATCATCCACCACGTTGATGCGGTAGACGAACAGGACTGGGGAATGGGAATTACACACAGGAGAACAGACAGACCACGCAACAACAGACCCGCTCGAGAGTCAAATCAGCATCGTTGCGGTCTATTCCGTTTTCCACGTGATGACACGTACTGTTTTCAAATGTGGGGAGACAGACAGAGCACTCTTCAAAGTCAAGAGGCATTCAGTAAGCCAGGGATAGGCTAGTGGTGGGGTGGCAACACGCTCCATAATACTAAATCAGTGTAATGTGGCTAGTGCTAGTAGCGTCAAGCTGCTCCTCCGGCTGGAGTTGGAATGGGTGGCAGCTGCCAGCCGGATGTCATCACCTACAATAGAATTCTGGTGGAGAGAGGAGGCAGGCAGGACGAGAGATGATTAGGAGGAAGAGAGGAGAGAAAATTAGGAGGGAGGACGTGTGGTTATGAAGTGGAAGGGAAGGGTGCGAGTGTGTGTTAGCCAAAATGGGACATTACGGAGATAAAAAAAAAAGAAGCAATTACTCTAGTATTCCTGTATCTCTTGTACACCCACAAACACCACAATCTGATTGGCCTAGGCCAGCGGCAGCTATCTCCATGTTTTCAGGCTCTGCTGTCTGGACTATAACCTTATTCCTGTAAATTGTGGGGCGAGGAGGTGGGCAAGACAGGATCGATGCTCCATTTACACACAACGCCGTGCTAGCAGTCACACCAGTCCCAGTGTAGAGGCTGGACACACTCATGCGTGCACACTTACACAAACACAGATAGGCCTACACTGAAGCACGCGCACACAGCCCCTTGTGTGTGTTTAGTGATTCTAACTCTGCCATGGAGAAGAGGGGTCGGGCAGCCTCCGGATGCACCAACTGTCTCGCTGCGTAGGAACCATGAGGCTAAAATCAATACATACTCAACCAAATATGACGGAAGCAACCATGCGAAGTACTAAGATATGACATTACAAGATAATACAATAGGGCAACGCTTCCAGAAAGCATATTCTACCGTGACTATTTTATAGCTATCAAAACAATCCAGTTTAGCTTAGTTATCATTCATTATTCATGGTACGCTTGTAACACAGTCACGGTTCCACTCCCAGAAATAGTCAGAGGGAGAGGAGGACAGGATGAGAGGGAGATAGCAGAGGAAGGGTATACAGTCACTGATCTCATCTCATATAGAAGTGCAGAGAAAGAACGGCATGAATATCCTCCCTCTCCCTTTTCTAGTCTTTTCTTTTCTTCTTCTCCCCCGGCCCACCAAAGGAAGCCATTTCCTAGAGATGTCACCACTGACTGTCTCATCTGTTGCCTGCCTGTTCACTGCTCAATGAGCTGATCTGTGCCTCGCCGCATCCTGCACAAATCACTGCTCCTCCCGTGGGCGTGGAACACACACACACACACACACACACACACACAACACAGTATTCCATTTGTATGCATAATCAGATTGCACAAATCCCAATTGCTCAAGTGCATACAAAAAACTCTCACATATTACATTGCCTATGTGCAATACATAGACTACGGGAAACTACTAACAAAGAAAACATACACACAGGTTTTCCCCTTGTCTCAACAACGATCCTAAAGCTAGAAATATCCAGAGGGAAAACGCTGAAAATATCCTTTGTGTGTGTCATATGTTGGACGACTGTCTGTCGACACGATAGCGTTGTTCAGGAATTCAGTGGAAACACCTGTGTGTATTGGAAAGAAACCCCGGTATTGGCATCTTTTGTTCAGGCACCAATAACTGTCCAATAACAATGGCTGTTAGTCAGCAGCACAGAATCAAGCGTCAGCCTGGAAACCAGCAGGCTGTTCTGTAAAGGTGCCGCTAAAGGGGGGGGTGTGGTCTTTCTCATAGACACTAGTGCCAACACACACACACAGTGTACTAGAACACACTAACAAAGCGGACATCTCTCTGAAGGGGCAAGCTAAGCTGTCAGGCTAAAGGCTTACAAAGCAGATCTGTTCCTTTGTCTCATCTCAAGGATGGAGAGACTGTGTGGTGATAGATCAGTGTTTCCTAAACTAGGGGTTGAGACCATGGGGTGGCGAGAGAATCTCAGAAAAATAACTACAATAATTCACCGCTTGGTTCATAGAACCTAACCTCCAATATACACTCAATGTGGTCGTGAGTGTTTTCCTACAAAACGCCTGACCTTCTGAACTTTCCAATACCTTTGACGCATTTCAGTATTTCAAACCATACTTCCTTCAGTTTGAAATACTGTCAGATTGATTTGTAATTGACTGCCATAGCCCTAAATAACATTTTAAAAAGTTAACATTGGCTGTTGATGACATCACCTTACTGTTTTACATGGTGTGGTTGCCAAAAAAAAACATCTCAAAATGGGGTAACGGGCAGAAAAAACTAGTTTGGGAACCCCAATGGAAAAGGCTGGGGCTCTGGCAAGTAGCCACTGCTTGCAGGTCTCGGCTAAATGTTACCATGTCTCATCTCAGGGATTGAGAGAGTGCCGGTCTAACATAGACAATGGACTCTGATGACCGACAGACAACCAATCACAAAGCACAACTGATGCGTCCTCTCCTTCAGTGTCGAACTAAGCCTGCAACTGTGTTGACAGTGATTGATCAACAAGTCCTTTTGCATGCTGAATAAACCCAGGCAATATCAGGTATACCACTGTATATAGACTTTTCTACTGTATCAGTGACTGTATGTTTGTTATTCCATGTGTAACTCTGTTGTTGATTGTGTCGCACTGCTTTGCTTTATCTTGGTCAGGTCGTAGTTGTAAATGAGAACTAGCCTACCTGGTTAAATAAAAGGTGAAATAAAAAAATAAAGGTATTATTTAATGAAGCTGCCAGTTGAGGACTTGTAAGGTGTCTGTTTCTCAAACTAGGCACTCTAATGCAAAAGGGTTTTCTAGTGATCAATTAGTCTTTTAAAATGATAGCTAATCTAAGGTTAACACAACGTGCCATTGGAACACAGGAGTGATGGTTGCTGATAATGGGCCTCTGTACGCCTATGTAAATATTCCACAAAAAATCTGCCGTTTCCAGCTACAAGTCATTTCCAACATAAACAATGTCTACAGTGTATTTCTGATCAATTTGATGTCATTTTAAAAACTGAAAAAAATAAACAATTATAAAAAAAACACATTTCAAAAACACGTATTTTTCTAAGTGAACCCAAACTTTTCAACGGTAGTGTATACGGTCATTTTCAAATATATAGGGTGAAGTTTATTTCATAACAAGGACAATTGCTTTTTCTACCTGCACTACTAGATCAGCGGGAGGGGAAAAAAATTATCAAATGGTCTAAACCAGGGATGCCCAACCCTCTTTCTGGAGATCGTCTGTCCTGTAGGTTTTCAGTCCAACCCTAATTTAGCGTATCTGATTCAGCTAGTTAAGGTCTTGTTGAGCAGCTAATAAGTAGAATCAGGTGTGTTAAATTAGGGGTGTACTGAAAACCCACAGGACGGTAGATCTCTAGTAAGAGGGTTGGACTGAAAACCTACAGGACAGTAGATCTCCAGGAAGAGGGTTGGACTGAAAACCTACAGGACAGTAGATCTCCAGGAAGAGGGTTGGACTGAAAACCCACAGGACGGTAGATCTCCAGGAAGAGGGTTGGACTGAAAACCCACAGGACGGTAGATCTCCAGGAAGAGGGTTGGACTGAAAACCCACAGGACAGTAGATCTCCAGGAAGAGGGTTGGACTGAAAACTCACAGGACAGTAGATCTCCAGGAAGAGGGTTGGGCAGCCCTGGTCTAAACTATTAGATATTTTTTAGATAAATATTGATATATTACTAGCTTCAAACACTGAACCTGCAAAAATGACATTCCTTAGTAGGTGATGGTAATTTCAGATTAAAAGTGTGGGGGGGGCAGGGGGGGTGACAGACAGAGCTCATGAACAGAATATTTGAATTTAGAATGGAAAATTAAATGTAATTTATGCAACAAATGTTAGTGCATCGAATCGTATCGCATTGAACGTTCCTCTAATCAAACCGAATCATTTCAAACTAAAACGTTTCGTTCCTGTATCACATCGGAGCCCATGTACCTAGATGCATATCAAATCGTCTCGAAAGGGGAAAGATGCACATTCCTAGTACAACAGTATTGGTTTTGTCTTCCTGGGCTCATTAACACGAGTCACACTCTCCAGGTGGGGTGCCGGAGGAAGGACAGAGGAAAAGGAGAGACTGCAGCCATGGGCCACGCCTGTTCTCCATTCACATGGAGCATGTTGATACTTAAAAATGATAAAGATCAAATATTTATCGCATACTAGATTCACCCTCTGTCTCACTCACACACACCAGGGCCATGTACGACACCTACACACAAAATGATTCTACACACACACACACACCTCCCTACATGTCCCACCTCCATCTCCAGCAGACCAGCCATGTCTGACAGAGCTGGTGGTCCATTCATCCAGACAGCGGGACCACACAACTCCATTAGAGGGGCGGTAATGTTCTAGGCCTTTACTCCTGTTCTCCTGGGGGAGAGGAGAACCAGGTGGCGTTAAGAGAACTGACAGTCTGGTATAAAACCACTATAAACTTCTGGAACAACTGATGGGAGCTGAGGAAGGGTCAGCAGAGAGAGAGAGAGAGTAACTGATTGAGAGTAAAAATAGTGGCAGGGCAATAGGACACAGGGAGACCGTCAGACAGATAAGGGGAGGTGGACGGAGAGGAGGGGTGGAAAGAGAGCGGGAGGGAAGAGCAAGGCAGAGGGAAAAAACAACAGAGTGAAAGAAAGCCAGACACAGAACCAGCCTGTCTCCCCCACTGTGGGGTGTCAATACTGCAGAGGGAGAGAGGCTGCAGCCAGCCGGCCTTTCTCCGCAAGTCCTCAGCGGACACATCTACCACACACAGAGAAGCAGAGAGAGCGAGCGAGGCAGAGGGAGAGAGAGAATTAACTACAGGACAAAATACAAACCCTGCAACCCAAAAAAGCCTGTGGAGTTGATGGTATCCTCAATGAAATAGACAGACCACAAATTCCAATTAACTATACTTTATCATCCTCAGCTCTGGCATATACCTCAATATTTGGAACCAAGGACTGATCACCCCAATGCACAAAAGTAGAGACAAATTTGACCCCAATAACTACTGTGGGACATGCGTCAGCAGCAACCTTGGGAAAATCCTCTGCATTATAATTAACAGCAGACTTGTACATTTCCTCAGCGAAAACAATGTACTGAGCAAATGTCAATTTGGCTTTTTACCAAATTAGCGTACAACAGACCATGTACTCACCCTGCACACCCTAATTGACAAAAACAAAAAACAAAGGCAAAGTCTTCGCATGCTTTGTTGATTTAAAAAAAGCTTGACTCAATTTGGCATGAGGGCCTGATATACAAATTGATGAAAAGTGGTGTTGGGGGAAAACATACAACATTATAAAATCCATGTACACAAACAAGCGTGCGGTTAAAATTTGGCAGAAAAAATTTCTTCCACAGGGCCGGGGGGTGAGACAGGGATGCAGCTTAAGCCCCACCCTCAACATATAAACAAATTGGTGAGGACACTAGAACAGTATGCAGCACCCTGCCTCACCCTACTAGAATCTGAAGTCAAATGTCTACTGATGATCTGGTTCTTCTGCAGCACCTAGATCTTCTGCACAGATTGTCAGACCTGGGCCCCAAAAGTAAATCTCAGTGAGTCAAAAAAATAGAGACACCGTTGCGTTACAGCACACAAATGACACATACCTCGGCCTAAACATCAGCGCCACAAGTAACTTCCACAAAGCTGTGAACGATCTGAGACAAGGCAAGAAGGGCCTTCTATGCCATCATTATGATCTGGCTAAAAATACTTGAATCAGTTATTGAACCCATTGCCCTTTGTTGTGAGGTCTGGGATCCACTCACCAAAAAAGCATTAACTTAAGGTATAGGGGGCAGTATTTTCATTTTCGGATGAAAAGCGTGCCCAGAGTAAACTGCCTAATACTCCGGCCCAGAGTCAAATATTTGCATATTATTAGTAGATTTGGATAGAAAACACTCTGAAGTTTCTAAAACGGTTTGAATGATGTCTGAGTATAACAGAACTCATATGGCAGGCAAAGACCTGAGAAAAATCCAACCAGGAAGTGGGAAATCTGAGAATTGTAGTTCTTTTGAATCCCTATCGAAACTACAGTGTCTGTGGGGTCACGTTGCACTTCCTAAGGCTTCCATTGGCTGTCAATAGCCTTTAGAAACATGTTTCATCCTTCTCCTGTTACTGGGCAGAAAATAGGAGCTCAGTCAATGAGTGGACTGCCTGGGACCAGTGAGTTGTTTACTGCGCATGCACGTTTGGTGCGCCGCTCCTTCTTTTTCCTCTGTAATGAATACGCTATTGTCTGGTTGGAATATTATCGACGTTTTATGTTAAAAAGACCCTAAGGATTGATTGTAAACAACGTTTGACATGTTTCTACGAACGGTAATGGAACTATTTGACTTTTCGTGTCTGGATTTACACTCGCGCGTTATGCCTTTGGATAGTGATCTGAACGCATGAACAAAACAGAGGTATTTGGACATAAATATGGAGTATTTCAAACAAAAATAACATTTATTGTGGAAGTATGAGTCCTGGGAGTGCATTCTGACGAAGATCAAAGGTAAGAGAATATTTATAATACTAATTCTGAGTTTAGTTGACCCCAGAACTTGGCGGGTATCTGTACAGCTTGCTTTGATGGCGAGCTATGTACTCAGAATATTGAAAAAAAATTGCTTTCTCCGTAAAGCCATTTTAAAATCTGACACAGCGGTTGCATTAAGGAGAAGTATATCTATAATTCTTTCAATAACTGTTGTAAATGTTAAACGTTTATGATGAGTATTTTTGTAAATTGATGTGCTCATTCACCGGAAGTTTTGGTGGGAATACATTTCCTGAACATCACACGCCAATGTAAAATGGGGTTTTTGGATATAAATATGTACTTTATCGAGCAAAACATACATGTATTGTGTAACATGAAGTCCTATGAGTGCCATCTGATGGAGATCAAAGGTTAGTGAATATTTTAGCTGTATTTTTGTTTTTTGTGATGCATGTCCTTGCTTGGAAAATGGCTGTGTGGTTTTTCTTGTTTAGTTTATGTCCTAACAATCTACATTTTATGCTTTCGCCGTAAAGCCTTTTTGAAATCGGACAATGTGGTTAGATTAACGAGAAGTTTATCTTTAAAATGTTGTAAAATAGTTGGTTGATTGAGAAATTGAAATGATATTTTTGCTGTTTTGTATTTCGCGCCATGCTATTTCACTGGCTGTTGAATAGTGGTCCCACCTAGCCCATAGAAGTTAAGAAAATGGGAAAAACACCAAATTGAGGCTCTGCATGCAGAATTCTGCTCAAATATCCTAGGAACTGTTGTAAGTGTAATGTTTACTGTTCCTTTTTTATTGTTTATTTCACTTTTGTTTATTATCTATTTCACTTGCTTTGGCAAAGTAAACATTTTCCCCATGCCAATAAAGCCCTTAGAAAGAGAGAGCGAGAGAGACCGAGAGAGAGTGAGCATCAGATACATCATCTAAGGAGGGGTGTGGTTGACAACAACCCTTCCACATTACATCACTGCTCTGCATTCTCCAGAACAGAACCCCACAGGGACAGGGAGGAGGGGAAGAGAGGGATAGGAGGAGGGAGGACTGCTTATCATTTCACATCTTTGTAGTGAGTTACCGAGGCTATTCTCTCGAGCCCTAGGCTATAGGGAAGGATGGATCCAAGATGACTTAGCTGCTTCTCTCCTCTCACCACCTGCTGTAACGCCTCTTCACCTTCCAGACCTGTCACTTTCTCTCAATCTGCTGATGATCCCTTGTTCTGGCTGCTTGTGAATGTGTGATGTGTATGTGTCCACTCCACGCTAAGGCCTTGGCACCTACTTAACATTACTCAAGCTCATACACTCCCTTCTTATTTTATGTCACCTTTATTTAACCAGGTAGGCCAGTTGAGAACAAGTTCTCATTTACAACTGCGACCTGGCCAAGATAAAGCATAGCAATTCAACACATAAAACAACAGAGTTACACATGGAATAAACAAAACATACAGTCAATAATACAGTAGAAAAAGAAAAAAAGTCTATATACAGTGAGTGCAAATGAGGTAAGGCAAAAAATAAGCCATGGTGGCGAAGTAATTACAATATAGCAATACATGTTCAGAAGATGAATGTGCAAGTAGAGATACTGGGGTGAAAAGGAGCAAGATAAATAAATAAATACAGTATGGGGATGAGGTAGGTAGATAGATGGGCTGTTTACAGATGGGCTATGTACAGGTGCAGTGATCTGTGAGCTGCTCTGACAGCTGGTGCTTAAAGCTAGTGAGGAATATATGAGTCTCCAGCTTCAGAGATTTTTGCAGTTCGTTCCAGTCATTGGCAGCAGAGAACTGGAAGGTGGCCAAAGGAGGAATTGGCTTTGGGGGTGACCAGTGAGATATACCTACTGGAGTGCGTGCTACGAGTGGGTGCTGCTATGGTGACCAGCGAGCTGAGATAAGGCGGGGCTTTACCTAGCAGAGACTTGTCGATAACCTGTAGCCAGTGGGTTTGGCAATGAGTATGAAGCGAGGGCCAGCCAACGAGAGCGTATAGGTCGCAATGTTGGGTAATGTATGGGGCTTTGGCGACAAAACGGATGGCACTGTGATAGACTGCATCCAGTTTATTGAGTAGGGTATTGGAGGCTATTTTATAGGTGATTTCACCGAAGTTCAGGATCGGTAGGATGGTCAGTTTTACGAGGGTATGTTTGGCAGCATGAGTGAAGGATGCTTTGTTGCGAAATAGGAAGCCAATTCTAGATGTAATTTTGGATAGGAGATGCTTAATGTGAGTCTGGAAGGAGAGTTTACAGTCTAACCAGACACCTAGGTATTTGTAGTTGTCCACATATTCTAAGTCAGAACCATCCAGAGTCGTGATGCTGGAGGGGCGAGCAGGTGCGGGCAGCGATCGATTGAATAGCATGCATTTAGTTTTACTTTAAGAGCAGTGGGAGGCCACGGAAGGAGAGTTGTAAGGCATTGAAGCTCGTCTGGAGGTTAGTTAACAGTGTCCAAAGAAGGGCCAGAAGTATACAGAATGGTGTCTGTGGCTACTTGGCAGTGTGTCCCGGATTACTTCATTAATAGTCAACCACAGGGCCTGCAGTTTAGCCTATTTTCTGAGAACTGCAGGACTAGAACCAGGTTGCTAAGTAGCAAAGAGGCTAGTAACCAAAAAGCTACATAGCACTAATTGCGTCAAAACAAACGTCATGACGACATGTCAATTACCATGTGAGGAGAATGGCGTTTAGTCTTAACTGTAAGTCAGTTAGGATCATCCGATGTCTAAATACAGATACCCTAATTTGTGATAGTTTAAGCCTCCTCAGTAGGGAATGGCTAACCGCTAATGGCAATTATTCAAGCACCATGCTAATGAGTTGGCTGGATAATTAATAACGACAAGATGGTTGATGTCTCAATATGATTGGAGAAGGCTAGCTAGCTAGTTAGCTACTGTTATCAGCACATGCGGAGTGACTCGCTGGATTACAAGGCATCAACTGTATAGGCCAGGGCTTCCCAAACTCAGTCCTGCACCCCCGGTTTCACCTTTTGTTTATTGCCTCAGCACTACACAGCTGATTCAAATAATCAAAGCTTGATGAGTTGGTTATATTAATCAGCTGTGTAGTGCTAGGGCAAAAACCTAAACTGCACGCATAACGGAGATGGATCCTTCCAACCTCCCATACATCACTAGCAGACAGGCCAGCCCAATAAAGCGGCAAATGAGACGGGGGGGGGGGGGGGGAATGACGGGGCAAAAAGGTGACAAAGGTGACAAATAGGACCAAGGCTTATGTATGACATGTTCTCCAGAGGGGACAGAGCGGGAGAGGCAAGGTCAGAAAAACAAAGCATAAGCCTTGTGCTGCTGCTTACGAGCCTCTAAAAAGCATACCTCTAATGCCTTTTCAGCTAGTCGTGTGGTGATACCTAATGTATATCAAACCACATTCCAGTGCCCAACACAGGCCGTTATCTGACGGAATACTCACTCATTACCCTGGATAAACCAGAGTCATAAACAATACTGGTGAATGCTGATACTCAGCATTCACCAGATTAGACTTAGCAATACCTGTAAACAGCATCCTGAAAGGACCGCACTACCTTCCGGACAACAAAAGGAGACCAAATTCTCCCAAGTCGGTACGTAAAAAGAGATATTGGCCTATTCAGCAAACTAAGGGGTTAGGCCTATAACTGCAACTGCTTGCAACATGAAAACAAAAACCTCTAAAAATAGACCCTGGTAAAATAAGAAATTGAAGGGGGGAAAAGAGAACCAATGGGACAGAGGGGGGGGGGCCTTATCACTTAAGGACAAAAAGCTCTTCACTGGCATAGCAACCATCTGCCCAGAGCTAGCCCATCTCTTCCTCTTTCCCTCCTCACTGCATCTCTCCCTTGTGCCCCCTCTCATTATCCCTCACTTTTCCTGCTCCCTTCATCCTCTTTCTCCCCTTACTCTCTCCATTTCTCTCTCTCTCTCCTCGCTTCTCTTTTCGTCCCCCTCTCTCTCTGCGGTAGAGTCGGCAGCAGTAGGCCCTGGCCCCGGCTGCACCCACCGTCATTAGCAGCATCATGCCACACTCCACCCCTCCTCCACCCCCAGGGCCTAGGCGTCACGGTCACCTCAGACCCCCGTCTGACAGCTCCGTCTCCGAGCACAGCCTTGAATAAGGGATAAGAGGGTGGGAGGGAAACCGTCGCCCCGACCTCAGTACCACGTCCTGCGCTCCACTGTCAGCTACCTGCTGCAGTCATAGCCTTGGAAAGCCTATCAAAAGAGAGCTAGGGAGTGCTAGACAGTGTACTGCAGCAACAGGGCCGAGTTAGCTAATGTTCTAGCAATGCCGCTGTGTGCTCACTGTCGCTGTACTGAATTGTAGGCAGCCACAGGCTTCCACAGCATGAACCCTGTCAAAGACCTTCAATAGACCCCTTAGCCTCATTGAGGGACCATTGAGAGACAATGTCCTTCATAGTCAAGAGATGCACTATTTTCAGTCCTAGCGTCCTTGCTAGGCTAGCGATGTAATGGTTGCTATTCAGGAGGCATCTCCAGTTAGTAGTTATTCCATTAAACTGAGCCCAATATGAACAGCTTTTCACACAGGTATTGATGAAGAAAGCAAGGTTGAAACATGGGGTTCTTTGTACAGTTTATAATATGACTAGCCCACCATTGTGAGAGTGCAAAGCCCCTTCCTATCCAATCAGGTTTAAAACGGGTAGCTATAAATTCTATTCAACTGAGCCTCATTAAAACCATTTCACTTTTAATTCTTGAAGAAAGCAAATGTGAAACATTGGGTAGTGGTCCACCTCTGATAGAACTAGCAAAGCAATGCACTTTCCTTTCCAATCAGGTTGGATGGAAAGATCACTACAGAGGAAAATGATTGCCCGCTCAAACAAGGACGTCACAGAGAGGCGTAGTCCTTGACTTAGATGACATTACATTTTTTATGAACTTTTATTTAACTAGGCAAGTCAGTTAAGAACAAATCCTTATTTAAAATGACGGTCTACCCCGGCCAAACCCGGACGACGCTGGGCCAATTGTGCGCAGCCCTATGGGACTCCCAATCACAGCCGGATGTGATACCTCACAGCCATTATCGCTTATGAGGCGCAACGCAATGTGCCAAGCTTTACACATATCCCTCATATCTTCACTGTCTCAGAGTCAGGCGGTGAATGAAATATGCAATGCATGTTCTTGACCGGCTTCGATAATGGGGTTCTGGGAAGTGATTGAAACAGCGCCACGCCAGTGGAAGATCTGAGACCAATCACACGATACTCTCCTTTTGGAGATGTAATTAAGATTTCAGAGGGAAAACGTGGCATAGCTTATTACAGTGCAGATAAAATAGTGTCAGTCTGCTATTGCTGAGGCAGCGGCGTGCATCTAAATAAGTTTCCACAGGGGAACTTGATGAAGAGTAATATGGTTCCATCTGAAGAGAAAAAAACGACAGAGGTGACAGTGGGAAATGCAAGCTTTGCACCCCACGGGGACGCTTCTTTTTCTATTACGCTTTCACCGAGCACGTTTGCGAGGAACTGAATACGAGAGGGAATTAGTTCAACTTTACCTCACGGACGCATATGTCACGTTGAGACAAGTCACAAGACAGGCCTAAGGCTCAATCTACTTGTTTGTCGAGACTATGTTGTTCGCCTTCTCTGTCTTGAAGTAAATATCTGCCATACAAATCCTGAATAAACTCCTCATTGGTAAAAAACCTTTGAGGAATAATAACTGCAGTAGCAGTGAGGGAGACAAAGAGGCTGGTGAATCAGGTAGCCAGGCTTCCCTAATAGGAAAGCCTTGTAAAGTCAATGGCAGAAAGTAGCTACAAAGGGGTGGAAACCAGTGCAGCCTTACAGCACGTCAAACCAATCCCTTGCTTGGGCGGAGCTGAAAAAGGTGCCCACTAAATGAGTTTGTGCCGTAGGAGCAACAGTGGTCGGGAATAGTTGATTAAAATCCCATCAAAATATGTTGATGTATGCCGTGTTTGTGGTTCATTTCAATAAATCAGAGACCGTCGGCAACACTTGATACACTAAACTCTTACCATAGCCTGTAAGTAGACACGTTTTGTAGTGATCAAGCAGAGGAGTTGTAGTGCCTTCAACGACTCGATGTATAGAGCACATCTCTGGCAAAACAGAATTCCGTTTGTCCTCTAGGTTTTCTTATATTTCCTGCAATGTTACAAACTAGCATACGCAACAACTCTCTGCAAAATGTGTCCTACCCGGTCGGCAAACAGTCACTAACATAACCCAGCACCCCTTCCACGAGCACGTAAGGGGGGAGGTTCTTGAAATGTCAAATCCACTAAAACATTTGTACACCATTCTAGCCAAATCTTCAGACCTCCAAAGGTTGGTGTGACAACATGATTTGGATGCATGACTATGCAAAACTAGGGTTAAGGTCTGACTTTTCGTACACATTGATGCACCCCCCTATCCCAGTGTCCCCGGAAGTGTGTGAAAATGGGTATAAAGCAGAGGAAGGTGAGAAATAAAAGCAGTCAGTCTATATAAGGACAGACTTTCTTGTAAATATGCCATTTTTGCATACTGCAGGAAGTGGCCTGGTCATGAATTATAGATGTGAATCTTTGAGTTGCTCAAGAGAATATGTGACTGAAAAAACACCATCTGAGCAGTAGGTAGACAGAGGATGCACACTGACAGTAGTGATGGGAGAAAACAAAATCGATACAGTTCCATATATCGGGATATTATTTGATGATAGATCATATTGTTTTGATACTATCATTTTTGCACTAGTTCGGTACATCTGCATCAAAACTCCAGTCATTTCCCATCTCCTTTTGAAATAGGTAGCATATTTGTTTTCAGCACTTTTATTTCCATGACTGATCAAAACTAGTTCTCATGGCGCTCTTGTCCCTCTGCAGTAGACATATATTGAGCAATATGTTTGGAACAATGAATCGCGATACATGTAGAACCATGAGAATTGTAATATCGTATCGTGAGGTCCCTGGCCATTCCCAGCCCTAACGGACAGCCAAACAGACACGCACACACACACAGGGAGGAAGAATACACACACAGATCAGGCTGGACTAACACACAAACTGATGAGGACAAAAACACACACGGAGGGCAATGTTTAAGGCCTAAAACAAGACTGGCATTCAAAGTCACACAGAGCCCAGTCACCCTTGTGTGTGTGTGTAGGTAAACATCGCTGACCTATTGTTATCCCCACAGTTACACGACTAGACCTTTGTCCTGACTTCCAGACCCTGAATCCATTGCTAGAACTATACACATTTACTCCAGAGGACAAAGCAGCACTGTTCACCGTGAGTATCTTCTAGGCCCAACCCATCCCCACTCCCTCAGTGTGACCCTTTTCCATAAGGCCCTGGAGTGAGCTCCCCGTTACTGCAGTACTGAATCCCATTATGTCAATACGGCAATAGCTCTCTATTTGGTTTGTAATGATACTGGCTCGACAAAGCTTTTATGCATGGGCTTTGAGTGCTTGGATACTATGCTTCGGGCAATCTTTCTTTTGAATGAATATTGTGAATTGATTGGACCCTATTTACTTTGACTTTTTTGGGATGGCATAGGTTATCTTTCCCTATGTAATATGGCGATAGCCTCAACCTGCTTCCGACTAAGTTTGGTAACTAATGTGAAATGCATTCATAGGCAAGGTTAAATACAATTTATAGCTTTGTATCGATGTATTATTGTTAATAATAAATGAAACGTCAGCAAAACCTATCCGCTTTAAAATGTCAGTCATGCAGGATGTTATCCACTTTAAAACTGCCTTTGGCCAAAGGAAAACTAAAATTACACCATCAGTATCATTGATTAAACTGACTCCTCGCGTAGTGGAGGGTTTAGCATAGAATCAAAGATGTGTATAACTAACCCAAGATGGAAACAACAGGCTGTGGTCTAATGGGAGCAAATTAATAATAGTGTGCAGAACAAGCAAGGAGGTGGGCAGAACCCATATTGACGCATTCTAGCATGTATTTGCATATTAGAGAAGGCCTACGCGTGTGCAATAACTCAATTCGCCCTCCTAAACAACCGCCTCTTATGGGGACAGAAAACTGCATAGAGATAAAATATGCTTCATCAATGACAAAATGAGCAGAAAGTCGGCCAAAATCCATCTCCTCCCACTGCCGGCAATTGGGCTTCCGCTCATCACATTTGGTGGTGAGTGGATACGTCAACCAGATGCTTCAGGTTTATAGATCCGGTGAAACATCTGGGTCATTGTTCTATCAGTGATATCATTTCAGCAATCTCATCTCATATGATGGTCATGGCTAGCTTGAGCTGTCAGATACAGCATCAGCTAGAGACCACCTTACATGATTCAGTTAAAGTCATGTATCTCATTGTTTAAGCTGCAGTTTTAGCAAGTGTTCCCTGTCCTACAAAAGTTGTCAATGATTCAGTTACTGAAAACCCGAGATGCAAACTAGCTAGTTAATTGATCAGCAACGTGCGTTTAATTAGCTAGCAAGTTAGCCTAGCCAACCTGCCAGTTAGCTAAACTGGTTCGTGGAGAACGTTAGTTATACCTAAATAAATGACTAGCACACTAGTTAGTCGTTTAACCAGTAAGCAATAATAAAAAGTTAGCTAGCCAAGCATGCTATGTCACACCCAGTTGTACTGCACATTTCAAGAAATGTAGGCAATATGCTGAAGCTAGGTATAGTAATTGTAACAAACAAGTACACAAGAGCGCGGATAAAACGTTCACAATGTATAGCATGCTAAACCGGTGGCGGTGTACGGTTACTAATTCATTGAACCAGCTAGCGTTAGCTGTCAGTAACGGGAAAACACACCTTGTGCTGAAAGCTAGCTAACTAGCTAACTAAATGTTACCTCCAACGTTGAAAACATATTGTGTGGCTAGTTAGCTAACGTTAGCAGACAATTACCTTTGTTTCCCGTATATCTTGCTTCCCTCCTTCTGGGTACCACTGCACCCGGACAAAACCCCTCCCCAGAGGTGCCAGGCTGTCCACAACACTGCTCTCGGTGTCCGAGTTACAGGGGATACAGCCACCTCCACCGCCGCCGCCTCTACCTCCGCCATCTTCGAGGTCCGAGTCTGAATCAAACTCCTCCTCGCCTTGTATCATTCTGACTAGGCCGAACCGGACCAAGTCACGATACCGACCTGACACCAAATCGTGGGAGAAAAGAAGCCGCTGGGAGCCGCCTGCAGAAGGAGAGAGCGCCATGGATGGAGGCTCCGAGCCCGGGCTTACAGCCGGAGAAAGAGCTGTGTCCGATGCCACCGGTTCCGCCATCGCTGCAGTTGTCAGATAATAATGCGAGAAAGGCGGAGAGACCGTGGAGAAGAAAAAAGAGAAACCTGTAACCAGGGAAGTGCACGTGTTTACGTCGGTAGGGCGCGCGCTGCGTAAATGCATGAGCTTGACTCTGAATAAATGAGTCTGAGACTGCAGACAGTTATATCACACCGTTATTATAACACATCTTTCTTTATATTCTAGTCACACAGGCAGGTGTTGCTACTAGCTACACGATGACACAAATGTATGATGTAATGTGGCCAATTTAGGATTAGAGTCCCCCTTAGGACACAGCCTAACAATAAAGTTAATTAAATATCACAGCCATGATCATGGTATTTTTTAAATATAATTTCTTACAGAAATGCAAACATAATGAAAGAGAAGACGTCAATTTCATCAACAAGTCTGTAGCCCGGGCTCGAATAGGGGTTCTATGCCAATTTTCGCCTCTTGGTGTCAGTGTCGAGTGCTGAAATTGGCTTATTATTGCAGAAAGCCATGGTTTCACAGGTTTGTGGCATGAAATAACATATTTGATGCATACCTTGCCTGACACTGTGGTTGTGTTATGTAGGCTAACGTGAGGGGGCATATGCGGACGTTGGTCTTATGTGTCAAGCGCAAAGATGCGCTTATAAATCGATAAAAATTTATAGAATGCGAGAAGCCTATTCTATTTTTTGCAAAAGGGATTACAACAAATACAGACGCTTACTCTGATCTATACCTGCATTTACCAGGAAACCAAAAAACAACAAGACTAATTTCGTATTGGTCAGCAACGTATTGCCAGCAGGGGATAAACTATACATTAAAACTGAAATAATGATCAACAAACTCTTACATGGGGGGAAAAAACATGAACCACAATCTCGAGACAATTGATGTACAATGGAAAGGTTTCCCTTATTTGAGTCACATGACGTTTGGTAAATAGATGAGGGCAACCGATAAGATTCGTAATACAATCACCAGTAGGCCTATTCTATGCGGAAAATTCTGATAGAGTGATATTGATATCAACATTTAAATAAAATAGCCATTTTACAATTACACACAGCCTATATTCCACTTATATTTGAAATTATACACTGAACAAAAATATAAACGCAACATGTAAAGTGTTGGTCCCATGTTTCATGAGCTGAAATATAAGGTCCCAGACATTTTCCATATGCACATAAAGCTTATTTCTCTAAAATGTTGTGCACACATTTGTTCACATCCCTGTAAGTGAGCATTTCTCCTTTGCCAAGGTAATCCACCCACCTGACAGGTGTGGCATATCAAGAAGCTGATTAAACACCATGATCATTACACAATGATGTGCTGGGGACAATAAAAGGCCACTCTAAAATGTGCAGTTTTGTCACACAACACAATGCCACAGATGTCTCAAGTTTTGAAGGAGCGTGCAATTGGCATTCTGACTGCAGGAATGTCCACCAGATAATTGATCATTTAATGTTAGTTTCTCTACCATAAGCCACCTCCAGCTTCATTTTAGAGAATATGACAGTATGTCCAACCGGCCTCACGATTGAAGACCATGTGTACTTCGTTGTGTAGGCGAGCGGTTTGCTAATGTCAATGTTGTGAACAGAGTGAGCCATGGTGGTGGTGGGGTTATGGTATGGGCAGACATAAGCTACAAACAACAAACACAATTGCATTTTATCGATGGCAATTTCAATGCACACAGATACCGTGACGAGATCCTGCCATTCATCTGCCGCCATCAACTCGTGTTTCAGCATGATAATGCACGGTCACATGTCGCACGGATCTGTACACAATTCCTGGAACCTGAAAATGTCCCAGTTCTTCCATAGCCTACATACTCACCAGACATGTCACCCATTGAGCATGTTTGGGATGCACAGGATCGGCATATACGACAGCGTGTTCCAGTTCCTGCCAATATCCAGCAACTTCGCACAGCCATTAAAGAGGAATGGGACTACATTCCACAGGCCACAATCAACAGCCTGATCAACTCTATGAAAAGGACTGCATGAACGCTGCATGAGGCAAATGGTGGTCACACCAGATACTGACGGGTATTCTGATCCACGACCCTACCTTTCAAAAAAATAAAGGATCTGTGACCAACAGATGCATATCTGTATTCCCAGTCATGTGAAATCCATAGATTAGGGCCTAATGAGTTTATTTCAATTGACTGATTTCCTTATATGAACTGTAACTCAGTAAAATCTTTGAAATTGTGGCATGCATGTTCATATTTTTGTTCAGTATAGAAGGCCAAAATTGTACCCATCAAACACTGAATTTTTAGACCTATATATATGTAAATTGTCATTTATAGATATAAATAAAATAACTGAAAATAGGTGATAGGTAGGCTTCGCCAAAAGCCGATCCATTAGTTGCATCTTTACAAGAGGCTAATTCCAAACACAAGTGACAAATATCCCCTATAAATCCGTGTAAATGTTTATTGTTGACAGGTATCCTCTCAGAATTTGGTCATCCAGCTTGTAGGCTTATGACTTATAGCGCTTACTGCCAAAGGTATAAATACACACGGGGCACCACATTAACCTCAGACTTTACGCACAACCCTTCTTCACTTGGATCACTTGAGTGGAGCAGATATCGAAGAGACAGGCAGCCATTTAATACCCAAGTAGAAATTATATTGAAATATCAACATTTCTATTTGATTTAAGAGCTTGGAACTTCGATCAGAGACCATGTCGACAGTCAGTGCCCTGCCTTTCCTGAAATCTAGTCTCCTAATGCGCCCTCCCATGGGTTCCACCTCCCCCAGGCGCGGGCGTCGCCACACACTCCCGGCCAGCGAGTTCCGTTGCCTCAGCCCGGAGGACGCAATCAGCGTGTTTGAGATCGAGAGAGAGGGTAACAACTTTTAACTTACTAAAATGTAGAACTTGTTTTTACCCCAATACTGGTCGTTTTTCTTTACAACTTTGTACCTAGACATTAAAAGGTATATTGATGTTTTGTGGAAAAAAAATATGCTTTGTCATTAATTGGACTTGTCAAATGTAGACTATTTAATGATAAGGTGCTTTACGTTTAAAGTTTACTTTTACATTTTTTTTATAGACTAGGCTAATATTTATTTTGGAAATAAATCTTTGGATACCAACCAAATTCATGACAAACAAACAGTCAGTCAGTCATAATGGGATTCATGTCACCAAGCATGTAAACTCAGCAAAAAAAGAAACGTCCTCTCACTGTCAATTGCATTTCTTTTCAGCAAACTTAACATGTGTAAATATTTGTATGAACATAACAAGATTCAACAACTGAGACATAAACTGAACAAGTTCCACTGACATGTGACTAACAGAAATGGAATAATGTGTCCCTGAACAAAGGGGGGGTCAAAATCAAAAGTAACAGTCAGTATCTGGTGTGGCCACCAGCTGCATTAAGTACTTCAGTGCATCTCCTCCTCATGGACTGCACCAGATTTTACACTTCTTGCTGTGAGATGTTACCCTACTCTTCCACCAAGGCACCTGCAAGTTCCCGGACATTTCTGGGGGGAATGGCCCTAGCCCTCACCCTCCAACCCAACAGGTCCCAGACGTGCTCAATGGGATTGAGATCCGGGCTCTTCGCTGGCCATGGCAGAACACTGACATTCCTGTCTTGCAGGAAATCATGCACAGAACGAGCAGTATGTCTATGAGCATTGTCATGCTGGAGGGTCATGTCAGGATGAGCCTGCAGGAAGGGTACCACATGAGGGAGGAGGATGTCTTCCCTGTAACACACAGCGTTGAGATTGCCTGCAATGACAACAAGCTCAGTCCGATGATGCTGTGACACACAGCCCCAGACCATGATGGACCCTCCACCTCCAAATCGATCCCGCTCCAGAGTACAGGCCTCGGTGTAACGCTCATTCGTTCGACGATAAACGCGAATCCGACCATCACCCCTGGTGAGACAAAACGGCGACTCATCAGTGAAGAGCACTTTTTGACAGTCCTGTCTGGTCCAGCGACGGTGGGTTTGTGCCCATAGATGACGTTGTTGCCGGTGATGTCTGGTGAGGACCTGCCTTACAACAGGCCTACAAGCCCTCAGTCCAGCCTCTCTCAGCCTATTGCGGACAGTCTGAGCACTGACGGAGGGATTGTGTGTTCCTGGTGTGACTCGGGCAGTTGTTGTTGCCATCCTGTACCTGTCCCGCAGGTGTGATGTTCGAATGTACCGATCCTGTGCAGGTGTTGTTACACGTGGTCTGCCACTGCGAGGACGATCAGCTGTCCGTCCCGTCTCCCTGTAGCGCTGTCTAAGGTGTCTCACAGTACGGACATTGCAATTTATTGCCCTGGCCACATCTGCAGTCCTCATGCCTCCTTGCAGCATGCCTAAGGCACGTTCACGCAGATGAGTAGGGACCCTGAGCATCTTTCTTTTGGTGTTTTTGAGAGTGAGTAGAAAGGCCTCTTTAGTGTCCTACGTTTTCATAACTGTGACCTTAATTGCTTACCGTCTGTAAACTGGTAGTGTCTTAACGATCGGTCCACAGGTGCATGTTCATTAATTGTTTATGTTTAATTGAACAAGCATGGGAAACCGTGTTTAAACCCTTTACAAAGAAGATTTGTAAAGTTATTTGGATTTTTACAAATTATCTTTGAAAGACAGGGTCCTGAAAAAAGGGACGTTACTTTTTATGCTGAGTTTAGTTGGAAGTAAGCAAACTGAGATTAGACTAAACAACTACGTATGTACTTGATCATGGACTTGTGTTGTCTATCTGCCCTCCTCAGCCTTCATCTCTGTGTCTGGAGAGTGTCCGCTCCACTTGGATGAGGTGTGTCACTTCCTGACGCTGTGCCCTGAGCTGTCTCTGGGCTGGTTTGAGGAGGGACGCCTCGTTGCCTTCATCATAGGATCACTGTGGGACCAGGAGAAACTAGCCATGGTAAGCCCCAAGTCAAAACGTGTTGAATAAGTGGGACATTGTCTTTATTATAATGAATGACTTTTGGTAGCCTACCCAATTAATCAAAAGACAAGCTTTGAGGATGTACTTCAATGTGGTATTTTAGTACAATAATTTTTTTAGCACAGGGACTTCAAGGTTTTTATATAAAACATTCAAAATAAGAGAATGTAACCAACCTTACATCCACACAACCAAGCTTACATCCACATAAACCAAGCTTACATCCACACAAACCTGTCAATTCAGGGTTCAATAGAGTTGATCATGAAAAAATCTCCATGACAATGATAAATGTCGGGTGATCTCACATTGTACTCATGCACTCAAAACTCAGCCTTCCCTCCCTCCTTTTTCAGGATGCTCTCACCCTCCACAAGCCCCATGGCTCCACGGTCCACCTCCATGTGCTTGCTGTCCATCGCACCTTCCGGCAGCAAGGCAAGGGCTCCATCCTGATGTGGCGCTACCTGCAGTACCTGCGCTGCCTGCCCTATGTGCGCTGTGCCGTGCTCATGTGTGAAGACTTCCTGGTCCCTTTCTACCAGAAGTCAGGATTTAAAGTGCAGGGCCCCAGCGACATCACCGTGGGGCCCCTGACCTTCATTGAGATGATGTACCCTGTCCGGGGCCACGCGTACATGCGCCGCAACAGTGGTGTTTGAGGGGATACGAACCAAGATGGATGCCTCCTTCAATGGGGGGTGTTTGACCAACCTTCCGTGGCTGGAAGACGGCTACAGTGGCAAGAAAAAGTATGTCAACCCTTTGGAATTACCTGGACTTCTGCATAAATTGGTCATCAAATTTGATCTGATCTTCATCTAAGTTACAACAATAGATAAACACAGTCTGCTTAAACTAATAACACACAAACAATTATACGTTTTCATGTCTTTATTGAACCGTGTAAACATTTACAGTGCAGTGTGGAAAAAGTATGTGAACCCATGGATATAATAACTGGTTAACCCTCCTTTGGCAGCAATAACCTCAACCAAACGTTTTCTGTAGTTGCGGATCAGACCTGCACAAATGTCAGGAGGAATGTTGGAACAGTCCTCTTTATAAAACTGCTTCAGTTCAGCAATATTCTTGGGATGTCTGGTGTGAACCGCTCTCGAGATCATGCCACAGCATCTCAATCGGGTTGAGGTCAGGACTCTGACTGGGCCACTCCAGAAGGTGTATTTTCTTCTGTTGAAGCCATTTTGTTGTTGATTTACTTCTGTGTTTTGGGTTGTTGTCCTGTTGCATTACCCAACTTCTGTTGAGCTTCAATTGGCAGACAGATAGCCTTACATTCTCCTGCAAAATGTCTTGATAAACTTGGGAATTCATTTTTCAGTCGATGATAGCAAGCTGTCCAGGCCCTGAGGCAGCAAAGCTCCCTTCACAATACTTTACAGTTGGGATGAGGTTTTGATGTTGGCGTGCTGTGCCTTTTTTTCTCGACACAGTGTTGTGTTCCTTCCTTCCAAACAACTCAACTTTAGTTTCATCTGTCCTCAGAACATTTTGCCAGTAGCGCTGTGGAACATCCATATGCTCTTTTGCGAACTTCAGACGTGCAACAATATTTTTTTTGGACAGCAGTGTCTTCTTCTGTGATGTCTTCCCATCAACACCATTCTTGTTTAGTGTTTTACGTATCGTAGACTTGTCAAAAGAGATGTTAGCATGTCCCAGAGATTTCTGTAAGTCTTTAGCTGACACTCTAGATTTCTTCTTAACCTCATTGAGCATTCTGCGCTGTGCTCGTGCAGTCATCTTTGCAGGACGGCCACTCCTAGGGAGAGTAGCAACAGTGATGAACTTTCTCCATTTATAGACAATTTGTCTTACCTTGGACTGATGAACATCAAGGCTTTTATAGATACTTATGTAACCCTTTCCAGCTTTATGAAAGTCAACAATTCTTAATCTTGGGTCTTCTGAGATCTCTTTTGTTCGAGGCATGGTTCACATCAGGCAATGCTTCTTGTGAATAGCAAACTCAAATATGGTGAGTGTTTTTTTATAAGGCAGGGCAGCTCTAACATCCCTAATCCCGTCTCAATGATTGTACTCCAGGTTAGCTGACTCCTGACTCCAATTAGCTTTTGGAGAAGTCATTAACCTAGGGGTTCACATACTTTTTCCAACCTCCACTGTGAATGTTTAAATGATGTATTCAATATAGACAAGAAAAATACAATAATTTGTGAGTTATTAGTTTAAGCAGACTGTTTGTCTGTTGTTGTGACTTAGATGAAGATCAGATCAAATTTTATGACCAATTTATGCAGAAATCCAGATAATTCCAAAACGTTCACATACTTTTTCTTCCCACTGTATGTAAGCAGCTTGGTGAAACCTCGTTCCCAGTCTATTGCACAAAGTTTCTGGGAACGAGATTATATTTGCTTTGAGTTACATGTGGGATACTAGTGCAGTGGCTCGTAGGTGTTTGTCTGTGCTCACTGTTTTGTGTTGTGGCAGGGTTTGTGTGTCCTATGTGGTGGGTGTTACAGAAGATAGTTGACCCGTAAGAGACCAAACATTTAAAAATGTTAGCAGACGCTCTTATCCAGAGCGACTTACAGTTAATGCATTCATCTTAAGATAGCTAGGTAGGACAACCACATATCACAGACATAGTAAGTACATTTCTCCTCAAAGTAGTCAAAGTCAAAGCTAGTCAAACGTGAGTGTTCGTTCACGAAAGGCTATTTTTCATCTCAAAGGCTGACATGATCTTTGGGGAAGATATGGAATTACTTGAGTAATTAAGTGATTATAAATGTATTACTTTATACATTTTTACAAAATGTCTTATTCATGATGACCAAATAGAATCTGCTAACTGCCAAAAATGCTAGGTTTACATTAAAAAAGTACAGCAAGGAAATATGCAGCAAAGTACATATTTTTGTATAAAATGCTGGACATTTTTTAACTCAAGTTAAGTCTGAGATTTTAGCAAACAAATTGCATCTTGATGGATGACTTGAGAATCTAACGAAAATGCAGATAGGCCTAGATTGAAGAAGGATCAGCTAGCTTCTCTCTTCCTGTTAGCGTTTTGTGGCTGTGCTGCTTGTGTATCAATCCATGGCAAGCATTAAAACAGCATTAACTCAATGTCCCTTTTTTACTGTGGTCTCGTGAGCCAAGCAACCAAGAAGGACACTTTCAATCTCATTCTTCCTGTCTGAATATGCAGCTTTATGGCACATCAACACCTGGGTGATTGCCCGGGACTTTCATTTGCTTTTCAAGATCACTAATGTTTTTGTTTATCCTTCTGTATTTATGCCTTTAAAATGCACTGGGCAGCTAAAACAGCTGGGTGGTGACTTTTATTATCAATGGTATATACCATGTTAGTAGTATTAATGGTAGTATTACTCTTTTAGCTAGAACTAGTTTTTTTCTAGATTTTTTGAAAATATTGAAATTAGATTACCGATATACAGTATATCAGGGAGGGATATAAGCAAACCAGGCTGTGTTTGTTTGTCAGCAGAGACGCCAGTCTCCAAAGTAGACCAGTATTGTACGCCCCTCTAGCTGGGGCTATAGGGGTTTATCTGCTAACGTGTCCATTAGCAAGCATTATTGTCGTGTAACTTCTAGGGATTTACGAGAATCGCCTATTTGCTGCTGCCAAGCATTTTAAACAAAGCTAGGCCTACTGTATTCAGTAAGCAGCATTACCAGTAGAGGCCATGTCTGGAGGGTGTTGGTAGTAATGACACACTTATGGGAATCCAACTGCCAATATAGTATGGAGTTGTGAACAATATACTTGTAGCTAGCACAGTATTTGAAAATAGAAACACAGCCATTTTTACCAATATCCCTCCCCAGGATTTTCCATTCCCCTTGATAAATGAGTCGTCTTTTTCTCTGTAGAAAACCACCACCTCTTCCTCCATCAATCTTGAATCAAGACGTTACTGATTTTTATAACATTTTGAAAATAAGAAAATAAACTAATTTTCAAACATTTCTGTTTCTGACTGTTTCCCTTTCATTTGGAATGTAGAAATACATTACACTGTATGGTTTCTATGATTAACAAACGCCAGATTTAGAGGACAACGCAACTTGTTTTCAACTTCTCAGCTTGCAAAAACGTGACCCAAAGAGATTAAAGTTGTGGAGTAAATCTCTCTTGAAGAGGGTGGAATCTACAACAGCTTTTCTATTCCTAGCTTTTCAAGCACCACCACGCCACCTGGCTGAATGCGATTGTCAAGAGAAATAGTTCAGAAGCATAGATCCAAAGTAGTAGTTCCTTCAGCCATTTTCACAAAAGTCAGGAAAGGTTACCGGAATTTGAATCTATGAGCTCAAGACACACAAGATGGAAAACATTATTACATTTACATTTATTTTTAAGAACATCGTGTGAATTTGTACATACACGCCAGGGTAATATCTTAAAAACTGCAGCAATAATATCACAATATCTCAGTAAGAGCAAATTCCAAAGTATACTTTTTTATTACAATAAATAACTAATCAATTTGGTCCAAATGCAGTTACAGATTTATGCTTGCCGATTTACAGACGCTCAAATTCAAGGGTTACACACATTTCAGAAGGCACTGTGAATTCCTATGAAGAGGAGCAGACTGTGCTAAAGTGTTCATATAAAAAGAAAAGAGGGACAGATTCCGAGCAAATTAAACAGGGTCACAACCATTTAAATGCCCAAATGACAAAACAACGTAAAACAGTACTCAACCATCGTCCAACCAACACCTGTGAAGAATTGCACGTTATTGACATAGTCGGCCATTAACGCCACCAGTTGACTGGTGTGTAAAGTGACTTAACAAAGCATAGTAAATCCTGCTCAAATAATCCACATCACCGCAGTAATCCACCTCTCAGGAAATGTCCTAAGCAGTGAAGAGTGGACAGCTGCCAGAGGAGAGGGTCATAAAGAGACCAGGAGCAGGCCGGGATGGCAGAAACTCTGTTGGCCATTTTGATATCTGTAATGGCAAGAGTGACTAGCAGCCTTTCTTGAATCAATGGCCATTGATCATGGCACACAGTACACGGATTCTCGTTCGCTTTTTAAATATATACACATAACACATTGATAAGTAATTTGCTTTGATAGCACTGAAGTGCTGTAATTATATATATATATATATATTACTGTAGAGATATAGTGCAAGCACATTGTACTTTGAAGTGAAACAACATGGACTTTCTAGTTTGCTCTATCAGATCACATATTGCCTTTTGGACAGTCAGTCAGATCCTATAATCTTACGATATTACGTTTCATTAACGTTTGAGTATCAAAGCTATAACACAATGTCCAGTGAGACGCCACAATTATGGCCAAAACAAGTCAACGTGTTTAATTAGTAGTGCACTTAAACTGAAAAGCCTTCCGTAAGGCTAACAGCTTGTTTTTGGGGCAGTGACACAGTTCAATTGGAATTAGTTAGATGTATATTTCTCAAGCACCTGTGGCAGTTGCCATAAATAACCTAGGCAGATTGGAAGGCAGGATTTGGAAGGTCAGACCAATCCTTCAGATGAAGAACAAACATAATTTACAGATATAATAACACAATTGTATTGACACTGTCTGTACGGTATAATTCATTTGAAAGGCAACTGCTATTGGATGGAATTCTTAACACTTAACTGGTCCCAAATAAAAAGTGCCATGGAAAAGTCATGAAAAGCACACACAACTAGGTTCAAGTTGAAACAATGCTCCAGCCAGTGACAGACTGTATGACTTGTATTCAATACCATAATTAAATGCTCACATGAACAGCTAATTCAAAGTATTTGAACATAATGAAATGCTATATCACGTAGTGTTTGATACATCCAGTGTTGTAGAAAATGAGTCCAAAAGGTAACAAATAAGAGGCCTCTGTAGTATTAACGTGACAGTTTATGAACCGATAGGGTAGGATATCCTCTGTAGTCTTCCAAGTCCACTTTAACGCCACGCTCAGACTGAGTCATTCTCTCCAGAGGAACTAGCATAGCTGTACAGTCTTGAAGGCAATGTGCGTAGATACCCTGGGTGCTTACGGGCATATGAACCAGGTGCGCACTCCCTTTAAGTTCCGTTTCCCTTAAAAGTATTTTCCACTGCGCTTCCTGTCCAGGTTCTATAGCCAGCTCGCATTAGCCGTTAGCGCTTTAGTGAATGTCTAGGTTCTAAAGCCAGTTAGCATTAGCTGTTAGCGCTTTAGTGAATGTCCAGGTTCTAAAGCCAGCTAGCATTAGCTGTTAGCGCTTTAGTGAATGTCCAGGTTCTAAAGCCAGCTAGCATTAGCTGTTAGCGCTTTAGTGAGTGCTAGCCTAGTGCACCACATGGTCGATGTCGTACTTCTCGCAGAACTTGCTGGTGAAGGGCAGGCAGGTGAGGTGCTCCAGCCAGTGCCAGTTGATGGGGTAGATATAGAACCAGACAACCAGCGAGGAGAGCAGGCCCAGGTAGACCAGCAGCGATAGCAGGATGAGGACACGCTTTCGGTACTTGTCGAAGTCGCCGAACGTCACGTAGGGCAGGAAGGAGAAGGAGAGCAGCAGGCCGCTGAGGAAGCCGAAGATGTGGGCGATGTTGTCGATCCAGGGCAGCAAGCCACACAGGAACAGGAAGAAGACGATGCCCACCAGCTTGAGGAAGGCCTTCCACGGCTTCTCCAGCATCTGCCAGCCCTGGATGAGCTCCACAAACAGGCAGGCAAGCAGCCCGAACTGGGAGCCAGCTGGGCCAACCTGGATAACAACCAGAGAAAGACAGAGAGAGAGAGGGAAAAGAGAGAGTCATACATCCACCTGCTCTGATCAAACAAAATGGAGGGAGGGGATGATGTTTCAGTCAATGACGATGCCACCACTGGATGAATGGGTGACAAGACCAGCACGTGCGTGAATGAATGTCACTGTTGACCATAGCATGGGGCATATCAGCGGAAGATGCCGGGATAAATGCATGCATCCTGCTCACTGGCATCTGTTGAAATTCATATCAAATGCTAGTACATTAGCATGAAGGAAGTGGTGGTAGCATATGTACTCCTTGCTAATGGGCAGGCAGATGACTGAGGCGGAGTTGGTATAGTCCCTTATAGCAGAGGACAATAGGAACCGGGCAAAATGGGCAGCAAGTGCACCAGCTGAGTGCATTAAATGTTGACGTCTGTGTGTAATAGTGAATTTGGTCGGTAGTCTACTGACCCAAATGCATGCAGCTCAGGGGTCTGGAGAGGTTCAGCCCTGCAATTAACTTCCTCTCAGCAGGGTAATTCTCTTTGGTATAATGTCCCCAAACAAATGTTGCGATCAATATATAAATTACACCATCGGACATTTTAACCATCTTCACTTTTATATGTCTACAGTGACGTTGGATAGTACATTTTTGGTGTACTATAACAAAAGAGTATTACATTGTGCCTTCGTTCTAAACCTTACGACTTAAGGTACATTTCTGTTGTAACTACTCAATAGTTAGGTCTAGGTTGAAACCAACAGCAATGGTTCTTTGGTCACAGGTTCTACAGCTGGCATCCTGATTAGATTGTCATCAGGGCTGTGGTGGGCGTACCGGGGCAGATGGCTAATCTGAGATTCTAACCTCCCAGAAGGACGGGCGAGGAGGAGTTAGGCTTTTCACACGCCCTAGGCACGCGGCCCACACGTTCCAGACACGCTATATGGGTGCTCTGAATCCAATCATTCCGCAGCCAGCGCTAGACAGTCGAAGCTTCATTGGCCATTGAGCACTTCGTTTGACAGGCTGAGTTTCAGAACGTCTGAACTCTCTCTGACTTCTGAATTCCTGCTCTCACGAGTGATTCAGAAAGTCCTTTGAAGAAGAACTAGAGAGTGCTACTGTTGTGACGTCTAGTTGTTTCTTTAGAGGCCGAGTTTCAGAACGTCTCAACTTTTGACTTCTGAATTTCTACATTGAAGAGTGACTCAAAGTCTGGGGAATGATTGGATTCAGAGCACCCATATAGCGTGTCTGGAACGTGTGGGCCGCGTGCCTAGGGCGCGTGAAAAGCCTAACTCCTCCTCGCCCGTCCTTCTGGGAGGTTAGAATGTTTTTGTTTGTGTCAGAATGTTTCAGATGTATAAAACAGTAAATGTGTTATTTGTACATGGGTGAGTTCTCAGCCCTCTCCTGTACTCTCTGTTCACCCACGACTGCGTGCCACGCACGCCTCCAACTCAATCATCAAGTTTGCAGATGACACCACAGTGGTAGGCTTGATAACCAACAACGACGAGACGGCCTACAGGGAGGAGGTGAGGGCCCTCGGAGTGTGGTGTCAGGAAAATAACCTCTCACTCAATGTCAGAAAAACAAGAGAGATGATCGTAGACTTCAGGAAACAACAAAGAGAGCACCCCCCAATCCACATCGACAGGACAGCAGTGGAGAAGGTGTAAAGTTTTAAGTTCCTCGGTGTACATATCACCGACAAACTGAAATGTTCCACACACACAGACAGTGTGGTGAAGAAGGCACAACAGCGCCTCTTCAACCTCAGGAGGCTGAAAAAATGTTGGTTGTCACCGAAAACCATCACTAACTTTTACAGGTGCACAATTGAGAGCATCCTGTCGGGCTGTATCACTTCCTGGTACGGCAACTGCTCCGCCCACAACCGCAGAGCTCTCCAGAGGGTGGTGCGGTCTGCACAACGCATCACTGGGGGCAAACTACCTGCCCTCCAGGACACCTACAACACCCGATGTCACAGGAAGGCCAAAAAGATAATCAAGGACAATAACCACCCGAGCCACAGCCTGTTCACCCCGCTATCATCCAGAAGGCGAGGTCAGTACAGGTGCATCGGAGCTGGGACAGGGAGATTGAAAAACAGCTTCTATCTCAAGGCCATCAGATTGTTAAACAGCCACCACTAGCACAGAGAGGCGGCTGCCTACCTACAGACTTGATATCATTGGCCACTTTAATAAATGGAACACTAGTCACTTTAATAATTACATATCTCGCATTACTCATCTCATATGTGTATACTGTATACTTCACTATCTATTATTTACTACCTATTGCATCTTAGCCACTCTGTCACTGCTCATCCATATATTTTATACTTATATATTCTCATCCCATTCCTTTACTAAATTGTGTGCATTAGGTTACGTTGTGGAATTTGTTAGATATTAGGTTTTGCTGTGGAATTGTTAGATATTACCTGTTAGATACTGCTGCACTCTCGGATCCAGAAGCATAAGCATTTCACTACACTCGCAATAACATCTGCTAACCATGTGTACGTGACCACTTTGAAATTAGCCGTTTTGCTAGCAGGCTTTCTAGAAGGCTGCTCACTTGCACAAGGTGACTTCGTGATCAGAGCGTGCCCCGAGAGAGACCTTGCGCACAGCTCCTGTGTGTGTGGGTAAATGGGAACAATGGAAAACCTTCGGGAAATGTGAAAGTTGTTGTGATCAAAAGCACTAAATACGAATTACTACAAGGTTATGCATGTTTTTGTTGTTATAGGACGAGTTTGCATACTGATAGGAATTAATACAGTATGTAATACATTTAGGAACAGTATATACAAGGATAATTCATGGTGATAATAAATAGTGAGATATGTGATGCATTTAAAAAGGCTCGTCATTGCATTTCATAGTGTCAATTTAAAGAGGGATAATAAACGATCCATTGAGCCATTGTAATGTATAAATGAGACAATACTGGTTTATTGAATACTTGTAACAGCTATGTAATTTGAGAGAATATATTGTGCATTTGTGAAACATTATATTTTGTACCTATGTAAATGGCTGATGACTTTATAAGAAAAGACTCATTACAAGTGACTTGAAGCCGTAGCCACATCTCCGTGTGATATATATATATATATATATATATATCCCTTTTAGGGGTATAACACAAACATTTAGTTTCCAACATCGTGAAGACCTAAAACCAACCCTAATTTGTGATGTTTTTAACCACAGTGGATAGAGACTGGTTCGGCCACCAATTCGGGGTCTTGTTTACTCCACCAATGGGATAATCCCCTTTTACTCAAACTGGGCCCTAAGTGGCTTGAGATGAGGAGCCGTGCGTCGCCTCACGTCTCTGGAGCTATTCCTGTTGTGTGAAAGCCTGCGTCCTGCTGGTGCAGCAGCGGTGACATTTCTGAGTGCTACCTCACAGTAACTTCACACTAGGACAGTGACAGACGTACCTAGCGCCAAATCATGTCAAAGACGCACAGCTGCAGCCACATACCTGCAGATTTTTGTAATAGAGCTGGTAATCTGGGGAAATGAAAAAAAGAGATTCTTCCAGAAATAGGTACTCCTCGGGAGTACTAAACTCTGATCCATAATCTGTATGTAGAAGCACTGGAAGACCAGATCATATCTTTTTTTCAACAATTGAACAGACCAGGAATCTGGATTAGTGTAGCAGTGACCTTTGTTAACCCACACAATATCCTTCGGGTAATCTGTAGCGAGCAAGAGAGTGCGTTTTACAGAGGCCAATTGGGAGAGGTCGGTTTGCGCCAATTAGGTAATCCACAGCAGCTCTCTTCTCCCACTTGGCAATGCCCACGTCACAAACAATGCTTCCTGTCCACCATACTGAGCCTTGTCCTCGAGCTCAAAACTGTAGCCTATCCTCTTCTTTCCAGTAACATTCGCACTCTTCATTTCTACAGCCTAACATACTGGGACTACGAGTGAATCAAAGTTTAGCATGGATGGGCTATTACAGTCTGGTCATACAGAAAGGAGTCTGAACACCAGAAGAAATAGAACAAGGGAAAAACATTTAAGTGACTTGTCCACTCTTCCTATGCCAAATGGACAGCAATAGCATGGTAAAGCTATAAGAGGAGATTACAAGGGAACAGGGTCTCCTGTCCAAAGACGCTCTGAAATCCCTTCCTGTGCCCTTCACATTTACCCTACTGCTGACTCCGCAACCTGGACTGAATGTCCCTGCCTCTCTCGCTCTCTCCTTAACACACAGGCACAATTAAGCCAGCTGCCTCACTTCAAGGGGATTGGACTAACTTACCATTAGCACATCACACACTGCAGAAGAAAAGGGCTTGGATGGATTAGATCATGTCCAGATAACACAACAAGCACCAGCGTGTTACGGTCAGGGAGAGGAACACAGAGAGTTGGACATTTCCTCTGAGCTTCAATGCCATACAACTCTCCTTCAGTGGCCTCCAACTGCTCTTAACTACAAGTAAAACTAAATGCATGCTATTCAATCGATCGCTGCCCGCACCTGCTCGCCCGTCCAGCATCACTACTCTGGACGGTTCTGACTTAGAATATGTGGACAACTACAAATACCTAGGTGTCTGGTTAGACTGTAAACTC
Organism: Salmo trutta; assembly: GCF_901001165.1. Classification (NCBI taxonomy): domain Eukaryota; kingdom Metazoa; phylum Chordata; class Actinopteri; order Salmoniformes; family Salmonidae; genus Salmo; species Salmo trutta. The sequence goes on from NC_042994.1 coordinate 15,087,421, forward strand.
TCCTTCCAGACTCACATTAAACATCTCCAATCCAAAATCAAATCTAGAATTGTCTCCCTATTTCACAACAAAGCATCTTTCACTCATGCTGCCAAACATACTCTCGTAAAACTGACCATCCTACCGATCCTCGACTTCGGCGATGTCATTTACAAAATAGCCTCCAATACCCTACTCAATAAATTGGATGCAGTCTATCACAGTGCCATCCGTTTTGTCACCAAAGCCCCATATACTACCCACCACTGCGACCTGTACGCTCTCGTTGGCTGGCCCTCGCTTCATACTCGTCGCCAAACCCACTGGCTCCAGGTCATCTGCAAGACCCTGCTAGGTAAAGTTCCCCCTTATCTCAGCTCGCTGGTCACCATAGCAGCACCCACCTGTAGCACGCGCTCCAGCAGGTATATCTCTCTGGTCACCCCCAAAGCCAATTCCTCCTTCGGTCGCCTCTCCTTCCAGTTTTCTGCTGCCAATGACTGGAACGAACTACAAAAATCTCTAAAACTGGAAACACTTATCTCCCTCACTAGCTTTAAGCACCAGCTGTCAGAGCAGCTCACAGATCACTGCATCTGTACATAGCCCATCTATCAATAGCCCAAACAACTACCTCTTCCCCTACTGTATTTATTTATTTTGCTCCTTTGCACCATCTTCCACTGCAAATCTACCATTCCAGTGTTTTACTTACTATATTGTATTTACTTCGCCACCATGGCCTTTTTTGCCTTTACCTCCCTTATCTCACCTCATTTGCTCACATTGTATATAGACTTATTTTTCTACTATATTATTGATTGTATGTTGTTTTACTCCATGTGTAAGTCTGTGTTGTTGTATGTGTCAAACTGCTTTGCTTTATCTTGGCCAGGTCGCAGTTGTAAATGAGAACTTGTTCTCAACTTGCCTACCTGGTTAAATAAAGGTGAAATAAATAAATAAATAAAAGGTGAAGATAGGGCTACAATGGGAATGTCAGTGAATGACAAAACGTGAGAGACTCAGACATGGTCTGAGACAGAATGAATGGGTCAACTGACTGGGTTAACACTCATTTGTGATTAAACATGTACATGAGACCCAGTTGTCTGTGTTGGACAAAGGAATGAAAATGTGTTGGATGCATGGAGCTTTACAGTTTACATGGAGTGAATTGAAACTCCTTTTCACCACTAGGGGGACCCTGGCACACCACATCTGGCTACTGCAGCCAAGGCTCTTGTTCTCAGGCTGTCAGAACGTCTGGTTGACTGTGCCAACCCCAGCAATTCAGACAGTTTGCACAATTGCAATACGTTTTTGTCAATGGCATTTCTACCAATGCTTTGAGCATACAAATGAATAGAGGATCTCTATGGCTTTCTCAAGCCACGTGTAATGGTGGTTTTCCAGCTTCAGGTGATATGGAGGCAGGGCAGAGGCAGTTAAGTCCTGATCGTTTACCCTCCAGACGGGGTCACGTCCAGTCCAGTAATCTCCCTATCCAAAGCTCCTCCAGTAACCGAGCTAAGCTCAGTGGCTGCCCGGGCCTAGCTGAGATGTTAACGCTCTCTCTCTCGCCAGCTTTCCTAGAAAACACCTGACCAGCTCAATGGAGATTAGCAGTGGCGGTTGTGTTAGCTGAGCAGGTGTGTGTACGTGCGCTCCTGTGTGTGAGCCTGTGTGTGTGTGTGTCTGTGTGTGTGTGTGTACCTCAGCTCTGTAGGGGAGGAAGAGGGCGCTGGCCAGGTTGCCGGTGATGCCAGAGAGGACGTAGATGATGGAGATGCGGACCCAGCCAGCCAGTTTCTCCAGGTCTCTCAGGATAGTCATCTGGAACACTACGGACACCAGGCAGTGGAGAAGGCTTCATAGGGAAAGGGAAGAGGCCAGTCAGAGGACAACACATGGAAATAGGCTTATAGGCGCACATACCGTAGGCTTATGCTATATTAACACACACACACACGAATCCCAGCACGTGCTGTAATCTCCTCACTAAGTACCCGTATCTGAATCATGTGGGGGGAATCCTCTCGACGCAGTATTTGCTGTTAAGGCCATACAATGGGATATCCCTGAGTTCACACTGACCATGTAAACTGACAAGGAACAATCAGAGCCGTGTAGTAGGCTACAACTAGGGTTACACAAAGTATTAAAGGCCCAGTGCAGTCAAAAACGTGATTTACCTGTGTTTTATATATATATCCACACTGAGGTTGGAATAATACTGTGAAATTGTGAAAATGACAATAGTGCCCTTTTAGTGTAAGAACTGCTGTTTTGGTGGGATGGAGTTTTGCAGGCAGTACATTTGTTAATTGTTAATAGACCAATAAGAAAGAGAGTTCCAAACCCCTCTGCCAAAAAAAAGCACATTTGAAGTTTTCCCCTCCCCAGACCACTACCAGATAGTCTTAGCTAAATTATTGCTTGATAAATTGCTCTTTGCTAAGAAGCTATTTCTGACCATTTCATTATTATTCTTTTTTAAATCACAGTAAGTTAATGAATTGTTACCCGGAAATGATTTGACTGATAAAACGACTGCATTTGACCTTTAACAGAGTATTACAGAGACTTTCCTGTTCAGGTCAATTGGTCAGCAAAATCCCATGACTCTACCTATGGTGTTTGGATTTGCACTAAGTACTGATGTGACTACAGTCAGACGACCCGAGGTCGACATACTCTTACTGTCAAGCACTTTAGGCTAAAAACAATATCATGTATAGAAAAGTACTATAGAAATACAGTGTATGATTACCCTGCGTGTAGGAACAAGGAGAGCCACAGCCTGTAGACCTGGTCAGGGACGTCAGGGTTGAGGAAGGGCAGGAGGCCACACACATCATCCAGACAGTGGATCTGTTAACGAAGAGAGCTGGCTGTCATTAAACACACCCTGTAAACAACGCCCACCGCAGGACAGACAGACACACACCCACCTACCTGGGAGCAGAGGGTGGCCTCCTCGTGGAAGTAACCGTGCATGAAGGAGCAGTACTCTCTCGTAGTGATCTCACACCGGCCCTTAGTTCCTATGCAGCAGGGTCGTCCCTTGAGGTTGCAGTCCATGTGTCTGTAGCCTGTCAGGTTCGTCTTGCGGGGGGAGGTGCAGATCTGGGATCAGATGGAGGGAGGGTGAGAAGAAGCTAGTGTTGGTTTCCACTGATCTAAGACCTGAGGTTACGATGGCTCAGTAACCTCTCATCCACTGCTGTATTTTAATACCGGGGGCTTACACTGTACAGCGGGGTACAACATTCTGTAGATATGGAATGCATGACGATGTCTGTTCACGCAATACATATTAGCAGGGCTGTCAAACGGAGCATAACATTGGCTGATCCTCCTGTCACTCACCGGCCAATGTGTGATGTCATCGGGCCAGATGTGAGGCTCTGCGGAGGCGGGCTCTTCACAGGTCCTGTTCCCAGCATGCATCAGGAAATAAGATAGCAGGAAGACACTTTATGATACTCTCTTGAGTTAGTTTTACCTTGTCAGGACAGTGTGTGTGTGTGTGTGTGTGTGTGTGTGTGTGTTACCACTGTAGTTGTTATAGCAGAACAGCATCAAAGACAGTACCTGGGGTCCTGGTGACACACAGAGCCTGATGACCTCAGAATGTCCACATGTTCATCCCTCCATTTCATGAAGGTGGCCAACGACTCCTACACACAGAACAGAATAAACACAAGTTTACAAGCATTCATCTCTAGGTGGCAGGAGAGAGTGTGTGTGAGTGTGACACAGAGAGAGAGAGAGAGAGAGAGAGAGAGAGAGAGAGAGCGTGGGAGTGTAAGTGGGAGTACAATAGTGGTTTGTGTGTATGTGTGTGGGTCTACAGTATTTGTGTGGGCCTACAGTAATACATATGCATGTGAGCCTACTGCGTACGTGTGTGTTTGTGTACCGAGCAGTCGTTGCTGAGGGTCTGGACACAGCCAGAGTTGTCATTCTGTACACAGCAGCCTGACTCTCTCTCCTGGTCCTTGGCTTTCTGGATGAGACTGACTATCTGGCTGTCCTTGCGGATACACGGGGAGAACTTGGCTCCAAGGTGGATTAGGTCCTCCTGTGAGGAGGGATAGAATACAGGAATACACTGTTAATCTGGCAACCAGACACATAGTTGACATAGCAACCAAAAATAGTTAACCTAACCTGGCAACCCCAGCACAGTTAACCTAACCTGGGAATCCAATAAAGTTAACCTAACTGGGCAACTAAGAACCAGGGCCAAAAAAAGAGTTAGGCTTACTTAAGTAGTCAAGAGATCCTATTTTGATAGTCAACCATACAAAAAGGTAGCATCTAGTGCATCACAGTAGAGAACAGACCGAGATAGTTTTCCACCAAAACCACAGCTACAGTTATCTGAGTTCTAGCCACCCACTAGACTAGTCGTGTGGGACCCTTTACACTCTTCATACTGTGGCCTATGTGGGATGATGTAGTGGAGCCATGGTCTTACTTGATCAGAAAACACCCACTTTTTCACCTGACACCCTACATAGACCATAAACTGTAACCTGGGTTACTGACTGTCAGCCCACCACATTCTCTGAAATGAACATTCTGTATCACTGTCGAAGTGGATATGAACCTGACAAGTGTGAAGTTTCTCAAGGCAAAATGAAGTCAGTAAGTGTGAATGAGTCAGAAAGTACTTTAGTACAGTCAGAAAGTACTTTAATACAGTCAGAAAGTACTTTAATACAGTCAGAAAGTACTTTAATACAGTCAGAAAGTACTTTAATACAGTCAAAAGGCGCACTAGTACAGTCAGAAGGCGCACTAGTACAGTCAGAAGGCGCACTAGTACAGTCAGAAGGCGCACTAGTACAGTCAGAAGGCGCACTAGTACAGTCAGAAGGCGCACTAGTACAGTCAGAAGGCGCACTAATAGTCAGAAGGCGCACTAGTACAGTCAGAAGGCGCACTAGTACAGTCAGAAGGCGCACTAGTACAGTCAGAAGGCGCACTAGTACAGTCAGAAGGCGCACTAGTACAGTCAGAAGGCGCACTAGTACAATCAGAAGGCGCACTAGTACAGTCAGAAGGCGCACTAGTACAGTCAGAAGGCACACTAGTACAGTCAGAAGGCACACTAGTAAGTACACTGCAGTAAGTGAGTAAATAACTAGTTAATAAGTACCAGTGAGTCAGTCCAGAACTTCTTTAGCGTGTCCTGTTGAAGCCTAAGTGCGTCTCCCACCTGGCACCTACCAACACCACAGCAGACGTAGCCCATCAGATTCAGATATGGGTACAGAGTGAGGAGATTACAGCACGTGCTGGGGTTCAGGTGTGTGTGTGTGTGTGTGTGTGTGTGTGTGTGTGTGCGTGTGCGTGTTAATATAGCATAAGCCTACGGTATGTGCACCTATAAGCCTTTCCCTATGACCCTACATGTAAGTATGTATGACATGTGCGATAGAACAGCAGTGACTCACAGAGCCAGGGCCGATCCAGAAGTTCTCCTGCTGGATGAACTTGACACTCTCATAGATGCCTTTGTTCTTCAACACCTGTGGAGGGAGACCAAGAAAACAGTCAGGAGAAACAGCGCAATAGATCACTAAGGTAGCCATTGTGGATTAAAAGAGTTATGCCAGAAGCCACCACAGAAACCACTGGATTACAGAAGCCATTTTGGATCCTATTAGGGGGTCCAGTTGCCTAGGCCCTGTGGGACTCCTCACCAGTTCAGAGGTGGAGTGTTGGGCGAACCCCACAGGGGCAAAGCCATACGTAGCACAGGCCAGGATGGTGATGACCACGTGGACGAAGGTGATCCAGTAGGTGAAGTACGGTCTGAGGGAGACGACACAGCAGGGTCGTTTTACTTATTCGATTGGATCATTTGAAAAATGTACACAACGATATCACCGCAGAGCGAAGATCCCGCATGTGGTTCTCAAAGATGAATGAATGCCCACTAAATGTGAAGTACTAGGTGTGGATTGTGTGTGTGTGTGTGTGTGTGTGTGTATGAAAGTACTGTACGTATTCATATCCTTCCCTCCTCACCTGTGGCTGCTGAAGTCGTCCAGCTGTTTCTGCACCTGGCTGCTGATGCTGCGGCGGTACTGACGGTTGAGCCACTTGCCCACCACGCCCATGCCGTACTGCCGCTTGGGCTTGTCAAAGGCAAAGTGCTTGACCTGGGAGGCGATACGACGCCCCCGCTGCTGTGACCCGGCCTTCTCAATATGCATGGTGGGGGTTTTAGACACGTCCCTACTGGGACACACACACACACACACACACACACACACACACACACACACACACACACGTGAGAGAGACACAGGGAGAGAGACACAGGGAGAGAGACACAGGGAGAGAGACACAGGGAGAGAGACACAGGGAGAGAGACACAGGGAGAGAGACACAGGGAGAGAGACAGACACAGGGTGAGAGACAGACACAGGGTGAGAGACAGACACAGGGTGAGAGACAGACACAGGGTGAGAGACAGACACAGGGTGAGAGACAGACACAGGGTGAGAGACAGACACAGGGTGAGAGCGAAACGCACACAGAGACACAGGGAGAGAGCGAAACGCACACAGAGACACAGGGAGAGAGACAGACAGGGGGAGAGAGCGAGACGCACAGAGAGCGAGAGAGAGAGAGCGAAACAGAGACAGAAACATGAGGCGAAGGGAAGGGTTGAAAGAGTGGAGGAGAGAAAGACAAACTTAAAGTCAAATACTGTAGAAGCCAACGAGACTTTATCAATCTCTCTCCCCATCCCTCTAATGGAGGCTACTTACAGGCTCTGGTAGGGCTCATGGTGGTCTCCGTAGGAAGCTGACATAGGGGGCGACTCGAACACATCATCAGCCATGGAGTACAACTCCTCATGGGCATCCACCTGAGAGGGAGAGCGAGTTGACGTGGGGAGAATGTTATTGAGAGGCCCACAGAAAACCAATCTCTTCTCAACTGTCTTAACGTAGAAAATGCAATCCACCATTCTGCACTAATCATTCCGTCGACTATCCTCCCCTACACACCATCGTCCCCCTCTACCAGTCCATATAAATCACTACATACTCCATCACACACGTCTCACACCAACAGTACAGGATCTGGCTTTCTTAACCTACTATCCTCCCCAACCCTCATTCCACATAGCCCTCACCAGCCCATACATCTCTCCAGACTACATCCCTCCATCTCTCTCACGCCAACGGTACATCCAGCAGCCGGTCCATTACTTTGGGAGCTGGACTGTGATTCATCTGGTAGCACATACAGACTGCTGGAGGAGAGAGAGGAGGGGACCCAAAATAGCCACTTGACATTGTGTTAATTATCTCATCTGTGTGAACTAGCACAGTGGCTAAACTGAGACTGACTGCTTTCACCTGGAACACAGAGCACAGACAGAGACATATAGAATTGACAGAGAGAGACATATAGAAGAGAGAGGGGAAAAGACAGAGACATAGAAAAGACAGGGAGACATATAGAAGAGAGAGAGAGAGAGAGAGAGAGAGAGAGAGAGAGAGAGAGAGAGAGAGAGAGAGAGAGAGAGAGACATAGAAGAGACAGAACTAATACAAACAAAAACATGCAGACGGAGGCAGCGAAAGGAGAGGGAGAGAGAGAAAGAGAAAAGAGAGACTGAGGCACACGGAGAGACAGACAAACCGAACGAGAGACAGAGAAAGCAAGAGAAGGACACAGAGAGAAAGGTAGACAGAGTATCATTACCTTGCTGAAGAAGACGGACCCGTGAGTGTCTGCTGAGTCCACCGTGTCCTCCTCCAGCCAGCTGGGCCGGGCGAAGCTCCGCCGGGGGAAACTACGACCGGTCTGGGAGCCCACTAGACCTGAACGACCCTGAACCACACACACAACCAGGACGTTAGTGGGACAACATCAAAGACTAGCATGTGGGGAGAGACAACCCAACTCAAATATGACTGTGAAGTAGAGTACAACATACACAGATCAACATAGCAGTCTTTTAAGCTAAAAAATCTGTATTTATGTCGGGGACGTAGATACACAAAACCATCAAACATTCATCTGTATTTCGCTCAATAGCAACACACATGCACAAACATGCTTTTGAATGTACACACAAAGGTAGTGTAGTTTCCTCTAACGATCCCCAGTGATGATCAGGCTGGAGAGGAAACCCCACCCACCCCGGCACACACACTTCACCTAACGTTCCCCCCCCCCAGTGCCCGCTCACCCTGAGTAGGTTGGATGCTGCTCGTATACTCATGCGGGCGACAGACTCCCTCTTGCGTTGGGGCAGACGGGCGTAGCCCCCGGAGCGCTGGGAGGTGAAGGAGGACAGGGAGGTAAACCCCGGGGTGACGGGTCCCGTGTGGGGGGTACGGGGAGGTCGGTCCGTCTCATCCGGGTAGCGGAACGCTCGCCCCCGAGCTAGGGGGTCCACAATCTGTGTGGGGGGGGGGGGGGGGGGGGGGGGGGGGGGGGTGAAAGAGCGCCGGACAGACAGGGTACGTTCACGCTGATTAAACAGATATAAAAATAAATAAATAAACTAATTAACTGTCACATCGTTAGCTTCATCACAAATAAAAGCTACATTGTAATGCTGAAATCCTCAAGGAGGGGACATTTAAGCTAGCTGGAAACTAAATCATGAAAACATTGCACTCTACAAGAGCTGACACAGAATTACACTGACGGCTCCACATGAAAGCTTTACTGATGTCACAATGACATTCACACATCTATAACCCATCTACTAGGAGTGTTCTGAGTGTGCGTCTGTGTGTGCGTGTGTGTGTTTGCGTCTGTGTGTGTGTAGAGGTGTCAGTCAGCGTGAGTGTAGACGCTCGTTATGAAGTCTTACCCGAGTCTTCATAGGTGTTGACAGAGAGCAAAGGAGAAAGATGAACAAAAAGAGAGATTGGGAGAGAGAGAGAGAGAGAGAGAGAGAGAGAGAGAGAGAGAGAGAGAGAGAGAGAGAGAGAGAGAGAGAGAGAGAGACAGAAATAAGTGGGCAGAGAGTGACAGACAGAAGGAGAGAGACAGAGAGAGAGAGAGTCGTGGAGACGAATAAGCACCCAGGAGTGAGCGGGAGTGTTGGAGTCGGTGGAGGAGAGCGGAGTGTGTGGGGACTAACAGAAACACCACGTCTGGTTGGGGCTCAGATGTAAGCCTACCTCCTGTCAACACGGTGCCCCGCTCTGCATTATTTAGGGCAGGCAGAGGGTGCACTTCACTTCCCCTTGAGTGGCACTACCGCCGCCCTTCCTCCACCTACTCTCTGTGATCTCTCCATTCTGAGTAGAGGTCCAAAAGCGGAGTCTAATCGGATGTCGGACACCGAGACAAGTGACGATAGCGTCTTGTTAGGTAAAGTTGGTTTGATTGTGCAACAAATACAGTGGCCCCGTCTACAAACAGTCCCTATCCCTCACTCCCTGGGCACTGCTAATACAGTGGCCCCATCTACAAACAGTCCCTATCCCTCACTCTCTGGGCACTGCTAATACAGTGGCCCCATCTACAAACAGTCCCTATCCCTCACTCTCTGGGCACTGCTAATACAGTGGCCCCGTCTACAAACAGTCCCTTATCCCTCACTCCCTGGGCACTGCTAATACAGTGGCCCCGTCTACAAACAGTCCCTTTTCCCTCACTCCCTGGGCACTGCTAATACAGTGGCCCCGTCTACAAACAGTCCCTATCCCTCACTCTCTGGGCACTGCTAATTTTCCCGCAATCAATCTACACACAAAACCTCATAATGACAAAGTCAAAACAGGTTTTTAGAAATTTTTGCGAAAGTATTAAAAGTTATTAACAGAAATAACTTATTCACATAAGTATTCAGACCCTTTGCTATGAGATTTCGATATTGAGCTCAGGTGCATCCTGTTTCCATTCATCCTTGAGATGATTCTACAACTCGATTGGAGTCCACCTGTGGTAAATTCAATTGATTGGACATGATTTGGAAAGGCACACAACCTGTGAATTTAAGGTCACACAGTTGACAGTGCACGTCAGAGCAAAAACCAAGCCATGAGGTCGAAGGAATTGTTCATAGAGCTCCGAGACAGTATTGTGTTGAGGCACAGATCTGGAGAAGGGTACCACAACATTTCTGCAATATTGACGGTCCCGAAGAACACAGTGGCCTCCAAGTTTGGAACCCCCAAGACTCTTCTCCTAGAGCTGGCCGCCCGGCCAAACTGAGCAATCGGGGGAGAAGGGCCTAGGTCAGGGAGGTGACCAAGAACCTGATGGTCACTCTGACAGAGCTCCAGAGTTCCTCTGTGGAGATGGGAGAACCTCCCAGAAGGACCACTATCTGTGCAGCTCTCCACCAATCAGGTCTTTATGGTAGAGTGGCCAGACGAAAGTCACTCCTCAGTAAAAGGCACATGACAGCCCGCTTGAAGTTTGCCAAAAGGTACCTAAAGACTCTCAGACCATGAGAAACAAGATTCTCTGGTCTGATGAAACCAAGATTGAACTCTTTGGCCTGAATGCCAAGTGTCAACTCTGAAGGAAACCTGGCACCATCCCTACGGTGAAGTATGGGTGGCAGCATCATGCTGTGGGGATGTTTTTCAGAGGCAGGGGCTGGGAGACTAGTCAGGATCGAGGGAAAGATGAATGGCACAAAGTACAGAGATCCTTGATGAAAACCTGCTCCAGAGCGTTCAGGACCTCAGACTGGGACCAAGGTTCACCTTCCAACAGGAGAACGACCCTAAGCACACAGCCAAAACAACGCAGGAGTGGCTTTGGGACAAGTCTCTGAACGTCCTTGAGTGGCCCAGCCAGAGCCCGAGCATCTCTGGAGAGACCTGAAAATAGCTGTGCAGCAACGCTCCCCATCCAGCCTGACACAACTTGAGAGGATCTGCAGAGAAGAATGGGAAAAACTCCCCAAATACAGGTGTGCCAAGGTTGTAGCGTCATACCCAAAAAGACTCAAGGCTGTAATTGCTGCAAAGGTGCTTCAACAAAGTACTGAGTAAAGGGTCTGAATACTTATGTAAAAAGTGATATTTACGTTTTTTTATGTTTAATACATTTGCAAAAATGTCTAAAAACCTCAATCGAATCCGTTTTAGAATAAGGCTGTAACGTAACAAAATGTGGAACAAGTCAAGGGGTCTGAATACTTCCCGAATGCACTGTACTGACCCAGTTCTGTCAGACCTAGGAGCCTACCTTGGGCATCTTGTTTGCGGCGGGTGAGTCCAGGCCCTGGTCCATGCTGATGGGGAGCTCTGGCTCTCTGTACTGGGCCTTGAGCTTGCCGTAGCGCTGGCTGCAGTGGCGCAGGCTCTTCTTCTGCCATAGCTGCTGCTTGGTCTCACAGTCCTCACCCACCCCAAACCAACCTGCTGCCTGGGCTGTAGCTTGGGCTGTACCCCTGGCAGGAGGGGGAGGGAGAGACAGGGTATTGGAAGAGAGGAAAGGGGGAAAGAGGAGAGAATAATAAAGAGAGAATACAACTTAATTATGTCCAACATTCCAAACAGTCATAAAAGGAAATCCTCCGCTATATGCTCCCCCCCAAATCTCAAAACCCATTGGATGAGAAAGCCAGAGATCCCTCCCCTCTGACCTTCTTCTCCAATGGGGTTTGAGAAGGAGGAAAGAGGATGCAAGTGTGATTTTCCCACTGTCTTTTCTCTCTCTGTTCATCTACAGGCTCTTTCCACCGCCCCAACCCCTTCTCATACAGTCCCTCCCCTTTCTTATTGCCCTCTTCCCTCTTCCTCCTTTCTCACCCACTGACCCTGAAATCCTCCTATACACCCTTTCAGCATTTTCTTCTGCCCTCCATTAGTTTCTTCCTCCCTTTATTTCTCCCCTCTCTCTTCTCCCTCTCTCCACCCCCACTTACTTGCGTATGCTCTGAGACAGGGAGGTCTGTCTGTGGAAGGCTGCCCTCTTGTCCCCAACATTGTGACCTCCTCCACCACCACCATCAGTACCACTGTCAGACAGAGGACTGGCCTGCTGCAGGCTCTCACTCTTCTTCAGGGACGAACGCAGGGGCTGGACAGAGGGACAGGGGAAAGAGCAGAGGGTCAGTATACAGGTAGGAATACTGAGCATAATCCTACCTCAGAGAGCCAGTATACCGCAGGCCATGAAAGGAAAGGGCACTTGAAATGGACTGGCTGAATATAAATGGAATTCACGCCATCACTGGTATACTACTGGGATAAATCTTCACTTGCGGTGTGTGAATAATCTTAAGATCGTGTAAATCGTGCATTGTTGTCAATGGAACATTTGGGCGGAAATGCGCGTTAAGTGCATGATTGTTTTGATTCAGCCCACAGCGTTCCATTGCCTGTAGTGATGACAACTATCCGGTTTAGCTCAGATAAATCACCTTATTCCAGAACAGAAGTGTAAGAATGGCAAAGTAAGGACTTTTCTTTTTCTGAGACTGCAGCAAAATGCACAAATCATTTATTTTACAAAACCTAGAAGTGATACTAGGGAAACAGTATCCTAAAGAGTATCCTAAAGCTTAATATTTTTCCATTGTAATGTTATTTCATACTGCATGTTCTTTCAAAGCCCATTTGTGTCTTTACTGTGGAGTTAACGGAGTATTGTGAGAGCCATGTGAGCTGCCTGTGTGTCAGCCAGCAGGGGGTGTGCTTAGCTAGCCAGCCTGCCACCAGAGGCTCTTTGTTTGGGAAACACACACACACACACACACACACACACACACACACACACACACACACACACAGACACACACACTCACCTACCCACCCACCCACACCCTCCCTCATCCCTTTCCTACACCTAAGCTCTGCAGGCAGACGCCTAACAATGATGACTTTTGAAAAGTAATGTTGCAGGGAGTGCTTCATGCGTGATTGGAGCAGATCATTTTAGGCTAAATAACCACTTAATCTGAAGGAGTCCCCCGGGGTGCGCCAGGCCAGCCAGACAGAGACAGAGAAGAGATGTGAGTTAACCAGAAAAATGGATACATGTACCCAAAAACTAGCTAATGTAACTACATTAGACCAGATCAACTTTCAAATGGCCGTTTAAGGGTCTTATAGGGGAAACTAAATCTGGATTTTGGGGGTAATTTTGTCCAGTTCAGAAAAAACCCTGACCCTATCTATAAAGCCCAAAATGTAAAGACAGGAATGTTAACAGGGAATATCTCAGCTTTGCTATAGAGTAGCTAGTCGTGAGTGACCGTGCAACACTAGCATGAGTGGACTGGGTGTGGATGTAGGTGAGGTTTGGGGGGGCTGGTTGGGATATGGCTGGCCCAGTGCCATAGACACATGACATACTGTGTATGAAGGCAAGGGAGATAACTTTTTACTAAAGAGGAGAATGCTTTCAGTTGGGGGCTGAAACTCCCCGACTATACTACCAACTGTAAAAGTTGGCTTGCCAATTCTTCCCTCTCCTACAGAAATGGCCTTCATCAGAGCATCAACTGCCATTTTCCAAGTACAGAACATGTTTCCATAAAGAGGGGTCAAAATGGAAAGATCAGGTCAAAGGGGTACCTGCTTGACTGTTTCAGCTCCCTCTTCATCCCTCTCTTCTTCCTCTGGGGCAGGGATGGCTATGACCAGACTGGGCGGCTTCTTGCTCTTCAACCGGCTGTCTGATTGGCTGCCGTTAGGAGGAGGCTCCCCCCCTTCCTGTGACGCCATCCTTTCTGAGTTCTGAGGGCAAACGAGAGTAAATTGATTAATGGCATGTTTGAGATGGAATCTTCTTCAAAAGACACAAATGTGCATTTCTTCTTTCTTTCTTCCTTTTAAAAGAGATGTGAAACCAGCTGTGACCCTTTCTTTCCATTCCTCACAACCCTCATATCACCTCTATTTCTCAGTAGCCTACAACTTCCACTTTCATTCTCAACTTGCGCAAATGTGGTTCCATTTACAAAGACTGATCTACTCAGACACGTCCTACTGAAAAGACAAACAACACTGGCAGGCACTTTGAACCATTCAGGAACTAATTGAAGTAGCTACTTTAACACAAGCATATTAGCCAAATGACAAATTACTAGAGGAACTCCTATCTGCAACAAGGAAGGACACAATGCCCTGCTGAAAGAACCTTTCACACGTGTATAGGGAAGGGAAACCACTGGATTTGAATACCACTCTTTTTGCTGAAGCTTCGTTTTCCATGTAAAAGCCTATCAGCTAAACCATAAAAAACACAAAAGTAGCCCACCACAGCACACAGGAATGCAGCACAATCAGACTCCAGCGGTCCCAACACCATAAAACCCAATGCATGGACATCTCCATCTAACTTTCCTCAGAACTCTACAGATATAGGCTAAAGAATATATACTGTATGTGCGTATTGGGCATGCTACTGTGTCTTAAATACACATGCTATATGTAGACTGGGTCAGTGGGTCAAGCTGGAAAGAAACCCTATATGATAACTCTTGTCACAACAGAGGCATAACCCTAGTCTCATTCCTCAAGGTAGCGTTCATTAGACACCAAACAAAAGGAAACGGACTGAAACAGGGAGGGACTACCAGGTTTTGGCCAATAAGAAACGCTCATTCTTGTTTTCTGTTGCAAAGCGTTTAAGGAACAAGACCCAGCAACGTGAGGGAATAGGAGCCTTGCGCGCTAGCCTAGCCCCACTCTTGGGTAACAGTCGCTGACCGGCACTACGTAAACAATATCCATATCACTGGGGCCCGGTAGATCCTGAGAGAGAAGCCTGCCTTTTTTCCCGCCACATACATAACACTGCCTGTCCAAGCAAATATGCATTAGAAAAACAGCAAGTGTCTTTTTCCATGTTAGTTTGATGAGATCCTGGACGAGACCCCATAAATCAGTTACATTAGCAACCCTTCTACGCAATTTAGTAATGTCACCCAAACACTTGTCTGGCTACTAGTACCATCATTCTTATTTGACATGCAATTAGTTAAAGGGTTCTTGTGGGCCGTTACACTGAATGAGTTAACAATAGGTTTTCTGTAGGGGCTGTGACCTCGTCTGTAGGACGCCAGCCAGTCATTGGATAGAAGCATGGTGGCAGGAGCTTGTATGAATGCATGGTGTCAGGTTAAGTTGAGACTGAGGTGACTGAGACAATAGCTTGTTACTTGGCAGTGCTAGTGGGGGTGTAGGCCGCGACATGTCATTCCTAGAAAGTTGCACCCATTGGGACACATTTTTAGAGAAAGAGCGAGAGAAAGAAAGAGAGATATATCGCTAGCCTTAGAATTCTATCTACATACACTCCCCTACGTAATTCTTTGGTCAGTGAAGCTGAAACCTTAATTTGACTCTTTACTGCAGCATTTTGGATTCAAGATCAAACATTTATGCATCTGAGTCTGTTATTAGTATTTGGACAAATTCACTTACAGTGTCTTTCAGATTATTTTGTTTCCAAAAGAAATGAATGGTAAATCATGTATTGTGTAATTTTGGATACTTCTATTGTAAATAAGAAAACAATATTTTTCTGAACACTTCTACAATTAATATGGATGCTACCATGATTACGGATAATGATGAGTGAGAAAGTTACAGAGGCATGAATATCATAACCCCACCGCCCCAAAATGCTAACTTCCCCTGTTATTGGTAATGTCTTGGGGGTATGATCTTTATATTACACTGTTTGGACTTAGACAGCCTGCCCAAGTATTTTCTATGCAGAAAAATCCCTGTACAGACCTTCCAGCAAAGCAAACGTCTTCAATTTAGTCCTGCCGTGATTAATGGACTGACTGCCAAGCAATGTGCACAGGAAGACCATCATGAAGTGTTTACATACAGTAACACCATGCAATAACTATCTCTGAAAGCCACCCCGAGTCCCTCATCTCTAAATGTGATGTTACTTAAGGACCACAATGGAAATAAGTCATCAACTATTGTGTTTACCCTCGAAGATTCTTAAATCAAGTGTATAATTTTGTAGGTGTACCTGTAAATGATCAAATAAACTAAACTCAACTAAAAATACATTCAATATCAGTACATAGGCCTACCTTTCTTATCTGCTCAAAGCCACATCTATAATCATGCCTTCCTGTCCCCAGCTTCAAGTCTCCATTAGAAATCATCATCGGCCTCTGGACCCACTCAGAGCTCAATTAGTCATCACTCTTCAGGCTTTTTGAATTGTGTCATTGTATATTTCCATGGGCAAGTCAAGGCAAGATTGCAATATTCCTATAGCGGTTTTCTCCCTGGCCATACGTGTCCATTATAGATCTAGTCAAGGTCTTGAAACCTTGGAGTTGCTATACATCAATAGAAAAAGGGCCTTGGTGTCAGCATCGGAACGGCAGCAGCAGGGAAATCTGACACCAGTCGAGTCAATGGCAATCAAGTCTGTGGCTGTGGGAGCAGAATAGTACGGAGACTAGTTGGGGGATGGGAGAACGCATATGTTCCTATGGGACCGGGTCAGGCCCACACCCTCTCACATAATGAAATATCCAAGGCTTTCACTAATGGAGGGGTTTTAACGGTGTGGTGCCGTGCTTTAGTGGCAGACAGTTACTAACCGCACAGTCTGTCAATGTGGAGAATGCTTTTATAGTTTCTAATCGGGAGACAGTCAAGGAGTGAGTCAGGGTGGTGTTGTTCTGGTAGAGTGGAGAAAGAGAGATCAGTCTCATTGTTGACATTGTCTCATTGGCAGTCTCATTCTAAATGCATGGGCCTACGGAAATAATATTTGCATGGTCTATAATCTGCATACTTGATTGCCTATATTTATGTATATATATATCTTTGTGATATTAATCCTATATCTTCATCCATATCTTAACAATTATGAGTCAATCAATATCAATACTATCCATAACAGATAATGTAGTGTGGAGATGACAGATTACCAGAATAACCAAAACTCAAAGGTTTTCCCAGATTGCTCACTGAGATTACCCTGTTGATGACAATGAGGGTTTTGACACATCTATTAGGACAATACCTATGTGACTGGTAGCATGAACAACAGTCAACACCTATTCTAAGCCAATAGGATAACAATAGCCTGGTTGTCTTGCCAACATATCTTGGATAGGATAACAATAGGTCAATGACCGACCTGCGATGTGGGTTGGGTTTTCTATAAATGATGTCATCATAGTTTTTTCCCCTCCACAGCCAAAATACATTTAGGGAGATTACCGAGCAACATAGGAGGTGATTTTCAGACAATACTGGAACATTGTGCATCATCATCATCTTCAGTCCCCCGGGGAAACAACAGCTCCAGGATCATGATTTCCTCACAGGGGGGAACTTTTGTGTTGTTGCACATTCAGATGTTGACTGAACATTTACCCAATCGTTAGAGAGCGAGTGAAAAACATTATAGTAGCTACTAGATGGTGGCATTAGGGTATGTTGTCTTGATCAATATGGAACATTTGTAATAAATGATTAACCGAGTCCAGAGGGAGTCTCACTCACACGGTAGTCTGGGAACAGCAGATGTGACAACACAGCCCAAGGCTTCCACAGTAACTCCCAGCACACAGAGCACAGTACTGTAGATTGCTAGTTCCCAGTCTCACACTCTCTCGATCTCTGCCACTCAAATATCCTAAGTGAGTGGGAACTCAAACACAGTGTCACAATAGTCTTGTAAGAGAAAATGTGACAACACAGCTCATGTTAACATACATTGAGTGTACAAAACATTAAGAATACCTTCCTAATATTGAGTTGCACTCCCCCGCCCCTTTTGTCCTTAGAACAGCCTCAATTCGTCGGGGCATGGACTCTACAAGGATGCCGGCACATGTTGACTCCAATGCTTCCCACAGTTGGGCAGTGGACCATTCTTGATACACATGGAAACTGTTGGGGGTGACAAACCCAGCAGCGATGCTGTTCTTGGCACAAACCAGTGCGCCTGGCACCTGCTACCATACACCCTCTGAATGACACACATACACAATCCACGTCTCGATTGTCTCAAGGCTTTAAAATCATTTTTGGACCCGTCTCCTCCACTTCATCTACACTGATTGAAGTGCATTTAACAAGTGACATCAATAATGGATCGTAGCTTTCACCTGGTCAGTCCGTGTCACGGAAAGAGCAGGTGTTCTTAATGTTTTGTACACTCAGTATCCACACTAATTCCAAGTCCCAGCCCAGTCACACATACCAGTAATGAGTCACAAATGCGTAGTGACATTACCCAGGGTGACAACCATACTGCTCCTATCACATGACTCGTGCATCACGAGCTCCCACACTGCCAGTCTCTCTCTCCACCCCCTCTCTCTGTGTACTTCAAGAAATCTAAACTAATCTGTCCAGTTCTTTACATTGGGGCCAGTGATGATCGTGGAGCTCTTGAAGATGTCATGACTGCGAGCAGGGTCATTTTCATTAGGACACGCACCGGGATACATTTTGCAACTGAAAACGAAAACGTCTTATGGGACAAGCACCAGTTAGTCGCTCCCTGTTTCAGTCTGGTTTCTTTTGTTTGGTGCCTAATGAACATGACCCTGGCCGTAAGTCAATGGCAGATTAGCGTCAATGCTTCATTTCCATACTTGGTGTTTGGTGCCACCGTGTGTTCCTGTACAAGTGTGTGTCTGTCACCAAGCCCCTATAGCCCACAGAGTGCTACTGTTGCATGTTAGCGTGACGCCAAGCACAGCTGCCACCTCACACCATAGCCCTGGACACAGGCAGACAGGAATGTGCTCGTTCAGAAATTGCTAAGTTTGATTGCCACCGGTGATAGCTAGTTACAGTTAGAAGTGGTAATGGCCTAGAGCCAAGTTCCCAAACATAGACAGAGGCAAGGGCAGTCGGTCTCATGTTTCACTTTCTGTCATAGGCTTCAATGATGAACAGGTCAGCCCAAGTACAGTACAGCCTGGGTGAGTTTAGCTACAGTACCAGTCAAAGGTTTGGACACACCTACTCATTCAAGGGTTTTTCTATTTTCTACATTGTTGAAAAATAGTGAAGACATCAAAACTATGAAATAACACATATGGAATCATGTAGTAACCAAAAAAGTGTTAAACAAATGTAGACAGCTTTGCACTAGAGGTCGACCGATTAATTGGAATGGCCGATTAATTAGGGCCGATTTCAAGTTTTCATAACAATCGGAAATCGGAATTTTTGGACACCGATTTGGCCGATTAAAGAAAAAAAACTATTTCACTAGGCAAGTCAGTTAAGAACACATTCTTATTTCAATGACGGCCTAGGAACGGTAGGTTAACTGCCTTGTTCAGGGGCAGAACGACAGATTTTTACCTTGTTAGTCCAACGCTCTAACCACCTGCCTTACATTGCACTCCATGAGGAGCCTGCGTGGCAGGCTGACTCCCTGTTACGCGAGGGCAGCAAGAAGCCAAGGTAAGTTGCTAGCTAGCATTAAACTTATAAAAACAATCAATCAATCTTCACATAATCACTAGTTAACTACACATGGTTGATGATATTACTAGTTTATCTAGCGTGTCCTGCGTTGCATATAATCGATGCGGTGCCTGTTAATTTCTCATCGAATCACAGCCTACTTCGCCAAACGGGTGATGATTTAGCACTGTCATTGCACCTAACCATAAACATCAATGCCTTTCTTTAAAATCAATACACAAGTATATATTTTTAAACCTGCATATTTAGTTAATATTGCCTGCTAACATGAATTTCTTATAATTAGGGAAATTGTGTCACTTCCTTGCGTTCCGTGCAAGCAGTCAGGGTATATGCAGCAGTTTGGGCCACCTGGCTCGTTGCGAACTGTGTGAAGTCCATTTATTCCTAACAAAGACCGTAATTCATTTTCCAGAATTGTACATAATTATGACATAACATTGAAGGTTGTACAATGTAACAGCAATATTTAGACTTAGGGATGCCACCCGTTAGATAAAATACGGAACAGTTCCGTATTTCACTGAAAGAATAAACATTTTGTTTTCGAAATGATAGTTTCCGGATTCGACCATATTAATGACCAAAGGCTCGTATTTCTATGTGTTATTGTTATAATTAAGTCTATGATTTGATATTTGATAGAGCAGTCTGACTGAGCGATGGTAGGCAGCAGCAGGCTCGTAAGCATTCATTCAAACAGCACTTTCATGCGTTTGCCAGCAGCTCTTCACAATTCTTCAAGCATTGAGCTGTTTATGACTTCAAGCCTATCAACTCCCGAGATTAGGCTGGTGTAACCGATGTGAAATGGCTAGCTAGTTAGCGGGGTGCGCGCTAATAGCGCTTCAATCAGTGACGTCACTCGCTCTGAGACTTGGAGTAGTTGTTCCCCTTGCTCTGCAAGGGCCGCGGCTTTTGTGGAGCGATGGGTAACGATGCTTCGAGGGTGGCTGTTGTCGATGTGTTCCTGGTTCGAGCACAGGTAGGGGCGAGGAGAGGGACGGAAGCTATACTGTTACACTGGCAATACTATAGTCCCTATAAGAACATCCAATAGTCAAAGGTATATGAAATACAAAATGGTAGAGAGAGAAATAGTCCTATAATTCCTATAATAACTACAACCTAAAACTTCTTACCTGGGAATATTGAAGACTCATGTTAAAAGGAACCACCAGCTTTCATATGTTCTCATGTTCTGAGCAAGGAACTTAAACGTTAGCTTTTTTACATGGCACATATTGCACTTTTACTTTCTTCTCCAACACTTTGTTTTTGCATTATTTAAACCAAATTGAACATGTTTCATTATTTATTTGAAGCTAAATTGATTTTATTGATGTATTATATTAAGTTAAAATAAGTGTTCATTCAGTATTGTTGTAATTGTCATTATTACAACAACAAAACAAAAAAAACGGCCGATTAATCGGTATCGGCTTTTTTTGGTCCTCCAATAAATCGGTATCGGCGTTGAAAAATCAGAAATCGGTCGACCTCTACTTTGCACACTCTTGGCATTCTCTCAACCAGCTTCATGAGGTAGTCACCTGGAATGTGTTTCATTAACAGGTGTGACCTGTTAAAAAGTTAATTTGTGTAATTTCTTTCCTTCTTAATGCATTTGAGCCAATCAGTTGTGTTGTGACAAGGTATGGGTGGTATACAGAAGATAGCCCTATTTGGCAAAAGACCAAGTCCATATTATGGCAAGAACAGCTCAAATAAGCAAAAAGAAACGACAGTCCATGGTCAGTCAATGCTGAAAATTTCAAGAACTTTGAAAGTTTCTTCAAGTGCAGTCGCAAAAACCATCAAGCGCTATAATGAAACTGGCTCTCATGAGGACTGCCACAGGAAAGTAAATGCTTCACAGAGTTCAAGTAACAGACACATATCAACATCAACTGAAACTGCGTGAATCAGGCCTTCATGTTCAAATTGTTGCAAAGAAACCACTACTAAAGGACACCAATAAGAAGAGACTTGCTTGGGCCAAGAAACATGTGCAATTGATATTAGACTGGTGGAAAATGACGAGTCCAAATTTGAGATTTTTGGTTCCAACCGCCGTGTCTTTGTGAGACGCAGAGTAGGTGAAAGGATGATCTCAGCATGTGTGGTTCCCACCGTGAAGCATGGAGGAGGTGGTGTGATGGTGCTTTGCTGGTGACACTGCCAGTGATTTATTTAGAATTCAAGGCACACTTAACCAGCATGGCTACCAGAGCATTCTGCAGCGATATGCCATCCCATCTGGTTTGCACTTAGTGAGACTATCATTTATTTTTAAACAGGACAATGACCAAAAACACACCTCCAGGCTGTGTAAGGGCTATTTGACCAAGAAGGAGAGTGATGGTGCTGCATAAGATGACCTGGCCTCCACCCAATTGAGATGGTTTGGGATGAGTTGGACTGCAGAGCGAAGGAAAAGTGCTCAGAAACTACTTCAAGACTGTTGGAAAAGCATTCCTCATTAAGCTGATTGAGAGAATGCCAAGAGTGTGCAAAGCTGTCATCAAGGCAAAAGGGTGGCTACTTCGAAGAATCTCAAATATAATATATATTTTGATTTGTTCAACACTTTTTTGGTTACAACATAATTCAATATGTGTTATTTCATAGTTTTGACTTATAATAATAATAATAATACTACAATGAGTAGGTGTGTCCAAACTTTTGACTGGTACTGTACATGGCTACATGCTTAACATGCTTAAGAGAGCCAGGTTCCAATTAACCTTCCTTTGTGTTCTACGCTAAGACTCTTTAAGACTAGATACCTATGCAGAAGTTTCACTTGTTGCTGTGAAATACATGACAACATCCACTGAAGAATATACTGTAGCTTCAAATGGCATCTTGTGCAGAGCAGTACAGATGCTCAGCTGTACAATACATCCATTGTTCTCCATCACTTCTTCAATGAACACGAACTCTTGACACACAACATATACATTTCAAAGTGCAGGAGAAACAGCTGTTTCAAACAAAGAACGAAAATGAAACCAGTTAAATACTGTATCACCGCATATTTTGTCACTTGACATAATTGTCACACATTTGGAGCTGTGGAACAGCGTTCACACTTACTGCTCGACTCGCCTCCAGAAATGGGTGTTGCCTGACGATCGGTCTCTGTTACCTCTGACCACTCGCAGCAGGACGAAAGAGAAACAGTCCTTCAGATGATTGCCTCATCACCACATCCTTTGACCAGTAACATCTCTACCACCCCGATTACTGCAACCTGAAAGAGCAGTTGAACCGCAAGTCTGAACATAGTAGAGAAGTATCCACCAAGAACTTTGAGAGACTCGAGATCTTGACAAATGTCAGACTTCAATAGATTTCAAAAGGACTTGTGTGAATTGCGCAATATGTCAATAGCGTTCAAGATCTAACTTGCATGTGCATGGATGAACGAGCAAAAACAGTCATCTCTTCATACCAGGGGGCGAATCAATTGAATGGTGTAGGAAAGTAACTGCAGAATGCGTCGATACATCAGTGTAGCAACTGAAATCACCCCTCACTCTTGTCTACCTAAACACAATGTGTGTGGTAATGACATTGCTCAAATGGCTAGTTCTTTCCTTGTGATCAAATAGTTGAAGAACCTTTGTTGAAAAATACAGTAGTGTGGCAGGTTATTTGACCTCAAAGCAATGAGACCCTCTGTCATTTTGAGCAATTGAAAGCTTCCCAGAGAAACCACAGAATTCTTGTGAGAGATTTGTCACAGTATTCTTGGTTAGTGTTCTACTGTAGCTGGACGGGAAATGTGTATTCCATAACTGAAACGGAATCTGCACTTCCCAGAGCATGCATGCAGGTTCAAACTTGCATGGCGGAAGCTTACCACAAGTATCACAGCTCCATCACCCCTACCAAGACCCCTAGCTGCCTTCAGGGGCCGTGAATGTTTTGAATACACAGACACCAAACTCAAAAACAGGGCTACCTTTCAAACTAGATCCAACATAGACAGTGCTGATATTTCCCAGTTACACGGCATGTCATGCTTTTTTGGCTTGTCGTGGGTGCAACCGCATTAGAGAGCAGTACAGCACAAGGAGGAAGCCAGCCAACTAGACAGCCAGCCTCCAGCCTGTGGAATGAGTCTCTGGCTCACTCAGAAGATGAGAGCGATCTGAAGAAGACACAGCGGGATACTACGAGTCTGTGACACACATTCCCCCAATATTCGCAGACATTTAAGTCAGATCCCTTCCTGGATCAGTGCGCATTAATTAGAAAATGGATGAAGCTTTGAACTTCCGATGCTCTGATGTTCAGGAGAATTAAAGTTAACATGTCAAAGTGACACTACCGGAGCGGCCTTGCTTCCTTTCAGGTTGAGGTTAAGGCCCTTTTCCTGTGCGACAGAGCGAAGGATGATGTGTCAGACAGTATAGAAGCTGAATTTGCATAAGTTGGCATTACCATGATGAAGCAGGAAAGAAATCCCAATGAGCCCACAGATACTACTGGGAAGAGGCTTGTCGCTAGGAGAGACTCAAGGCTCTGCTTTCTGGCAGGCATGTTGTAGCACAACAGCTGAGAACTGGAGCTGAAACCTAGGAGGGGCAGGGGGATTGCAAGCATGACTCAATAGAATCCAAGGGGGAGGAAAGACAGAATGGACGACTGTAGGCCTGAATGGTCATTATCCAGTTTCAATCCAACCATTTCATTGGGATGAATGACCTGACGCATGAAAAAAATGTCAAGACCGGGCTGAAATGGCGGGACAATTTTATAAATGTCGACAAACAATTTGTTCGTTCGCTATGGTCTAGGACCTTTGTGTGTCGGTAAAATGTATTATGCTAGCAATGGCTGTGGAAACACCTTCATGCTCAAATATTATAAAATAAATACATGACAAGGTATGGGTGGTATACAGAAGATGGCCCTATTTGGTAAAAGACCAAGTCCATATAATGGCAAGAACAGCTCAAATAAGCAAAGAGAAACAAACAACAGTCCATCATTACTTTAAGACATGTAGGTCAGTCAATCTGGAAAATTTCAAGAACTTAGAAAGTTCCTTCAAGCGCAGTCGCAAAAACCATCAAGCGCTATGATGAAACTGGCTCTCATGAGGACCGCCACAGGAATGAAAGACACAGAGTTACCTCTGTTGCAGAGGATAAGTTCATTAGAATTACCAGCCTCAGAAATTGCAGCCCAAATAAATGCTTCACAGAGTTCAAGTAACAGACACATATCAACATTAACTGTTTAGAGGAGACTGCGTGAATCAGGCCTTCATGGTTGAATTGCTGCAAAGAAACCACTACTAAAGGACACCAATAATAAGAAGAGACTTGCTTGGGCCAAGAAACACGAGCAATGGACATTAGACCGGTGGAAATCTGTCCTTTGGTCTGAAGATTCCAAATTTGAGATTTTTGGTTCCAAC
Source organism: Salmo trutta (assembly GCF_901001165.1). Classification (NCBI taxonomy): domain Eukaryota; kingdom Metazoa; phylum Chordata; class Actinopteri; order Salmoniformes; family Salmonidae; genus Salmo; species Salmo trutta. Next base: position 15,112,240 of record NC_042994.1, read on the forward strand.
CGCCGTGTCTTTGTGAGACGCAGAGTAGGTGAACGGATGCTCTCCACATGTGTGGTTCCCATCGTGAAGCATGGAGGAGGAGGTGTGATGGTGCTTTGCTGGTGACACTGTCAGTGATTAATTTAGAAATCAAGGCACACTTAACCAGCATTGCTACCACAGCATTCTGCAGAAATACGCCATCCCATCTGGTTTGCACTTAGTGGGACTATCATTTGCTTTTCAACAGGACAATGACCCAAAACACACCTCCAGGCTGTATAAGGGTTATTTGACCAAGGAGAGTGATGGAGTACTGCATCAGATGACCTGGCCTCCACAATCCCCCGACCTCAACCCAATTGAGATGGTTTGGGATGAGTTGGAATGAGTGAAGGAAAAGCAGCCAACAAGTGCTCAGTGTATGTGGGAAGTTCTTCAAGACTGTTGGAAAAGCATTCCTCATGAAGCTGGTTTAGAGAGGCTGCTGCCTACATACATAGACTTGAAATCACTGGCCACTCTATACCGCTCTGACAATGCTCATCCATATATTTATATATTCTTAATTACATTCCTTTACTTAGATGTGTGTGTTTTGGGTATATGTTGTGAAATTGTTTGATATTAACGTTTAGATATTACTGCACTGTCGGAGCTAGGAACACAAGCATTTCGCTACACCCGCAATAACATCTGCTAAACACGTGTATGTGACCAATAAAATTTGATTTGAGAATGCCAAGAGTGTGCAAAGCTGTCATCAAGGCAAAGGGTGGCTACTATGAAGAATAACATATATTTTGATTTGTTTAACACTTTTTTGGTTACTACATGATTCCATATGTGTTATTTCATAGTGTTGACGTCTTCACTATTATTCTGCAATGTAATAATAGTAAAAAATGAAGAAAAACCCTTAATAAATAGGTGTTCTAAAACTTTTGACTGGTACTGTACATACATACATACATACATACAGTGGGCTCCAAAATTACTGGCATCCCTGACTGGCAATGCACAAACAATACTTCAAAAAATATAAACAATATAATTATAGAGAAACTCAAAATACCAACATGTGAGAAATACTGTACTTTATTAATGTTTCAATGGAACCAACCAAAATCATACAATTATTTAAAACAAAATAAATTTCACCAAAATCAAGGTTTCATAATTATTGGCACTCCTCATTTAGTACTTAGTGCAACCACCTCTTGCAAGGATAACAGCATGGAGTCTCTTCCTGTAATGGCAACCAGATTGTCAGTCAAAATTGCCTGATACTTGGTGGAATTCATTATGCAATCAATCTTAACCAGTGCCCCTGGGCCTCTGGAATTAAAACAGCCACAAAACATCACTGACCCCCCCTCCATATTTCACCGTGGGTATGAGGTGCCTCTCCTTGTATGCATCTCTGTTTCGACGCCAAACATGCCGATGCTGTATCTGACCAAAACGTTCAATTTTGGTCTCATCTGACCAGAGCACCTTCTTCCAGTCATAATTTAAAATGACGTTTGGCAAACTCCAAGCGCTTGCGTCTGTGTCTTGGGGTCACAGGAAGGGCTTTCTTCTGGCAACCCTTCCAAAGAGCCCGTGGTTGTGGAGGTGGCGTCTGATGGTGCTTTTTGAAATCTGGTGACCCCAAGATGCCACCAAGGCCTGCAATTCTTTCACAGTGATTCTTGGGGATTTTGTTGCTTCTCTCACTATCCTCCTCCCTATCCTGGGGGGCAAAATGCATTTGCGTCCTCTACCCGTGAGGTTTTCAACAGTTCCATATCTTTTGAATTTTTTTTAATAATTGCCCTGACAGTGCTCAGTGGTACAGTGAGGGGAAAAAGTATTTGATCCCCTGCTGATTTTGTACGTTTGCCCACTGACAAAGAAATGATCAGTCTATAATTTTAATGGTAGGTTTATTTGAACAGTGAGAGACAGAATAACAACAATAAAATCCAGAAAAACGCATGTCAAAAATGTTATAAACTGATTTGCATTTTAATGAGGGAAATAAGTATTTGACCCCCTCTCAATCAGAAAGATTTCTGGCTCCCAGGTGTCTTTTATACAGGTAACGAGCTGAGATTAGGAGCACACTCTTAAAGGGAGTGCTCCTAATCTCAGCTTGTTACCTATATAAAAGACACCTGTCCACAGAAGCAATCAATCAATCAGATTCCAAACTCTCCACCATGGCCAAGACCAAAGAGCTCTCCAAGGATGTCAGGGACAAGATTGTAGACCTACACATGGCTGGAATGTGCTACAAGACCATCGCCAAGCAGCTTGGTGAGAAGGTGACAACAGTTGGTGCGATTATTCACAAATGGAAGAAACACAAAAGAACTGTCTCCCTCGGCCTGGGGCTCCATGCAAGATCTCACCTCATGGAGTTGCAATGATCATGAGAACAGTGAGGAATCAGCCCAGAACTACACGGGAGGATCTTGTCAATGATCTCAAGGCAGCTGGGACCATAGTCACCAAGAAAACAATTGGTAACACACTACGCCATGAAGGACTGAAATCCTGCAGCGCCCGCAATGTCCCCCAGCTCAAGAAAGCACATATACATGCCCGTCTGAAGTTTGCCAATGAACATCTGAATGATTCAGAGGACAACTGGGTGAAAGTGTTGTGGTCAGATGAGACCAAAAGGGAGCTCTTTGGCATCAACTCAACTCATCGTGTTTGGAGGAGGAGGAATGCTGCCTATGACCCAAAGAACATCATCCCCACCGTCAAACATGGAGGTGGAAACATTATGCTTTGGGGGTGTTTTTCTGCTAAGAGGACAGGACAACTTCACCGCATCAAAGGGACGATGGACGGGGCAATGTACCATAAAATCTTGGGTGAGAACCTCCTTCCCTCAGCCAGGGCATTGAAAATGGGTCGTGGATGGGTATTCCAGCATGACAATGACCCAAAACACATGGCCAAGGCAACAAAGGAGTGGCTCAAGAAGAAGCACATTAAGGTCCTGGAGTGGCCTAGCCAGTCTCCAGACCTTAATCCCATAGAAAATCTGTGGAGGGAGCTGAAGGTTCGAGTTGCTAAACGTCAGCCTCAAAACCTTAATGACTTGGAGAAGATCTGCAAAGAGGAGTGGGACAAAATCCCTCCTGAGATGTGTGCAAACCTGGTGGCCAACTACAAGAAACATCTGACCTCTAATTGCCAACAAGGGTTTTGCCACCAAGTACTAAGTCATGTTTTGCAGAGGGGTCAAATACTTATTTCCCTCATTAAAATGCAAATCAATTTATAAAATTTTTGACATGCGTTTTTCTGGATTTTTTTGTTGTTATTCTGTCTCTCACTGTTCAAATAAACCTACCATTACAATTATAGACTGATCATTTCTTTGTCAGTGGGCAAACATACAAAATCAGCAGGTGATCAAATACTATTTTCCCCTCACTGTATTTTCAATCATTTGTGGATCTTCTTGTGGCCAGTACCAGATTTATGAAGGTCTACGACAATCTGTCCCTTTTGAACTGCCAGTTCTTTTCTGTTCTTCATGGTGTAAGATGACAAAGGGATATTGCATGTGTGTTACCTCATTTTTATGCCCTAGTGAAACAGGAAGTGATGTAATGGCTCAATATAGTTCCTTAAGACTTAGATAAACTTAAATAAGTGGAATTTAATTTGTGGTTTAATTTTGGTAGATGTTATTTACAATAATCTTTAAGGGTGCCATTAATTGTGAAACCTTGATTTGGAGGACATTCATTTTTAATGAAATCAAATTATTTTGGTTGGTTCCATTGAAACGTTAATAAAGTACAGTATTTCTTACATGTTGGTATTTTGAGTTTCTCTCTATAATTATATTTTTTATATTTGTTTAAGCATTATTTGTACATTGCCAGTCAGGAGTGCCAGTAATGTTGGAGCCCACTGTACATACATACCACACATACAGCGCATTAGGAAAGTATTCAGACTTTTTCCACATTTTGTTACAACATTGTAAAATGGATTAAATAGTGTTTTTCCCTCGTCAATCTACACACAATACCCCATAATGCCAAAGCAAAAACAGGTTTTTAGAATTTATTAAAAATAAGAAACTGAAATATCACATTTACATAAGTATTCAGACCCTTTACTCAGTATTTTGTTGAAGCAACTTTGGCAGTGTACAGCCTTGGGTCTTCTTGGGTATGACGCAAACAGCTTGGCACACCTGTATTTGGGAAGTTTCTCCCATTCTTCTCTGCAGATCCTCTCAAGCTCTGTCAGGTCGGATGGGGAGCGTCGCTGCACAGCTATAGGTCTCTCCAGAGATGTTTGATTGGGTTCAAGTCCGGCCTCTGGCTGGGCCACTCAAGGACTTGTCCCGAAGCCACTCCTGCGTTGTCTTGGTTGTGTGCTTAGGGTCATTGTCCTGTTGGAAGGTGAACCTTCACCCCAGTCTGAGGTCCCGAGCGCTTTGGAGCAGGTTTCCATCAAGGATCTCTCTGTACCTTGCACCGTTCATCTTTCCCTCAATCCTGACTAGTCTCCCAGTCCCTGCCACTGAAAAACATCCCCACAGCATGATGCTGCCACCACCATGCTTCACCATAGGGATGGTGCCAGGTTTCCTCCAAACGTGACGCTTGGCATTCAGACCAAAGAGTTCAATCTTAGTTTCATCAGACCAGAGAATCTTGTTTCTCATGGTCTGAGAGTCTTTAGGTGTCTTTTGTCAAACTCCAAGCATGCTGACATGTGCCTTTTACTGAGGAGTGGCTTCCGTCTGGCCACTCTACCATAAAGGCCTGATTGGTGGAATGCTGCAGAGATGGTTGCCCTTCTGGGAGGTTCTCCCATTTCCACAGAGGAACCCTGGAGCTCTGTCAGAGTGACCATTGGGTTCCTGGTCACCTCCCTGACCAAGGCCCTTCTCCCCTGATTGCTCAGTTTGGCCGGCCGGCCAGCTCTAGGAAGAGTCTTGGTGGTTCCAAACTTCTTCCATTTAAGAATGATGGAGGCCAATGTGTTTTTGGGGACCTTCAATGCTGCAGAAATGAAATGTGTTGGTACTCTTTCCCAGATCTGTGCCTCAACACAATCCTGTCTTGGAGCTCTACGGACAATTCCTTCAACCTCATGGCTTGGTTTTTTCTCTGACATACAATGTCAACTGTGGGACCTTAGATAAACAGGTGTGTGCCTTTCCAAATCATGTCCAATCAATTGAATTCACCACAGGTGGACTCCAATCAAGTTGTTTAAACATCTCCAGGATAATCAATGGAAACAGGATACACCTGATCTCAATTTCAAGTCTCATAGCAAAGGGTCTGAATACTTATGTAAATAAGGTATTTGTTATTGTATTTTTAATACATTTGCAAAATGTTCTAAAAACCTGTTTTCGCTTTGTCATTATGGGGTATTGTGTGTAGATTGACGAGGAAAATGTTTTATTTCATCCATTTCAGAATAAGGCTGTAACGTAACAAAATGTAGAAAAAGTCAAAGGGTCTGAATACTTTTTTTGAATGCACTTTATTTAAATAACCATCATATGGAAGTAAACGGGAAAGCATGCAGTTTATTAGGCTACAGATTAAATACTGTAAATTACTGAACACAGGGTGGTGAAAGTGCACGGTGATGAGCTTGATACTCCTTTTCAATAAATATCAACGGTCTTATTTTAATGACAAGATGATCGATGCTTGGCTGCCGTTTAACAGATAAAAAATTATCTTGCTCTTATCCATAATAATCTCATCATGTAGGTAGCCTACCTGCACTGTATGTGCAAGCTGTTGGTTAGAGCACACAAGCCAAGACCAGGGTGGGCACATTTGCAATATAACGCAACAGTTTGTGACAAAACCGTCAGTGGAGTTGAATATGCGATGGTCATTTTATTTCGGAACATGGGAATTTGACAGCAAAAGTCACATTTTTATCCTCAATTAAGTCTGTTTGATGGAAACATCTCTGAAGGGAAAATAAACATATTTTTTATGCAGCTTTTAGAATATTTGCATGAAAATCTGTTGACAATTGGATGAAAACCTAGCTATTGTATCACTTCTAAATGTTTGCAAAATCTGGAAAACCAACCTTGTTTCTGATTCCCAGTCCAGTCAACCATGACCATTTGACTTTTTCCGTTTTCCTACTGTGTCAACCTGCAACCTAGGCATTTACATAGGTTCCACTTCGCTCTACTGTACCTTGTTAACTTGACAGCAGGTGCACATGTGGTGTAACAGAACTTACAGATAAAGACTACTGATGCAGATGTTGTGGGTCAGTGGTTGCTTATCAACATTCTATTATTAGCTCCCTCTGAGATGCACTACAGTATGCATAATTCAAAGGAAGAGATCTGTAAGACTCCATTGTTTGAAACATGAATGAATAAAAGAGCACTAATGATACAGACATTTCAAAGAAAGCCTGCCTTACTCGGGAATGGATTGTATATTGTAGGCCTATCTTGAACTACTCATCTGCAGATTTCTACCAGTTTCTCAGCCCTGCAACAATGGTTGTTATAAACTAATGGTATACCAATCATTTCAGACTGGATTAAAATGATATTTTAGCCTTTACATAAAGATATAATACTCATATCACACATGACTTTCTCACTATTTAACCCTATAAAGAAATGTTAACTGATGCACATTAATCTTCCAGTTTACAGTCAGTGACTGTGGCAAACATCTATCAGAACATTCTCGCGTATTCATATCATAACTTTGGCAACAAGATAAGCAAATGATGTAGCAACTGTTTAACAATGTTAACCTGCATACTTAGTGAGAGCCTGCATAATTCAGCAAAAAAACGATACTGTATCCCGTCTTGTCAACAAACCAAACCCTCCCACATCTTCTGGAAAAATGGGAGACCAATGGGAATTCTAACGTGAGAACAGTTTGCGTTTGACGGAAGTTGAACGAAGGTTTGTGTGAAGATAGAATTGACACATTTTACTAAAGTTAATCATTTTTATCCCGGGCAGCGCAACATACGTTTTCACGTTTTAACTGCGCGCGTGCATTAATGTCGTTCGCGGTCCTTTTGAGAATTCCAATTCCAATGTTGAAATAGTTCAAATGACTTTATAATTCATTTTATTAATGTGACTTCCTCACGCCTACACTTTTCCTATTGTTTCGCTATCTGAAACTCCGATAAGAGGACTGGTAAAAACCACACATTGTGCCCACTTTCGATCATAAACACATTTTGAAAAAAAATATTCAATGTTGGATGAGAAAAATAGGCTACTCACCTTTAAGGAAAAATATATACGTTGCTTTCATCAATGTTGCTCAGAATAAGATACAAGTTATGTTCCTCAAATTCATACAATGTTGCACCAACGTGTTACTTTCCTTCTCTCCAAATATCCTGATTTCGGCGAAGGTGGGCGGAGACTAGACAGGCCTAACCTATCTGATAACTGACAGACACACATATAAGTCAAGAATGGTTTAGTAATAATATTAACATAGTCCAGTTATGTCCGCAGCTCATGGACTGTAATAGTTTTATATATTTTGGTAATGTTTGCATGATTGTTGTTTGTGCAAGGGCATAAATAACTTGATAATATTGCTCTTTGAGTCCCGAAGCTTGACACCCCTTACCACAATGTTCCTAAATGACGCAATGAGGGGGACATGAGACTTTCCCAGCAAAAACAATACCTCCCCCAAAAAACTAAAGCAAACTAACATGAAAGTAACCTGTGTTGCTATAGTAATATATGGAAAGGAAGTGTGAGAGCACTTCTTTTGACATTTCCACCCAAGCAAGAGTTAACACAATTCCAGAAGAAGAATCTCATCAAGAGAAACACTGTCCAAAGGTTTTAAATAGAATGCATTGATTTGTAAAAGTACAGGTTAATTTCCTAAAAGGTCAAATTTTCTGAATCAGATGCATTGCAGTGGTATAATCTAACGTGCTATTATAATCTCTTCATAATCTTATTAATGATTACACTCAAACCTTTATCCTCCATCCATTTGTAGAATTGGTTCTCCTAAATCTATGCCACTGAAATAAAATGTAAAAATGTTATGAATAAACATGGCTTAGACTTTTTTCCTATCTGATTTCATAACACCATCTAGTGGTTGCTTCTGGCAGTCTATGAAACAAAGTTGAAGGAAACCAAGGAAACATCATTTGATAGTTTTTCCCCCAAATTTTTTACTAAGATCATTAAGCATGACAAATTATTCACCTTCAATTCAATAAACAATCAAGTTTAAAACATATTCAGTCTGAATGGATTTCTTATACTATCACAAATATTTGTTAAACAAAAATTCAGTAGGTACATTGAAATAATAATCATACATCCTTATATTGCAACGAAAATCACAAAATAAATTTATAAAGCATATTTTTCAATCAAAAATATATGCATGGACCATGTGTGATAATACTACCATGTTAGCTTTATTAAAGTAAGACAAATTCTGCTGGCACATACTTCTCCCACAAACAGTAATTACTGCTTCTTTCCATTTGAAAATGTATCAATCTGCAACATACTGTAAAAGTCAACAGCAGTACAATCAACAGCTAGTAATCAAGTATTAAAAATACTTATTTCATTGTGTTGAAGAATGTACTTGTTCCGAATGCCACATCCGGGTTTTATTCAATAGGCACCAAACAAAAGAAAACTGACTGAAACAGATGGGGGGACTACCCGGACTGGTCCAATAAGAAACTCTTTCTTTCTTTCCATTGCAAGACGTTTTACCACAGTGTGCCCTAATGAATTCGACCTTGTTCTTCAAGCTAGTTTGATTTTCGTGTCATTTCTTAGTAATAAAGCCCCACATGGTTGAAAAGATCCTCATGCATATATACTAGTGGTTTGTATTAAGTGCAAGAATTGAAAGGCCCCTTTTCTCAAATCACTAGAATAGCTTACTCATCAACTCGTTATTCACTAATCATATTCGTTACCCTACAACCACAAACTCTCTCACACCTAGACAGAGACACGCACACCTTGGTTCATTGCAAACCCCAACTGACCCGTCACCCACTACTAAAGACAACCATCCGCAGTACATTAGCATCAAATACTGTGACATGCATGATGAGAAATTATCCAGATTAAAAAAAATTATGGGATTCAACACATCTCAACAAATCGTGTGATTTGCAATGTACATGATCCAAAGAGCTTGATTAGATCACAAGGATCAGTCATCAAAACCCCTTCATCTTTAGGCCACCTCGTATGCGAACTACAGTTTTTCTTCCTCTCCATCTTATGTTTTCTCAGACCTTCGATTAAATCCATTAACAAGGCATGGGGTATATTTAAACTCATAAACGAAGTACTAGTTTAATAAGTCCAGTAGAATGATTGATTCATTCATTAGCAGCACATCAGTAGAGGTGGAGTAAGGAGGCTGGTCTCCAATGGTTCCCCTTTAAAAAATGTTCCACCACCTGTGGTTGGTTAAACACTGAAGGGGCGGGTGGAATGAGCCCCTTCCGGTTGGTGGACGGGCAGCGGCGGCCATGTCGGGGTCACACTGCTCGATTAGTGTTGTTAGTGTGCTTCCCGTCCCCTGTAGTGGAGGGGTCAGGTGAGAAGGCTCCGGGGTCATCTTACAGGTTGGCCTGCAGGGGTTTCAGGTACTTGTGGTAGGACTCGTGGACCTAGAAGAGAGGGAAGGAGGGTCAATTTCAGTATTCTGCAGGTAGTCACTTCCACCCACCGGCTCCCTCTCGCTGTCGGTAGCAATAGCCTTGGGACAAGGTTACTCTGCGCAGGATACTTATTACTACAGCAAATCATTCATTAGATTGCTGTCTTTATGTAGGCAAACTACGCAATGAACACAGAGATAATTTGGCTCTTGATCATAATCTGAAACAAATCCTTGTGAATGGTTCTCAAATGGTCTATTCATGTTCTTAATAATGAACTAAGGTTAAAAAAAGCGTAAAATTAACAGTAAATTCATTTTCTTAATCTGTCTCTTTTTTAAAGGCCCTCTCCATGAACTCTGACCTCTGTCTTGTTGAGAGGCGAGCGGCGGGCCCACTCGAACATGTGCTCATAGACGTTGCCGTCGTAGCGTCCCAGGACGGAGTTCAGCATTTCGTCACGGTAGTCGAAGGCGTCCACCAGGGCCACGGCGTTGGGCCTCAGCTGGGCCAGAAGCTCCTTCAGACGCTGGGACACCTGGGAGAGCTGGGGCACGCTCAGGAGACCAGTCTGGAGTGAGGAAGGAATAGTGAGGTTGTTATTGTTAAAGAGAATGTGTTCCCAATAAATAAGTAATAGGTTAAAATATCCAAATGTCATGACAAACGAGTTAGAGCCTTTATACGTAGGATCAAATCGGAAAGTTAGAGTAAGAACATAACTGATTGCAGCATTACCACAAACATGGAAGAGGCAAGTGGAAAAGGGAGAAGGTAGGGAACTTGTTTGTCTGCCATATATTAAAAATACAAATTGGCTGAAAGGAACTGGCATAAATAGAAACATTTTCCAGTTTCATTTGAGGACAAAAATGTTGACAGCTGTGCCATACAGGTTGCAAATAAATGGGAAGAGATTTTCGATGTACCGGCACATGGTTTATGAACCTGTACAAAAAACAACACTTGATTCAACAGAGTTTTTCAATTTAAATGATTATATATATATATATATATCAAAATCTACAGAGCTGAGATTGTTGTGCGAGTTGTGCGAACCATGTAGCTTGTTTCTGGTCACAGGTTCAGGAATGGTAAAAAAAAAAATCAAGACATGCACTTAAAATTAACCTTACAAATAGCAGTGTTGGTTGATTTAGAGAGCCATAGTCAGTCAAATAATACTCGTAGGAAAGGTTTTCATCTTTAACTCACAATCTGAATACTATACGATTAGAATGGTTAAAATTATATAAAACGTCACAGCACAATTGAAAAATATATGGCACATAGAAACCAAACGAGGGTGGTCTATGTGATAGGTGGGATGAGCTGAGGGGTGGGATTAAAGTGTTTATGTTTGGTAATGTATTACTTTTATGTGACTGCTTTATATAGAAGTACCATGCATTTAAAATTTGTAAGCAAAAGCAATTAAAAAACAAAAAGATATTTGTCCTCCAAAGAGGGGTGGTGATGAAGGGGTTAATACAATTTTCTTTTTTAAATATACAAAAATAAGATAATCTTCCTTTAATAAGTGATGCAAGTACGAGTGTAATACCATGTCTTGCTTAAAACATCATACATGACGTTATAAAAATGAATATAGACTTTGGTACGGGACCCACTGATGGACGCATTGAAATTCACATATTTTTCTTCAAGAACTTGAGTATGTATGTAGTCCCTGTACTTTCCCCTGGGAGTCTGTGATTGACAGTTGCCATGGTGGTGGTTACCTGGAGGAAGTCTCCGCTGTGCTGTTGGATGCCCTGGAGGGCATAGAGCAGGGCCAGGGTGCTGAGGACAGAGTGCAACCCCGTGTCTCCTATCTCCCCCAGCTTAGCTGCAAACAGCTTCACCACCACATAGTGACAGTGGGCCTGGAGATGGAAAGTGAGGAGGAGAAGAGATGGATGAGCGTTAAATGAGGACCAGAGAGAGAGGAAGAAAAGGAAATTGAAAGAGGGAAGGAGAGGGGAAGAGATAGGAGGGATGGGGGGGGGGCTCCCTCCCAAAAAACAACACATTCCATATCCCAGGTTGGTAAGGTAACTTACATCAGAGGCTCTGACCAGGTCTATAGCGCTGTTGTTCCAGGCATCCTCCTGACTGACTCTCTTCTGTAGCTCCTGCTGAATACTCTTAGCTGCCATCTCAACCAGCCTAAAGACACACAGAGAGGCATTGACATAGGAAACCTTTAAACAAAAACTGACGCATGGCTGTCCATAGAATACAAGTACAATTCGTTGTGTGCTGGACTGGTGGACCATTTTAGCTCAACTCATTGCATTGCCTGGCACCAACTACCACATTGCTCTGATTAAAAGTCTCTGCCATACAATGTACAGCCCTTTGGGACTTAACGAAGATCAAATATCTAAATGGGATCTATTACATTTTGGTTATCTTGTAGGCCCACTTACTTGGCAGCTCGTAGTTTGTAAGCCTCCACAAGGCTGGCCAGGTCATTGACGTTGACTACAGTGGGTCGGGAGGACACAGACTGGGGCTGCAGCCTACGCTCTGACTCGTTCAGGTAGGACACAATGCCACTCAGCTGGTGGCCTGCCGACGCCTGCCGGTAGCTCTTTATCAAGAACCTGGGGAGTGAGGGATGCGAACACGTGAGCAAGACGATGGATGGGCACAAAGGTCACACACAGACAAGAACACACACAAAGTAGAGATGGGCGATATGGCCAAAATATCATATGTGTTTCTCATTTTTGACGGTATTTTATGTTTTGGTATAATAAAAGTTTTACCGTAATTTGCGGACTATTAAGCGCACCTGAATATAAGCCGCACCCACTGAATTTAAAACAAAAATTATTATTTTGAACATAAATAAGCAGCACATGTCTATAAGCCGCAGGTGCCTACCGGTACATTGAAACAAATAAACTTTACACAGGCTTTAACGAAACACGGCTTGTAACAAAAATAAATAGGCTTTAATGAAACACGGCTTGTAACAAAAAAGAAAAAATTATCAGTAGACTTTAGTTGTCAATTCCTCATGCTGCTGTTTCCAACGCCTTATCATCGACTCATTAAGACCAAGCTCCCGTGCAGCAGGTAGGTCTATTTCCTTTTCAAACAGCCAGATCAATCGCCTTCAACTTGAAAGCTGCATCATATGCATTTCTCCGTGTCTTTGCCATGATGAGGGTGACAAAATGACTACCGTAATCAGAATGATGGGAAGTTTGAGAGCGCTCGATTTAATCTAAACAGTAAAAAAAGTTGTTTGACCTTAACCCGTTCGGCAATTTCATTGGTCTAATGAAAGCTTCATGCCGCCAAAAAAATGAGCACGTCACAGAATGTGTTTTGTTTTTTTTTTGAAAAAAAAAATGTAAAGTGGGAAAAATCCATATATTAGCCGCGTCATTGTTTAAGCCGCGAGGTTCAAAGCTGGGAAAAAAGTTGCGGCTTATAGTCTGGAATTTACGGTACATATGCTTAATGAGTCATGCATGATCCTAGGGTGGCAACAAATACATTCTAAGTGGTTTTAAATGGGGCTCTCTCTCTTCTGATTGATTGTATAAAACAAACTTAAAACCAAACTAATTTCAGCCTTTTCATCAATTACCTTCACTCATTTGCTATCATTTCCACACTGTAAAATATTTGTTTTGTCTTTGTATGCCTCTATCGTGAAAAAGTCACTTTTCCTTTATGAAAATAATAATTCTCCTCTGACCATGTATTTTCAATGGATTCCATGGCAGTTTTTACTTTCGCCACAAAGGGCATTGTGCTGATTTCTAAGGTGCTTTTGGCACCCCCACTGCCTCACAGATACTAGCCTATTCATCGCACATAATGACATGTGCGCACCTGAAGCTCTTGCTAGCAAATGATCCGATCTCAACTGTTAGCAGTCTCTTACTGGCAGTAAGAATGGACCATTGCAATCATTTTTCAAGTTTCATCACTCAGTTATTACACTTAACAAAGCAAGCATTGAAATACCATTATGTAAGGTAAAAATCCAAACCGGTCCATGCATTAATACTGGTATATAGTAAAACGCTGTTTACCACCCAGCTCTAAGTACATACAAACTCATACACACCCATTCATTTGGTCCTAGTCTCACTCACTCCCATTCAACTACTTTCCTCACCCTTTCCATTGTACACTTCACACTTAGCAGTGCTTACACTGAACACACTCCCAAAAACATTTAGACAGTTAGGTAGTAATTATCAACAAAGCATCGATCTTTGATGTGCAGGGCGCAATATCACACATAGCTTTTAATACTAGGCTTATGTGCCCTGACTTGACGTTGTGGAATACATCTTAATGTGTGTTTGTGTGAGCTGTATAATGTGACTAACTGATGTTTTTGATTCAGCAAGGAAAGAATGTGTAATTTCAGGGTGTGTGTGTGTGTGTGTCATATCTGTGTCTTATATTTGTGTGTGTGAGTGGGCGTTTGCATGTGTGCGTGCGTGTGCAAATGTACGTGTGTACCTACCTAGCTGTCTGCAGCATCATGACAGTGTTCTCTCCCTCGTAGGTGCACGTGGGCACGAAGGTAACATAGATGTCTGGGAGGGCGCTGCAGCGGGAGTAGCCGTGCCCGCCACACGCCATGCGACACACCTCGATGCCCGCGCTGGCCGTCCATGTGGTGAAGGCCTTCAGGCCCGCGGACAGGGCATGGAGCTGGGTACAGGTCAGACGATGGCACAGGGTTATACAATTATATTGACACAGGATGGTAGAGGATGGGCACAGGGTACAGTTATATTGGCACAGAAAAAGCAGCAAATTAAAAATGATGTAATTTTTAATATGAATGAGGATCTTTCATTTAACTCCCTAGAGTTGATTGACGCACCAGTGCGCCAGTCTAAGTTACATAACAACAACAAAAAATCCACATAAAAAAACCTGTCAGTTTAAGCTAGAGATATGTTTTTTGCATTGGATGTGTCTCAATCCACCGCATCCTCCAGTGTCTCACTTCTGCGGTTGAAGGTTTCAGAGCTAGAGCGGTGTTTGTCAGACCATGAAACATCCCGAAAATCGGTCTTCTCACGAAAAAATCTGTAGCGTCCGAACCACTCTATGGAAAGCGGAGACTCTCACGAACACGTTCTCCGTTTTGCTCTACAACCCCCCACAAATGTCAGAAGACTTGTCTGTAACGTTGATGTGTGGTAGCGTCCGAACCGTTTGGGCTACAAACTCGTTTGAAGGTATCCATTACCGGTTTAAAAAAACGAATTAAAGTTTGAAGGACGTTTGTGCCTACCCTAAAAAGGGGTTAAATATATAAAAAAGACAATTAGTTTCTTATGATACATTTTTTGACTGTCCTTTTTCACATTATGAATGTGTTATTCAATGTGCTTTAGTAGCAAAGGCCAAATTAAATATTTTAATCAAATAATTGTTTAAAATTCAAAATCAAAATAGCTAAATGATCCATAGTATGACCATCTTAAAACAATTCCATATGTCAGCTTAGCACCGTCCCTCCCCCAACGTCTTAGACTAAAGAATTAACACAGACGAAGCCTGTTGTCAAAACACCTCCATTAAACTTCAGCCGCTTAAAATGGATTAAACATTTCAAGACTATTCAGTGAGTGGAGTGTTTTCCCATTTTTCCTGGTCAGGTCATGTGGTTAGGAAGACCTTTTTTTTTTTCTTTTTTTTTAACTCTGGGCCATAGCCAGCCTTCTTTCATCATGTACTATATCAAGGGGAGGTATTTACTTAGCCTGGGTACCAGTCTGTTTAGCTATCATTCCACTCCTTGTATAGCATGACACGGAGTACAAGGCGTGGAATGTTAGCAAAACAGATTCTGGATTTCAGGCTAGTATTTACTGTAAGTACCTCTGGTAGTTCACTGAAGTCTCCCTGGCTGATGTCTCCAGTGATGCGGTGGTAGACCTGGTTCATGTACTGACCAACAAACTTGTAGGCATAGGCTGTAGCCAGCAGGGGGAACAGCTTGTACTGTTGTGTCTGGTAGTCCATGATCTGGGGCTCCGCCTCCCTGGAGAAACCACAAAATAAGAATATAGACAGATGTAAGGTTAACGGTTCGATTGCTATCTTTTATATGTTAGTCTTAGAAGAACATTGAGATACAGATATTATATGAATAAGACTTCCTAATATCTACCCAAACTCTATGTAACATTATCTACATCAGCTCTCACACAATTAGAATAAGAGTATAGATTTTGTTAAAATGGTAAGGGTTATAGTACTTTGCTTTCTATTCTTGTTTGTGTCTGAGTGTGTTACTTGTGTATGGATGTGCGCAAGTATGTATGAGTATTTTTGTATTCCTTTGACTATTTACAGTGCCTTGCGAACGTATTCACCCCCCTTGGCTTTTTGCCAAGAAACTGAAGATCTCGTACAACGCTGTGTACTACTCCCTTCACAGAACAGCGCAAACTGGCTCTATCCAGAATAGAAAGAGTGGGAGGCCCCGGTGCACAACTGAGCAAGAGGACAAGTACATTAGAGTGTCTAGTTTGAGAAACAGACGCCTCACAAGTCCTCAACTGGCAGCTTCATGAAATAGTACCCACAAAACACCAGTCTCAACGTCAACAGTATAGAGGCGACTCTGGGATGCTGGCCTTCTAGGCAGTGTTGCAAAGAAAAAGCCATATCTCAGACTTTCCAATAAAAATAAAAGATTAAGATGGGCAAAAGAACACAGACACTGGACAGATTAACTCTGCCTAGAAGGCCAGCATCCCGGAGTCACCTCTTGAGACGACTCCGGGATGAAGAAAGTTATTTGTTTCTGGCCATTTTGAGCCTGTAATCGAACCCACAAATGCTGATGCTCCAGATACTCAACTAGTCTAAAGAAGGCCAGGTTTATTGCTTCTTTAACCAGCACAACAGTTTTCAGCTGTGCTAACATAAATTGACATTTTTTTGTTGTTGCTTTTCTTTCAAAAACAAGGACATTTCTAAGTGACCCCAAACTTTTTAACAGTAGTGTATTTTTCAGTAAATGTGTGTATCCAGGATCATGTTCATTAAGCACCAAACGGATGGAAACACACCAAAGCATAACACAGGAAAGTAGTATCTGTACAATAAGAATTTCAATTTCCGTCTCAAAACTTTTTGCTACAGTTTGTCCTACTGAACATGACCCTGGTGTGTACAGAGCTACAACTGACCCTGGGCGTATCTCAGACTGGTGCCGTACGGAACTGTAGCGGATGGCGATGGTGCAGGACTTGGCGAGGGCGTGGCCCGCTTCCCCCACGATCATGGACCTGATGAACACCATGGTGCCGTAGGTCAGCTTGGCACTGGGAGGCTTCACGTACGTACCATCTGCCTCCACCTGGTGGGGAGAATACATACGGTCTGTGGCAGCGGCTCCTCATAGGAGGAAGGGGAGGACCATCCTCCTCAGTGAATTTTCTTTTCTTTTTTTTTTTAAGAATGAAACTATAATAAATATCTTCACGTCACCAAATAATTGATTAAAACACACTTTTTTGGACTGTAGCCGCAACAGCACTCTGGTGGGTAGCACCATGGTGTAGCCGGAGGACAGCTAGTTTCTGTCCTTCTCTGGGAACATTGACAACATTACAAAGCCCAGGAGGCTCATGGTTCTTACCCCCTTCCATAGACTCACACTGTAATTATGACAACTTCAGAGCTCTTGCAGCATGAACTGACATGTTGTCCACCCAATCAAACGATCAAATAATGAATCTAGTACGGAAAGCATAAGCTACAGCTAGCTAGCGCTGCATAAAATGTGGTGAGTAACTGACTCAAAGACAATAGTTGAACAGCTTTGAAAAAATATATATTTTTTTTAAATGAAGGTGGAGAGAGGGAGATAGAGAGCTAGTTATATGTCATTGTATTTTTTTCTCACTTAGCTAGCTAATGCAGCTAGCTAGTTTTGCCTACTCAAACACCCGTCTCAAACAGAAACAGATTCTATGTTAGCTAGCTGGCTATCCTATCCAGCACTGGCACTCTTCCAAGTCAAGGTAAGCTTTTAGTTTTATTAATTTATTGCCACCGGGGCCCACCGGTTTAACTACTAAACTGCTCGCTGACTGCACACTGTACTGCATGATTGTAGCGGGTTTACTAAAGCGTTAGTTCTAGTAGCTATGTAGACTAATATGCGAGAAGGAATACAATAAGCAAAGTGATCATGCTGTTTTTATGTGGCTGCTATGAAAGTGAGCTGTTTGTGTGTGATCAGTGGTGTATTCATTCCGCCGATTCTGTTGAAAAATGTTTCTTAAACTGAAGCAAACGGAACGGGATAAAATACCTGAATTTGTCCAATATAAACTCTTGTTTGCCACTGCTGGATTAATGACTACACCTTAGATCAGCTAGATGCAGGCAAGAGTGTGCAAGGCGGTAGTGAATTTGTCACGGTCTGTCACCTTGATTACAAAAATGTAGCTCCACCTGTGTGCACCTACGTTGTAAACTTTCATTCATAGGATGGGTATAGGGAAAAGTCGGGTATCATGTAGTAGCCTAAACCTATCGATGTTACATTGAGCTGGGTGAATGGAATATGAATGACAGTCATCCAATTTGCTTTAATAGAAATATGGCTGATACATTTATTTAAAAAAAATGTAAATCGTCCTCCCTGGTCTGTGGTATACAGTTCTAGGACAATCAGGTAGTAAGTATACACTCTCTGTGAGGAATATGCATACAATATACCTTAAAATCTAAGCTTTGTGACAGCATTAGAATCAACCAACAGAACAGTGTCTCCTTGAAATGTGCTTAACTGCCCAGTCGCTCACCTTTGCATATTTCATCAGCATGTGGTCGCGAGGAATTCGTACGTTCTCCAATTTCAGGTAACCATTGTCAACCTCATCAAAGCCAAACTTGGGTCCTATGTCCCCTACCACCACACCTGAGAGAGAAAGTGAGTGAGTTCATTAGACAGTAGGCTACCGCCAAAGCTACATACAGAGACACAGACAGACACACTCTTTTTGAGTATGTACAGTACCTGGCAGTGGTATGTGTGTGTTCATACTGCGGAGAGGTACGATGAAGGCCTGCAGTCCGTGACACTTCCCCTGGGTGTGGAGCTGGGCCAGAACTATGGCGTAGTTAGACGTCTTACCCACTGGGGGGCGAGGGGGGGGAAGCGAGAGAGCGAGAGAGATTCTCACTATTAAAATAATTATATTGAAATCATCTGGCAGTCATTTAAGTCTCTAGTCCACACTACAATGAGAATCAGAAGTAAATGGTTTGATCTTGTTCAGCAATGTTGTGGAATGTGTTTTCTTCAGAAGCTAAGTCCACAGACTTAACTGGGGATTGGTTTGATTGTACAGCGCATTCGGAAAGTATTCAGACCCCTTGACTTTCCACATTTTGCTACATTACAGCCTTATTCTAAAATGTATTTTAAAAAAGAATCCTCAGCAATCTACACACAATACCCCATAATGACCAAGTGAAAACGGGTTTAGACATTTTTGCTAATTTTTGAAAAATAAAACAAATGCCTTATTTACATAAGTATTCAGACCCTTTGCTATGAGACTCGAAATTGAGTTCAGACGCATCCTGTTTCCATTGTTCATCCTTGAGATGTTTCCACAACTTGATTGGAGTCCACCTGTGGTAAATTCAATTGATTGGACATGATTTGGAAAGGCACACACCTGTCTATATAAAGTCCCACAGTTGACAATGCATGTCAGAGCAAAAACCAAGCCATGAGGTTGAAGGAATTGTCCGTAGAGCTCCGAGACAGGATTGTGTCGAGGCACAGATCTGGAGAAGGGTACTAAAATATTTCTGCAGAATTGAAGGTCCCCAAAAACACATTGGCCTCCATCATTCTTAAATGGAAGAAGTTTGGAACCACCAAGACTCTTCCGAGAGCTGGCCGCCTGGCCAAACTGAGCAATCGGGGGAGAAGGGCCTTGGTCAGGGAGGTGACCAAGAAACCGATGGTCACTCTGACAGAACTCTAGATTTCCTCCGTGGAGATGGGAGAAACTTCCAGGACAATCATCGCTGAAGCACTGTAAGATCACCTGCTGTATTCGGTGCATGTGACAAATAAAATTTAAAAAATTATTTGAAATGATAGCCCGCTTGAAGTTTGCCAAAAAGGTACCTAAAGACTCTCAGACCATGAGAACCAAGGTTCTCTGATCTGATAAAACCAAGACTGAACTATTTGGCCTGAATTCCAAGCGTTACGTCTGGAGGAAACCTGGCACCATCCCTACGGTGAAGCATGGTGGTGGCAGCATCATGCTGTGGGGATGTTGTTCAGCAGCAGGGACTGGGAGACATGTCAGGATCGAGGCAAAGATGAACGGAGCAAAGTACAGAGAGATCCTTGATGAAAACGTGCTCCAGAGCGCTCAGGTCCTCAGACTGGGGCAAAGGTTCACCTTCCAACAGGACAACGACCCTAAGCACACAGCCATGACAACGCAGGATAAGTCTCCGAATGTCCTTGAGTGGCCCAGCCAGAGCCCAGACTTGAACCGATCGAACAGCTCTGGAGAGACCTGAAAATAGCTGTTCAGCAACGCTCCCCATCCAACCTGACAGAGCTTGAGAGGATCTGCAGAGACGAATGGGAGAAACTCCTCAAATACAGGTGCCAAGCTTGTAGCGTCATACCCAAGAAGACTCGAGGTTGTAATCGCTGCCAAAGGTGCTTCAACAAAGTACTGAGTAAAGGGTCTGAATACTTATGTAAATGTGATATTTAAAAAAATATATAGTTTTTGCTTTGTCATTACGGGGTATTGTCTGTAGATTGGAGGGGGGGGGGGGACAATTTAATCCATTTTAGAATAAGGCTGTAACTTAACAAAATGTGGAAAAGGTCAAGGGGTCTGAATACTTTCGAAAGGCACTGTATGTGTATCGGCCATGCCCTGAAGCTAAAGTGTGTGCGTGTACTCACGTCCCCCAGGCCACCACTTGATGGAGGTGATGGTCGGGCTGTTCATGACAAACTCCTGGGTGGCCGGGTCATACGTTGCCGTGGTTTCAAGCCCCCTGAGGTGGGTGCCTAGGCAACGAGAAAGACACCAAATCCCCCAAACACACAACACGTAAAACCAAAGAAAGAGAGTTATCACTAAGTTATGGCAGGAGCACATTGATATTAATATTATGCAGTGCAAACCTGACACAAGACTAGTCATCAATCTCAAATAATAATGCAACTTCAAACTTAGCTTTATCTTACAGCAGTAAATATATTATTTTTTGTGTCTAGTGGTATTACTTTGACGATTTTTTTTTGGTTGGTTAACCAGTTCCCTCACGCGAAAAAAAAGTTATTATATTCTATAGTTGGAAAAGCTTTGTAGGTGTTTGACAGATCAAAACCAAAGAAAATCCAATCTATTTCTTACAATTTGCATAACTAATTTGTGTACGGTTTAGGGCTGTCAAAGTTAACCCCTGACATGTTTTTTTGCTGTTCATTTTGCTACTGTTTTATCTCTCAGGTCAAAAGATTGAAACAATGATCCCAGTTGTAGTATCAGCAGCAGGTTGTGACTAGTTCATGAAGAACATGGACCAGTAGCCTAGGCTAGATCTAATAGCTGTGTTATATTCTACGTCAACTCAGACCTGGCTGAGCTGTTGTTCGTCTTCTGTGGAACTCATAACATTGTTGGACAGATTTAAATGCTCTTTGTATCCATAGAGCCCGTTCTTTTTTCCCCCTATAGTCAACCCTCCAATTAGAAATTGGAACGAATGAAGAACATTGATAAGAGGGAGTAGGCCTACTTAAACATTGAGACTGTTAATTGCCAGCTGTATGTTTCAGTGACTTTTGTGTTATGGTGAAACATTTTTGATAGATTATTTTGTGTTTCTTTCCTTTACAATCAAAACATAGTATGCCTATAACTAAACACCACTAACTCAATTCATTATTTGAATCGTTTGACAGCCTTATTACGTTTATACAGTGAAGATACATGTGACGAAGGACGTAGGTTGTCTGTCTTTAAACTCAATATACTTCCAAACACTGTAAGGGGGACAAAAGGGACAGAGTCGGTGGAGGGTAACTGGTTTTGGAAAGGATGTCACTGAGGGTGCTTTACAAGTGGGCATGCACGTTCACCGCGGCTGGCAACAAGACTGTGTGAGAACCAGGGGCAGAGCACATTCCAAAGGGAAGCCAATGCGAAGCCGTTCGGCCACAACACGCACTCTCCAAGCCAGCCAGTATTAGTGGTTTTAGTCAGTGAAATTTCCTTATTTTTTATAGCATTTAAAAAAAGGCCCAGTGCAGTCAGAAATATGATTCCTGTGTTTTATATATAATTCCACACTATGAGGTTGGAATAATACTGTGAAATTGTGAAAATGATAATGGCCTTTTAGTGCAAGAGCTGTTTGAAAAGACCGCCTAAAATGTCATCCTGCTTTGGTGGGATGGAGTTTTAGAATGCCTGGTGACATCAGGCGGTAAATTAGTACCAAACATCTCTGTCAATAACAGCTAGTTTTTTGAGTATCCCCCTCCATACTAAGACCACTCGCAGACAGTGCTAGCAAAATTCTCGTTTGATAAATTGCTCTTTGCTAAGAAGCCATTTCTGTTTATTTTTGACCACTGAAAACAATCACACTAAGGTAGTTAATTGTTACCCAGAAACAATTTGATATTGAGATAAAAAAACGGCAGCATGGGACCTTTAACAACACAAACGTTCTGTCTGGGGAGACGTTTTTACGCAAAATTCCCTAACGAGTATGGGAGTTTTCTGGTGGCTCGACTCAAATGTCGAAGAGGTTGGGCATGCATCTCTTGTCCACTCCACAGAGCATGTGGGTGACCGGAGGTTGGTGATCAGGTACGGTTTGTTTGGCATTTTACCGTGGCCCATCTCTGTCTGTGCGTAGGTGCCGATGATCTCCAGGTTCCAGGCGGGTATGAAGAATGTCTCCATCTGCTCAGGACTGGCCTGGTTCAGCAGGGTGGGCAGGAACATTCCCAGGTGGAGGTCCAGCGGCTCTGACCGCCCACGGTGCACACAGCTGGGGCAGCGCCAAGAGGAGGGGGTAGGGGATAGGAGGGTAGTTTGAAGGGAGAAGAGGGTAAAGGAAGGATAGAACATTGGGGGGGGCATGCAAAATAAGGTATAGCCAAGGGAGAATAATAGACCGTATAATGGTAAATGATAATGGAGAGATAGATGGAAAAGATGGGATTAGAAGTGTTGGTAAATAACATTTTGGGGGCAGAAAGGATGGATGAGGGATGAATAGATGGAGGGATGGGTGAAGGGATGGGGAGGAGTGCAAGAATTCATATAGAAAAATTAACTGAGCTAGTCATGCAAATTGTTGACTGCGGAGAATTGATTAGAATCGTAAGTTCATTCATTCAAAATAACCTTCTCATGCATGATTGTTGCAACACTTCATTTACTTGCCTGAAATGTTAATTTCCAAAAGCAGTCTAACCTGTACTCTCTCATTTCACTGAAAAAACATTTTCAATTCCAAATGAATTTTGAGGCAAACTCTGGGACGTGTTCATTAAAACTGACACAAGGGACAAACTGGACTTGCTCCATTAACTAAATTGGCCATTTCTTTTCCATTGTAAAAGTTGTGATTGCATGGCCTCATGAACACAACCCTGAGGTAGTAAAATGTCAAATGTGTGACAACCAATACATCTGTCTATGCTAATGCTACCAACTAGTGCAGTGCAACTAGCAGTTTTAAAGCAGACTCTTTAGTCCAGGGGTAGGCAACCCTGTTCCTGGAGGGCCACAGGGACTGCAGGATTTTGTTCCCAGTATGCACCACACCTGACCAATTGAGGTAATTCAGTCATTGGTCTTCAAGGTTGATTAAATCAAAAACATGAAGTGCCTGTAAAACTCCAGAATCACAGTTGCCTACCCCTGCTTTAGTTTATAAGGAAGGGTGAAGCAGTTGTAAGGGCATTTAAGGTTAAGACAATAGGCTGTTTTTTATTGACCCAGGATTATTCGACAAAAGCAAAGTCGCGAAAGAAATCTGTGCGATACGTGTTACGGAGACAGCAGGTAGCCTAGCGGTTAAGACTGTTGGGTCAAAAACCGAAAGGTCACTGGCTCGAATCCCCGAGCCGACTAGGCGAAACAAATCTGCCAATGTGCCCTTGAGCAAGGCTCTTTTGCTCCAGGGTCACTGTCAATAATGGCTGATCCCTGGCCGGGACCCCACTCTCTGAGGGTGTCGGAGGGAGTGTGAAATAAAACTAAACAAACTAATTTCCAATTCACACATACGTACACACTTTTACATGTACGAAATAGGACAAACGTAAACACCTACCTAATTATTATTAATAGATATAGGAGACATTTTCTAAAGATCGGCAACATTTTTATAAGTTCCACGGGTGGATATTTATTTTGTAGAACCTTCTTCATTGCGACAAATGACGGAACCAGTCTTTTTCGAATAAATGCCGATTGTCACAAATTTGAAGGTACACGGGCATGTGACGTCATCACGTAACTGTACAAATAATGTTTCTTTGTAGGAAAAGGATTATCCTGACTTTCAAGAGGGCCTGAATTACTTAAACCTTGCTTTTCTGGTTGGCTGGCAAGTTTCACCATCCAATTATTTCCGATCTACAGGAGTGCAAGTTTCACCATGGCACGGACAGTGGGGATACATTGGCACATGCAAATTATTAGAATATGGAAAATATTTGTAAATTATTGCATTCTATTGATGCTGGCTTTCGCGGGCTACCTGAGACATGAAACAGATAGGTGGGAGGGCATACAGGGTGTTGCCAATGTGCAATTTGCCTAAATTGGGTAATGGAGAGACTGACCACGACATTTATACTCAGCACTTTAAGGTTTTGCAGATTTTCTTTTTGAGGTGTGAGGTCATTTAATCCAGCTGTTTTTATTGACACAAGATAATTAACATGGAAACGCAAGACAGCAGGTAATTGTATCTATTTTCTATGCAAACTTTTAAAAATTCTGACACAAAAATCACTTGAAAAGTTTATGGAAACCTAGCTAGTGAGTAGCTGAGAAGAAGTGAACCAGACCAGAACTCTGAAAAAAGAAGGCCTTCAGAATATTCTGAACAGCCAGTCCTAGACATTCCCTAGAGTAGTATTGTCATGGAAATGCCATGGTTACGTGATCGTGAATAATGTCCACTTCGCAGCGTCATAGAAGTGAAACATTGGCAACAAGAGACATCTGGCATGGCCAAAATTGTCTTACATCGCACAGATTTCTCTGCTTTCAGATTAACAATGGGATATTCAGGGATCTGAAACTCAAAATCACACTGCATGTTCTTTGGCAGGACAGTGTGTCTTCTCTATCAGTTGAGACTTCGACAGACAAGAACAATTGTTAGGCCTATATTCATTCATCCAAGCTATAAATTCACAAACAGCCAAACAATTAGGCCTACATCCATCCACTCAAATGCACAATTCAGAATGTTAGGTCATTTGCTTAAAAAAGCTCAAAATTCTACAGCGTTAGGGTTAATCATTTGTAATGAGTAGACTAGATTCAGAGAAAATGGGGAGTAGGGGAAAATCAAGACTTAATAGCAATCAGAATTAACTGACATAAGCTTGGAAACAACTCATTAGGCTAATAGGCCACTACTAGCAGCAGGAGAGGAAATAAGAGGTTTGAGGAATGGAATGAAACTAAAAACTAGACGGGAATGGATTGTTTAATATTGTTTAAGCGCAATGTTAGGAATTTTGTTTTGTCCTTCAATTGTTCCTTTTGTCCAAGGTATTGGCCAGGTTATAAGGACTCGAAAAACAGACCGGCAATCATGACATTTTGAATCCTGCATATTAGTTTTGGCTATTCAGTTTAGCTAATAACTATGGAGTTATGCCTACAGTCTGGGCACATTTTGTCTACACAAACAACTACAGTGATCTGTCAAACACCTACAAATAATCACTTTCAATCACAATGTCCACCCCATGATTTGAAAACAATATTAAAAGAAAATCCTACGACAAGGATCGATAACTGTCCATCCCTAAGCATCCCTGTGATCCATTCCATAATTCAAACATATACTTAGCTAGTTAACACAATTGCACAAGCACTTTGTTGTATAAATTGTGCTTCTACGTTATCATTATTATATATTCTCTGTATGGGGACTGACCGTGCCCCATCTCTGTCTGGGCGTAGGTGCCCAGGGCCTTGAAGGACTCGGCCAGGGGGACCCACTTCTTGAACTGCTGCTTGTTACACTGGGTGTACAGGGTGGGGAGGAACATGACGAAGTGGAGCCCCAGAGCCTCGTGATGGTGGCCCCGAAACACGCTGAGGGAGGGGAGACACACAGGTTGACGGATGGACAGACTGGGCGGGACCACTCAGCCGGTTTGTGGTCATACTCGTGAAAAAAAAAGGGGAGGTTCTACCTAAACTTGTCCAATAAGAATGAAATGGAAAACTAAAATGCACAAAGTGTTTCGTGCCTACTAAAAAGGACCCAGGTATAGGGTTGACACTAGTGTCAACATGACCTTACTGTAAAAGCAAGGCTTTTTATTGTTAAAGGGATTCTGCAAGATTCTGGTAATCAATCATGGAAGTCTATAGGTACGCAAGCAAAAGCTACTGTACCAATAGACTTCCAGTTTTGCGCCAACGGTAGTTCGCGTTGGCTCGCAAAACTACCTGTAAATGTCCTTCATACTGCACGCAGAGACTTAAAAATAGTACCCACAAGTTTCTGACTCTGGGTAAGAAAAAAAACCACTTAATTGACAGAATCTTGCAGTATCCCCCCTTTAAAAGACATGCTCTGGGTCGTAGAAGACCACTAAGTATGTTTTTTTAAACCTTCCCTTTTGGGCTAGATGTGTCAATGTGTAGTTCATACAGTTGAAGTCGGAAGTTTACATACACCTTAGCCAAATACATTTAAACTCAGTTTCACAATTCCTGACATTTAATCCTAGTAAAAATTCCCTGTTTTAGGTCAGTTAGGATCACCACTTTATTTTAAGAATGTGAAATGTCAGAATAATAGTAGAGAGAATGATTTATTTCAGCTTTTATTTCTATCATCGCATTCCCAGTGGGTCAGAAGTTTACATACACTCAATTAGAATTTGTAGCATAGCCTTTAAAATTGTTTAACTTGGGTCAAACATTTTGGGTAGCCTTCCACAAGCTTCCCACAATAAGTTGGGTGAATTTTGGCAAATTCCTCCTGACAGAGCTGGTGTAACTGAGTCAGGTTTGTAGGCCTCCTTGCTTGCACACGCTTTTTCAGTTCTGCCCACACATTTTCTATAGGCTTGAGGTCTGTGCTTTGTGATGGCCACTCCAATACATTGACTTTGTTGTCCTTAGGCCATTTTGCCACAACTTTGGAAGTATGCTTGGGGTTCTTGTCCATTTGGAAGACCCATGTGACCAAGCTTTAACTTCCTGACTGATGTCTTGAGATGTTGCTTCAATATATCCACATACTTTTCCTTCCTCATGACGTCATCTATTTTGTGAAGTGCACCAGTCCCTCCTGCAGCAAAGCACCTCCACAACATGATCCTGCCACCCCCGTGCTTCACGGATCTTTGGGTTGCAAGCATCCCCCTTTTTCCTCCAAACATAACAATGATCATTATGGCCAAACAGTATTTTTGTTTCATCAGACCAGAGGACATTTCTCCAAAAAGTACAATCTTTGTCTCCATGTGCAGTTTCAAACCATAGTTTGGTTAATTTATGGCAGTTTTGGAGCAGTGGCTTCTTCCTTGCCGACTGGCCTTTCAGGTTATGTCAATATAGGACTCGTTTTACTGTGGATATAGATACTTTTGTACCCGTTTCCTCCAGCATCTTCACAAGGTCCTTTGCTGTTGTTCTGGGATTGATTTTCACTTTTCGCACCAAAGTACGTTCATCTCTAAGAGACAGAACACGCCTCCTTCTTGAGCAGTATGGTCCCATGGTGTTTATACTTGCGTACTATTGTTTGTATAGATGAACGTGGTACCTTCAGGCATTTGGAAATTGCTCCCAAGGATGAACCAGACTTGTGGAGGTCTAGAATTAATTTTCTGAGGTCTTGGCTGATTTCTTTTGATTTGCCCATGATGTCAAGTAAAGAGGCACTGAGTTTGAAGGTAGGCCTTGAAATACATCCACAGGTACACCTCCAATTGACTCAAATTATGTCAATTAGCATATCAGAAGCTTCTAAAGCCATGACAACATTTTCTGGAATTTTCCAAGCTGTTTAAAGGCACAGTCAACTTAGTGTATGTAAACTTCGGACCCACTGGAATTGTGATACAGTGAATTATAAGTTAAATAATCTGTCTGTAAACAATTGTAAACAACAGTTGGAAAAATGACTTGTGTCATGCACAAAGTAGATGTCCTAACCGACTTGCCAAAACTATAGTTTGTTAACAAGAAATTTGTGGAGTGGTTGCAAAACGAGTTTTAATGACTCCAACCTAAGTGGATGTAAACTTCTGACTTCAACTCTACATGCATAATCTATGATCAGAATTACTGTCTTACCTCGATTAGCTACGAAATCCCTAGTTTGAAAGCAACTGTCTACATGAGGCTGTGCAGTGCCATTTTACCTCACATGGGCCAGCCCCCTAGCAATTAAGAGTTCTAGCCAATGAGCTTCAGCTCCTCACCATTTGAGTGACAGCTAGCAAGACGTGCGCACACATACAGTAGAGTAACAGAGAGCAATAATGTGGTGCACATGTGTGATATAGTACACCATTTTGGGGGGTTTACTTTTGGCTCATAAGCACTACTTTCAGAAGTACTGGCTAAAAAGTATACAAAAGTACCGGAGAATCTCTAACACTAGAAAAAAATGGACATTGGACAAACCCAATCCCTTTAGTTTCACTACAAAATGTGCTCTGATTTGCCTCATCTCCAATTTGCTCATCATCATTGTCATACTGAGAAATAGATGTTATCAAATGAGATACAAAGAGAAAATATAGGCTCCTGGCTGAGGACTTTAATATGTAACTAACTTTTATAAGTGAAAGGGTAGGACATAGCTTTCACTTATAAAAACTGCCAATTCACCTCATCAAGTATGTTTAGCCAAGTCAAATATAAAAGTCAGACAGTTCTAATCTTGATGTGACCTTTGCTCTGCCTAGAGAGATGGTGCTGACCTGCAGCAGTACTCCATGACTCACACATAGTAGGGATGGGGTTTTGAAATCATTTCACTGTTCGAATAGTATCAGGAATTTGTGGGATATACATTCTTTTTTTTTAAGTTATTTTTTTTTTAAAGCTGAGCACTGCTACGCGAGGGAGAGAGTCTGGCGCTCTATTGCTGCAACTGCGGAGGGGCCTTGTGTGTGATCAGAATGGAGGGGGCAGACGGAGAGGTCTCTCTCCACTTGCTACAGATCGAGTCTCTTTGATTGGCCAACATAAAACAAGCTACACATACGTGAAGGCCACCGGAGGTCACACGTCATTAAAACTACATTGAAAAGTTTGTTTTATTAAATGAATCATTTGAAACGTCATGGTATATCCTTGTATGTAACAATGTCACATTCTAATTCCATTTCGGGAAAAAAAAAAAAAAACTTCAGTGATAAAATTTCCAGACGGGTCGACCCCAAGTGGTAAGAGTAGGCAACAACACCTCCGCCACGCTGACCCTCAACACAGGGCCCCCCAGTGGGTGTGTGCTTACCCCCCCTGTGTGGCCAGGCACAACTCAAACGCCACCATCAAGTTTACTGATGACATGACTGTGGTCGGCCTGATCACCAACGGCGATGAAACGGCTACCAGGGAGGAGGTCAGAGACCTGGGAGTGTGGTGCCAGGACAACAACCTCTCCCTCAACGTCAGAAAGACCAATGAGCTGATCTTAGACTTCAGGCAACAGGGGCAGGTGCACACCCCCATCCACAGTGAAGACGCCGTAGTGGAGCTTGTCAAGAGCGTCAAGTTTCTCGTGTCCTATTCACTGAGGACTTAACATGGTCCCCTAACACCCAGACCAGTCGTGAGGAAGGCACGGCAATGCTTCTTGGCCCCTCAGATCTTCAGGAACTTTTACTGCTGCACAATTGAGAGCATCCTGACAGGTTGTATCACCGTCTGGTATGGCAACTGCATCGCTCGTGACCGGAAGGCCCTGCAGAGGGTGGTGCGGATGGCCCAGCGCAAACCTGGGGGCGAGCTCCCAGCCATCCATAATGTACATGCCAGGCGGTGTCTGAGAAAGGCCCAAAAAATTGTCAGAGACTCCAGCTACCCGAGACATGGACTGTTCTCCAAGCTCCCATCCAATAAGCTGTACCGGTGCATCAAGGCTCAGACAAAAACAGCTTCTATCCTAAACAGCTTCTATCCTCTGGCCATGAGACTTAAATGGTGAACAACTACTGGTCTCCTTCTCCTACAGAATATCCACGCTGACTATGACTATCCATAAGTCTCTAACCACTCAGACAACTTACACTCCTGCAAAAAAGATTATTGATCAGATTACTACCATTACGCTGCTGTCCACTGATTATTGATTGCCATTACCATTAGTATTTATCTATACTGAACTAAAATATAGTGTTGGTCCCATGTGTCATGAGCTGAAATAAAAGATCCCAAAAATGTTGCATACTCACAAAAAGCTTCTCTGAAATTCTGCATAAATTTGTTTGCATCCCTGTTAGTGAGCATTTCTCCTTTGCCAAGATAATCCATCCACCTGACCGGTAGCCTAGTGGTTAGAGCGTTGGGCCAGTAACCGAAAGGTTGCTCGATCGAATCCCCGAGCTGACAAGGTAAAAATCTGTCGTTCTGCCCCTGAACAAGGCAGTTAACCTAGGCCGTCGTTGTAAATAAGAATGTGTTCTTAACTGACTTGCCTAATTAAATAAAGGTTAAATAAAAAAATAAAAGGTGTGACATATCAAGAAGCTGATTAAACAGCATGATCATTACATAGTTGCTTGGTTTAAATGGGAACAATTAAAAGGCCATTCTAAAATTTGCAGTATTATGCCACAGATGGTTTGACGGAGCGTGCAATTGGAAAGCTGACTGCAGGAATGTCCACCAGAGCTGATGCCAGATAAATTAACATAAATGTATCTACCATAAGCCACCTCCAACGTCATTTTAGAGAATTTGGCAAAGTCCAACCAGCCAGCCTCCAACCAGCCTCGGTTTGCTGATGTCAACGTTGTGAACAGAGTGCCCCATGGTGGCGGTTAACACGATTGCATTTTATGGATGGCAAATTGCATGCACAGAGATACCATGACGAGATCCTGAGGCCCATTGTCGTGCCATTCAGCCAACGGCATCACCTCATGTTTCAGCACGATAATCCAAGGCCCCATGTCGCAAAGATCTGTACACAATTCATACTCACCAGACATGTCACCCATTGAGCATATTTGGGATGCTCTGGATCCATGTGTACGACCACGTGTTCTAGTTCCTGCCAATATCCAACAACTTCACACAGCCATTGAAGAGGAGTGGGACTACATTCCACAGGCCACAATCAACTCTATGCGAAGGAGATGTGTCGCGCTGCATGAGGCAAATGGTGGTCACACCAGATACTGACTGGTTTTCTGATCCACACCCCTACCTTTTTTTTTTTTTTTTTTTTTTTTTAAAGGTACATGTTACCAACAGATTCTTATCTGTATTCCCAGTCATGTGAAATCCATAGATTATAGCCTAATGAATTTATTTCAATTGACTGATTTCTTTATATGAACTGTAGCTCAGTAAAACCTTTGAAATTGTTGCGTTTATATTTTTGTTCAGTATAGTTTCAAGTTACGTTTATTCGCCACGTGCACAGGATAAAACAGGTGTAAAACAGTACAATTAAATTCTTTGACAGCTCTTTCCCAACAATGCAGTGATAATATAGATAATAGAATAAAAACCACACAAGAACTACAATGAGAGTTAAAGACGTTGCTGGATATTGGCGGGAACTGGAATACGCTGTCGTACACGTCAACCCAGAGCATCCCAAACATGCTCAATGGGTGACATGTCTGAGTATGCAGGCCATGGAAGAACTGGGACATTTTCAGATTCCAGGAATTGTGTACAGATCCTTGCGACATGGGGCTGTGCATTATCATGCTGAAACATGTGATGGCAGCGGATGAATAGCACGACAATGGGCCTCAGGATCTCGTCATGGTATCTCTGTGCATGCAATTTGCCATCCATAAAATGCAATCGTGTTCGTTGTCCGTAGCTTATGCCTGCCCATACCATAACCCCACCGCGGGTCACTCTGTTCACAACGTTGACATCAGCAAACCGCTCTCCCACACGATGCCATACATGTGGTCTGCGGTTGTGAGGCCCGATAGACTTACTGCCAAATTCTCTAAAACGATATTGGATGCAGCTTATGGTAGAGAAAAATATTCAATTCTCTGGCAACAGCTCTGGTGGAAATCTCTGCAGTCAGCATGCCAATTGCATGCTCCCTGTGGCATTGTGTTGTGTGACAAGACAGTACATTTTAGAGTGGTCTTTTATTGTCCCCAGTACAAGGTGCACCTGTGTAATGATCATGCCGTTGAATCAGTTTCTTGATATGCAACACCTGTCAGGTGGATGGATTATCTTGGCAAAGGAGAAATGCTCACTAACAGGGATGTAAACAAATTTGTTCACAAAATTGAGAGAAATAAGCTTTTTGTGCGCATGAACATTTTCTGGGATCTTTTATTTCACCTCATGAAACATGGGACCAATACTTTACAGGTTGCGTTTATTTTTGTACTATTACTATACTGTTGGGTAGAGCTCTCAAGTTAAGCATTTCACTGTACTTGTGCATGTGACAAAACTTGATTATAATATATAATTACCCCCACTCGCTAAAACAGTGCATAAAACTACAGGACCGTAACATTCATATTGCTTCACCATATACACACACACACACACACACACACACACACATATATATATATAAAAACACACACTTTGATCAGGAAGATACCAACAAACTCCTCGTAAGATGACAACGCAATTAATTAGCATGGGATGTGAAGAAGACTTTAGCATATAGGTGAAAGGCTTAGAGACTGTTTGTGTAATTTCAACAAATGTTGTGTTTTGCTTCAGTGTGTACAAAGCAGCATCAATACAGCCATCTGCACTTCAAACCTCAAAACAAGCATGAGAAACCTCATCGGTGTTTGTCATGCTGTGTTTTCCATGAGAACTTTCTGTGAAATGTTAAGAAAGAAAAGGGGGAAAAAACATGAAATGTGTGAAGGAGTGATGACTGGATACCAGGAAATATGACATTTGCTTTGATCATCCCAAACCCTTACAGAATTCATACAGTCCATTGAAACCAAATCCTGCTTGTAAATAACAAAACTAGCCCAAATTATCTTCAATACCTCACCTTTCATTACTTTCACCTGCATCGGTCATTACACCTAACAGGAAGACAACTCTATGGACAAAACCTTATATCGATTTTCACATTTCTAGTTGTGATGTGCAGGTCCATAGCATTTACATTGACGTCATTTAACAGACTCTCTTATCCAGAGCGACGTACAGGAGCAATTAGGGTTAAGTGCCTTGCTCAAGGGCATATCGCCATATTTCGGGATTCAAACCAGCAACCTTAGTGTTACTGGCCCAATGCTCTTAACCGCTAGGCTACCTGCCGCCCATAGCAGGTAGCTGGTCTGGGTCTGTGTCCCAGCCTTACCTCTTGTAGCAGTAGATTTCCTCAGGGTCTGAGATGCCATACTCTCTGAGCTTCAGGATCATCTGGGCACTCTTCTTCACGGCGGCATCGTATCGCTCGCTCCTGGACAGGAAGTTGAGGTCCTCACTTTGGAAGTCTGGGTCACTGATCACCAGTGACTCTGTGGGGGATAGAGAAGATTGGGAGATTAAGACATCAGGGTAAACAGCGTCGGAAACCCAGGCTTCTCACAAAAAATGGGATTTTGGAAGGGTGGCCATGCGAGACTAGGTCGAACATTATGTGCAAATTGTGTAGTATTACCATTGGATAAATAAATGGATCTAATATCATTAGCTACATTTCTATCTGCAACATAATACACCCCTGCTCGACCATAGATCGGTAGTGGAAAAATAAGAACCACTAGCCAGCTTCTCTGCGACTCTTTCTGTGTAGCTGTGTACAATAACAGC
Source organism: Salmo trutta (assembly GCF_901001165.1). NCBI lineage: Eukaryota > Metazoa > Chordata > Actinopteri > Salmoniformes > Salmonidae > Salmo > Salmo trutta. Next base: position 15,146,145 of record NC_042994.1, read on the forward strand.
AGGGCTTCTTTCCTGAAATACTAACAACAGGTAGCCTAGTGGTTAGAGCATTGGGCCAGTAACCGAAAGGTTGTTAGATCAAATCCCCGAGCTGATCTGCCTCTGAACAAGGCAGTTAACCCACTAGGCGTCATTGAAAATAACAATTTGTTCTTAACTGACCTAGTTAAATAAAAACTTGTGTTCAACTGTACCTAAAGCCTGGCTTTTCTACTGTAAAGATTGGAACCTTATCTTTCACTATGTAATAGGTCACTGCATCCATTATCTCAGATAATATTGCTGTGGTATGCATTGAGTAACAAATTATATTTGCTGGTGGTTTGAAAATGATGCGGCTATGGTAGTTTGTCTTTTAGCAGACGTTTTGGGTATCTACCGACTGGAATCGGCATTGCGTCGTTTCAGTTACAGGTGAACTTGTACTTCTGCTTTTCGTAGCAATTGTCTTTCGACACATTTTGCACAGGACATTCGTTTGCTGAACATCAGACCTCTTGAACCCGAACCACTTCCATATTACTGAAATAAAATATTGCTGCCCTTTTTGGGGATGATTTCATCCTCACGAGAGGCTGAGCTGGCTGCCTCACTTTCCATTTTGGTGGAACTCTTACCGTTACACTTCTCCGGCGTGGTTACAATTTGTGAAAGGCTGTACCTCTGTGCTTGTGTTGTCACGCAATTGGGAAATGATTCGACATTGGGCTGACAGAAAGACAAGTGAGATGTTGCATGTGTAAAACGTTACAACATTATAACAGAACCTCGATTCTTGCGATACAGGCATTTTCCAAATCGCGCTAAAACATAAACTCGAATATACCGAGAGAGAAAAAAACTCGATATATCGCCCAGCCCTAGCAAGTGACCCTAACATGCTAGCTGTTGCTGCATGCTGGCTATGTTATCTGGCAATGCACAAATCAGAGCCTTGTTTACACAAACAGCATGCACAAGTTACAATGAATGCAAAACAAATTGGCCTTAATCTTGTCATTGGCTCACAATTATAAAACAACAACTGACTGCTTATAACTACTGTTACAACAACAGATAACCAACTGTCTAACCTAGCCTAGGCAGCAGATATAGCGACCACTATCGGTTGTCTACACTATGTATATCCAACCTTCTCCAACGTAGGTCAACTAGCTAGTTATGAACTTGTTTCGTTAGCTAGCTAGCTGCTAGTTCAATGTTTTGTTCACCAGATAGGCTAAACATACGAGACACGATACAATACATTCCAACCTCACCAATCTCTCTTCTTCTTTTGGTCTTCTCGATGCCTCCGTCCAGAATATGTGTGAGTTTCTCCACGTCAAATGTAGCATTCTGACGCTCTCTAGTTATGTCAGGATTCATGGCGAAATAAAGAATATCTTCCCTTGCAAAAGACGACGTTGCGTGTGGCAATAAAATGTGAGTTATGTAATCTTAGGACTACATGAACCAAGCTCAGCACTGCAATAAATGGAGCCTGAATAATTATTGACGACTTCCTGAATGGCTAGAAAAGGGGGCGCGTAAAAAAGAAAATCAGGTTATGTGACGTGAAACATTACGGCCTTGACCTGATAAAACACCCGTCTGGCAATCTTTATAGTATTTGGCCTATTTTACCCGTTGATAACTTATTGAGAAGATGCTTCCATCACCTGCAGTCTTTCATTTCCTTTGGGAAGTCAACTTTGGTGCAGTCAAGGAGGGAGATTCAGTGAGAACATTTGGAAGGTGAGGAGTGTCTACCGCAGGAGGTTGGTGGCACCTTCATTGTTAAGAAGGGGTTATGACTGGAGCGAAACAGTGGAATGGTATCAAATACACGAACCGCATGGTTTCCAGGTGTTCGATGCCATTCCATTTGCTCCGTTCCGGCCATTATTATGAGCCGTTCCTCCGTCAGCAGCCTCCCATGATACAATCTTTAACACACCATGTATAATCGTAGTTAATGATTTGTTATCCCATTTGGATTGCATGGCTGACATACTAGTTAATTTTCTAGATTGGTGAGTTACCGACCAGAGGAATCGAAGGCTACACTGTCTATCCAGCATGCAGCAAGACAGCACCAAGTTGTTGTTCAGACTACATTTGTGGAACCCTTTGACCCCATCATTGGAGCCCAGTACATAGTTCTGGGCGAGATTGAAAAAGCAGAGGGTAAGATGAGGTTTTTATTTGGTTTATATGCTTTGCAACTCCCAAAACCCACTTACCTATCTCTTCACAGGAGGTGATGGTGTGATGGTCCATGCCCGTGTGCTGAACTGTGTGGACGGGGTGAACCTAGCCCTGCTACAGAGAGGCGTCAATGAACAGAGGAGCTACTTCAGAGAGAGGGGGGAGAACAAGGGAGATGCTGCTACTGCTGCTCAGCCACGTGCTCCTCTCTGACCTGGACCCAAATAAGAATTAATCTGTCACAATGCTGCGCTGATACAGTGCTACTGGTGTAAAGTTATGAACCAGGTTGAATATAATGTTCTTTTGTACATGTTGTAATGTTTATGACCTCATTTATACCTCAGATGGATCGTGTCAAAAGGTCATATTTTATTATGGTTGGGACATTTTCCCAAATAGCCGATTTACATGGAGATGCCAAGGATTACGAGATTGTGCCTATAGCTAATTTAGAATGGCGAAGGGTAGAATTACACTATAAAAAATCCTGATTGATACATAAAAGCTGCTTGTTCTGGTGCACTGTAAAGTCCTGCCTTTATTTGTCATACGATATCAGTTCTGGAAGACACCCTCTTCCTCCTGACAGAGTTTGCCAGGTTCATTGAATGTTGGGTCAGGGGTATGAAGTAGGTCAAGAAAATGCATACTTACATTCTTATTGTAGCTAATCTAAGATAAGAGAATGTTTGATGTGGCCATTTATGCAATGGTTACATTTGTGAATGAAAACTGATATGTAGTTTGGAAATGTATCTTTGTGAGAAACAAATTCTTCTTGATTTGATATTAGATGTATTTGCGGATGAGGTGTGTGTTATGTGGCTTTATTTTTTTGGTAGTTAATTCTTCTATTGTGTTGGAAATGAAGAAGCAAGCACATGTTGACAATCTAATCTTTAATAATTATTTTCTTGATACAGTATCAAGGTTGCATTTAAAAGGATCAGTGTCAGGAAAATAATAAGACATAAGAAATAGACAAGCAAAACTTAGTCAGTAACATTGCACCATGTCCCATCATCTCTAGTAAAACAATAATATCAAGGATAAACAGAAACATAAAACTCCTCTGACTTTCCTTTTTTAAAGTAGATTCTGCCATCTCCAAACAAATTTGGTAAACAAAAGCAACTCAGCAGCAACAATCATGACCTTAGTGAGCTATGCAGTATTTTCTGACAAAATTAAATTATACATTCTGGGTAGTATTGATATTTATGTTTATACAATATAATTTGACTTCATATTATTCACCCTAGAGACAATAATACCTTCCAAGCACACTGTTAACAGGTCTATTATCTAGAAGAAAATCGATGAGAGTTGTATGTGGGGGTGTAGCTGCTGCCAGACACTTTGGAGGAAGCAGGTAGCATCAGTAGGCCAGACTGAGGATCTGTCTTGCAGCGGGCCATCGCTTGCTTGTAGTTGATTTTATCCTTTGTTGTGGGGTCGACAATTTCCTTGGCGTAGTTGTACTCGTCCTGAAGCTCTCTCATCATGGTGCTGTCAATCATTTTGGCTCTAATGGCCTCCTGTATGCCCACACGGTCCGTGTTGTTGGGATTTACTAGCCCTCCCGTCAGGTGTTGCACCTCCATGTAACGCAGGGCAGTTTCTTTGGGCATCCATCCTTTCAGGACGGCCTCTCCCACCGACAGGCGTTCTCTGGTCATGGGGTCCTCCACGCCAGTGTAGGCTTTCTGGGCGTTGAGTAGCCTCTGCAGTTGGCTCGAATCGATGAGGCCCCTCTCGGCTGCTTTGTGGACCGAGTATCTCTCCTTGTTGCTGATGTCAACGATGCCCCCTGTAGCAGCCTGTGCTTCCAACAGCTTTTGTGCCGTGCCGCTTTCGATCAGCTTGCGGGCCACTGCACTGCGTATGGAGAAGCATGTGTCAGTGTTTGTGTCAATTACACCAGCGATAGGATATCTTTCCTTTGGGGCAGGAACAGGGGCAGTGCTGGTAGGGTACGACTTTAGCAAGGATGCTGGCTTTGATGTGATTGAGTTGAACTTGGGCTGTTTTTCTTTTTCACCTGCAACAAGGAGGGCAAACTCTGAAATAGGCATTTTCCCATCCTTGTATTTTTGCAGATCATACTGGGTCAGTTGTCCATCTCTCAAGGCATTTTTGATAGAGTACTGCTTGCCGCTCTTGCGATCCTGCAGCACAGAGGTCTCCCCATCAGGTCCCATGGAAGTTATTTCCTCCCAATCGCACTCCAGCTCTTGCAGATGCATGTACTGGGTACGGTCGATCAGTCCCTGCAGGTAGGCTTCATATGGTGATAGTTCTTTGCCAGTATCAGGGTCCAAGATGGTGATTTTAGTGGAGACATTGGTCTCCTTTGTCCGGGTCTCTGTATGGTCTTCCTTCTCCTTGTCCCTTTGGAGTTCCCTGATGGTGTTGTCTTTCTGGTGGATCGTGTCTTTTTCGTCCAGTATCTCCCTCTCCAGACGCTGCACGTCAGACTCCATCTTGACGCTCTTTTGCCTGTTGATCTGGCTTCTCTCGCTCATCAGCTTGGTCTGCTGCTGGAACGATACGCTGATGTCTTGCCTCTCAGACTCTAACTTCTTCAGCTCCCGGGTGAGGTTGTCTTTCTCCCTCTGCAAGGCGTCCCTGGCCAGAATGAGACCTGTCTCCTCCCGAGAAGTGCTCGACTGAGTGCCGTTCAGTCGGTTGAGTTTATCAGAGAGTTGTTTGATTTTTTCCTCCAGGTCCTGCCTGGCATGTTTCTCCTGAGACACCAGGCCCTTCAGGCGGTATCTCTCTGCTTCTACAGCCTGGTCTTTCTCCACCCGGATCACTTCTTTGTACACTGTCTTCTCTACGGCCTTTTCTCGCTGAAGGAGCTCAAGCTTGACATTGGTGTTCCTGATGTTTCTCTGAATATTCAGGACGTCACTGGTTTCCTTGTCCATGTCTGAGCGAAGACCGTTAGTCATCCTCTCCAGTCTGGGGTCTCTCTCAACTTTCAGGACCTCCTCGACAACGATACTCTCCTCGACGGGCGGTGGGGCATTCTCAAGCTCTTTGATGCGCAGTTTGATCTGTTTCAGTTCAAACTCCACCTTAATCTTCTTCTGATGTTCGTCACTCTGCTTTAGGAGGTTCTCCTTCTCCTCCACTAAGATTTTAAGTTTTTGCATCTCAAGCTCTAGCTGCCGGCGGGACTTAACCTCCTCATCCAGGCTCCTGCCAAGCTTATCATGCTCAACTATCTGCTTTGGATCCTTCTGTAGACGCACCACCTCCTGCACCACCACTATTTCCTCTGGCTTTTGTCTCGCCAGCAGGATGTACTTGTTTTGCAGGTCGAACACCATCTCCTCAATGGTACGGCGACGCTGTTGCTCTTCACGTACCTCCTTTCTCAGCCGATCTGCCTCCTTCTCCAAGAGCGGATCATCTTCATACTTGAAGATATCTTTGGTCATAAGCTTTGTCTCCACCTTGGATTTTTCTGCTTTCCACTCGTCCCTCTCTTTTCTCAGGAGGTTAATCTGGTCCTCTACATTATTGTAAGTACGGTGCAGATGGTTCACCTGATCATTGAGCCTCTGTATCTCTCTTTCGTTCTCAGGGCTCCTCTCCTCTTTCACCACGTCTTGGATGACTTCCTTCAGCTCCACCTTTGGCTTCTTGGAACGCAGGGCTTCCAGATCGACCATGACCAGAGTGATCTGGTCCTGTAAGTCAGAACGCTGCTTGTTCAAGTCTTGAACATCTTTCTTCAGACGCATTATCTCCAACTCTGTTTGTGGATCTATGCGGTAGATCTCACTGACGATTTCCTTGAGTTCGACCTTGGGCTTCCACTGCCCCACCTCGCTATACCGAATTCTGAGCTGAGAGACCTCCTTGACCAGAGAGTCCGTCTCAATTTTCTCTCCCTCTAGGCCTGATTGAATCCTCTTGAACTCATTGATGAGCTCAGGGTCCTGTTCGACTTTCTTCACCTCCCTGGTGACCACCTTGGGCTGAATGGTGGGAATGATCCTCTCCAATGCATTGATCTGGCTCCTCGTTTGGAAGATCTCGTCATTCAGAGTCTTGCTCTTGTGGCCTTCATCTGCGATTTCCTTCTCAAATGTTTTAACAGCTTTGAGCATCTCTGGATCCTTCTCTAATCGAATCACCTCCTTTTTCATAACCTTCTCCCTGATGTTGGGTCTTGTAGCGTTCAGGATGGTGACCTCTGTCTTCTGTTGAATGACTTCTCCCTCTTTTACTCGAACCTCATTCTTTATCTTGCCGATCTCATCTTTTAACTTGGAGGCTTCTACATCCAACTGAGGATCTCTCTCAAACTCAGTCACCTCTCTAGTCACCAGTTTGGGCTTGATGCACTTGAGGTCGTCCCCAAAATTGGCGATTTTGATTTTCACACCCTCGATCTCACCCTGGGTACGGCTGCGCTTCAAGGCCTCTTTGTGGATTTGGTCCTCCAGATCTTTTAGGTCGGTTTCCAGTTTAGGGTCGCGGTAGTACTTGAGTACCTCCTTCTCCTCAACTCGATGCATCCCTTTACGGCTCTTCAGAGACAACATCCTGGTCTTGAATGTCTCCACATCAGTCTCAGCACGGCTGCGTCTATCGCTCTCCGCTCTCAACTCTTGCTGCAAGCTCTTTATGTTTTTGTTTGGTTTTATGGTTGGTTCTGTGGATTGTTTCTCATGTTTCTACAAATTAAACAAAAAATAGTTCAACATTTTCATAATTTTGTATCCTAAACACATTCAATTGATCAAAATTGGCAGTGGGAAAGAAGTTATGTGCAGCTATTTCCAACTCACCTGAGCGATGAGGTTCTTAGCAAAGCCCATCTGATTGAGCAGCTGGTCATTCTCAGCTGATGTTTTAGCATAGTGGTTCACCACAGCCTTTTCCTGTAATATACAAAGAAGCACAGCCATCCTTCAGCTCACAGTGCTCAAGAAAACATGCAGGAAAACATGATGCACCCTACATTGGTCTGCATAGAAGTTGATAAACATGAATGTAATTTGTGTCTATTGACTTCCATTCTTTATGTATTACCTGGTTCTGCACAGTATCAGCAAGGGTGGAAGTGGGACGTTTTTTGGGATCTTTGGCTCCCACATTGTCGAGGGTGCTGCTGTATTTGTCAGTGTTGACCTCATATTCCTGCACAAGCAGTTGAAATTAAGATTTTATTATTCAATATCCAAATATTTAAATATCTGTTACACAAATAAAAGGTTAATCATGATGCAGTAGGATAATGTAACTTAATCCGAGTCTTACAGTGAGGATATTCTGCAAATCTTGGGAAAGGTCAACCACTCTATCCAGGTCGTCTCCCTTCCCCTTGATGTCATCCACCACCCTCTGCAATAAAAATTACAAAATTAAACTTGATTGCAAAATATGTGTCTTACAATTATATTTTAAGTATATCGCCAAAACATTTCAGAGCTTCTGACACACAAACAAACTGACCTTCTGGGAGGTCTGCTTGGAGTTGACCTGTGATAGGTCATCGTTGGGGCTGATCTTGTTGTCAGGCAGATTTTTCAGGAAGGAGCTCAGAGATTTGCTTGTGTTCTGGAATTCCTGGTTCTTGCCTGCAGCCTCTTGCAAGAGGCCCTCTCTGAGACAGAAAAACGCAATGAAAAACACTTTCATGATGACAAACTGAAAACAATTATTCTGTTCATCTGACGTTCGAGCAAACGAATGGACTATTTTGATACCGTATATTTGCAGACATGGTGTGTGTAGTCAACGTTAGCAAACAGACAGTGGCCCTGGGCTCACCTCTCCTTCAGCTGGTTGTTGACGTTAGAGTAGCGGTCCTGTAGTTGTTTGACCTGGGTCCCCTGGCGATGGATGTCTGGGCAGTACTCCTGGTAGCCCTGCTGCAGGGAACTACACAGCTGCTCGCTGGTCTCCAGGTCCTGGCCCAGCTTTTTCAGTTCATTCTGAGAGCCCGCCACGTCCTTACGCAGACTCTGTAGAGAACAGATATGATAAATGTGTCCTGGTGGTGTGCTTTTAGCTAAATTAGAAGGGATGACTGAAATGTGCAGTCAAATGATACAGTCCTTTATTACTTCAAGTCAACAACTAGGGTATTCTCTGGAGGTCGACCGATTAATCAGAATGGCCGATTAATTAGGGCCGATTTCAAGTTTTCATAACAATCGGTAATCGGCATTTTTGGACACCGATTATGGCCGATTACATTGCACTCCACGAGGAGACTGCGTGGCAGGCTGACTACATGTTATGCGAGTGCAGCAAGGAGCCAAAGTAAGGTGCTAGCTAGCATTAAACGCATCTTATAAAAAACAATCAATCTTAACATAATCACTAGTTAACTACACATGGTTGATGATATTACTAGTTTATCTAGCTTGTCCTGCGTTGCATATAATCGATGCGGTGCCTGTTAATTTGTTATTGAATCACAGCCTACTTCGCCTAACGGGTGATTTAACAAGCTCATTCGCGAAAAAAGCACTGTCATTGCACCAATGTGTGCCTAACCATAAACATCAATGCCTTTCTTAAAATCAATACACAAGTATATATTTTTAAACCTGCATATTTAGTTAATATTGCCTGCTAACATGAATTTCTTTTAACTAGGGAAATTGTGTCACTTTTCTTGCGTTCTGTGCAAGCAGAGTCAGGGTATATGCAGCAGTTTGGGCCGCCTGGCTCGTTATGAACTGTGTGAAGACCATTTTTTCCTAACAAAGACTGTAATTAATTTGCCAGAATTTTACGTAATTATGACATAACATTGAAGGTTGTGCAATGTAACAGCAATATTTAGACTTATGGATGCCACCCGTTAGATAAACTACGGAACGGTTCCGTATTTCAGTGAAAGAATAAACTTTTTGTTTTCGAAATGATAGTTTCCGGATTCTACCATATTAATGACCTAAGGCTCGTATTTCTGTGTGTTATTATATTATAATTAAGTCTATGATTTGATAGAGCAGTCTGACTGAGCGGTGGTAGGCAGCAGCAGGCTCGTAAGCATTCATTCAAACAGCACTTTCGTGCATTTGCCAACAGCTCTTCGCTGTGCTTGGCGCTATTTATGACTTCAAGCCTATCAACTCCCGAGATTAGGCTGGCAATACTAAAGTACCTATTAGAACATCCAATAGTCAAAGGTATATGAAATACAAATGGCATAGAGAGAAATAGTCCTATAATAACTACAACCTAAAACTTCTTACCTGGGAATATTGAAGACTCATGTTAAAAGGAACCACCAGCTTTCATATGTTCTCATGTTCTGAGCAAGGAACTTAAACGTTAGCTTTTTTAAAAAGAAAGGAGGACCAAGGCACTCTTCATATAACTGATTAAAATGCCTTTATTAGTATGGCATGTTCAATAGAAACAATGTTTTTAAAAAACCGACGCGTTTCGGCTGCATGGCCCCCATCAGGGTGTACAAAGAAATAATACAATGTTCTCTGTTTAACAGCTTTTCCAATTAACCCTAATTAGAAGGGGGAGTGGTTAAAATTGATTGGACACACCTAGTAAGCAATAGTATACACACTTTAAAGTGAAATGCTGTAGCTATGTTATCATAAAAATGTAACTCCAAACTAGAAGTATCAGAACACTTAGAAAGGTAGTTCTAACCTTAAATATGTCTGGGCGAAGTGTCAAGAATAAGAAAGCAATACATTCCATAGTACACTAGAACACAGCAAAACATGAACAACAAGAGTCTAAATATAGCTGAGGGCAATTGAGCAAAGATATCCACTAGATGACAGCAAATGTACCCATCACAACCCTACAGGAAGGGTGAGAAATCCATATCTTCATTTAAACCCGGGTATTTAGTGGCCTGTAGTTTGTAAATCCAAAAACTTTCCATTTGGTTTAACTGTTTAAGGCGGTCCCCTTTTCTAATAGAGGCCGGGATATGATCAATACCCATAGCTTGTAGGGAGGCAGGGTTGCCATGGTGTAAGGACTTACCGGGTTTAAATGAAGATATGGATTTCTCACCCTTACATTTTTATGATAACATAGCTACAGCATTTCACTTTAAAGTGTGTATACTATTGCTTACTAGGTGTGTCCAATCAATTTTAACCACTCCCCCTTCTAATTAGGGTTAATTGGAAAAGCTGTTAAACAGAGAACATTGTATTATTTCTTTGTACACCCTGATGAAGGCCATGCAGCCGAAACGCGTCGGTTTTTTAAAAACATTGTTTCTATTGAACATGCCATACTAATAAAGGCATTTTAATCAATTATATGAAGAGTGCCTTGGTCCTCCTTTCTTTTTGAAGACCAACTCAACCCTTTTACCAAAGAGCACCTTCTGTCTACCAACATTTACTATTGTGTACCTTAGTAGCGCTTCCCTTCCTCCTCTTTCTACTAGGTTAGCTTTTTTACATTGCACATATTGCAGTTTTACTTTCTTCTCCAACAATTTGTTTTTGCATTATTTAAACCAAATTGAACATTTCATTATTTATTTGAGACTAAATAGATTTTATTGATGTATTATATTAAGTTAAAATAAGTGTTCATTCAGTATTGTTGTAATTGTCATTATTATATATATATATATATATATAAATAAAAATCGGCCAATTAATCGGTATCTGCTTTTTTTTTGGGGTCTTCCAATAATCGGTATCGGCGTTGAAAAATCATAATCGGTCGACCTCTAGTATTCTCTGGTCCAATTTGTTCAAGGATACTGTAGAATCTATTTGGATCTCTTAAGAAAGTTGAGGTGTGTCCAAAATGGCACACTAATCCAAGGCAGTGTAGGCAATGGTCCTGGTCAAAAGTATTTCACTATATAGGGAATAGGGTGCACTGGTAATTGTCCCACCCACCTGTATCTCCTGGGTGCGGGCCTGAATAGCATTGGGGACATCTGGGATAGGGCCATCCTTATTCAGCTTTTCCTCAAAGCCAGAGACGATGCCATCCACTTTCTTGATCTGCTTCTCCAGGTTCAGAGATGCATTAGCCCTATAGAAGAAATGGCAAAAAAAATAAAATCATTAACAGCAAGATCTGCTGTTTGATGCTATTTTCTGATAATATCATATCGCTAAGACAGGTGATCGGTGATAATGTATGTCTGTAAAATGGTCGTACTTCTTGTTAAATAGGTCGGCCAGGGCTGCGAGGCCATCTTGCTTATCCTTGACAGCTTGAAGTTTGGCTGCAAGGCCTTTGGAGACGTCCTTCTCCAGCTTCGGCTGCTCCATAGCTGCCAGAGCATCTGCTGCTTTCTACAAGAGATACAACCACCGTATCATTAGGATCAGTACCATCCTCACCAACAATATCATAACTATCATCATCATCGCCATTAGACTCATCATCGTTGTCATCATCATCTTTAGGAGGCACGAATCCATCAATGCCAATCTATAATTATTCAGATTTAGCTAGTTAACCAGCATGACAATATATTGTACGTTACAATGGCTGGTAGACATGCTTTCTATCTATCAAAAGTAGCGGAATGTCCCCTTTAGACTGTGCCTGAGGGTGGTCTAGTGGGTAATGTGGCCTGCAACACATATCACTCCACAGCGTAGGTACAAATCCCGGCTCCACCTCTACTCTCTTTCTCCCCCCTTCTCTGTCTCCTTGCTCATTTCCACTTGTATCTATCTCAATAAAGTTAAAAACAAGACTCTCTCTCTCACCTCTTGCTCCTTCAGCCTCTTGGCCAGGTCAGTGGTGGGGTCACTGCGGTCCAGCGGGGCCCTCAGACGGCTCAACATGCCCTGCTTGGCTTTGACCAGGTCCTCATCCAGCTTATCCAGCTGACCGGCCACGGCTTTAGCTTTGGGGTTAGACGGAGGAGCTATGTGGGGGACACAGGGTAATGATAATCTGGCCTTATCAAAAGTAGTGCACTATGTAGGGAATAGGGTGCCATTTTATTTGCAGCCTTAGTTAATTTCAGATATATGTACACATGTCCCATAAATACCCTGTGGCTTGGGGTTTACATGATGTGATGAATTGAATGTGATATCACAGTGTGGTCTAGGGACAAGGTTGAATCAAAAGTTAGAGAAGCCATTTCTCCTTATTTACAGTTCATGATCATAGCAGTAACAGTTGCCGTTCCAGAGTTATTTGGAAGGCTTTGTTTTGGGGTACTGGGATTAATAGAGCAACTTTTTCTCACCTGCGTATACGGGTTTCTCTTCGATGCAACGGATCTTGTCCTTCATTGCGCCTAAATAAACCGCCCTCCTCTTCTTGATGTTGTCAAGGACATCACCATGTCTGTGCGCCCACACACACACAAAAATCATTAGAACTGAGACATTTTAATTCCCAAAATTGACGTATTATTGTCCATATGTCATAAATGACATATGCTCCTGTTGCTTACAGGTCTACGGTGGCAATGGCCTCTGGGTCAGGTGGTGGGATCAGGAAGCAGACCCCTGGAAAGGTTTTGGTTGCCCCACTGCTGGTCAATACGTCCCAGTTCTCAACGTCTGAATTCGACTTGAGGGTGAACTTGTCCCCTCGAGTGAGTTCAGCCTAAAAGAACACAAAGAGAGAACTTTCCTCAGAATGGATCACATGTAAATATTCCTTTTCATCTTACAAACACAATGCCCAATACTGAGGTATCTAGGAACTTTCATTTACTTTAGTGAGTTCCCTAGTCACAGTAATGTTTGGTTTTGGGATGTTTATATGAGCCTACATTACGTTGCATGCCTTGACACACCTCTCAGTTCAGTGGTAGAGCATTCTATTCCATTCTAGTAGTCACATCATTGCTTAGTAGCTTTATCAAAGATTCTACAGAGGTTTCGAAACCGCTTTGACTTCATACCGTAACCTGTGGTGGAGGCTCCAGGACAGGGTCAAATGTCAAAGGTGAGAGGTCAAGAGCAGCTGGCCATACCTTCTCAGTCTTCCAGTCACAGAGGGACTCCACGGTGGTGGACCTGGGGGGCGGGTAGCGGCGCAGCTTGAGGGGGGCGAGGGTGGTGCTCCTCTTCCTCAGGTCAGCCAGGAGCTGCTCGTTGCGTTGCACCGTGCTCTCCTCCGCCTGAGAGAGAGAGAGAGAGATGGAGAAAGAAAGCGAGAGAGAGAAGGAGAGAGAGTGGTAAGGTGAAATTGTGACCACCTGCATTGCATTTCAGCATAACCATTTTTCTTCACGTTATTTACATAATGTAGTAGGGTAATGTCATGATAACGTTTGATAATATGTGAAAGAAATGTAATGTCTTTAGCTGTGAAGTGTTAACACGCACACTACCATTTTTCTCTCTATTGTGGTACAGGGAGTTAAAGCCCATAAATTGACATTGTAGAAAAAAGAATGGTCTTGAAAATGTTTTTTTTAAATATATTTATTTGACATTGATAAAAAATGCGCAGAGGTAAAAGCATGAGTTGTATTTATTTTTAGCGAAATGAAATGCAATGTAGCATCTTTATGATTCATGGGTGTGTTGAAAGTTTACTGCGCAAGTTAACACCAAAGATTCAATGAGATTGGAACTGCATCCAGCTGTACAATAGATATCAGTGTTCACATCCTGGCATTACTTGTGTGTGTGTGTGTGTGTGTGTGTGTGTGTGTGTGTGTGTGTGTGTGTGTGTGTGTGTATCAGAGAGGTTGGAAGTAAGCAGAAGACACATTTCCATCTAGTATGGACTAATAAACGATATCTTCTCTTACCTCCAGTTGCAGAGTCATCGCTGAGCTACTCCTCCCGGTTGTGCCTTCCACTTTCTTCAGGCTAGAGTTGAGTTCACTCAGAGACTCCGACAGTGTCTCCACATCTAGTTGGTACTGAACAGGGACACAGACAGACAACACATCAGAACATGGTATCTTTTTCACATACAGTATCTTTGACCTACCCGGTTTACTGATCATGCTGCAGTTTGAATGTCTATGGTAATGTGCTTAGGGACATTTCTGGTTCAAAACCAGACAGAAGATACCCTTTCCATTCTGGCAATGAAGACGGAAGTCTGAATATTATTCTAAGCTGATGTAGATACTATGAAACGTTGTTAATGTATTCTGAGTGACATTTACCTTCTTGAAATCCTCCATGTTATCCAGATGGGTCTCTTGGCAGATGCACAGGTTGAGGAACTTCTGCCACTCATTCCGCAAAGAATCTCTCTGAGCCTGAAACAAGTACAAAGATGAAGCCATCACGTAAAGGGAAAATCTCGATATCTTTCAGGAACATTGTAAACCTGGTGGACCTAAATGTAGAAGTCTAATCTACGGAAGAGTGATCGATTCTTGAATGAAGACAATGTAAAATGGTAATAGTCTACAAGGGGAGGTGTACTTAAAGTTTGAATTGGTTATTGGCATGTACCTGTATTGTGGTGCTGGCCGGGTGCTTCAGTTCAATGAGTCGATCGCCGTCATCCTGGAGTTTGTTCACTTCGCTTTCATGGGACATCAGGCTGTTGTTCTTAAAGTTCTGATTAAGATAAAAAATGAAATATGATGTCACTGAACGTGGCTCCTTCAGTAATGGAAAACTAAATGTACATCCATGCCAGAAACCTATGAAGCACATCCTCACGCAACATTTTCATACTTTATTGTTGTATTAAGTCCACTGATATTGAGTGACACTCTATTTGACCCCTAACATGGACTCTCACCTCATACTGTCTGCGGACGTCCGGAGGGTCCAACATGTGGTCGCTCCAGTCCTGTTTCAGGGTTTTTGTCTGTTCGTCTCCTAGATAGGCCAGCTCCTTGTTACAGCCCTGCATGTAGTCATACAGACTGCTTAGGTAGTGGTGCCGCCATTTTGAATTGTCCTGTGGGAATAGAACAATATTATATAACAACTGTAGAGTCACACCAAAAAGAGAACATATGTTACAATTACTTTTAGGTTGAAAATGAAATCCCACCGATCCCATCAGAGGAGGCTGGTGGGTGGAGCTATAGGAGGATGGGCTCATTGCAATTGGCTGGAATGGAATAAATGGAACAGTATCAAACACATCAAACATTTGGAAACCACGTCTTGGACTCTGTTCCATTTATTCCATTCCAGCCATTACAATGAGCCCGTCCTCCATTTCCTCCTCTCACCAGCCTCCTCTGGATCTCATAGTACCCATATGATAACTATGACTTACCAAAAGGTTGATGTATTGTTTCTTGATGGCAGCATACTCCTCCTGAAACACAAATTAATTGTTGTCATGTTCACTAGCTACAAGACGTTTTCAAACACATCCATTAAATCCATGAACCCTTGAATTCATCGTCACGGAGATGAGAGAGTTGAAGGGGTTACCTTGGTGCTGGTGGAGCTGGCGCTGAGCTGAGAGCTGTAGGCCTCGATCTCCTTGTGCAGTAGGTTGTGGGCAGCGATCTGCTTCTTCAGGTCAACCATGGTGGGCCCATAGTCTTCTGTGTTCACCTCCCTCTGAGAGACAGACACAGAACGGTATGGTCAGTCATGGACACAAATAAACTAAAGAGACTTTATGGTAGTATGCATTCTTATTGGGTATCTTAAATGAACATGAACTGTAGGATAACGATGAACTGAATGTTGGGTACTGTTGTGTTAGTTGTTGTGTTGTATACTGTTGTGTTAGCTAAGTCAGTCAATATATAGTACAACTGAAGTCAATTTCAGCTTGGATTGGTCAACAGAACAGTTTGTCAAGGGGATGAGCATCATGCTTTTATAAGGATGTTTACAATATGGAGGCTTGGTCTTAAGTTAGTTGCCAAAGAAGAAGAGGACACTTGATTTTACCTGTTTCTGATTGAGCACCGAAGCCCAGTCGATTCTGGGCTTCAGCTCCACATCGTTGACAGGCTCATAGATGTCCCGGTAGAAGGCACAGTCTTTCAGCCAGCGGTCATGGAGGTGACTGACACTGGAATGAACAAAAGGTTGAGGGAGGGAGGGGAAAAGACGTTTAGTATGTTTAGCATGAGCATGATAACAAAGAGAACTGGCAAGAGCAACACGTTTTAGTAAATAAATCCAGATGGACCTTACTGAATCCCCCAATGATCAAATGTCTTAAAGGGAAAAATAGATTTCTGCAAAAACTAATCTTTTTGAAGCCGCTGAAGGGCCCAAATGATACCCGCGTTCATAAGAGATATCCCACTGGGAACACTGGTTGAATCAACGTTGTTTCCACATCATTTCAATGAAATTGTGTTGAACCAATGTGGAATAAACGTTGAATTGACATTTGTGCCCAGTCGGATGGGCCTAGAAGAGGCCACTCACTCGCTCTCTATCTCGCTGCTTTGGGGGTGTTTGCACTTCTTGGCCTTGTCCACATCCAGGAAGAGGTCATTCAGCAGGCCCTCAGCCTCAGACAGGTTGCTTGCCACCACTTTCTGGTGCTGGAGGGGCCGGTTTTTCTTCTCATTCTCTGCATCCTACATGGCAATGAAGACAGTAGGTGAGTCAACGGAACAGTTAGTGGCCAGAATTGAAGTCCACGGACACACTATTATTTAGAGAGAAAAAAAGAGAGAGACCGTCAGTATGTATTCTCACCACAGCAAGTAGCTCTTCGGCCCGGAGGACATCTTTCTCCACCTGGTCGGAATTCTTTTGCATCCGTGCAATCACCAAGGCCAAGTCATTGGCTGTGGACCTGTTTAGAGGGCAAAGGTTAAAAGGTTAAAGATCTGATTTAGAAAAATAGCAAAGAAGATACAAAATACAAAGAGGAAAGAAGCAGAGAGAGGAATGTGGACTGTCTGAATCGAGCACTTCAGTTGTTGTCCTTGACTTAAGTGACCAATGAAGGTCAAGGTCCTAAACATTTAAGATGGATGCAGAGGCCATTATCCTTGTGGAAGCTATCCCATTACAAAACCTAGCACGCAAAATAATTAGATATAAAACCACAGGCTAAGAATAGATAGTGACACAGAGTAGATGTGTGTGAAGCCGTCCTTCGTGAACTCCCTTTGTCCAAAATCAACACTTTGTCCAAGACTAACAAAAGTCCAAATGTATTACTAGGACCAGGAGTTCTTCTGTGACTTGACCAGGAAGAACTCTGGGCCATAGTTAGAACCTATAACTAGGGCACTGGGTTCTTGGTGTTCAGGAAAAACTCCTGGCCCTACATAAGACAACACTCTTGAACTGAAACCAAGGAAGGCACCCTATTCCTTTCATAGTGCAATACTTTTGACCATGTCTCCGGTCAAAAGTAGTGCACTATGTAGGGAATAGTGTGCCATTTGGGACCTAAGCCAATGGTCTCTAGAGGTGAGGACCTGGGATCAACAGGAGGGTGAATCACTGCCCCACCTGAGTATTCCCAAAACGCTGAACATTCCATCATTCCACAACAACTATTTGTTTGTCTCTCTGTCACTCCCTCTGTGTGACTGTGACCACCTGTATTGCTCTCTCTATCTGCCGACCTAGTGGGTACTCTCCCAGGGCAGTGTTCAAGCTAGAGCATTGATCTCCAGAGAGGGTTAGAAGTGTGTTGAATACTTTTCCACAGCTTTGAATCCAGGCTATTCAGATTGCCTAATAAACTGTAAAATACTGTATGTAACTGTCGTCTTACAACTGTTCATCTGAGTTGGGATCAATTCATTTCACCAATTCAGGAGATACTCAGTGCATGTGTAGAAAATAGTCCACTATTTTGACTGTGTAGTTGAATTTGCTGAACTGACTACATTCGACGACCCCAACATTTCTGCCCATGTTCCTTTTAACCTAAGGAGCCATTTTGAAATGAAAGTGTTGTTATCAACAGTAAAACATGTATTATGATGTAATGAGATTACATATGCCTGTACCAGCAGCAGAAAATGACAGATTCAGTAATCCGTAGATCTGTGTTCTCACATCAACCTGCCCCTAAGGACCAAACCAGCACTGAGGTGATAAGTCACTAACCTCCCCTTTAAATACCAGCACTACAGGACTCACAAACCTCCTCTTTAAACACCACTATTCTTCCAATGACAACTTCTACATGTGATGGATTGGGTAAACTATTTAAGTGCCTTAAACACATTAAATGCAGGCCCTGGCCTAGATTTTACACGAATGTCCTCCTCCATAACTAAGATAGACCTACTATACTAAAGTATCTTCACTGCGATTAAATGCTTCATCAACAATTGTACTGTAGTACCCTTCACAGTGTTGATACAGATGTTTCAATTGTGTTTAACAGAAAGACAAGCAGTCTATCAATCAGACAAGGACATTCCCTTTAAATATCCCATTTGCACCACCGTGGCAAGAGGGTGAGCCAACGCCCATAGGCTGTGGAGAAACCAGCTGAACAGCACAGACAGACCAGTGACCCTGAGGCGGGGTGAAACCATTGGCACTCCTCTCACTCTCCGAATGGTCATCCCCTCTATCTTTCATCTCGGTCCAGGTGTAGTGTATGCATACTATAAGATAATCATCCTGTTACTATAGCATCACAATGACCAACGAACACACGTTCCATGTATTCACGCTTCATTGTCATTCCCATCTTTCTCGTGGGAGTCTTTTCACCAGTGTAACCCCCATAGACTTACAGGTTACATCTCCATCAACATCAGTCTCCATTGACTCAACATAAACACCACTCATCCTGGTGCTAAGCTGTCTGTGCTGAGGGTGTGACAAAACAAAAAGGTCAGGGTGGATTTTCAACCTTAGGGAAGCTCAAGTGATTCATATTTTTCTAAATCGGGTGACATTTGATTCATTGCTAATGTAGGCCTGCAGGCTACGCTTTTGATGACGCATTGACATAGGAGTCATACTTGATTGATGGATGAACATTGATAAAAAATATATGTCCCTATCTACCTTATCTAAGTACTGTATGTCCTACTCTTTCGTGGTCAAGTAGAAATCTTGATGCCATCATATATCCCTCCACGGGGAATGTTATAATGACGTGAATAGTCACCAAATCAATGTGAATGTCAGGCGTGTGCGTATTGGTGCTGAAGTCAGGTGCAGGAGAGCAGAGCATTGTGAACAGGCGCACACTTTATTATTTCGGCAGGAGAGATATACAAACGAACACAGCTGTGTCCAAAAAAAACTCCAGCCAACAAGGCAGTGTATAACGCGCAAAACAGTCACAGCACATCAAATGTATACAAAACAGACCTCGTGAAATAACACGGGAAAAACGCACGCAAGCCTAGTGCGTTCAAAAACACGTAACACACAAACAATCTTCCACAAAGACATGAGGGGGAACAGAGGAATAAATACATGTAGTGTGATTGGGGAATGAAAGCCAGGTGTGCAGGGAACAAGACAAAACAAATGGATACATGAAAAATGGAGCGGCGATGGCTAGAAAGCCGGTGACAAGGAGAGGAGCCGACTTCAGCAGAAGTCGTGACAGTGAATCTAATGAGTCGTACCATTTGATAACGCCATCAAATTTTACAATCTGTTTTACGTGACCTGAAAACACACACACACATACACAAACAGGTGATTGAGAGCCCCTCTAATGCTTCTCCTGAGCAAATCTGACCTAAGGTCACATAAAAACCCCGTAAAACCTACGATAACATCAAGACAACCAAAGAGACAAACAAAACTTCTCTTCATATCTTTACATAGAACAAAGTTGGTCTTCTTAACTCCAGCAACATGCCAAAACACACAGTAAACCATCTACCTTCCAATCTGCATTATCCAGGAGTTAGGAATGAAATAAACAAAAGAGATTCCAGAGGATTCTATGAGAAAGAGGGCAACACAGCAAACACAGGAGATATGAAACAAATCCAAGTTTAGGAAGGAGAGGAAAGGAGGAAGGAGGTAGAGTGGAGGGGGTTGCATGACCGAGTTTGCTATCGTTCCTTATTAAAGACTCACTTGCTGATCTTGCCGGACACCTTCAAGGAATTACTGTCCTTCTTCTTGAACATCCTGGATCTTTTGGTGAGTGGAAGTTCCACTCCACAGACAGAACACAAGTCTCTCTGGTCCCCTCACACTCTCTGTTCCTCTCTCGCTGTCACAGATAAGACACACACTACCTGTGCCTATTTTAGTGTGTGTCCCCGTTGGTGTCAGCACTGTGATAAAGCTGACTGAAAGAGTACCTGTGCCCCTCCCTGTTTACAATCTATTTAGTTCCACAGGACCGGGCCAACCTGTTCTTACACACTCCTTCTCATTCCTGCCCTCCTTTACTCACCTCTCTAGTTCAACCCTCCCCGTTCATTAGTTCACTGCCACTCATTGAGGTTTTCTAAAGTCACTGGTCGCTATTTTGCTAGGGAGTCTGGAGAAACATTCCGTTTCTATAAGGATCAGTGTAGAATAACATATGGGCTTGTGGGTAATTAGATACTAATAAGTAGTGGAGGTAATGTAAACCTTAAACAAGGCAAGATGAAGTACAATCCCATCTTAGTGGATGCCTGTGTACTCTGTTCATTCTATATACACTGCTCAAAAAAATAAAGGGAACACTTAAACAACACAATGTAACTCCAAGTCAATCACACTTCTGTGAACTCAAACTGTCCACTTAGGAAGCAACAATGATTGACAATACATTTCACATGCTGTTGTGCAAATGGAATAGACAACAGGTGGAAATTATAGGCAATTAGCAAGACACCCCCAATAAAGGAGTGGTTCTGCAGGTGGGGACCACAGACCACTTCTCAGTTCCTATGCTTCCTGGCTGATGTTTTGGTCACTTTACATTTACATTTACATTTAAGTCATTTAGCAGACGCTCTTATCCAGAGCGACTTTGAATGCTGGCGGTGCTTTCACTCTAGTGGTAGCGTGAGACAGAGTCTACAACCCACACAAGTGGCTCAGGTAGTGCAGCTCATCCAGGATGGCACATCAATGCGAGCTGTGGCAAAGAAGGTTTGCTGTGTCTGTCAGCGTAGTGTCCAGAGCATGGAGACGCTACCAGGAGACAGGCCAGTACATCAGGAGACGTGGAGGAGACCGTAGGAGGGCAACAACCCAGCAGCAGGACCGCTACCTCCGCCTTTGTGCAAGGAGGAGCAGGAGAAGCACTGCCAGAGCCCTGCAAAATGACCTCCTGCAGGCCACAAATGTGCATGTGTCTGCTCAAACGGTCAGAAGCAGACTCCATGAGGGTGGTATGAGGGCCCGACGTCCACAGGTGGGGGTTGTGCTTACAGCCCAACACCGTGCAGGACGTTTGGCATTTGCCAGAGAACACCAAGATTGGCAAATTCGCCACTGGCGCCCTGTGCTCTTCACAGATGAAAGCAGGTTCACACTGAGCACGTGACAGACTTTACAGAGTCTGGAGACGCTGTGGAGAACGTTCTGCTGCCTGCAACATCCTCCAGCATGACCGGTTTGGCGGTGAGTCAGTCATGGTGTGGGATGGCGTTTCTTTCGGAGCTCGCACAGCCCTCCATGTGCTCGCCAGAGGTAGCCTGACTGCCATTAGGTACCGAGATGAGATCCTCAGACCCCTTGTGAGACCATATGCTGGTGCGGTTGGCCCTGGGTTCCTCCTAATGCAAGACAATGCTAGACCTCATGTGGCTGGAGTGTGTCAGCAGTTCCTGCAAGAGGAAGGCATTGATGCTATGGACTGGCCCGCCCGTTCCCCAGACCTGAATCCAATTGAGCACATCTGGGACATCATGTCTCGCTCCATCCACCAACGCCATGTTGCACCACAGACTGTCCAGGAGTTGGCGGATGCTTTAGTCCAGGTCTGGGAGGAGATCCCTCAGGAGACCATCCGCCACCTCATCAGGAGCATGCCCAGGCGTTGTAGGGAGGTCATACAGGCACGTGGAGGCCACACACACTACTGAGCCTCATTTTGACTTGTTTTAAGGACATTACATCAAAGTTGGATCAGCCTGTAGTGTTGTTTTCCACTTTAATTTTGAGTGTGACTCCAAATCCAGACCTCCATGGGTTGATAAAGTGGATTTCCATTGATTATTTTTGTGTGATTTTGTTGTCAGCACATTCAACTATGTAAAGAAAAAAGTATTTGATAAGATTATTTCTTTCATTCAGATCTAGGATGTGTTGTTTAAGTGTTCCCTTTATTTTTTTGAGCAGTATATATATAAGACCATATGTTATTCTACAGAGAGACAGAGAGAGAGACAGAGAGAGAGACAGAGAGAGAGACAGAGAGAGAGACAGAGAGAGAGACAGAGAGAGAGACAGAGAGAGAGAGAGAGAGAGAACGCTCAGGGGGCATAAAAAAATAGAAATGTTGATATTGTAAAAAACACCAGTAAGTCAGCTCTAAGTGATTTTAATTTTGGAAATCAGTTCCAAAGTATTCCCTCGAAAAATAGAGACACACGTGATCATCTACAAATCACCTCCCACCTCCTCCCAGCTGCCCACTACACTGAGGCTAGGTAACACGGTCACCACCGATCCATGATAATCGAAAATTTCGCGGTCACCACCGATCCATGATAATCGAAAATTTCAATAAGCATTTCTCAACGGCTGGCCATGCCTTCCTCCTGGCTACTCCAACCCCGGCCAACAGCTTGGTTTTTCTAATGACTGCCTCGCCTGGTTCACCAACTACTTTGCAGACAGAGTTCAGTGTGTCAAATCGGAGGGCCTGTTGTCCGGACCTCTGGCAGTCTCTATGGGGGTACCACAGGGTTCAATTCTCGTGCCGACTCTTTTCTTTGTATATATCAATGATGTCGCTCTTGCTGCGGGCGATTCACTGGTCCTCCTCTACGCAGACGACACCATTCTGTATACTTCTGGCCCTTCCTTGGACACTGTGCTAACAAACCTCCAAACGAGCTTCAATGCCATACAACACTCCTTCCGTGGCCTCCAACTGCTTTTAAACGCTAGTAAAACCAAGTGCATGCTTTTCAACCGTTCACTGCCCGCCCCTGCCCGCCCGACTAGCATCACTACTCTGGATGGTTTGGACCTAGAATATGTGGACAACTATAAATACCTAGGTGTCTGGTTAGACTGTAAACTCTCCTTCCAGACTCATATTTAACATCTCCAATCCAAAATCAAATCTAGAATCGGCTTTCTATTTCGCAACAAAGCCTCTTTCACTCACGCCGCCAAACTTACCCTAGTAAAACTGACTATCCTACCGATCCTCGACATCGGTGATGTCATCTAGAAAATAGCTTCCATTACTCTACTCAGCAAATTGGATGTAGTCTATCCCAGTACCATCCGTTTTGTTAACAAAGCGCCTTATACCACCCACCACTGCGACCTGTATGCTCTAGTCGGCTGGCCCTCGCTACATATTCGTCGCCAGACCCACTGGCTCCAGGTCATCTATAAGTCTATGCTAGGTAAAGCTCTGCCTTATCTCAGCTCACTGGTCACGATAACAACACCCACCCGTAGCACACGTTCCAGCAGGTATATCTCACTGATCATCCCCAAAGCCAACACCTCACTTGGCAGCCTTCCCTTCCAGTTCTCTGCTGCCAGTGACTGGAACGAATTGCAAAAATCGTTGGATACTTTTATTTCCCTCACCAACTTTAAACATCAGCTACCTGAGCTGCTAACCTATCACTGCAGCTGTACATAGTCCATCTGTAAATTGCCCACCCAATCTACCTACCTCATCCCCATACTGTTTTTATTTTATTTACTTTTCTGTTCTTCTGCACACCAGTATTTCTACTTGCACATCATATGCTCATTTATCACTCCAGTGTTAATCTGCTAAATTGTAATTATTCGCTCCTATGGCCTATTTATTGCCTACCTCATACCTTTTGCACACACTGTATATAGACTTTCTTTTTTTCTACTGTGTCATTGACTTGTTTATTGGCTTATTTATTGTTTACTCCATGTGTAACTCTGTGTTGTTGTCTGTGTCACACTGCTTTGCTTCATCTTGGCCAGGTCGCAGTTTTAAATGAGAACTTGTTCTCAACTAGCCTACCTGGTTAAATAAAGGTGAAATAAAATAAAAACATGTAAGAAAGGTTTGAAATTATTATACTTTAGTAAAATATTATATCTGTTTGGGCTTTTTGCAGTCAATTTGCAGTTTATAAATTATTTGCAATTATGTTCCGGTCGCTCGATCATCCACTCAAGACATAAATTGGCCTGCTGCAGATAGATGGTTTACTGTGTGATGATCCCTGTTGTAAAACAATCCATTTCCAAGTATTACATTGATTTTAAAAAAGCTAAAAAAATCTTTGAATCAAAGTTCAGAATGTATCCAACAGAGAAATTATATTTTACACATACCATAAGAAAATTGGGTCTGTTATATACATTGCTGGTACATATTCCTTACAGTGTGCTTCAACCAAGCTAAGCTTTCACAAATGTGACCAGATTTCTCTATGGGGGCTTATGTCAAATGTAAGTGATTTTCTTTAGTTTTTTACATTTTATACAAACTCAGCTTCAAAATGTATTTCATACACTGTTGGAGTAAACATGGGAAAGTTATGCTGCTTTGAAAGTTGATAAACTTGCGATCCAATTTCAGAGAATAAAGAAAAAAAGCTCTTCTTTGTGAACAGCCATTCAGCATCGTTCACACCCTCTTAAGCCCCACCCATCTCTTTAAGAATTCACATGTAAACGCACAACTGACCCGTCAGTATGGTTAACCCAACCATTATCCTCAGCCAATCATGGCTATCCATGAAGGATCCTTCCTGTCTTTCTCTCTATATAGCGCAGGGCTTTCTCCTTGGCTAAACTAGGCTCATCATTTAACATTTTTATTCATATTTATGGTTCCCATACAAGTTTGTAATTAAGACACATGAAAGTTCACGTCTTCAAGAAGCCATTTCTGTAACCAAAAACAGCCCTACTGTGAAGTGGAAACTAGCAGTCAAACGACCCCTTGGAGATGGCCTGTCATAAATCTACAATAAAGTTTGACATTATCCTCAATTACCTAGATATGAACAGGAGACTGCTGTGCACCTTTATAAAACCAGATATCAAAGTTATTAATTCTCTAATCAATAGGTTGACCAGACATCAACAAGGAACAGGATAGAGGCCTAGAATGACTGTTATTGGGAGTGATCTAAGACAAGAGACATCTCAACTAGTAGGCCCACTGCAAAATATTTAAATCATGCAAATACTCCATACAATGATAGTGTCCTTGTTTGCTAAACAGAAGACTTGTACATTCATTCAAGATCAGGGTTTCTGCCTAGTTTATCAACAATGGGAGATGGAGAGGAATGTGGCTTGGAAACTTCAATTGCAAGAGAGTAAGATTGAGATAAAGAGCACACATTTGTTATATGCTCGGTCCCATTTTTAAATTTAATACTGAAAAAAATATATAAATGCAATGATTAACGCTTTTATTGAGTTACAGTTCATACAAGGAAATCAGTCAATTGAAATCAATTCATTAGGCCCTAATCTATGGATTTCACATGACTGGGCAGGGGCGTAGCTATGGGTGGGCCTGGGAGGGCATAGGTCTAAGGCACTACATCGCATTTGCTAGCTGTGCCACTAGACATCCTGGTTTGAGTCCAGGCTTGGTCGCAGCCAGCCGCGACCGGGAGACCCATGGGGCGGCGCACAATTGGCCCAGCGTCGTCTGGGTTAGGGGAGGGTTTGGCTGTCAGGGATGTCATTGTCCCATCACGCTCTAGCGACTCCTGTGGCGTGGCGGACCGGGCGCATGCACACTGACACGGTCGCCAGGTGTATGATGTTACCTCCGACAAATTGGCGTGGCTGGCTTCCGGGTCAAGCGGGCATTGTATCAAGAGGCAGTGCGGCTCGGTGGGGTCGTGTTTCGGAGGACCCATGGCTCTCGACCTTCGCCTCTCCAGAGTCCATACGGGAGTTGCAGTGATGAGACAAGACTAACTACCAATTGGATACCACGAAATTGGGGCGAAAAAGGGGTAAAAAAAATAAATAAATAAAAATGGGACCAACACTTTACATGTTGCGTTTATATTTTTGTTCTGTATCGACCCATGTACAACCAAATAAAATGACTTTACTCATGTCATAAACAGCCATTGGGGCCATTAAAGGGATTATTTGTTTTACTTGATGTCACATGTTCAGTCTGGTTTAACCAGGCTATTATTGGCCCATTGATTGATAATTACCGTTACCGTTTTTGCTAATCCTGAGGTGTTTTGGTAATGCCCATTAGTCTTCCTCAAGAATGGCCATAAGGGGGAAAATATGGCTGCTTTTATCAAATGGGCAGGGTTGTCAATTTAATTATATTTGGGGGAGCAGGTAGCCTAGTGGTTAGAGCGTTGGGCCAGTAACCGAAATGTTGCTAGATCGAATCCCCAAGCTGACAAGATAAAAATCTGTCGTTCTGCGACTGAACAAGGCGGTTAACCCACTGTTCTTAGGCCGTCATTATAAATAAGAATTTGTTCTTAAGTGACTTAGCTGGTTAAATACATTTTTTTTTTAGATATATGTATGCCATACCACATGACTTTGTCATAATCATTAGGAAAACTCAGTTGTCATGCTGTCGTACCATTTGGGTGGAGTACAAGGAACACCAGAGATAGGGGAAACTTGGAGGAACTGCCAGCCTCAAAGTTCCTACAGCAACACTTTTGCAGTAAGAGTGTATGGGAATACAATAAACATAGGTGTGTGTATACAGCAAAGGTGTAACACATCTAGCCTGAAACCACATTTATTTAGTATACACAAGTAGGATTGTGATTAGCCATTTTATATCGAAGTACATAACCCTGTATAGATATGTATACAGTAGAAGGAAAGTGATTCACCAGACAAAACAGCACATCATAATCATCTACTCATACTGATGATGACGACTCCTGATCATGGCCTATTATCATACACACACAATGACTCACACGAGGTTAGAATGTATTTGATGGTGTATGAAGTGTGCGTGGTGGAAGGCACATACCGGCTCGTGATGACAGAGCCCAGCTGTCAGTTACCGATAAGGGATCAAGGGAAAAATGTTAGGTGGTGGGAAGAGGTCGGTTAGCTTTGAAAGTTGTTAACATGTATCACCTGTATGTCTCTGCCTGGGACAACAACAAAAAAAACACACCCAACACAGGCATCTCATGCTGCTCACACACCCACACCTGACACAAGAGCCTATGATCATGAAACTACACTAATAGACTTTTGTGGGAGTGCCAAATGCACAACTATAAAACTGTGGTTCAAGCCCTGAATGCTGATTGGCTGACAGCCGTGGCATATCAGACCGTATACAACGAGCATGACAAAATATTTATTTTTACTGCTCTAATTAAGTTGGTAACCATTTTATAGCAATAAGGCACCTCAGGCGATTGCGGTTTATGGTCATTATACCACGGCTAAGGGCGGTATCCAGGCACTCCACATTGCGCCTAAGTACAGCCTTTAGCCGTGGTATATTGGCCATAAAACACACCCCTTCGTGCCTTATTACTTAATTATAATAGCAGATTTATAAAGTCTGTGTGATAGAGGATGTCAATTGAAGCTCAGCAACAGTATAAAGTCAGTATCAGTCAAACTAAAAAGTGAGTGAAAATGACAAAAAGCCAAGTAACATCTTGAAACGTTCAAGAAAAGTTAGACATGAGGGGGGAAAAAAAAGGACAAACTCTGGTCACGTTTGCCGCAAATGTCTCGTTTTTTAATTAGAAGCCTGGAAAATAATTCATCATTTCACAATCTCCTCTTCAATACTCCACTTAGTTTTCAAATCATGTTTAGAGAAATCATTTTTCGGGCATCTTGGGTGACGATGCGTGAAACCATTCCAAAACGCATTTAACCCAAATCCTGTTTATTAACACATGACCACATTGGGAAACAAAAAAAAGCATTGAAATAAAACGTACAAGACCGATATCACCCCAAATTAAAGAGCGAACAAAGAGTTAGATTGAAGAGAGGACAGAAGGTAAATTGACAACCTGTAGTGAAGAACACGGTAAGTCATCATAGGCAAATGCAAATATGAGGTCCATTGAATAACTAAAGACTGGATTACAGAACTGGCTTTGGTACTGGAAAAGCTGAAGAGGTGGTAGGCACTCAAAAAGGGTGCCGCTCCCTCCCATTTAAAACCTGTTGGAATAGGAGCCAACTGATACAATGAACTAGTGTGTACTAAAATAATGTATTTCTAGACATACTAGGGTTGTTTTTGACAGAAGTTCATCAATGCTGCCTCAGGCTTTCGGGGGTGAGTCGAAAAGGAATCCTAAGCAGTCACCTTTGACCTCAAAGGTCATTCTGTCTTTTGTCACACACAGAACTTAGATAAATGTTTTAAAAAGTTATATCATTATATAATATAAACATGTTAGAGTCTGTTCCTGTACCGAATATAAAGTCATTGGCCACTGAACCCCATTGTTGTATAAGGAAATTAACAGGACCATTTCAATCCTGATGTCTAGTCTAACTTTAACTGTCATCCATGCAGAGCTGTATTGGTGCCACAACGGCATGCAGGACAAGACAGACAGATCATTTATTCTCTAAATTGAGAACTTGTCTCACAATCTAGATATTAGTCATAAGAAATTTGAGGCAATACAGAGGTGGTAGAATTTTGACAGCATGACCACGATCAGAAATGAATGTGTTATGAGACATCATGGCTTGGTCGTGGATTTACCCTGCGGGCTGCATTTATACGGTTTCTACTGTATGATACAACACTTACTCTCCCTCCCTCCTGTATACTGACATTGAGACTGGGTACATGAAAGCGCTTTTAAGAGTTGAAAATGAAAATAATTCTAGATAAGTCAATTGGGTTTGTTTCCCTCTGTAAAGTGTGTTGTGTTTGTTCCCTTCAACAACCCCCAAGGCAGGAAACCTCTAGAACATGAAGTCTCAAACTGGTAGCTTTCCAAATGACGCTCTATACCCTACGCAGTGCACTACTTTTGACCAAATTGTCTACTACATAAGGAAACAGGGTGCCATTTCCAGACAGACATTGTTTCCACAATTCAGATGGATGACAGTTTTCTAGAAACCCACTCAGCCTGTTTATCAATATCTGGCTGTTTACGACCTGAAGGCCTCACCAAAGCCTGGGACTCGATTTAGCTGCCGAAGCCGAAGATGCCCTTGATGTAGCCGGTCAGGCCGCCCTTGCCCTTCTGCTCCACCTTGTCGTCGAGGGGTGGGAAGGCCACGTGGTTGAGTGCCAGGTCAAAGAAGAGGGGCTTACAGGGGATGGGCTGGAAGTCAGGGGGAAACTGGACCAGGTTGGGCTGCTTCCCCACTAGGGTGGGGTCCAGGTGGAAGGTATCCAGGCGCTCACACAGAGGCTGGATGGAGAGGGGTGGTAGCCAAAAGAGGGGTAGGGGGTAGACAAATTAGAGGGAGAGAAGGGACTGGTAAAAGTAAATGACTAGAACCTGTCATAAGGTATGGCTAGTCTGTCAGCTAGCAGAAAACATACGCGTGGTTCCAATGCAGGCCATTTTTCATGAACCAGCACTAGGTTCCGTAGTGAACAACTAATGCCTGCCATGTCGACATAGCAGCATGACATTTCTATGACAGATTTATTAAGAGCGAAACCCGATCCTGTGTGGGATTACACAATGACAAACTCAGCAAAAAAGAAAAGCCCCTTTTTCAGGACCCTGTCTTTCAAAGATAATTCATAAAAATCCAAATAACCACAGATCTTCATCGTAAAGGGTTTAAACACTTTCCCATGGTTGTTCAATGAACCATAAGCAATTAATGAACATGCACCTGTGGAATGGTCGTTAAGACACTAACAACTTACAGATGGTAGGCAATTAAGGTCACAGTTATGAAAGCTAAGGACACTAAAGAGGCCTTTCTACTGACTCTGAAAAACACCAAAAGAAAGATGCCCAGGGTCCCTGCTCATCTGCGTGAAAGTGCCTTAGGCATGCTGCGAGGAGGCATGCAGATGTGGCCAGGGCAATAAATTGCAATGTCCGTACTGTGAGACGCCTAAGACAGCACTACAGGGAGACAGGACGGACAGCTGATTATCCTTGCAGTGGCAGACCACGTGTAACAACACCTGCACAGGATCGGTACATCCGAACATCACACCTGCGGGACAGGTACAGGATGGCAACAACAACTGCCCGAGTTACACCAGGAACGCACAATCCCTCCATCAGTGCTCAGACTGTCCGCAATGGGCTGAGAGAGGCTGGACTGAGGGCTTGTAGGCCTGTTGTAAGGCAGGTCCTGACCAGACATCACCGGCAACAACGTCGCCTAAGGGCACAAACCCACCGTCGCTGGACCAGACAGGACTGGCAAAAAGTGCTCTTCACTGACGAGTCGCAGTTGTGTCTCACCAGGGGTGATGGTCGGATTCGCGGTTATCGTCGAACGAATGAACGTTACACCGAGGCCTGTACTCTGGAGCGGGATCGATTTGGAGGTGGAGGGTCCGTCATGGTCTGGGGCGGTGTGTCACAGCATCATCGGACTGAGCTTGTTGTCATTGCAGGCAATCTCAACGTTGTGCGTTACAGGGAAGACATCCTCCTCCCTCATGTGGTACCCTTCCTGCAGGCTCATCCTGACATGACCCTCCAGCATGACAATGCCACCAGCCATACTGCTCGTTCTGTGCATGATTTCCTGCAAGACAGGAATGTCAGTGTTCTGCCATGGCCTGCGAAGAGCCCGGATCTCAATCCCATTGAGCACGTCTGGGACCTGTTGGATCGGAGGGTGAGGGCTAGGGCCATTCCCCCCAGAAATGTCCGGGAACTTGCAGGTGCCTTGGTGGAAGTGTGGGGTAACATCTCACAGCAAGAACTGGCAAATCTTGTGCAGTCCATGAGGAGATGCACTGCAGTACTTAATGCAGCTGGTGGCCACACCAGATACTGACTGTTACTTTTGATATTGACCCCCCTTGTTCAGGGACACATTATTCCATTTCTGTTAGGTCACGTCTGTGGAACTTGTTCAGTTTGTGTCTCAGTTGTTGAATCTTGTTGTGTTCATACAAATATTTACACAAGTTTGCTGAAAATAAATGCAATTGACAGTGAGAGGACGTTTCTTTTTTTGCTGAGTTTAGCATGTCTGGCAGAGGCCTCCTGATATTTTACCCATCACCCAAACATTGTTGTTTTTCCATGTCAGTCTGCTAGGCAGCATTCCAGCTCTGTAATGTATTGACTGAGGCAGGTCAGGGAGTATTTTTCCCACAGACTGGCCCGTGTAAGGCAATGATCTGTGGTAGGCACACTACTTCCTCTCACAACTGCACAACTTACACACACAGTAGTATTCACTACACTTTTACTCCACCATTATCTGAAAGTAGCCCAGGAAATGGCTGGGCTGGAACTTGAGAGGTACAGAGGAGTCAGAGTTAATCTAGGACTAAATGATCACGGATTTGGTCAACTGCGCTATTTGGTTCTGGGTCAACGTTAAGAGAAGAGATCAAGAAATGCTAGAATGAGGAGTGGAACGAGGAGCTCTACCCTCTCTTTGCGAGTTACGTCCGAATGTCCCCTTCCAAACTTCAAAAGATGCTAACACCTGCGAAATTGTGATTTGTTCAAATAACCAGTGACAAAAAACCCAAACACCGTAATTACACGCAGAATCTCTCCACGAGAGATTAGAGTTAGGGCTAAGCACATTGGGGTAGTTAGCTGTGAGACTTTGTTTTCATGTGGGAGGCTACTTTTGTTCGTTCTTACCGTGTTGTCTTTCACCTTCTGCTGACAGGGTGCTTCAGGAGCATCCTCCGTGTCTAAAATACAAACACACCCTCAGCTTCATAACACAGGCAAAATAAACCAGAGACCACAAGTCTTACAAAACACATACCGGTCAGATCACAACAATGACAAGTCAAGCAGAAAAGTCAATACAAAGGAAGTAGCCTAACCCGGGTAAGGGTATTACCCTATAGAAACAAAATGGCTGCCCTTGCAAGTCAGGTACCCACCTAAGATGGCTGCCGCCTGAAGCGAGTATTTCTCAGCGTTGACCTCTGTGATCAGCTCCTGCACATCAGGCAGATCCTTTAGGCAAGGGAGACAGAAACATTAGGCAAAGACACTTTGACAGTCCCACAGTAGAGTATCATGAATAACACCTATGTTTACCTACCTGCAAACATTTCAATGACAAACACGCCCCCCCTAAAAGATAATAGAACACCTACTTTGTGGATATTGTCATGGTTTGTACTCGGAGCCAATTGATTCTATTTGATGAATAGTATTTGACAGACAAAGCTTTTCTTTAACGCATGAGTTGTAGATACAGGTAACTGCCAAAATAATGGAAACACTTGAATGAGGGATACAAAGTATATTAAAAGCAGGTGCTTCCACACAGTGCCAAGTTAATTATGCTTAGGGTCATGTATAAAAACACTGGGAAGGCCATTATTTTGGCTATCATGGCTATGCCCCAATTGGATGACAATGGCCCCATCCAGGTGGCACGAGCGGTCACGGAATGGTCCGATGAGCATGAAAATGAATTAAACCACGCGTCATGGTCACCCGTCTCAGTCACCAGATCTCAACCCAACTGAACACTTATGGGCGATCTGGAGCGGCGTCAGAGGGCATTTACCACCACCACATTATGGAATGTCTCATGGAAGAATGGTATCAGATCCCTCCAATAGAGTTCCAGACACTGGCAGAATCTGTCATGCATAGGCGCATTGATGCCGTTGTGACTCGGGTTGGCCCAACGCCCTATTAAAAAGACACTTTATGTTAGCGTTTCCTTTATTTTGGCAGTTACCTGCATGTTAAAATGTACGTTTACACACTGGCCACAGTCAGGGGGTCAAAGGTTATAGGTCAGGGGTCAGTGTCTGATACCTTGAGGCTGTTGTTGAGGCTCTTAGCCTTGGACTGGACCTCCATGGCGTACTTCAGGACCCGCTCATACAGGACCAGAGCCTCGCTCCACTTCTTCACCAGCACGTATGACTGGGCTATGAAGAAACACCTGGGGGGAGAGAGAGAGCTGGGAGGTTAGTGACTGGTGTACGCTTCGGTTCTGGCAGAGGCAGATCAGAAACAGCTGAATGGCAGGGGTCAAGCCAGCAAGTGTGTGTGATATATAAGACAGTTCACTACATTTCTTTACTAGCTTATACATCAAGGCTATGAAGAAACACCTGTGGGAGTGTGTGTGTGTGTGGACGGTGTGTGTTCTCCGTCGTGTGAGCTCTGACCTGTAGGCCTTGTAGACCAGCATCTTGAGGGCCACCTCCTTCTGGAACGTGTGATCTTCCTCCAGCCCCTGCAGGGTGGACAGCTCTGCCAGACTCTGTGGAAACAGTCATGAGGCAACATCAACAAGGACAAGATGACTCACTGGTAAAGGCTTAAACATAGAAATAGAGTCCGAAAGAAACATGTTATTCTACAGGCTTAACATTACGGTTGAATGGCAGGCTCCCTCAGACGATCCCGCAGGTGAATAAGTCAGATGAAGTCCTGGGCTGGCGTGGTTACACGGTCTGTGATTGTGAGGCCGGTTGCCTATACTGACACATTTTCTAAAGTGACGTTGGAGGCGGCTTATGGTAGAGAAATGAAAATTCTAATCTCCGGCAACAGCTCTGGTGGACATTCCTGGAGTCAGCATGCCAATTGCACGCTCCCTCAAAACTTGAGACATCTGTGGCATCGTGTTGTGTGACAAAACTGCACATTTTAGAGTGGCCTTTTATTGTCCGCAGAACAAGGTGCACCTGTGTTATGATCCTGCTGTTTAACCAGCTTCTTGATCTGCCACACCTGGATGTTCTGGGGAAATGCTCACTAACAGGGATGTAAACAAACTTGTGCTCAAAATTTTATAGAAATAAGCTTGCGTATGGAACATTTACGGCATCTTTTATTTAAGCTCATGAAACTACTTCACATGTTGCGTTTATATTTTTGTTCAGTATAGTTTTTGTACTTGACCCTGGGTATGCTGAGTAAATAGAGGTATTTCTCCAACTCCAAGAACGGTGTGGATGTTTTGTGGTTATGAAGCAGGAAAATATCAAACCATTCAGTTTCACTATCAATTACTGTAACATTATGAGATGACTAGGACAGACATTTGGAATGTGCCAGACATAATGGAATATGACACGGTGTTCTTGTGTTATCATTAGTGCACACAACAGCAAAACATTTTAACAGAAAACTAAACGTTTTTATTGGACAACCTCAGGTAGTACCGCCCTGTTTTACTCTGTTTTCTTCCGTTTTGTGGCTACTGAATACGACCCAGGTGTGTTTGTACCTGGAGGATGATGTCGTAGAGACGGATGAGGTCCTGGGGGCGAGGGCCCCGTTTGTTCTCGTCCGTCTGCGGCTCCTTCAGCTTGGC
Organism: Salmo trutta; assembly: GCF_901001165.1. NCBI lineage: Eukaryota > Metazoa > Chordata > Actinopteri > Salmoniformes > Salmonidae > Salmo > Salmo trutta. The sequence goes on from NC_042994.1 coordinate 15,180,704, forward strand.
CTGCAGCATGTGGGCCATGCTCTCGTTCCTCTTCACCACCGTCCACAGCTTGATGTAGGTCAGGTAGCTATGGAAGGGACACACACACAAACAGGTCAAAGACTGATTCCATGTACAGATAGGCTCTTATTTCATATTTGCTTGCATTTCTCATCTTCTCAAAACGCATTGGAGAAGACAGTCTGAGGGGAGGGACCTTCTCCAATACAGTTGAGGATGCGGTGAGGAGATAATGGTCGCCATGCGTCTTGCATCCCCGGCAAATGTCAGACAGAATGACCTCTCTTACCTGTGCAGGAACTGCAGGTTGGACACCTTCCCACTGGCTTCATCAGATCTCTCTCGCTGCTTCTGCAGAGTTGAAAAGTCAGGGAGCATTTACCCATAGACAGATAGTGACAGGGTCTGGTACAGTCCTTGACCCTCCTACTCACGTTACTGTTTAGCCTATGAACTGTACTGTCAGGTCAGTAATCCCAAGTATCAATGTGAACCCTGGTCAGTTCGTAACCCTAACTGTCCAGTGTGTAACTTCAAACGTAACCGTCCTGTCTGTAACTTCAAACGTAACCGTCCTGTCTGTAACTTCAAACGTAACCGTCCTGTCTAACTTCAAACGTAACCGTCCTGTCTGTAACTTCAAACGTAACCGTCCTGTCTGTAACTTCAAACGTAACCGTCCTGTCTGTAACTTCAAACGTAACTGTCCATAACTCTAACAGTCATGTCTGTAACTCTTTCGGTGTCAGTCATACTTACCGCTTCAGTTTTCAGCTCCTCTCTCACAGCCTGGATGGTGTCTCTGCACTCGGCTAGTAGGGTCTCATACAGACGTTCCTTGGTCTCCTCATTGGCTGCCTGTGGGGGACAAAGGGTGATCCAGTATAAATATGACACAAAATATAAATCATATTTCCATATATACCTCCCCTGATCATCTTCTCCAATGTGTATTGAGTAGGACATGAGGATAGAGGACGTGAGGCATAAGCAAGCGAGATCTTCCCTATCCCTGTGCTGCTGAAATACCTACGGCAGCATTTTACTCACATGTGCTCATACTTTAAATGGTTGCCTGTGGAGCCTTGCTTACGGTACGAATCAGATTAAATCATGCAAATATTAGTGTAAAAGTAGGTCTTGGGTAAGGCTGTGACTGGGAGAGAGAAGAATGCAGCAGAGCAGGTTGCTGCAGACATTCCTGTAGAAGGTAAATTCCTAGAGTTACTGTAGCTCAGGACCGATGTGAAAGAGAAGCCTTGTTCTTCATGTCACCCAAGAAGTAACACAGGCTTATTGTGTACGTTACAGTAGGCTAACTTGCAGGTTTGGGAAGCAGCCAAGTGTTGTGGTTTATATTGTTTATGAAAAATGTCAGTCGTTTTAGAAGATGAGTGAGTCAGAAATATTTAAGTATCGTCAATGACACGTCCTAGTTAGAACGTCCTAGCAGTGCCCATATTAAATTCAAAAATTGCTAATAAAATATATGTTTGTTATATATTCACCTGCTGACAAACCAATCCAATCTTACATTATTTTGCCGCATCTTATCCTCTGACGAATCGGTGTACATGCTTGTGAGACAGTAAATCTCATGTGTCTTCTCTTTAGCTGACAAAAACACTTAAGCAATCATTAAAGTGCTAAAACATGGCGGGGAATGATTGGGAGCGTTCTACTTTAAAAAAAAGGACAATTCTGCCACTTTTTAACCTCAAATTCCTCATCTCCAGCACCATACCAGTGTCTACATATTTGAAAACGGCACATTTATATGGATGTGGTTAAAAATATAAAAATGTCCTACAAAAATGCTTATCATTAAGCACGTTTCCATCCAGTTATGCAGGTAAAGTAACTGTATAAAAAAAAAAAAATGTAAATCACGACAGCTGTGATGAAACCGATGGTTTCAGAACAATTTTATAAATGCAGAAAGAGTGTTCATTCGACATGGTGGGATCTTTTTGTGTCTGTAAAATTAATTATGTGAGCAATGGTGGTGGAAACTCCTTAAATGCACAAATATTGACATTATAATCATTATACTGGAGTCATGAGATGATATGGTGTGTGGTCCTCCCACTACAACTCTGGAAACCATGCAGTTCAGTAAGCTAGGCTACAGTTTAAATCATTTACGATGAATTTCAAAGGGTGGTGAAAGTGCACGGTGATCTTGATGCACCTTTCCAATAAATAGAGGGTCTTATGCTTGACTGCCATTTGACAAAGATCTTCTCGCTCTTAATAGCGTCATGTTAAATAGCCTACCCGCACTGTTAGGCTTGGATGGTATACCGGTTATACAGTATACCGGGGTATTTCGAAATACCGGCGGTATGATTTGAACACCGGTCAAAAGAATAAGCAAACCAAATGCATATGCTGGAGCCCTTAGCTGGATATAATTTGACACATCTTAGATTTCGTTATAAACCGTGGCATAGCACGCACCCGCAAACATTGTTTAAATGTTGATGTACGAGGGTGCATGCTGCGCCCCTGCTTATAACAATAACTATTAGAAAGCTACGGGCTCCAGCTATTCCTAAGTTGACATCTAGTGGCTAGATGTAAAGATCAAGCTTCTGGTTCACAGCACAGACATACAATCCTTTCCATGATCCCTGTTGCCTAAATTGTTGTGTGCAACAAAACATTTTTTATAACGGCTTAAACCTTTTTTTTTTTAATATATAGCGCCCCTTGTGTGCACTTCAGTTAATACCATATAACCCGGTATGGTACAGAAAGAGTAGGACTATCAAAATGTGGATTACGCCCAACCCTACGCAGTGTATCTGACCAGAGTAGGGACATTTGCTATTTAACGCAACAGTTTGAGACAGTTGAAAATGCGATGGAAACACATTTTACTTTCAACATCTTTCCCGGTACATGAACTTAAGAGAAAAAGTACATTGTGTGCACTACGTCGTCACACACTGATTTTTCAAAGTCTGTTTTGTGGATTTTGGAATATCCGCATCAAAATCTGTCACCAATTGAATGGAAATCTACCTTGTAACACACAGGATAGGATTAAAAAAATATTTTTAAAAATTTAAAAAGTAAAAAACCTTCGAGTTTCTAGCCAGAGGGATGGCATTTTCTTGCTCCCCACGTCACCATGAATCTCAGTGTTTAAAAATCACTGTTTTTCAAATGTAACTTTTGATGTCATCGGGTAGAATGTGTTAACATAATATATTTTTCTACAAAAAGTAGAAATGCAGCATTTTCACATATGTAAACGTTACTGTGCTGGAGATGATGAAAATGAGGCTGAAAAGCTGTGAGAGTTGCCATGTAAGACAAATTCGTATTGGGCAGACATTGAAGTAACATCCACTCCTATCCATCCAGCATGTAGGGAGAGTGTCTTGTGGTGACACACAAACTAGTGCCACCACCCTGGCAATGCCTAGCCCCTAACAGGACTGGGAGAACCAGTCTGGTGTCTTCTGTGCTTTCAAAGAGAGAGGGATGGCGCATCCCTCTTCAGTATGTCCCCTAGGGCTTGCGCATGGCCTTAAATGGCAGTTCCGTTGGAATGGTTGAGGGATTCCTCACTTACCCAGACAAATGTAATCTACAGAAGTCCTTTGGAGGAAGTAATGTTGACAGATACAAATGTCAAATATAAAAATGTATAAATGAGAAACAAAACCTGCCATATGACATTACATAGGCCTCCTTTTAAGATTCCATAATGTTTCATTTGTGTGCTACAAAGCAAAAATGTCAAATGAAGCTTTACCGCTTGCTCTGTAAAAATAGTATTTTAATATTCACATTTATGAATATTGAAATATATAAACATGAATATTGAAATGTTTAGAAATTCTATATAAATTGTTGAACATAATATACTCTACAGGCATATCAAAGTTCCAGTGGGATCAATGCTACTTCTAGAGTTTGTAAGCATTACCAACATAGTGAATGTGAAAATGGATTCAAAATTGTCACATTCTACTGGTGATATGCAGGATGTGCAATGATACAAGTAAAAGGAGGGTTGTGATTGGTTACATTGTCTACTATATCAATTTCTCTGTATAAAATGGGCCATAACTTTAGACAACTGAGGTAGATAAAGGGGAGTGTAGAAGTAGAGGCAGCCATACGGGGAAAGGTATTATGGTCCAACTGCTTCTGAAACCTTGTGTTCTTCACATGAAAATGGTACCTTCCATAAACGTAACAGAATCATTGACTGACATATCAATTATAGATCGAAGTGCATGAAATGTTAACCCTCAACTCAAAAAGCTAATTTGGATACAACTGTTGTGGACAGGACAGGTATGAGGGGAATTTCTGACCAGACCCCAAAGCAGCCTTACTTCAAAAGCGTAAGCACAACAACTACATGTAACGCTACACTACATCTAACAGAAATGATGGTCCCACTCCCAAACTGATAACCATTTAGCTCCGATGCTAGTCTGTCCAAAGAGACTAGGGTTGATGGGTGTAGCCATGTGAGTGTGGGTTGCTATGCATAGAATGCAGTTTGACAGCACAATCGGCAGCATGCCAGAGCCAAGTGCAGGTGGATGTGACTGGTGTGGCCGCAGGGTAGAAGAGGCAGGCCTACAGGAAGACTGACAGGGAAGGTAAGAAGAGTCTGACAATAGACACCTGTCAGTGAGCTGTAGTGGAGCGAATGCCACCTACTGAGACCCAAGGTGAACTACACGAGACGATAGCCACCGTTGGACTCCTGACCTGCCTTGAGGATAATCTCTCCCTACAGACTGGTTGATAACAGCTTGATACTGCTAAAGAAAGAGCACTGACTAGGCTGCGCCACTAAACCCCTGTTCACTGGTCCTCCCAGTTTCTCTAGTTCATAAGGGATCCTTGTTCCCTAGGCTCATAAGTTTGCTACTAGCCCTGTAGCTACTTCACACTAGCCCATAATGAAGCAGAGGTGTCCAAGCAGAAACCCTTTTCATGGCTGGACATTAAAGTTTAGCCACTTGTCAGTCAGATAAGTAGGACAGTTTCTTTACTTGACTGAAAGCTCAAGATACTGGTCCCACCCCCCCCAAATAAAAGGCCTTTAACACCATAAGCCAAAAAAGATGACTGATAAGCATGTTGTAAGAGGCAAAGAACATTAGTAGGGTTTAACAGAATTTCTCACTAGTTAGTCTGTTGTCAATCATTATTTTATAGGCTACCTGCTGCCACTAGCACAGGTAACACACATGTTTTCATGACCGTACGAACCCTGTTTGCTGACCAAAAATAACTGGGCAAATAACTCACTAGCTAGCAAGGAATAAACAAATGTGCACAGGGTGATCTCAAAAAGTGCATCTTGCAACCGCAGGTTGAAAGACCGCTCGTGCCTGTCAATACGATACATTTCTACTCGGTTCCTCTCTGCAGAGATTGGGAAAACAGTGCACGAGACAGCACATCTAGAAGATGCTTAGATTCAATTCTAATCTGAGTAATTGTTTGTCGTGTGAATTATTTGTCCAGTCGGACAACAAATCTATATTCTGCTTATCCGACTTGTTGTTGTTGTTGCTTGTCCCAGACAAGAGGACAAGCGTTAATGTCGAGCCCTCCTTTTAACATTATCGTGCTGACCTGAACCGTACTGTGCCGGCTCGGATATTTTATTTTCACATTGTCCTTTCTAGCAACTGCGGTGGATGCGAAACCAGACCAGTCAAGTTCTGCTTGGCTCAGTAGTGTGAAAATGTGACCAGTCCCCTGGTAGGGTCACTGACCTGGGCGATGGCAGCCTCGTTGTCTCCCAGGCCCAGCAGGAAGATGCGGGCCTTGTCGATCTTGACGGGCACCGTTCGGCCTCGCCACTCCACCTCGCTCATGGTGGCTGCCTGCTTGGCTCTCGTCTGTGTGATCAGTGCCTGGAATAATACCATAACCATTCAACAGTATGCTACATAAGACAGGTCAGTTCCAATATCCACACTAGCCTACTACTGATAAAGAGAGCAATGTATTGGGCCTGCATTCTAAGTGGTATAACAGTATGGACAATGGAACAAAGTGATTCTCTCCGCACTAATGAGTAAAATATAGATGTAGGGACAGATGTATGGCCCCACTTTCCAGTAGTAAAGTAGTAGTTACTATGTGTTTTACAGTGAGAGGGACCACACACTGACCTCTAGTTTCTCAGCCATCATGCCTCCTCCTCCTCCTGCACTCAGCCTCATCTGCATCAGCTCATTCATGGCATTCTGGTCACCTAGAGTCAGAGGGGAGTAGGGTTGTTCAGTACCAGTCAACTGAACAGGAATGAGTTGTGTGTGTGTGTGTGTGTGAGAGAGAGAGAGAGAGAGAGAAAGAGAGAAGCGGTAGAATGCATACACTACAGTTCAAAAGTTTGGGGTCACTTACAAATGTCCTTGTTTTCCATGAAAAACAAACATGAAATGAGTTGCAAAATGAATAGGAGATATAGTCAAGACGTTGACAAGGTTACAAATAATGATTTTTAATTGAAATAAGTGTCCTCCATTTGCAGTAATTACAGCTTTGCAGACCGTTGACATTCTAGTAGACAATTTGTTGAGGCAATCTGAAGAGATTTCACACCATGCTTCCTGAAGCACCTCCCACAAGTTGGATTGGCACTTCTTACGTACCATACGGTCAAGCTGTTCCCACAACAGCTCAATAGGGTTGAGATCAGGTGACTGTGCTGGCAACTCCATTATAGACAGAATAACAGCTGACTGCTTCTTCCCTAAATAGTTACTGCATAGTTTGGAGCTGTGCTCAGGGTCATTGTCCTGTTGGTGGAAATTGGCTCCAAATAAGCGCCATCCACAGGGTATGGCATGGCGTTGCAAAATGAAGTGATTGCCTTCCTTCTTCAAGATCCCTTTTACCCTGTACAAATCTCCCACTTTACCACCACCAAAGCACCCCCAGACCAACACATTGCCTCCATGCTTGACAGATGGCGTCAAGCACTCCTCCAGCATCTTTTCTGGGTCTCACGAATGTCCTTTGTGATCCGAACACCTCAAACGTAGAGTGGCCTGTCCATAACACTTTTTTCCCCCAATCTTCCTCTGTCCTGTGTCTTCTTTTGCCCATCTTAAACTTTTCTTTTTATTGGCCAGTCTGAGATGGCTTATTTTTGCAACTCTGCCTAGAAGGCCAGCATCCCAGAGTCGCCTCGTCACTGTTGACATTGAGACTGGTACAATTTAATGAAGCTGCCAGTTGAGGACTTGCGTCTGATTCTCAAAACTAGACACTAATGTACTTGTCTTCTTGCTCAGTTGTGCACCGGGGCCTCCCAGTCTTTCTATTCTGTATAGAGCCAGTTTGCGCTGTTCTGTGAAGGGAGTAGTACACAGCGTTGTACGAGATCTTCAGTTTCTTGGCAATTTCTCATGGAATAGCCTTCATTTCTCAGAACAAGAATACTGACGAGTTTCAGAAGAAAGTTTGTTTCTGGCCATTTTGAGCCTGAAATCGAACCCACAAATGCTGATGCTCCAGATACTCAACTAATCTAAAGGCCAGTTTTATTGCTTCTTTAACCAGGACAACCGTTTTCAGCTGTGTTAACATAATTGCAAAAGGGTTTTCTAAATGATCAATTAGCCTTTTAAAATGATAAACTTGGATTAGCTAACACAACGTGCCATTGGAACACAGGAGTGATGGTTGCTGATAATGGGCCTCTGTACGCCTATGTAGATATCCCATAAAAAAAATCTGCCGTTTCCAGCTACAATAGTAATTTACAACATTAAATATGCTGTAGACATTGTTCTGATAAATGTGATGTTATTTTAATGGTTTAAAAAGAGTGCCTTTCTTAAAAAAAAGACATTTCTAAGTGACCCCAAACTTTTGAATGGTAGTGTATGTGATTTTCTCAATGTGAGAAATGTGCATGTGTGAATACAAATGAAAGTGCAATCCACTGTCAATCTGAGCGACGGGATGCGTGTGTCGCCTACCTATGTTGTAAGCACAGTAGCGGATGTTGGGTGAGATCTCCTCCACACGCTGGTGATACAGCACTGCCAGCTCCTCAGTAAAGGCACTGGCCAGCTTCTCATAGATGGTCCTGAGAGAGGTTACAAAACAGACACATGGAATGTTCTATAGTTCACACGTAGCAAGATGGTGGTCCGAGAACACAGCTATATGCTTGAATGTGTTTGGATATGTTAAGCATACGCCTACACGTAGGTACAGACAACTTGACATCTGTCAACATACAATGTAGCCGAAATTCTTGAGGCCTGATTTGCCCCATGTGAAATGATCTCAATTCTCTAGATCAAAAGCTCAGCAATCAAAAAGAGCCACACTTCAACCTTTAGGTAGTATAGTGGGGTCAGACTCACTTGCACTTGTTGAAGGCCTCCATGGCAGCCTTCCACTCCTGCAGCTCAAAGCGCACCATGCCACTCAGGTAGGAGGTGTAGGCCTACAGACAAGTTGCATTCATTATTATTAATTCAGAGGTCATCAGCAGCTATTTCAGATAGGTTAGAAAGAAAGGGCCCTGAAGCGCTCTTTCCTCATGGACACGCCCAGCTGCCTATACTGTTGGTTCCTCAACTGATAAATATTTGTCTTTAAATGTTAGTTTCAGTTAAATTGTTACTTCACTTGCACAGAATTTGAACCACATGTTGAAAGAAATGAAGGTGAAACAATAGGGAAAGTCACCGACTCTCCAGGTCAGGGCATTACCCTACCTGTGCTTCCAGTTTGGTCTTGGCATCCACACGAGGGCTCTCACACAGCTTCTCCAGCCTCTCGCCATGTTTGGCGGCCTTCCGCAGGCGGGAAAGCAGGTGGAAGCGTTTGCGGGGCTCTGTGTTGGCCTCCTGCTTCAGCTGCATGGCATAGCTCCACGCCCGCTCAGCCTCCATCAGTACCAGCAGTAGATACCTAAAAAAGGGATTTGTTATATTCAAGGGACTTGGGCCAACTTTAGCGCTGGCTGCTGTTTTGGTGCCTCTCTGGGCACTCCATGTATTATGAGTATTTTGATTGAAGGTTCTAGAACCAAATGATGGTTGCCGGCAGCTTTCATGTACGAAGTATTTGGATTGTAAATCCAGTTGTACTTTAATAAGGTTGTAAGAACGAGATGGGGTACCATTACCTGTTGTCAGAGTACCGCTTGTCAGAGAGCATCTCCACAGTCACTTTTTTCCCAGTGAACTTGTGCCTGTTGCCGCACTTGAAGCCCAGGGTCTTGCGCAGACGACGCAAGCGCCGGGAGCAGTATCCCCTTGAACAGAGATTAAGAGACGGGTGAATTTTACAGTGTGAAACTATGAGCCAACCATAATTGTCAAGCTGCCATAGTCCAGTCCTCCACCTCACCTGTATCTTTGATAATCCCCGTGTCGCAAGCCATGTTGTTGCTGGGAATCCTTGATGATCTGGAGAACTGCAAGTCTGCGTTAAGGGCCAGTCTACTACATTCACACAGGAACCTATAGCTAGCTACATACACAGTGGTGCATGAGAAAAGATCACAGGAAATATACTTCAGCAGTGGATTTGCATTATGTGATGGATGTAGCAGGTTGACAGTGTTAATTTACTTACATACACATGATTTTAGGAATATTCTAATGACAACATCTGTAAACCACTTTTCTAATGACACGTAGCGCTAGCTTTCCGGAATTACGTTAGCTAACTAACGTTAGGTAAGCCCACCTCCACCAAAATATAGTGGTGTCGCAAAATTACATATTGGTCCCGTGTCAGCTTTATAGCTTTAGAAAGGATACTCTCCAGTCCTATTCCATCTTCCGTTGTATTTTCTTTATTCTCATCCATAGGCAATATTTTTCCTTCATTTTGCTTGTCTAAGGCCATTTTTCTGCTAGCAGCACACGTCCAAACTGACCCGAAGAAATGCACCGGAAGTAAACTCAAGCGTTAGCGTCATCACACCTTTTTATGCAATTCTCGCCATGTTTACACATGACACCCAACACCGGTGAAGCACATAATTCAAAACAGTTCAACACTTTCAAAAATTGAAATTGAGGTGAAATAAAAGAACCTAGAAAGTTTCCATACGCACAAAACGCAACAAAAAAACTGCACACATTAGTTTACATCTCCGTTAGTGAGCATTTTCTCCTTTGCCAAGATAATGCATACATCATCTTCTTCTTCTGAGTTTAACAGCGGGTGGCATCCAATATACTGCATTACCGCCCCCAACTGGACTATAATATAAATCTATTATAATTTCTTATTTTTTTATTTAAATAGGCAAGTCAGTTAAGAACAAATTCTTATTTACAATGACGGCCTAAAAACAGTGCCTTGTTTAGGGACAGAACAACAGATTTTTACCTTGTCAGCTCGGGGATTCAAACTCGCAACCTTTTTGGTTACTGGCCCAACGCTCTAACCACTAGGCTACCTGCCAACCCAAAATACAAAATAAAAAAATAAAAAACATCTTTCAAACTAATCCTACACTCATTAAAACCCCACTACCCCATTCCACTACTTTGACCCTATCTACTCCTGAACCATGCCAATGGCCTGGGAGGACGGAACACCACCACTCAACACACCCTGTAACTCTTCTGAAGTAAAAAATAAATAAAACTATTCTAAAGTCAAATCTGGCATACCCAAATATTTCTCTGCAGCTGCCACCACATCTGTTTTCTGTGATTGACATTCCATTTCAGTGGTACAGTTGATAACCATTGCTATGAAGCCAACCTTACTGAAGCATGTCACTCGTTGGCCTATCCCTCTGTGCTGACACAGATCTACTACTCACAGGGATCTTAGGATCCCTTACCCTTGAATCATCCTCATCGACTTTCTTCACTACCTCAGCATACAACACCTTCTCCAATACTCTGACTCTAGCCACCTCAACATCCCTCTCACGCACCGGACACTTCTGATCCCCAGCAACATGGGCACCCCTACAGTTAACACACAAAATATTATCCACCAAAACGACACAATCCTCTATCCCATGCCCTCCTGCACACTTCCCAAATCTTGGAATCTCCCTCCTTCAAACTGCTGCAACATGGCCATAAACATTGCACCTGAAACAGCGCATTGGATTCGGCACAAAAGCTATAACAGGATAACTGATATATCCTAACATGGTTTTGTTAGGAGCACCCCCCGATCCACATCGAAGGGACAGTAGTGGATAAGGTGGAAAGTTAAGTTCCTCGGCGTACACATCACAGACAAACTGAAATGGTCCACCCACACAGACAGTGTGGTGAAGAAGGTGCAACAGTGCCTCTTCAACCTCAGGAGGCTTAAGAAATTTGGCTTGTCACCTAAAACCCTCACTAACTTTTACAGATGCACAATTGAGAGCATCCTGTCGGGCTGTATCACCGCATGGTACGGCAACTGCACCGCCCTCAACCGCAAGGCTTTCCAGAGGGTGGTGCGGTCTGCACAAAGCATCACCGGGGGCAAACTACCTGCCCTCCAAGACACCTACAGCCCCGATGTCACAGGAAGGCCAAAAAGATCATCAAAGACAACAACCACCCGAACCACTGCCTGTTCACCCCGCTACCATCCAGAAGGTGAGGTCAGTACAGGTGCATCAAAGCTGGGACTGAAAAACAGTTTCTATCTCAAGGCCATCAGACTGCTAAACAGCAATCACTAACTCAGAGAGGCTGCTGCCTACATAGAGACTCAAATCACTGGCCACTTTAATAAATGGATCACTAGTCACTTTAAACAATGCTACTTTAATAATGATAACATATCTTATATTACTCATCTCATATGTATATACTGTACCTTATACCATCTATTGCACCTTGCCTATGCCGCTCGGCCATATGTACATATTCCATCCCTTTAGATTTGTGTGTATTAGGTAGTTGTTGGGGAATTGTTGGATTACTTGTCAGATATTATTGCACTGTCGGAACTAGAAGCACAAGCATTTCGCTACACTCGCATTAACACCTGCTAACCATGTGTATGTGACCAATAAAATGTGATTTGATTTAAAGACTGACTCAAAACTCAAAAGGATTGACAGTGACTCCTCTGCTTCACCACGCTCACCACTGGGACTGCTTCGCACCAAACGGCGGGCGTCACAAACATCAGGAATCTTCAACTTCAATTGCTCCACCTCCACACTTAACGCTTCCCCAGAAATCAATCCTTTCAAATGGTGCCCTGTTCCTAAGAGCAAAGCAAGAAACAGATCTTGACCCAAGTTAGGTAACATGGAGCGCCCGCTCCCTCTGGTCAGAAGAAACACAAACAAATATCACAAGTCCACCACGGGTTACCTTAACTGATTCAACGGCACCAAACTCCTTTCTCACCCACCTTGAAACAACAAATGGATCCGCCAAAAGGCAAGGATCCACTTTCTCCAAAAAGGTCACTCCTACTGGACCAGATTCTTGTTTATCATGTCCATTGATACCAGGCTTGGGCGCCAAGCTTTTCACCACACCTTCCACCTCACTTAACTCGCCCACATTCACTTCCATTTCCCCTCCAAAACTCAGTCTGGCACCTAACCGGTGTGGCATATTAAGAAGTTGATTAAACAGCATGATCATTACACAGGTGCACCTTGTGCTGGGGACCATAAAAGGCCACTAAAATGTGCAGTTTTGTCACACAATGCCACAGGTGTCTCTAGTTTCGAGGGGCATGCAATTGGCATGCTGACTGCAGGAATGTCCACCAGAGTTGTTGCCTGAGAATTAAAATGTTAATTTCTCTACCATAAGCTGCCTCCAACATCGTTTTAGAGATTTTGGAAGTACTTCCAACCGGCCTCACAACCGCAGACCACGTGTAACCAAGCCAGCCCAGGACCTCCACATCTGGCTTGTTCACCTGGGGGATCATCTGAGACCAGTCACCCGGACAGCTGATGAAACTGGGTTTACACAGCCAAAGAATTTCTGCACAAACTGTCAGAAAATGTCTCAGGGCAGCTAATCTGTGTGCTCATCGTCCTCACCAGGGTCTTGACCTGACTGCAGTTCAGCGTCGTAACCAACTTCAGTGGGCAAATGGTCACCTAAGATGGCCACTGGCATGCTGGAGAAGTGTGCTCTTCAAGCATTAATCCCAGTTTCAACTGTACCAGGCAGATGGCAGACGGTGTGTATTGCGTCGTGTGGGCGAGCAGTTTGCTGATGTCAACATTGTGAACAGAGTGCCCCATGGTGGCGGTGGGGTTATGGTATGGGCAGACATAAGCTACAGACAATGATCACAATTGCATTTGTTATATCTGGAGTATTTCTCCTGTCTTATCCGGTGTCCTGTGTGAATTTATGTCTGCTCCCACTAATTCTCTCTCTTTCTCTTCTCTCGGAGGACCTGAGCCCTCGGACCATGCCTCAGGACTTCCTGGCCTCCTTGCTGTCCCCAGTCCACCTCGTCGTGCTGCTGTTCCGGTTTCAACTGTTCTGCCTGCAGCTATGGAACCCTGACCTGTTCACCGGACGTGCTACCTTGTCCTGGACCTGATGTTTTCGACTCTCTCTCTCTATACCACACCTGCTGTCTCTAACTCTGAATGATTGGCTATGAAAAGCCAACTGACATTTACTCCTGAGGTGCTGACCTGTTGCACCCTCAACAACCACTGTGATTATTATTATTTGACCTTGCTGGTCACATATGAACATTTGAACATCTTGGCCATGTACTGTTATAATCTCCACCCGGCACAACCAGAAGAGGTCTGGTCACCCCTCAGAGCCTGGTTCATCTCTAGGTTTTCTTCCTAGGTTCCTGCCTTTCTAGGGAGTTTTTCTTAGCCACCGTGCTTCTACATCGGCATTGCTTGCTGTTTGGGGTTTAGGCTGGGTTTCTGTATAGCACTTTGTGACATTGGCTGATGTAAAAAGGGCTTCATAAATACATTAGATTGATTGATCTATGGATATTTGAATGCACAGAGATACCGTGACGAGATCCTGAAGCCCATGGTCGTGCCAATCTCCCGCCACCATCACCTCATGTTTCATAATGATAATCCACGGTCCCATGTCGCAAGGATCTCTACACAATTCTTGGAAGCTGAAAATATCCCAGTTCTTCCATGACCTGCATACTCACACGACATGTCACCCACTGAGCTGTTTGGAATGCTCTGGATCGACATGTACGAAAGCGTGTTCCAGTTCCCGCCAATATCCAGCAACTTCACACAGCCATTGAAGAGGAGTGGGACAACATTCTACAGAACACAATCAACAGCCTGATCAACTATATGAGAAGGACTGCATGCCCGCTGCATGAGGCAAATGGTGGTCACACCAGATACTGACTGGTATTCTGATTCACACCCCTACTTTTTTTTGTATTTGTGACCAACAGAAGCATATCTGTATTCCCAGTCATGTGAAATCCATAGATTTGGGCCTAGTGAATTTATTTCAATTGAATGTTCTTTATATGAACTTTACCTCTTTGAAATTGTTGCATTAATATTTTTATTCCGTCCATATAAACATATATACAGCGCATTCGGAAAGTATTCAGACGCCTTCACCTTTTCCACATTTTGTTACGTTACAGCCTTGTTCTTAAAATGATTAAATCGTACCCCCCCCAATCGACACACAATACCCCATAATTACAAAGCAAAAACCGGTTTAGACATTTTTGCAAATGTATTAAAAATAAAAAACTGAAATATCACATTTACATAAGTATTCAGACCCTTTACTCAGTACTTTGTTGAAGCACCTTTGGCAGTGATTACAGCCTCGAGTAATTTTGGGTATGACGCTACAAGCTTGGCACACCTGTATTTGGGGAGTTTCTCCCATTCTTCTCTGCAGAGCCTCTCAAGCTGTGTCAGGTTGGATGGGGAGCGTCGCTGTACAGCTATTTTCAGGTCTCACATTTACATTTACATTTAAGTCATTTAGCAGACGCTCACCAGAGATGTTCGAACAGGTTCAAGTCCGGGCTGTGGCTGGGCCACTCAAGTACATTCAGAGACTTATCCCGAAGCCAATCCTGCATTGTCTTGGCTGTGTGCAAAGGGTCATTGTCCTGTTGGAATGTGAACCTTCACCCCAACCCGAGGTCCTGAACGCTCTGGAGCAGGTTTTCATCAAGGATCTCTCTGTTCCGTTCATCTTTCCCTGAAGCCCGACTAATTTACCTCAATCGTGACTAACATCCCCACAGAATGATGCTGCCACCACTACGCTTCACTGTAGGGATGGTGCCAGGTTTCCTTCAGACGTGACGCTTGACATTCAGGACAGATAGTTCAAGCTTGGTTTCATCAGACCAGAGAATCTTGTTCACATTTACATTTTAGTCATTTAGCAGACGCTCTTATCCAGAGCGACTTACAGTAGTGAATGCATACAATTCATACATTTATTTTTCCGTACTGGCCCCCCGTGGGAATCGAACCCACAACCCTGGCATTGCAAACACCATGCTGAGCCACACGGGACCTTGTTTCTCACGGTCTGAGTCCTTTAGGTGCCTTTTGGCAAACTCATTGCAGGCTGTCATGTACCTTTTACTGAGGAGTGGCTTCCGTCTGGCCACTACCACAAAGGCCTGATTAGTGGAGTGCTGCAGAGATGGTTATCCTTCTGGAAGGTTCTCCCATCTCTACAGAGAAACTATGGAGCTCTGCCAGAGTCACCATCAGGTTCTTGGTCAACTCCCTTATCTAAGGCCCTTCTCCCCCAATTGCAGTTTGGCTTGGAGGCTAGCTCTAAGAAGAACTTACTCATTTAAGAACGATGGAGGCCACTGTCTTCTTGGGAACCTTCAACGCTGGAGATTATTTTTTTGTACCCTTCCCCAGATCTGTGCCTCGACACAATCCTGTCTTGGAGGTCTTTGGACAATTCCTTCGATCTCATGGCTTGGTTTTTGCTCTGACATGCACTGTCAATTGTGGGACCTTATATAGACAGGTGTGTGCCTTTCCAAATCATGTCTAATCAATTGAATTTACCACAGGTGGACTCCAATCAAGTTATAGAAACATCAAGGATGATCAATGAAAACAGGATGCACCTGAGCTCAATTTAGAGTCTTATAGGAAATGGTTCAAATACTTATGTAAATGAGGTATTTCTGTTTTTTTATGAATTTGAAAATATGTCTACAAACCTGTTTTCACTTTGTCATTATGGGGTATTGTGTGTCGATTGATGTATAATTATTATTTTTTGATCCATTTTAGAATAAGTGAAAAAAGGGAAGGGGTGTGAATACTTTCCAAATGCACCGTATGTATATAATATATACAGTACCAATCAAAAGTTTGGACACCTCATTCAAGGGTTTTTCTTTAACTTGACTATTTTCTACATTGTAGAATAATAGTGAAGACATCA
This sequence comes from Salmo trutta, assembly GCF_901001165.1. NCBI lineage: Eukaryota > Metazoa > Chordata > Actinopteri > Salmoniformes > Salmonidae > Salmo > Salmo trutta. Next base: position 15,197,077 of record NC_042994.1, read on the forward strand.
AAACTATGAAATAACACATATGGAATCATGTAGTAACCAAAAAAGTGTTAAATCAAAATATGTTATATTTGAGATTCTTCAAAATAGCCCCCCTTTACCTGGATGACAGCTTTGCACACTCTTGGCATTCTCTCAACCAGATTCATGAGGTAGTCACCTGGAATGCATTTCAATTAATAGATGTGCCTTGTTAAAAGTTAATTTCTTTCCTTCTTAATGTGTTTGAACCAATCAGTTGTGTTGTGACATGGTACGGTTGGTATACAGAAGATAGCCCTATTTGGTAAAAGACCAATTCCATATTGTGGCAAGAACAGCTCAAATAAGCAAAGAGAAATGACAGTCCATCATTACTTTAACCTGTTGGGGGTAGGGGGCAGTATTTGCACGGCCGGATAAAAAACGTACCCGATTTAATCTGGTTATTACTACTGCCCAGAAACTAGAACATGCATATAATTATTGGCTTTGGATAGAAAACACCCTAAAGTTTCTAAAACTGTTTGAATGGTGTCTGTGAGTATAACAGAACTCATATGGCAGGCAAAAACCTGAGAAGATTCCAAACAGGAAGTACCCTCTCTGACCATTCCTTGGGCTTCTTGGCTCTGTTTAAAGAAAATGTAGGATCTTTGCTGTAACGTGACACTTCCTACGGCTCCCATAGGCTCTCAGAACCCGGGAAAAAGCTGAATGATGTAATTCCAGCCGCTGGCTGAAAAGCTTTAGCGCCTTGGTTAAGTGGTCTATCAGAGGACCATCAGACTGAGGCTCGTGCACGAGGGGATCCCATGTTTTTATTTTCTCTCTCTTTGAACGTAAACACGCTTTCCCGGTTGGAATATTATCGCTTTTTTTACGAGAAAAATGGCATAAAAATTGATTTTAAACAGCGGTTGACATGCTTCGAAGTACGGTAATGGAATATTTAGACATTTTTTGTCACGAAACGCGTCGGGCGCGTAACCCTTATTTACCCTTTCGGATAGTGTCTTGAACGCACGAACAAAACGCCGCTATTTGGATATAACTATGGATTATTTGGGACCAAACCAACATTTGTTATTGAAGTAGAAGTCCTGGGAGTGCATTCTGACGAAGAACAGCAAAGGTAATAACATTTTTCTTATAGTAAATCTGACTTTGGTCAGGGCTAAACTTGGTGGGTGTCTAAATAGCTAGCCCTGTGATGCCGGCTATCTACTCAGAATATTGCAAAATGTGCTTTCACTGAAAAGCTATTTTAAAATCGGACATAGCGAGTGCATAGAGGAGTTCTGTATCTATAATTCTTCAAAATAATTATGTTTTTGTGAACGTTTATCGTGAGTAATTTAGTAAATTTTTAGTAAATTCACCGGAAGTTTGCGGGGGGTATGCTAGTTCTGAACGTCACATGCTAATGTAAAAAGCTGGTTTTTGATATAAATATGAACTTGATTGAACAAAACATGCATGTATTGTATAACATAATGTCCTAGGTGTGTCATCTGATGAAGATCAAAGGTTAGTGCTGCATTTAGCTGTGGTTTGGGTTTATGTGACATTATATGCTAGCTTGAAAAATGTGTGTCTGATTATTTCTGGCTGGGTACTCTGCTGATATAATCTAATGTTTTGTTTTCGTTGTAAAGCCTTTTTGAAATCGGACAGTGTGGTTAGATTAACGAGAGTCTTGTCTTTAAAATGGTGTAAAATAGTCATATGTTTGAGAAATTGAAGTAATAGCATTTCTAAGGTATTTGAATAACGCGCCACAGGATTCCACTGGCTGTTAAGTAGGTGGGACGATTTCGTCCCACTGGCCCTAGAGAAGCTAAGACATGGTCAGTCAATGAAGAACATTAAAGAACTTTGAACTTTTCTTCAAGTGCAGTCGCAAAAACCATCAAGCGCTATGATGAAACTGGCTCTCATGAGGACCGCCACAAGAAAGGAGTTACCAGCCTCAGAAATTGCAGCCCAAATAAATGCTTTCTCAGAGTTCAAGTAACAGACACGTCTCAACATCAACTGTTCAGAGGAGACTGCGTGAATAAGGCCTTCAAGGTCAAATTGCTGCAAAGAAACCACTACTAAAGGACACCAATAAGAATAAGAGACTTGCTTGGGCCAAGAAACACAAGCAATGGACATTAGACCTGTGAAAATCTGTCCTTTGGTCTGATGAGTCCAAATTTGAGATTTTTGTTTCCAAACGCTGTGTCTTTGCGAGACGCAGAGTAGGTGAACGGATGATCTCCGCATTTGTGGTTCCCACCGTGAAGCATGGAGATGGTGTGATTGTGAAGACATCAAAACTTTTACAATGTAGAAAATAGTACCAATAAAAGAAAAACCCTTGAATGAGTAGGTGTCCAAACTTTTGACTGGTACTGTGTGTGTGATATATACATACACACACACACACACACACACACAAATCATGTTTTGTTGACCCGTAGAAAGAATTCCATATGAGAATTTGCTACTGATATGACAGAATGAGTGACACTGACAACAAAATGGCAACCACAAAGTGAAAATTATGAACAACTTTAAAATAGTACCCTAGATAGTCAAAAATGCTTTGAGGTATAGTTCTCCAAACCACATATGGACAGCTTTACCGGTGCCCATGAGGGCCCACCACTCCATTCTTTCACAGTCTCCTTTGACATTTTGCCAAATGTCAGCCGAACATGTCAGTTTTCAATCAACGAGGGAGTTTGATTAAGCGCACCGGGCTACGGCATGTGACGTGAATGGGCAAAGCGCCCTTCTCAAATCAAACAGTAATCTACACCACTCGGTCATGTTGTCAACAAGGCAGCATCGTTCAGAAACATACAATATCTATTATCGTTGCTTAATCTTCGTCACTTCTGTTGAAAGCCGAATTTGCCAACGGCTAAAATGGGGCACCTGGTTCACGCCCGGGAGGCAGCCCGGTTCAAAAACAAATGTAATCCTCGCTAACCCGGTTCACCCGGACATTACTATAACTCCCTCATTGGCTCATATGTTCTGCGCAGAAACTTCTTGACCTCGGAGATGTGCATGGTCTCCTTGATGGTGGTGGTGTCGCGGCTGTGCACCTGCAGTAGGCCACTCTCAAGCGTGTTGTCACTGATCACAGTGAACAGCACCCCCATCTCATCATACCTGGGCACAAAGGCACCAAACATTATATTTACAGTAGGGTCCCCACAGGGAAACAGTACAGCTTCTATCGAGATTATCTTCAGTGAAGTCAAACATCAACATGTTACATAATTCTGTATACACTAGATTGCATGGCCACTAAATATGTGTGGCTTTTGTTGTCAGAATTCTATTGTGTTCAGATTGCATCCAACAGTGGACAGCACATGAAATCTGTTACATGAACTGGGAAACCCCAACATAAAGTATACCATCATGGTATGAAGAAGATTTACTTTGAGTTCAGCTGCTCCATTTGAGGTTGGCATGGTTTCAAGATATCCATGCCATGCAGACTCCCCCTTCCAAGAACTCCTGCAGCAAGCTTTCACAAACCTAAGATGTAGAATATAATTGTATAACTACAATCATAGTCCTATTGAATAACTTTGTGTATACCTCAATAGTGTCCTACCTGTCTTAGTTCCACAGTGGCTCCCCTTCCCATGTCCAAGTCCACTTTAACTGGAGACAAAATAGGATGGAGCTTCAAAACCTACAAGGGCCACAATATGTCAGTGTGTGTAGCACATTGTAATAATGTCCATCAGTTCAAAAACCAGAAGTAACATGTTGGACGCTTGAGTTGTCACCCATGTTATCAGAGATGTAACCATACTAAAGCGAATGTGGAAGGACTTAGGCGTTTCACCTTTCTGTGCTGTAGCCTGTTTGCTGTCGACTTTCTTCACTTGCTGGAATGAGTTGTACAGGTACGACAACAGTCCTCGCTCTACGTTTCCAGTTATGGAGACGGCATAGGGGACGACTGGCTTCCTCCCATCTCGGCACTGTGAATGACAGACAGAAAAAAATATGGAGAACTGATATTGAAGTAAGATTTTATTAACCATAACAAAATTATGTTTTGTCACATACACCAGATAAGTACAGTGAACTGTGTTGTGTTACAGGGTCAGTCATACGGTCATACCAAGCAAAAAGGCAGTAACTGCTCATAGCATGGAATTGAGAAAAATGGCTTATATTTACCTTGGTTTCACAGTAACCTAGTGCAGTTACTGCTAATATGACCCCCATTTTCACCAAAACACAATACAAGAGAGGCCAGATTCTTGTCCACATGAATAAGCATGTATTTAATGTAGCAAGAATGATATTAACTCATTTCCGACCAAATGAGCAGTTACTGCCTTTTTCGCTTGGTAGGGCAGCATAGTAGTACGGCGCCCTTGGAGCAAATTAGGGTTAAGTGCCTTGCTCAAGGGCACATAGATTCTTAACCTTGTTGGCTTAGCTATTCTAACCAGAGATCTTTCGGGTTAATGGAATAATGCGCTAACCGCTAGGCTACCTGCCGCCACACAACTGACCACAGGCGGCCGGTGGCACCTTAATTGGGGAGGACAGGCTCAAAGTAATGGCTGGAACAGAACTAATGGAATCAAGCAAATCTAACATGGTTTCCATGTGTTTAATATCATTCCATTCCAGTCATTATTATGAGCCGTCCTCCCCTCAGCAGCCTCCTGTGCTACTGACATATTGTGAAAAATTATAAAGATCTACTCCTAAGTTGTTGCATTGTGACAGCATGAGAGGGATAGGGTGTTAACTGCAGTTTTGTCCCTGCAGTATAAGGCAGCATTACACTGACCTGTAGTTTGTTGCGAGCGCCCTTGTGCGTCTGCAGCAGCTCTGCGTCCCCTCTACTCAGTCTCCAGGGCCTCTGGGCCCCATGGGAAATTGTACACAATTTTCACACCACGAGATGCCCTGGGTAACTTCATCTGGGCTGACGGGAATGGACACAAATTAGGGGTTAAAGGTAGACTCAGCAAAATGACTGCCACGAGCAGCACCGCAGATATTGAGTTGAGGGAGATGCAAGACTTTGCTCACACAGTCACACCCAGTATGTGCGCACGCGCACGGGTTCGCTTTATGCTGTTAGAATGTCATTGGTACGGGACCAAAACAGTGGAGAAGGTGAACCTCGCACTTCAGCACTCTTAGTTGTTGCAGGAATTGACCCACTTTGCAGTCATATCGCTGAGTCTACCTTTAAAGTGCACAACTACTCTATAGTCTGCTGTGCCCAGGTGTTGTTATAGCAATCTGCCATCTCAAACAAAACACAAGGCGACGTATGATTTAGGTTAAATCTATGCTCAATTAAATCTATTTGCACTTTGAATAAGCATAATGGTAAATGACCACAAGGCAGCTGAATGGTCCTTGTGATTTGAGGGAGAGGAAGCCTCACCAACCAGGTTCACCTGATGGCTGGAAGCACAAGCCGGTTTCAGCCAGGCCGAACGGCAGCTTTCTGTTCACTAGTTCCTAAGATGGCACATACTGCTCCAAAACACCTGGACAGGAGGGAAAAACATTGACAATGTTAGCCTGGAAACCCAATGTTGAATTTCATTTAACTCTACGCGTCGATTTCTATGTCCTAAAGCATGCGCACATGTAAAAATAGCAGAGGTGTTCAATACAACATCCAATGATAGTTACCTTGGAAAAGCCTGGTTCGAACAGATGCACTATTCTGGATAAGGGGCTGTAGCTTCTGAGTAAGTTGGTCCTTGCTTAGCTCTCTCTGGGAAAGTATTTGACGTAGGTTCTCGGTGTCAACAGCTCTCAACTGTCCATCCCTCTCAGTAGTTCTGTCCTTACTCAGGTGTAGAGGGGTTGTCCCAAACACCTATGCCCTGGACCCTATCAGAGTTCCACCACTGTTCAAGAATGTTCTTCCTTAGTTCCAAACCAAGTGGTCCATAGCCACAGTTGGTTCCACGCTGAAAAGAATCTCTATAAAGTTGGCCAGAAGCTATGTAATAAAAGTTATGTCAGTGCAGTTACATCAGTGTTTTGGTGTGGTCCGAGTCCTCAGCGACAGACCTGGCAGAAGTTGCTGTGCTGAAGCGCAAAAGCTATCCTGCAGCATAGTGACGTTTTTGGTATATTCTCACATCTCCAGACGAGTCGTCTAACACAGTAAGTGAGCATGTTTAGTGGTCAGTCATTTCGTTATTGAAAAATTGTTAAGCATGCGTCAAGCTGAAACTTAACTAGCAATGCATTGTGTGCGGTCTCACCTTTTAGAAGTCATTCCTAGGCTGAAATCACGTTAGAAAATTGACATTGGAAAGTGAATGCACTTGCCTGAGAATTAAACCACGAGTAGTTTTGACAAGGCCTGACAACTCAATATAATAAAGTAACATATGCATACACTTCTATTTCTAAAAGACGTGCAACCATGTGTAATGCGTGGACTGGGAGCACCCGGAAGTAAAGCTATGTCAACGTCACATTCCGTAGCGACAAGAAAATGATACAAGTCTTCATCCATTACCTTACGTTCTTTTACCTCACGGTTATACTTGTGCAATTAGGAATGTTTGCTATATTATTTTGTGGCCTGATGTAATTGTTGTTTTAATTGACTATCCACTAAGATTAAATGCTGGATGAGTAATCAGAATAGAACAATGAACCACCACAACTTCAATTGATTTATTTTATTTGAAGGCCCATGCATGGCCCCCAGGTAAGATCTTAACATATCACTTTAAACATACCACTAACTCAAAATCTGCATTACTTAGTAAAAATAAATTACTGAGGAATGTAACAAATAAAAACAGTCAAGGAGAGGTGCACCAGTTAAAGATGCACTTCAACAGCCCCCTTGGGACTTATTTCAATGCTCGGGGTTACTGAAGAATTCCAACCCTGCTGTAAGCAAAAAAAGTTAAACAGTACAAAGGATAATAATATTCAGAAGATTTAAAAAGACAAGAGGGGGAAAAGGGTGGTTTCGTTGTGAATTGTGCGCACAATCTACACCTTGTCAGTTACTGCGGGAAAGGTGGAGGCATTGAGTAGGGTACCATGGGTGGGGGTTGTTGGGTCTGCTGCGCCTGTGGGTTAAAGGGAAACGGCGGGCGACCCATGCCGTTTGGGGCGGCCGCCTGTGTGGCTCCAAACTGTGGAGGGGCCTGGAAGTTCTGGCCACCGAACGCACCCACCTGATTGGTGGCGCCGAAGCTAGCCTGTCCGTTGCTGCTGTAGCTGTTGCCGTAGCTACCGCCAGAGCTAGCGCCCTTGTCATAGGTGCTACCCCCGTAGCCCCCTCCGTTTTGGGTTTTTGCGCCAAAGGCACTCTTTGGTCCCCCACCAAACCCCCTGTCGCTATCCTTGTCCCTGTAACTACCACCACCACCACCACCACCACCGTAACTCCTCCCCCCAGAATACCTATCTCGTCGGTCATCCCTAAAGCCACCTCTTCCCCCCCCTCCACGACCTGGAAAACAAGACAAAAACAAGAGACAGGGCAGTGATGAGACTGGTAGCAGTGATGGGTGGCGTGAAGACATTTATACTAAAATGATAGTTGACAAATATGGCGAGAACAAGGTGGGTCATCTTCATATATTTTTTTTTAAAGAACCTCTGCCCCAAAACCCTTCAAATAGATTTGTTATCGAGAAAATCTAAAAATGTGTGCAGATGTAACCACAGCCTTGTTCGCGTCTCACCCGCCATAGGAATTACCTCCTCTGGCCTCTGCCATCTGGAGAAGCTTGGGGTTGATAGCCTGGTTAGCTTCGCGGAGCACAGCTATGAGGTCACTGGCCTGTTTCATGTTGTTGGGGGTGAAGAAGGTGTAGGCGGTGCCCGTTTTTTGACTGCGGGCCGTGCGTCCAATGCGGTGGATATAGTCCTCAGAGGAGTTAGGATAGTCATAATTTATGACAAATTTCACATCCTCCACATCTGTAAAGTGTTGCAGTGTGGCAAAAAGGACGCCATACAGGATTTTGCACACCACAACAGCCAGACCAAAGGACAAGGTTAGCATATAGAATGGAGAGCTAAAAAGGTTCCAGACTGGATACTTAACTGAGCTGCAAAGAACAGGGTTAGCCAACATAATCCAAGAAATACATTCTACTCCATGGGAATACTACTGTGGGAAGAGAGAAACGAGATGCACACTCCGTTTGCTTACCATATCAAAAAATCCTAAGGCATTCTCCCTCCCTTTTTTAACCAAAGGAGGAAAAGAACTGGATTTGAAGTCTTACCATTAAGGAGTATGCATTCACTAGTCCTTTCCCAATGCAGCGAACTCCCCCACAAATTGTCAAGTGACATCCAGGAGCTTCTACGCAGTAGGGCCGCTATGTGCACTGTTGCCTCCTCGTGTGCCAATATAGGACCTTTCAGTTGGTATGGGTTCTGAAGGTCCTTTTTCCCAGTACACACTCATGAGAAGCTTGCTAATAAAGGCCTCACTGCACGTCTTGCCAAGACCGAATAGACCAAGTACTAATTTGAGGGGGGACCCAAAAAAGGCAAAAATGAAAAATGCCCAAGTATTGACCCCTGTGGTGCCCCTCAGAGAGCATAGAGCATCCCGCCCCCATCAGTCTCGTCTAGGCAAGATCTTCCCAGAAGCCAGTGTTCGTTCACTTGAGAAAATGTCTCTCGTTGGCAGGTCTCGACATGACTTTAAAAAGCAGGCGAGGGAGGAACTTTGGTTTTTTGAAGCTCTTCTATTTTTCACTTTCTCTAGATGTTCCCATAGCCCCTTAAACACATGTGCCAGTTTCTCATCAATTTCAATTCGACAACAGTAAGTTGAAAACTGCTCTCTCCATTTCAAGAAAACCAGTGCTTTGCGTGAGGGAGGAAAAAAAATATAGCAATGGAAAGCTGTGACATTCGCAAAACACCCATGCTTTTTTTGGGGGACAAGCTCCGCAACTAACAGAATCGCTCAATCTCAAACAGTGACTTGCAATACAGTGCCCTCTACAAAACGCATGCAAGGCAAATGGTCACATCAAGTGTTTGTTTTTGTGTGTGTAACGTTTGAGTTGGAAACGTCTCGACGAAGGCATTTGTCAGGTAAAAATCCATGGACAGAGAACAAATAATGTCAAGTATAAAAACAAAAAAAGATATCAGAAACAAGGCTTAGCCACACTGCCTTTTGACTTGAGGATTACTGGCACACAGAGCTTTCACCTCTCTAGGCCCACTGGGTGGCAGCCAGTGGGGCAACTTCATTTCCAATATGTCCTCCTTCCCCCTCGAGGCCTGGGACTTGTCATGCCTAGGCCCTGCCACAAAGACTGCACCTTTAGGTGAGAAAAACTCAGAAAATGCATAGAAGTTAAAGAAAGCCAAAACCACTTTCTTTAAAAAAGTGAAAATATTGAGGAACACAACCAGAGGTTTTAACCAAAGCCATACTGACCTAGACCGCGGGAGGCCACGTCAGTGGCGATGAGGATGGGGGCCTTGCCGTATTTGAACTCTGTGGAAAGAGACTTCAGTTAAACGAGTCCATAACATTGTCGTGACAAACGAGAAAAAATAAAAGAAAACATTTCTAAAATATTTCAGACATACCATTGAGAACCCAGTCCCTCTCCTGCTGGCTCTTGTCTCCGTGGATACCCATTGCTGGCCAGCTGTAACAGACAAACATGGACATCAGAGGCATGACTCATTACAAGGAGAATGATGTCCCAGTTAAATGAGACACTATTGTGATGAGCCTTACCCATCTCGTCTCATCCTCCTGGTGAGCTCATCGCAGCGTCTCTTGGTCTCGGTAAATATGATGGTCTTGTTCTCTTTCTCGCTCATGATCTCTTCCAGCAGCCGGAGGAGTCTTAGGTGGAAAGACAAGAGACCGAGTTCAAATTGGCACCACTCACACTTTATCCTGGACAAATTAATGACCAATTGAAGAGTTCTTCCGTTTGAATTCCTTCAACTATGAAGCAGTGGAAATGTGACGTTTGGCTTTGCGGAGGAGGAATGTGTCACTCACTTGTCATCCTTCTCTCCGTCGTTGCACACGTCCACTATCTGCAGGATGTTGTGGTTTGCGCTGAGCTGCAGAGCACCCACGTTGATCTGGACATACTGCTTCAGGAAGTCCTCAGCCAGCTGACGCACCTCCTTGGGCCAGGTTGCACTCCACATGAGGGTCTGACGATCCGGCTGAGAGAAGAACAGAGAAAACAGATTACTTGGTATTTCATCAAATCCTTCAAGCAGTCTAATGGCTGATCCTACAGAAAAACCGAAGCAAATTTTATTTGTCACATGCACCGAATACAACAGGTGTAGATTTTACCGTGAAATGCTCACTTACAAGCACTTAACCAACAATCTAGTTCAAGAAATAGAGTTAAGAAAATATTTAATAAAGAAGCTAAAGTAAAACATTTATAAAAAGTAACAATACCAAGGCTATATACAGGGGGTATTGGTACCGAGTCAATGTGCGGGGATACTGGTTAGTCGAGATATGCAGACTCTGCAATGATTTGTCAAAGTCCAATGGGAATTCTGCCAATTGAAATGAGCAGCAAGTATTGAGCAAGTCTGCAAATCATTGTGGGAATGAGCCTTTATACTGAAGAACTCTCGCCAAAGGAATTGCGTTGAGTCAAAGCCACATACTCTAATTTGGTCCACAATTTTGCGGATTTGGGGCTCGAAGCCCATGTCCAGCATACGGTCAGCCTCGTCCAGCACAAGGTAGGTACACCTGCGAAGGTTGGTTTTCCCAGCCTCCAGGAAGTCAATGAGGCGCCCTGGGGTGGCAATACAGATCTCAACACCTGGGGGGAACAGACAACACTCACTCAGATGTCTGCCTCTGTCACCAAAATTATTTAATACAGAACCAACATACTGAGAAAACAAATGATAGAAAAACTAAGTGGTGGATAGATACCTCTCTCAAGGTCCCGAATCTGGGGTCCTTTGGGGGCTCCACCATAGACACAGACTGACTTCAGACGGGAGGCCCTGCCGTACTCAGCGGCAACCTGCTGCACCTGCTGGGCCAGCTCACGGGTCGGGGCCAGCACCAAACACTGAGAGACAAAGATAAGAGACAAGTGTTATTCAGCTGGACTTACCCTGTAAAAACTAAGAAGGATGTTCTCTAGTCAAGAGGCTTATGGTGTACTTACTATAGGCCCGTCTCCATGCTCCAAGAATGGCTGGTGTTGAATGTGCACGATTGCAGGCAGCAGATACTGTGAGGGGGGGAAAAAAATTGAGCTTGGTTCATCTGCACAAATATGTACCAGAAAGATGCTACCAATAGTAGTTTTAAATCAATGTACTTACAGCAAGGGTTTTACCGGAGCCTGTCTGGGCGATGCCCACCATGTCTTTCCCACTGAGGGCCAGAGGCCAGCCCTGAGCCTGGATAGGAGTTGGCTCAGCCCATCCTTGTTTGACAATCACATCCATTACATAATCTGAAAAGTACAAAGTTCCATTACATATGAGATTCAATTCCACCATCTTATACGACCAGCTTGTTCTTAAGCAAAGTTGGAAGACAGGTTTTACTCACTTGGAAAATTGGCCTCATGAAACTTCATCATGGGCTTGGGGCAGTCTCTGCCTTTCACTGTTACTTCTTTACTTCTCAGGTAGTTCTCCACCTCTTGCTGCAATTAGACACATAAAAGGTTGTTCATTGGCAAAGACCACTTGAATGAAAAGGTGAAGACCACACACTCAAATCAGATGGAAATAACTGCCTGGGCCACTTACAGGTGGTCTGCGGGTCACATCCGGGTGCTCCTGGTAGAAGTTCTTCTCAAACTTTGGGAGCTCATCCATGTTCCAGTGTTTTTTACGCAGCCTTTCACCTGGGTTGCCAAATTTCCCCTGGGGGGGTCCACCCCTACTGCCACCACCACCGCCTCCAAAACGAGGTGCACCTCCATACCTGAAATAGTAGGGGGGGAACAACCTAATATTAGATGACTGAGCATACAGTGGATGCTGTGTTGAAGTCAGATAGTTATTCCAGCTACATTGAGGAACTGATACCCCACATTCCCCTACGAGTTTGCATGGCTTGATGAGTACTACAACAGCTAACGTTAGCGTGACAGAAGTTAGGTTCCTTAAGCTAATTAGTGCAGGTAGTCCACACTCGCTCTTCCGTAAACAAGCACTGTAACATGGCCGTGTGGGAACCCTAACCCAATAAGTGTGTGTATCAATATCGCCGATATGAATGATAAGGTCCTTATGCTTCCAAACCCGTACCGAAATCGATGCGTGTTAATGTTAAGACCAAGCGTCGTGGCTCTTATCTTATTAACACTCCCCTACAGAACGACGCCTTCATCTAATGACTTGTGTAATGGAACTGAGAGCCACGATCAGGGGCTGGACAGCAGTTTGCTTACACATGCAAAGATGTGGTAGGTACATTAGTTTCTGCGTCACGTTTAAACCAGTTTAGCTGCCATTTTAATTCCGGCCGGTAGAGGAACAAAGGGAACCGGCCGGCATTTTGATTCGAAACAATTTGCCACATTTAAGATGACCAAACATTCCAGGGTTCTTAACCAACATCAAATACTATATTTTATGCACCGATGTGCAAGGGTGGTGGATATCGTTATTATATCAAAAATATAGCATAGTCCTCTAAGAATCTCCGATTGCTAACGCGCGTTATACCTAGTTAGCAAATGTTAACTGCCAGCTAAACATTTGCCCGACCTGCTTGTTACATCAATTAGATCAGGCAAAATGTACTTTAACAATTGATTAGGGTTCAAAGTCGCATTAACATCTAGCCAAAGCCAATGGCAGGGATTAACAAAACTTACCTAGCTAGCTACAGTACCGCGTTAAAACTAACCATCGCACCGTCTTTTCCTAGCTAACGACGTTAGCTAAACAGACATTCGCATTACTTACTTACCCCCTGTCTCTGCCACGATCTCTGTCGGAAAATCCGGGCATGGTTAAGCAGAGTATAAAAGTAACAGACTGTATCTACGTCTATATCTCTAAACCAATCTATGATAAATACAAGTGGATAATCTACAAGTGCGACACACGAAAATAGAAATGCCGGGGACACAAATGTCAGTCAAACGGTGTACTAGCTCATAACACATTGGAACATATCAACGCGCCTGTGTCTGGTACTACTTTTTCTCCTTATTTGGTCACGGAAGTTAGTTGATTGGCACAGTTTATGACGTGATTATTACCCCTTTTTACAGTAACCTTCATTACTTGAGCCAAATTAAGTACTAATGTATTAACTTATTCAACATGGACAACTTATAAATCATTTAAAAAATGAATGCAGGTAGTAGACGCAACATTGTTTTTACACAGGAACACTACATTAGCTACAACTTCTACTCAATAGTCTACTGAAAGAAGCAACAATACAATGGGAACCAAATATGTACAAAAGCAAATAGTGATCACCCCCAACGTTTGCAATTAACACCTATCTTCAAATCAAATTTGACCAATGTTCATTTTAATGCAGTCAACAGATAATGGATACCAAAGACAGGCAGAATCTGCTTCTCCAATAGAAAACCAAGATCCCACTTGTTGGCGACGTTAAGGCGACTTTGGCTAGCTAAACTCATGCGCAGAAACAGACGTCATCGGTTTTAACGGACTGCGCATGTGCAGGCAGTCAAATCGAAAGGCACTCCTTCCATATGCAATGTTTGTTTTACGAAAATGAGAAAGTATCAGTTTGTCACTTTCAAGAGGTTGGAGTAATAACATGTTCAACTACTTAAGACATTGTCTCGAATGTAGATTATGCCTTTATATTAACAACTAAGGAATCATTTTTCACTTCTGTTTCCATAGGCCCAGATTAATTCGACAAAAGCAATGTTTAAAAAAATGTGCAACCTGTAATGGAAACTGCTGCGGCACTCGAGGACCAGGGTTGGGAAACACTGGTTTAGATGGTACAATGATTCTCTACAATGACTGCTTGTTCTGTCACATAAATTGAAATAAGGCGAACTATTAGAATTGAAATGCACCCTAGCAGGCCATTTTTTTTATTTTGGAAATGTTTTCACATTTCCTTTAAAAACAGCTCATATTTTTGTATATCAGTTTATACATATACAAACGGCATAAAAGCATAAAAACAGCATTTGAATTACATTTAAATTTGTTAAAAAGTACATGTTGTTAAAAACAATAGAAACAACCATGAATAAAATTACTTTTCCTTGTAAAAACATCAAATCTGTAAAAGCCATTTAAACTGTGTACAAATTATTTAACAAAAGTAAAACATTTTTAAGACGTGAAAACATCTAAAAAAAAGTTACTTTTTTAGCAGGCAATTGTCGCATCTATTTTCTATGCGAACTTTCTGAATATCGACAAAAAAATCCCTGTAGTGTAGAATTTTATTTCTTCTAAAACCCCAAACCCAGTCCTGGTCTGCTTCGCTAGCCATCCCGGAAGTCTCGCGATGTTGGGCCTCTGGTCTTAGAAACTCTGGGAACTACTTTAAGACAGATACTCGGAAGAACACCCTGTCTACCGTGTGATATTTAACAAATATATGGTTAATTTATTAAATGTCTGTCCGGGCTATCTTATAAAATAACAGAAGAGTCAACTGGACTAACTAGAAGAAAGAAAAAAGAGGACAAGGAACCCATTTTCCCGATCGTTTATACGCTACTTCCGGAAACAAAGTACCAGTTTACCATGGTCGTCACTAGTTACCACAGCCACAAAGTCATAAACCCCGCCTATTTCTACAATGTATTTTCTTAAAATGTGATTTTAAACCTAACCCTAACATTGACCACACTGCTAAGCTCATGGCCAACTCCAACCTTAAATGAAGGCCAAAAAGCAAATTTTAGTTTTCATAAATTTTTACAATATATCCATTTTGACTTTGTGTTTTGGGTAACTAGTGGAAACCGTTTACCACCCAATCAGAAAACACTTGCATTTTAAAATGTCGATTACTTTCTGGTTGGCAGCCGGCACCCTTTTTAATTTCTGTTCTCATGATGAAGGTTTATCAGTGAGTGACTAACCTCGAAATTTGGAAAACGTACTGCTACTAGCTAGCAATGCGAGTAACTCTTTTCAGAGGTCAAGGGAGCCAGTATTGTTGCCAGCTCGACTGACTACCACACAGCTAGCTAACTCGCTAGTTAATGCCTAATGGGAACCCAAGAAGATGAGAGAGGTAAGCTAACGACGGTTAATTTGCTAGCTAACTAAGAAGAAATAGCACCTAACTTGGTGGTTACTGTATTTAGTAGCTAGCAATATCAATCAGGAGAAAAACTACATAGTAGGCTATTTAAGGAGTTATCCAGTACTTCTCTTGAAACTAGCTATCTAGTTACTATAACATACATAGCCAGTTTGCTAACTACAGTAGTGTTCTTTGCGTTAGCAGGTTTACCACACTGTAGTTGGTGTTGCTAACATATCTAAACTTAGCTACTGTCAAGTTAGCTAGCACACTGTGCCTGCCAGCCCATGCCCACAAATTAGCCGCCAATATGTCAAGAATCATGTTGGGATGGTTGCCACCAACTGAGCAGTTTTGTTGTGCATTGTCAACAAACTGAATCCAATCACATGCATTTATAAAGTCCTTTTTGCATCAGCAGATGTCACAAAGTGCTTATACAGAAACCCAGCCCAAAACCCTAAACAGCAAGCAATGCAGATGTAGAAGCACAGTGGCAAGGAAAAACTCCCTAGAAAGGCAGAAACCTAGGAAGAAACTTAGAGAGGAACCAGGCTCTGAGGGGTGGCCAGTCTTCTTCTGGCTGTTCAGGGTGGAGATTATAAGAGTACACGGCCAATAAGGCCAGATTGTTCTACAAGATGTTCAGATGTTCATAGATGACCAGCATGGTCAAATAATAATCAAAGTGGTTGTAGAGGGTGCAACAGGTCAGCACCTCAGGAGTAGATGTCAGTTGGCTTTTCATAGCCGATCATTCAGCAGGTGCGGTAGAGAGGGATTGGGAGAGAGAAAGGGTCAAAAACAGCAGTTCTGGGAGAAGGTAGCATGTGAAGTGAACAGATCAGGGATCCATAGCCGCAGGCAGAACAGTTGAAACTGGAGCAGCAGCACGACCAGGCGGACTGGGGACGGCGACAGCCAGGAGTCGTCAGGCCAGGTAGTCTTGAGGCAGTGTCCTAGGGCTCAGGTCGTCAGGGAGGGGAGAGGGAGATGACTTAAATTCACACAGAACACCAGATAAGACAGGAGAATTTCACCAGATAGGACAGACTGACACTAGCCCCCAGCACATAGACTATTGCAGCATAGATACTGGAGGCTGAGACAGGGGGGTCGGAGGACACTGGACATGATACCCCCGGACAGGGCAGGGCCAACCAGGCAGGATATAACACCACCCGCTTTGCCAAAGCACAGCCCCCACACCACTAGAGGGATATCAACAGACCACTAGCTTACTACCCTGAGACAAGGCCGAGTATAGCCCGCGAAGATCTCTTCCACGGCACAAGCCCGTGGGGGCGCAAAACCGGACAGCAAGGTCATGTCAGTGACTCAACACGCTCAAGTCGAGTATAGCGGGAAAAAAACCTGGCACAACGTGACGCATCCCTCCTAGGGACAGCATGGAAGAGCACTAGTAAGCCAGTGACTCAGCCCCCAATAGGTTCAGAGGCAGAGAATCCCAGTGGAGAGATGGGAGCCGGCCAGGCATAGACAGCAAGGCGGTTCGTCACTCCAGTGCCTTGCCGTTCACCTTCGCACCACTGGGCCAGACTACACTCAATCATAGGACCTACTGAAGAGATGAGTCTTCAGTAAAGACTTAAAGGTTGAGACCGAGTCTGCGTCTCTCACAATGAGCTCAAATTGAGCTCAAAAGGAGAAAGACCTGCCTCCAGCTGTTTGCTTCGAAATTCTAGGGACAATAAGAAGGCCTGTGACTTTTGACCATAGGTAGGAGCAAGTCGATATAGCAAGTCCATGTAATGCTTTGTAGGTTAGCAGTAAAACCTTGAAATCAGCCCTAGCCTTAACAGGAAGCCAGTGTAGAGAGGCTAGGAAGTTGAATAATATGATCACATTTTTTGGTTCTAGTCAAGATTCTAGCAGCTGTATTTAACACTAACTGTTTTATTTAGTGCTTTATCGGGTTAGTCGGAGAGTAGAGCATTGTAGTAGTCTAAGCTGGAAGTGACAAAAGCATGGATTAGCTTCTCTGCATAATTTGGGGACAAAAAGATAGATTTTTGCAATGTTATGAAGATGGAAAAAAGCTGCCCTTAAATATTCTTGATATGTTCATCAAAAGAGAGATCGGTGTCCAGAGTAATGCAGAGGTCCTTCACAGTTTTATTTGAGATGACTGTACAACCATTAAGATTAATTGTAAAATCAAACAGCAGATCTCTTTGTTTCTTGGGACCTAGAACTAGCATCTCTGTTTTGTCCAAGTTTATTTTTTATTTTTTTATTTAACCAGGTAGGCCAGTTGAGAACAAGTTCTCATTTACAACTGTGACCTGGCCAAGATAAAGCAGATTTAAAAGTAAAACATTTGCCGCCATCCACTTCCTTGTATCTGAAACAAAGAGAGAATATATAATGAAAACAATAGTGGTTCTAAAACAGAACCTTGAGGAACACCAAAACTTACCATTGATTTGTCAGAAGACAAACCATCCACAGAGATGAACAGATATCTTTCCAACAGATAAGATCTAAACCAGGCACAAACTTGTCCGTGTAGACCACGTATTCCCAAATTTGGGTACGCGTATCCCTACCATCTTGGGTACGCCAAATAGAAATGTGATTAACATAAAAAAATTCTTCACATTTTCAAACAGCACAGAATTTAATCAGAAGCCACTGACAGATTTCTGAATAGGGCTGCGCTCAGTTTCTTGCCTTGGCAAATTGCACTGTTAAGACACTGATGCTCTTTGCAACCACGTACCTATGCAAGAGTGGATTCTCGGCCCTCACTAGCATGAAAACTAAATACAGGCACAGACTGTGTGTGGAAAATGACTTAAGACTGAGACTCTCTCCAATACAACATTACAGAGTTATGTGCGTCCTTTCAAGCACACCCTTCTCATTAACCCGTGGTGAGTTATTCACCATTTTTGATGAACAAATAAGGTTTTATATGTAAGATGACTAAATAAAGAGCACAATTATTGACTATTATTATTTGTGCCCTGGTCCTATAAGAGCTCTTTGTCACTTCCCACGAGCCAGGTTGTGATGACTACTCACACTCATTCTTATGTTTAATACATTTTTCTTATAGTGTGTGTGTGGCAGGCTTACAATGATGGCAAAAAACAACATTTGAGAGTGCGATGACCCTGGTGCTAGAAGGGGTACGCAGCTGTAGGTTGAATGTTTGATGGGGTACGGGACTATAAAAAGTTCGGGAACCATTAAGGTTTCCAATCTCTCCAAAAGAATGTGGTGATCAATGGTGTCAAAAGCAGCACTAAGGTCTAGGAGCACGAGGACAGATACTTGGTCTGAAGCCATTAAAAGGTAATTTACCACCTTCACGATGCAGTCTCAGTACTATGATGGGGTCTACAACCAGACTGGAGTGTTTTGTATACATTATCTGGCTTCGGGAAGGCAGCGAGTTTCTGCTTAACAGCTTTGTCAAAACATTTTGAGAGGAATGGGAGGTTCGATGGAGGCCGGTAGTTTTAAAAATTTTCCAGGTTAAGATTTGGCTTTTTCAGGAGAGGCTTTATTACTGCCACTTTTAGTTATAACGTAGTCTAGTTTATAACCGCTCCAAGAAGTATGATCTACACTATGCACTTTATTCATAAATTCAAGGTCTGCATTTAGTGTGTAATGGCCCTTTTTACAGATTGGGTGGACGTGGCGAATGATATCCTTAGCAAGTGTCACATTAACCTGAGACTGAGGAAGGTGACGGACTGTAATGCCAATGTTTTTGTTGCCCTGTATGAGGCCATCTTGGGGGAGAAAGTCCCAGGTAAGTGGACACCAAACATGACACAATAAACATGCCCACCAAAAGAGCAATATGTGTTTTTTGAGACCTAATCAACCGTCTCATGTTAGTTGGTTTTTTAATTTTTATTCTGCTGTTTATAAGGCCAAGAATTGAGTGCTTTAGAGTAGAGTATTCTTAGAATTTCAAGAATGCCACACAGTGCTACTTATGATCGTCAAACCTGTCAACACAAGACTGTGTTTGTCAATGAGCTAGTAAGTGGCCAAAGTGCACAAGAGGCTGTGATTTGGAACTGTGTGTGTGTGTGTAGACTACATCACCGCCCCGGGCAGTCAGGAGGATGATGTCCACAACATCCAGTCTGTGATCGACTCTCTGGCTCTAGATTACCTTCAGATCAGCCTTTCACACATCACAGGTGAGCGGCTCTTACTCTTTACTCACTATTCACTAGTTAATTAACTAGTAACTACACCTTTATTCCCTAGGTATTCACTAGTTAATTAACTAGTAACTACTCCTTTATTCCCTAGGTATTCACTAGCTATTCAGTCAATCATCTGACCAAATCAAACGTTATTTGTCACATGCTTCGTAAACAGGTGTAGACTAACCGTGAAAGGCTTACTTCCAAACAATGTAGAGAGAAATAAAATAAAAATAATGAGCAATAAATACACAATGAGTAATGATAACTTGGCTATATACACGGGGTACCAGTACTGAGTCGTTGTGCAGGGATACGAGGTAATTGAGGTAGATATGTACATATAGGTAGGGATACAGTGACTAGGCAACTGGATAGATACACTGCTGTTACTGTTTTATGTGATGAGTCAAAAGAGTTAGTGCAAAAAGGGTCAATGCAGATAGCTAAATAGTTAACCAATAGCTAGCAGGACTAACTATTTAGCAGTCTTAATGCATGGGGGTAGAAGCTGTTCAGGGTCCTGTTGGTTCCAGACTTGGTGCATCGGTACTGCTTGCCATGCGGTAGCAGAGAGAACAGATGATGAATGCTGAAAGAAAATCAAGTGATCTATTTAGCTACAAGCAGAGGGTCTCTGGCTAAATTCCTGTTTAGATTTCAAAGCACAGCCTTGTTCAGAGCAAACACAAGCCTCTTTGTTTAGGAAAATTCACCGTAAAAAGACGCAGACTAGTTGGTTCTATTAAAAGGACAACAATGTGGTGTTGATTATAGTTCCACTGATTCATCGCTTGTCCTAATGGGTTTGTTCTCTCCGGCTCTAGGCGAGAACATTGTACGAGGGGACAAGAAGTCCATCAAGAACCTGTTGGAGATCTTTGACGGGCTGCTTGAGTACCTCACCGAGCAGATCAGTGAAGAGGAGTCGCAAAATGGAGGTAGACAAAAGAATCTTACTCCATAACCCTCTCAACTGTTACATTTAGGCTAACCTTTATTTAACCAGGAAGTCCTATTGAGGTCAGAAGACCTGCCTGATATCACCCCTGTTCTTCCTGATCTGATATCACCCCATCTCCCTCAAACTTTATCTGTGTAACTGAGTGAGACACGACCCTGTTTGGGTGAGATCACCCACACATGAAGTGGACATAATGGCCTTTCTAAACCCGGTTTAGAGGCGGCTGGCTCTGGGATTACTGGGAAGCGGTTGGCCCATTCAATTGGCAGCGCTCCGCAAGCCTTTGTGTCCGTCTATGGTGGAATGGTGGTCTGCTGGCCCTCTCTCCCATCGCAAAACACCAATTAGACTTTTAATGACCGACTATCAGCTCTGGAAATTTAAATGACATGCATTGAAAGAAGGCTCTGGTGAAAAAGGCTGGTTTATCAAAATTGATGGGGTTGGTGGCTTGCCGTGAATCCGAAAGGAGCTGTGAATGTTTGTCTGTGATGCTACAGACCGTGGTTCACCAATATTATCGACCGATAGTGGCCTATTACAGCTACAGTGGGGAGAACAAGTATTTCATACACTGCCGATTTACTTACAAAGTATGTAGAGGTCTGCCATTTTTATCATAGGTACACTTCAACTGTGAGAGACGGAATCTAAAACAAAAATCCAGATCACCTACCAACCAGTAAGAATTCCGGCTCTCACAGACCTGTTAGTTTTTCTTTAAGAAGCCCTCCTGTTCTCCACTCATTACCTGTATTAACTGCACCTGTTTGAACTCGTTACCTGTATAAAAGACACCTGTCTACACACTCAATCAAACAGACTCCAACCTCTCCACAATGGCCAAGACCAGAGAGCTGTGTAAGGACATCAGGGATACAATTGTAGACCTGCACAAGACTGGGATGGGCTACAGGACAATAGGCAAACAGCTTGGTGAGAAGGCAACAACTGTTGGTGCAATTATTAGAAAATGGAAGAAGTTTAAGATGACGGTCAATCACCCTCAGTCTGGGGCTCCATGCAAGAATGCGAATACAGTGTGGGAAAATAACACTTTTTAAAATTTTCCCGGCATAAAACAGTATATTGGCGGATACATTGGTATCAGTAAATTTTGCCCCCCCCAAAAAAACAATCTAAACCGGTATCGGACCCAGAATAACGTATCAGCCGGGCTCTAGTTTAAACCTGTTGATATTTCCAATTAGTCGGATAGGCTATGCATGAGTCACTACAGATAATATTACTGTCACACTCGATGAACTCTTCGATGCACTTTCACAATAACATGGCTAGAACAGTTGCTTGTTTCACTTCAGCTTTCGGAAATGGGGTTGTATCATCAGTGTGTCTATGAGCTCCAATGTCTATGGATCACTATGTCCCGAGTGCTTATTCTACTACTCTAACCGACTGTGTTAATGTGACTTAAATATTTGTATAATTACGGACTGATTGGTGGTCTGAAAGTCGACTGGTAGCTTGTTCGTTTCCCCATTGCATCACAGCAGGAGCCTGTCAGCGTCACCACGTTGCGGCACGCTGTAATCACCCATCCCTCTCTCCTCCCCCTTTCCTCCCTCCAGACAAGGAACCAAACGGTGTTCCTGTGGAGGATGCCCCCCTCCCTACAGGGCCAGTGGTCCCCCAGACAGAGGAACAGATGTCCCTAATGGAGAGAGCCTCCCAGTATTCTAGTGTGCAGTGAGTGTTTCAAGATATTCCACGCTACAGGCTCCATGTACATTTCCATGGTTTCAGATTCAGTTCTGTGTTCAAGCAGAGTTCCAGTTCTGTTGATGCAACCAAAGACACTACGTCACGAGACAAGACGCTTGTAAATGCCATTTAGCAGACGCTTTTATCCAAAGCGACTTAGTCATGCATGCATGCATTTTACGTATGGGTGGCCTTGGGAATCGAACCCACTACTCTGGCATTGCAAATGCCATGCTCTAGCAACTGAACCAGACAGGACCACTTCAAATGTCATCATCGTGCAGGGCAAGTCGGTACATCCTGTTGACACAACAGCCAGTCAGGGAACACCACACAACAGAAATGTCAACAGTAACTGCGAATGTTAAGGTTGGACACGGAACACAAACATCTGTGACATCACTATGTCTACTCAGCCTGTTCCGACGGCTGTCGCACAGAAAGGCTGGCTGGAAAGTCAACAAAGCTGAATGAGTCATTGTGGGTGACGTAAACCTCTGTTCCTAAACCAGGAAACCCAATGCACTGTTTTGAAACGCGCGCCGGTTGTAGTTGTTCTGACTTGGACTGGTATCACACGAACCAGACACACCGATGCACTTTCCATTCAACTGTTTGGGTGGTCTGTTCTCTGATTTACTTTTGATAGTGATACATCTGTAACAATGTTTCTTTGCTCTTCCAGCTCTGCCGTCCAGTCTAGCAGCAAACATTCCCTCCACTCTTGGAATACGGAGGAGACGGGCTCGACCAATGAGCTTATCCTCCTGGGAGACTCCGCCCGCACGTTCACGGCCAAACAAGAAGGTAGGCGGGAACCGAAAGCTTCTTCCTGGCCCATGACATAGAATGCTGAAAAAGGAAAACATTTCCTCTGTCTTTCTGGATTTACATTCAGACTCAAATCAAATCCCATTTTATTTGTCACATGCTTCGTACACAACCGGTGTAGAGTAACAGTGAAATGCTTACTAACGGGTCCTTTTCCAACAATGCAGAGTTAAAGATAAAAATGAGTAAAAATAACATGGCTATATACAGGGAGTACCTGTACCGAGTTGATGTGTAGGTGTACGAGGTATTTACATGGCATTCAGACGCCCTTATCCAGAGCGACTTACAGGATTAGGGTTAAGTACCTTGCTCAAGGGTAAATCAACAACATTTTTTTTTTATAGCTATGTAGCTAATTGAGGTAGCTATGTACATAAAGGTAGGGGTGAAGTGACTAGGCAATAGGATAGATAATAGACAGTAGCAGCAACATATGTGTTGTGTGTGACGTTAGCATTCATGTGTGTGCGCGTGTGTTAGTGTGTGTGTGTTTGGGTGTCAGTGTAAGTATGTGTGGGTAGAGTCCAGTGTGTGTGCACAGAGTCGGTGCAAGAGAGTCGGTGCAAAAAAGGGTCAATGCAGGTAGTTTGGGTAGCCATTTGATTATCTATGTAGCAGTCTAATGGCTTGGGTGTTAAAGCTGTACAGGGTCCTGTTGGTTCCAGACTTGGTGCACTGGTACCGCTTGCCATGTGGTAGCAGAGAGAACAGTCATTGGCTTGGGTGGCTGGAATCTTTGACAATTCTTTGGGGCCTTCATCAGACACCGCCTGGTATAGAGGTCCTGAATGGTAGGGAGCTCGGCCCCAGTGATGTACTGGGCTGTACTCCCCACCCTCTGTAGCGCCTTGCGGTCTGATGCCTTGCAGTTGCCGTACCAAGCAGTGATGCAGCCAGTCAAGATGCTCTCAATGGTGCAGCTGTATAACTTTTTGAGGATCTGAGGGCCCATGCCAAATCTTTTCAGAGAGGTTGTTGTCCTTGCACCACACTGCCAGGTCTCTGACCTCCTCCCTGTAGGCTGCCTCGTCGTCAGTGATCAGTCCTACCACCGTTGTCGTCAGCAAACTTCATCCACCTTTCGCTTATCAAACAGCACATGATGCTGATGAGGTATCCAGTTTTTCCTGTCTTTTTTGTTGTTGTCTTTCCTATGGAATTCTTTATGGAGACAGTGGGGAATGTAAAGTTATGTGGTCAGGGGGTTACTTTTTCCTCAAGTGGGAGTAAAAAAACAACCAGGATTATGTCACCTTTTCCTTTTAAAAGCCCCCGTCCTCTCATTAGTTTCCACTAAGTCCCTCTCATGAGTCCCTACATTTGGTTTTAATGATAGTCTTCAACAACGGTTTAGGATATGAATGGCCTGTATATGTGTCTTTGTTCCGTGGTATGGATCTTGTGTATATTCGCTAGACAATGCCAGGGTTATTGGTAAGGCATTAATAGCTAGGAGTACAGAACTGTATCTGAGAAAATAATTCAGAACTGTAGGCTACTTAAAGAACAGTGAACCAGTTAGAGGCAAATCTGATTTGTATAGAAAGAAAAATATTTTACTTGAACCTTTTGTTCAAACATCCTGCATAACACTATTATAACATGACATGAAATAGCCATAACATCTGTTAACCATGGGAACTTCAGTACTGAACAGTGTACACATACTCCTACAATGCATTACCTACAAAATCTACACCTCTAACAGCTACCTATTTTACCCCTCCCTAACAGTGGAAGCCTCTTCACAAGCTCCGGGAACCCCAGGCACCCAGGCCACTCTACTGAGGGAGCCCCTGCGCTCGGCCATCCACCTGCAGCCCCCCTACCAGACTTCCCCCCACAGGCCCGACAGAGCTCCCCGCTCGGGTAGCCAGTCTCCCCCAGCCAACGGTCTCGGCAGCGGGGCCTCAGTGGAGCAGGAGGCACCCGCTGGCACCTCGGAGGTATGTCCATCTAGTCAAATATATCCATGCTGAATCCATTGAAATTACGCTTAACTCTTGTTCGTTGCTTTGGAATACAGTATCAACTTTCCGTTTTAATCAGTGTTTCAAAGCTCTCAGCAAACGACTGTGTTCTGAAACACGTTCTGAAGTGACCTCAGCCAAGTACAGTTCATAAAACTGTAGCTTCCTTCCTCCTCTGAAAAAGGATGAGCTGTTGCCGACTCATACAAAATGGCCACGAGACGCATCACAGGAGTCACTTTTCCAACGTGTTCCTCCTCTCTGTTTATGGGCGACAACACTCCTAACCTGGGAATGACGTCACATCCCACCTGCATGCCTCTGGCAAGTCCAGATACGCTAGCAGTTGCAAATGCTTTCCACTTGTTATTCCATTACCAACTGGGGCTCGCTCTGTCTGAAGACTAGCCAGTGCTGTGACTGAGAAATTGGACATGGGTGGATCTAGAGTTGGAGAGAACTTTATGGTCTACGTATCATAACTCAACAAACTTGGCTAGCTCTGCCTCTAGTCAATGAGTTGACTGAGAAACAGTTCTCCATTCACATGCCATTTCCAATATGACCCAGGGCCATATGTCCCCACCAACACAAGTTTCCACCTTCTAGTCTCTCCACTGGGAAGAAAGACTGCATCAGTGGAACAGACCAGTGACGCAACCAAAGATACAGTCCCTGTCAGTTAGTCAGGATAGAAATATATATGTATGTATGTACAGTTGATTTTCCCATGATGTCAAGCAAAGAGGCACTGAGTTTGAATGTAGGTCTTGAAATACATCCACAGGTACACCTCCAATTGACTCAAATGATGTCAATTAGCCTATCGGAAGCTTCTAAAGCCATGACATCATTTTCTGGAATTTTCCAAGCTGTTTAAAGGCACAGTCAACTTAGTGTATGTAAACTTCTGACCCACTGGAATTGTGATACAGTGAATTATAAGTGAAATAATTTGTCTGTAAACAATTGTTGGAAAAATGACTTGTGTCATGCAAAAAGTAGATGTCCTAACCGACTTGCCAAAACTATAGTTTGTTAACAAGACATTTGTGGAGTGGTTGAAAAACGAGTTTTAATGACTCCAACCTAAGTGGATGTAAACTTCTGAGTTCAACTCTGTGTGTGTGATCCCCATGAGCTCACATATAGCATTATAGGTGATGGTAAGGAGCTGTGTTATGGATGAAATAAAGCATTTACCCAAATTGACCTGCACACACTACTGTTATTCTTTCTGTCTTTCTCGTTCTAATTCACTACAATAAGACGGTGTACTACTACTGTGCTACTGTATTCACTTAGCCTTGTCATTTAGCAGACTTACAGGCACAATTAGTATTAAGTGCCTTTCTCAAGGGCACATTGACAGATTGGGGATTCGAACCAGTGACCTTAACCACTTGACGACCTGCCGCCTGTGACACTGGTATTTCAATGCGTTATATCGACTCCCGGTCATTTCCTGGTAGCGGTAGTTAACGCCGTGCATCTTTTGTGTGATATGTCGTTAGCATCCGCTAGCTAGCCGCTGAGACTCCTCCTGCTGGGTTCTCTTTTGTCAGTTTGATTGTGAATTCTCCCTCCCCCATTGAGTGGAAATGCATCCACCCATTTGTCTCTGTCCCTTTTTTCTCTGTCTAATGAATGACCATCTTTCTCTTTTATTTGTTTTCAGTCCCCAAGGCCAGTGGCTGACACAGTTACCAATGGAGTGCGCTCGCCAGCCTTCAACCACTCACCCGGTGATGCACGCTGTTCAATGCATCAGAAAATACATGTGTAGCACCTCCACACCATGTATCAATTTCACTTATTCAACCTCTTATTCCTCCATGCTTTTCATTTGTAGTGGAGAGTGAGAAGTCTGTGTCCAGTCAAACCAAGGCCAGGCTAGAGGAGGCCAAGGAGCAGCCGGAGGTAAGGCACGGCGAACCGCTCGCCCTCTAGACTGTTGTAGTTACAATGCCTCAAATGAGGGCTAATTCAAAAGTTGAAGTCTACCTCATGCCTAATTCAAATCTAATTATTTGCTAATGCATGTCCAATGCATGTTCAATTTACAGCTAATTAAGGACTAAATTGTTGAATTTTTCGCCTCTTTCTCTATAGCCTACCAGTGTGGGGCCCAGGAGGGTTCTATTCCGGACACAGCCAGACATTCATTTCCTCACCCGGCAGGATGAGCTGGAGGACAGGGCACCACTGGACACTGAGGAAGAAGTTGAGGAAGAGACCGTCACGCAGCAGGACAGCTGGGCTCACAGGGGGCGGACGGGACTCGGGTAAGAACAACAGAATGGGAGGTGGTTAGAATAGCATGTAGATGCATAGCGAGAAAAGCAATTTACATGCACATAAGTTAGTTACACACAGAGGCCACTCAATCTAACATTCACCTCCCTGCCTCACCCTTACTCTTCCAATATCTCTTTCTACCTTTTGCTCCCTCTTTCCCCCTCCCGCTCTCTCTCTCTCCTCTCTCTCCCTCTCTCCTGTCAGCAGTAGCAGGGTACTAGAGGAGGAGGATTGTGAGGAGCCTCTCTCCTGGCGTAGACAGAGAAACAGGAAGGCAGAACAGGAGCTGCACCACATGTCTGAGAAGCTGTCCCGACGACTAGAGGAGCTGGACCTGGTGAGTGGTACTCGTGTGTGTGTGTGAGACGCACTTGTCATTATGTGGACCTTACTGGTTAGTCTAATGACTGTGTGTGTCAAGCTATATTTACATTGTGGGGATACGGGACGAGTTCGGAGCAGTCTCACCGCGTGTCGGATGCCTTACAGTCCCGTTCACCCGGAGAATCTTCCCACCCGACGTGCCTTCACTTTGCGTCCGTCCCGGCTGACCATTAATCGCACCACGAAATTGTGCGTGAGGAAAAACAGCTAAGGTGTCGGGAGCTGGGATTGTGTCACCCCCGGCATCTCAGCAATGTAAATCTAGGTTATAACCTGTGTGTGTTTCCACTCGTCAGATGTTAAAGAGAGCGCTAGGAGAGAGCGGAGAGCCCGATGAGGTCAAGGAGGAGGACAAACAGTCCCACCACAGTGACAGTGTCATGGAGTGTCGCAGGCCCCCAAGGAGGACAACGGGTACATACACTCCACCTCTTCAATCACGTCAGGGCCCGTATTCATACAGCATCTCAGATCTAGGATCAGTTTAGCCTTTTAGATCAGGAGGAGTACGATTGTATGGGCAGATCCTAGATCAGCACTCCTCCTCTGAGATGCTTTGTGGATACGGTCCCAGATTGCACCACACTTCTCCAACAAAAGCACGGTTGACTAGCCTGAATGTCGAACTACAATAAGTCATTATTGACCAACTCTATGATTTAACATTTCCTCGGTTTTAACCTTTAAACCTCTGACCCTTCTCCCAGGTACGCCGCGAGCACCCACATCCCCCTGTACCCGCTCCCTGTCCCCCTCCCCTCCCAGGGCCCGCCGCTCCCTTTCAGGTCAGCTAGAGGGCGCCGTGAGAGAGGCGGTGAGTGGAGGGGTCACACAGAGACACACCCGTACGCGCCGACGACAACTCCGCCATCTACAGCCTCAACACAAACACCGCCAGGTCAGAGGGAATTGCCACATCATCACATTGACCAACACCATATTCAGTATAAAGATTGTCACCTTTTTAAAAAGAGACAAGTTGAACGGTCCAACATAGTTGGTGTGTACACATCTCTCTCTAGCTGGAAAAAGCCTATGAGGAGGAGCTGAAAGTGTACAAGGACAGAGAACGGGCTGCTATGGCCAAGGAACGAACCAGAGCACAGGAGGCGGTAAGAGAGGGAGGGGGAGAGAGCATCAGATCTACTCATTGTAGCCCCGGGGAGCTGTGTGCGTTAGACACCATGTGACTGTGTACACAGTAGCCCTCCGGCAGAGACTGCAATAGAGAGACTGTGTGTCCCAATATTATCTACAGCAAACGGTCTATGTGTGCTTCTGCCCTGTAGGAGAGGGAGTACAGAGAGGCCATACTGAGAGATGTTCCCCGAACCACCAAACCGTCCCAAGTGTACACCACAGCAGCCCGACACCGCTCCCCCAGGACCAGACAACCCACCCCGGGCCGCAGGCGACAGGACAAAACAAGGAGAGCCCCACCAAGTAAGACCCCCAAGCTGGAGTCTCTGCCAGTGAGATGGAGACCGTATCAACTCAAATCTAATCAAAGTACAAAGTGGCTTCCTCTCCTTCATTTGCCCTGAACTAAAAACGCAGCATTGGCCTCGGTGAAACTAATATGGAGGATGCCTACTTGGCTGTCTATTCAAACCTTTCAAAACTACATATTCCTTAGGAGAAAGAGCTTGATATGGATTTGTGCATTAGTCTGAGTGCATGGTATGGATTTGTCCCTCTATATTAACCGTTTGTGCTTCTCTCTCTCTCTTCCCCGTCTTCCAGTGAAGGTGAAGGACAACGACCTGCTCCCCCTGCTCCTGGAGGAGTTCCCCCACCTGCACCTCTCTCCCCACGCCCTGGGCAGGATGTGGCAGCAGCAGCTGGGCCAGGTGGACCGCCTCAACGCCTCCCTCTCCCTGGACAACCAGAGGCAGGGGCCACGCACTAAACTCACCAGCCAGGTGGGGGGCGCTATAACACACTATCCACCATATAAACCACAGGGAGAGCTGGGAGGTTTTAGCCTGGCTTGCCAGATGGATCTCTGCAAGTCTCCTACCTGTCTGTAACGTTAAAACAGATGTCTAAGTGCGGAGCCTGTGATTGGGCGAAGACCCCATAATACCCCCAGAGACCAGGGTTCACCATTGCAACTTTTCCACCTCGATCTCCTCCCGTTAACTCGTCAATGTTCTCTCTCCAGGTGGAAGAGGCTCAGAGGAGACATGACCTGCTTGGGGAGATCATCCGCAAAGAGCAAGAACACAACAGACGCCTGGTGAGCCACTCAAAACATGCACGAGCTTCAGCATACATGTAGGCTAGACACACACACACACACACACACACACATATTACCAGTCTTATGTCTCTCACACATTCTCAAACACACACACACCAAGCAATAATACAAACAGCTCCTCTAACTGTACAGCCGTCTCGCTCCTCTCCCCTCCAGAGGGATTTTAAGGAGCGTATCCAGCAACAGAAGTCGACTCAGAACCGTCTGAAGGAGCAGAGGCAGCAGATCGCCCGGGCCAAGAAGTACCACGGTGACTACCACGTCCAGCTCCGCGCGCGCATGATGAGGGCCCGCACGAAAGAGGAGAGGGTCAGTTAGTGACGCCGCGCTGAGCCTCGATCCCCAACACGGTTTAAACGCTCCTAGAATATCATGTTTCAACGCTTCAAACACTCTACTTTCCATTCCATTTTCCATCCATGTATTTTTTTAAGGGAAGATTTGACACAATCGTCATGTATTTAGCTCCATTGTAAAGTCAAAAGTAAACAGGTCATGAACACAATGACTATACAAACACATGTAATGATTGTGTGCGTGTTGTGTTCCAGATGTTTAAGCAGGTGTTTGAGGAGGGCTTGGAGGTGCAGAAGGCTCGTCTCCGAGAGCAGAGGGCCTACGCCAAGGACCAGCGCCAGGAGCACCAGAACAAACACAGAGACCAGATCCAATCTATGGAGAACTATTACAAGGACCAGGTAGAACCAACACACGACCCTATTTCATATTAACACACACACGCTATACGGAAGTAGTAGGAGAGTAAGACCAAGAAACGGCTTCCTGATCTTGTTTCTGTTCCTCCATCTGCATTGATGTGAAAGAACTGGACAGCTGAAAGCTAATTCCACGCTGTTCTGCCGTCTTTCAGTTTTCATTATTGGCCCAAACTCTCGCTATAGAGAGACAGGATATCCAAGTACGGAAGAAGGCCCAAGAAAAGGTAAATGCATGCTAATGCACACACAATTTACTACATATACCTGTACTTTGTCTGCACATTTTGGGGAGATTGAGATGAATGATCATACTTTTACAGGTGAACTTATTCAGGATTCACCATGTGACTACTTCATACGGTATTGGGTCAGGATATTAAAACTTTTCTCTCTGCAGGCTCTTCAGAAGATGAAGCGAGAGCTGCGCTCCAAGATGGAGAGGGAGATAGGCGAGCTGCAGAAGATTATCGTCCAGAACGACGACGACGACTACTTCCGCGACCTGGAGGTCCAAAGGTTACGGGGTCGCGTGCAAATGGCTTCCTTCCAGTACAACACCAGCTGTCTGCACTGACCCCGCTAACGAGCTAGCAATCTATAGCTACCTACCGCTAACTTTCCTCCGGCTGCTAAAAAACAAACTGTAAAGTCTCTAAAACCCACGGATCGGAGTGCTACTCTTCGATTTGTTTTAAATACTTGATTATTTAAGAATGTTAAAAAAAATGCCTCCCTCGCTGTGTATTTTGTGTGCTGTCGTTTTGATTTTGTCATGTGGCAAAGATGTGTAGTCCAGTCTTCCGCAGCCAAACGGGACCATTGTGAAAATTGGATGCAACACTAATTATGAATGTCATGCCAGGACAAGATTAATGATTCCATTTTTTCCCCCCTCTTCCTTTTAATGGTATGCATTATTTGTCTCCCGTAGTGTTTTTTTAACAATGTTGATGAATGATTTTTTTGATTGTACTGTAAATGACCTATTAGTCCGGTTTTTAGGTTATTGAACTAACCCGCTACGCTTTTCCAACACCAGAGAGTGTTGATAATCAGAATTCGGTAAAAGTTCCCTTTGCCAGTAAACTACCTCACTAACAAACAAATCAGACGGTTAAAAAGACATCCTAAGTTTACAAGGCCAGGTAGCATGAGAATAAGGTTTATGGGGCTGATTTCATAATCAGGAAATGTATGCCTTTCCTCTGCACTTCTCAGTAGTTGGTATGGAGGCGTATAAGGTCGTCTGCGGGAGCGGTTCCATTGCACACTGAATACGTTTGAATTAAACCCCAGACAGCACACCCACTGGGTGTCCTACCAATTTGATCAGGTAGTTTTTGTTCTGTTCTTTTTATTTATTCAAGCCTCTAAAACAATCCATTTCAAGAAGGTGTACCTTTTTCTAATTTAAGTTTCATCAACGCAAGACTTGAATCTAGACTGAGAATGGTGAACCATGGAGAATGGTTCACAATACAGAAAGATAAGCATGAAAACATGTCTCCATACAATACCTCTGGGTGGATGTAAAAACACTTTTTACACATTTATTTTTAGGGAATGAATCCTAATGCCTACATAATTATAATATAGAGAATAGAATAGTTTGGTATAATACATATACCCTAATTGCCTGCACTGATCATGAAACTGTGATGGCAAGTGTCAAGTCTTCGAAGTAACGGTTTGAGCTCCGTAATGATTAATAAGTCTATAGGTCCCCGATTGATTTTAACTACAATTCGCTTTTGGCCTTCATTAAATATTATCCACTATTACTTGACTCTCAGTCACAAGGATGTCACCGTGTTTACAGAGGAAAGAAATAAAGGTAGGTTAAATCAATTGATGGAATGATACGTATGTAGGAAGGGAACGAACACTAAATTGGCTGTTAAATATATTGCCCTACCTGGTTATTACTTATGGTCGTTACCGATTGTGGCTAGGAATATTTAACATATGCTATAGCCTACAAATGAAAGGTAACAGGACAAGTCGGCGGGCATATAATTAAAACATTCTAGGGAGCGCAAAGGTTACATTTGATGCTACTTTCCTTGTCATCCAATTTGGTTTGCGTCTCAATCCCTACAAATTATAAAGCCATGCATAATGACACAGCATTTCATACTTCACTGTAGAAAAGGGGCATAAATAGCCCTGCCTGTCATGTCAGTTTCCTGCCATGACTAGATTTACATTCATTTCCAGGTAAAATAGTTCTATAAGAATTGTCATTTATCCTATATTTACAATCCCCTTATTCAAATGGATTACTCATTGACCTACCTAGTATCAATAGTATCAGTTTATATAATTATTAATTAGGACATGGAGATTGTATCAGTTTATATAATTATTAATTAGGACATGGAGATTGCAGTCATTTATATCAGAAAGAAAGATGCTTTTCCCACTTGAAACTGGCAGGTTCTCGACCTTATTCATGGTTGCGTATAAAGGCGGTGGAATTAAGTCAAGGTCAGAATATGGAGTATCTGTAGACACAAGCAGCCACACCATTTCTTTGCTCTCCAACCTAAACGCCTACCTTGCTGGCACTGGCATTTCCCCCATGTTTACGTTCAAATTTAGAATAACAGAAAAGTTTAAAATAGGATTAAAGTTAATTTTACACAAGCTAAACTCGGGTCTAAATGTCCCCTATATGAACCGACATTATATAGGCGTGAGAACATCACTTATCAATCCTGTGTGTTCTGTCAGTGTCAAGGACACTTGTTCCAGGGACCGGCGCTGATCTGTCCCTGGTACAGTGCACTGGTTTGAACTGACCAGGGCCCAGTTTCCCAAAAGCATGTTAAGGCTAAGTTCATGATGCTTTTGGGAAATGAGCCCTGGTGAAAGCCATCTTAATGAGCTTCCACTACATTGTTTTCACCTGTCAAGTCTTCAAATCATTGCAGATGAGAGGATGGATTTTGAAATTGAGAGCCTTACATGGTAAATAATTGACCCACATTTTGTGTGCAACTTACATGAAATGTCTTACCAATTCCCTTCATTTTATGAGACCTAGGAAAGAAAAAACATAACACTTTATTCTATGAAACATTATGCTGTGAGTTCCAAACAGCAGAGTTTATTGCTTATTTTCTGCAAGGGTACAAGAAGTTTATAATTTCCGCTTTTATTTTTCTTATTTACAGTGTCAGTTGAAGCTCACAGAGCAGCTGATGTGAAAAAACTATGAACACACTGTAATAAATACAAAATAGACTGAAAAATGAGAAATAAAAACATGTTAACATTTCAGACAAAAGTTTAGCAAATTTCAATCAGAAGAAAACTAATTTACACACACAATACTTACATACACACAGAATAAAGGAAAGTGGGTTTTACACCATGTGAGAAATTGCACCGGTCGGCGACTAAAAGTCGCAGGGCTCGGCTGGCAAAGCACGCTACAAGAAGCAACAGTCCATATTGTCTGATCTATTATCCAGAAACAACTCCACCTCATTCAATACCATCTCATAAGACTGAGTGAAAGTCAATCATGTTAGACGTAGATAGCAGAAAACAGCACTGTGTGTGCGCACTGGATATGAGCTCTATGTGTGCATATCTACACGCGTATATATCTACAACGAAAGTCAATCAACCCATTAACTATTTTGTAAATAGATGGAAGTTGCTGATTATAAACGCCAACACAAGTCTGCGTGTGCAAAAAAAAATCTTTTTTTTAATGCATTTTATTCATTTTCTGTAAAATTAAAAGGTTGCTTGTGATCTACCACATGAACAATATCTTATACTGTACAAAAGCACAATTTCAGGATACTTGATAATTGTCTTTCTGAAGAGAATCTGCTTTACCTTTGATCACACTGGATTGGGTCTATTTTATTTTGCATGTACGCAGGTGAATACAGTCCATGGTCATAGTCTACGTCCATTGCTATTAAAACAGGCAGCATAAAAAAAACATTCAACAGAATTTTTCACATGTCAACACACATTTTGCTCAGAAGGGACAAAATAATAGCAAATAAATATTGTTAAAAAAAAGTCCATTCATGCAAGGGTTGTGGTAGAGGCTCTATTAGGGTCATGTCTAGATGGGATACAGCATGTCGAAAGGTGATTTTTCTATGCGTTTTAGCTAACCCTAACCTAATTCTCATAACCTGCTAGGTTAATTCTCCTCAACCTTCTACGAAACGTCCATTTTGACAAAAGCTGTATCCCTTCTAGACAAAAAAACTCTAGCAGGGAGAACGCTCTCTGGGCCCAACCTCAGTCTCTTAGTGGCCAAAAGGTTAAAGGTTATGAACTCAGCTCACATTCAAGGAGAGGGTCACAGGTTTGACCTGACAACAGCTTCCACAACCAGAAGATCCCCTTTCACAAGTCAGCCTCACAAAGAAAGATGACTTCACCTGAGAATACAGAGGTCTGTGATAACACCAACATGCTAGCATGTACATGAATAGAAAGAGGAACAAGCCATATACAAAATAGGTATGTATTTGTACACATATATAGTCAATATTACAGGTAGATATACTTTCTTATCTGTATATTTCCATTGAATGCAGTATGGTTGGAATAAAATGTGGTATATTCATTTTAACTTAATAATATGAAGAAAGCACGTCCTTTAGTTTGTAAAGTGCTCTAGAGTGGCAACGGGAAAAAACATCCTGCCATCTTAGGTTGGATGTCACTTTTGAAAACACCGACATCTTTGTCGAATTGCTTTCAACTAGCCTGGTCCCTGGGACAGAGTTCCACTCAACAGACAACGACCCACTTTGAGCGTTTGATAAGGAATTTCTATGGTGTGATTTAAAGGTACAGTGTGATATAATGATGTTTAGCGTTAAGTTCAACTCAGACTTTCACCAAAGCGCAACAGGTCTACTCCGTGTGTAGCTGGGCGGAGTTAGGTGTTCAGGTTAGCGTGTCTATTAGCTTTTGATGTCAAGAGGTGGCAGGAAGTTAGCTGTGTGAGACTGTATTGGTCATCAGTAAGACCTAGTTTCTCCTGGTTAGCTCATGGTCAGGAACCCCCCCCCCCCCCGAGTCATCTACTCAGCGTGGACCTTCATATTTCTCTCTCCCAGACCAAAGCCAACATAACTTCTCTAAAATACTTTCGTTGCAGTCTGGACCTTGGTATTCGATCGCACCAGACCCAAAAAAATGAAGAGAAAAAAAAGTGCTTTCACGGAACGCACATACTAGGGACCAGAGTTTTCTTCAGTCAGGAAAAACTCCTGGTCCAACACAAAACTGGCTGTTCTGTGGATTTCACCATTAGAATTACATACAAGCTATTACAAAAAGAAAACTTAAACTAAATAAAAGCTGGCATTCTCACAGGGTTTCAAGGTAAATAATCGTCACTCCTCTGTAGCAGCTGAAAAAGGAAGTGATATTTCTAAAAAAGAATGCAGTAAGAGAGAGGAGAGTGTTCCCGTGTGGTCTGCCTCTCAGTCTGTCCTTCTGCAGTCTGTCTCCATATTGTCCTGGGGAACTGGGCAGCAGAAAGGGGTGTGGTCACAATCCTCATGGGCGTTCCTGAACGCTGCAGGGTTCCCGTGGTGACAGCAGAGTCTATAGTCTTGCTGCGCTGACCGCACAAAATACACACACGCTGACACACACACATACACACACTGCCCCACTGATGTGTCACTCATTCCACCGCAAAGCCACACGTCTCCTCGATGGCTGTCAGCAGCTTGTCGTACAGCTTGTCATAGTGCTCGTAGGCGGGAACGTCAATCCGGTTAAAGCTGGACAGAGAGGAAAGGGGGACAGAGAGGGAAAGGGCAGAGGGGGAGAGAAAGAGTTTGGAAGAGAGGGGAGTACATTTTTAGTTTGAGTGGACAGTTTTGAAAAACCTTTAACTTTCCCTATCGATAAATGAATGACATTTTATTTTCGTGTCAAATCGGCAGTTGGCAACCCATCCACTACGGGATGAATTGACGCCAACAAGCATTTTAATAATTCTCTTTAAACTATTCTACATACAAAACATTAATATTGGATTTGGACATGCATTTAAAACCGGTAAAACCATATTAGTTGGGAGATTAGACACCCTTTTCATAACATGGCTTCGCCTCATTGACAGGTCATTGTAATTAAGAATTGACTAACCTGTATAAAGGTTAAATGTATGGAGTAGCAGTCTTGTAGCAGTGTGTATCTGTGTGTAAGTAGAGCAGTGGTACTGTAACTGTACTCACCAGGTGTGGGCTTTGGGTAGATTGTTGGTGTTGGCATCGATCTGGTGGATGGTGAAGAGCCTGGGCCCCGCGGCACCTGGAGGGTCACACACACACACAGAGAGAGAGAAAAAGAGTCATCATAAATTCTCAGGCTGTCCATCATTATATTTCTCGACACACAGAAGTCAGACAGCTCAGGACAGTTGAACTCAGTGTTTAGAATGTGAACAAACATGGCTGCTGTTTTAACACAAGACTGGGTGTATATTTTATATACTGTATATTTTCATACAGAAAGCCAGCTGGGTTGGCCTCAGACACAGAGACTGACAGAGACTCACAGGCAGGCACACACACACACACACACACACACACACACACACACACACACACACACACGGCTTGAACAGAACAATCAACTCTCAAACACGCACACTCCGAAACACACACAGCTGCACTCTGAGGTCTTCTGTTCCCCCAGGGCTTCCTGTCTGTCTGGATTTAACCAAACCCACTGAGGACGACCACGACTCTGTCATGAACACGGGTTCAACTCCGGCAGTCTGAGAGACTCACAGTGTTTTCCACTAGTGTCAGCTATATAGCCATTTAAAAACTCACTTTCAGCCAGGTACTTTTTCCACTTCAATTAATTAAGCAACTTATTTTTTTTATACAAATATATTAAAAACATTCTAGCAATCTATTGATAGGACAAGCACCTGTCAGTCACAAAGTGAGCGATGACAAGGAAACCCTGCTTGTTTGATAATCTGCTGTCTGTCCCGCCTCCCGGTACCTGGGTGTGTGTTGTGTACACTGTGGTTACAGCTACACAGAGGGAGAGAGCCTGATGCTCTTTCATCGTCTACGAGTCAATTTGCACGTCCCATATAAAATGTGGTAACGATGAGTCGGAATCCACAGTCAATTGTTTCCTGGCACATTCATAGATTTTCTTTTGCGTGTTTCATATGCAGCCACGAAGTGCAAGGGCACAGGCTTACTGAGCCGTTCATTTGGCTCCCTAATTTGCATACCGGTAGCCTTTTTGTCGATAATCTGCAGATAAATTATGAAAACAAATCGATGAAGATGGTGAATCCTATTCACTGTAGGTACAATTGGTAGGGTAGTGGAGAGATGGCCTCACTCTACCCCAAAATATGATAAAAGAAAACAGATCGAATTGTTTTAAAAGATAACGATACTTACAGTGCCTTCAGAAAGTATTCACACCCCTTGACTTTTGACAGATTTTGATGGGTTACAGCCTGAATTGAAAATGGATTGAGATTGTGTAACTAGCCTACACACAATACCCCATAACGTCAGAGGAATTTTTGACTAATTAATTAAAAAAACTAAAGCTGAAATGTCTTGTGTCAATAAATATTCAACACCTTTGTTATGGCAAGCCAATGGTGACTTTAAAACAGTTACAGAGTTAAATGGCTGTGACAGGAGAAAACTGAGGATGTATCAACAACATTCTAGTTACTCCACAATATTAACCTAATTGACAGAGTGGAAAGAAGGAAACCTGTACAGAAAAAAAAAAAAAAAAATGCATCCTGTTCGCAATAAGGCACTAAAGTAAAACTGCAAAAAAATGTGGCAAAGAAATTAACTTTATGTCCTGATTACAAAGCGTTATGTTTGGGGCAAATCTAACATCTCCGAGGACCACTTCATATTTTCAAGCGTGGCGATGGCTGCATCATGTTATGGGTATGCTTGTCATCAGCAAGAACTAGGGAGTCCTTGCCGACGCACTGGCAAGATGCTAGAGGAAAACCTGGTTCAGTCTGCTTTCCACCAGACACTGGGAGATTAATTCACCTTTCAGCAGGACAATAACCTAAAACACAAGGCCAGATCTACACTGGAGGTGGCTTACCAAGACGACATTGAATGTTCCTGAGTGACCTAGTTACAATTTTGACTTAAAATCGGCTTTAAAATCTATAGCAAGACTTGAAAATGGCCGTCCAGCAATGATCAACTACCAACTTGACAGAGCTTGAAGAATTAAAAAAAATAATAATGTGCAAATATTATACAATCCAGATATGCAAAGCTCTTACCCAGAAAGACTCAATGCTGTAATTGCTGCCAAAGGTGCATCTACAAAGTATTGACTCAGGGGTGTGAATACTTATGTAAATGAGCCATTTCTTTTTCCATAACTTAACATTTCTAAAAACATATTTTCACTTAGTCATTATGGGGTATTGTGTGTATCATTTAATCAATTTTTGAATCCAGGCTGTAACAACAAAATGCGGAATAAGTCAAGGGGTATGAATACTTTCTGAAGGCACTGTAAACACATCACCCATTCTCCATCACCCCATCTCTTTACCTTGTAAAGCCTTGAATCCCTGCAGTGGGACTCTAGATGACCCGGTAACAAACTGCAGCAGTCTGGCTCTCCTCTCCTCGTCGTAGGACTCCACGGCCTTCCAGAACCACTTGACCACGTTGCTGTCCGTGGTGCAGTGCTTCAGGCGCGTGTTGCTCTTCCAGTCCGCTATGTCGATCTTCCCCAGGCCACACACTATCAACTGGGGTAGGGAGGAGAGGGGAGAACATAGCCGAATAGATGGTTTGAAGGGGTGTATATTCGTGGGAAAAAGTATGATAGCTGTCACCATTCATTTCATTTAAAAAGTATATCCCAAGGTCTCAGATTCATCTTGGACCCCCCCCCCCCCCCCATTCAGGATACCCACACAAAGATGTATGCTCTTGAGAAATGATGTAATGTTTCCAGTAAGTGAATCATTTCTTTCCTAAACCATGTTATATGCAACTGTCTACATACCTCTAGTTCCTTCTCGTCAAAGGACTTGAGCAGGTGCTGGGGGATGACCTCGTTGAAGCCCTTCTGCAGGGCCAGGAACTGAGCCTCGATGCCGTGGAGGAAACGCCAGTTCACATACAGCCTATAAAGAGAGAAGACCTAAGTCAATATAACATTGCAACATGTGAAACCCCCACAGTAGTTCAACCAAAACCAGGACTGGGGGATAAGTATTTTTGGTGTGCTGGTAATCTTGGAAAGACAGAACCAAATTCAGATTTGGTTCCGGAGGGAAGGGTTGAGATTTGGCTCAGTGGAAGAGGCGTAGTCCTTTGAAATCCTTGGCCATCTATGAGCCAATCGAATCCCTCCCCTTGTGAAATTTGAAAGATGCCAGGTAACAACCATCTCTGCTTAATCGTGATTCGTCCAAATAATCAGTGGCGCAAACACCAGCGCACCAGAGGAATTATTCCTCTTCACCCTCATATCCCCTATGTTCCAGACAGATGTAACTTCGGTTACGGATGGGGGAGAGACTACTGTGCTGCTAACTGGCTGGCATGCAGCTGCTGTCTTGGTCGGACCAGGTCTCTCTTGAAAAATAGATTGTATCACAATGAGACCAACCTGGATAAATAAAGGTTCAATCAAATCAAATAATA
Organism: Salmo trutta; assembly: GCF_901001165.1. NCBI lineage: Eukaryota > Metazoa > Chordata > Actinopteri > Salmoniformes > Salmonidae > Salmo > Salmo trutta. The sequence goes on from NC_042994.1 coordinate 15,237,342, forward strand.
AATGAACCCCATTGGTTCTAAGAGGAACGATGTCACTCCATCATCACAAGGTATGTTTCAGGTGTATACTTCAGACCTGAGGGGTGATGACGGTTGCTGTGTGTGTGTGTGTGTGCGTGCGTATCGCGTTGGCTGTGTGTGTGTGCGTGCGTATCGCGCCGGCTGTGTGTGTGTGCGTGCGTATCGCGCCGGCTGTGTGTGTGTGTGTGCGCGTGCATATCGCGCCGGCTGTGTGTGTGTGTGCGCGTGCGTATCACGCCGGCTGTGTTTGTGTGTGTGTGTGTATCGCGCCGGCTGTGTTTGTGTGTGTGTGTGTATCGCGCCGGCTGTGTTTGTGTGTGTGTGTGTGTGTGTGTATCGCGCCGGCTGTGTGTGTGTGTGTATCGCGCCGGCTGTGTGTGTGTGTGTGTATCGCGCCGGCTGTGTGTGTGTGTGTGTGTGTGTGTATCGCGCCGGCTGTGTGTGTGTGTGTGTGTGTATCGCGCCGGCTGTGTGTGTGTGTGTGTGTGTGTATCGCGCCGGCTGTGTGTGTGTGTATCGCGCCGGCTGTGTGTGTGTGTATCGCGCCGGCTGTGTGTGTGTGTGTGTGTGTATCGCGCCGGCTGTGTGTGTGTGTATTGCGCCGGCTGTGTGTGTGTGTGTGTGTGTGTATCGCGCTGGCTGTGTGTGTGTGTGTGTGTGTGTGTCGCGCCGGCTGTGTGTGTGTGTGTGTGTGTGTGTATCGCGCCGGCTGTGTGTATGCGCGTGCGTGAGACCCAGGCGGCGGTCTCCTCCTCCGTACCTGACATACTCCTTCTTGGTGTCCTCGGAGACAGAGACAGTCTTGCCGTTGGGCTTCAGTTCATGCTGGATGATCTCGCCGTAGGCATTGTGCTCCACACAGAACGTATGGTCCAGCACCCCCGTGATGTCATTGTCCCTGGAGGGCAGAAGACGGAAACGTTAGTCATCGGACATGTTAGCCTGTCTTGTCAACAGAGGGCGCTAGTCTTGATGGGAGAGTAACTGGTTCATGGTGGTGTTTTAGTGGCATTTCATGGATACAAAACAAACAAGTTGTCAGCTCACGGCCTCACATGCAAACTCAAACATTACACATGCTATCCTGTGTGTATGAATATGTATGGCTGTGCTTGTACAGTATGTCTCCGGGGGTTCACAGAAGTTCAATTGTGTCTGTGTGCAAGCGTCTGTATATGTATGCATCTGTCTGTGTGTGTAGATGTCTGCATCAACGCTGTGTATGTGTCCAGGTCTATATATACAAAAGTATGAGGACACCCCTTCAAATTAGTGGATTCGTCTATTTCAGCCACACACGTTACTGACAGGTGTATAAAATCGAGCACACAGCCGTGCAATCTCCATAGCCCAACATTGGCAGTAGAATGGCCTTACTGAAGAGCTCAGTGACTTTCAACGTGGCACTGTCATAGGATGCCACCTTTCCAACAAGTCAGTTTGTAAAATTTCTGCCCTGCTTGAGCAACCCGGGTCAACTGTAAGTGCTGTTATATTGAAGTTGAAACGTCTAGGAGCAACAAGCTCCCAGAACGGGACCACCGAGTGCTGAAGCACATAGAGCGTAAAAATCGTCTGTCACTACCGAGTTCCAAACTGCCTACGGAAGCAATGTCAGCCCAAGAACTGTTCGCCGGGAGCTTCACGAAATGGGTTTCCACGGCCGAGCAGCCGCACACAAGCCTAAGATCACCATGCGCAATGCCAAGAGTCGGCTGGAGTGGTGTAAAGCTCGCCGCCATTGGACTCTGGAGCAGCCTTTATTGGGCCGATATGAATTCCAGTTAGTTATTGAAGCACATGTCGTGCTCTTCAAACTAACATGTAACCCTGTAAAGGTATTTGTTTATTATAAAAGCTAAAATGTTGATACGAATCCCAGTCATTGAAATGACAAAGTAATTTGTGGAATATTAGGTTTTTACATTGTGTAAAAAGCACTGTTTCCTACTGAGATGCATTACATTGAAAATTGTACACTGTCTTTAAGAATGTCAGTGACGTTCTGGAGTGACAACATGCAAATCAGTCATTCATTCATTGCTATGATCATTGATGTCCTGAAGAAGCTATTCCCTTTCCCATTCTTTCTGTGCTGCCGAATTGTTGCATATACTGGTAAAGTTACCAGGTTGTTAGCTAAGGTGTTAACGGCACGCGAGTCGTTTTAGAACGGCCCACTCAGAAACATTATCTGGCAGTTTTTTTTTAACCTTTTTTTTCCCTAGGTGCACTGATGCTCCCAGATTTACATTTCCAAGTCGCACAGCAAAATATTTAGGAGCATATGCGACCAAAACGCGTCAGAGCCCTGTATGTGTCTGCTTGCGTCTGTGTCTCCCACTCACAGGATCCAGACCAGGCTGTTGTGGAGGTCTGGGTCCACTGACTCCATGTCGTCCAGGGTGATGGGTTTCCCCAGCAGCTGTTTGTAGAAGGGCAGGGTGAAGCCCCCGTCTATGTAGTGGCCGTGGAACACCGCCATGCCCATGATACGACCCACAAAGTGGAAGTAGGACAGGTGCTCCTGGAGGAAAAGAAGGGAGAGATGAGTTTTGAGGTTGGCCATCGATGCATATTTGTGGTATTGACATGTGGTCACTATTGGGTTGTAGAGAAAAGCATAATGTAAATGTTGCTTATCATCATTATTATACCGAGGTCCCTCCCCTCTGACTTTCTCATCCAATTGGCTTGAGGTGGTGAGAGGACACGAGGAATCAAGAAAATGTCATTGAGATTCTCCCCGTGTCTACTCCACCAGTCTACAAGAACCTCCCTCTCTTAGGAATTCAGTTTGTGGCTCGTTCTCCTTCCTCCTCTCTGTTCTTATGTCTCTCTCTATGTATCCATTGATTGTTGTATTTCTCTCTCTCACCGGGTTGACGGCGCTGTCTGGGTTGATCTGCAGGGTGTAGATGTCGTCTCTGGAGTACTGGAACAGGCCGTAGTAGGGGTTCAACATCTCATGGGACAGCAGGTACAGCCACTCCCTATACGACAGACATCCTGTTAGTCACGTGACACCGGCATTATAGAAACACCATTCTTTTGGGTTGCATGTTGGCCACATGCCCCCAAAAATATTCTGTTTGATGTATCAAGCTTTTTGAATGTGAACTTCCACAGAGGTCGTTTCTTTCTGGACTACTGCCCTATGAGCAAAAGATGTTGAAAAGACGTTACAGATATTTTGAAAGGGCATCTTTTTGGTTGAAAAGACGTTGAAGACCATTGACTGACTGATTAAAACAATTTTGTTCACTGGGTGGACCTCGTGGTATTATTCAACAGCGTTTGAGCCTGGAGGTGTGGACGACTGCAGTACCTGGCCACTCCTCCGTAGTCCAGGCCCTCCTCTCCTCTGAACTTGACCATTAGTCTCTTCCACAGGTCCTTGGGACGCATCTTCATCACCTGGCGGTACGACTCCTGCAACACAACAAACGAGCGTATGGGTCTGTTAACCTTGGGTGTATTCACTAGGAACCAAACGGAACCAAACAGGGAGGAACCTACCCGAATTGGTCCAATAGAAACTCTTGTTTTTGCTGCAAAACGTTTTGCACTTAGGAATTACACCCCAATCTCAAAATGTGCCAACCTGCGGGCCATTCAACTTGACCCTCAAATCATGCTGTTTCTGTTCTAAACAGCGCTTGTTTTTTTACGCAGCAGTAAGAGCAACAGTGGATTACAATATTCCGGATCCGAATTCCACAATTGATCATGTAAAGTCCGTTATTAAAAAAAATACAAATAATTATATATATATTTTTAAGTGGGGCAGAGTACAACAATATTCGGTCGACAATTTACCATTGTCATAATACTCCCTCAGATTAGTCAATTCACCATCCAGAACTGTTTGACAGCGCTGTACACCTCTCCCCTTTCTCATTCTCTCCTGGTAGACTAGGCCCTAGTGGTGCCTGGGAGAAACCAGCAGGAATGCACCAACTCCATGACATATGTGCCTCGGAAAGAGAGTGAGTGCATGTGTGAGTTGGCTTTACGTGCACTAGCTCCGTTTACATTACATAAGGGCTTTCTCTCGCTCTCTTTCTCCCCCCCCCTCGCTCTCTCTCACTCCCTCTCCTCTATCAGGGTCCAGAGTAACTCAGGAGGGATGCCATCAAAAACAAACTCCTGCCACCACAGCACAGAGCTGTGAGGAGTGTTGCAACTGTGAACGCAGCAAAGCACAGGAAGCAGGCTCGAGGAGAAGCAGGAGAGTGAAGCGAGGGTTATTAGTTAGGAAATTACAGTACACTGGTCAGTGGCGAACAATGCCACCAGTCCCTGTTGAAATTGCAAGCAGGGCGCGCCACACACACGGGCGCACGGTCGCTTTGCTTTCTTGCACATCGTGTCCCCGTGGCTGTTACGTCCCGAGGATGAAGTCATTTTTTTTTTTCATTGCTCAAATTGTACCCGCGAAAGATGTCCGTCCCAAAAAATTGCTACTAGGTCCTTCCTCCCTCTCTCCCCCCCCCTCCCCCTCCCCCTACTTTTAACTGCTGAAATCATCCTGAAAGAATGCCGTGGAAGAACAAATGATTGGAGGAGGCGAAAGAAAGAGGAAACTGTGGTGTTTGAAGGGGCCTTTTTCCTCTCTGGTTTTTACTGCGAATCGTAATGAATTTGGGGGTATTACTACTCAGTTGTCATAGGCCTTTTCTTGCAGACTGTAAATGGATACAAAGCAACCTATAAATCGTATGGGTGTGCATGTTTGTAGACTTGTAACCGAGTGTGTTTAAGTATGTTTATATATTCCTTTCTTTTTTTCTTCAGTATAAGTGCTTGTTTGGGTGTACGAGCATGCAGTGTACTATTGCATGTGTCATTTTTACATGTATGCCGGTGTACAAAACATTAAGAGCACCTGCTCTTTCCATGACAAAGTCTGCCCATAGTATGATCCATTATTGATGTCACTTGTTAATTCCACTTCAAAATCAGCATAGGGGAGGAGTCAGGTTAAAGAAGGATGTTTAAGCCTGGTAGACATAGATTGTGTATGTGTGCCATTCAGCGGGTGAATGGGCAAGACAAAAAACTGAAGTGCCTTTGAACTGGGTATGGTAGTATGTGCCAGGAGCACAGGGTTGTCAAGAACTGCAGCGCTGGTGGGTTTTTCCACTCTCCCGCATCTATCAAGAATGGTCCTCCACCCAAAGGACATCCAGCCAACTTGACACAGCTGTGAGAAACGTTGGAGTCAACATGCGTCAGCATCCCTGTGGAACGCTTTCGACACCTTCTAGAGTCCATGCCCTGACTAATTGAGGCTGTTCTGAGGGCGGTGCAACTCAATATTAGGAAGGTGTGTGTAGCCTACTTTAAAATGTATGCTTGATTTGTGGCGGATGACTGAGCTACGCCTCTCAATGTAAAGCACTAGCGATATACATGAAAATGCAATCCATTACGATCCAGTATAAAATGAAGCCATCAATCACACACCTGGACAGGGTTCACACAGGGTCCCCCCTCAGTTTACCTCAAAGATCTCCTCGCGGCAGACGTCGATGCGACAGTGTCCTGCCTGGGGCTGCTGATTGGACAGCTCCTGCCGGAGGATCTTGAGCTTCTGGACCAGGTCCCTGTTGTACTTGGGCACGTTCATGCACTCGGCCTCCTCGGGGAGCTGGGCCGGGGACAACGCCGGGACCTGCGGGGGGGGCTGCTGCTCCTTCAACTGGTTCGACTGACGACTACTGGGGAGGGAGACGAGCAGAAATGCTCAATGTTAAACAGTAAAAGATTGCAATATGAACTCAAACAAGACAATTGTAACACATGGAATGAAATGACGAACCCCATCTTTCTCTCTCTATTGAGTATTGTTTTGGCAATAGTGGACTGCTCCTTTAAATGGCAAGGCAGCTCGTTTTGAATTTGGATAGACAGAGAGCAAGAGAGAGGTGGTGTGGACTGTGGAGAATACGGGGTTAACCGTGTGTATGGGTGCAAATGAACCCCTTCAGGGAAACCTTGGGACTTCCGACAAGCCCTCTAAGCACTAACCTCTGACTGCAACTTCATAGAACCCCCGCACCCTCATCCTCCACTCTGTCTCTTCCCCAAATCTCAGTCAATCTGAACTAAATCTCTGACTAGACTGGGACTTCACTGGGCGTCAAGGTGGTATTACCACAGGGCCAAGAGAAAGAGAGAGAGAGAAAATAGAGGCACACAAAAGGCAAGTGTTGTGAGGTGCTGGTGGCTGGCGCCTCTGGGCTCTCAGCTCGTTGTAGACAGAGGGAGTTGTGGTCTGTCTGTGCCTTCTGCCCTCCGCCACCACCTCCTCTCCTTCCCTCTCATTTCGGTGCTGGCAGACTAATTAAACACGCAGCCTTCGCTTTGTAAGACACCTCCGTTTCCTCTTTAAAGCCTCAAAGTGCCTTCAAAGTGAAACTGGCGCCTTTCGTCGGTGCCCTCTGCCACCCTGTCCCTGGCTAACCGCGGCCACCGCTGCCCTGGCTCTGTACCCACGTCAGTCTCTGCCCATATGGAATGGTTACACGCCTGGGTGGGCCTCGTAAAAACACAGTTCTCCCCCTAAAAAGGGCCAGAGTTTCCAACAGGATGGTACAGAAGACGGAGGTCCTAATAAAAAGACCTACTGTCCAGTAGCCGTACAGTTGCAGCCAAACAAAGATGGTTCACAGAGAGGAAGTTCTTTAAACCGGTGTCTGAGAGGGGAGGCCACAGGCAGAACAGAACATAGCCACCCAAACACCCACACTCTCTCACACACACACACACACACACACACCCTCGTTCACCCTGTCACTCCCTCATTCTTCAGGGGTGGAAAAAAGAAAAAAGGCGTGTTATATTTGGAGTTCTCCAAACTAAACGGGCCCAGTGTTCCGCCGGTCCGTATCCCTGTATAATCAAGTCAGCTGGTATTTATTTTATTGGCAGCGTCGAGGCCCTTCCATGTCAAAGTGAGGGTAAGGCTCGCAGGGCTGAAAACCACGTTAGGAAGACACACACACACACACACACACACACACACACACACACACACACACACACACACAGAAAAGAGGCCCTTAAACAAAATGGAATGAGTTTCTCTTGGCTCGGGTTGGGAAGCCCTTGAACCATATAATAAAGCATAATTTGAGCGTTTTCGTTGAGGGCGCGCTGTGTAATTAAAAATATGTTTCAGGCATAGTTCGCCGTCTCGGGTTCCCGATTCGGAATGACCTCGGCATATTTCTAACTGTAAATATAGCAGTACAAGTGCAGCTCAGTCGAAAATCACTGGCGCGGAGACACACGAGGGGAAAGAGTCGAGGGTTCCTTTCTGTGACCAGCCTCGATGAAATACGACTATCCGGGTAGAAAGACACATTTTCAAATTCAATCTAGGAGTATTATTGTTATTCCAAGGTAGAAGAACAAGGCGAGGCGAGAGCGAGCGTTGCCAGAACAGGATTCGCTGGACCGAAGCGGTCACAATCATGAAGTTGGCACAGGTTTGGTACCCGAGGTCCCAGCGAATCAAAAGCTCCTTTATTGAGCTGAGCGTACTACCTCGCTATAACCTCCCTCTCCCTGGCCCTTTACACTTCGCGTGAACAGCGGGGAGAAGGCCGCTAAGGGTCGTCCAAGCGGCGCTGTCGTGCTGACTACTACCCACAAAGGAGTGTGTGTTTGGGGCGCTGGAGCTCAACCCTCAAATCACCAATCATCTACCCAGACGTTCCCTTTGGCAGTGGATGGCCAAGTTCTCCCTAAGGGCAGACAAGGGAAGTATTGCACTATATAGGGAATAAGATGTCAGCCAATCACTACCCTAGGACCACAAAGGTAGCTTTCACAAGCCTGGGGCTGCCTCCCTGTCTCACTCACACAGAGCCCCCATAGACACTGACAATAACACTCTGCTTACAGACAGGATGTTTACAGTATTTAGGCTACATAAAATGGTGTCTATACGTCAAAGACAAAACATGACAGACTAAATACATAAAGACCCATCCAAAGGCCTTGACAACGCTGTTTACAGACATGACGTTTCCAGAATTTAAGCGACAAAAAGGTGTTTATATGGCACACATCGTGATAAACAAAACAAACTTCAAATACATAAAGATCGCTTCATAAAGACATTTCATTAATTCGCTCACCTTCATTTCACCAGGTAAGTTCGACGCCCCATTGCACACCAAATATAAACGACTCGCTTGAAAAATACAACGCAGACATTGACGTAATGCTGCAGAAATATATATATATATATATATATGTATGTATATATATATATATATACATACATACATACATACATACACACATACGTATGTATGTATGTATATATATACATACGTATGTATGTATGTATGTATGTATGTATGTATGTATGTATGTATATACGTACGTATATATATACGTACGTATATATATATATACATACATACATATATATATATATGTGTATGTATGTATGTATGTATGTATGTATGTATGTATGTATGTATGTATGTATGTATGTATGTATGTATGTATGTATGTATATATATATATATATATATATATATATATATACATACATACACACATTATATATATATATATATATATACACACATACACATATATACACACACACATATATATATACATACACGTTTAGTCAGGAACATACATGTGAGAGACAGACGGACAGTGAGCCTGAGTGCAGACCACAGCAACGTGGATGTGAGAGACATGTCTAGCAGTCTGAAGGTCTTTTCCAGTCTGAGGCTGAACCAGCAACCAGTCAGTCAATTATAAACCGGTCAGTGCTGCGTTGACAAAACAAAAGGTAAATGCCACTCCACCCGATCACAGAAATAGCTTTTATTGTTTCTCTATTCTGTCGCTTATTTGTCTATCCCGCCGACCACCAAACCACTAGCAGTGGGCTAGTCTCATCTCACAGTCTCCTTGGTTATCGGATTAAAATGAATTCATCTCTCCATCTTTCTACTCTTCTTTATTCGTTACTCTTTCATTTACTTCCTCTCCCTTTCCTCCACATCCAATCACACCCTACCGCTCTCACAAATCACATCTCAATCTACCCCTTACTATTCTACTCCCCTCCTTCTCTCCCCACTACAGCATCCCTTCATTTCCTGGCCACTAGTCTAGGCAGGGTGGAGAGCACAGGAGCGAAAGAAAGAGGAGAGCGAGATGAGAGAGAGAGAGAGAGAGAAGAGAGCAAAGGTAAGAGAGCGAAGGAGAGAGAGAGAGCGAGAGAGGTGAGAGCGCGAAAGTGAGAGCGAGAGAGGTGAGCGAAGGAGAGAAAGGGGAGAGAAAAAGGAGAGCGTGAGAGAAGGAGAAGAAGAGCGGAAGAGAGGAACCTCATTGCAGAACAGTAGTCTTCACTTTGGCGCATAACTCTCACATTCCTCTCCTTCCACATCCTCCTCTCTCTCTCTCCTTCTCTAAATCTCTCCCTCGCTCTGGTATACAACTACGCATTCAATTCCTTCCTTCCCAACTTATTTTCAACCCTGTAAAGTGTGACAACTTAGCGATAGTGACAACATCCTATGTTAAACACCAATAAGTGGTCAGGCTATCGTCCTACCTTTTCCTTACATGGAATCAAATAAGAACTGGAAACCTGAATCAAAAACCAAAGCACCACTAAGTAGGGGCTCCGTACCGTTCAGTTTTTCTAGGGGGTCACACACACTGGAACGCAGCATAGTGTCACCACACTGTCTCTAACAGCGAGGTAACGCTTATCGTGAGGCCATCATCAATAGCATGTCCTCTCTGACAAACTTAAATGGCCCGAGGAATCCCGGCGAAAAACATTTATCAAGCGTGTTGTGGGCCACGGCGGTTGTTGGGTGAAATATTCTGAAATCCTGGGGCTGATCGAAGACAGATGTGCTGCTGATGGCAGGCCAGGCCTGGCTGCAGCACCGCTAGGCTAGCTAGCTAATATGTTTTCCAGCAGCTTAGCGCAGAGCGTTCTGGGATGGGCCAGTAGGGGTGTTACTGGAGCCAGGGGAGCCCTCAATGTTTGGAGGGGGTGACACACACACACACACACACACACAGTGATGACCCTCCCTCCCACTCTGTCTGCCGAATTCTCTCTTTGCTCTTGTTTTCCTTCATAGGATGTCGGTGGGCGGAGTCGGGAGGGTCATCAGCGAAATGGGACACACCTGGGCCCAGGTGTGTCCCGGGATAAAGACACCTCTTCCCCCCATTCATGGAGGAGACTCTCTCCATGCAGACACACTGTTGGATTTTGGTTGTGGTATTTTTGTGGCCGTTTTGTTTGTTTGCTTTGGCACCTTTCAACACCCCTCATTATCACATTTATGCACGCAACCCCTCACTTACACTACTGACTACGTACACCATTGTTAATTGTATATAGGTTACTTCAGTTATTACATCTATTTTTGTTATTCCTTGATCTCTACGTTGTCTCCCTTTTGGTTACGGGCTACGAGCCTGTTCCTGACAACACTTGCATACATACACTCAATTCATAAACAGGGTTCACACACACACGTTGTCCTCCCTCCCAGTCCAAGATAGCTCACTCTCCTCCCCAGACAGAGCTAACGTCTCCATCACACACACCCTTCTATCAGCTGCATCTGGTCTCACTTTGCCTGTTTACTTGCCTGTTGTCAGTCAGTACGGACTGTTTATAGTTCCGGCTGAGAACCAGTCAGCAATCAAACAAGATGTCCGTGTTCTGCTAAGTGCCTTTAATACCCAATAAAACACGATTGTGAGAGCGCCAACAAAGCCATAAAAACTGTGTCTTCATAGAAGTGTGCTGACTGAGGGGGGTGGAAGAAATGTTGCCTTCATAGAAGTGTGCTGACTGAGGGGGTTGGAAAAAATGTTGCCTTCATAGAAGTGTGCTGACTGAGGAGGGTGGAAGAAATGTTGCCTTCATAGAAGTGTGCTGACAGAGGGTGGAAGAAATATTGCCACATTGCAGCCTTGTTTAATGGAGTCTGGGGGTTAAATTCCAGGGAGAGAGACGATTGGCTCCTGACTAACTGCCATGTGAGGGGAACAGTAACACACACACAGGTGCTCAGCACCCTACTCAAATCTACTTACACAGCTATACAGACAGCTCTAACAGTATTTTGTAAAAATACTAAACAGCACTAATACACTAGAATGCGATAGGGTAGTGCCTAGTGGCGTAACACACGTCGAGGTACAACAAAGACCTATACATAGCCAATTAAATAAGACACTATTGGATCTGACTGCTGCCACCAAGTGTATATTATGCAAGTCAACAGTGTGTGGGAGTTTATTGCTTTGGTTTGCATTGCTTTACTTTTCCCTCATCCGTGAAGAAAAACCACATTCCAAGTGTCCAAAAGCAGCTTCTTTCAGAGTGCTGCAAATCTTGCCCTCAAAAGGGAATAAGACAGTGTTGTGCATCAGCGTAAACTCACCAAGCTAGCTCCAGATGTTGATTTCACAAACACGCGTCTCGTGCCAGGCGCTGTTATTGCAAGGTTTCAACCGAGAATTCATATTAAAATGCTTTTTCTTATTAAAAGAAAAAAAAATGACACATTCTTTGTTTAAGACAATAAATTCAAGCTCCCTATATCATAGCTGAGATTTACCTCGTTCCCAACTGGGTTTAGCTACTGCCCCTTCACCTGCTCCCGCCGTGTCCACCTTACTGTGTGCAAAGCAGCGTGGGTAATAGCACGTGGTAACTGGACTGTTCCACTGGGGCGCACGGTACACGGCTGGTGTTTGAACAGCTGCTCAGATGGGGGGGGGGGGGGGGGGGGGGGGGGGGGGTACCTGCTGGCTTACTGCAGAGAGAGGTCTAGCCTAGCAGCATCTGATCCACATTACAGTGTTTCCTCAGTAGTGGGACGGCTCCAGCCCGGAGGCCTTTCAAGGCATGCCACTACCTGAGGTTCAGCTGATGCAGCTCGCTGACAAACTGTTTGCGCACAGACAGACTGCCAGGAGTGTGTGTGCATGTTTAGTGAACCTGAATGGCATACGTGAAAATCAACAGTGGCGAAGCTACACACACACACACACACAGGTAGGGTCACACGTTGTCAGCATTCTTTTTCAGTCTGCTGTTGTGATGCGTGTTTGTCAGCGTGTGTGTGTGTGGTGAAAGGTTGCCGAGTTTGCGCACACACACACACACACACACACACACACACACACACACACACACACACACACACACACACACACACACGTGTGTGGTTGAGTGGTGTGTGCCAGTATTGTTGTTTGTCACCCCCTGTGGTGTGTGTATGTTTGTGTGTGTGTGTGTGTAGGGTTACCTGAGGTTAGTGTTCTGGCTCTGGCTCTCCATGGCCACGCGGGAACCGTTTGGACCAGGGCTGTTTGGACCAGGGCCGTTTGGACTAGGGAGGAAAAGAGGGAGAGAGAGAGCGAGAGAGAGAGAGCAACAAACCAACAGTGATATAAAATAGGACATAAAGATCTGATGCCATCACACAGCAGATGGATTCACTAGCAGCAGGTAGAATGCCTCCGACATTTTTGCTACCATGATATTTGACTGTGATCGAGAAAGTAAGCAAACCCAGTGTTTTCACCTACAAAGGGCATGACCCCTGAGTAGACCACCAGATGAACAGTAAAGACCCCAGCTCGAGTCAAAGGTCACAGCCTGAACAGTGACAGGGTTTGCACTCACTTGAGGACCAGGTGGAGGTTGGCGGAGAGGCGCGGGTCGGTGAACTGCGTGGTTCGGTTGTTGTGGTCCACAAAGTAGACGCGCCCCGTTGCCGTGTTGCGGATCTCCCAGCCCGGCGGCAGAGGACCCAGCTCCTCACAGTTGACGTTGCTCAGATCCCTGGGCATGAAAATAGGACCACAGGAGTCCGTGAACACAACTAAACCATAGCTACGTAAACTCCATTGCTCACTCAACATAGGGTGCTAAAACAACAAGGGTATAAACACAATGAGTACAACACTACAGTATTTACTACTATTATCATCATTATACTTGATTGAGTATTAATCATCTAGGTTAACGAGAGCATATTATCTTTTATAGTGTAAGAACCAGGCTATTATAGTACGACTTGTAAACACAGTCACTTTTATTTATATTTCACCTTTATTTAACCAGGTAGGCTAGTTGAGAACAAGTTCTCATTTACAACTGCGACCTGGCCAAGATAAAGCATAGCAATTCGACACATAAAACAACACAGAGTTACACATGGAATAAACAAAACATACAGTCAATAATACAGTAGGACAAAAGAAAACAAAAAGTCTATATACATTGAGTGCAAATGAGGTAAGTTAAGGCAATAAATAGGCCATGGTGGCGAAGTAATTACAATATAGCAATTAAATACTGGAATGGTAGATGTGCAGTAGATGGATGTGCACTACTGTTAGACGTCTTTATTCTACCAGTTAGTTAGGATTATTGAGGGCAAATTGTCTTTCTAAGTATACAACAATCTTTTCTCTAAGTATTAAAAGGACATCCCAGAGGCGTGCCTAAATTCAACTCAGCAGAGTCGGATCGATCGCAAAACATCTGAGGAAACACTTTGAATAAATTCCAAATATTCCCTATCGGTCTCTACTCCCCCATGGACCTAACATTCTTTTCTGTTGAAACCTAAAACCCTGAAGTGGGATGTTAACTGTCCACTAAGGACTCATCGTTAAAACAGTCTGCACATGCCTGGCTAAGCTGTTTCATGACATAATGGGTGTTTGTAACTCGTTCTGGTCCAAATGACCATGATTCAAGGTTGAATCTTAAGGACATTGAATCTCTGAAGATCAAGACTTCGATATGTTCATTATTTGGGATAAATCGGTGTGTGTGTGTGTGTGTGTGTGTGTGTGTGTGTGTGTGTGTATATTAGCGTATCACTGAACAAGAAATATTCAGTGGAGTGTTCGATTGAACCTTTGTGCAAAACAGTTCAGGAAGGTGAGGAAAGGTCAGGGCACACAACCAGGGTTGTGTTCATTAGGCATCAGAAGAAAACTGACTGAAATAGGGAGGTCTACCTGGACTTAAGAGACATTTTAAAATGTTTTCCATTGCATGCCTTAATGAACACGACCCAGAAGACAGACCAAAAAAAGGCTAACAGCGAAAGGTCAATTGTCAAAGTTTCTAGTCTGTGTGAAGGAGAGAGAGCGAGTGACAGATTGTTATTATGTCAATATTGTAAATCTCCAAAGTAAGCTTTGGCAAATGTACATTGTTACCTCATGTCAATAAAGCAAATTGAATTGAGAGACAGTGGCAGAGACACAGACAGACAGACAGAGACACAGACAGACAGACAGAGACACAGACAGACAGAGACACAGACAGACAGAGACACAGACAGACAGAGAGACAGACAGAGACAGACAGACAGACAGACAGAGACACAGACAGACAGAGACACAGACAGACAGAGACACAGACAGACAGAGACACAGACAGACAGAGACACAGACAGACAGAGACACAGACAGACAGAGACACAGACAGACAGAGACACAGACAGACAGAGACACAGACAGACAGAGACACAGACAGACAGAGACACAGACAGACAGACAGAGACACAGACAGACGGGGGTGAGTGTGTGTGTTCATAGCATTGTGTACCTGGGCACTCGGGGGTCGTGCCATGTGCTGACGCCCGTCTGGGTGTGGAGGAAGTACACCTGGCCCTGCTGCGTGGTTCTCTGCTCTGTGAGGGGGGGACACAAAGACAACACCGTGAGAAAAGCTGAGGGAATATTAAAAATGGCACACCCTTTTGTTCTTCAATTCTTTCAACTTAAAACGGAACACAAATGACTATTTATGTTCTAAAAATATGGACAGGACACTAGTGTAGGTGTAACCACCCGGTATGTGCGCACTGACGGCGACAGAGCACCGGTGTGTGTGCCTGGTGCATGCACATGTAGTCCCTCATTCACCCCCATTATCCGTTGCCGCTTGGTATAGACCACCCTCTGGCCCCAGCTGTGCTCTGGACACCATATGTGAATTGATTGCCCCCCATCCACCTTCAGAGCTCGTGCTGCTAGATGACCTAAACTGGGACATGCTTAACACCCTGGCCATCCTACAATCTAAGCTTGATGCCCTCAATCTCACACAAATTATCAATGAACCCACCAGGTACAACCCCAAATCCATAAACACAGGCACCCTCAGAGATATCATCCTAACCAACTTGCCCTCCAAATACACCTCTGCTGTTTTCAACCAAGATCTCAGCGATCACTGCCTCATTGCCTGCATCCGTAATGGGGCTGCGGTCAAACAACCACCCCTCATCATTGTCAAACGCTCCCTAAAACACTTCAGCGAGCAGGCCTTTCTAATCGACCTGGCCCGGGTATCCTGGAAGGATATTGACCTCATCGCGTCAGTAGAGGATGCCTGGTTATTCTTTAAAAGTGCCTTCCTCACCATTTTAAATAAGCATGCCCCATTCAAAAAAAATTGAACCAGGAACAGATATAGCCCTTGGTTCACTCCAGACCTGACTGCCCTTGACCAGCACAAAAACATCCTGTGGCGTACTGCATTAGCATCGAATATCCCCCGTGATATGCAACTTTTCAGGGAAGTTAGGAACCAATATACACAGGCAGTTAGCTTTCCTAAGGCTAGCTTTTTCAAACAGAAATTTGCATCCTGTAGCACAAACTCAAAAGTTCTGGGACACTAAAGTCCATGGAGAATAAGAGCACCTCCTCCCAGCTGCCCACTGCACTGAGGCTAGGAAACACTTACCACTGATAAATCCACTATAATTGAGAATTTCAATAAGTATTTTTCTACGGCTGGCCATGCTTTCCACCTGGCTACCCCTACCCCGGTCAACAGCACTGCACCCCCCACAGCAACTCGCCCAAGCCTCCCCCATTTCTCCTGAGTTTATGCAGTTCAACACAGAGGCCCAAGAGCACTGCAGGAGATGTGCAAAACGTTCCATGACAGACAGACTGACCAGGTGAAAGTTATGATCCCTTGTTGACGTCACTTGTTAAATCCACTTCAAAACAGTGTAGATGAAGGGGAGGAGACGGGTTAAAGGAAGATTTTTTTTAAGCCTTCAGACATGGATTGTGTATGTGTGCCATTAAGAGGGTGAATGGGCAAGGCGAAAGATTGAAGCGCCTTTGAACGGAGTATGGTAGCAGGTGCCTGGCGCACCGGTTTGTGTCAAAGAACTGCAATGCAGCTGGGTCTTTCACGCTCAACAGTTTCCCGCGTATATCAAGACGGGTCCACCGCCCAAAGGACATCCAGACAACTTGACAACTGTGGGAAGCATTGGAGTCAACATGGGTCAGCATCCCCTGTGGAACACTTTCGACACCTTGTAGAGTCCATGCCCCGATGAATGTTTGGTATACTCAGTATATACTCATCATTTATGAACTTGCTAAGTTGTGTCGTATATAAAAATAGGAGGTAGAAAGAGAGGATGGGGAACTTCCACAGAACAGGGAGATTGTGGTGGCTGGTGGCCTGGCGCTGTGAACCAGTGTACTTGTTTCAGCATATCAACAACGGTGCAATACACTCGACTGTTGACATCCAATGTGTCAATGTTTTTAAATTGTATCTCGTCCTCAGGCCAGAGAATCGGCTGGCGGACCAGACTACAAGCAAATAAGCTATTAAATACATAAATGAACTAACTGTGTGTTGGTCTCCGGCTGCGAAAGTCAAACTGGTCCAACACTGTGTGCACGGGGTGCTCGAAATAGCTGCACTCCGTAGCAACAGCCTAGCAACCACCAGCCTGTAGTACTTAAATCTTATTGCATAATGTATGTAATACGTTCCATCTGCATGTATAATGTATACAAGACTGAACAGAGGGAACAATAATAATATCTGACGCTTCGACAAGGGCAGACGTGGGGGTTGACCAAAAACACACAAATGAAAACCAGTTCCCCTCGAATGCACCCTTTCCTGCCCTCCACATGAGGGAAATGTTCTCTCTCCCTTCCCCTCAAGCGCTCTCGCTCTCCTCCTCTTGGGCTCAGTCTCTCGCCCCCCCAACCTTCCTCTCTCCGTCTTTCCTTTGTGAGAATATCACTCGGCACTGCAAGAACACTTTGGAGCGCTGGGAAGTGTTGGCAAACATGGGGAAGTGAGGAGAGGAGAAGAGGGGTGAGGAGGAGAAGAGGGGTGAGGAGAGAAGAGGGGCCTTGAAAACACAGCCTGCGCTGATTGCAGCTGTTATGTGGTGCTGTGGGAAGAGGGAAGCCGAGAGAGGGAGGGAGGAAAGGAAGGAGAGAGAGGGAGGGAACTGAGTAAAGTAAGGAGGGACCTAGAGAGACAGGGAGGGGGAGAGGGGGAAGGAGGGGTAAAGGCTGTGGTTGTAGCAGCAGGGAGATTGTTGTACTACCCTCTCAAAGGCTGATAAAGCCATGTTTGCCCTGGTATTACCCTGCTACATGGACACTGCAAGGTCCATTCATTCCTTTCACTGATAATTACAGTGTGTGCGTTCATGTGTGCGTACGTGTGACTCTGTAGCTCTGAGTCAGGTCAGTTGAGGTGTGTTTATGTAAGCATGTTACTGTGCTTACAGAAGCCTTTGGCACATCATGCTGGCTGAGTGAGCGAACGAGTCTCTTTCTCTCTCTCTCTCCTCGATAATGAGTAACTATACACATATTCCTTAGGTAGGTCAGGCAGAGGGTGTTGTGTGTCTGACTGCACCCCTGTCCTCTCCATATCCCTTGGGTAGGTCATGGGGCTTTGTAGGCTAGTGTGTGTGTGTGTGTGGTACGGGTAAGTTTCTGTAACCACATCACCTGACCACCATATCACCCAGGCAGGTCAGGCAGTGTGAAAATTAGTATGTATACATTAGTTATGTGACTGTGTGTGTGTTAGTGTATATACTTGTACGCAGGTCTTTGTATGCCGGTATGTCGGTTGTTGTTGTTGTTGTGTGTCTCACCGTATCCCTCTGGCAGGTCCGGCGGGGTGTGGAGGTGGGTCCTGCTCATGTAGTTCCTGTGTCTCTGGGAGCGGACGCGTCTCTCCTGGACCCGCGGGTCACTGCCACCGCTGGGCAGCACACCGATGGCTGCCCCGTTGGGTGTCATGACCGGCGTGTTCTCATCCACCACGCAGCTGAGGGGCCGCCCGGAGGGGCTGGAGTACTCAGACGCCGGCCTGGAAAAGAAGGGGGGGGGACAAAGGTTGAGACAATATCTAAGAAAGTGTACACATTTGACGGGGTATTGTTTGTGTGTGTGTGTGTGTAAACGTGCGATGGCGTCGGACTGTGTTTGTCCCCCTGCCTGTGTGTGTGTGTGTGTGTGTGTGTGTGTGTGTCTTAGTGGCAGCCTAGTCCATGAGAGTGGCAGGAAAGCAACTGATAAGATGACTGGTCAAAGGGAGGAAGAAAAGGAGAGGAGACAGAGCCCCCCCACCCCCCCACTGACCCAGACCACTTTGTCTGGCCATCCAGGGCCACTGACGCCTTGGTTATCTCCTTTGACAACCCCCCCCCCTAACCCCTGCCTCACCCACCTCCTCTCCCCTAACCCAATCCCACAGCACACCCCTCCCCAGCCAGCTTAAAGAAAAATAGGAAGGCCAGCTCCAGAGGGGTAATTTATTTGTTTGCTTACTTCCCTTATCGGCTCCACTGATACGGGGGCCATGTAAGGAAGGCGACAGTTGTTCCAGGAGAAAGGTGGGCCAAGCCAAACCTGGCTGGCCCTATTTATGGGACTGAGCCTTTCAGGAAATTGATAGAAACTCACTCATTAGGCTGCCCAGTGACTGGTTTGTTTTCCTTTTACAATAGTGCATAGTGCAAGGCACAATATACTACTAGACAAGCTTGATTTGCAAGGGGAGGTTGTAGTTGTGGCATATAAGCAACAGTTTCCCTTAGGACTTAGTTGGAGAGGTTGGGTGCCCTTTTAAAGGGCAACGTAAGGAAGACACACTAATAAACAGGCCAGAGGTGAAGAGGGAGGTTGATGATGTGTTGTATAAGAAATGTCTGGACTGTTTATGTAAATTACAGATGATGATCTGATCTTTGGTACTCAGTGTGTGAACAAACGGCCTGCTGGATGTTGGCTGCACTCCGAGGGAGATTCTATCCGGCGCAAAGGTGTGTGTTGATGTACCGGATGGGCCTCTCCCATTGCGTGGTGCGTGTGTGTGTGTGTGGACGTGCCGGGTGGGCCTCTCCCATTGCGTGGTGCGTGTGTGTGTGTGTGTGTGTGTGTGTGTATGTATGGACGTACCGGGTGGGCCTCTCCCATTGCGTGGTGCGTGTGATGTGGTTAAGGTACTGGATCCGACCAGAGGCTGTTCTCCTCTCCTCCCAGCTGATACAGACACACACACAGGAAGACCGACACAGTGAGCAACAGACCAAGGAACAAGTATTTCCATATGCATTATCATTTTTTTTTATCCAACCACATTCAATATGCCCCTATTCCAATGAGATTCAGATCAACCTTCAAGCTAAACCTTATTTTTTTATTGTATAACTCTACATAAGAAAATGATCTAATAGCTGATTTATGCTTGATCCGTCAATGCGGTCTGGAGGCTCCGTATGAAGGGTGTGACGCAATTGCAGAGCCTCCAGAGGCTTGCAGAATCGAGCCCCTCAAATGTTCTAACAACGCAGAGAGTTCCGTATAACTTTGACATGACTGGTTGATGGGTAGGTGGGGGCAGGATGTCCTGTATAAACACAAACCCACTTCCTTGACAACAGTTCTTGCTCAACAGCTCCGCTACACGAAGTGCAAGAAGTATGAAAGCCCTGACTTAAAATGCTGTACGGCCGATGCAGACGCCGGATTGGCCATGCAGAGCCTCTCTCATTGGATACACGCAAACTGGTACATAATGTAGCTTTAGACAAAAGAAACATCCGGAGGCCTTACCCGTCAGGTAAATCATTATCAAACAGACGGCTGCAGTCCACCACGGGGCCTCCTGTGCCGATACGGTCTCTGGACTGTAGACTCACTGGAGACAACAGCAGCAGTTAGTTATACAGCATCGCATGATATTGGTCTAAGGCCATGAGAATGAGATTGTCCTAACCGTAACCTGACCAAGGAAAACTCTCGACCCTAATTGAACTGGGGCTCAGAGTTCTTCCTGGTCAGGTCCCAGTCTGGAAAAGATCTTCAACACTAAAGCAGTGGGTGGTGAGGTAAACCCAGAGTACTGAGACACCGGATCCAGAGAGCCCCGTCTGTGTTGTGCAAACAGACTCTGTGGAAACCTAAGAGGTCAAAGGTGGTTTTACTTAGGAACGAGACGACGAGCTACTCAGACAGACATGGCTTTCCTTTCAGACAGTCCGATGATGGTGGCGAAACATCCACCAGACCTGCGGATGTGTCAGACAGAACCACAGTCTGCAAACTCGGACCAAAGTGTGTGTGTGTGTGCGCGTGCTTGCTTGCTTCTGTGGGTGTGCGTGCGTGCGGAGTTGTGTGTGTGTGACGCGCGCGTACTTGTGTGCGGTCCACAGCACTGCACAGATCTACTCACCAACTATCTGGCCTCTCACTGTGTCGTTGTCATTGGGGCCCAGCTTGTTCAGGTCCAGTCTCTGATCTGTGGGTTTAGAAGAGAACAATATTCATGAGCAAAGAATAACTTATCAAAGCTTTATTTTTCCCCCAAGGGAATTTATAAAGCTTAAAGGAATTATATCTGTCTGGCCTTAGTATTGAGTAAGGACAAGACAAACACTGTTATTACAATACCGTTATGTCATCACCACAAGAGGAACACAATACCACGCAACACCATACTACCCTGCATCCCACTGCTGGCTTGCCTCTGAAGCTAAGCAGGGTTGGTCCCTGGATGGGAGACCAGATGCTGCTGGAAGGACAGTAGGAGGCACTTTCCTCTGGTCTAAAAAAAATGATCCCAGGGCTGTAATTGGGGACATTGCCCTGTGTAGGGTGCCATCTTTCGGAGGGATGTTAAACGGGTGTCCTGACTCTTTGTGGTCACTACAAATCCCATGGTACTTATCGTAAGAGTAGGGGTGTTAACCCTGGTGTCCTGGCTAAATTCCCAAGCTGTCCCTCATACCATCACGGTCACCTAATGATCCCCAGTTTACAATTGGCTCATTCATCCCCCTCCTCTCCCCTGTAATTATTCCCCAGGTCGTTGCTGTAAATCAGAATGGGTTCTCAGTCAACTTACCTGGTAAAAATAAGTGGCACATTTTTTTTGTTTTTTATAATCCTCATACAACATATCACTTTGCCTTCAAAACAAGAGGTGACGAAAACTAATACCTTGGACAACAAGAGAAATATGAAAAGATGAAGACTAGGAGTCAGAAAACTACATCAAATCTGCCCATGAACAAGACCGTCAGCCAATGGAGGCCTACACTAGTAAAGGGATCTCCATTTCACAGTGCAGGTTAAGACCTGATCCCAAATCAGCCATAGCTGCTCTCCCTCTACTCATCCTAAAACATCCTAGACATACATGTCAGCTCCTATTAGCTAACTCTTTGGTCTGGGTCAGGGGGAGCAGAAAGTGAGAGTACACCCTAGGTTGTTTCCAGACTACGGGAGACAGGTGGGCGGGGGGGGTGTAGTGAGACTATCCGCTCCCCGGTGTCTTCCTGACAGACAGCACTGTGGATCTGTTCCGGATACGTGTCCAGACTAAACAGGGACGGTCTAGGGGTTACAAGGCTGGAATAGTAAGCAGCTTTCAGAAGAGGAAAAAAAAAGAGACTAAGTGAAACTGGATCCTGGCCCTGCAAACATCTGAGGTGCATTTAAAAAACGAAAGGAAAGGGCGGGGGGGGAGACAGGCTCAGACGAAAGGAAAGAGCGGGGGAATACAAAGGATACGGGAACCAAAACGACCACAAAGAAAGGACACTGTCTACACAACATATGTAGGCTTAATTACCAGTGTATCAACAGTATATGTCGCTCTGTATACAAGTCTTGCCACCCAGACAGAGCATAGCCAATATAATACTAAAATGACTGATCCATGTATACATTCTATACATTACTGTCCGCCATCACAGACGCACCAAAACCAGTTTAAATAATCTATGGGAAAATAAGACAACAAAAAAAAAAAGGACAGAATCCGGAGGCCTGCGATTTGTAACTAGGACAAAGGGCTCTGAGGTTTGTGTCAGTGTGCGTGTGATGCTACAGTAAGTTACAGGAAGTTGTAGAGCTGTACCGGGCCAGATTGTTAGGAAACGGCGCGGCAGCAGAAGAAGAAGAGGCCCCTAGAGACTGTGGTGGCTGGACCACAGACAGACAGACAGGCGGGGGGGGGGGGGGGGGGCTTGTTGTCCACTTGTTGTCCACATCAGCAGCATCTACCAATACTGACTGGCTTCAGTGCCACTCTGTCTGACTGACAATTTCTAGAGGACTCTCATTGTCACAGCCAGTTATGGCTCCAATTCTAAACCACTTAGGGAGAAAAGCGCTGAGTGGTATAGATAGATATACATATATACTATAGACGGAGGGTGAGCAAAGTAGGGCAGTTAGACAGATGTACAAATAGGCCTACATCATAGCATAGGCAATATACTGTAAGTGGAGCCAGGTAGTTTAACAGCCTAGTTAGTATCTGTTAACTGTTATAGCTTGCTGAAAAGAGAAATGCTCTATACCTACGGTTGTTCACTGCTAATGCTAGCAGTCGGGATGGGACCCAGTCTGAACACAGCAGCTAACGGCTAACAAGCCAGGTAAAACAAAGGAAATAGACTTTCCAGTAAGTACTCATAAAGAAGCAGTCACTGCAAGAGTAGAAAAGGGAGACGGCACGTCTACTTCGCATACAGTTAGTCTGTGTCTGAAGAGACAGCAGGACGCGTGTGTGTGTTTCCCTTCACGCTACAGAGGTGGAAACCCCGGGGAGTGTGTTTGAGCTGGCAGCAGCAGGCATGGGCGAGACTCCCAACTCCCAGGAGCCCCCTATCCCGCTCTCGATGGCGTCCGTCTCACCAGGCCAGGCAGCGCCAACATGCTCCGGACCCTAGCCAGCCAGACTGGCACCTGATACCCAGGGAGGGAGCGGGCAGAGCGGGGCAGCGACAGCCTCCCAGATGGTCGACAATCAATAGGGTTTAATGGCAGGTGTGTGTGTGTGTGTGTGTGTGTGTGTGTGTGTGTGTGTGTGTGTGTGTGTGTGTAATAGGGCCTTCTAGGTAGCGGGGCAGGACAGAAGCCTGTCTTGTCTTTGATGTGGTCTATAAATCAGATCATGCATTGCGTAATAGGAGTGGAATAATGATGAATAGAGGGGGGAATGTGTGTCTGGGTTTGAGTAATCGTTGGGAGGTTTTTTTTGCTGTCTCACACTAGACTGAGACCACCTCCAGACAGACACACACAGTGTAAAGCACACTCACACGTTCACATACACACATTCATTTCTGCTCAAACATGCACAGGAACATTTTTTATTAATGCTCTAATACATGCTTGAACGCGCGCGCACGCGCACACACACACACACACACACTTACAGCCGGTGTCTTTGAGGCGGTTGATGGCGTTGGAGAGAAGGCGTACACAGCCCAGGAAGCCGGCCCCCTGCTTCTTGTGAATCTTCTTGTGGTTCCACACACTAATGGTGATGGAGTCAGACTTCCCAATGTACCTATGGAGGGCAAAGAGAGAGTGACACATTCCCTTTAATATGTGTCCCCAAATACATGACATCAGACCAACTGGTGAGAGAGAGAGAATGTGAGCGAGCGAGCTAGTCTCTTTAATACACATAATTTAAGATCTTTAAATGCACCGCGTACAACACTGAGTGGCCCTGTATTTAACCAGGTAGGCCCTGTATTTAACCAGGTAGGCCCTGTATTTAACCCGGTAGGCCAGTTGAGAACAAGGTCTCATTTACAACTGCGACCTGGCCAAGATAAAGCAAAGCACTGCGACACAAACAACAGAGTTACACATGGAATAAACAAGCGAATCACACAATAGAAAAAAAAGAAAGTCTATATACAGTGTGTGCAAATGGCGTGAGGAGGTAAGGCAATAAATAGGCCATAGTAATGAAGTAATTACAATATAGCAAATTAACACTGGAGTGATAGACGAGCAGATGATGATGTGCAAGTAGAAATACTGGTGTGCAAAAGAGCAGAAAAGTAAATAAAAACAATATGGGGATGAGGTAGGTAGATTGGATGGGCAATTTACAGATGGGCTATGTACAGATGCAGCGATCGGATAGCTGATCAGATAGCTGATGTTTAAAGTTAGTGAGGGAAATACAAGTCTCCAGCTTCAGCGATTTTTGCAATTCGTTCCAGTCATTGGCAGCAGAGAACTGGAAGGGAGAGACGTACATCTCATACACTCCGAAGAGGATGACCTACTAAAGAAACAAGTGTGTACACAAAGTCACAGAATGTACGGATGGGGTTCTGAGGTCTAAATGACTCTGATTACAGGTTGCTAACTGTCCACGATGACGATGAAGCTGCTTGTCTGGCTATAAGGTCAGCCTAGTCATCATGAATCAGACAGGAGAATCCCTCGTCTCCCCTCTCTCTCCTGCACCACAGTCCCCCAGACAGACAGCACTTACAGTAACACACACCGACTGGTCTAATTACAGCTTTCCCAACTCAGCCCTCTTCCATGGGTACGTATATACCATGAAGAGAAAGATTTCCAGGAGAAGAGTTTCCCAGAGCGCACATAGAAAATGCACATAGCCCATACTGTTACAGGGAGAGGGAAGAGGTAGTCTAGTCAGTTTTCACATTTGCTCACCTCACAGTGTCTCCTTTTGTCAATAGACAAGTCTGCTCAAATATCTGATACTAATTTCACTGGCAACTGATGTCTGTGGACAAAATAAATGCTTCCATAGAGGCGTATGTCTTTCTGCATTGTTCCGTCTTTAAAAGGAGTGACGGACAGAAATGAAATAAAACTTTAATCTAAGCACATTAAATCTAAGCTGGGTTTTTTTTTATATTAAAAGCCTTGCATTGTGGGTTGAAATTTCCGCCTGCTGTCTGATCTAGATCCGGATAAAGGCTTCAGACTAAGCCAAGTTACTCCACCTCTGCACTGTGGTGGTAATGTATGGGCCAACAACATGATTTGGAGTGTGTGTGTGTGTGTGTGTGTGTGTGTGTGTTGCAAACCCAGGCTGCGTTTAAGGGGAAATGAGAGAGCAGACCAGACAGTGACCTAGCGTCTGGGGCTTTGAAAATGAGGACAGGTAAACACAATTTCCTCAGTCAAAATGACTTGAGGAAGACACACGTGTACACACACACACACGGTCATAAACACACGTTTACACACACGCATTTGTGGAACCATGTGCAGTCTGGCTTTGCAGGTAGAGCCGGTGATTAGAACCGTGCTTACCGCAGCAAATTAAGGAGGAG
The DNA here is from genome assembly GCF_901001165.1 of Salmo trutta. Taxonomy (NCBI): domain Eukaryota; kingdom Metazoa; phylum Chordata; class Actinopteri; order Salmoniformes; family Salmonidae; genus Salmo; species Salmo trutta. Next base: position 15,262,838 of record NC_042994.1, read on the forward strand.
AAAAAAACCACAGAGAGAGAAGAAAACCCACTTGTCCGAGCATATGGCTAAGTATACCTATATGATAACACCACAGTATGAGGTAAGTATTACTTATTGAGCCTCAGTCTAGCTAGTCTGAAGAGTTTTTCAATGTAAGTATCACAGATCTCGGATGAGTTTACTCTCCCAAATCCCTTACCTCAACCATTAGGGTGGAACACAACACTGGCCTTAGATCAGTTTATAGGCTGATGACGCAACAAGTTAGCCAATTTACTGGTTTGTGACTAATGGTGACTGGTGAGCTGGGGTGGCACAATGGGAGACATCTAGTCATGCCAGTGGGTGCCCAGTCACGCCAGTCTGACAGCTCAGACTGGGTTAAAAGTAATGAGGCTAGATATAGACATCTAGACTAATCAACGGCCCAGACAGACGACACGGTCGCACTTCCTCCCCTGACGGCTGGCGAGACCAGCACGGCCGGCCACCTGCTCTGGGTTTCCTGGGCCGAGAGGGACGAGCGATTAGGGACCGGGGAGGAGTCTGGTGAGGAGGATAGCGTGGTTGGTGCAGTGAGAGGAGGAGTGGGAATAGGTTTTCACCAATCAAGGCCTCTGAAGAATACAACCGTCAGTCGTCATCAATTGGCTTTCTCTGTAGAAATATGAGATACCACCTACTGTATGAATTGATCAAGGGCTCTAACATACAGTATGAAGCTAAAATGGGTCACGTCTACACCCAGATTGGTTCCTACAGAGGGCAGCGAGCGCGCCTACGGGCCTTGTGCTCTAAAACAACCCCTTCACTATTCATGACATCTCTAGCTTGCCTAAGGGATATACAGTGCATTAGCATCACATTAGCATCCCATTGGGAGCTACATGACCTGGCGCTCTAATGCCGCCTGCAATAATGCCGCCTGGGGTCACTGGCAGGGAAGACTCCCTCAGGACCAGTGGAGAGGAGAGTGTTTGAAGACAAGCATGAGGGGGGGGAACAGGTGTGTAAGCACACTTACAAGCATGCAAACACACAGCGAGAGACTGACAGAGACATCTATATATGTGTGCACAAAGCTAGCAAATAGGTATTCCCGCTGCAGTGCCCAACTTAATGATTTTCTTTCTTTTTTGGGGACCTAATTGATGATGTAACCCACATTCCCTGTATTATTCAATCTGTGCATAGTGGTTTGGTGCCAAGACACCCACATCTCTGCATAGTTTCCCAATGCTTTTTGTAACACACCCCTCTCTCCCCATGTCTAGCTTTCTCTCCTCTTCTCCGGCCCTCTACATCCCTCTCTTCCCCCTCCTGTAACGCATTGCCAGTAGGTCCTTTGGGTCCTGTGGCAATTACTCCCAAGAAGAGCACGTAAAGCTTACTGCTCAACATTCACAACACATGGCTCATTTCAGTCCAAATATTTCAGTCGGACAGTCCCAATGGTTAGACTAGAGCTGTGTCAAATGGCACCCTATTCACTATATTGTGGACTACTTTTGACCAGGACTTTAGTCAAAAGCAGTGCACTACATAGGAAATAGGGTGCCATTTCAGACTAGCCTTAGAGTGAGCGTGCAGCAGCCCAGTCAAAAGGCCTCAAATGGTTTATGGTGGGTGTTCCTGCACATCAGCACGGGAAGGGAGGGTGACCTGCTGCATTCCTTGCACGCTTATCATAGCAGCGCATGGAGATCGGAGACGCCACAGCTTAGTCAATGAAACCAGAACAGTGTGACAATGTTGAAAACCATAGACAACAAGAATGTGTTAACAGATGTCTGTGGTTCTTTGGCATCCATTTTAGGAAGTGGTTTCTTCAGGAGTTGACAGCGAGTTTCACCAAATCCAGACCCTAGTCCCTTTCTTAGTCTCACACACCAGACGTTCTCCCTGGGGACGAGGTTATGCTACTACTTCCTACTAGGCACGTTTGTAGGTCGGAAAGGATAAATTGCAGAGGCAAGCTGGAACTAGGAAGACATGGTGAAACAAGGGTTTATTGGTCTAAGGTGGTCCCCCAGTTTAGAGACTACCCTGGTGACTTACAGGTCGTAATGTTGGTTCCACTTGGGGTCCAGCGTGTTCCTTACGGTGTCTGTGGAGTGGCATTGCCCCGAGCCGTCCACCACCACTTTGGCAAAGGGGTCAGGCAGCCCTGTGGAGGAGGAGCCAAAATGGAGGATTGTATTCACAACTGTGGATGGCATAGAAACAATGGAGTCAATGGAACTACAGTCACAGTATGGTTCATTTATCTAGCCTGGAAAATAAATGTTTATATGAAATGGAGATTATATGTTGCAATTGGAGACAAAAATGGAGGATGTATGCCTGAATGAGTTTCTAGGTAACTGTATTCACAAGCTGATGCCATAGAAATAATGACTATCAAAAGACATAAATTCACATAATAATATTAATTATCTAACATGAAGATATGTTACAGCTGAAATTGGATAGAAAACATGAGCTGGCGCACACCCAGAGAAATGTATTTTAAGTAGAGGTGCTGACTAACAGTGAATAAACTATAAGCTATAAAAATAAAGAGTCGCACAACTCTATATATAAACTCCCAGTAAATTGGGTAAATCAACGTTTCGGCATCACTGTGCCTTCTTCAGGGTGATGCCGAAACGTTGGTGATTTAACCCAATAAATTACTGGGAGTTTGTTTGTTTATATATATATATATATATATATATATATATATATATATATATAAAAATATATAATAGTGTGCGACAATTTTTTATAGCTGAAATTGGAGCCAAAATGGAGGATATGTATGTGCGTGTCAAAATGATAGCTGTTGTATTTGAATACAGTTCAATAGAAACTGAGTCATAAGGTGGCATACAAAACATTCATTGTCAATGGACCTTTATTTACACTGTGACTAATAAAGAAAGAGAAAGAGAGAGAGAGAGAAAGAAAGAGAAAGTATTTGAGATATATATATATATGAAATATTGTGTGTAGTTGAGCAAGCAGCTCAGAAGCATGTCGTTCCACGCCAGTCTATAAAAACTAAATAACAAAAAAAAAAAGAAGTGGTACATTCACTGACATTCATACAAGACTGTACAAAATAATACCAGAAATAAGACCATTGAAAAAAAATGTGTTGATGCTGAGAAGAGGACAAACATGTTGATTGATGACTTTCTGTTTTAATTTTGAATTTTTAGCATTTTTTTATTGTGTTTTTTATTTTGGTTTTATACTGAGTATATGTTGTCAAGTGGCTAAAGGCCCTTGTGCAAAAGCGCTTGTGTAAAAACGCATTGGCAGCCTCAAAGAGATACTATGGCTTTAAACAAGTGATTTGAAAGCATAGTGTAAATTCACCTGAGAGCTTCAGGTTTTTGATAGAAGAGGTATCATTTCATATTTTTAAATGTAAGGTTGTCTAACTATACAAATACTTTTTGAGATCAACTGACACTAACCAAAGAGTTTATCAAACTGAACAACTCCTGTTTAATTTACGTTTTACAAGACTGTACAAAATTTCTTTGGAAATCTGATAAGGGACGGTACACACACCCCTAGGCAGGATCAACATATCCCGCCCATTTCATGTATAGTATAAAGATTTGGAATGGATTGATAGACTAGAGTAATGACGTGCATTTCAGTTGAGCTTATTCAGTAGTACTTGGAAACAAAACATCGTTGCCAACTATTCGTATCGGAGAGTTACAATGTTGTAATCACTAGGCAGCCAACTGCCTATTGTAGGAAACAGAGTTCTCAATAAACAACGTATCACACGTGACACGACCTCACAATAGTTCAAATTACAATAAACATAACATTTATTAGCATCACGCAGTAGAACTGTAAATAGAGAGATCATTTGAGCTTTGGAAACGAGTGCTTTCATAAATGCATGGCGCGGGCCTCGTTTCGCAGGAGCATTGGAATAAGCTTTCTCGCAATGAACAAGCCTTAATAAATGTTGTTTATTTGCATATCGAATTTGATTGTTCAACATCAGCTTTAAAATTCCTCAATTTTGTGGCCGCCTAGCATGTCCTCTTTCCACTGATGTGGTGCTGAATAACAGCGGGAATGGTGCGGGCCGGCCCAGTCATGACTAGAAGGCATCCAGCTTTTGTCAAATTAACATAAAAAGTTGAATTGTTTTGCATTTTAGCTAACCCTTTCCTAACCTTAACCTAATTTTCCTAACTTGCTACGTAAAATTCTCCTAACCTGCTACAAAAAGTCAAATCTGCCGTTAATTTGACAAAAGCTGGATGGTTTCTAGTCATGACCGGCCGGCCCTGGTGTTCGTAGACAGCCATGTTTTGTTAGTTATTAGGCTTACTTACAATGTTCATGCCTAGACTGAAATAAATTAGAAAGGCTAGATTGTATTTGAAAACAGCTGTGTTATGCTATTTATTAATTAAAGTGGTCATACAAATAGCCTATAGGTCAGGTCGTTTGCAAATTATATTATACAAATATGATATTTTGAAGTTGTGTTTTACTTAGTAGGAGGCTTGTTTTTCTACACTAAATGTTTTAATCTTTTTTTAATGATAATCATTGATGATTTATAGCAGGGATGAATACGCAATGAGTAATGTTTTTCTTTTCAATAAAACCTGTCATGTTGGTAGAAGAACATTGTTCTACTTTAAACCTTTACAGGCCCTTTCCAATGTGTTAAGATGAATAATCTAAAATGTGATTTTGAGCACCGTGGGTGGACACCCTAACGAGTTACGCATCCAATGCATATGGATGTCCGGGAAATTAAAAATCTTGCCGGTCACGTTGTTCGGAGCCAAATAGTCTTAACGAAAACTTGGTACGCACACACACACACACACACACACACACACAGACTGTGCTCCATAGAAATGACATACTGTGTGTGACTATAGTTAGGAGTGTGTGTGGCTCCAGGCAATGATACCACCCACAGGTCAAACTTGTTGAGTCACATTCACCCCAATGCCATACTGGCAGAGGAAGCAAGGACTTCCCTCTGCAGGTGTGTGTGTGTGTGTGTGTGTGTGAGAGTCATTTACAGGAAACTGTGCCTTAAAGCCCACAGTAATCCAATACATGTTCTCAAGGGAGATGTGCAACTGTATAGCCTAAAGAATGTTCCAATTCACTCTCTTTACCAAAATCCTACACTATGAAAATTAGCCTACGAAGGGGACGTGCCTGTGCTTTGTGTTCCATCAGAGGTATTTATTTGCGGTGAGTATCTCCGTCTCGCCATGATATAAAACTACACCAGACCCTCTGGCATAAAGCCAATGTGAAGATAAGTAAGATACAGGAACTTCACAGTTAACGACCGGTAGCCTTTCACAGTCAGCCTAATGACCGAGTAACATTAAAATTACATTCAAATGGCTCATCCGTGTCGGTCATAACAGCATGCGTCAGGCATTACCAGCTCATCACCGATGCTCTTCCACCTCATTGGATAGCATTGGGGACAAGCGTCGATGTGCATCATGTGTTCTATCTGTAATCTGTATTCGTCAGCCAATACTGCAGGCAGATTGAGCTCCTATGGGACTCCATCTACAGAATGCTTCAAAGCCAGCCAGCTAGCTGACAATCCCATACCAATGCACAGCAGGGAGGCAAGACAGAAATAGCACTAATGCAAAAAAAATAAATGGGTTACTACTCACGGAAGAAGTCTTTCTTCGACAAGTTCTTCGCACACAGCACTGGAAGGGAAGAGAAGAAGAAACGTTAGATGAGTAAAATGATCGGTGTGCTACAATGGAAGAGCAACATTAGTGAATTCTCAATTCAACGCAAAGCAGCTGTGGGGGAAAAAAACCCTATGAGCTTACATATTAAATAAAACAACCAAAAGCACAAGAGACAGCATGTGGGTCAAATTTGGGGCACGCCTATATGACAAGGCAAAGTCCAGTTTAGGCCTACACAAATAGTCTAAGGTACACTCCATTTCAAACCTTCACTCCAGGTATTTGAAATCAGACAGATATTATGAAATGAGAACCAACTTCAGCTTGGAATCTCATCCCTGCCAGTGCCTTGGATTCCTGCTCGGAATCCCAGTCCCATTTTGCGATAACCTCACTTTTGGGTGGTGCTCCCTCAAAACATTTAACAGCTCAATTATTGGAGGATTTCTGGCTTGGCTCTACTTTGTCATCTTCACGGTTGCCCTGGGTAACCCCTGTTGTCTGTCAGTTTGTCCGCCCATTACTGGCTAGCAGAGAGAGTGGTTAGAGAGGCTTCCCTTGTAAAATATTGAGCAGACAAGCATTCTTTCCAATACGGAGTGAGTCCCTGAGGTAAGCATCACAGCCAAGAGCCAACACACAATGGCTTCCAGAAGAGAAGCAAAGATGAGTTGCAGGAGCACTACACTCTCTCGCTCACATACACAGTTCTCTCTACCATCTCTGTAAATCTCTCTCCTGGTGTAATGGGGTCCAGGTGAGCCAAAGTGGGCCAAAGTTATGGAATGTCTTCCTAGTACTGCCAAGTTCTTTTAGGTAGCAATAGAACTCAGTAGGGTTGGGCGGTATACCGTATACTGGGGTATTTGGAAAAAGCCACAGGATGTTTTTCAATACCGTTGAAACTATTTTTGAAGTTTTTAAAAAAAAATACATTTTAATATTTGTAGCTACTTAAGTAAAATACCTGCAGTCAACTTGTGCAATATGGTAGGAGACTAAGAACATTACGTTCTTCATTTCACTTGTCACATTATGAAGCTTACTGGTAGTCCCCAGTCACATGGTGTTTATTTACAAGCACACAATGACAAGAGACCGGAGCCTTCTGTGTCACTCACTGTTCTGCAACATGCGCCAGGTGATCTAATGACAGTTCGGAATTCACAACTAAATGGTTTGCCAGTTAGATACCTTATAACTATTAAGTTAACTGTCTAATACGTGCCAAATGCTCTGCAGTTGTTCGTTTGGTTTGCTAATTTAGTTGGTTAGCTTCTTCAGAGCTAACCACAGAACAGCAGAGAATACCCTTGTGGATCAAAAGCCTTGCTGGGAAGTATTTGTTTTGTGCTTGCAGCAAACTGAGTAGCATTTCAGTTACTTGTATAGTACAGTTTCTGACCTAAACAAAATGTTGACAATGCACTCGTTAGCATTTTCTATGGGATTTTACATTTACTTGTTAGCTTTGATAACCTTTGGATTACAGATTATCGGTGGGGTTTGAAAACAGCACCCCTTGTGTTCCGTGTGAATATTACAGAATAATAAACAACACTACACTTAGTTCTACCCCCCATCCCCTCCCAGCAGCCAGATAGCAGGCGACTACCCAGCCAGGCCCCTACAGATTAGCCAGAGGAGTGGAAAGACATTCCAAGGAGATGTTTCTGGACCCTGGAGGTACCCAGTTGGCCGGTCTCGTCAAGACCACTGGTGCAGATTGGGGGACATTAAGGGTGGAACAATAGAGGGGGGAAGGGATTGTTGAGGTAAGGCTGTAGCAGCCTCAGTGTAGTCTAGGAGTCTGACCTCCATGACGACTTAGCTCACCGCAAGCCTGGAGGAGTCTGGGTCAGATAGATGGATGACCCTGGAGAATGTGAGGACACAAAATGGAGGAGGGGAGAAGAGAGGAGAGGGGTGTCTGGGTCTCCTTCCATCATATCACTGCTATGTCTCAGTGTCTTGGCTACTTTCCTATTCCCGCAAAGTGACAGGTGAAATATAACAGTCGAGCCGACAGAGACGAGATGAGAGATGATACTTTATTAATCCCCAAAGGGAAATGATCGTCATGGTATCCAACCTGTCTGGTATCCAACACCACAAAAACCTATTGACTCAGAAACATATGCCTAGACGACACACGTACAAAATTTGACTACCTAAATTAGCGTAACTAAAATGCTCCCCATACTGACAAGAGACAGGAAAGGTATTTTCCCTTGCAGGCGCTGGGGGGACACAGACTGGAGGGGGGTATCCTTTACACAGCCGCACAGTCCTGGGGAATGCACTACTCTCAAAGCCCACCTCATTACTCAAAACTGTGGTATGCACTCACTCAATGTCTGCAGTGTCTGTCACGACACACTCATTTCAACGCCCCACCGACTCAACGGTCATTATTTATGCAGGGTGAGGAGTAGGGAGCAGGTGATGGGGTAACTTTCCATTCCCATACCGCAACACACACACGAACACTCAGAGACATGCACACACACGAGCCAGAGACAGGATCCTGAGAGAGACGTATAGCCATAACACAGACCTGCCTGCATTCTCTTACGCTATCTTTCAAATGTCTGCCAGTTTCATATACAGGCTGTCATGGAGGAAGAGTGCTATAACATGTATGGCAGACACACACACAAGTTCTGGATGAGGTCAGAAAGTTGGTGGTTTGTGTGATTCTGTCTGTTTTGGGAAAGAGGAAAAGGAATAGCAGGGTGGGTAGTGGAACGAACCAGTCTCACCATGGAGTTATGTATGGTGGCTGGGGAGAAGCGCACTAAGCACTGATAGAGTCATGATACTGCCAGGAAAAGCCAGTCTGTCACACACACACAGTCACGCTTACCAGTCCCCAACAGACAGGCTGCCGGGCCAGACAACACACACACACACACACACACACACACACACACACACACACACACACACACACACACACACACACACACACACACACACACACACACACACACACACACACACACACACACACACACACACGTACGTCCCAGAGACAACGTGAAAATTGATTACACACAAGAATTTCGAGGGAGGAAAAAGACAGCCACCAAAATACTAGGAAAATTACACAGTGAAGAACAAAGCAAGGAAGTTACGGCTCAAATCACACCCGTTTAATCCGGAGACCAGGACAGCGACCAAAATTACACAGCCAATCCAACAGAATCACAACATCATGACACAGACAATCACGACACCAATCAAATGACACCGTGAAGACTACCAATCAGCTCGTCAGGGGAAATGACACAGTGAGAGCCGACAGTTTGGCTGTGAGCCAAGAACACAAGACAGACTAAACTGATCCTGCAGGGACCAAATGGACATGTCGTCAGGATGAAATGCGGAGAAAACGAGCATCATAAGAGGTCACAGTCTTGGCTAAAGCAAGTGTAGGCTTATATACTGAAAATGGATTTGTGATTCTAAACGCTCGCAACATGCTGTCAAACTGATTCTAAGGAACACAAAATCCCACGAATTTCACAGTCAAATTGCCCAATTTTTTTTTTTTTTTTATTAAATAGCTTAGCCTTAGTGAATTCATCAGTCACTGTAAGGTTAGTGACAGGCTGGATAGCCAGATCCTTAGGGTGCCCCTAACCACTGATACAGGATAAGATATTTGTTAATTCCCGTAATGTTAAGGTTAGGATTATGACCTGGTTAAGGTTAGGATTTTGACCTGGTTAAGGTTAGGATTACTCTGAGTTAAATCTCAGTGGGACATGTCACAGTGACCTCCAGGAGAAGTCATAACCCACGAAGATGGGACTCGGGAGGTCGTAACCCATGGAGACTTGACCAACCCTGAGCCCTTCCATTCAGCACACCGTAGTAAAGTCTGTGCCAGTAGATCTCATGTTACCCTAATGCTAATGGAGAAAAACGGATTACCTGCGCCCTGCTCCAATGTCTGACCATGCTAAAATAAAAGCCTCTTTCCCCAATCACCACATCATTGACCTCCCAGATGCACTGTTACCAGGCAGAATTGTCCATGAAGCTTCCAATGAATGGAGGCACTCACAGGATGAAGAGGATGTTGTGAGAAGTCGAGTGAAAGAAAACGCCAAAATTCAAGAATCTCTCTGATGTGAGCGGCTTCTCATCAAATATGGAAACCATGTAAAAATTCTAGCAATTCTAAATGGGAGACAGCAGACACCATTATGGTCTAGAATGTTAATTCAGTTCTGCCTTCAAAGAGGCCTGTATATCCCCATCATCTTCAAGGCGTAAACACCAAGTTTAGTTTTTGTGGCACCCTGCCGAGTAGGGCCACCATAGAGTATCAAGGCGTGTACTTCCATGCCTCTGAAAGCAACCATGCATGCCAACGGGATATCTTGAATGTGTAAGTGTGTGTCCACACACACCTCTGATAATAGTGTGAAGGCCTAGATAACATATGGCACTACGGACCACCCTCATGAGAGCCATGCTGCGAGGGACTTCAAGCCTCAAACTCCATTTGACCTCTCTGGGTGAAGCTACACTCAGACAGAATACGTATCTAACATGCAGAGATGTTATGGAAACGTCTAGATAGGAGAGGAAGTAGCAGTCACACTGTCTTTAACACCAACTCACCAGACAGCTGTCTGTTGTGTCTCCTTCACACCAACATGCTGCATTATTAATAAACTGGTGAACTTTTCACCCCCGAAAATAAGCCATCCCCAATTCCTCAGTTCAGATGAACTTTTCAACCCGGGATGGGTTACGTTTTCTGGAAAGCAATATCAGCGATTGACTTCATAGGAAACACTTTTGGATAATGACTGGGGATACAGAATTAAAATGGCGTGATCGGGGCTGGGAAATGTCAAGACGACAACCTTCCAGTACAGTAGCCTACAGGCCTATTGCCTAATACATTCAATTTTATTTGAAGAAATTAAATCAACTTTATTTCAATTCAGCATTAGGTAGGCAGCTATGTATTTTACAAAAACAGAATAGGCTGCAGCTTCCATGGGTTAAAGCGGTGTTTCCCAAACTCAGTTCTCGTTTTGGTTTTTGACCTAGCACTACACAGCTGACTCAAATCAAAGCTTGACGATTAGTTGAATCAGCTGTGTAGTGCTAGGGCAAAAAAATGAGCAACCCTTGGGGTCCCTAGGACCGAGTTTAGGAAACTGAGGTGGCCACTTCTCAGCCCAGCCTGAGGACCAAGCGTTCTCTGATGTTGACCTGGGAAACAGGGGTCAGTGGAGCCTCTTGTAAACACAGAACCTGCTGACAGCCCATGTCAAACTAGCAGGAATCCTCTTTAAGCCTTTTCTGAAGGGGATACCCTGAAGATCAGGATTTCCCAACCCTCTCCTTCACATTTTTGTTATAACCCTAAAAACTGGCACACCCAATTCAATTAGTCAACTTATCATCAAGCCTTTTACTAATTGAATCAGGGTTAAAACAAACATTTGAAAGGTCTGGGGGGGCCCCAAGGAGAGGGTTGGGAAACCCTGCTGTAGATGGTCACTCCTAAAATGTGATTTATGCTTGATCCGTGCGTGTGATGCCGTGTGTCTCCCAAATTTTGCAACAATGTGGAGGGCTCCGTATAGCTCAGCATTGATATGATTGGTTGACAGTAGTTCGGGGCGGTACCTCCTGTATAAACACAAACTCACTTCCTTTGCAACTTCCTTCGCAAAAAACATTTAGAACTTTGACAAAAGGCTATCAGAACAAGTTCGCAAATATAAAACATCTTTATGACACCTCGTGTAGGGATTGTTTGAACTCTTGGAAAGAGGTAATGGGGAGAAATGCGGTAAAGAAGTCAATGGAACGCAAACCGTGGAGGATAGGACGCCAAAATGGCGCACATTCAACAAATATCATCTAACAAAGTGGATATCTGTCAAATCCGTCATGATTGATGTATTGTAACAGACCCACAATGTGGTTACTAAAGTCGGATTTGGATATATTTGGCTGTTATCGCTGCATAACATTTATAAGTTGTCCCCTTTAAGGTTTAGACTGCTATATGCTAACTCCCATTCGTAAAAGCTGGTAGCATAGCTAGCATACAGAAATTGGTGGTGGAAGTCAGTTGTTTTTAACTAAATGCAGTGTGAAATACACAAACAATAGCCTAAAATGTAGGCTAATTTTGCTTGGGAGCAATGAAGAGATTCAGGATCTTTCCCTCACTCATTTCCATGGCATTTCCATTGATTTGGTTGAGTTCCATTGACAGTGTGTTACTGCATCTATGGAAGGGGATGCCTGCCACAACAAGAGGAGGCAGTTGCGGGACAAGCTCGTAAAGAAAAAAAATATATGAAGGGTTGAAGTGGAGATGCAGGTGGGAAAAATGGTACCGCCTTTTTACTTCACGCTATATTGGCTGAGCTTTGTCAAGCACTGGGAAACCGACTCCAACGTCTCAGAAGAAGTAAGGTCTTGGCTGGCTACGGAGATTAGTCCTGAATCACTACAAGTGATGCAGACCAAATGTGTTGGATGCGTATGACACACTCCGCTCTGCTCAAAGAATCTCAATAAGTATGAATGCTCTGACTTCTGCATCACTGTAAATGCTGTACGGCCACTGCAGATGCCGGACCATAAATCGGCTTTGAGTCTTTACTGCTCCTGTGTGTGCTTAAATGTATCTACTCCTTTTCTGCACTTTAGGCCTAAATAGGTACTAGTAGCTAAGATCATGCATCATAGCTTTACAAGAACTTGGCCTACGAATGGATAAATAAATCATGGCCTAAAGAAAAATATTGCACATGCTACATGTTCAAGAATCCCAAACCATATGTTCAACCACCATAACGTTTGCACATGTTTGACTAGGCCTACCTCCTAGCCAAACCAGTAAAGAGAAGGTTAACAACTTTATCTTCCAACTGAGGGTGAGGAGGCAAGAGACAGTGGCCACTCAATGCATTGTCCAGACACTGAGTCATCACCATCCACCACAGAGGTCAACTCAGAGCTCCTCTCCCCTCCATTGTGTCTCCCTTAGGAGGAGTTATACCTGAGGGCCACGTCACTGCAGGCAGCCCGTCACCCGACTACTGACTCAGAGTATTGAAGTAGCCAAGGGCATTGATCTCACTGTCTGAAACAATGGCCATTGTGGATGTGGACATTTACCCCTCATACAGGGCTAAGGGTCATTATAGAGCCAGGAGTTTTTCCTGAACACAAAAAATAAATAAATAGTCCCTCTGGCAGACACAGGACAGAAATTATCCCTCTGTCTCTTTGCTGACAGTGTACCTCACTATAAGCTTTGTGAAGTCGAGTGGGGACCATATGTTGCAATAAGCCTACTCAAGAAAAAAAAAAAAAAGGACACATCCACACTGCACAATGGAATAATGTTCAAATAGCCTTGTAGGACATCTGTGTTGTTCAACATGATGAAATTGGGATAATCACGCCAGGCCTCTTAAAATTGTGATTACGGTATGATGAAACCATACCGGGCTGAGTCAACCATACCGGGCTGAGTTAAAGGTTTGTGGCTTCCTGGTAGGTAGCTGGTGGAGATTGCGTGACTGGGCAAGTCTCCCACAGTCAACTAGGCCATTTTATGGTCCATTTGTTCACGTTAGAATACAATTGCTGGCGGGCTGAGAAGGGATTGCAGTGAAGCGATTGTAGGCAAAAGGGCCGATCAGCCTCCAAAGATGCCTTATTGTTAGAGAGCAATGCTTAGATAGTAGAGCCTCAAACCATGAAAGGAATGCTTATTGTATTGAAGTGACTTCATCCCTGCAGTCAGCATTCTTAAATCCCATCATCCGGTTCAGGAGCAACACACAAGTTATTTTTATGCCTAATGCATGATTTCTAAATTATTCATGCTAACAAAACTCTGCTTGTAGGCAATTTTTGTACCTTTATTTAACTAGGCAAGTCAGTTAAGAATAAATTCTTATTTACAATGACACCTAGAAACAGTGGGTTAACTGCCTTGTTCAGGGGCAGAACAGATTTTTACCTTGTCAGCTCGGGGATTCAATCTAGCAACCTTTTGGTTACTGGTCCAACGCTCTAACCACTAGGCTACCTGCCACCCCACAATAGATCATTGACAGGTATCAATTTCAGTCCAGTTGAAGTAGGCCTATTGGCTTTGCCATTTTACATCCTCTAGCTCTAGGTGTGACTAGACACTGTCAAACGTAATCCCATACAGTGTCTGTCCATAGAGGGCTGACGTTGAGAGAAACTGGCACCATATTGACAGTTTGCATCTGGATGGACAAGTAGAACGCGTTTTAGGGAAGCTTTTAGAGGATTGTCTTTTCAAACTATCAAAGAAAATTATATTGTGTAAAAAACTGTCAACTTACTTTTTCAATTTCAATTATACAAAATTCTTGCAGACAAAATGTTATAATATATATATATATATATATATATGGGGGATACAACCATTCCAGCTCTGCAGATTTTGCTGCGAAGAGACAATCATTAGAACATTTGTTTTGGTACTGTACATATCTAGCTTGTTTTTGATCACAGGTTCAGGAATGGCTGAAAAGAAATAGCAAATTTATCTGGAGCTAACCCTGCAAATTTATCTGGAGCTAACCCTGCAAATTTATCTGGAGCTAACCCTGCAAATTTATCTGGAGCTAACCCTGCAAATAGCACTGCTGGGTGATTAGAAAAGTCATAGTCAACCGATCAATAATATAATAATACTCTTCGAAAAAAAATGGTATCTACCGTAAATTCCGGACTATAAGCCGCAACTTTTTCCCCCACGCTTTGAACTTCGCGGCTTAAAACAATGACGCGGCTAATATATGGATTTTTCCCGCTTTCAAATGTGGGTCCTGACAGCGTGGAGCATTGTCAAAAAATCCACTATCATCAACGGGTTTCGAAAGGCTGGACTGCTGCGTGTTGAAGAGGGCTCAGCGGGGGATTTGCCTCCGGATGAAAGTGACGAGAGCGACAATGAAAACGATCCAATATCGGATGAAGCAATTGAGGCTATTCAACTCCGAAGGAGATGGTTTCAGTGCACAGGAGGAGGAAGATAGTGACCAATGACTTTCTTGGTAGGCTACTGTTTACTGCTAATTTTTTATTTTTTGTTACAAGCCGTGTTTCGTTAAAGCCTATTTATTTTTGTTACAAGCCGTGTTTCGTAAAAGCCTGTGTAAAGTTCATTTGTTTCAATGTACCGGTAGGCACCTGCGGCTTATAGACATGTGCGGCTTATTTATGTTCAAAATATTATTTTTTTAATTCAGTGGGTGCGGTTTATATTCAGGTGCGCTTAATAGTCCGGAAATTACGGTAGAAACTAATCAGAACAGAAAGGTTCAGAACTTTTGTGAAACATCACAGCACAGTTGAAAGATATATGGCAAATAGAAACCAAAACTGGATGGTGTTCATAGATAGATGGGAGGGGTGCTGAAGGGAGGGACTAAACATAAGATAACTAATGTAAAATATACTGTGACTGTAAAAATGTATATAGGTATAGAACTTTTGTGAAACAGCACAGTTGGAAAATCTACAGTAAGTTTGGACACACCTACTCATTCAAGGGTTTTTATTTTTTACTACATTGTAGAATAATAGTGAAGACATCAAAACTATGAAATACACATATGGAATCATGTAGTAACTCAAAGTGTTAAATCAAAATATATTTTATATTTGAGATTCTTTGAAGTAGCCACCCTTTGCCTTGATGACAGCGTTGCACACTCGTCATTCTCTCAACCAGCTTCATGAGGTAGTCACCTGGAATACATTTCAATTAACAGGTGTGCCTGGTTAAAAGTTAATTTGTGGAATTTCTTTCCTTCTTTAATATGGACTTGGTCTTTTACCAAATAGGGCTTTCTTCTGTATACCACCTCTAGTTGTCACAACATCTGATTGGCTCAAACGCATTAAAGGATAGAAATTCACACACAAAAAAAAAAAAAAAATGTGGATTAGAGATGATGCAGAGGATTGCATTGATGAAGCCACAATCTGCAATATTAAAGCTGATCTACCCACAAAAAAAAAATGGTGGAAAAATTAAATAGACTGTCAACACAACATTGTTTCCCACGTGAATCGCAAACTTGCATTTCCGTCCCTCAGTTCTCTCTACTGCCATGCTAAATGACATAAATTCGCACATTTGCTTCTATAAATGTTATGGCGGTAGAAAATATTAGCACGGTCAATACACTACGACTAAGAAGCTGTTTACAAGGAAGTCTTCTACTTTGGAGCGCGGATTTAGCGATTTTATAGCATGAAACATTGCAACAATTGGCAGCAATATGAATAGCCTATAAGCTAGGCTAAGTGCTGTAAGATGTAGGCTAGCCGAACTTAAAAGGCAAAGTAACAAATCAAATTACATTAGAATGTTATTTTATTCATAAATAGAGTTCTCTTGGAGACAGACGGTTGCAGTGCAACCAGACGCTGCAGGCCCGCAGAACAAACAAAATGGTTCAATGTCCTCAGAGTCACAGAGACCCAGCTCCTCCCTGCAAGCAGGAACCAACCAACAGTAATAACCAGAGGAGGAAGAGATTAAAATGTAACACGAAGTGCATGATATCGGCATTTTATGGCATGATTTTATGGCGTTGCGCTGAAAAAAAAAAAACACTGCTCACTGAGGTGTCAAGTTAGATATGACTTAAGGCATAAAATGCCTTCAGAAAGTATTCACCCCCCATGACTTTCCACATACAGCCCAAATTTAAAATTAATTGAAATTGAGATTTGTCGTCACTGGCCTACACACAATGCCAGTGGAATTATGTTTTAATGAAAAGCTGAAATGTCTTGAATTAACCCCTTTGTTATGGCAAGCCTAAATACGTTCAGTAGGAAAAATGCGCTTAACAAGTCTAATAATAAAGTTGCATGGACTCACTGTGTGCAATAATAGTGTTTGATATGATTTTTGAATGACTACCTCATCTCTGTACCTGACACATACAGATAATTGTAAGGTCCCCTCATTCGAGCAGTGAATTTCAAACACAGATTCAACCTAAGACCAAGGAGGTTTTCCAATGTATCGCGAAGAAGGGCACCTACAAGTACTGTAGATGGGTAAAAAAAAATGTCAAAGCAGACACTGAATATCCCTTTGAGCATGATTAAGTTATTAATTAGACTTTGGATGGTGTATCAATACACCAAGTCACAACAAATATACAGGCGTCCTTCCTAGCTCAGTTGCTGGAGAGGAAGGAAACCACTCAGGGATTTCACCATGAGGCCAATGGTGACTTTAAAACAGTTAAAGAGTTTAATGACTGTGATAGTTTTATCCTGAGGATGGATCAACAACATTGTAGTTACTCCACAATACTAACCTAATTGACAGAATGAAAAGGAAGCCTGCACAGAATAAAAATATTCCAAAACATGCATCCTGTTTGCAACAAGGCACTACAGTAATACTGCAAAAAAAAGTGGCAGAGGCCTGCCGAGTGGTGCAGTGGTCTAAGGCACTGCATCACGGTTTTAGCTGTGCCACTGGAGATTCTGGGTTCGAGTCCAGGCTCTGTCGTAGCCGGCCGCCACCGGGATACCCATTGGGCGGCACACAATTGGCCCAGCGTAGTCCGGGTTAGGGGAGGGTATGGCCGGCAGGGATGTCCTTGTCCCATCGCGCACTAGATGAGACAAGACTAACTACCAATTGGATACCACAAAATTGGGGTGAAAACGGGTTAACAAACAAAAATAAAATAAGCTATTCACTTTGTCCTGAATACAAGTGTTGTTTGAGGCAAATCCAATACATAACACATTACTGAGTAACACACTCCATATTTTTAAGCATAGTGGTGGCTGCATCATGATATGGACATGCTTGTAGTCGTTAAGAACTGTGTGAGTTTTTCATAAAAAGAAACAGAATGGAGCTAAGCACAGGTCAAATCCTAGAGGAAAACCTGGTTCAGTCTGCTTTCCACCAGACACTGGGAGATTAATTCACCTTTCAGCAGGACAATAACCTAAAACGAGGTCAAATCTACACTGGAGTTGCTTACCAAGTGGACAGCGAATGTTCGAGTGACCAAGTTACAGTTTTGACTTGAATCTACTTGAAAGTCTATGGCACTAGCAATAATGAAAAAAACAATTTAACAAATTGAAGAATTTTGAAAAGAAAAATGGGTAAATGTTGCACAATCCAGGTGTGGAAAGCTCTTAGAGACTTACAGCTGTAATCGATGCCAAAGATGCTTCGGCAAAGTACTGAATCAGGGTTGTGAATACTTATGTAAATGAGATATTTCTGAATGTATTATTCAATCATTTACACACATTTCTAAAAACATGTTTTCATTTTGTCATTATGGGGTATTGTGTGTAGATGGGCGAGAGAATGAGTTCATCAATTCAGGCTGTAACAACATAATGTGGAATAAATCAAGGCGTATGAATACTTTCTGAAGGCACTGTATGTGAAATCTTTACAGCCACCTATACAGTCAGACATTACCCTGTCAACTCAACTGTATATTAGCCTAATGAGACAGCAGAACACTGATCCAACGTTAGTTCAGCTATTGACCTCCAATGGATTGGGATAGGATAAGCGGAATGTTCTAGACTTCTAGTCTGGAGAGCCTTGGTGACACTGTCATAGTCTTTCACACACTGTGGTCAAAGTGGGCTGGGATGGAAAACTACTGGGAAGGGGGAAGACCGGGCTGCTTTTGAGGAAGCGGGGGTGTGTGAAAACAAGGGAGAAAAGAGTCAACGGATAGATTCCCAGCTAGTTTAGGTCATAAGTCAAAAGGAGTGCGTGTATGCAGCTGCCGAGAGACAGACACACCTCACCCACCTCCCTGCAATGGGCTCTGTGTTATGACCCAGGCCATGCTTTGCTGTCGAACAAGACTCTTCCCCCCCAACACACCACCCACGTTGCAAACCTCATTACCGACAGGCCTGTAGACGCCCATCAGTCACCTCTGTCCTGTTTGGGCTCCTGTTTCAGCCCCACACTGTCTCATTCACAGCATTGTTCCAGTACAAACAAAAGGCTTCCTCTTCCCCTCCACCACGGCTCCCTCCCTGGCCTGTCGGCTTTCAGTGGAGAAACCTACCCGATCCCAACGCACTCCTAGACATACAGGCATGTACGTATGAAGTTTAGGGTAGTAAACTGACACAGAAGCTAGAACGACCCGGGCCGTCTAGACACATACAAACTGATGCGGAGGACATCAAACCAGAGTTCTAATCTACAGCACACTTCATTTGGCCAGCCATGACTCCCTCGTAGAGCCTCCCAGCTCTACGAATGCTCAGGATGCCAATTATGTCATCTGTTAAAATAGCCCCGCCTCAACCATGGCTCCCTGCTCCAGAGCTGCTCCAGCTGACACGCCCCTCATCAGCGCCCAGACGCTAATCTGGAATCTGGAGTGGAACACAGAGCAGCGCCGCCGCTCACAACAAGCTGGCACGCTGCCTGACAAACGGGAGGACGGCAGGGGGGGAGGGTTTATTCATTGGGAGAGTAGAGGAGAGAGGGAGGTGAGTGAGCTAGGCTAGTGTAAATACAGAGTATTACAGAATACACTCAGTAGGAGAAGTATGCTAGCTGATGGTTGTTATCAGGTAAAATAATAGAGGCTAAATTAGAGCTCCATCATTTGTGCTTTCCAAATTAAGGTTTCATGCTTCGGCTGTTCAATGATACATTTTCTGGTTAGGCTAGATGAACCGTATCAATCACGTGCCAGAGCGCTTTGTGGTTTTGTCTAAAAACAAATAGGATATGACGCTCTTTGGAATGCTGCTCTACCTGTGACCAATGACAAAGTCATTTCCTGCGGGGGCCTCTCTGGTTGAGGCTCTGCCCGGCTGAAGCTGTGAGGGAGAGCCTCAGAGATACATGACTCAAGGTTCGACCAACTCTGCTATTCTTCCTTGACCTGGAACGGTGTCAGAGGCTGGGACTGGACAGGAAGAGAGTGGATGTGTGTGGGTGTCGGTGTCTGTCCTACTGTGCGCGTTTGCAGTCTGTAAGAGCGCCATACGTGTTGTACGGCCAGACGCCGTAGTTCTCCCTGTACGCATCCACTTGACTTCCCATTTTTCCCGTGATATCAACATAATCCCTAAAGCAGGAGCGGCTGGGGAGGAAAGGAGGGAGGTTTGGGAATAGCGTTGGTCGCGTTACATGTTGGCTTACATACATTTCATCTCGTTTGGGCCTTTCCAAACCAAACAGTCTGACTTTTCATCAATCCCCAGGCGTGCACACACACACAGGCCCATACGCAAATGCACTTGCACACACACACTCACACACCATACACGCACACACAGCGGCCCATACAGAGACGATGAATCATTTCCCATCTGGCGCTGCAGATCTGCCCCGGGAACGTGGGAAGAGGAAGAAAGAAGAGGAGGCCTAGCCCTGGGAAATGGATGTGCCAGTATTTCAATTCAAAACCCCTACGACAGGGATGAGCCACTTTGGGGTTGGAGGGAGAGCGCTGAAGAGGGAGCTCTGTTAAGGGGACCTAGTGTGTTAATAAATACATTTGTGAAAATGTGGCTGGGGAGGAATCTGTGGACACATTCTGTATCAAGTAAGCCTATATAGTACATTGAGCTGAGACGAGATAAGGGGTACGGGTGAGCCGTGAGAGTGCAAGACGAGAGTTAGTTATATGGCTTCCGGGGAATTTTAGGGACACATATCAAGTCTCTCTCTATAGCAGACAGAGCTGAGACGAGAAGAGAGAAAATGGGGGAGCGGGAGCCATGAGAGTGCTAGACGAGAGACAACTTTCGCCTGAGAGGAAGTGCACTGGTAGTGACATCACATCTAGCTCGTCATTCACGCTAATGATAACGTGTGGGGGTTATGGGCCGCATGGACGGATGCTCGGGCAGACTGGCACGCCATGGAGGGGAACAGATTCTCGCCACCAGCTCACATGATGCATACCTCCCCCCCTTGACAATATGGCAGTGGAACTGGTGGGAGGGTGTTACAGCACTTTGCGCTTCTAGTACGGATGAGAGCCCACTCTCGTCTGACATCCGTCATCATCATCAACGTTGAGATGGGTGGAGAGAGAGAGAAGAGAGCCAGACGGAGCGAACGAGACAGAGCGAGCGACACACATACACACAGAGCGAGCGAGCGACACACACAGAGAGAGAGAGAGACACAGAGAGAGCGAGAGACACAGAGAGACAGCACAGACTGTCATGTCCTCCAGCCGTCTGTGTAATTCCCCGAGAGAGAGAAAGGTTACTCAGGCTGCAGTTCCTGACAGTCTCCGTGTACACATAAATATTGGGCTAAGCTTGGCAGACTTTCACTGGAGTCCAGGGCTGTTGTGGTCATGAGTGCTTGAATCAGTTCAAACAGTGTGATCGTGTTTCACGTAAATCGTGCTTCTGTCTTGTACTCATCAGGTCTATCGGTGCCATGTATTAGCATGCTGTGCTCTCCACTGAAGGAACGATACTGCATGCGAAGCTCTCATAATGGAGGCCACCTAGTCTAACTGAGGAACAGTAGCTTAAATGCTAACTAGAATTACAACATTGAAGAAAAAGGGGACCCCTGATATTGACTGTTACGGAGAGAAGAAAGCCAGGCATCTCAGCGAGAAAACCAAAAGATCCCACAGAAGTACAGCGCTACGTGGTGAAAGGAAGAAAAAGGAAAAGAGGGATGTCATTAGAGCAGGAGAGGAAACTGGAAGAGAGGGGGGAAAGTACAGTAGCTAGACATGCTGCTGAGTGGCATAACAGACACGCAGTGGTGTGGTGGTAAGCATTTCACTGTAAGGTGACCTGTTACCTGTTGTATTCGGCGCATGTGACAAATACATTTGATTTGGTGGACAGTGAGACACAACCGCCAAACAAAAACAGTGAGTGTTGGACAGCCTCATCTTAACCACTTCCTCAATGGTTTAGAGACGCACTCCTCCGCCCGCCCCCCCAGAGTCAGGCCCTGTCTGCTACATCCAACAACCAGACCATAGAATT
The DNA here is from genome assembly GCF_901001165.1 of Salmo trutta. Classification (NCBI taxonomy): domain Eukaryota; kingdom Metazoa; phylum Chordata; class Actinopteri; order Salmoniformes; family Salmonidae; genus Salmo; species Salmo trutta. The sequence continues at coordinate 15,284,581 of NC_042994.1, forward strand.
ACTGGGAAAGTCAATTCACGGAGGACAGCCAATGCACTCTCTCTAGTCTTTAGTATACATACGCTCTACATATCCTCAAAAACCCCTCTCTGTGCTTGAATACCCAAAACGGCTAGTCAGATAAGTTGAGCGACATTTGAAGCTGAACTGAAGCTACACTGTTCCAACACCTTCATGCAAAGATGTTATCAATGACGGTCTCTCATGTTATCTCACCATCAGTTCTTAGAAGCAGCAGAACCTTCGCTTGGCAAGTTGGCCACAACTCTTACACCTTTTCACGAATGACGTCAGCTACATCAACAGTTCTGTCTAAGAAGCCATGCTAGGTCGCGGCGGCTAGGTATCTGTTGTGTTGCGGTGGCGGCGGTGCGCGGGGTTGAGACAGGAAGAGAGACTGAGGAGAGAAGCCACCGGCAGCGGTGTCTGTACGCCGTCTGGGCCAGATCCGGCGAGCGATCGCAAACAGCAGAGAGAGAGAGAGAGACAGGATACAGTATCGCTTGTCATCTTACAGGGCACTGAGGTCAGAGGGTAAAAATAGCTCAAAGTGAAGCAGCATCAGCACCTGCAAACTGACTTGGCTGCATCTTGACATTGTGACCACATGCATTGAGATACATTTGTGCGAATGCACAGCAAGATACTATATGCTTTTGGTTCTTCTTCCAGATGATATTAGCGTACACTAAGACATAAGCCCAAGAATGCACTTTTAGAAAGATGAATGTATTTGCATATCGAGTGTGGTCTTTAAGCCCACCTCTAAAACTCTCCTCCCGGCCTCCACTCTCACCCATAATATTGTTATGCAAGTCATGAGGTGTGCACTCTTTCCACTGTCCTACTCTAAAGCACACGAATGCCAAAGTTCAAGTATAATTTGAATAACAGATAAAGCTCCCTCTTGCTCTCCTTTGTGCAGACCTGGACGAAGAGAGGATTTAACCAACCGTGATCTAGCACTGTAAAAAGTGCTTTGTAGCTGGTGGGCCCTGAAGCACCAGACACTTCAACCAAACTTGATGCATGCTGTGCTGCTCTTCTGCTTGCCAAACGTGGGCTTCGCCCTTATGAAACCTGATTCGAAGGAGAATGAACATTGGACTGCTTCTGGTTCGGTGTGCAGGTGCTATTGTCAGTTGGACCAATAGGGGAGTCCGTTTCAATATGGTGAGAATGTCGATCTGAGAACCAGCCACGGCAACCATGATTAAGGGGGTTGAATGATGCCTTGGAAAGAGCCTGGCAAAAGATCTAGGCCAATGTTTTTAACTTTGAATAAGAAACCAACTGTGAGACAATATTCTGTAACAGAATATCTGCATTATTGAGACCAAGGCACAATTACATTTCCTTGAGGCTTCATGGGCCAGCCTTGGTTCAAATGATGCTTTAAATCATATAATCAAAACCCTATCGAATATCAAGAGCATCCATCTTGGGCTAAATCACGTGCAAATCCCCTACTTGCTGACAGCAGACTTCTCTCTGCAGAGCAGTGTTCCACACAATACTTGTGCAGTCGGAAAGTATTCATCCCTTGACTTTTTCCAAATTTTGTTACGTTACAACCTTATTTCTAAATGTTTTAAAATAAAAATATTCCTCAATCTACACACTATAAAGCAAAAACAGGTTTAGAAATGTTTGCAAATGTATTAAAAAAATAAAAAACAGAAATACCTTATGTAATTAAGTATTCAGACACTTTGCTATGAGACTCAAAACTTAGCTCAGGTGCATCCGGTTTCCATTGATCACCCTTGTGATGTTTCTACAACTTGATTTGACTTCACCGGTGGTAAATGTAATTGTTTGGACATGATTTGGAAAGGCACACACGTCTATATAAAGTCCCACAGTTGACAGTGCATGTCAGAGCAAAAACCAAGCCATGAGGTTGAAGGAATTGTTCCTAGAACTCTGAGACAGGATAGAATCGAGGTACAGATTTGGGGAAGGGTACCAAAACATTTCTGCAACATTGAAGGTCCTCAAGAACACAGTGGCCTCCATCATTCTTAAATGGAAGAAGTTTGGAACCACTAAGACTCTTCCTACAACTGGCCGCCTGGCCAAACTGAGAAATCGGGGGAGAAGGGCCTTGAAAATAACCCAATGATCACTGACAGAGTTCCTCTGTGGAAATTGAGAATATTCCAGAAAGTACAACCATCTCTGCAGCTCTCCACTAAATCAGGCCTTTATGGTAGAGTGGCCAGACGGAAGCCATTCCTCCGTAAAAGCCACATGACAGCCCGCTTGGACTTTACAAAAAGCACCTAAAGGACTCTCAGACCATGAGAAACAAGATTCTCTGGTCTGATGAAACCAAGATTGAACTCTTTGGCCTGAATGCCAAGTGTCACGTCTGGAAGAAACCTTGCACCATTTCTACGGTGAAGCACGGTGGTAGCAGCATCATGCTGTGGGGATGTTTTTCAGCGGCAGGGACTAGGAGGCTAGTCAGGATTAACCTGTTGGGGATAGGGGGCAGTATTTGCACGGCCGGATAAAAAACGTACCCAATTTAATCTGGTTACTACTCCTGCCCAGTAACTAGAATATGCATATAATTGTTTGATTTGGATAGAAAACACCCTAAAGTTTCTAAAACTGTTTGAATGGTGTCTGTGAGTATAACAGAACTCATTTGGCAGGCCAAAACCTGAGAAGATTCCAAACAGGAAGCGCTCTCTCTGACTATTTCTTGGCCTTCTTGATCATCTCTAACCAAAACAGGGGATCTCTGGCATAACGTGACATTTTCTAACGCTCCCATAGGCTCTCAGAAGGCGCCAGAACGATGAATGGTGGCTGTGCAGGCCATGGCAGAAAAACATTAGCGCATTTGGATAGTGGTCGATCTGAGGACAATGAGACTGGAGGCGCGTGCACGAGCCGACACCATGTTTACTTTCTCTCTCTTTGAACGAAAACAACGACTCCCGGTCGGAATATTATCGCTTTTTTACGAGAAAAATCGCATAAAAATTTATTTTAAACAGCGTTTGACATGCTTCCAAGTACGGTAATGGAATATTTTGAAATCTTTTGTCACGAAGCGCGTCGGGCGCATCACCCTTCGGATAGTGTCTTGAACGCACAAACAAAACGCCGCTATTTGGATATAACTATGGATTATTTGGAACCAAACCAACATTTGTTATTGAAGTAGAAGTCCTGGGAGTGCATTCTGACGAAGAACAGCAAAGGTAATCAAACTTTTCTAATAGTAAATCGGAGTTTGGTGAGTACCACACTTGGTGGGTGTCAAAATAGCTAGCCTGTGATGGCCGGGCTATCTACTCAGAATATTGCAAAATGTGCTTTCACCAAAAAGCTATTTTAAAATCGGACATAGCGAGTGCATAAAAGGAGTTCTGTATCTATAATTCTTAAAATAATTGTTATGTTTTTTGTGAACGTTTATCGTGAGTAATTTAGTAAATTCACCGGAAGTGTTCGGTGGGAATGCTAGTCACATGCTAGTCACATGCTAATGTAAAAAGCTGGTTTTTGATATAAATATGAACTTGATTGAACAAAACATGCATGTATTGTATAACATAATGTCCTAGGATTGTCATCTGATGAAGATCATCAAAGGTTTGTGCTGCATTTAGCTGTGGTTTTGGTTTTTGTGACATTACATGCTAGCTTGAAAAATGGGTGTGTGGTTATTTCTGGCTGGGTACTCTGCTGACATAATGTAATGTTTTGCTTTCGTTGTAAAGCCTTTTTGAAATCGGACAGTGTGGTTAGATTAACGAGAGTCTTGTCTTTAAAATGGTGTAAAATAGTCATATGTTTGAGAAATTGAAGTAATAGCATTTCTAAGGTATTTGAATATCGCGCCACGGGATTAAATTGGCTGTTGAGTAGCATCCCACCTAGCCCATAGAGGTTAAGGGATGATGAACGGAGCAAAGTACTGAGAGATCCTTGATGAAAACCTGCTCCAGAGCACTAAGGACCTCAGACTGGGGCAAAGGTTCACCTTCCAACAGGACAACGACCCTAAGCAAACAGCCAAGACAATGCAGGAGTGGCTTCGGGAGTCTGAGTGGCCGAGCCAGAGCTGAACCCGATCAAACTTCTCTGGAGTGACCTGAAAATAGCTGTGCAGCGATGCTCCCCATCCAACCTGACAGAGCTTGAGAGGATCTGCAGAGAAGAATGGGAGAAACTCCCCAAATACAGGGTGTGCCAAGCTTGTAGCGCCATACCCAAGAAGACTAGAGGCTGTAATTGTTGCCAAAGGTGCTAAAACAAAGAACTGAGTAAAAGGTTTGGATACTTATGTAAATGTGATATTTCAGTTTATTTGTAAAACATTTGCAAATGGTTAGTTTTTTTTTAACGTTTTTTTTGCTTTCAAATTGAGTATTGTGTGTAGATTGAGGGAAAAAAACAATTTATTCCATTTCAGAATATGGCTGTAACGTAACAAAATGTGGAAAAAGTCAAGCGGACTGAATACTTTCCGAATGCACTGTATGTCTGTGTAAACTGAAAACAAATGTATCAATGAAACACAAGCCATAATCTTACACACCATACCGGGGCTCCCTCGCAGCATGAAAACCAAGAGAATGAAACTGAGTTAGCCACAAACAGCATGGTGCTCCGTTCCCCGCCCGCAATATGAGACATGCCAGAATCAACAACAAAAAAAAAAAACACAGGACCTTGTGAGACCGTACCAATCCCCCACTTCTGGGGGTTATTCTTAAATCCTAGGATTCAGGGCTATAATAACAATAACATTATTTGCTTGTTGTCTAGACCGAAGTTTGGTGTCTGCCAGAATTCTTAAGCCATAATTCGAAGAGTGCACAGCGCAGAACTTGCATGAATCATCAAAATGAGTAGAAACTCAGCACCAGAGAGGTTGAAGGTGCAGGTAGTTTTACAGATGCTTGGTATGCGTCCCAAATGGCACCCTATCACCTTTCTAGTCCTATGGGCCATGGTCAAAATAAGTGCACTATGTAGGGAATAGGTTGCCATTTCAGACACAACCTTGGTTTAAAAACAGCCACATTAGGCTAGACTACATTTTCCAACGACATGGCAAAACATTCAGCAGACGTTTAGACAATCACTCCCTTTTAACGACTGAAACGCTTCATCTGTTAAACTGAAAAATCTAAGGGAAGTTGAATGGAGGACCATTGCTAAAGGAAACAGCTTCCTCAAAGGGTCCTAAATCTATGTACCTCTGTCTAAACCGCCTACACCTGCTTGCTCTGAGAAAAAGCGAAGTATTTTTTGTGTGGTATCAACATGACAAAAATACATTTAGTCTACCCAACCTCCCTCCCTTCCTGTCTTGTCTGGCCAGGTGAACCGTGGATAAACGTACGCGTGTACACAGACGACTACACCACGTTGACGCTCCTTCAGAGCCTTTCAATTCCCCACAGAAAAATGTCAAACCAGAGCGGCTAACTGAACTGTGAACAAGACACGTCATCTTCTATCCAGAAAACACAGTTTGGCAAAAAAAAGCAATCAACTGCCCAATTGCCAGTGATGTGCCAATTTCCAAACGGTCCAGTCAGACAGCTGTAGATTACAAATCCATTAGGCAGATAAAAACAGTCAGACCCCATCAGCTAAGAGACGGGCAGACTAAAGTGGAACTGTCTAGAGGACTCGTGATGATTAGACTTACGAATAACGTGAGCACCGTCAAGGAATTTTAACATCTGCAAAGTCGTAAAGGATTTCAGACAAAACCCTCTTATCTGTTATTGATAAGTGAATTCCCTGAAGTGCATAATTCGAACAAATGTCTAACCAAAGCACGCAACAGATTAGCCTAACTGCCAGCGCCAGCTGGGCAGAATGCATCAAACCCCACCAGACATGTGGGCTCGCGCTAATGCAGAATTCACAAAAAATATACACACACATAAGTATCTTGCTGCATTTTGTAAATACAGACACAAAATGCTTCTTATTGTAATTTCTTCTCAGCATCAGACGAATTGTCACAAATAAAAATGTTTTAAAAAAAACACCTGACTTTCAATATAAAACGCAAGGGGAATTGTTTAAAACAGATTTTTGGAAGGTCTGTTTTGAAAACGCAGATTTTTAAAACTGTAACGCGACCCCTGACCAGACAATTAAGACACAATAAAGCCAATGACTGTACGTACAACAACTAGTAATGAAGATAACCAACCCATTAAATCATTATTATTGCTCTGGGTTATTATTCGCTCTTTTTGTCGGCTCACAGAGCAACATATATAAAGCAGACAGGCAGCGTAGGCATACTGCCAGATAGGATATGAAGGTTTCCATGTAAGAGGGGGCAGCTCTGCCGTGGAGCCCGGTCATCTGGAGTGAAGAGTGGAGTGGGGGGCCTCCTGGGGCAGCTCTGCGTCGGAGCCCAGTCATCTAGAGTGGTGTGAGAGTGGCCGGGGCAGACTAAACAGAGCCGAGGAAGTCTGGATGTGCATAGCAGCACCTGGACGCAACACAAGCCCTCTCTCTTTCCATCCATCTACAGATCACTGAGAAAAAAAAGCTCTGGCTCAGACAAGGGCCTTGCACACAGACTACACTATAAGGCTACAGACTACACTGCACTATTCAGACTTTAATGCAGATGACACAGGACTCCTTACACAGCCGCTTACTGACCACAGCCAACACACATCGCTAACTGCTCTTGGTCCTTTGTAGCTCAGTTGGTTCCAGCGGTAGAAAACTCTGCCAGTGGTAGACAGTGCATTCGTTAAGTATTCAGACCGATTCACTTTTTCCACATTTAGCTCAGTCACATGGTGCTTGTAACACCAGGGAAGTGGGTTCGATTCCCGGGACCACCCATATGAAAAACGTATGCATGCATGACTAAGTCACTTTGGATAACAGCGTCTGCTAAATGGCCGATTACAAGGGCCATGCACACAGACTACACAATTCAGCTATAGACTACACCGTTCAGACAGGGGTCTATTCAACGCAGATGACACAAGACCTCCTAAGTTACTGCTAACTGACCATAGCCGGAGCCCACACACTCAAACAGACCCGCTCACTATATATCACTCCCAAAGGGGCCATTCATTCACAGGTTAGAAAGACTAGCTCTGGTCTCCACCACACTACTACTCTGACTGACATTCCTGGGGTTACTGATAAACTAGAGCAGGGGCATCAAACACATTTTTTCCCCCCCCGGGGGCCACAGTCCGTCTTGAACGAGTTCAGGAGGGTTGCACTGAAAAGTGGTTATATTTCCTTGCCGGCAAAATAATTGTCCTCTCCACATTGTTTTGGTAATTTTCAATGCTCCCTGACTGTCTACTGATTGTTAGCGAGCTGGACAGTCAAGAAACTGTTTGAAAATAGGTTGATTATCATTTCTGCACAGTTTTGAGTTGGTTTTAGTCATTTGAAAGTTTATTGAGTTCGTTTCCTCCCCAACATTTTTTCCCCACAATTGATGACTTTTTTAAAAACTCAAAACACCCCCCCCCCCCGCCGGCCGTATGTTTTACACCCTGACATAGACATCCGGAGTCTAGATCCTGGGTTGACAATCACTGCAGCTAGGAGGATACATGCTCTACAATATCATATAGGCATAATAGTGAGTGAGTCATTTGATGATTACATTAAGGAAACAGTCGAGATTGACGATGACTGAGCTTTTGACAGGAGCCTTCAGGTCACTCTCTATTAAACCTTACCGATTCTCCATTCCTCTGTGTCTCTCGCAGCTTGAATGGGAGCATAATGCATGTATGAAGCAGACAGAGGCAACATGAAAAGACAACCTCAACTGAGGAAAGACTCGGGTAGGAAAAACCAGAGAGGAACAGACACGGCAGGCCATCCCAGATGGGCTGCTTCGCTTCAGTAGGCTACAATGAGTGTGAAATGTTTGAGCAGACACACATACACGCACTCCATCCTCCGCTAGACACTTCTCACACAGAAGGGTTGTCATAGGGGGAACGTTGTCCTGACGTACAGAAAACTGAGTGACAGCCCATAGAAGTAACATGAAAAAGAACAGAGAGAGGAGAGACAGAAAAATAAAGCCAACTGTATGCAGTATGGAAAGGAGCATGTAGGCTGGTTTACAATACGCACTAGGACCCTTGTGACTTACAGAAAGGCATCAAACCCCACATTTCAAGGCAGTGAACCGTACGTAATAGAGCCAATTCATCTGACTCTCCTCCCATTGATATTCAGCTGGAGAGGCAAGGCAACACTGAGAAGCATTTTCATTCCAACACAGAAACTTAGAAGAGATTGCTGCAATGGATTTCTGACAAACGCCTATTGATTGTGCCTTAAAATGGGTCAGACTGCTCTGCAGAGCCGGGTGGGCAGAGAGAGCCGCGTGGCCAAATTAAGCCTCTGTCTGGACGGATGCTGTGCTGCCTTATCTTAAAATGTTTTTGCGAATCAAAAACAACAAAAAATGAATTTGCTAATCAATATGGCTGCTACGTATTTGCAGCGGCCTTCGCCTTGCACGTAGGATCTGGTTTGACCCGGGAGAATGGGTTTCACGCGGCGGTATACAACACCAAGTGACAACAATAACACACGGGCATGGCCTCTTCTCACTGTGTCGATTTAGATTAACAGCAAACGAATGCCTCTAATCTGCTTTCATTCAAAACATCTGGCCCAGCCTGCTAGACTGTGTAAACCAGCATTAACTTAATCCTGCTAGGACGGAGGGTGGGACAGGACAGCGCTGAGGGCAGTAAAACCAGCTCCCAATGCCATTTAAAATTGTCTTGTTGGCGTACCTTTTACCAGAGGTTGGTTACCCTTCATAAAACACAATCAAATACATTTCCTTCATTTTAGGGGCAGGAGTCAACAGGGCTCCTAATTTAGCTCGGTGCTGACAATACATCCTGTGGAGAGTGTGTGTGTTCCCTTTGAGGACACACACACAAACTTTATTTTCTGACCGCTGACTGAGTGAATGCTGAGACAGTGGCCTCTGCTAACTTTCCAAAAATGCATTCTCTCGCTCTCTCCCCCCACCGGCTAATGATCGGCCTAGGAAGGACGGAGGCGGGGCCTTTATCTTAAAATCGCCAGCTTCCTGGCTTTTCCCCACTCGCTCTTACTCAGCTCCTCCAGGCCCACTTCCCAAAATGCTAGAGAGAGACTCAACAGTCTAAAGTGTCTTCCTCGTCTGCACTGACCTTTAGTCATGGGATAGATTCATATAATACAGATGAAGTCGGAAGTTTACATACACTTACGTTGGAGTCAATAAAACTCGTTTTTCAACCACTCCACAAATTTCTTCTTAAACTATAGTTTTGGCAAGTCGGTTAGGACATCTACTTTGTGCATGACAAGTCATTTGTCCAACAATTGTTTACAGACAGATTATTTCACTTATAATTCACTGTATCACAAATCCAATGGGTCAGAAGTTTACATTACACTAAGTTGACTGTGCCTTTAAAAATCTTGGAAAATTCTAGAAAATTATGTCATGGCTTTAAAAGCTTCTGATAGGCTAATTGACATCATTTGAGTCAATAGGTGTACCTGTGGATGTATTTCAAAGCCTACCTTCAAACTCAGTGCCTCTTCACTTAACATCATGGGAAAATCAAAAGAAATCAGCCAAGACCTCCACAAGTCTGGCTCATCCTTGGGAGCAATTTCCAAACGCCTGAAGGTACCACGTTCATCTGTACAAACAATAGTACGCATGTATAAACACCATGGGACCACGCAGCCATCATACCGCTCAGGAAAGAGACGCGTTCTGTCTCCTAGAGATGAACGTACTTTGGTGCGAAAAGTGCAAATCAATCCCAGAACAACAGAAAATAACCTTGTGAAGATGCTGGAGGAAACGGGTACAAAACTATCTAATTCCACAATAAAACGAGTCCTATAGCGACATAACCTGAAAGGCCACTCAGCAAGGAAGAAGCCACAGCTCCAAAACCGCCATAAAAAAGCCAGACTACGCTTTGCAACTGCACATGGGGACAAAGATCAAACTTTTTGGAGAAACGTCCTCTGGTCTGATGAAACAAAAATAGAACTGTTTGGCCATAATGACCATTGTTATGTTTGGAAGAAAAAGAGGGAGGCTTGCAAGCCGAAGAACACCATCCCAACCGTGAAGCACGGGGGTGGCAGCATCATGTTGTGGGGGTGCTTTGCTGTAGGAGGGACTTGTGCACTTCACAAAATAGATGGCATCATGAGGAAAGGAAAATGATGTGGATATGTTGAAGCAACATCTCAAGACATCAGTCAGGAAATTAAAGCTTGGTCGCAAATGGGTCTTCCAAATACTAATTGAGTGTATGTAAACTTCTGACCCACTGGGAATGTAATGAAAGAAATAAAAGCTGAAATAAATCACTCTACTATTATTCTGAGATTTCACATTTTTTAAATAAAGTGGTGATCCTAACTGACCTAAGACAGGGAATTTTTACTAGGATTAAATGTCTGGAACTGTGCTAAACTGAATATAAATATATTTGGCTAAGATGTATATAAACTTCCGACTTCAACTGTATATTAGATGCCTACTAAGTAGTCTAGGCTAATAGCTTTCACCAGTAAATTTGTGTCATATCGGTGCATTAGGAAGAGGCCTAGATGGTGAGAAAAAAGCCACTTATGACAGCTGAGATGTACCCGGTGTGATTACAGACTGTGCTGCATAAGAGAGATCTGAAACAATTCTTCCAGGCTGGCACTACATGCTCACGGTGCCAACTGGAGGCGAAGGAGCAAATGGAGTTGGAATAGCTAGCCATTTAGTAGTTAGCTCACAGCAGCAGGCTGTTCGCTAGCGGTGCGAACAGCAGCAATTGTCACCTCCCGGTAGTGTTGGGAGTAGCGGCTTAGCGCCAGACTGTTCCCCATTTACTGCTTGGCAACGGCATTCCGTTCAAAACGGCAGGTGACTTCATCAGACAGCGAGTGAAGGAAAAAGCCCAGTGAGCAAACAACAGGACCGGGTCACACTAAACAATCCATCAATCCTGATCTGTGACCAGCAGTCGGGTGCCAAAGACTGTGGCTGGTGGAAAACAGTGCAGGAAAACACCCCGGCGTCTCCCCTCACAGACTAGCACTGATCTTAGATGTCTGTGGAATGCGGCCTAACCGCTAGGCCTTGATTAGCTCTAGCTATTCCTTGAGCGAAATTGCATCTGAGACGAGAGGAAATGGCAAATAAATTGCAAGGCATAGCTGCAACTACTGACAGTTTGAATGTGGCCTCTAAATGGCAAACGCACAGACAAATGGCCTGAGAATACCTTCAGGCGTCTCCCAGACTGCTGGTAGCAGACACAGTAGTTTATTGACGATTACATTACGATTAGACAATAATGGCGGCTCAGGTCTGAATAGAGTCAATAGACCCAAGGAAGCTATAAGTGCTTAAGAGTAACCCTGCAAACTCTACTGATCGAGCTCTACTGTCTGCAAGCCATCCCTTCCCCTATCCTAAATGACAAGCGAGCATTCAGTGAGACCACAGAGCAGACAGACAGATCCGGGTGGAGAGGCCCGTCTATGACACACACACGCAAAAAATGTGCAACATTAAAATGTGTGGTGGTGTTCCTCAGTTTGAAAGGAGCAGTGGTTTGAAGCGTTCTTGCCCTCCTCCATGGCGTGAACGAGACAGAGGATGTTCCTATGATCTGGAGACTCACGTTTCCTCTCCGTTTCACATTCCTGGGATTCCGAGTTTAGACTACTGCAGCAGCCCATTTAAAACCATTTCACATATGGAAAAAAAAAGAAAAGAGACCCAGGCCTTCACTGCACTAATCAAGATTTGTTTTGTATTATTATTGCATGACGCCTCATTATTGAAGAATAGCCTTGGCTAACTGCATCATAGAGGACTTGGGCAAAATATAAAATGTACAGCCTTTTAAAAATGTCACTAAGTACTCGTTTTTCTATAATGAAGATAGCATTTGTATGGCCAGAGGTAATATTACAGGCTACTTTGTTAGTAACAAGTGATTACCTTGGTATTACGCAATTAGGTCTGTATGGTAAACACTTTCAAAGTAATGGACAACTCTTGCCGGACCGAGAGGAACTCTTGTTCACTCAGTGCTTTTTTCCGGCTAGTACATTACAAGATTAAATATTTAATTTGGCAGGTCCCAGGAGATAGAGGGGTCAGGAATTTGATCTGATCATGGAGAAACATGAAACGCAGAGCATGCTATCGCCTCCTCTCCCCAGTCAAAACACTGCTTTCTCAAGTAAACAGACAAATGTTTGGGTTGTAAGAAACCGTGAATATGACAGAAAGTTAAGGGGGCTCATGCTGGCTCCTTTTCCTAAGGGATAGTGTCTTAAAACAGGGGGGAATGCACTACAAGCTGAGGCTATATAGGGGTGCTGAAAGTTCATTACCAACACAAATCAAAGTACTGATGGAACATTTTTAAACACTAGACATATTAGCTACAAAAGCAAACTATTTGGAACAGGCATACAAGTTGCTGGTCTAAATCAATACTACATTTGGTAATGGTGTCAGTCTGCAGAGCTCTGGCTACTATGGGCAGTCTCTGCACACTCGGGCGGCAGGTAGCCTAGCGGTTAACAGCGTTGGGCAAGTAACCGAGAGGTCGCTAGTTCGAATCTCAGCGCTGATTATGTGAAAAATATGTTGATGTGCCCTTGAGCAAGGCACTTAGCCCGAATTGCTCATGTAAATCGCTCCTGAATGACTAAAATGTGTAACTAACGTTACCTATGTATAATAATGTCACTGATAATTGAATTTAGTAGTACAGTAATTCAGATTATAGGACAACCCATGCAAGTAGTACAACAAAACTGTTGTAACAATTAACTAATGCAGTCATTGTGATGACCCCAAATGTTTTAAATTGGAGAGTTCGCTAGCTAGCTAACTTAGCTAACGGTAAATCAACGTTAATCACGACTATGTCAGCTAACTAGCTAACTGACTAGGTAGGTAAACTAACGTTGGCTAGTATTACAAACTGAAAAAATACACAATTACTTGTTAGAAAACAGTATGCTTATTCGAAGCGTAGCTAACGACATTTGATCAGTGTTTGTAAATATAACATCGCGTTGTTGGATAACAAAGTGTAAACATTCACACAGAAAACTAACCAACTACTGTAGCTAGCTAGTAACGTTAGCTTGATAGCGCCATTAGCTAACAAGCCAGTGAAGCTAGAGACAGCGAGGGTGTTTTACATTCTTACCTGTCAACCGCAGTTTCACTGGGCCATTTCTCCTAACTCCTTGATTAGACATGCCCGTTTGTGTTCCAGCTTGACGTGGGTTATCAAAAATATGTATAATACATGTGTCTAGCTATTTCACAGAAATGAATCCCTATTTAACTCCTATGGCTATGGCAGTTTCACGGTGAATGAAGAAGAATGGAGTCACGGCACAGTGGCCCGGATGAGTACAGCTCTAGTGCTATACACCACCGTCTCGAGCGCATACTCTGAAATCAAATCAAATAAAAAGCTAATTTCCAATAAACCAGGATCTCCTCCCGAAAGAAACAGTGCTATATGACGTCCAAGGCTGCTTCAAAAGCCAAGGGTGAGCTCCTCTCCCGCTGGGGGTGGCATTTCTGCTTGAAGTGGGGGTAGCTGAAATTTCCAAGCAGAGATGTCTTGATGGTCTCAATTTTTGGAAAGTGACCCTCCCCTCTAGTGACATCACTCACAAGGTTAAAACACAAGCACTAAATTGATGTACAATGTTTATTTAAATGAGAGGAAATTATTGGACATATTAAACTGTTTTTATGTTGTGTTCATCAATATGGTAGGCAACCACGGCCTCTGTCCCTGGACTGCCTCACTAGACTGATCTAAGGTCAGTTTTATGTTTCACCGTCCTCATGGTTATGAATAGGTTTTGTGGAGCCAGTGGAGGGTAAACTGATCCTACACTTGTGTGTTCATAAAATCATTGTCTGGACGTTTATGACACAGGACTGTGGACATACCCTACTTTCTGTCCGTTTCCCTTGAACCACTACATTACCAAACATAGCACAAGTCTGCAGCACTAACTGGAGAGAACTAACTGGAGAGAAGGGGGCTGATATGTAGAGGTCTGCATCAGTGTTTCTCAATCGGGTATAGTAAACTTCTGGTAGAACATAATGTGATTGGAGGTAGGCCTACATAAACCAAAAAGAATCACTGGTCTACATGTCTGGGGCTCCCGAGTGGTGCAGCGGTCTAGAGGCGTCACTACAGACCCTGGTTCGATTCCAGGCTGTATCACAACCGGACGTGATTGCCGGTTGATTTACGTACCTGCCTGGTACGGCAATTGCTTGGGCTCTGACCACAAGGCACTACAGAGGGTAGTGCGTACGGCCCAGTACATCACTGGGGCTAAGCTGCCTGCCATCCAGGACCTCTACACCAGGCGGTGTCAGAGGAAGGCCCTAAAAATTGTCAAAGACCCCAGCCACCTCAGTCATAGACTGTTCTCTCTACTACCGCATGGCAAGCGGTACTGGAGTGCCAAGTCTAGGACAAAAAGGCTTCTCAATAGTTTTTACCCCCAAGCCATAAGACTCCTGAACAGGTAATCAAATGGCTACCCAGACTATTTGCATTGTGTGCCCCCCCAACCCCTCTTTTTACGCTGCTGTGACTCTCTGTTTATCATATATGCATAGTCACTTTAACTATGCATTCATGTACATACTACAACAATTGGGCCGACCAACCAGTGCTCCCGCACATTGGCTAACCGGGCTATCTGCATTGTGTCCCGCCACCCACCGCCAACCCCTCTTTTACGCTACTGCTACTCTCTGTTCATCAAATATGCATAGTCACTTTAACCATATCTACATGTACATACTACCTCAATCAGCCTGACTAACCGGTGTCTGTATGTAGCCTCGCTACTTTTATAGCCTCGCTACTGTATATAGCCTGTCTTTTAACTGTTGTTTTCTTTCTTTACTTACCTATTGTTCACCTAATACTTTTTTTGCACAATTGGTTAGAGCCTGTAAGCATTTCACTGCAAGGTTTACACCTGTTGTATTTGGCGCACGTGACAAATAAACTTTGATTTGATTTGATTGGAAGTCCCATAGGGCGGCGAACAATTGGTCCAGCGTCGTCCAGGTTAGGGTTTGGCCGGGGTTGGCCGTCATTGTAAATAATAATTTGTTCCTAACTGACTTGCCTAGTTAAATAAAGGTTAAATACAATAAAAAAATGTAAAATGTCATTGCCACTTTTTTCCTAGACACAAAATAGTTTATATCTCCATCTACTGGCTGCTTTCAAAAGTGCATGAGACAAGCTAGAAGCCATTTCACAGAACATATCACATTCAATGAACAGCATAGGGAAAGTTTGGCCCACACAAAGACAGCAGGTCAGGTCATAAACCCGCAGGGAGCCCTCTTGCCCAGGTCAAAATTGCACGAAAAATAAGCCTTTACTGGGGATGTAAACTGTGCCTCCAAATAAGACTATGACGTTCCAGAATACATAAACTGTGTTATCCTTTGACGTGTGTGTGTGTGTGTGTGTGTGTGTGTGTGTGTGTGTGTGTGTGTGTGTGTGTGTGTGTGTGTGTGTGTGTGTGTGTGTGTGTTGACCCAGCTTTACTATCATGTTAAATGTCTGGGCCTATGCTCTGTCCATGCTCAATCAAACATGATGATTACATTAATTATTTAGTTTCTCTTTAGTTTGCACAATTGTGCAAACACATGGCCATTGGTTCTTGAAGAATACATGAATTTGAGCATGT
This sequence comes from Salmo trutta, assembly GCF_901001165.1. Classification (NCBI taxonomy): domain Eukaryota; kingdom Metazoa; phylum Chordata; class Actinopteri; order Salmoniformes; family Salmonidae; genus Salmo; species Salmo trutta. Next base: position 15,300,388 of record NC_042994.1, read on the forward strand.
TTGCATTTCTCAGGACCCATCCCTCAGCTGTTTCCCCAAAAGTGCTCACTTTGTTGTAGTTTTAATCTCAGATTGATCCTTTAAATTGGTAAAAAAAAAATATTGGTTAAAGGCCAGATGCAGATGTTTTTATATCAATATCAAAAAATGTCTGGGTAACAATTAAGTACCTCACTTTAATAGATTTCCATTAAAATTTACAAAATTAGCTTTTTAGCAAAAATATATTTCTCAAGCAAGAATTTTGCTAGGACTGTCTGGGAGTGGTCTGAGTGGGGAGGGGAAAACTGAAAACTAGTTGTCAGAGGTTTGGAACTCTCTTTGTTATTGGTCTATTAATCAATTTACTGCATGGTGATGTCACCATGGAAAGCTGAAACTCCTGTCTATGCAAACCTGCTGATTGGAAGGTCCTGTGTAGATTGTATTTTCAACCAGCAACTATCAGGAAATAACATTGTTGTACAATATGATATAAAATACATGAAAAACAGAATGTTGACTGCACTGGGCCTTTAAAATTTGGCATCAATATGAACATCAACAGGCTATATCTTAGTTTACTTTTTAATAGAACTTTAATAGAAAACTCACACTTTTATTGAATTTAGTTAAAGGCACAATCTGTAATATCAACAGCCTGAGTATCACTTTATTTGGTAAACTGAGGGATGAAGCTGGACACAAACACACACACACACACACACACACACACACACACACACACACACACACACACACACACACACACACACACACACACACACACACACACACACACACACACACACACACAAATAAGGACATTGTAGGCAGATAAGGACATTGCAAGAGTAATGTTCTCCTACAATCTCTAAAAACAGGAATAGAGCCACCACCAACCACATCACTAGATAGGGTACTGACTTTCATATACACCTTTGGCAGGGACAGGAAGACACTTTGTTAGAGCCAATTTGGACATATTTGTATAAAAGACAGAACATACAGAGCTCCATGTACGTTTGTGTAAATGTATATGATGAAATATTAGGTACGTACCTTTATGATTTATATTTACCTGATTGAGATGTATTCATTTTTTGTTCGTTTAATTTAGTTTTTGCCCCCCCCCCCCCCCCCCCCCCTCTTGCCCATTCAGTGTACTGTGGTAAGTGTGTTAGGATAAAGGCAGGAAGTTGGGCCTTCGGGGGAGGAGTCCTAGCTAGACGCGGGAGCGGTATAGTCTTTTGACCATACAGATATACAAACAGGTCATATTATGTATTCTCCATGTCAATTAATCTATGCTTTAAGTTGATTGGAGAATCATATTTTTTTGTTAGATATGAGAAGAATAAACCTTTTTGTTGCACCATATCCCTGGATCTCATTTAATGTTTTGACCGTTTGGAAACCTTGAATGTGGACTGTATGCGTACGAAGCAACCCCGCTTTCAGGCTAGGGCAATGGCTAAGGTAAAGAGGAAAGGAAGCCACTACACACTTATCTATCTACTGTAATTAAATGCAATACATCTTTATTCTCCCCGAAGGGCAATTCTTGTGTACTGTAATAATATGTTTACATACATAAAAAAACATGCACACAGTAAATATCCATCGACAAGGGAAGATTAAAAAGCCTTGGAAATAGAGTCACGCATGTTCAAAATATACAGTAAATATATATTTTATATATACACATACAGAAACATATGTACATGACTGTAGGTCAGTCAGATAGGTCTATACACATTGCACTACCAGCAACAGGCGAGAGCTAGAGGAAGAGACCATTGATGGCAGCTATAGCCTTCATGACAATGGAGCCACGAGCTCTGGCGGTCCTCAGGCTAGGCACTCTGACCTGATGCCCTGAGGACAGCAGCTGGAACTTCTGTGACAGGGGGTGAGAGGGGTCCCCCAAAATAGAGGTAGCCTTACATGCTTGTTAAACAGGTCCGTTAGACTGGATTGAGTGACACCTGTCATCTTAGAACAAAGGTCGTTTAACATTATGTAGCCTAGGACTACTTTCTGATGACAAGATTTGAAGGTGTGCCTAGATTTTGAAAAAGTTTATAGGAAAGGAGAAATGTGATTTGTGTGTGTCTGAGATGCGCTGTTGGCTTTGATTGGTGGGTCAAATCAAATCAAATTGTATTAGTCACATGCACCGAATACAACAGGGGTAAACCTTACAGTGAAATGCTTACTTACGAGCCCCTAACCAAAAATGCAGTAAAAAATTTAAAATATGAATAAGAATGAGAAATAAAAGTAACAAGTAATTAAAGAGCAGCAGTAAAATAACAATAGCGAGACTATATACAGGGGGGTACCGGTACAGAGTCAATGTGCGGGGACACCAGTTACTCGAGGTAATTGAGGTAATATGTACATGTAGGTACAGTTATTAAAGTGACTATAGATAGATGATAACAACAGAGAGTAGTAGTGGTGTAAAAGAGGGGAGGGGGGGCAATGCAAATAGTCTGGGTAGCTATTTGATTAGATGTTCAGGAGTCTTATCGCTTGGAGGTAGAAGCTGTTAAGAAGCCTCTTGGACCTAGACTTGGCACTCAGGTACCGCTTGCCGTGCGGTAGCAGAGAGAACAGTCTATGACTAGGGTGGCTGGAGTCTTTGACAATTTTTAGGGCCTTCCTCTGACACCGCCTGGTATAAAGGTCCTGGATGGCAGGAAGCTTTGCACCACTGATATGCTGGGCCGTACACACTACCCTCTGTAGTGCCTTGCGGTCGAAGGCCGAGCAGTTGCCATACCAGGCAGTGATGCAACCAGTCAGGATGCTCTCGATGGTGCAGCTGTAGAACCTATTGAGGATCTGAGGACCCATTCCAAGTCTTTTCAGTCTCCTGAGAGGGAATAGGTTTTGTCGTGCCCGCTTCACGACTGTCTTGGTGTGCTTGGAACATGTTAGTTTGTTGGTAATGTGGACACCAAGGAACTTGCAGCTCTCAACCTGCTCCACTACAGCCCCATCGATGAGAATGGGGGCGTGCTTGGTCCTCTTTTTCCTGTAGTCCACAATCATCTCCTTTGTCTTGATCACGTTGAGGGAGAGGTTGTTGTCCTGGCACCACATGACCAGGTCTCTGACCTCCTCCCTATAGGCTGTCTTGTTGTTGATCAGACCTACCACTGTTTTGTCATCTGCAAACTTAATGATGGTGTTGGAGTCGTGCCTGGCCATGCAGTCATGAGTGAACAGGGAGTACAGGAGGGGACTGAGCACACACCCCTGAGGGGCCCCCATGTTGAGGATCAACGTGGCGGATGTGTTGTTACCTAACCTTACCACCTGGGGGTGGCCCGTTAGGAAGTCCAGGATCCAGTTGCAGAGGGAGGTGTTTAGTCCCAGGGTCCTTAGCTTATTGATGAGCTCTGAGGGCACTATGGTGTTGAACGCTGAGCTGTAGTCAATGAATAGCATTCTCACATAGGTGTTCCTTTTGTCCAGGTGGGAAAGGGCAGTGTGGAGTGCAATAGAGATTGCATCATCTGTGGATCTGTTAGGGCGGTATGCAAATTGGAGTGGGTCTAGGGTTTCTGGGATAATGGTGTTGATGTGAGCCATGACCAGCCTTTCAAAGCACTTCATGGCTACAGACGTGAGTGCTACGGGTCGGTAGTCATTTAGGCAGGCTACCTTAGTGTTCTTCGGCACAGGGACAATGGTGGTTTGGTTTAAACATGTTGGTATTACAGACTCGGACAGGGAGATGTTGAAAATATCAGTGAAGACACTTGACAGTTGGTCAGCGCATGCTCGCAGTACATATCCTGGTAATCCATCTGGCCCTGCGGCCTTGTGAATGTTGACCTGTTTAAAGGTCTTACTCACATCGGCTGCAGAGAGTGTGATCACACAGTCTTCCGGAACAGCTGGTGCTCTCATGCATGTTTCAGTGTTATTTGCCTTGAAGCGAGCATAGAAGTAGTTTAGCTCGTCGGGTAGGCTCGTGTTACTGGGCAGCTCTCGGCTGTGCTTCCCTTTGTAGTCTGTAATGGTTTGCAAGCCCTGCCACATCCAACGAGCATCAGAGCCGGTGTAGTATGATTCGATCTTAGTCCTGTATTGACTCTTTGCCTGTTTGATGGTTTGTCGGAGGGCATAGCAGGATTTCTTATACGCTTCCGGGTTAGTGTCCCTCTCTTTGAAAGCGGCAGCTCTAGCCTTTAGCTCAGTGTCGATGTTGCCTGTAATACATGGCTTCTGGTTGGGGTATGTACTTACGGTCACTGTGGGGACGATGTCATCGATGCACTTATTGATGAAGCCAACGACTGATGTGGTGTACTCCTCAATGCCATTGGAGAAATCCCAGAACATATTCCAGTCTATGCTAGCAAATCAGTCCAGTAGCTTAGCATCTGCTTCATCTGACCACTTTTTTATTGATCGAGTCACTGGTGCTTCCTGCTTAAATTTTTGTTTGTAAGCAGGAATCAGGAGGATAGAATCATGGTCAGATTTGCCAAATGGAGGGTGACGGAAAGCTTTGTATGCGTCTCTGTGTGTGGGGTAAAAGTGGTTCCGAGTTTTTCTTTTGCTGATTGAAATTGGTTAAGACCGATTTAAGTTTCCCTGCATTAATTTCCCTGGTCACATGGAGCGCCACCTCTGGGTGAGCATTTTCCTGTTTGCTTATGGTGGAATACAGCTCATTGAGTGCGGTTTTAGTGCCAGCCTCAGTCTGTGGTGGTATGTAGACAACTACAAAAAATACAGATGAAAACACCCTGGTTAGATAGTATGGTCTACAGCTTATCATGAGATTCTCTACCTCAGGCGAGCAAAACCTCGAGACTTCCTTAGATATCGTGCACCAGCTGATATCGTGCACCAGCTGTCCTTTTAGCATTTGTGTGTGTGTGTGTGTGTGTGTGTGTGTGTGTGTGTGTGTGTGTAATTCGCTAATTCTCTTCTCTTTATGTCCATTCAGAAAGTTTCCTAAAGTAACCTGTCTGGATTCCATAATATAATGGAAATGATTATAACAACATTCTTTAAATTTAAGAAAATCAGGATGATCATCATATGTGTGAGGAATTACGGCAGCTGACAATTTCGTGTTTCTTTCGAGTCCTTAATGCAATGCAACTGAAGCTGGGATTGAGGGGGAATTTTGGTCTGAAGAGTATTTTTCTCTGCTCATACCAGAGTAATAAAGGACTAATTATTATTTTTTTTATTTTTTTTTCTGCGCTCCTACTTCCCGCGCTATGCATATTGAACACTGACAGCAGTGGCAAGGAGTGGAATGTTCATGAAAAAGACTGCTACCCAGACTATATTATATATAGGCTATGCAACTCTTCTGCCAGGCCCTGGAGCTGCTGATACCTATGAGAATATTACAGCTGACCCAGGCAACACAGCTACAGAGAGAACCCCAGAGAGTATAGGTCCAATTAAATGAGAGATGCGTATGCGTGGTAATTTGTTGTATGGCTACTTCGGGAATATGAACCCATCATGGCCAGAAAAGGTGAGGAATGTATTATGGTTATGAAAATAAAAGAAATAGGAAAAATACTATATTTCTATATTTTAGATTCAGAAAATCAAACAGATAGATTTTCACTGTTCTCAATAATGGCAAATGGCTGCATTCTTGTTCGTATGTTTTCCTGTTTTGTTTTTATGAATAAACGTATTTTTATCAAATCCCCGTTTGCACAGAATTACCAGCTTACAATACACTATTTTAACCACAAGCGTACACATGGTCTAAAGTTTGCAGGGAGATGAAGGTGAGCACATTCTAATGTCAAGATACATTTTTATAAATGGCAATTTTAGCGTGAAATCTGGTGCATGCACAATTTGAGGTATATTTTGTATGCAAGCACGGTTTATAAATGAGGCCCCTGAAGCCTGTATTGAGAGATTTGGTGGAACTGCTAGCTTCCTCTCTGGGTTTTGACCATGTCTTGAATCCATCAATAGCCTAAGCCTAGGTGTCTTGTAGGCTACAACATTAGGAGGAAATTACAGTCCTAAAAATGCTTTCCAGTTGCACTGACTCACCCAATGATGCACAGCTCACTCACTTGCTTGATGGCCAATGTGTTCTTGCAAAACATATTTGTTGTTATAGGCTACTTCTTTGCAGTGGCACAACTTTTGCTGAGGACATGGGGGGACATGTCCCCCCACCCTCTGAAATTGCATTTTTGTCCCCCCCCTATTTTTTTAAAGAAACTTTTGATCCTCTGAGGCTAAATTATAGGCCTCGTGATGTAGTAGGATATTCTGAATTATTTCATTTCTTTCTGGATAGCAGTAATTCTATACCTTTGGACAACTTATTTTTTTAAATTCAGGGGTGCTGCAGCTCCTCGAGAACCCTTCGCACGGCTATGATTCTATAAGGAAATAAATGAAGTGCAACGCTGGAGAGATGAGAGTTGCAGAGTCATGTCTATCAGAGCTGAGGGAGAGAGACAATAGAAAGTGTTCCAACCATAAACCCAAGCTGACCCAACCCAAATCAACTATGAAAATCAATCTTTTCACATTAGTTTTTTTTTGGAGGGGCCAGGAGAATGAAGGAAGAGGCCACTCGAATGAACTTTGATCGCTTTTGTTATAATTTGTATATTGCAAAAAGTGCAAGAAAAAAATGCATGCCAAGAGAGGTACCAGATCTGGCTCAAATTAAGTACTAGGGAAAAGTCATGCAAAACATTGTTGAATTCAAACGTTCTGCTGACAGGTCCACAACAATTTGCCATTGTTTTCTCTTTCAGAAATAGACACAGTTCTTTCCTAGATACAGCATAAATTAATGCAAAAGATTAAAGCATTCTGCCAACACAGTAAATTGACCAGTAGCTTATGTTAAATATTTTACAGTAGCCTATAGGCTACAGTATTGCTGTGCGATAGGAGAGTGACATCATTGCCTATTTAGTCTCAGAGAGTAAAGCAAGGCAGGTCAAACAGTTGAAGTCAGAAGTTTATATACACTTAGGTTGGAGTCAATAAAACTCGTTTTTCAACCACTCCACAAATTTCTTGTTAACAAACTATAGTTTTGGCAAGTCGGTTGGGACACCTACTTTGTGCATGACACAAGTAATTTTTCCAACAATTGTTTACAGACAGATTATTTCACTTATAATTCACTGTATCACAATTCCAGTGGGTCAGAAGTTTATATACACTAAGTTGACTGTGCCTTTAAACAGCATGGAAAATTCCAGAAAATGATGTCAAGGCTTTAGAAGCTTCTGATAGGCTAATTGACATCATTTGAGTCATTTGGAGGTGTACCTGTCTATATATTTCAAGGCCTACCTTCAAACTCAGTGCCTTTTTGCTTGACATCATGGGAAAATCAAAAGAAATCAGCCAAGACCTCAGCAAAAAACTTGTAGACCTCCACAAGTCTGGTTCATCCTTGGGAGCAATTTCCAAATGACTGAAGGTACCACGTTCATCTGTACAAACAATAGTACGCAAGTATAAACACCATGGGACCACGCAGCCATCATACCGCTCAGGAAAGAGACGCGTTCTGTCTGCTTGAGATGAACGTACTTTGGTGCGAAAAAGTGCAAATCAATCCCAGAACAACAGCAAAGGACCTTGTGAAGATGCTGGAGGAAACAGGTACAAAAGTATCTATATCCACAATAAAACAAGTCCTATATCGACATAACCTGAAAAGCCACTCAGCAAGGAAGAAGCCACTGCTCCAAAACCGCCATAAAAAAGTCAGACTACAGTTTGCAAGTGCACATCGGGACAAAGATCGTACTTTTTTGAGAAATGTCCTCTGGTCTGATGAAACAAAAATAGAACTGTTTGGCTATAATGACCATCGTTATGTTTGGAGGAAAAAGGGAGAGGCTTGCAAGCTGAAGAATACTATCCAAACCGAGAAGCACGGGGGTGGCAGCATCATGTTGTGGGGGTGCTTTGCTGCAGGAGGGACTGGTGCACTTCACAAAATAGATGGCATCATGAGGCAGGAAAATTATGTGGATATATTGAAGCAGCATCTCAAGACATCAGTCAAGAACTTAAAGCTTGGTCGCAAATGGGTCTTCCAAATGGACAATGACCCCAAGCATATTTCCAAAGTTGTGGCAAAATGGCTTAAAGACAACAAAGTCAAGGTATTGGAGTGGCCATCACAAAGCCCTGACCTCAATCCCATAGCAAATGTGTGGGTAGAACTGAAAAAGCGTGTGCGAGCAAGGAGGCCTACAAACCTGACTCAGTTACACCAGCTCTGTCAGGAGGAATGGGCCAAAATTCACCCAACTTATTGTGGGAAGCTTGTGGAAGGCTACCCGATACATTTGACCCAAGTTAAACAATTTAAAGGCAATGCTAACAAATAACGTTTGACCCAAGTTAAACAATTTAAAGGCAATGCTACCAAATACTAATTGAGTGTATGTAAACTTCTGACCCACTGGGAATGTGATGAAAAAAATAAAAGCTGAAATAAATCATTCTCTCTACTATTATTCTGACATTTCACATTCTTAAAATAAAGTGGGGATCCTAACTGACCTAAGACAGGGACTTTTTACTAGGATTAAATGTCAGGAATTGTCAGTATTTGGCTAAACTTCCAATTTCAACTGTATAAACCCAATAATCTCTTGATTAACTAAATATTGAAAAACAATTTGTCTTTTGCATAGAAGTGTGTGCTGTAGCATTTAGCCTACTTTTAAATTATTTTGAATGTACCATAAATCTTGCAGAATGCATAGACAGGCACTTGCTATAAACAGCATGCATGTTTTAGATGAAGTCACTGCAAAATATTAAAACCTTCTGCCCACCTCTACAGAAATGTGATCAAAATTACCATTGTGCTTTCTTTTAGAAACTGCCTTAGCTCAATTACGAATAGTTCCAAATTATACAACAAATAAAGTGCATTATTGACACCATTAAAGGTGAATGGAAGACATTTTCCAGGCGCGGTTTTCATGCTGATTCATGCCTGCAGTTATAGGACAGGTATCAATCGCAATATTATTGTACATGTGCAGACTTTTCATAAATGGCACACACGGGAATTGAGTGTGACATTTACGTAACAGTTATAAATGAGGCGCCTGTGGAGGAGACAGATATATGAATATCTAGCTCTGCAGTCCTGTGCATGGAGGCAGCTGAGTCAATTCCACTGGTAGCTCCACTGCACTGATCCCCTGCTTTCTATCTTTCTATCTATCACAATTTTCCAGCTCTTAGTTCTAGTCTCTGCCATCTCTGCATGTGCTAAATAAACAGAAAAGACTACATATCTTCTCTGTCGGTGTCCTTGCCGAGTCCTAATGTAACCTGTTTTATAACAGCAGCTCCACTAACTGCTCCAAACAGACTCCACAGCTGATCACCTCACTCTGTCTTTGGACCCAGAGCCTACACATATGAAAGAGGAACAGGAGGAACTCAGGACCAGTCAGGAAAAAGAGCAGCTTCAATGGCTGGAGGCGGATATCACAGAGTTCATATTCACTGCTTCCTGTGTGAAAAGTGAATGTGATGTTACAAAACCAATATCTAGCCTACTGATGATTTGGCTCCACTTATTATATCTAGGGGTAAAAGCGTATGCAACTAGGTGATGAATGTACAGTATCAAATCAAATCAAATTTATTTGTCACATACACATGGTTAGCAGGTGTTAATGCAAGTGTAGCGAAATGCTTGTGCTTCTAGTTCCGACCATGCAGTAATATCTAACAAGTAATCTACCAATTCCACAACAACTACCTTGTACACACAAGTGTAAAGGAATGAATATGAATATGTACATAAAAATATATAAATGAGTGATGGCCGAACGGCATAGGCAAGATGTAATAGATGGTATGGAGTACAGTATATACATATGAGATGAGTATTGTAGGGTATGAAAACATATAAAGCAGCATTGTTTAAGGTGGCTAGTGATACATTACATCAGGATGGCAAGATGCAGTAGATGGTATAGAGTACAGTATATACATATGAGATGAGAAATGTAGGTTATGAAAACATTATATAAAGTGGCATTGTTTAAAGTGGCTAGTGATACATCTAATTACATCAAGATGGCAAGATGCAGTAGATGGTATGGCGTACAGTATATACATATGAGATGAATAATGTAGGTTATGTAAACATTATCTAATATAAATAATATAAAGTGGCAAGTGATAAATTGATTACATCAATTTTCCCATTATTAAAGTGGCTTGAGTTGAGTCAGTATGTTAGCAGCAGCCACTCAATGTTAGTGATGGCTGTTTAACATTTTTTACATTTTTAGTCATTTAGCAGACGCTCTTATCCAGAGCGACTTACAGTAGTGAATGCATACATTTCATACATTTTTTTCCGTACTGATCCCCCGTGGGAATCTAACCCACAACCCTTGCGTTGCAAACACCATGCTCTACCAACTGAGCCACACGGGACTGATGGCCTTGAGATAGAAGCTGTTTTTCAGTCTCTCGGTTCCAGCTTTGATGCACCTGTACTGACCTCGCCTTCTGGATGTTAGTGGGGTGAACAGGCAGTGGCTCGGGTGGTTATTGTCCTTGATGATCTTTTTGGCCTTCCTGTGACATCGGGTGGTGTAGGTGTCCTGGAGGGCAGGTAGTTTGCACCCGGTGATGCGTTGTGCAGACCTCACTACCCTCTGGAGAGCCTTAAGGTTATGGGAGGAGCAGCTGCCGTACCAGGCGGTGATACAGCCCGACAGGATGCTCTCGATTGTGCATCTGTAAAAGTTTGTGAGCGTTTTTGGTGACAAGCCGAATTTCTTCAGCCTCCTGAGGTTGAAGAGGCGCTGCTGCGCCTTCTTCACCACGCTGTCTGTGTGGGTGGACCATTTCAGTTTGTCCGTGATGTGTACGCCGAGGAACTTAAAACTCTCCACCCTCTCCACTACTGTCCCGTCAATGTAGATAGGGGGCTGCTCCTTCTGCTGTTTCCTGAAGTCCATGATCATCTCTATTGTTTTGTTGACACTGAGTGCAAGGTTATTTTCCTGACACCACACTCCGAGGGCCCTCACCTCCTCCCTGTAGGCAGTCTCGTCGTCGTTGGTAATCAAGCCTACCACTGTAGTGTCGTCTGCAAACTTGATGATTGAGTTGGATGTGTGCATGGCCACACAGTCGTGGGTGAACAGGGAGTACAGGTGAGGGCTGAGAACGCACCCTTGTGGGGACCCAGTGTTGAGGATCAGCGGGGTGGAGATGTTGTTACCTACCCTCACCACCTGGGGGTGGCCCGTCAGGAAGTCCAGGACCCAGTTGCACAGGGCGAGGTCGAGACCCAGGGTCTACCAGGGAGCCAGCAACCTTACCTTAGGTCCAGGGATAGCTCAGTCAGTACTCCCATGTTAGGCCAGTTATTTATTCAGATGGTGCCAAAACATAAATATATACAAAAAGGAAAAAAATACAAAAAGGCATGCAAAAAGCGGCAATACAAAACAAACCAAGGCAGGCTGAGAGGCTTCCTGCCACCTCTCTCACACTAGGTCACAATCCTCTTGATGGCTTGACAGGTGAGTTTGAACAAAAAATAAAGCTAGATCATAGCAAGTGTTTCTGGACTTTTACTGTAGTCAAATAGCTTAATGGACACTATACGGTACAAATATTGCACTGTACAGAAATAAATATTGATTGTGTCTCCAAAAAAACATGGTGCAATCTACACCGTAGAGTCCCTAGAATACAACACATGTAAATTGAACAAATAGCTAGGTCATAGCAACTGTTGCTGGACTTTTACTGTGGTCAAATAGATGTGTGTATGGCCCCTGGACACTATATGGAATAAATATTGCACTGTACAGAACAAATTTGATTGTATTTCCATAAAACCATGTTCCAGTCTACTCACTAAAGTCCCTAGAATACAAAACAGGTGAGTTTGAAAAACAAATGCGAGGTCATAGCATTTTAATAACTGCATTCTCTGGTTTAATGCACGCATTCACATCAGTCCCAAGCCGTTGCAGTTGTCAGGAGTCGCCTGTATTACAAGATCACCCTTTTACTAATTAAAACTTCCCCACATTAAGTTCTCTATTTCCGTCATCACTGGTCTGTAGTGAAACTCCATCCACATGGGGGGGCTGTGATGTTTTTATGGGTTCACCACCCACTGATACAAACAGAAGAAGACAATACGGAAGTAAAACGGGGAGCGGGTTTGATTTGTTTGTGGCAACCATTCTTTCCGTGTGAACGAAGCGAATACTAGCTGAAAATCCAACTCTGTCGACTGAAAATGTCTAAATTACAGTTGTTGCATGTGTTTTTAAATGAACGTTTAACGGCGGCTGCTGTGGAGATTTTCGGAGCAGTTGAGAAAACGGTAGCGGAGTACCAGGAGGAGAATTATCGTCTACGGAGACTACTGCGGATAACACCGGACGTAAAACAATGTAAAATAGCTCGTATCATTTAGATCTATTCTGCCGTACAATTGCAAACAGCAGTAACTACACTTTTGGTCAACATTTTGTTGAGACCCAAATCAAGCTTTGTAGTATATGTTTTATCTTGTTAAAGTGTCCTGGTTAAATTATTTTCTGTTTAAGAGAAACTGGAGTTTCCAATTTGCAATAACTAACGTTAGTTGTTCAGAGAAGGGTGCAATTGGGTCCCGCAATTCGGGGCGTTTCTGCATGTGGAGGAATCTTGCTTCGTTCTGCAACGCCATTGTTTACAGACAGCTCGTTGCTGACGCTTCCTTAGCCAGGCGTCCTTGATAAGCCAAATCGAAACTATTCGGATTCACCATAAAGGTTTCCAGTCAAGAAGCATATTTTAGTATATCTACGAACAATACTTACTATTAGACGTGTTGAATGTGCTCTTCCGTTTAAAACGGTTTATCTAGGGTCTCTCCATTTTCCGCCTGTGGTCTGCCATTCTAGACCAAACAGTCACGTGAGAGTAAATGACCGTGTAATCTCTCACTTCTACAGGCGGAAAATTAGAGGCCCTGGATAAAACGCTGTTTTAAACGCATACTTGTTAGCGAAGGACACATTCAACACATGAAATTGTAATTATTGTTATATGCCTCTGTTGAGTGTAAATGTTTTTGGGGTGAAACCAAATAGTTTAGATTTGGTTGATTTAAGGACGCCAGGGTAGGAGACACTTCTACAACAAACTGTCCGTAAACAATGTCATGGGAGGATGCAACAGGAACCCCTCTTTATACTTCTATTAGGCCATTTTTTTAGGTGCCACTGATGTGTTGCTCTTGGAGGTGTTTCCTGACTGATTCCTCGTTTGGTTAAGGATGTTTGTCCCTCACGAGACACTCTAGACGCGGAAGCCTATTCCACTTCTTCAAAATCCCCAGAATGAATCTAAGATAACTAAAGAAATCTGTAATAAATGTGGATATTTTTGCAGAGGCTGTTTTACATCTAGGTAAGGTGTTTGATGCAGTATTTCTCACGATAAGACAAAACATCGCACTTTTTTTTTTAAATGTAGGTAAACAAAGCTGGGCAGGTCTGTCTCACTGTCCTGTACTATTGGATAGAGCTCAATCACCGCAGCTGTTCATCCCATGTTAGTGGGAAAATGTACATCGTCAAATCAAAACTCAACCTTCATTTACCCCGTTGTGACGCACGGATGTTCCAAATTCAGTTTTAGACCAGACTGGCTTTATGACTAAAATGATCCTAGTTACACTTTGTAGTACATTTTGACACTAGCTGTTTTGGACTCGTCGTTTTCAAAGGGATTCGTTGCTTTTTAAAGGCAATCGCTCTTTAAACTAGGACGCTGGTACACAGGCAGTACAGTTTGTGGCGGTAATGCACCATACTGTTGGATGTAACCGCCGATAAACCCCACAGAAGATGACTAGGCGGGGGTGACAACACTAGCTAGTGTACTGATAGACCTTCGCCCCCACCTGTCGGGCACTGCTTTCCCGCAGTTCTGGTAATGACAGCGAGGGCAGGCGGCGGGAGTGAGGGACATTGTGCGAGCAATGAGGACTGGTACACAGGAGGAGGGGGCGACATCGGTAGATAGTTTTTCCGGGGTGAAGGACACTAAAATAATACTTTTATTTCCCCTTTAACCCATATTTGAATCGCATAGACAATCAGGGGAAATCCAGTATATCAAAAGTTCTACACAAGCATGAAGATGTCGCGCTCGAGGGGGGGCGTTCATGCAGAAACCAATGGGAACAACATGCAGGAACCCTACGAATTGTGCTCCGCAATTGGTTCAGAGTGCAGTTACTTCACTTACTGCTATTTGCCTTGCTTTTTGCCTTGTTTTTTACTTAGATTATGAACTACATTTTTCATTAAGCGCTTTAAAAACATGCGACAATAGCAAGCCTATCCTCTCATATTATTGAACATGCAATTACTGTAATGAAGCATGGAATGCATAATTTTCAAACCTTTGCCAAAATGCAATTTGCGGGAAAACACTCTTCTAAAAGACGCACTTGATAAGAACAGTTTCATGTGACCGATATTAACATCTTCATTAGAAATTTAGAGGGAAAATGTAAATATGCAACAACTAGGAAGGGTTGTTAATATGACTAGGATTGTGACTTTGGCATCTTGACAATGAAAGAAAGTTGATATAAAAACCAGTAGAACATGAGAGAAAGGCTGTGAAACGTTTTGCTTAGTTAGCTGCTTTTTGCACCTCTCGCCCAATGCTCCCTGTAGCCTGCCTAGCAACTAGTCTCCGCTCTCGGCTCACTGACAGCCGTTAGTTGACATAAGAAAGCTACTTTCTAACTCGCTGTACATTAATATTTTCGGCTAAATAACAATTCCCGTCGACCAAGACACAGTGCCTGTTTTTTAAGACCGATTTTGTTAAATTCGGACACCAATTTAATTCCACAGAATTATGCAAGTTAACCGATAGACTGATAAGTATGACGGTCAAATGTATTTTCGGTGACTAATGGTTAACCTTTATGAACATCCTTACTGCAGTTACTGTGGTCTGCCTTGCTATTCTACCGAGCTCCGAGTTCAGGCCAACCTGATCATAATCACGCACACACCATAATACTGGCAGTGATCCAGTTATCACCAGAATAAACATACCACAGTCCTGCGAAACAATTACGATAAAACTGCAAATACCCATAAATGGTAAGAAAGATAAAACAAAATATGTAAAAGCTAGCTAAGATAAAGCAAATGACAAGGTTATAATGATAGTTATACAATGTGAAATATTTATTAAGTAAACATTCTCCGTGATGAAATATTTCTTATGGTGAAAAAATGATTGAGGGTTACTTAAATACAACATTCAAAACGTGAAAACATAACTACATAAAACTGTTAAATAAAGTTGGAATGTAAACTCAGCAAAAAAAGAAACTTCCCTTTTTCAGCACCCTGTCTTTCAAAGATCATTGTAAAAATCCATATAACTTCACAGATCTTCATTGTAAAGGATTTAAACACTGTTTCCCATGCTTGTTCAATGAACCATAAACAATTAATGAACATGCACCTGTGGAACAGTCATTAAGACACCAACAGCTTACAGACGGTAGGCAATTAAGTTCACAGTTATGAAAACTTAGGACACTAAAGAGGCCTTTCTACTGACTCTGAAAAACACCAAAAGAAAGATGCCCAGGGTCCCTGCTCATCTGCGGGAATGTGCCTTAGGCATGCTGCAAGGAGGCATGAGGACTGCAGATGTGGCCAGGACAATAAATTGCAATGTCCGTACTGTGAGACGCCTAAGACAGCGCTACAGGGAGACAGGACGGACAGCTGGTCGTCCTCGCAGTGGCAGACCACGTGTAACAACACTTGCACAGGATCAGTACATCCGAACATCACACCTGCGGGACAGGTACAGGATAGCAACAACAACTGCCCGAGTTACACCAGGAACGCACAATCACTCCATCAGTGCTCAGACTGTCCACAATAGGCTGAGAGAGGCTGGACTGAGGGCTTGTAGGCCTGTTGTAAGGCAGGTCCTCACCAGACATCACCGGCAACAACGTCGCCTATGGACACAAACCCACCGTCACTGGACCAGACAGGACTGGCGAAAAGTGCTCTTCACTGACGAGTCGTGGTTTTGTCTCACCAGGGGTCGGATTCGCATTTATCGTCGAAGGAATGAGCATTACACCAAGGCCTGTACTCTGGAGCCGGATCGATTTGGAGGAGGTGGAGGGTCCGTCATGGTCTGGGGCGGTGTGTCACAGCATCATAGGACTGAGCTTGTTGTCATTGCAGGCAATCTCAACGCTGTGCGTTGCAAGACATCCTCTTCCCTCATGTGGTACCCTTCCTGCAGGCTCATCCTGACATGACCCTCCAGCATGACAATGCCACCAGCCATACTGCTCTTTCTGTGCGTGATTTCCTGCAAGACAGGAATGTCAGTGTTCTGCCATGGCCAGCAAATAGGCCGGATCTCAATCCTATTGAGCACGTCTGGGACCTGTTGGATCGGAGGGTGAGGATCTAGGGCTATTCCCCTCAGAAATGTCCAGGAACTTGCAGGTGCCTTGGTGGAAGAGTGGGGTAACATCTCACAGCAAGAACTGGCAAATCTGGTGCAGTCCTTGAGGAGGAGATACACTGCAGTACTTAATGCAGCTGGTGGCCACACCAGATACTGACTTGTTACTTTTGATTTTGACCCCCCCTGTTCAGGGACACATTATTCCATTTCTGTTAGTCCCATGTCTGTGGAACTTGTTCAGTTTATGTCTCAGTTGTTGAGTCTTGTTATGTTCATACAAATATTTACAAATGTTAAGTTTGCTGAAAATAAACGCAGTTGACAGTGAGAGGACGTTTCTTTTTTTGCTGAGTTTAGTTAGAACTCTCAAACTGTTTCCATCAAAAAGAAAAGCAACAATTTAGATTGTAGATACTGCACCTTGCTTTTGCATTACCCATACAGTTGTTTAAGGTCATACAAAAGGCAGAGTGCAGTATCAGCATAGGGGTCAGATCAGTGGTCAGGGTTGATATGCAGAAAAAAATTAATTCATAATAAGATAATCCATCAATGCATTACCACTTACATTGCCTTCAGAAACTATTCACACCTCTTGACTTTTTCCACATTTTCTTGTTACAAATTGGGATTAAAATTAATTTAATCTACAGTGGATAAAAAATTCAACTAATATATCTTCATTAGATAAGTATTCAACCCCCTGAGTTAATACATGTTAGAATCACCTTTGGCAGCTGAGTCTTTTTGGTAAAAACACCTGGATTGTACAATATTATTTGCACGTTATTCTTTTTAAAACTCCTCAAGCTCTGTCAAGTTGGTTGTTGATCATCGCAAGATGGCCATTTTCAAGTCTTGTCATAGATTTTCAAGCTGGTTTAAGTCAAAACTGTAACTAGGCCACTCAGGAGCAGTCAATGTCAACTTGGTAAGCAACTCCAGTGTATATTTGGCCTTGAGTTTTAGGTTATTGTCCTGCTGAAAGGTGAATTTGTCTTTAGAAGGCGGACTGAAGCAGGTTTTCCTCTAGGATTTTGCCTGTGCTCAGCTCTTCATTTATTTTTATCGTTAAAAAAACTCCCTAGTGCTTGCCGAAGAAGAGCATATCCATAACATGATGCAGTCACCACCATCCTTGAAAATATTGTATGAAGAGTGGTACTCGGTGATGTGATGGATTTGCCCCAAACATACCGTGCCTTCAGAGAGTATTGATATATTCTCACCCATCTACACATACTCCATAATGACAAAGTGAAAACATGTTTTTACACATTTTGCAAATTTATTGAAAATGAAATACAGAAATTTCTCATTTACATAAGTATTCACACCCCTTTACTATGATGCTCCAAAATTGAGCTCAAGTGCATCCAATTTCCTTTGATTATTCTTGCGCTACAACTTGATTGGAGTGCACCTGTGGCCAATTCAATTGTTTGGACGTGATTAAGAAATAAACACACCTGTCTATATAAGGTACCACAGTTGACAGTGTTTGTCAGAGCAGAAACTACCATGAAGTCCAAGGAACTGTCTGTAGAGTTCTGAGATGTGATGAGGCATATAGCTGGGGAAGGGTATAAAACAATTTCTAGGGTGTTGAAAGTTTCCAAGAGCATAGTGGTCTCCATTGGGAAATTGAAAAAATATGGAACTACCCAGACTCTGCCTAGAGCTGGCCGTCTGACCAAACTGGGCAAGAAGGACCTTGGTCAGAGAGGTGACCAAGATCCCAGTAACCACCCTGATAGAACTACAGAGTTCCTTGGCAGAGATGGGAGAACCTGCCAGAAGGACAACAGTCTCTATTGCACTTCACCAATCTGGGCTTCATGAGAGGGTGGCCAGAAGGAAGCCACTCCTGAGAGCATAAGGCAAAATATTATGTGGTCTGATCAGGCAAAATTGTTACTCTTTGGCCTGAATGCAAAGCACTCAAAGCTCAACACCTGTCTAACACCAACCCTACTGTGAGGCATGGTGATGGCAGCATCATGCTTTGGGGATGCTTTTCAGTGAAAGGGACTGGGAGACTAGTGAGGATAGAGGGAACAGTGAATAGAGATAAATACAGGCAAATCCTAGATGAGAACATGCTTCAGAGTGCAAATGACCTTTGACTGGGGGCCAAGATTTACATTCCAATAGGACAATGACCCAAAACATACAGCCAAAGCATTTCTGCAATGGATTCAGAATAAAAATGTAAAAGTCATTGAGTGGCCCAGCCAAAGCTCAAACTTGAATCCCATTGAAATTCTGTGGAAAGACTTGAAGATTGCTGTTCACTGCCACTCCATATCTAATTTAACAGAGCTTGAGACTATCTGCGAGGAAGAATGGGAGAAAATTCACAAATCCAAAGCTGATATAGACATACCCAAAACGACTCAAAGCTGTAATCACTGCCAAAAGAGCTTCTACAAAGTATTGACTCGGGTGTGAATACTTATGTAAATGAGATTTCATTTTTAATAAACAATGTCTAAACATGTTTTCACTCTGTCATTATGGGTTATTGTGTGTAGATGGGTGAGATTCTTATTTATTTAATCCATTTACAATTCAGGCTGTAACATAACATTTGTAAAAAGTCAAGGGGTGTGAATACTTAATTAAGGCACTGTATCTACCTACACCATATTTGGCTGGGTAGAAAAATAAAACTCCAGGCATTTTTCTCAGTTTCACTGTTTGCGTAGCTAGTCCTCTTTGCCTTTATAGGGCAGTATAAATATCTAGTTAAAACTCGAGTTGATGTTCAGTATCTTCTCCTTCAAGTCGAAACACAGCTTGCCCATAATGTTTGCACTACAGTGACAAATCAGGGATATACTGTAGCTTGAAAAATGTACCTCAATCCAGGGATGGAAGGTGTCGCTGATAATGATATAATTAGAAGATTGAAATGCTGCTTGCTAATGCTAAACCAGCCCATTGGATTCCACAACCCTTCCGGCAGCTGCTCACCCAAACACTAGGCGCCACCTGGAATCCAATGGCCTGCTTTAGCGAGCCTTTATAGAACAGTTGTGTATGTATTTTTTACTGTGCATGATTTAAAAGTTGTCTGTCATGAAAAACTTATTGAAATAGGATGTTGCTTGGTATGTGCACTCAGGTATGTCTAAAGGCTGTAGATCTATATATCATAGAGATGTATCATTCAGTTGTATCATTCAGTTCTATTTAATTCTGTGGTATACAAATAACCTCTGCACCTTCCCTCCAGACTCCTTGCAGCTCTCTCTCGCTGTTTCTGAAGAGAATGTTCCCCTTGAGCAGGAGTGGAGCCCCAGTCTGGGGCAGGAGGACCCAGAGCCCACACAGATTAAACAGGAACAGGAGGAACTCGGGGCCAGTAAGGAGGAAGAGCAGCTTCAAGGGCAGGAGGCTAATATCATAGAGTTCAATTTACCTCATCTTTATTTGAAAAGTGATTGTGATCAGGAAAACCCTCTTCATTCTTTGACTCTTCCCCAAACCCAGACTGTGGAGAACAGAGACAGTGCCTCTAAACCAGTGGATCTCACACCTTTTGTCACTGTTACCCACCTGAAGAGTCTTGACATTCCCTGTGACACTCCAGATAATCAAAACAATGCCTACAGCCACAGCTCAGCTGTAAGCAGTGACCCAGTAGGACTTGACAGCAGCCCACCATTGCATTCCAACCCATCAATGGGGGAACACTGTTCCAAACCCAGCACCACGTCTAGAAAAACTCACCGCTGCTGTGATTGTGGTGAAATGTTTGCTCTGAAAGCTGACCTGCAGGGGCATGTGACTCTCACCAAGAAGAGACCCAGTGAATGCCGCCTCTGCAAAAAACGCTACATCTCCACCTGTAAATTGAAGGCCCATGTCAGACTCTGTCACGTGGAGAAACCCTGCACCTGCCCCTTTTGTGGAAAGACCTTCAAACTCAAAGGAGATCTGTCCAGACATATGAGGATTCACACAGGAGAGAAACCATTTAGCTGTGGAGACTGTGGTAAGAGTTTCAATCAGAAGGGACACCTAACAGAACATATAAGGACTCACACAGGAGAGAAACCATTTAGCTGTGGAGACTGTGGGAAAAGTTTCATTCAGAAGGGGGACCTAAGGAGGCATGTACTGACTCACACCGGAGAGAAACCATTTAGCTGTGGTGACTGTGGGAAAAGCTTCAATCGGAAGGGGAACCTGAACTTGCACATACTGACTCACACAGGAGAGAACGTCCACAAATGAAGAAACAAGTAAAGAAAACAGAATGAAAAATCAAAGAGGAAATTAATTAGGACAAAGGCATCTTGTCTGAAGATGGCCAACACTCTTTGGAAAAGCAAAGCAAAGCAACTCTGGATCATTCATTCTCTGGATTTCAGATAAATAGATGTCATGAATTTACTTTTGTAAAATGTTCTATGTAAAAAAAGTTACAGTTTTATTTAATCTAACAGTACAGAGTAGTTTAAAACAATAACATGGTCTGCTTTTCAAAGTCTCTTGATGTATTCACTTCATTATAAACAGGAATTCCTGGTCGTTTGTTTCAGGAATGTCTGGAAAATAGTCTGACAGATGTTATTGACATAAAAAAAATTATACTCCAATAAAATGTGTACTTGCATTTGTCCAATATCAGTTTTCATCAATGTTGTATTAATGCTGCTCATTTATGATATTGATTTAATCTTGTATATATATATTTTTAAATACTGTTATTGTTCATACAGTGTCTATGGTAGGAAACTACAGACTGATATATGGTACATTTTGTGTTTCCCTTATGGATATGAGTAGGATTTGTGGAGCCATTGGAGGCTAAACTGATCCTAGACCTGTATGTCTAAGGGTAATGTCTGGACCTTTATAGCCAAGGACTGTGACCATACCCCTCTTTGTTGTCTGTTCCCCCAGAATCACTACATCACCAAACATAGCACAATCTGCAGCACTAACTGGAGATACTGTCCTCAGACATTGAAAATCAAGAGCTCGATTCTATCGTATCACTGAAGAGCCGTGGTATAGCGCAATTTAAATGTAAAGGTAATTTCCGAATTTCCGATTGAGTCGACATATGCCGTTTTTTCTTAGTGTGAATGCAATCACGCGACGGCAGCAATATTGCTTTTAAATTTCATTCGCGATTGAGTCGAGCCCCGAATTCCATAGGCTTATACCAAGATTCTGATCCCTTTCATGCACAGACCGAAATCTCACTAATTTACAATGCCTGCTTCTTCGTATATCTGAAAGGGGTAGGTGGTAAAAAAACAAAAAAAAATTAAAATAAAATACACTTAAAGACCTAGAGCTTTGGTCAATCCATATCACGGAAATGTAGCATTACAGCCTTACTTCAATTGAAAGACTATGTTAGAGGAGACTGCATTCATGGTAACCGCTGTTTATGTAGGCTCAATCAGAAATGACCTTAACATTTCTACCGCGATACAGATTGAATAAAACCCCTAGTCATGATTCCTGCGTTATCAAAGACCATGTACTCAATATACAGGTATCAGGTCTGTGTGAATGGTTCTCTGCGTTTCAGCAGGTAACTTCATTAACACTTCCATTGATTAACACCTCCCGAATTTGAAACGCAAACAACATGGTTTAAAAACACCTCCCTGTCCCCAACCCTCCCAATTTGTCAGTTACCCACTGATATGTATAACATGGGTATAACTGCAAGAAAGTGGTAAATAGGGGGCTGTATGAAAAGGGGTCATATAAAAATATTTGTATTTTTACAGGTAATATACTACATCTTCTGTCTGAAATGAGTATTGTAGTGATAAGCTAAACCAAGACACATGTATATGGTAAGATTCAGTAATACTTGCAGCTCAACAGTAAAGGTGCTGATGGTGATGGTGGGGAGTCATGTGATGCTACGAAGAAAGGTGCTTGTCTGAAAGGAGCCTCCAGATAAAACCCTCCCAATTTCTTCAAAGTTCGATAGAATAGTCAATTTAGTATAATTGTTTTTGAGGGGAAAGTTACAGTTGAAGTCGGAAGTTTCATACACCTTAGCCAAATACATTTAAACTCAGCTTTTCACAATTCCTGACATTTAATCTAAGTAAAAATTCCCTGTTTTAGGTCAGTTAGGATCACCACTTTATTTTAACAATGTGAAATGTCAGAATAATAGCAGAGAGTATTATTCATTTCAGCTTTTATTTATTTCATCACATTCCCAGTGGGTCAGAAGTTTACATACACTCAATTAGAATTTGGTAGCATTGCCTTTAAATTGTTTAACTTGGGTCAAACGTTTTGGGTAGCCTTCCACAAGCTTCCCACAATAAGTTGGGTGAATTCTGGCCCATTCCTCCTGACAGAGCTGGTGTAACAGAGTCAGGTTTGTAGGCCTCCTTGCTCGCACACGCTTTATCAGTTCTGCCCACAAATTTTCTATAGGATTGAGGCCAGGGCTTTGTGATGGCTACTCCAACACCTTGACTTTGTTGTCTTTGAGCCATTTTGTCATATGCTTTGGAAGTATGCTTGGGGTCATTGTCCATTTGGAAGACCCATTTGCGACCAAGCTTTAATTTCCTGACTGATGTCTTGAGATGTTTCTTCAATATATCCACATCATTTTCCTACCTCATGATGCCATCTATTTTGTGAAGTGCACCAGTCCCCCCTGCAGCAAAAAACGCACACAACATGTTGCTGATATATATGAGAAAGGAGTGCTTATGTCCTATCAGGACCTGAAGGATAAATGTAATTTGCCAGATAAGGGAGATTTCTGGAAATACTTACAACTAAGGAGCTGCATGGCATCTCTTATAAGTATTAACCTCCAGAGAGATGGAAACTTGTTAGAACACAATTGTTACCAGGAATATCACACTTTGCTTCAGTGTTTTATAAAAGAGTCTCATATGCACAATATGGAAATTATGAGAATGTAAGGTTGATTTGGCAGAGGAATCTTAATTGTGACATTGAGGAGGATGTATGGAAAAAATATTGTTTACAATGTAGGGTGGTGTACCAGGGATATAAGGGGTATGTTTACACATTATAAGGTTGTTCATAGGTACTACTGGACCCCAGTTAGATTATATAAAATGGGTTTATTGTTAAATAATTTATGCTGGAAATGCAAGGGTGAAGTAGGTACCTTTCTGCATGCTATATGGGGATGGTGCTCACGTTTTGGAAAGAGGTTTTTAAAAAGCTTGAAGAATGGGTGGGACAGCCTACCTCAGAGTCCCCACAGCTGTGCTTATTAGGGGATATACACCATTGACCAAAAGTTTTAGAACACCTACTCATTCAAGGGTTTTTCTTTATTTGGACTATTTTCTACATTGTAGAATAATAGTGAAGACATCAAAACTATGAAATAACACATATGGAATCATGTAGTAACCAAAAAAAGTGTTAAACAAATCAAAATATGTTTTATATTTGAGATTCTTCAAATAGCCACTCTTTGCACTGATGACAGCTTTGCACACTCTTGGCATTCTCTCAAAATTTCAGGAGAGGAAAGGGAAATTTAGTATGATATGGGAACACTTTTTGAATTATAATAAGGGACCGGAAGGTTGACCTTCCAACAGGACAATGTCTTAAGCACACAGCCAAGACATGCAGGAGTGGCTTCGGGGCAAGTCTCTGAATGTCTTTGAATGGCCAAGCCAGAACCCGGACTTGAACCCGATCGAACATCTCTGGAGGGACCTGAAAATAGCTGTACATCGACGCCATGCCGAAAAATCTCTCCAATTGGGTTTAGGAATGGGGAATATGATGGGAGGTATAGAACAATAAATTGTGGGTGGTCGATGAACCAGTTGCGGACCAGAGCAGCCCGGTGGAAACTCACGTTGTACCAGATGACAACATACCTGGGCTGCTCTGGTCCACCCCTCTGCTCGGCTGGAATGAGGATGCCATGTAGTGTGTCCAGGAATGTGATGAGAAGGGCGGTGTTGTAGGGACCAAGGTTGGCATGGTGATGGAGGATGCCTTGCTGGCTAACGGCTGCACATGGTGATATTCCCTCCACGCTGTCCAGGGACATTCACAATGGCACGGTGGCCAATAATGTTCCGTCCCTTCTTTTGGCTAGGTTGAAGCCAGCCTCATCAATGTAAATATAAACGTGCTGAATTGCAGCGGCATCCAGCTCCAAGACTCTGAAACAGACAAGACAATATGTGACATAGACCTAGTAGACCTAGAGCAGTCAATAAGGTGAGGCACAATACACTGTATTACAGTACTGTAATGTGTCTATACAGTGCTGATATGATAGTAAATTCACAGTATAGTACTTACTTGCACATATTCATAGTGCTGTTCTTTAACCGTCTCTGAGTTTCGCTCAAATGGCACCCTGTAGACCTGTTTCATCCGGTTTCGGTTGCGCTGTAATACACGGTCCAATGTAGACAAGCCCACCTGGTGAATGTTATTGAATATTGTGTCGTCTGCAATTATGTGGTTCTGGATTTCTCGTAGTCTAATGGTATTGTTTGCCACCACCATGTTCACAATAGCGGTCTCCTGTTCTGGTGTGAACAGCCCGTGTCTTCCACCACGGCCTGGCCATCTCTCAGTTCTGCAGAAGATCCACAAATATGATATGATTTGTTACAGTAAGCTAAAATAATCTATTTTCTTTCCATATGAAAAGACATTTCTGTAACATTGGCCAACAATCACTGAGTAACATAGGCCTACTGATACAGTATCTCACAAAAGTGAGTACACCCCTCACATTTTTGTAAATATTAGAGTATATCTTTTCATGTGACAACACTGAAGAAATGACACTTTGCTACACTGTAAAGTAGTGAGTGTACAGCTTGTATAACAGTGTAAATGCTGTCCCCTCAAAATAACTCAACACACAGCCATTAATGTCTAAACCACTAGCAACAAAAGTGAGTACACCCCTAAGTGAAAATGTCAAAATTGGGCCCAATTAGCCATTTTCCCTCCCCAGTGTCATGTGACTCGTTAGTGTTACAAGGTCTCAGGTGTGAATGGGGAGCAGGTGTGTTAAATTTGGTGTCATCGCTCTCGCACTCCCTCATACTGACTGGTCACTGGAAGTTCAACATGGCACCTCATGGCAAAGAACTCTGAGGATCTGAAAAAAAGAGTTGTTGCTCTACATAAAGACGGCCTGGGCTATAAGAAGATTGCCAAGACCCTGAAACTGAGCTGCAGCACAGTGGCCAAGACCATACAGTGGTTTAACAAGACAAGTTCCACTCAGAACAGGCCTCGCCATGGTCGACCAAAGAAGTTGAGTGCACGTGCTCAGCGTCATATCCAGAGGTTGTCTTTGGGAAATAGACGTATGAGTGCTGCCAGCATTGCTGCAGAGGTTGAAGGGGGGGGGGGGGGTCAGCCTGTCAGTGCTCAGACCATATGCCGCACACTGCATCAAATTGGTCTGCATGGCTGTCGTCCCAGAAGGAAGCCTCTTCTAAAGATGATGCACAAGAAAGCCTGCAAACAGTTTGCTGAAGACAAGCAGACTAAGGACATGGATTACTGGAACCATGTCTTGTGGTCTGATGAGACCAAGATAAACTTATTTGGTTCAGATGGTGTCAAGCGTGTGTGGCGGCAACCAGGTGAGGAGTACAAAGACAAGTGTGTCTTGTCTGGGGCTGCATGAGTGCTGCCGGCACTGGGGAGCTACAGTTCATTGAGGGAACCATGAATGCCATCATGTACTGTGACATACTGAAGCAGAGCATG
Source organism: Salmo trutta (assembly GCF_901001165.1). Taxonomy (NCBI): domain Eukaryota; kingdom Metazoa; phylum Chordata; class Actinopteri; order Salmoniformes; family Salmonidae; genus Salmo; species Salmo trutta. Next base: position 15,326,638 of record NC_042994.1, read on the forward strand.
ATCCCCCTCCCTTCGGAGACTGGGCCGCAGGGCAGTATTCCAACATAACGACACCAAACACACCTCCAAGATGACCACTGCCTTGCTAAAGAAGCTGAGGGTAAAGGTGATGGACTGGCCAAGCATGTCTCCAGACCTAAACCCTATTGAGCATCTGTGGGGCATCCTCAAACGGAAGGTGGAGGAGTGCAAGGTCTCTAACATCCACCAGCTCCGTGATGTCGTCATGGAGGAGTGGAAGAGGTCTCTAGTGGCAACCTGTGAAGCTCTGGTGAAATCCATGCCCAAGAGGGTTAAGTGGAAAATGATGGTGGCCACACAAAATATTGACACTTTGGGCCCAATTTGGATATTTTCACTTAGGGGTGTACTCACTTTTGTTGCCAGCGGTTTAGACATTAATGGCTGTGTGTTGTGTTATTTTGAGGGGACAGCAAATTTACACTGTTATACAAGCTGTACACTCACTACTTTACATTGTTGCAAAGTGTCATTTCTTCAGTGTTGTCACATGAAAAGATACTCAAATATTTAAAATGTGAGGGGTGTACTCACTTTGTGAGATACTGTATGTCGGACTTTAGTATACATGCATAAAGAGCATAGTGTAGATGGTAGGTAACTTACCGGTTCTCATTTCTGAATGTACGGATGATAGATGCAACCGTGTAGCAGCTCAGGTTGGGCTGAACTCTCTGCCCAGCCTCCCTCATATTCCATCCATGGTTGAGCACATGGTCAACCAATGTGGCCCTGATCTCATCTGAGACAACTGTCCTTCCTCATCCTGTCCTTCCTCTCACTCCTTCACCTCTAGCTCTTGCTTCACCATTGACTTCCATTTTCCTCCAAAACAGGAGAGCTCATCTGTGGCCTTTTATAGTGCTAAAGCTCTGATTTCTAAGAGAACAATTCAGCAACTAGTGTTTATACCTGTGAGGAGTGGGTGTTGCCAATTGGTGTATAGAGCTTGGCATTGTGATTGGCGTTGCTTTCCAAAGGGACTAAAGAGATTTTCATTTTGAATGTTGTGCCTAATGTAGAGAACTGTGTGTAGTGTTTTGCAAAAAGTGTGATATAGAATTGAAAACTGAGTGTAAAGAACGAATTGTGCTTGCAATTTTGCATACTTGGTTTAGGGATTTGGTACATGAGTTTCAGGTTTCTGTGATAGCATTTCAAGTTCCAATTTTAGTGTGTTAACAATTGGGAAAAACTGTAATGCTGCTCATTCATGATTTTGTTAGAATTGTTTGGAAAGTAATGATATACACTTCACTCCTGATAAGTGCACTTTGAATAAGTGCAAACTCGGTTTTAAGTGCATTACAGTGATTTTTCAATAACATTCTTTATAATTGTTCATGATAACTGCATTCTCTGGTTTATTGCACACACTATCACATCAGTCCCTCCCAAGCCGTTACAGTTGCCAGACGTTGCCTGTGTTACAATGTGTTGTCTTTCAGTTCAGTTCATGCAAGAAATGATCATAGATGACCATATTAGTTATTATAACTGCTTCCCCATTTGTAATTTCTCTCTTTCCATTATTACTGGTCTGAACCAAAGACTGGAAACTCTGTCTGTGTACCTTCTAGTAAACATCCATCCACATGGGGGTGGTGTGATGTGTTTACGGGCTCACCGCCGACTGATACAAACAGAAGAAGACAATACGGAAGTAAAACTGGGAGAGGGTTTGTTTTGTTTGTGGACAAAGCCATACCACATATTATAGGGGTTAGTTATCAGTGTATTTGCAATACTAGTTGAATACTCACCTCTCAGTCGCCTGAAAATGTCTACATTACAGATGTTGCGCGTGTTCTTAAATGAACGTTTAACTGCGGCGGCTGTGGAGATTTTCGGGGCAGTTGAGAAAACGGTAGTCGAATACCAGGAAGAGAATGATCGGCTACGGAGACTCCTGCGGATAACACCGGACATAAACCTATGTAGAAAAGGTTCGTATGTAGATCTATAAATATCTAGCTACAATAATGTTTTATGAACAGCTAAGTTGTTTAGGCTAACAGGGATCACCATTTAAGACTTTTTTTAACAGTTCAATGTAACGTTTATCGTGCATGATGAAAAAGTTTGTCACGAAAAGCTTATTGAAATAGCATATAGCTCGAAATGCGTACACCGGCATGTCTAAAAGTTGGTTATATACAGTACCAGTCAAAAGTTTGGACACACCTACTCATTCATGGGTTTTTCATTATTTTTACTATTTTCTACATTGTAGAATAATAGTGAAGACATCAGAACTAAGAAATAACATATGGAATCATTTAGTAACCAAAAAAGTGTTAAACAAATCAAAATATATTTTATATTTGAGATTCTTCAGAGTAGTCACTCTTAGCCTTGATGACAGCATTGCACACTCTTGGCATTCTCTCAACCAGCTTCACGAGGAATGCTTTTCCAAAAGTCTTGAAGGAGTTCCCACATATGCTGAGCACTTGTTGGCTGCTTTTCCTTCACTCTGCAGTCCAACTCATCCCAAACCATCTCAATTGGGTTGAGGTTGGGTGATTGTGGAGGCCAGGTCATCTGATGCAGCACTCCATCACTCTCCTTCTTGGTCATATAGCCCTTACACAGCCTGAGGGTGTGTTTTGGGTCATTGTCCTGTTGAAAATCAAATGATAGTCCCACTAAGCACAAACCAGATGGGATGGCGTATCGCTGCAGAATGCTCTGGTAGCCATGCTGGTTAAGTGTGCATTGAATTCTAAATAAATCACTGACCGTGTCACCAGCAAAGCACCATCACACCACCTCCTCCATGCTTCACGGTGGGAACCAGATAATGCCGAGATAATCGGTCCACCTACTCTGCGTCTCACAAAGACATGGCGTTTGGAACCAAAAATCTCAAATTTGGACTTATCAGACCAAAGGACAGTTTCCACTGGTCTAAAGTCCATTGCTCATGTTTCTTGGCCCAAGCAAGTCTTCTTCTTATTGGTGTCCTTTAGTAGTGTTTTTTTTGCAGCAATTCGACTATGAAGGCCGGATTCACGCAGTCTCCTCTGAACAGTTGATGTTGGGATGTGTCTGTTACTTGAACTCTGAAGCATTTGGGCTGCAATTTCTGAGGTGCAATTAGCTCTAATGAACTTATCCTCTGCAGCAGAAGTAACTCTGGGTCTTCCTTTCCTGTGGCGGTCCTCATTAGAGCCAGTTTCATCATAGCGCTCGACGGTTTTTGCGACTGCATTTGATGAAACTTTCAAAGTTCTTGACATTTCCGGGATTGACTGACCTTTATGTCTTAAATTAATGATGGACTGTCATTTCGCTTTGCTTATTTGACCTGTTCTTGCCATAATTTGGACTTGGTCTTTTACCAAATAGGGCTATCTTCTGTATACCACCCTTACCTTGTCACAACACAACTGATTGGCTCAAATGCATTAAGAAGGAAAGAAATTCCACAAATTTAACAGGCACACCTGTTAATTGAAATGCATTCCAGGTGACTACCTCATGAAGCTGGTTGAGAGAATGCCAAGAGTGTGCAAAGTTGTCAAGGCAAAGGGTGGCTATTTGAAGAATCTCAAATATAAAATATATTTTGATTGGTTTAACACTTTTTTTGGTTACTACATGATTCCATATGTGTTATTTTATAGTTTTGATGTCTTCACTATTATTCTACAATGTAGAAAATAGTCCAAATAAAGAAAAACCCTTGAATGAGTAGGTGTGTCCAAACTGTTGACTGGTACTGTATATCTTATAGAGATGAAGTGTTTTTTATTATATGGTATAGATCATCTCTGCTCCTCTTCGCCTTCCCTCCAGAGTCCCTTCGGTTATCTGTTGCTGTCACTGAAGAGGAGGTTCCCCCTGAGCAGCAGCACTGTGAGCAGGAGTGGAGAACCAGTCTGCAGCAGGAGGACCTAGAACCCACACAAATTAAAGAGGAACAGGAGGAACTCTGGACCTGTCAGGAGGAAGAGCAGCTTCAAGGGCAGAAGGCTGATATCATAGTTTTCAAATTCCCTCCTCTTTGTGTGAAAAGCAAATGTGATCAGGAAAACCCACTTCAGTCCTTTACTCTTCCCCAAACCCAGACGGTGGAGAACAGAGACAGTAACTCTAAACCAGTGGATCTCCCACATTTTGACACTGTTACCCACCTAAAGGGTCTCGACATTCCCTGTGACCCTCCAGATAATCAAAACGATGCCTACAGCCACAGCACATCTGTAAGCAGTGACCCAGTAGGACTTAGGCTGCTGTCACCATTGCATCCCAGCCCACCATTGGATTACAACCCAACAATGAGGGAACACTGTTCCAAACCCAGCACCACGTCTAGAAAAACTCACCGCTGCTGTGACTGTGGTGAAACGTTTGCTCTGAAAGCTGACCTGCAGGGGCATGTGACTCTCACCAAGAAGAGACCCAGCGAATGCCATCTCTGCCAAAAACGCTACAACTCCACCTGTAAATTGAAGGCCCATGTCAGACTCTGTCACGTGGAGAGACCCTGCACCTGCCCCTTTTGTGGAAAGACCTTCAAACTCAAAGGACATCTGTCCAGACATATGAGGATTCACACAGGAGAGAAACCATTTAGCTGTGGTGACTGTGGGAAAAGTTTCATTCAGAAGGGGGACCTAAGGAGGCATGTACTGACTCACACCGGAGAGAAACCATTTAGCTGTGGTGACTGTGGGAAAAGCTTCAATCGGAAAGGGAACCTGAACTTGCACATACTGACTCACACAGGAGCGAACGTCCACAAAGAAAGAAACAAATAAAGAAAACCGAATGAAAACACAAAGAGGAATCGAATTAGGACAAAGGCATTTTGTTAGAAGATGGACAACTCTTTGGAAAAGCAAAGGAACTCTGGATCATTCATTCTCTGGGTTTCAGATAAATAGATGTTCATAGAACGTTTTACAAAAAAGTAAATTCATGACAATAAAGTTTGATTTGATCGAACAGTACAGAGTAGTTCAACTCACAGGTCTGCTGTTTAGTCTCTTGATGTTTTCATGTCTTTTATAAACCGGAATTCCTGCTAGTTTGTTTTGGAAAGTCTCCAGAATAGTCTGACTGATGCTATTGATACATAAAAAAAATGAATACTTCCAGAAAATGTATCCTTACATTTGTCCAATATTATTTTTGATACATCTTGTGTTAATTCTCTTAATTTATGATATTGATTTAATCATGTGTGTGTGTGTATGTATGTGTATATATATATATATATATATACACATTGTGTGTATATATATATACACATTGTGTGTATATATATATATACACATTGTGTGTATATATATATATATACACATTGTGTGTGTATATATATATATACACATTGTGTGTGTATATATATATATATACACATTGTGTATATATATATATATATATATATATATATATATATATATATATATATATATATATATATACACATTGTGTGTATATATATATATACACATTGTGTGTGTATATATATATATATATATATATATATATATATATATATATATATATACACATTGTGTGTGTGTGTATATATATATATACACATTGTGTGTGTGTATATATATATATATACACATTGTGTGTATATATATATATATATATACACATTGTGTGTATATATATATACACATTGTGTGTATATATATATACACATTGTGTGTATATATATATATATACACATTGTGTGTATATATATATACACATTGTGTGTATATATATATATACACATTGTGTGTATATATATATATATACACATTGTGTGTATATATATACACATTGTGTGTATATATATACACATTGTGTGTATATATATATACACATTGTGTGTATATATATATACACATTGTGTGTGTATATATATATATATATACACATTGTGTGTATATATATATATACACATTGTATATGGTAGGCAACTACAAACAGATCTATGGTCAGGGGAGAGTAAACTAATCCTAGACCTGTATGTCTAAGGGTAATGTCTGAACCTTTATGGCCCAGGAGTGTGGACATACCCCTCTTTGTTGTCTATTCCCGTTGAATCACTACATCACCAAACATAGCACACGTCTGCAGCACTAACTGGAGATACCGTCCTCAGACATTGAAAATCTTGGGCTTGATCCAATCTGTATCACGGAAGATCTGCAGTAAAGAACAATTGAAATTGTAAAGGTAATTTCCGATGGAGCAGACATATGCACGCTAACCGGGAATGCAGGAACATTGACTTTAAATGTATAAAATCCCGCTATAGCGCTGACCTCCAGTGATACGGATTGAACCAAGACCCTAATTTCATAGGCCTATAGGTATACCAAGATTTTGATGACTTGTGGTAATAAGCTAAACCAAGATGTATTTCTAAGCTAAGATTTAGTAGGACCTGCTACTCAACAGTAAAACTGTTGATGATGCATATGCTAGATCTCTAGTGCTGCTGATGTCAGAATTGCATTCTTGGGACAGCAATTGTATAGGCTACCAGCACCACCTGTCTACATCAGTGTTTGTCAATCTGGGATAGTAGGCTACCCCTCATACCTTGACTGTACACAGAGGGTACTAAACACAGAGGGTACAGAGGGAAGACTCATAAAACATAGGGGTAATGATTGGTTGCACATGAGGGCATAGCTGCGGGAAGTGGGGTGCAGAACCCCCTGAAAATATTTGAAAAATAGTAGACCTGTATTAGCGGACCAATATATCCGTTTGTAGCAAGGGCTCCAAAACAATTTCTGCCCCCCCAACAACTGGATAAGCCCAGCACTTAGTAATTGTTTTAGATTGAATAGCCTATCCAGAGTACCCTATTAACAAACAAATTAATTTAAAAAATGTGTAACCACATTTAAAATACCCAAATGCGGGACAAAGTGATGATTTTGCGGGACAGTGTAGCCTACATGCAGGGTTGGGTAGGTTACTTTCGAAATGTAATCAGTTTTAAGTTACCTGTCATAAATTGTAATCAGTAACGTAACTTTTGGATTACCCAAACTCGGTAACGTAATCTGATTACATTCCGTTACTTTTAGATTACTTTCCCCTTAAGAGGCTTTAGAAGAAGACATAAATGTATGTTACCAATTGAACGACATCTATTGCAGGATAAATCTATGTTAAAGTTTACATAGCTGGCCATATATGGATGTTCAATGTAACTTTATGGGTTGGTTATGTAGGCTTCTTCTAACCCATCACTTTCTACTACACATAAAAATATGATTAAATTCTATCAGAATTCTAGTCATTCCAATAAATGTTATACCCCTTGATCTTCAAGAATTGGACTTGGAAATATGGAAGTTGTCACAAACAATGTTGTTGTGTTGAAGGGAGGACCAATACGCAGCGGGAATGTGGATACTCATCTTTTTTTAATAAAACACGAGTAAAGCATCCACAGGAAAATAAACAATACTCACGACACGACCAGTGTGGCTGGCTAAACAAAGCAGTGCTCACAAACAACTACCCACAACCCCAAAGAAAAACACACACCTGTTTATAGGACTCCCAATCAGAGGCAACTAGAAACACCTGCCTCCAATTGAGAGTCCAGCACCCAACCTACACATAACACAAAACCTCTGCCACGTCCTGACCAAAACTAATACAATTACTCCCTCTGCTGGTCAGGATGTGACAGAAGTATAGATTAGACAAATTGTTTTACCTGAGCATGAACCCAAAACGAAGGACTTATTAGCCAGCCCTTCTCTGTTGTTTATGATTTTGTTGTCATGGAGGACTGATCAGGCTCATTGATTTGAGTTGAAAAAGAAATGCTACACTCATGGAATGGCATGCTTTGCCAAGAATGTACAAAGCTGTCATCAAGGCAAAGGGTGGCTACTTTTAAGAATCTAAAATATATTTTGATTTGTTTAACACGTTTTTGGTTACTAAATTATTCCTTATGTGTTATTTAATAGCTTTGATGTCTTCACTATTATTCTACAATGTAGAGCAGTGGTCTAAGGCACTGCATTTCAGTGCTAGAGGTGTCACTACAGACACCCTGGTTCGAGTCCAGGCTGTATCACACCCGGCCGTGATTGAGAGTCCCATAGGGCAGCGCACAATTGGCCACGCTTCGTCCAGGTTTGGCCGGTGTAGGCCGTCATTGTAAATAAAAATGTGTTCTTAACTGACTTGCCTAGTTAAATTAAGGTTAAGTAAAAATAAAGAAAAACCCTTGAATGAGAAGGTGTGTCCAAACTTTTGACTGGTACTGTATATATAATTTATAACTCCCAAAATGGATGTAGCAACTACAGATTGCCCTTTTAAGTCTATCAAAAATGTGCGAGTTTGTGCATGTGTCCATTTGGCCTATGGATTTTTTTTTATCAGCATGAATTAGACTGAGCAATAAACTTTTATTCCATGGGCTTGGATCCGCACTATACAACTGTTGCAATAGCGCATTTTTCACTGGCTATCCACTGGTTTCAAAAACAATGATTGATAGGCAGTTTAAACCTCTTGAATTCAACCATTATTGAGTTCAAATACACATTTAGATATATGAACAGCCATCCACAACAAGCACAATCCGTAAGGCGCAAATAGCTTAATGACAGAGCAGCAGTGTGATTCACATCATTGCGCTATGTAGATATCAATAATAAGTGATATCCGTATGGCCGTAGACTACACCACTGCTGTCATCCTTATCTCCAAGCGTTTATTCAAGTTGGATCATCTTTGGATGCCGACAGCAGTTGCACCATTGGAAGACATAGCTTGGACTGTAGTTTACAAAAGCCTGTTCCTGCTCTTTTCCCGCGATCCATCAAACACATTTGGTGTGTCATCATTCTGGTCTCTGACTTGTGTTCAGACTCGCTCAGGTGGAACAAACTTAAACTTGAGCCTTTTTTCAATGCTGATTTGAATGTCATTGAGAACACAGAGAAGTGAAAGGAAACATCCTTTCTGAATTTAAAAGTAATCCTCGAAGTACTCCTTTGCCTCTTGCAAACGTTGATCATGCAGAAACGAGAGACTAAATGTGTGGCTGTTTTATGAAAATATGGGAATACTTGGCCATGGAAATATTTCTGGTTGGTCTCAAAGAATGTAAAACAGTTGGGAAGGGAGACTTTGATAACCGGATTGAGTAATGTAGCAGAAAATATGTTGAATGCGCAACTAATGAGCATGGAGAGCCTCACAAGGTTAACGAAATCACCTTCTATATTTTCAGTCTAATATGGCTATTTACTTACTTTTGCAGGTCTTTGTCAGAAGCACGCTGTTTGTAAGTAGTTAACTGCCCTCTCCACATTTGACAATTTGCGCTGTGCAGAATATCAGATCTCAAAAACGATTAGATAAGTGTTTAACATCACCCGTACCACATCCTTATGATGTATGTCAACGTTATTGCAAATAGAGATCTGTATATAATGACGAGATGCTCATGTTTCCGCCCTAAAAATGGGTGTCGCTGTCCCAAAGGCGGGATGGAAGGCGAGAGTGAAACCTCTCGCTTCCCCTCTTCCTCTATGCTGCAAAAAGACAGTCTGAAATGACTGACTGAAACACGGGAGAGATCAACTTTTTTTGGAAATGATTGGTGTTTGAATTTGTTGCTAAAATTCGGGACATGATAGTTTGGATGCACGACGTGGATACAAAGGACCAACATGCAAGGCTGTCCCACACAATCACGGGAGGGGTGCTGCAGCACCCACACCTCCTATGGGGTTCTCGGAAGAACCTTTGGGAGCCATTTTCAGTGCCAAGAAACCTAAGGTTCTTCGAATAACTTTGAGGATCTTAGAAGAACCCTTGTTGAACCTCTCATTTTTAGAGTGTTGCATGATCTAAATTTATACTGTTTTATGATGATAACATCTATCTTTTCATATTTGTGCAAATCTTTTCGAAAACAGAAAATGGACACAATTCAATGGATCTGAATCAACAAAGATATGTCAATTGGTATTGGAATGTTATGCAGATCCCATTTACCATCTTCCTTCCTTACCTTGTCAACAAATATACCATAGGCCTCTACATTATGGACAAGGTATATGTATGAAAACCATTAACAAAACAGCTTTTTTCATTCACATTCACCACAAAAACAGGTATGAATACTGTCGTGTGCATGTTTTGTTAATCATCTGTATAATTACTCTTTTTCACCCTCCCTACACCTGTGATGAATATAACAGGAAACCTGTTTGAGCACCATGCACTGCAAAATCATTCTGGAGAACATCAACACATGAACATCAACACGCCAGAGGATATACCCATTGGACTTGGGGTTCTGCTGTGAGTTTACCTCATATTTCGATTTTTTTTATTCTGCTTTGCCACTGAAATCATAATAAACACTGAGATCAAAAATATTGTGTTATTGTTAAGCGTATTATTATTAATAAGAATAATAATAACGGAAAATGTAGTTCAAAAATGTACCCCAAACGGTTCTTCAAAAGGTTATTAGAGGATCCATTAAAAGGGGTTCTTTGAAGAACCCTTTTAAAGGATTCTTCAAAGACCTTATAGGGGTTCCCCCACAGTTTCAATTTGAAGAACCCCTTAAGGATACTCCAGGAACCTTTTCCTTTTAGAATGTAGGGGACCGATATAGACATATGTAGCGGGGGCAAAACAAATGAGCCAGCACCTTCCCAATACCTAATTCTATTATGGGATGGGATGGGTAGTAGCTATATTGGTAGATTATGTGTTGATGGAGACATTACTTTAAGCATTCAGGTGTAGCCTTATAGTTTGTGGGTGTATAAGAATCTATTCTAAACCACAATGTGAAGTAATGGCAATTGTTAAGAGTAAAAAGATAGATTATTTAGCCTCTACTGTTAATGCCAACCAAACACCTAAATGTGGTATAGCTGATTTTACACGATAATGCAATAATGAAAAACCTCATCCTTATGGCCTAAAATGTCACAATTTTGTAACATGGCTGGTAATAATGCTAAGTGTCTGCATGCCATGGTATTCATTGCTAAAACATAGGCCTAAGTAACACAACTAGTCATGATTGCGAGTATAGTGTGTCTTAATAGTACGAGTAAACTTGTACTGTCTCATAATCCAGCCTCAAGACTAGAGAGAAAGAGAGAGGAAGCTAGATTTGGTTGGAGGGCCCCCCCACCAAGCAGGCACAAATGTTTAGTGGCCTCCCCTCTTGACAGCATAGAGAAAAATCTCACTTTTAAAGTTAATTTCCTGCAAGTCTACACAATTTGGGCATAGAGAAAAAGGTGCAGTTTGAAAGCACATTTTCTGCAGTTCTACACATTTCGCCATGGGTTGGAGAGAAAATGTTGATATTTAAAAAAAATCATGCGATTCTATTTTGCCATGGGGTAGAGACATTTTTGCAGGGCACCCCTATCATGTGACGGGCCATAGCCAATGCAACCCTGGCCATTTTAATCGAATCCCCTCATGGTAAACTGTGGGAGGCAACCCCTCAGTCTAAACCAGTGTTATTCAAACTTTTTCAGCAGCGACCCCATTTTTCCACCAGAATTTCTGGGGATCCACTTTTTTCCCCAAAGAATTTCTTGCGACCTCACCCCACTCTAACATTTTTTTGTATTATCTTTCTCAAAAAAACTATAATCTGTATGCCTGTACTCTACCCTACCCCCCAAAAGATGGCGTGTCACCAATTTAGAATTCCACAGATTTGGGCAAATTTGATGGGGGCTGGCGACAAAATAATCTGAACTCATTTTGAGAGGCAGCAGTTGTTCCACCCCTCGATGTCTGGAGCTCTAAGACTAATAGTACGGTATGCGATTCCCGACGTTCACCAAAAAGAGCCGTTCAAAAAGAGCCTTTTGTTCGCCAACGACACACCACTAAAACTAAGTTAACTGAAAACACAACTTTCAGCTCACTGAAAATGGACTCGCCCTCACTGATACAAATAGAAGACAAACGTGATTTTCTGGTTTGTTCATTTACCACCATTCTTTCCTCATTTACGAAGCTAGTGTGCTAGCTGAATATCCAACTCTCAGTTGAGTAAACTACAACTAAACATGTCTAAACTACAGTTGCTGCATGTGTTCTTAAATGAGCGTTTAAAGGCGGCTGCTGTTGAGGTTTTCGGGGCAGTTGAGAAAACACTAGCGTAGTATCAGGAGAATGATCGGCTACGGAGACTCCTGCGGATTACACCGGATATAAAATTAAGTATAATAGGTTTGTACCGAAATATAGAGATGGAAAGCCGTCTAAACTTTGTATTTGTGCTATTATGGTGTATGTGACAGCGTGAGCAGCACCATTGAGGCTATCTACATTTTAATGTAGTCAATTGGGGTTTTCTTTTGTGAAAGAAAATCTGAAGCTAATGTTGATGATTAACCGCGACGTGCAGTGTTGGAGTCCTGAAACCAAATTATATGTCATTCATTTGTGGTCACTAGATTGCTTTGATAGAGCTTAAAGCCATTAACAAACCATAGCACCCAATTTGAAGAAGACAATGCTCTGATCATTGGCAGATTGCTCCCAACCCATAGGCAACCCCACTACTTTAAAATGGTGGAAGACAGAAATACTGAAGGAATTTAGATGACGCTTTGCAGCGTTTTCCCATTTTAAAAAAAGGTAAATGCTCTGGTCTGTGTAAGTGGGCTATCCCCCTCTCGCATTAGCATGCTTTCTTCTAGACTGCTTCGGGCGCTTTGAGAAATTGCACAGACCTCAAACAGTGACATTTCTCCTAATCTACGAACTGAAAAGTTTGGGCTCATAATGCACAGAACACATTTGGTTTGTCATAAAATTAGGCCAAAATGTACTACCATGACTGTGTGTGGGGGAAATCTGTAATATACGGACAAATCCTTTAGCTCTCTCATTGGCAGTAATGGCTGGCTCTGGTCTACTTAGCCCCCACCCCCTTCAAGACTGTTGGAAAAGGATTCCAGGTGAAGCTGGTTGAGAGAATACCAAGAGTGTGCAAAGCTGTCATCAAGGCAAAGGGTGGCTACTTTGAAGAATTTAAAATATATTTTGATTTGTTTAACACTTTTGGTTACTACATGATTCAATATGTGTTATATCATAGTTTTGATGTCTTCACTATTATTCTACATTGTAGAAAATAGTACAAATTAGTAGGTGTGTCCAAACCTTTGACTGGTACTGTATATAGTTATATACAGTTCTACTCAATTAATAAACTGTTTAGGCTAACAGTGATCATAATCTAAACAATTTTAAGAAGTTGTTTTACATTTTTTACTGTGAATGAATAAAAACCTTGCCTGTCACAAAAAACAGGAAGTGATTTGAATGTATAATTCATGATGGAAAAACGTTGAAATAGCTTTTTATGTTTAGTTTATTGATAAGTCATTTAAAATAGTTTGTAGATTCTAGTTCAACATTTTTTTAATTACAATTTCAGCTTACTTCTTCAATTCACTGACTCCAGTTTTTATTGACACTGATGTTTAAAGACTGCACCTTCCCTCCAGACTCCCAGCAGCTCTCTCTCACTGTCTCTGAAAAAGAGGTTCCTGCTGAGCAGCAGCACTGTGAGCAGAAGTGGAGCCCCTGTCTGGGGCAGGAGGACCCAGAGCCCACACATATTAAACAGGAAGAGGAGGAAGTCAAGACCAGTCAGGAGGAAGAACAGCTTCAAGGGTTCTTTGATATCAAAGACTCCATATTCACTACTCACTGTGTGAAAAGTGAATGTGATCAGGAGGTACTGTGACCTGTCTGAAGAGTCTGTGACCCTCCAGATAAACAAAACAATGCCTCCAGCCACAGCTCAGCTGTAAGCAGCGACCCAGTAGGACCCACCAACCCATCAATCGGGGAACACCGTTCCAAACCCAGCACCACGTCTAGAAAAACGGACGGCTGCCGTGACTAGTGAAACGTTTGCTCTGAAAGCTGACCTGCAGGGGCATGTGACTCTCGCCAAGAAGAGATCCAGCGTCTGAAAAAAAAGCAACAACTCCACCTGTAAATAGAAGGCCCATGTCCAAATCCGTCACATGGAGAAATTCTGCACCTTCTCCTTTTGTGGCAAGACCTTCAAACTCAAAGGAAATCTTTTCAGGCACATGATGATTCACACAGGAGAGAAATCATTTAGCTGTGGTGACTGTGGGAAAAGCTTTAATCGGAGGGGGCAGCTGAAGGTGCACATACAGACTCACAACATGGCTGCTTAGTCTGTGGTAAAATATTCACTCATAAGGCTTATCCACTGAAACATGTGGATAAGGTCCACAAATGAAGAAAGAAAACAGGATGAAAACTGAAAGAAAGTGAAATAGGACAAATATATTCTATCAACAGATGGGAATAAAAAAGCAGGATGTGGACAACAGTCTTAGCAAAGCACCTCAGGACCATTCATGCTGTTCTCTTAAGATAAATGGATGTGTGATGAATTTACTTTTACAGAATATTTTATGTAAATAAAGTTTCATTTTATTTGAAGGGTGAGGTAATGATCAAACAGTAGTATGCAGCATTATGTGAATCTCACTGGTCTGCTGTTGAAAGTCTGTTGATGTTTTCACATTATTACCAACAGGAATATCTGGTCGTTTGTTTTGGAATGTCTCTCAGGGTGATGAGAGAATGGTCTGGCTGATGTTATTGATACGTTTAAAAATGTTCACACTTTCCAGAAAATATCTCCTTCCATCTGTCTTTTTGTCATAAATGTTGACCTAATGCTGCTCCTTCAGGATATTGTTTGAGTCTTTATGGAAGTAATGATTTAAAGTCGATTCCTGATAAGTGCACTTTGTGTGAGTGAAAACTCTGTTTTAAGTGCACAACGGTGTTTGTCCAGTCCCATTTCAGTGACATTCTTTGTAATTGCTTCCGATAAGCGCATTCTTTTTTTAAATGCATGTTTTCACATCAGTCCCAAGCCGTTTCAGTTGTCAGGAGTCGCCTGTGTTGAAATGTATTGTCTTTCAATTCAGTTCATGCAAAAAAGGATAATCCTATTACTAATTAAAACTGTTTCCCCAAATGAAGTTATCTATTTCTGGAGCTTGAAGGAAAACTTCATCCACATGGAGGTGCTGTGTATCACTGAAGCGTTACTAGCATGCTAGCAGATACCCATATACCTGCGGTCATTGCGCTAACGCTAGTTAGTTTCGCGAACCAATGCTATCTCTAACTACCTCTAACAGAGACATAAAAATGGGGAAGTAGATGAAGGCCACAATCCCGAAGTATACCTTTGAAGGTCGTTTCTGATTGAGCCCACTTAAAAATGTAATATACAAGATAACATCAATATCATAAATGAGCAACATTAAGACAAAATGTATAACAAATATTATTGGACAAATGCAAGGACACATTTTATTGGAGAATATATATTTTTATGTATCAATAACATCAGTCAGACTATTCTGGAGACTTTCCAAAACAAACTAGCAGGAATTCCGGTTTATAAAAGACATGAAAACATCAAGAGACTAAACAGCAGACCTGTGAGTTGAACTACTCTGTACTGTTAGATCAAATCAAACTTTATTTACATAGAACGTTTTACAAAAGTCAATTCATCACATCTATTTATCTGAAACCCAGAGAATGAATGATCCAGAGTTGCTTTGCTTTTCCAAAGTGTTGTCCATCTTCTAACAAGATGTCTTTGTCCTAATTAGTTTCCTCTTTGGGTTTTCATTCTGCTTTCTTTATTTGTTTCTTTCTTTGTGGACGTTCGCTCCTGTGTGAGTCAGTATGTGCAAGTTCAGGTTCCCTTTCCGATTGAAGCTTTTCCCACAGTCACCACAGCTAAACGGTTTCAGCTAAACGGTTTCTCTCCTGTGTGAATCCTCATATGTCTGGACAGATCTCCTTTGTGTTTGAAGGTCTTTCCACAAAAGGGGCAGGTGCAGGGTTTCTCCACATGACAGAGTCTGACATGGGCCTTCAATTTACAGGTGGAGTTGTAGCGTTTTTTGCAGAGGCAGCATTCACTGGGTCTCTTCTTGGCGAGAGTAACATGCCATTTCAGCATATCACCCTGCATCCCACTGCTGGCTTGCTTCTGAAGGTAAGCGTCCTGGTCAGTCCCTGGATGGGAGATCAGATGCTGCTGGAAGTGGTGTTGGAGGGCCAGTAGGAGGCACTCTTTCCTCTGGTGTAAATAAATTATCCCAATGTCCCAGGTTAGTGATTGGGGACATTGCCCTGTGTAGGGTGCTGTCTTTACATAAAAAAACTGCTCTATAAAGGCTAGCTAATGCTAAAGCGGCACATTGGATTCCATTAAAATGCAACGTCCAGCGTTGGGGTGAGTAGCTGCTGTAAGTGTTGTGGAATCCAATGGGCTGCATTAGCATTAGCTATCTTAGCATGCTGACAAAACAGCGGTTTAATTCAAAACAAGCAGCATTTCAATCTTCGAATTATATCATTATCCCAGCCACGAAATCGAAGGAAAACAGCGACACCACAGGACGGTGGTGGCCCCTTAATTGGGGAGGACGGGCTTGTGGTAATGCCTGGAGCGGAATAGGTGGAAGGGTATCCAAAACATCAAACACATGTTTTCCATGTGTTTGATGCCATTCCATTTGCTCTGTTCCAGGCATTATTATGAGCCATTCTCCCCTCAGCAGCCTCCACTGAGCGACACCTACCATCCCTGGATTGAGGTACGTTTTCAAGCTATATCCCTGGTTCGTCACTGCGGTGCTAACATTATGGGCAAACTGCACACTCCTCAATAAACGGCACATGACAGCCTGCTTGGAGTTTGCCAAAAGGCACCTAAAGACTCTCAGACCATGAGAAACAAGATTTTCTGGTCTGATAAAACTAAGACTGAACTCTTTGGCCTCGAATGCAAGCGTCACGTCTGGAGGAAACCTGGCACCATCCCTACGGTGAATCATGGTGGTGGCAGCATCATGCTGTGGGGATGGTTTTCAGCGGCAGGGACTGGGAGACTTGTCAGGATCGAGGCAAAGATGAACGGAGCAAAGTACAGAGAGATCCTTGATGAAAACCTGCTCCAGAGCCCTCAGGACCTCATACTGGGGTGAAGGTTCGCCTTATAACTGGACAACGACGATAAGCACACAGCCAAGACAACGCAGGAGTGGCTTCGGGACAAGTCTCTGAATGTCCTTGAGTGGCCCAACCAGAGCCCGGACTTGAACCCGATCGAACATCTCTGGAGAGACCTGAGATGCAACGCTCTCCATCCAACCTGACAGAGCTTATGAGGATCTGCAGAGAAGAATGGGAGAAAACTCCCCAAATACAGCTGTGCCAAGCTTGTAGCATAATTCCCAAGAAGACTCAAGGTTGTAATCGCTGCCAAAGGTGCATCAACAAAGTACTGAGTAAAGGGTCTGAATACTTAAGTAAATGTAATATTTCATTAGATATATATATTTTTTATTAGCAAAACTTTCTAAAAACCTGGTTTTGTTTGTCATTATGGGGTATTGCGTGTATATTGATGAGGGAAAACATTTAGTTTTTTAATTAATTTTAGAATAGGGCTGTAACGTAACAAAATGTTGAGAAAGTCAAGGGGTCTGAATACTTTCCAAAGGCATTGTATTATCTTATGCATCAGCAATAGCTTCATAATATCAAACCATGACCACTGATCTGACCTACAGTGAGCTCCAAAAGTATTAGGACAGTGACACATTCTTTGTTGTTTTGGATCTGTACTCCAGCACTTTGGATTTTAAATTATACAATGCCTATGGGGTTAACGTGCACACTGTCAGCTATAATTTGAGTGTATTTCCATCCATAGCAGGTGAACCTTTTTGAAATTACAACACTTTCTATACATAGTCCCCCATTTTAGGGGACCAAAAGTATTGGGACAAATTCACATGTATATTAAAGTAATCAAAAGTTTAGTATTTGGTTCCATATTCCTAGCACGCAATGATTACATCAAGCTTGAGACTCTACAAACTTGTTGGATGCATTTGCTGTTTGTTTTGGTTGTGTTTCTGATTATTTTGTGCCCAATAGAAATGAATAGTAAATAATGTATTGGGTCATTTAGAGTCACTTTTATTGTAAATAACAATATATGTTTCTAAACAGTTCTACATTAATGTGGATGCTACCATGATTATGGATAGTCCTGAATAATGATGGGTGAGAAAGTTAGATGAACAAATATCATACCCCCAAGACATACTAACTTCTCACCATTACAATAATAGGGGAGGTACGCATTCTTTGGGGGGAGGGGGGTATGATATTTGTACTTCTGTAACATTATTCATGGTTTCATTCAGGATTATCCTTAATCATGGTAGCATCCACATCAATGTAGAAGTGCTTAGAACAACAAGTTCTCAGTCTCACTTCAGAATTAGATGTTCATCCATGCTTCTCAAATGTCAAATGTCATAGTAGGTTAAGCGTAGACATTAATTCTGAATTTTTAAGGTTAGGGTTAAGGTTAGGCATTAGCTAGCTCTGAATGGTTAAGGTTTGGGATAGACTTAAAATGAAAATCTCAAAAACAACTTTGCTGGATTCGAACATGGCACCAGAAGCAGAAAACCTTACCTAAGAGTTTGCCACTGGTGCCAAATTTTTTTTTGAGATTTTTGTTAATGCAACACCCTAGCAGAACCGAAACCTACTTGAAGGTAACAAGTGGTCGGTTTCCACGTCACCTCCCGACGTCCTCAGACATGGGCTGATGTCGAATACTGACTTGTATCACAGGTGACCTGGCTGGTTTAGAAACATTATATTCTCTAGTAAACATCCATCCACATGGTGGTGGTGTGATGTGTTTACGGGCTCACCACTGACTGATAGCAACAGAAGAAGACCATACGGACGTAAAACTGGGAGAGGGTTTGTTTTGTTTGTGGCCAGTGGCCACCATTTTTCTTCGTGGACGAAGCCATACCACAGACAATAGGGGTTAGTTATCAGTATATTTGGCTTTACTAGCTTAATACCCACCTTTCAGTCGACTGAAAATGTATACATTACAGATGTTGCATGTGTTCTTAAATGAACGTTTAACGGCGGCGGCTGTGGAGATTTTCGGGGCAGTTGAGAAAACGGTAGCGGAGTACCAGGAGGAGAATGATAATCTGCGGAGACTACTGCGGATAACACCGGACATAAACCTATGTAGAAAAGGTTCGCATATAGATTTACAAATATCTAGCTGCACTTCTTCTTGATGATAATTGTTTAGGCTAACCGTGATCACCATTTTATATATAAAAAATTTACCGTGCATGATGAAAAAGTTAAACGAAAATCTTATTGAAATAGAATATAGGTATCCGCACTCAAGCATGTCTAAAAGCTGTGTGTATATCTATGTATATACAGTACCAGTCAAAAGTTTGGACACACCTACTCATTCAAGGGTTTTTCTTTATTTTACTATTTTCTACATTGTAGAATAATATTGAAGACATCAAAATGATGAAATAACACATATGGAATCATGTAGTAACCAAAAAAGTGATAAACAAATCAACATTTATTTTATATTTGAGATTCTTCAAAGTTGCCACCCTTTGCTTTGATGACAGCTTTGCACACTCTTGGCATTCTCTCAACCAGCTTCACCTGGAATGTTTTTCCAACAGTCATGAAGGAGTTCCCACATTCCGAGCACTTGTTGGCTGCTTTTCCTTTAATCTGCGGTCCAACTCATCCCAAACCATCTCAATTGGGTTGAGGTTGGGTGACTGTGGAGGGCAGGTAATCTGATGCAGCACTCCATCACTCTCCTTCTTGGTCAAATTGCCCTTACACAGCCTGGAGGTGTGTTGGGTCATTGTCCTGTTGATAAACAAATGATAGTGCCAATAAAGCGCAAACCAGATGGCATGGTGTATCGCTGCAGAATGCTGTGGTAGCCATGCTGGTTAAAGAAACTTTCAAAGTTCTTGAAATGTTCCATATTGACTGACCTTCAAGTCATAAAGTAATGATGGAAAGTTGTTTCTCTTTGCTTATTAGAGCTGTTCTTGCCATAATATGGACTTGGTCTTTTACCAAATAGGGTTATGTTCTGTATACCACCCCTACCTTGTCACAACACTACTGATTGGCTCAAACACATTAAGAAGGAAAGAAATTCCACAAATGAACTTTTAACAAGGCACATCTGTTAATTGAAATGTATTCCAGGTGACTACCTCATGAAGCTGGTTGAGAGAATGCCAAGAGTGTGCAAAGCTGTCAAGGCTTATATATTTTGATTTGTTTAATAGTTTTTGGGTTACATGATTCCATATGTGTTATTTTATAGTTTTGATGTCTTCACTATTATTCTACAATGTAGAAAATAGTTCAAATAAAGAAAAACCCTTGAATGAGTAGGTGTGTCCAAACTTTTGACTGGTACTGTATATTTTATAGAGATGAAGTGTTTTTAATTATATGGTATAGATAATCTCTGCTCCTCTTCGCCTTCCCTCCAGAGTCCCTTCGGTTATCTGTTGCTGTCACTGAAGATGAGGTTCCCCCTGAGCAGCAGCATTGTGAGCAGGAGTGGAGAACCAGTCTGCAGCAGGAGGACCTAGAACCCACACAAATTAAAGAGGAACAGGAGGAACTCTGGACCTGTCAGGAGGAAGAGCAGCTTCAAGGGCAGGAGGCTGATATAGTTTTCAAATTCCCTCCTCTTTGTGTGAAAAGTAAATGTGATCAGGAAAACCCACTTCAGTCCTTTACTCTTCCCCAAACCCAGACGGTGGAGAACAGAGACAGTAACTCTAAACCAGTGGATCTCCCACATTTTGACACTGTTACCCACCTAAAGGGTCTCGACATTCCCTGTGACCCTCCAGATAATCAAAACGATGCCTACAGCCACAGCACATCTGTAAGCAGTGACCCAGTAGGACTTAGGCTGCTGTCACCATTGCATCCCAGCCCACCATTGGATTACAACCCAACAATGAGGGAACACTGTTCCAAACCCAGCACCACGTCTAGAAAAACTCACCGCTGCTGTGACTGTGGTGAAACGTTTGCTCTGAAAGCTGACCTGCAGGGGCATGTGACTCTCACCAAGAAGAGACCCAGTGAATGCCATCTCTGCCAAAAACGCTACAACTCCACCTGTAAATTGAAGGCCCATGTCAGACTCTGTCATGTGGAGAGACCCTGCACCTGCCCCTTTTGTGGAAAGACCTTCAAACTCAAAGGACATCTGTCCAGACATATGAGGATTCACACAGGAGAGAAACCATTTAGCTGTGGAGACTGTGGGAAAAGTTTCATTCAGAAGGGGGACCTAATGAGGCACATACTGACTCACACAGGAGAGAAACCATTTAGCTGTAGAGGCTGTGGGAAAAGCTTCAATCGGAAGGGGAACCTAACTGAACATATACGGACTTGCACATACTGACTTACACAGGAAAGAAAGTTCACAAAGAAACAAATAAATTAATTAGGACAAAGACATCTTGTCAGATGGACAACACTCTTTAGAAAAGCAACTCTGGATCATTCATTCTCTGGGTTTCAGATAAATAGATGTCATGAATTTACTTTTGCAAAACATTCTGTAAATAAAGTTTGATTTGATCCAACAGTAGATTAATTAAATTCATGGTCTGCTGTTCAACGTCTCTTGATGTATTCACGTCATTTTTAACAGGTATTCCTGGTAGTTTGTTTCGGAATGGTCTCAAGAATAGTCCAAGAAATTGTCCTTGCATTCGTCAGAATTTTTCAATCTATAGACTGATGTGTTTCTCCTCCTCATGGATTTGTGGAGCCAGTGGAGGCTAAACTGATCCTAGACCTGTATGTCTAAGGGCAATGTCTGGACCTTTATAGCCCAGGACTGTGGACCCCCCCCCCCCCCCCCCCCCCCCCCCCCCCTTTGTCAGTTCCTCTTGCACCACTAAAATCAAGCATAGCACAAGTCTGCGCTAAATTGTGTTTAGATGTTTGTAAAAGACAGGAAGGGAGAACTATTTTTGTTTTTTTTCTCTGCACATTCAGATAATTCAGCATGGTGGAACAGGAACGCTATCCTGTAGCCCAAGGAAAAACCTCTCTAACCTAGCCCCAGATATGACTGTCTGGCAAGCAAGACTACTAAAGACATTCTGGGCTCCCGAGTGGCGCAGCGGTCTAAGGCACTGCATTTCAGTGCATGAGGCGTCACTACAGTCTCTGGTTCGAATCCAGACTGCATCACATCCATCTGTGATTGGGAGTCCCATAGGGCGACGCACTATTTGCCCAGCGTAGTCTGGTTTTGGCCGGGGTATGCAGTCATTGTACATAAGAATGTTATGACTTGCCTAGTTAAAAGGTTAACATTTTTTAAAATATATTTTTAAACAGCATTATCCCCCTCTTGCCATTTCTTGACTGTAAATCTAAGCAATGTAACAAGACCATAACTATAATTCAATCCGTTGCATGGAAGATCCGCGCTATAGCGCGATTCCAATTTAGCGGACATAATATGCAGCATTGACCATGAATGCAGTCTCAGCAGATCTTCTGCGCTATGGATTGAATCTAGCCCCAAGGTGGGTATTTGGAAAGGAGAGCTGACTTTTTTTCTACTTGCTATGGCCAACACTTACCCTGGGAGGGCAGCAGGCCACCATTTTAAATAGGTAATGATTTGGAAGTGGTAATAATGAAAGAACAACAATGGCAAAAAAAAAAACATTTTATTTTCTCTAAATAAAATGCATTGAAATATTGACAAACACATTAGTCCTTCACAAAGTCACAGAACCTCAAGGAATTATTACGTATTTAAACGAGCTGCCGTAATTTGAACTCCACAATGTCAAAATGCCAACCTCATTTCAACAAAAATAGACATGAATTAGAATGGGGTTTCCCTTCATTTTAAAATAAAATTACTGAACTTTACAGAAAGAGGGGAAGATTCCACATCTTTCAGTACTAGTGATTCCCAGTGATAGTTCTGTAACTTGCATGATATTGTATTTTACTACAGTGTAATTTCTACACCAGCTAGACGTGAATGTTTGTAGACAGTTTGATCAGTTACATAAAATACAAAAATGTACCAAAGCGTGTTCATGGAAGCATTGAACACGGCCTATTCACTTCATATCCCCTGATAACTATTGAAAAGATCTTTAAGAAATGCAGGCAAAACATCATACAAACAAAATAAAAAAAGGTCTACTAGTGTAGTGCTGACAGAAGTTCAAAGGTCACATCTCGGAATTTAAATAAACCATTACAGCTACAATCATTAATCTTCATTTTCTAAAACAAGATCTGCTTTAAATCTATAAATAATGTCAACTCTCATCTACTGTACTTTAAAATATTCTCTACAGTACAAAATAAAAATCCAGTGGGTTCACGTCATTGCAATAAATGGTCTGAGCCTCCCCTTTCAGTAATACTATACACTAACAATATACAAAACACTACATTTAAAAACACACGAGATAAAGTCCAGCTTTGACCGATGCCTTGTGCGAGTCGCTTTGGGATTTTGGAGTAGAAGTGGCAGAGCCCTCAAATCGGAATGTACCAAACTGCCTTAGAAAATGGCAGCCACTTGGCTACACATGGAAACGGCTTGAAAAAGACACTGGAGAATCTAACTACCATTTCTATAAAAAAAAGGCCCTTGCATGCTGTGCCTATGGTGGAAAAGGGTTTGATTTCCAGATTCCTATAGTATCTACTATCCCTGGCCTCACAGCAGAGTGGTTGTATCAACAGTCGAGTCCATCCTCATGGTATATGAAGGTGTGTCTCAGCGTTCACAGCTCTTCATCCCAACCCCTGTTGGGACAACCACCCGTTTCTGTCCATCCAGGATCGTTGCCCCACACAGTGGACTGTCCTAAGGGCTCAAAGGTCAACCACCATTACAAAATCCATGTTTCTGCTAAATAGATGACACTCCTGTTAGAAAATCAACTTCAGTGAGGCTTAATGCAAGTCCCCATTTGAACACAAGTACCCTGATAGTAAAGACAGTGTTTGACTCATGTCAGATCAGGTTTCAAACTGAAGGTTCACGGCGCAATAAATCCATTTTCAAAACGCTGTAGAAATCCATATTATAGGCTTAATGGACATACTCATTTACTATATTCACAATCCACTGAGGTAATGCAAATTGTTGTCTTCACATGCAGTACCTTTCCACCCAGACACACACATATACATGTACACATCCACAAGGTTAACTCTGTACCACCATCCTTCAAAGGTAGTTCATGACTAACCCCAATATTAACCCGCAAAAACCCATGACTGGTCCCAAATCGGTTTGTGTCATCATGGCAATCTGTTGGTGCTGACCATGTGCCCAACACCTATGGTCTTCATCACACCAAACTACCATAGGAGTTGGGCAGATGGTCAGCACCAACAGATCTGGGACCAGGCTAGGACCCAGCAGCCTCACAGAAGAACCGGTTATATCCCCAGAGTAATCTACTCAATAGTCTGTGTTTTCTTACACGCTGACCCTCTTCAATTACCTATTAATTTCTCCATTACCTCATATCAATGTCATGACCACTCCCACCCCCATTATGACATCATCCGTAACCACAGAAACAAGACCAAACATGAGGAAAACCACCCAGGATATGGGGCCAAGTCTTCAGAACAAAAAAGTGAGCGCTTCTGAATTTAAAAAAAATTAAATAAACCGATATTTCCGGTGGCCTTCATCGGAGTCAGCAGTAGCATGCAACAGAAACAATCCATTTCATTAGCACCCAGGTGTATTTCACTAAGCTGGATCACAAGATAGATCCTGCTTGGTGAAATACCACCCTGAAATGGTGGCATTCATCATAGAGTCGATAAATAACCTTATTCTAACAGATACGGCCAACCAGTGTTTTACCTCAGCTGGTGGAAGGCCTCTGGTTTGATGTCAGAGAAACACAGGAACTTGGCCCATAGAAATAGAATCCCTAGAAAGGGTAAAGGCCCTCAGCAATTGGAAGGGGGATCCTGTGACCGTTCTAGGGATTCTATTTCTATGATTTGCTGCTCTAGAGTAAATCAAACCGTTTTGAAGCACAAAGCTAAGCAGGCATTGAGTGAGTGACAGGTTCAGGGTGATCATTATACGGTACTGGTCTAGTCAAGTGCAGTTTTTCCCATCAGTAATTCAGACCAATAATCATAAACCAAGTCAGTAGTGCAACATCTTTAGTGTGAACTGAACCACCTAGGACCCCCCCCCCCCCATCAAAACATATTGCGTGTGTGAGGCTACCTGGGGCGGCAGGTAGCCTAGTGGTTAGAGCGTTGGACTAGTAACCGAAAGGTTGCAAGATCGAATCCCCGAGCTGACAAGGTAAAAATCTGTCGTTCTGCCCCTGAACAAGGCAGTTAACCCACTGTTCCTAGGCTGTCATTGTAAATAAGAATTTGTTCTTAACTGACTCGCCTAGTTAAATAAAATGTTAAAATCCAGTAGTTTTAGCTTCAGTAAAATGGACAATGGCTAACAAGTTGTCACTATTCTATCCAAATAGCTGTCCCAGAAGCTTCAGTGAACCAGTCTAATCAAGGTAGTAGCTCTCTGGGACTGCTGGTGTGTAACCTAACATAGTTTTGGCATGAGAGAGAGGTGTAAAATTCCAGTGTGAGTCAGTCTGTGATTGATATGATCGTGGTGTCAGTGTCCTTTGTCACCCATTCAAAAGGAATCATGTTTGAAAATACAGAGGTGTAAGTTCAGTGTATCAAACAGTAGTGTTGTATTTTCAGTGGTGTTAAATGGTAAGGAGAGGTAAAAGTGGTGGTGTTACAGTGTAAGAGTCAAAGTAGTGTTGTGTACAGCAGTGATGTGACTGACAGACCTTGAATAATATTGTGGAGCAGTGTGTGCGACCATTTGTGGCGAGTCTTCACTGTGTGCGCGCGCACACACACACACACACACACACACACACACACACACACACACACACACACACACACACACACACACACACACTCTACATCCCTCAGTGGTGTGTCTCCAGCTCCACCACTGTCCACTCACCCTGGGGGGACTGGCCGGGGGCCTCCGGGGAGAAGCTGCTGACCGACGTGACCGTGGCTGAGGGAGGGGTAAGGGGGGGCAGCAGGTTGGGCCACAGGCTGGCCTCCAGGGGGCTCAAGGTGCCTCCGGGCAGCAGGAGCAGGGAGGAGCAGCCATCGCCCGTCAGCAGCAAGGTCTGGTTGATCAGCTGCTGGACAATGTCAACTTTCTTCCCCCAGTCCAGGTCCAGGGGAGGGGGGCATTCTGGGGAGGCGTCCCGGGACTCTTCCTGCTCGGGGGAGTCTGGAGAGGGACTGAGAGTGGAGGTGGAGTTGCTATCAGCTCCGTCCTCATCCAATACCTCTCGACGGTCACGGTTACTGTCAACCTCTTTCTCCAGCGGGGCTTCTTCGCGTTGTTCGAGCTGGACATTAACCTCAATTTCCTTCCCCTCTTCATCACTCTCCAGGGCTTCATAAATGGTATGGAGACCAGAAGAAGGCGAAAGCAGCACTGCTGCCTGACCTTTTTGGGGCTGTTGTTGCGGTGATGTCTGCTGTGCCTGCTCCTCCAGCTCCTGCTGTGCCTGCTCCTCCAGCTGCGCCTGCTCCTCCAGCTCCTGCTGCCACCGCATGATCTGCTGCCTCTGCTTCAGCTCCTCCCTCCTCAGCTTCTCCTCCTCCTGCTGCTCCGCCTCCTTTTTCTTCATCTCCTTCTCCGTCTTCTTCCTCGCCTCGTCGTCCTTTTCTTCTTTGGGTTTTCCCTGCTGTTCTCTGCGTTGCTGCAGTTCTAGTAGTTGTTGCTGGTGCCGTTCCAGTCTGCGGAGCTGGGGGCTGGCCTGCAGGCGAGGGCTCCGAGGGGGCAGGTCAGCACAGGTCAGCCTGGGTGGGGTCAAGATGTCACAGTGGGGGTTGGGGTGGTGGTCGCGGCGGTAGTGTGGCTGGGGGAGCATGTTGAGCCCTGCGAGGAAACAGTGGAGATCACACCCGGTGGGAAGCGTGCGTTAGAAAGAGAAAAAGACAGACAAGTGAGAGGGAGCAGTGCAGTGTGGGTGAGAGCAGAGAACAGAGACTGTGGGTATTGTAGTCTACCAAGGAGACGTTAGTGGGAAGAGTTTAAGACTGAGTGATGTAGTGTTCTACACACACAGTAAATATGTAGCGTCGAGAGATTGTAATTTGCGCGTTTGTGGCTTGAAAAGTGATGTATTGTGTATCATCACAGGCAACTTACAACTATTATAGTGTACGGGTAACTGCCAAAATAAAGGAAATGCCAATGTCTTAATAGGGCGATGAGCCACCATGAGCCAGAACGGCTTCAATGCACATTGGCACAGATTCTACAAGTGTCTGGAACCCTATTGGATGGATGCAACACCATTCTTCCACCAGACATTCCATTTTCGGTGATGGCAGTGGAAAATCTCAGGCGCTGCTCCAAAATCGCCCATGTGTGTTTAACAGGGTTGAGATCTGGTGACAGACGGCCATGGCATATGGTTGACATGTTCATGCTCATCAAACCATTCAGTGACCACTCGTGTCCTGTGGGGAGCATTGTCATCCTATGGGGGCATAGCCATGGTAGCCAAAATAAAATGGCCAACCCAGCATATTTATAACATGGCACTAAGCATGATGGGATGTTAATTGCTTAATTAACTCAGGAAGCACACCTGTGTGTAAGCACCTCCTTTAATATACTTTGCAACCCTCATTTACTCAAGTGTTTCCATTATTTTGGCAGTTTTTAGATTTTCATACATTTCTGGCATAGGGGCTGTTTGAACACTAAATTTACAATTGTAGCTGGGCCTAATGGTTTAGGATAGCCAAAGTGTGTCAATATATGACTACTGAACCCAGGAACTACCTCCTCACTCACATGATATCATGGGCAAAGTGTGCAACACTGACAGCCTGAAAAGCAAAGCGTGTAAAAAGAGGTGGGGACAGGGGTGAAGTGAAGCAATGGGAGAACAGGAGAAATGATGACAGCAGGGAGAGGTGGGAGGGGCGTCCCATTGGCTGGGGAAGTTAAAGCAGAGGGCAAATATAGCAAACCATTTTCTTTAACCTTTTCAAAATGTGACTTCCCAAAACAAAATATACTGATAGTATTGTTTTGTGCAATAACGCAGCCCAACTTCCTGTATATGCAGTAACTACCACCTATAGTCTTGTGAAATTAAAAGAAAAGCTTGTGAGCAACCAACCATTTCCTTCAGTCCCCGTCGGGAGCTGGTGAGTAAGTGAAACATGCAAGACAAGACCTTTCACCATGCATCAGTATACAGACAGCAGCACCACCACATATGAACTGGACTGCGTCTGAAATGCCACCATATAGCCTATATAGTACACTACTTTTGACCAGGGCCAGTGCATTATTTAGGGAATAGGGTGCCATTTCAGACCATGCCCTCAAACCAAACCAAAGCCAATGAGTGTCAGTCAGTGACATGCAAACAAGGCGTCACAAGGGTAAAGTAGTTTAACAGTGAGGTTAAAAAAGGTGTGCGGTGGACATGCACTTGTAGATACAACAGAGATATCGCAAACAATGTAGAGGCCAGGCAGAAAGGAAACAAAGGCAAAAACACACATTACTAGAGGAAAAGAAACACTGGTGGGGATGCTCTTCTGTTCGGATGATGGTGAACCTTCTTGACGTTGCTTCTCAGTTCGTTTGGTGACGGAGGAATCCAGCAGACCAAGGAAGGGTCACTCCACCAGGTCTTACATAGGGGGGGGGGGGGGGGGGGGGGGGGAGTCACAGAGTGGAAGAGGAGCAGCTGAGGGGAGGTGGGAGTTTGATTGGCATACTCCATATCGTCTCCGTTGAGCCCTATTCTGGATGGTGGGAGTAGGGTGAGGAGTGCATGTGTGTTTATAGGTATGTGAGGATGTAGGTATGAATGCTTCCTTGCTGGGAGACCATTAGTGCTTTTGAATCCATATGCCCCACAGGTATATAATGTCTCCCACATAAGGTCGACACAACCTTGACTCCCATGTTATAGGAGTTAATATATGTGATACAAAATGTGCCATCCAACTCCCCAATCCCCACTTGAATAAAACTGTCCGGGAGAGAGGAGTCACGTTAAATATCTAATCTTTATTTAAAGCTTGGTAACGGTAAATACTCCAAAAAGGACAAAGGTAAGAAAGAGGGGGGGGAGGGGCAGTCTAACCTTAAAGTGCAGAAGGAAAGGGGGAGTGCTTGGGGGAGACGAAGGAGGACAGATGTCTGTTTCTTAATGATGGAAAACAGCAAGAAAATACAAATCAACATTCATCAGCATTTTCTTGTTCAGTAAAAAGTATCGGATAAATACAAAGTTTCACATTTCACTCCACATTTTATTTTATGTTTCTTCTTGGTTTTCTTAAGAGCTGCGCCACAACAGCCCAGTCAATGCAAATCAAACCATGCCAGTTCATGTTTCAGATCTGTTAATTAAAAAGAAAAACACACATTCTAATAGTAATAGTAGTTGCTATTGCACATACAGGAGTTAAGCCATATATTCATAATGTAATATCATACGAGGGAAGTGGCACTGCTGTATTAAAGTCTTTATTTCTTCCCTTCCCTATTTTTGCTCTGTTTTTTTTATTAACATTTTGATCACATCCACCCCAGTTGCAGGTTGGGGACAAAACGATGATGACTAAAACAGCAAAGAGGGCTCTGGGGAGGGGTGGGTAAAAGGTGTGTTACTGGGTATGTAGGGAAGTGGGGGGGGGGGACTATACGTTACCTGTGAGAGAGTTCTCAGTGTTTTCACAGACAGTGGAGTAGTAGGGCGGTTGGGTGACACAGGGGCCCTCCCCGGGCTGCTGGGGGGCCACGAACAGCGCGGGGTCCAGGGGTTTCAGATCCCCCGTGTCCCCTAGCTCTGTCTCAAGCGTCCCACACAACATGTACTGCTGCTCCTCTGGGTTGGGGACTAGAAGGGAGTCTGCCGAGGCAGCCTGTTGCTGGGGCGGCGGCATGGTCAGCTCCTGGATGAGTGACGGGTCCTTGGCCTCCTCAGGCAGCTCCTCCAGGGAGAAGATGCCAGGGCTCTTGGCGCAGCTCTCAGCCGTGGAGTGGTTATTGGAGTTGGTGTTGGACGCCGTCATGTCATAGGCGTAGGATGCCGCCGAGTTGGCAGACTGGGGGGTGTCTCCGCCCTCTTCTGCGCCTCCACTGGTCTCCTCCCCTTCCTCCAGGGCAGACAGGCAGTGCTGGGCGCCGGGTTTGCTGTCAAAGGTGGCAGTGTGGATGCCCTGGCCCAGCTCGTCCAGCTGGGCCTCGCCCTCCGTGTCGCTGGCCTCATCCTCCGTGGTGGAGGACGACGAGGGGTTGGACGTGGGTGCTGTGGCGGGGTCCCATAGGACCTCGTTGGCTGGCAGGGTCTCTCCCACCTCCCCCTCTCTGTCCTCTCTCTCCAGGTGGATACCCAGGTCCTCGCCCAGGTCCTCAAATTCAGGCTGGAGGGAGAGCATGGGGGCCAGGGCAGCAGGCAGGGTGTGGAGCTTCCCCCCCTCAGAGCGGGACTTCACCCCGGAGCTGCTGTTGTAGTCACAGAGCTCCTCTGGTGTGCTGGTCTCGCTGCTGCGGACAGCCAGCTCCGTAGGGCTTAGGGTGCTGGAGTGTGACATGCCGTGGCCGGAGGCAGCTATGGGGGACAGGGACTGCAATGGGGCTAGGGTCTCTTTCTCAAGTGGAGATGCAGGGGCAGGCTGGTGTGAGGGCTCATGCAGAGCTGGAACAAATGGTGTGGCAGCCAGCTGCAGCCAGGGCTGAGCGGAGTGCCGGGTGGGTGGCTCCATATCAGCCTGCCAGGGGTCTGAGGGGCTGGTAGGGGTCTGCAGGGGGGCAGCTGAGGCAGCCTGGGGGTGCGGCTGGGCCCAGGGGTCACAAAAGGAGTTGGGGTTGGGTTGGTCCCACCGGGCAGAAGGCAGCAGCGGGGCAGGCAGGGCTTGGTTCAGGTTGTCCAGTCTCTCATCCTCAGCAAAGTCATCCTCGTCTGCATTCCCGTAGCTCTCCAGCCCGCTCTCAGTCACCCCCTCACTGGCCATCTCCACATCATCATCCTCATCCTCGTCGCGCCTCACTCTTCTCGGGTCATCCGCCCGTTCAGAACCCACCTCCATGTCGCACACCCGGTCTCCATCTTCATCGTAGTCATCAAAATCATTGGTCGGGATGTCGGGCACCTTCTCGAAGTCAGGCGAGCCGGCCGAGGCAGACATGCCCTCCATGTCGATGGCACCCTTCAGACTGGTGTCTCCTAGATCATCCATGCTCTCTGTGCCCTCCAGGACGCCCGGGGCGCTCAGCTCCGACGCGCCCTGCTGGCTGCAGCTCACCTCAGAGTCCAGCTCCGACAGCAGGGCGCCGCCTGCACGCCACCCTGAACCCGCAGGGCCGGCTGAGCCAGGCCTGGACTCTTCCGTGGGCTGGGAGCCGCTCATTTCTGACACAGACACCTGCTGGCTGCCCTCCCTCTCCTCGTCCTCTTCTTCATCCATGTTGAGCTGGGTTTTCTCTGAGGCATCCAGAGGGCTGTGTGTAGCCCTAGCCACTGCTGTGGGGATGTCCTGGTGTAAGGTCTGGTCTGGTGCTGGCTGTGTCGGTGCTGCTGGGACAGTCTCTGGTCGTTCAGACCTCTCCTCCTGCGCAACAGTGACTAGTGAGTCCTGTGGTGGAGCAGGAGCCAGCCTGAGTGGGCTCTGTGGTGGAGATGGAGAAGTAGTATCCTGAGGAGTTGGGGCTGAAACCTCTTCTCTGGACTCCAGGGCCACTGCTGGCAAAGACACAGACACTGGTGCTGGGACTTCTGAAGCTGCCACTTCTGGCTCTGCGGCGGCTGTCATGGCGACTGTTGCCACGGCAGCTGCTGCAGTAGCAGCCACAGCTGCTGCAGCTGGTATGGCTGCAGACTTGGGAGCTCCAGGTCTGGCAGTGAAGGGCAGGACAGACTGGGTTGGTTTGGAGGCTCGCTTGACCGACTGGGGGGTGGTGCTGCCCACGGGCTTGTTGCTGGGGGAGGCAGGGGGGGTCTTGCCCTGGGGCTGACGTGTGGCAGGGGGCCGCGTGGTGGGAGGGGCTTTACGTGTGGGCAGGGGCTTGGGGTCCTGTGATTTAGGGCGGGCTGGCTTGGTGTCTGCCGCCTTGGTGGGATGGGGCCTTTTGGAGGCGGGCTCGGGTCTGGAGGCTGCAGTCGCTTTAGGGGGGTCAGGTTTGGTCGTTTTGGTAGTGGCGGATGTTACTGGCTTTCTGGCTGCGGTAGTGGTTGCTGGTCTGCTGACATCTGTAACAGAGCAGAAATCATTTAAACATGCGTATCTCTTCAACTAAAAATATAAAAATGGTACCGTCAAGTTGATTTTGAGATACATACAGGTGATGCTCACAAGACCAATCCAAATTGAATCAAGTGGGTTTCATTCATGGTACAAAACTTGTAAGGCATGTGCACCTTTCTTGGCAGGGCCTGTAGGTTTGGGTGCCTGCGCTGTGGTAATCCTGCCAGTAGAGGGGGCTGTGGTGCCGACTCTGGAAGCTGCAGGTCTGCTGGAGCCGGCAGCGGCTGGCTTGGATGTGCCCATTAACAGTCCAGTGTGACCAGTGGCAGGCCTGGGGAAGAACACACTTTATTTATTTAACCAGGTAGGTTATGGAGAACACATTCACATCTACAATAACCTGACCAAGAGGGCACAATAATTGGCTCCCGAGTGGCGCAGCGGTCTAAGGCACTGCATCTCAGTGCTAGAGGCATCACTAGACACGCTGGTTCGATTCCAGGCTGTATCACAACCGGCCGTGATTGGGAGTCTCATAGGTCAGCGCACAATTGGCCCAGCGTCATCCAGGTTAGGGTTTGGCCGGGGTAGGCTGGCATTGTAAATAAGAATGTGTTAACTGACTTGCCTAGTTAAAGAGGTAATTTTTTAAATAATTAAAATTATAAAATAACACCGACAGAGGGCTGCCTCGCTTCTAGCTCCTAGGAAACTTTGCAGTATTTTTGTATGTATCATTTCTTACATTGTTAGCCCAGAAAGATGTCTTACATACAGCCGGGAAGAACTATTGGATATCAGAGTAACTCACCAGCATTACAACCAGGAATACGACTTGCCCAAAGCAGATTCTTTGTTCGCACCCCGAAGGGCAATTGAACTGATTCCAGAGGCCGACCCAAAACAACACCGGCGGAGGAGAGGTACTCGGAGCAGTCTGATTTAGGAGGCACGCACACCACCCACCACTTTCGAGTATATTACTCACTAATGTTCAGTCTCTGGATAATAAAGTTGACGAGCTCAGGGCGAGGGTGTCTTTCCAGAGAGGCATCAGGGACTAACACTCCCTTTCACGGAAACATGGTTCTCTTAGAACATACTATCCGAGTCGGTCCAGCCAGTTGGGTTCTCAGTTCATCACACAGTCAGGAATACCTATCTCTCCGGGATGAAGGGCGGGGGTGTATGTGTCATGATTAACGACTCATGGTGTAAGTGTGGTAACATACAGGAACTCAAGTCCTTTTGTTCACCCAACCTAGAATACCTCAATCAAATGCCGATCGTATTATCTCCCAAGATAATTTTCTTCGGTTGTAGTCACAGCCGTGTATATCCCCCCTCAAGTCGATACCACAACAGCCCTAAATGAACTTTATGCAAACTGGAAACCACATATCCCGAGGCTGCATTTATTGTAGCTGGGATTTTAACAAAGCAAATTTGAGGAAACGGCTGCTGAAGTACTATGAACATATCAACTGTAGTTCTTGCGCTGCTAAAAACTCTCAACCAACTTCTGGGATACCTACCACACCCTCCTTTTGGCAAATCTGACCACGACTCAATTTTGCTCCTCCATTCCTATAGGCAGAAACTCAAACAGGAAGTACCCGTGCTAAGGACTATTCAACGCTGGTCTGACCAATTGGAATCCATGCTTCAAGATTGTTTTGATCACGCGGACTGGGATATGTTCTGGGTACCTTTCAAGAATAATAGACAAATATACTGATACAGTGACTGAGTTTATCAGGAAGCATATAGGATATGTTGTACCCACTATTAAAACCTACCCTAACCAGAAACCGTGGATAGATGGCAGCATTCGCGCAAAACTGAAAGCGCGAACCACCACATTTAACCATGGCAAGGTGACTTGGAATTTGTCAGAATGCAAACAGTGCAGTTATTCCCTTCGCAAGGCAATCAAAACAGGCAAAACGTCAGTATAGAGACAAAGTGGAGTCCCAATTCAGCGGCTCAGACACGAGACGTATGTGGCAGGGTCTACAGACAATTAAAGGAAAACCAGTCAGTAACTTCGGACACTGACGTCTTGTCCCCAGACAAGCTAAACACCTTCACCCACTGAGGAGAACACAGTGCCAACGATGAGGCCCACTACCAAGGACTGTGGCTTCTCCTTCTCCGTGGTCGACGTGAGTAAGACATTTAAGCGCATTAACCCTCTCAAGGCTGCTGGTCTAGATGGCATCTCTAGCCGCGTCCTCAGAGCATGCACAGACCAGCTAGCTGGTGTGTTTATGGACATATTCAATCTCTCCCTATCCCAGTCTGTTGTCTCCACACGCTTCAAGACGTCCACCATTGTTCCTGTTCCCAAGAAAGCAAAGGTAACTGAACTAAATGACTAATTGCCCCCTAGCACTCGGGTCATTCTCATGAAACCATTAAAATACCATGGCAGTAATGATTTTAAATATAAAAACATCTAAATTAGTAATATAACAAAATATAATAAAGATGTGTTCTCTACCTTGAACAGAGTAATTTCAACATAGGAATTAATTATTCTTATTTTATTGCATTTTCTGCTGAATTTGTCATTACCGCAACACGTCCAGCTCTGTCTGAATGCATGTTATGTTGTAATTTAAATAGTAAAATTTAAAAAATTAAAAAAAGAAGAAAAGTGGTTCTACTAGGATGTTTTCAAATGACAATTTTTTTTAACTGAATATTCATGCATAATAATAATTAAAACAAATTTGAAAATGAAGTGTCCATGACTGTTAACAGAGAATTTTAAAAAGTTTGATTTTGAATGAAGCAACACATCTGCCAGTACCTTCAAGATGGCTACCAGTTAAGCAGATCTCTTTATATTTCTCCAGTTAAAAGTTAAACATTATTTTGTCAGACTGCATACACGACAGTATTGATTATCATTACCGATACAGATAGTTTTCAACATTTAGAAAAACGTAAAATTTTAAATCTATGAAAATATACTTCATTAATGACTAATTATGTACATCGAGTAAAAATTTGCTTAGTCATCATGTCTTCTCTATTGTTAGCAAAACATGTTAAGGTTCGTCATCCTCAGCCCTCACAACACCATTCTCACTTACCGCTGCAATTTAAGGCCAGATGTGGTAGAGAACTTGTGTTTCGGTAATGAAAATTTAATCAGACTATATTTAAAAAAAGATAATGAACTATTAATTTAAATATTATTTAATTGTTGATATTTTGCTTTATGTCCTGTTTAATTGCAGACAGTCAGCAAGTGACAAAAATCAAGCTTTAGCAAAGGTTAGGCTGACAATTTAGAGGAAAAAGTTTACGTCAACCCGGAACTGCTGGAAGAGTACAGAAGGAAGGAGAGAGAGAGAGAGGTTAGGTGTTGGAGAGGTTACAGCAAGCATAATTAGTATAGAGAGTCTACAGGAAGCCTATGCCCTCATACAGTGTCTATAGGAAGTCAATATCCTACAGTGTTAGGAAGTCTACACATGCGCGTGCACACATCCACCACACACACAATCAGTAAGCCATTTAGTTTAGACTATAGGATGTCCACACACACACAATCAGTAAGCCATTTAGTTTAGACTATAGGATGTCCACACACACAATCAGTAAGCCATTTAGTTTATACTATAGGATGTCCACACAATCTAAGTGTAAGCCATTCAGTCCCTACTGTAGGATGCACACACATGCACAATAAGCCATATAGTCCCTTCTATAGGACACACACACAGTCAGTAAGCCATTCAGTCTCTACTATAGGATGACGTGTACATAACAGTAAGATTTTTCCCATGTTTTGAGACATGCTCATTTCATGTCATGCTCATTTCATGCCATGCTTCCTTTCCATTTCCAGATATCAGAAACGAAATCAAAATCAAAACTCAAGATCTGACAAAGAAGCAACATGAAAAGATGAAAAAACAGTGCCGGGAAAATTCAAAAAAAGGTATTCCAGATGAAAAACAGCTAAAAGCTGTATTGGACATAACACCAAGCGAGGAAGATGATACCCTTCAACATGTTCAAGAAGCAAAATGAAGAAGTTATTCAAAATCTTCAAGAAGAAGATCTGCCAGCTTAGTGGAGTCTGCCACTAGCACAGTTAGCGTAGTCAGCTCAGCTTTCCCCATTGAGACCGTGTCTGTGCCTCGATCTAGGTTGGGCAAAATTAAAAATGGCGGTGTTCGCTTCAGTAATCTTACTAGTATAAAGACCTCCTCCATTCCTGCCATTATTGAAAGAGATTGTGATACTTCACATCTCAAAACTGGGTTACTTAATGTTAGATACCTCACTTCCAAGGCAGTTATAGTCAATGAACTAATCACTGATCATAATCTTGATGTGATTGGCCTGACTGAAACATGGCTTAAGCCTGATGAATTTACTGTGTTAAATGAGGCCTCACCCCCTGGTTACACTAGTGACCATACCCCCCGTGCATCCGGCAAAGGCGGAGGTGTTGCTAACATTTACGATAGCAAATTTCAATTTACAAAAAAAAAAACAATGACGTTTTCGTCTTTTGAGCTTCTAGTCATGAAATCTATGCAGCCTACTCAATCACTTTTTATAGCTACTGTTTACAGGCCTCCTGGGCCATATGCAGTGTTCCTTACTGAGTTCCCTGAATTCCTATCGGATCTTGTAGTCATAGCAGATAATATTCTAATTTTTGGTGACTTTAACATTCACATGGAAAAGTCCACAGACCCACTCCAAAAGGCTTTCGGAGCCATCATCGACTCAGTGGGTTTTGTCCAACATGTCTCTGGACCTACTCACTGCCACAGTCATACTCTGGACCTAGTTTTGTCCCATGGAATAAATGTTGTGGATCTTAATGTTTTTCCTCATAATCCTGGATTATCGGACCACCATTTTATTGCGTTTACAATTGCAACAAATAATCTGCTCAGACCCCAACCAAGGAAGATTAAAAGTCGTGCTATAAATTCTCAGACAACCCAAAGATTCCTTGATGCCCTTCCAGACTCCCTCTGCCTACCCAAGGACGTCAGAGGACAAGAATCAGTTAACCACCTAACCGAGGAACTCAATTTAACCTTGCGCAATACCCTAGATGCAGTTGCACCCCTAAAAATTAAAAACATCTGTCATAAGAAACTAGCTCCCTGGTATACAGAAAATACACGAGCTCTGAAGCAAGCTTCCAGAAAATTGGAACGGAAATGGCGCCACACTAAACTGGAAGTCTTCCGACTAGCTTGGAAAGACAGTACCGTGCAGTATCGAAGAGCCCTCACTGCTGCACGATCATCCTATTTTTCCAACTTAATTGAGGAAAATAAGAACAATCCGAAATTTCTTTTTGACACTGTCGCAAAGCGAACTAAAAAGCAGCATTCGCAAATGGAGGATGGCTTTCACTTCAGCAGTAATACATTTATGAACTTCTTTGAGGAAAAGATCATGATCATTAGAAAGCAAATTACGGACTCCTCTTTAAATCTGGGTATTCCTCCAGGGCTCCATTGTCCTGAGTCTGCACAACTCTGCCAGGACCTAGGATCAAGGGAGATACTAAAGTGTTTTAGTACTATATCTCTTGACATAATGATGAAAATAATCATGGCCTCCAAACCCTCAAGCTGCATACTGGACCCTATTCCAACTAAACTACTGAAAGAGCTGCTTCCTGTGCTTGGCCCTCCTATGTTGAACATAATAAACGGCTCTCTATCCACCGGATGTGTACCAAGCTCACCAAAAGTGGCAGTAATAAAGCCTCTCTTGAAAAAGCCGAATCTTGACCCAGAAATTATAAAAAACTATCGGCCTATATCGAATCTTCCATTCCTCTCAAAAATTTTAGAAAAAGTTGTTGCGCAGCAACTCACTGCCTTCCTGAAGACAAACAACGTATACGAAACGCTTCAGTCTGGTTTTAGACCCCATCATAGCACTGAGACTGCACTTGTGAAGGTGGTAAATGACCTTTTAATGACGTCAGACCGAGGCTCTGCATCTGTCCTCATGCTCCTAGATCTTAGTGCCGCTTTTGATACCATCGATCACCACATTCTTTTGGAGAGATTGGAAACCCAAATTGGTCTACATGGACAAGTTCTGGCCTGGTTTAGATCTTATCTGTCGGAAAGATATCAGTTTGTCTCTGTGAATGGTTCGTCCTCTGACAAATCAATTGTAAATTTCGGTGTTCCTCAAGGTTCCGTTCTAGGACCACTATTGTTTTCACTATATATTTTACCTCTTGGGGATGTCATTCGAAAACATAATGTTACATTTCACTGCTATGCGGACAACACACAGCTGTACATTTCAATGAAACATGGTGAAGCACCAAAATTGCCCTCGCTAGAAGCCTGTGTTTCAGACATAAGGAAGTGGGTGGCTGCAAATTTTCTACTTTTAAACTCGGATAAAACAGAGATGCTTGTCCTAGGTCCCAAGAAACAAAGAGATCTTCTGTTGAATCTGACAATTAATCTGGATGGTTGTACAGTCGTCTCAAATAAAACTGTGAAGGACCTCGGCGTTACTCTGGACCCTGATCTCTCTTTTGAAGAACATATCAAGACTGCTTCAAGGACAGCTTTTTTCCATCTACGTAACATTGCAAAAATCAGAAACTTTCTGTCCAAAAATGACGCAGAAAAATTAATCCATGCTTTTGTTACTTCTAGGCTCGACTACTGCAATGCTCTACTTTCCGGCTACCCGGATAAAGCACTAAACAAACTTCAGTTAGTGCTAAATACGGCTGCTAGAATCCTGACTAGAACCAAAAAATTTGATCATATTACTCCCGTGCTAGCCTCCCTACACTGGCTTCCTGTTAACCTCTCTCGGGTATGTGGGACGATTTCGTCCCACCTACGTAACAGCTACTGAAATTCCAGTGGCGCGATTTTTGAATCGTTAGAAATACTATTACTTCAATTTCTCAAACATATGACTATTTTACAGCTATTTAAAGACAAGAATCTCGTTAATCTAACCCCACTGTCCGATTTCAAAAAGGCTTTACAACGAAAGCAAAACATTAGATTATGTCAGCAGAGTGCCCAGCCAGAAAAAATCAGACAGCCATTTTTCAAGCTAGCATATAATGTCACAAAAACCCAAACCACAGCTAAATGCAGCACTAACCTTTGATGATCTTCATCAGATGACACACCTAGGACATTGTGTTATACAATACATGCATGTCTGTTTAATCAAGTTCATATTTATATCAAAAAACAGCTTTTTGCATTAGCATGTGACGTTCAGAAAACGCATAACCCCCGGCAAACTTCCGTTGAATTTACTAACAGTTTGCTAAATTACTCACGATAAACGTTCACAAAAAGCATAACAATTATTTTAAGAATTATAGATACATTACTCCTCTATGCACTCGATATGTCCGATTTTAAAATAGCTTTTCGGATGAAGCACATTTTGCAATAATCTAAGTACATAGCCCGGCATTACAGGGCTAGCTATTTAGATACCCACCCAGGTCAGCATCCACCAAAATCACATTTCCTATAAGAAAAATGTTCTTACCTTGCTTGTTCTTCATCAGAATACACTGCCAGGACTTCTACTTCAATAACAAATGTTGGTTTGGTCCCAAATAATCCATCGTTATATCCAAACAGCGACGTTTTGTTCGTGAGTTCTAGAATGCTTCTTCACGGTCTCGCGCATGGCGCATTGGCGTGTCAAAAATGTCTAAATATTCCATTACCGTACTTCGAAGCATGTCAACCGCTGTTTAAAACCAATTTTTATGCCATTCAACTCGTAGATTAGTGATAATATTCCGACCGGGAGTATGCATTGAGCCTAAACAGCCGAATAAAATTTCTCCTCAGAAGCGACTCATGCACGCGCATCATTCAAAGGTCCTCGGAGCAGCCACTTACAAAAGGTGATAATGTGTTTCAGCCTGAGGCTCCCTCGTAAACCTTCAGTTATTTCGCGGGCTCTGAGAGCCTATTGGAGCCCTGGGAATTGTCACGTTACAGCTAAGATCCTTACTTTTCAATAAAAAGATGCAAGACGCACGACTCCTTGTCAGACAGGGTACTTCCTGCTTGAAACCTTGTCAGGTTTTTGCCTGCCATAGGAGTTCTGTTATACTCACAGACACCATTCAAACAGTTTTAGAAAATTCAGAGTGTTTTCTATCCAAACCTGAACAATAATATGCATATTCTAGCTTCTGAGTTGGTGTAGGAGGCAGTTAAAAATGGGAACATATTTTTTCCAAAATTCTCAATACTGCCCCCTACCCCAAACAGGTTAAGGCAAGGGCTGATTTCAAGGTTTTACTGCTAACCTACAAAGCATTACATGGGCTTGCTCCTACCTATCTTTCCGATTTGGTCCTGCCGTACATACCTACACGTACGCTACGGTCACAAGACGCAGGCCTCCTAATTGTCCCTAGAATTTCTAAGCAAACGGCTGGAGGTAGGGCTTTCTCCTATAGAGCTCCATTTTTATGGAATGGTCTGCCTACCCATGTGAGAGACGCAGACTCAGTCTCAACCTTTAAGTCTTTACCTTCAGACTTATCTCTTCAGTAGGTCCTATGATTAAGTATAGTCTGGCCCAGGAGTGTGAAGGTGAACGGAAAGGCTGGAGCAACGAACCGCCCTTGCTGTCTCTGCCTTGTCGGTTCCCCTCTTCCCACTGGGATTCTCTGCCTCTAACCCTTTTACAGGGGCTGAGTCATTGACTTACTGGTGTTCTTCCATGCCGTCCATGGGAGGGGTGCGTCACTTGAGTAGGTTGAGCCACTGACGTGGTCTTCCTGTCTGGGTTGGCGCCCCCCCTTGGGTTGTGCCGTGGCGGAGATCTTTGTGGGCTATACTCGGCCTTGTCTTCGGACGGTAAGTTGGTGGTTGTAGATATCCCTCTAGTGGTGTGGGGGCTGTGCTTTGGCAAAGTGGGTGGGGTTATATCCTGCCTGTTTGGCCCTGTCCGGGGGTATCATCGGATGGGGCCACAGTGTCTTCTGATCCCTCCTGTCTCAGCCTCCAGTATTTATGCTGCAGTAGTTTATGTGTCGGGGGGCTAGGGTCAGTCTGTTACATCTGGAGTATTATCCGGTGTCCTGTGTGAATGTAAATATGCTCTCTAATTCTCTCTTTCTCTCTTTCTTTCTTTCTCTCGGAGGACCTGAGCCCTAGGACCATGCCTCAGGACTACCTGGCATGATGACTCCTTGCTGACCCCAGTCCACCTGGCCATGCTGCTGCTCCAGTTTCAACTGTTCTGCCTGCGGCTACGGAACCCTGACCTGTTCACCGGACGTGCTTGTTGCACCCTCGACAATTACTATGATTATTATTATTTGACCATGCTGGTCATTTACGAACATTTTAACATCTTGACCATGTTCTGTTATAATATCCACCCGGCACAGCCAGAAGAGGACTGGCCACCCCTCATAGCCTGGTTCCTCTCTAGGTTTCTTCCTAGGTTTTTGGCCTTTCTCAGGAGTTTTTCCTAGGGAGTTTTTCCCAGCCACCGTGCTTCTTTCACATGCATTGCTTGCTGTTTGGGGTTTTAGGCTGGGTTTCTGTACAGCACTTTGAGATTTCAGCTGATGTACGAAGGGCTATATAAAAAAATTTTGATTTGATTTTGACACCGCCTCCCCAAGAGAACAGCCATTCTCACCTCAGCAGGTAAATGTCCTTGCCATCAACGCATCTCCTAAAAGAAGAGACGTCTCTACAGACACCAGGACCAATGAAGACATCTACACCAAAGGAACCACCCAAAAAGAGGAACAGAAGAAGGAAAACAGTCACAATTGAGGTCAAAGTTGTGCTGCACAGAAGAGAAGATGCTGGAGAGGACCAGATGATCAACCTAAAGAAAAGACTGAAAAGACTTGAGATGGTCAAGAGGAAGCAGGTAGTTGTCAACATGGAAGGCAGAGAGGTCCAGAAGAGAACATTACCAAATAACAGCCAGAAGACTAATGCGCACACTTGTTAGCCCGCTTCCTTCATCAAGATGAAGTCTCCACTGTAATAAATGGGAAATCCAGAGACATTCTGACAAAGGGCCAGATATTCTGAGAGCCTTGATGGACACGATAGCAAATCTTCATAGAAGATGTCTGAGAATCCAAGGCACAACCTTTCCAAGGCTCAATTCTTTAAACTTAAACCATTTTGGATTGGCCAGCGAAGAGTCAGACAGAGAAACGTGCTTGCAAAAGGCCTGAAAACTTTGGCTTGAAGATAAAGAAGCTGCACCAGCTTGGGGTCATAGAAACGCCATCCCCAAGAGACACTGTAGGCCAGTGTGTGTAGTGACGATGACATGTGGTGTTCTGTTTTGTATGTGTTGTTTTTATGTGTTCTCTGTTTTTAGCCCATGTATGTTATGTACTTTTGAAGCACTGCAA
This sequence comes from Salmo trutta, assembly GCF_901001165.1. Taxonomy (NCBI): domain Eukaryota; kingdom Metazoa; phylum Chordata; class Actinopteri; order Salmoniformes; family Salmonidae; genus Salmo; species Salmo trutta. Next base: position 15,369,380 of record NC_042994.1, read on the forward strand.
ATTAAATTGATTGAACTTGAATCCATGATTGTGCCAATATCTCATTTATTTTCTACATTACATTTTTGTTTTTAACCATACCTCAGCATACTTATTATCATTACCGAAATCAACCTCATTTCCAAAACCTATGTATCATTGCCGCAACAGGTGTTAATTTTATGTTCATTTAATGAAAGGAAAAATTGCAGTTTGCTTTTAAATGCAGGCTTGCCACAATTTTGAAAATATGTCAGGTTTCAATGAAATATAAAGTTGTAGATTGCGGAAGTTGTTGCGGTTATGAGAGCAGTCAAAATCAAATAAATTGTAATTTAAAAATATATATTTGAGTTTCAAGTAACTGTGCATGACTGTTACTTCATTTTTGAAAAATGAAAATGTATTAGCTTTCCTAATGGTCTTGACGTTTTCAGACCGTTGCGGTAATGAGATTAAGGACTTGTTTTGGAAAATATGATCAAAAAGGTGTTAAAATGTCAGTAAATGTTTTTAAATGAATGCTCAAACACTTCAGACCTTGTTATTAATGCTTAAAAAGGAAATGTATTGATGCAAGTCTTTATAGATTTCATATTTGAAATCTTTGAAACCAAGATTGTGAGAATCACCCACTCACTTCTGTCATCATGAAATACATTGAGAGACTAGTCAAGGATCATATCACCTCCACCTTACTTATCACCCTAGACCCACTTCAATTTGCTTAGCGCCCCAATAAACACACAGATGATGCAATCGCCATCACACTGCCCTATCCCATCTGGACAAGAGGAATACCTATGTAAGAATGCTGTTCATTGACTACAGCTCAACACCATAGTACCCTCCAAGCTCGAGGCCCTGGGTCTGAACCCCACCCTGTGCAACTGGGTCTTGGACTTCCTGACAGGCTGCCCCCGGGTGGTGAGGGTAGGAAACAACACCTCCACTTCACTGATCCTCAACACTGGGGCCCCACAATTGTGTGCTCAGCCCCCTCCTGTACTCCCTGTTCACCCATGAGTGCGTGGCCAAGCATGCCTCCAATTCAATCAAGTTTGCAGATGACACAACAGTAGTAGGCTTGATTACCAACAACAACGAGACAGCCTACAGGGAGGAGGTGAGGGCTCTGGGAGTGTGGTGCCAGGAAAATAACCTCACTCAACGTCAACATAACAAATGAGATGATCGTGGACTTCAGGAAACAGTCAAGGGAGCACCCCCCGATCCACATCAATGGGACCGTAGTGGAGAAGGTGGAACGCTTCAAGTTCCTCGGTGTACACACACCACTGACAAACTGACATGATCCACCCACACACAGTGTGGTGAAGGCGCAACAGTGCCTCTTCAACCTCAGGAGGCTGAAGAAATTTGGCTTGGCACCTAAAACCCTCAATTTTACAGATGCACAACTGAGAGCATCCTGTCAGGCTGTATCACTGCCTCGTACAGTAACTGCAGGGCTCTCCAGAGGGTGGTGTGGTCTGCACAACGCATCACCGGGGGCAAACTACCTGCCCTCCAGGACACCTACGGCAACCGATGTCACAGCAAGGCAAAGATCATCACATTAAAAGGGCCACAGCCTGTTCATCCCGCTACCTTCTAGAAGGCGTAGACAGTACAGGTGCCTCAAAGCAATAAGAATGTGTTCTTAACCGACTTGCCTAGTAAAAAATAAAAATAAAAAAAGACAAAAAGCTTCCATCTCTCGACCATCGGAATTAAATAGTCACCACTAGCCTGTCTCCGTCCAGTACCCTGCCCTGAACTTTGATCACTGTTACGAGCCGGCAACCACCAGGTACTCAACGCTGCACCTTAGAGACTGCTGCCCCATGTACATAGTCATTGAACACCGGTCACTTTAATAATGTTTACCCCACTTCATATGTAGATACTGTATTCTAGTCAAGGATCATCCTATAACTACTGCTCTACATTTTTTATTCATAATGTCTACACACACACACACACACACCATCATCATATACATTACAGACTGACATTGCCATTCTAATATCTCCATCTTAATTCCTTTCGGAGATTTGCGTGTATTAGGTATTACTGCACTGCTGGAGCTAGAAACAAGCATTTCGCTACACCCGTGATAACAGCTGAATATGTGTATGCGACCAATAAAACTTGATTCGATTTTGACAATAGCAGACATGAGATTTTTAAGAGTAGTCTTGCCATACAATAAACAAAAACAGACCCGTTTGCTTTAATGAAAACTGAGTTCAGAGAAGACCCTCAAGGGCTAAATGGACACCATCTGCTGTTCACAATGAATGAATGCCTACTGACATTGTACACAGTGTACAAACATATTTTGAGCTGTCCCTGCTTTTGCCCTCAGAACAGCCTCAATTATGTAGGGGCATCGACTCTCTCCGGTCTCCTGCCCTTCATCTACACTGACTGAAGTTGATTTAACAAGTGACATCAATGGGGGATAATAGCTTTCACCTGGTCAGTCTCATGGAAAGAGGTGTTCCTAATGTTTTGTGCACTCAGTGTAGGATTTAGTTCAGCACCATTCGATCAGCTGCCTAATGTCGGCTGATCGGCTTGGGACTTCTCTATGATCAATTCACTCTAAACCTGAAACAAATCAGTAGTGGTTATTCACCTGCTCAGTGCTCACCATACAGTAAGCTAGAACAGTCAAGGGCTGTCCTGCACTACATAAAAGCAATTTCAAGAGGTAACAGAAAACCATTAACAAGGCCCATTCATTGTCTGCCTGCAACGCATTGCTTAGTCATTTTCTAATCCCAGTCTAGTGGGGGAAGAGGAAATGATACAGGGAATGATGGAGTGGGAAAGAGTGATTGTGGAAAAATAACAGGATGTGGGGGAGTGTCGCACTCAGAGGGTTGAGAGAAGTACTATTCCAAGGACAGAGAGGAGACTAATCGATGGGCTATTAAGCTCCCAGTCTACCCCTCAAATTTTAGGGGGTTAGAGGCAGACATGAGTCACTGATTCATTAAAACACTCCCTCTTAACAGTGGAGCTCAACCTTCCCAAGACTCCTGGGTCGTGTTCAGTGGGCACAAAACTGAACAGTAGGTAATATACTTGTCTAATAGAAGTCAGTTTCTAAATTACCCCTCTCCTGGCTGAGGTTATGGATTTGGAGGGTAAGCTGATCCTAGATCAGCCATTCGTTCACTTTAACAGGTGCCAGACAGCTGTGGAGAACAGGATCCAGACACGGCCTTCTCCAGAGCAAGGGCAGTGCCCATCCCCCTGCATACTGCTGAGTGAACTGAATGTCAAGTGTGTGTGTTTGTGTGCCCTTGCGTTTAGGAGCAGACTTGACCGATTATCCTTACGCTATGCAACAGCGGAGCGGGGAATAGTAACGTACATCTACAGAGCTACGCTTGGACACGTGTGATACTGGTGTGTGCAATCTACATGTACAGACTGGCGTGAGGCGTTCACATTGACAGGCTTGTGCCATGAGTTGTAGCCCATGCTACAGAGCGCTACGTTCAAAACAGTTGCTTAAAATGGGCAATTCATATGATTAGCCTAAGGCTATTCTACACTATGCTACTAGCGTTCTGCACACAGAAGAACCAGGTGTAATGAAACAATGGCAGCACTGTATTTGTGCAAAAAAAGTTTAAAAAAAATCAATAATCTAAAATCTAAATAAAATAATCGATGCTTGTCATTTCTATAGAACAGATTCATACGTACACAGTGTCTAAAACAGAAAAAAGGGATAGGAAACAGAGGAACTGACCGTTTTATGGCATTGTTGCGATTCAATCAATTACCCCAATATCCGTCATGCTGTTCTTTTGATTGGTTCGCCATGGTTTGGCCACAGCAGACAACACAGATTAATTCACAATGACAAAAACTTACGGTCGTACGAGGGGCCTGAAGCGGTCCGGACCGAGCATGCCTGGCCACAAACGCCTCTCCCTCAAGAACGGCCATTTGTTTCCATTTGTTAGCGGGATCAAATAAAGGCTGCGAGACTCAAAAGGTCTTTAGGTTTGGCCATTATTATACTGTAATAGCGTGCGTCGATGGGACAGAGGGAGCAGGACATTGATTGTATGGTAAAGAGCAGCGAAACAAGAAAGCGGTCAAGCTGTACCTTCAGGTGACATGGGGAATTAATTGAAGACGGCCGGGGTGAGCCGCGTTGGACGAGACGACATTCAACGAGGGAGGAAAGGAAGAAAATAAAGGTTGAGGGAAAGAAACTACAAACAGGTACGCAGTGATGCGAGCGACAGAACTAACATGATGGAAGAAAGAGGGAGAGAGTGGACAGATAACTAAAAGCACATGGAAGCAGATTGCCTTCCTATCTGGGTCAGTTCCGCGTAGGGAACGGGAAATGGCAGGAACACTAAATTAAGGTGGGGGGAATGGAGAGCGAGAGATTGCTTCTGAAAGGAAGGAGGGAGAGATGAGAGGCGAGGCCAGTCATCTGTGCATGCAGCGGTAACCTCAAATAACCCTCCATCTCGTCTTCACAGAAAGACGAAGAACTGCCTGATCCTCAGGGAGGGAGTCAAGGAGGGATGTGAGTCAAAGCTCAGTGGAGTCCATACAGTATTAATTGCTTGGGTGGCACTGTAGTTCAGCGCCTTTGGTATATTTGTTGTGGCTACAAGGGATTAGTGTCAACAAGGGATTCAAAGCCAATACTTGGTTGATATGCCTTAGTGGTGCAGTAGATTCACAGCCAGTTTAAGGATACAACACGACAGGTGTATCCAAGATAAATTGCCAACCTATGAAAGCTTTGCCATAAAAAGAGGCTTCATTTCTACACTTCAAAATGATTAAATCATGCACGACACTCAAGCCCTTTTCTACAATAAAATGTCAGCTTCCTCTGCTATTGAAAGAGTAATTCAATGGCAATTAAAAATGTATACATTTTATGTGATGACAATAATACAATAGGCTGTAACATTTGTTGGGTAAGAGCGAAAGTGTTGCCGGAATAGTTTCATTTGAGTCTCCCCCCCCTCCCACTTTTCACTGTCAGACACAGCCAGGCTCCCTTGGCACCGCAAGTTGACATATTAAAAATGCAGTTTTAAATCAAGCAGAGAGAGAGAGCCCCAGAGGTATACTTTATCCCTGTTGGAGGATGGCCATCTTCCCTGTCAGTTTCTCCTCGCCCTCTTCTCTCCAGGGCCACCTTTCAGCAAATGGAACCTCGCCCGCTTCTCTCCAGGGCCACCTTTCAGCAAATGGAACCTTGCCTCGGACAGTGCTCTGCTTGGCTAGTGAGCCTTTCAAAAACAGCCCCCTCGTGCTGCATATTGAGACAGAAGGCATTCCTGGGGCTTGTGTTGGCCCACTGGCAATGAAACATCCCATTACCACAGGGAACAAGACCTAAATCAGCTTGTCTAGGTTTTTAATTAAGTGCCTCTGCTGTGGAAACTTCTAGCAACTGATCCAGAGATAGCCCATTTACTGAGGCCTTGGGTACTATGCTATCATAATATGTATAGGGCATCTGCGTTAAACAGTAACTATGCCCTGCCGAGCCTGTGGCCGAAACTGCATGGTTTCATCCCCAAAGGGGGTGAGAGGGGTTGGGACAGGAACATTGTGTGACTGCATTTCACAAGACCTAGAGTGACATTCAATTGTCTGCTTTTAGTTATTCAACAACTCTGTTATAATGCATGTTTGAGTCAGACCGCAAGTCAAAAGGTATCTGACCTGCATAGATTGTCATCTAATAGATCATATGAGGTGTAACTGCCATTTCATTACTGTGACCATTTTGATGGCATTCCCATATGGATGGCTCTCAACACACATTACCCCATCTTATACAACACCCTGGACTCCTCCCATTCTCAGAGGGAGTCTTCAGGCCCACCAAAATGACAGATGCCCTCACAGGGGAGGGAGGGGAACAGCGGGAGGGTTTGGAGAGGGTGCTGGCTAAATTCCTGGTACTGTACATAAACAGAAGGGAGGAGTAAAGGAGGAGAGATGGAGGGATGGGCAGACAAAAACAAACTGCTTAAAACAGGACAAGGGCACTGTCTCCAGATAGAGAAAAGGAGAGAATACAGACACAGGGAATTAGAATCCCCTCCGTCACCATGGCACCCCCCTACTGTGGCCAGCCAGATAATCAAGCTGTCAGACAGGCTAGTGACTGGTTGAAATCTTTAAAGAGACTTGTTATTAATGCCTAAAAAGGACATTTGTTGACAAGGTCTGAAGTGTTTAAGCATTAATTTAAAAACATCTGACAATTTAACACCTTTTTGAACAGGTTTTCCAAAACAAGTCCTTAAAAATCTAATCAAGACCATTAGGAAAGCTAATACATTTAAAAAAAATTAAGAGTCATGCACAGTTAATTAAAAAAAAATATATATATATATATTTCAGTTTCAAGTAACATTATTTGATTGACTGATCTCATTACCGCAACACCTTCCGCAATCTACAACCTAATATTTTTTATATTTCATTGAAACCTGACATTTTCAAAATGTGGCAAGCCTGCAATTAAAAGCAAACTATTTTTCCTTTCATTAAATGAACATTTAATTAACACCTGTTACGGCAATCCAAAATGGTTTAAGTTTAAAGAATTGAGCCTTGGAAAGGTTGTGCCTTGGATTCTCAGACATCTTCTATGAAGATTTGCTATCGTGTCCATCAAGGCTCTCAGAATATCTGGCCCTTTGTCAGAATGTCTCTGGATTTCCCATTTATTACAGTGGAGACTTCATCTTGATGAAGGAAGCGGGCTAACAAGTGTGCGCATTAGTCTTCTGGCTGTTATTGGGTAATGTTCTCTTCTGGACCTCTCTGCCTTCCATGTTGACAACTACCTACTTCCTCTTGACCATCTCAAGTCTTTTCTTTAGGTTGATCATCTCTGGTCCTCTCCAGCATCTTCTCTTCTGTGCAGCACAACTTTGACCTCAATTGTGAGTGTTTTCCATCTTCTGTTCCTCTTTTTGGGTGGTTCCTTTGGGGTAGATGTCTTCATTGATCCTGGTGTCTGTAGAGACGTCTCTTCTTTTAGGAGATGCGTTGACGGCAGGGACATTAACCTGCTGAGGTGAGAATGGCTGATCTCTTGTGGACATGTTGAAGTGTATCATCTTCCTCGCTTGGTGTTATGTCCAATACAGCTTTTAGCCGTTTTTCTTCTGGAATACCTTTTTTAAATTTTCCCGGCACTGTTTTTTCACGTTGCTTCTTTGTCAGATCTTGAGTTTTGATTTTACAATTTTGCTTTCGTTTTTTGATATCTGAAAATGTAAAGGAAGCATGACATGAAAATGTCTCAAAACATGGGAAGAATCTTACTGTTATGGACACATCATCCTTTAGAGACTGAATGGCTTACAGACCGTGTGTGTGTGTGTGTGTGTGTCCTATAGAAAGGACTGAATGGTTTGCACTATAGGATGTCCACACAGTAAACTGAATGGCTTACTGATTGTGTGCGCGCGCATATATATATATATATATGTGTAGACTTCCTAACACTGTAGGGTATTGACTTCCTATAGACACTGTATGAGGGCATAGGCTTCCTATAGACTAAGAGATATGCGAATTACGCTTGTTGTAACCTCTCCAACACCTTTCCTTCTGCACTCTTCCAGCAGTTCTGGGTTGATGTAAACTTTCTCTAAATTATCAGCCTAGCCTTCACTAAAGCTTTCTTTTTGTCACTTGCTATCTGCAACAGGACATAAAGCAAAATATCAACAGTTAGTAAATAATATTTAAATTAAGAGTTCATTATATATTTAAAAAAAATAGTCTATGATTAAATTCTCATTACTGAAACAAGTTCTCTACCGCAACCGTCCTTAAATTGCAGCGGTAAGTGAGAATGGTGTTGGCTGATAAGGAACCTTAGCAAAACATACTAACAATAGAGAAGACATGATTACGAAGCAACTTTTTACTCAATGTACAGTTGAAGTCAGAAGTTTACATACACCTTAACCAAATACAAATACCAAACTCAGTTTCACTATAAATTAATTTACATTTAATCCTAGTAAAAATTCCCTGTTTTAGGTCAGTTAGGATCCCCACTTTATTTTAAGAATGTGTCATGTCAGAATAATAGTAGAGAGAATGATTTATTTCAGCTTTTATTTCTTTCATCGCATTCCCAGTGGGTGAGAAGTTTACATATACACTCAATTAGTATTTGGTAGCATTGCCTATTAAATTGTTTAACTTGGGTCAAACGTTTTGGGTTTCCACAAGCTTCCCACAATAAGTTGGGTGAATTTTGGCACATTCCTCCTGACAGAGCTGGTGTAACCGAGTCAGGTTTGTAGGCCTCCTTGCTCGCACACGCTTTTTCAGTTCTATCCACAAATTGTATATAGCATTGAGGTCAGGGCTTTGTGATGGCCACTCCAATACCTTGACTTTGTTGTCCTTAAGCCATTTTGCCACAACTTTGGAAGTATGCTTGGGGTCATTGTCCATTTGGAAGACCAATTTGCAACCAAGCTTTAACTTCCTGACTGATGTCTTGAGATGTTGCTTCAATATATCCACAAATTTCCCTCCTCATGATGCCATCTATTTTGTGAAGTGCACCAGTCCCTCCTGCAGCAAAGCACCCCCACAACATGATCCTGCCATCCCCGTGATTCACGGTTGGGATGGTGTTCTTCGGCTTGCAAGCGTCCCCCTTTTTCCTCCAAACAAAGATGTTCATTATGGCCAAACAGTTATATTTGAGTCAATTGGAAGTGTACCTGTGGATGTATTTCAAGGCCTACCTTCAAACTCAGTGCCTCTTTGCTTGACATCATGGGAAAAAAAAAAAAAAAAAAATAATCAGCCAAAACATTATGGCCAAACAGTTCTATTTTTGTTTCATCAGACCAGAGGACATTTCCCCAAAAAGTACGATCTTTGTCCCCAAAACGTAGTCTGGCTTTTTTATGGCGGTTTTGGAGCAGTGGCTTCTTCCTTGCTGAGCAGCCTTTCAGGTTATGTTGATATACGACTCGTTTTTCTGTGGATATAGATACTTTTGTACCCGTTTCCTCCGGCATCTTCACAAGGTCCTTTGCTGTTGTTCTGGGATTGATTTGCACTTTCGCACCAAAGTACGTTCATCTCTAGGAGACAGAACGTGTCTCCTTCCTGAGCAGTATGACGGCTGCGTGGTCCCATGGTGTTTATACTTGCGTACTATCGTTTGTACAGATGAATGTGGTACCTTCAGGCATTTGGAAATTGCTCCCAAGGATGAACCAGACTTGTGGAGGTCTACAATTTGTTTGAGGTCTTGGCTGATTTCTATTGATTTTCCCATGATGTCAAGCAAAGAGGCACTGAGTTTGAAAGTAGGCCTTGAAATACATCCACAGGTACACCTCCAATTGACTCAAATTTTGTCAATTAGCCTATCAGAAGCTTCTAAAGCCATGACATCATTTTCTGGAATTTTCCAAGACGTTTAAAGGCAGTCAAATTAGTGTATGTAAACATCTGACCCACTGGAATTGTGATACAGTGAATTAAGTGAAATAATCTGTCTGTAAACAATTGTTGGGAAAATGACTTGTGTCATGCACACAGTTGATGTCCTAACCGACTTGCCAAAACTTTAACTGGAGAAATATAAAGAGATCTGTTTAACTGGTAGCCATCTTGAAGGTACTGGCAGATGTGTTGCTTTATTTAAAATTCTCTGTGTGTAAACAGCCATGGACACATCATTTGTCATTATACAGGAATATTCAGTTAATAATTTCTGTAATTTGAAAACATCTAGTAGATCTTTCATTTAACTGTTTAAATTACAACATACATTCAGACAAAGCTGGACACGTTGCAGTAATGAACATTTCAGCAGAAAATGCAATACAAGAATAATTCATTCCTACGTTGAAATTACTCTGCTCAAGGTAGAGAACACATCTTTATGATGATAATTTGTTATACTAAATTACATGTTTTATATTTAAAATCATTACTGCCAAGGTATTTTAAAAATGGTTTCATGAGAATGACCCAATAACACCACAATGTGAAATATTTGACTAGGCTACCTGTAAATATTCTCCTATCACATTTACCATTACTCTCCCGTGGGAATTCCACTAACCGTCCGTACGTAGCTGCTGCTCATGCCGTTTGCTCTAAAAGGTATAAATGGCAACAACAAAAAAGGTCCATCGAGACACATATCAGGTCTACTGGTACTACCAGCAGTACTACACCTGTCGATGACACAAGTTGTTCCGCTTCCACGAGCACATCCAATGCTAGCATCAGTAATTCTACATGTTGTTAGCCCAGCTAGCATGGACCCTGACGGTTGTGAATCTGATACAGCTGAAGAGCTACTGCCCCCGTACCCGGGAAAGCATTGAACAGACAGGGACGTTGGACCATCGAAGAGGCGCAAATATGATGAGAAATACATTGATTTGGTGGTTCACTTATATTGGGAGTAGTGCCTTTCCAGAGCCACAGTGTGTTATGTGCAAAAGTACGCTCTCACAACTCGATGAAACCTTCACTCTTGCTCGGACATTTAGAAACAAAACATGCCAATTTGAAAAATAAGCCACGGGAGTTTGAGTGAAAATTTGGACGACTTTCGAGTACTAAGACGTATAAAAGCAACAGATACCATTAATAAGAAGGGGCTAGAAGAGTCTTGTATGATGAGCTACCGAGTGGCTAGGACATGCAAGCTCCATACTATTGTGGAGGACTTAATTCTTCCTGCTGCCGCGGATATGGCTGGGACAATGATGGGGTAGAAGGCCAAAAAAACTATACAGACAATGCCTTCATCAAACAACACTGTTTCACGATGCATCAGTGACATGGCATGTTTTGAAACAATTACTGCTTCGCATACAAGCCAGTGAATTATATGGGTTACAGCTGGATGGGTCAACAGACGTGGCGGGCCTGGCACAGCTCCTGGTGTTTGTCCGTTACGTGTATAGGCAGTCAATTAAGGAAGACATCCTCTTCTGCAAACCACTGGAAACCAGGACAACATGAGAGGATATTTTATAGTACTGGACAGCTTTGTGACATCAAATGGACTTTTGCGCCGTCATTACAGATACCAACACATCTTGACCGCCAAAGCCATGACAGGGAGACATAGTGGAGTGGTAACGCGCGTGCAAGCAGTTGCTCCCGACGGCACCTGGGTACACTGCAGCATCTTCTGCACTATGCAATGATATGGGCAGAGACCATGTAACGCTTTTACAACATACAGAAGTGCGCTGGTCATCAAGGGGCAAAGTACCGACACTTTTTTTGAAATTGAGAGACGAGCTTAAAGTTTTTTTACTGACCATCATTTTCACTTGCATGATGACGAGTTTCTCACACAACTGGCCTATCTGGGTGATGTTTGTTCTCGCCTGAATGATCTGAATCTAGGATTACAGGGACTCTCCGCAACTATATTCAACGTGCGGGACAAAATTGAGGCTAAGAAGTTGGAGCTCTTCTCTTTCTGTATTAAAAGACAACACAGGTCTTTCCATCATTGTATGATTTATTTGTGTTCAAATGAACAAGCTTACAATGTCAAATGTGACACAGCGAAGCACCTGAGTGGATGCAGTTTACTTTCCCCGAAACAGATGACAAACAACTGGATTCGTTATCCCCTTCATGCCCTGCCTCCAGTCCACTTACCGATATCTGAACGAGAGCCTTAACGGAATTGCAACAAGCGGTTCTGTGAAAATGTAATTTAAATCAGAAGCCACTGCCAGATTTTCTGCCAGAGTTTCTTGCCTTGGCAAATCGCGCTGTTAAGACACTGATGCCCTTTGCAACCACGTACCTATGTGAGAGTGGATTCTCGGCCCTCACTAGCATGAAAACTAAATACAGGCAGACAGTGGAAAATGATTTACGACAGACTCTCTCCAATACAACCCAACATTGCAGAGTTATGTGCATCCTTTCAAGCACGCCCTTCTCATTAACCTGTGGTGAGTTACAATTTTCGAATAACAAATAAAGTTGTAAGATAGCTAAATAAAGAGCAAAATTATAATTATAATTATAATTATAATTATTATTACTATTACCCTGGTCCTATAAGAGCCATTTGTCATTTCCCACAAGCCGGGTTGTGACAAAAACTCTCATTCTTATGTTTAATAAATGCATCGTATAGTGTGTGTGTGGCAGGCTTACAATGATGGCAAAAAACACTTGAGTGTGCTGACCCTGGTGCTAGAGGGGGTACGCAGCTGGAGGTTGAATGTTTGAAGGGGTACGGGACTATAAAAAGTTCAGGAACCACTGCATTAGGGGATTGGTGAACTCATTCACCTGGGGTACATTCAGTAGGGAAAACCATAGCAAAACATTTTGCAACAGAAAGAAAAATGAGCATTTGTTACCGGACAAGTTCAGGTAGAACATTCCCCTTTCACAATTTCAAAATGCTTTTGCTCTACTGAACACAACCCAGCAGTGTGTGTGCCAGAAGTGTGGCAGGCGAGACCAGGTGTTAAAACAGCTCTGCTACACCTCAAGGTACCAGCACATCTACTAACTTAGACCTTTTCCCTTTAATCCAACACCATAACTCCCCTTGCCAGCTGCCACACTACCCAATCCCCTTGTTCTGAGGCTCCCATCCAATCTCACTCACCCTTGTTGCGACCCGGTCGCCTCTAATATATTGATATCTGCTTCTTATCCAGTACAATTTATTTCACCCCTTAGGGCAATTAATATGTATAGTTTAAGGAAACCCTATTTCTCTGACAATGTGTAACTATGGCAACGCACTATAGGCCATTCTTTCATCTCGTTTTGTATTATGGGCCGTCTGATGTTTTTTTTTTGTTGCAGGTGGTGAAACGGAACAGTAATGTTATATTTATTCATTTTCTATATGAGCCCCGTGCCACCTGCCCTGCTCACAGACTCATGACTAATGGAAGAGAGCAGCAGTCACAGCTATGGCTGGGAGAGGCCTGTTCACCAGCCCTGGCTCACCCAGGGAGGCAGGGACAGGGCCCAGCATGGATGGAGAGAGTCTGGCTGCCACCGCTCCTGTCGTCAAACACAAGCAGCATGCTCTCACACACACACACAACCTGCTTCTCCTGTCGTCAAACACAAGCAGCATGCTCTCACACACACACACGCAACCTGCTTCTCCTGTCGTCAAACACAAGCAGCATGCTCTCACACACACACACACACACACACACACACAACCTGCTTCTCCTGTCGTCAAACACACTGCTCCTATCGTCAAACACGCACTGTATGTTCACACACAGTGACCTGCTGTTTCTGCATGTCGTTAAAACAAATCCACACCATCCACCCCCCCCCCCCACATGCCTGAATGCCACTTGTTCCAAAACAAGTGGCATTCCCTCTGGGAAAGTCTTGTAACCACAATGCTGCAGCTGAAACCATCCCCACATCTGCATAACTCAGAGGATAAGGACACTGGGATACACGCATTAATAAGTGTCGACCGATGCAAAACTACATCTCCACAAGTTGAAGTGGTGCCAGCTTCAAGTCCAACACATACACCTGTTAAAACACCAGCTGAAATGAACAACTCGTACTTGTCCTTAGTCCGACTAAAGAGGGGTTGGTAAAGCGGCGTGTGGTCCCAGATTCAACTGGTTTGAGTCAGTTCAACATTTCATCTCATATAATAAAAGCAGCGCATTAGGGAGGAAGTGGGAGAAGAGAAATCTAATTGAAACTAAGAGGTGAACAGTATGTCCTGTGGAGACCTAAGTGTGGATTAATCACATAATTGGTCAGATGCTCGATTAAATTCTGGGTCCATACACATTAGGAGAAGATAGGTTTGGATCCATGGTCTAACAAAGAGCTCCACCCACTCTCTTCGCAAGTTACAGGCAAGTCTACGGGCCAAATGTCCCCTCCCGAAATTCAAAAAATGCAAACACCTACGAAATCTTGATTTGGCCAAAGCACTGGAACAAACGCTGCTCTTTATCTCACGCTCCGTTGTCTCATAACAGATCTACAGTACCATTTATGTTTACATAGTCTGTCTACAAGAGATTAGGTGTGGAGCCATAATACTGTGTAGTGGGTATATGTCAATAGTCTAAAAGAACCTAATCTCCTCTCCATCGAGAGATGAGGTTGCCACTTTAGACCATTACAATTATTGAGACACACCCGTAGAGTTGCTAGAACATTCCAGTGAGTGTGAGAGTCAAGAGCCCCAGTGATTAACACCTGCCCTGGGGGGAGATGAGCACGAATAACATGGGTTTTCTGTCTCAGGTATATTTCTGTTCGTGTGACTCAGAGTAGACTAGGGGTGCGTCCCAAAATGGCACCGTATTCCCTATAGAGTGCACTACTTTTGACCAGGACCCATAATGCTCTGGTCAACAGCAGCGCAAGATATAATATAGGGTGAGACACAGTGGGAAACCTAATCCAATAACAGACCGGCTGGACCCACAATGGCCATTTTTCATCGACACTCCATTTCAGCTCCTCGCAAAACAAGTCTGTCACTGATCCGATTTATCGAGTGTTGCCTTTTGTGCGAGGCGGCTCCTCAGATCTTGGGTGATTGTATTGTGTGTTGTGTATGCGATGGGAGAGGTTCTTTTTTTTTAACTATAAACAGTGCCTGGGCCCCCCCCCCCCCCTCCTCTTTTGAGTTCATTCAAATGCGCACTTGCCGGCCACAAATGGCACTGCCCGGTAAATCACTTCGCATGCCCGGTGCTGTTCACAAATGTCACGGGACTGTAAACCACTTTGCATGCCCGGTGGCGGTGCAGGCACGGGATAGGCTGCCTTACCTGGTTGTCTTGGAAACCAGTGTCCTATCGGGTTTGGCCGCAGCTGAAGTGCTGGAAGGCTTGGGGGCAGCATGTCTGGAAGCTAGAGGAGAGGGAGAGTGAATGAGAAAGTGCATGAAGAGAGAGATGGGGGAGGAAAAAAGGTGGGATGAAGATGAGGGGAGAAGTGAGGACTGGGATAAAGGATTGGTGTAGTAGGAGTTGAGAGCAAATGTGTCTGCAGCCAAGCACAGGTGGGTTTGTGTGAGCTCGAAAACACATAGGACAGTAACTAGAAGACTCAACATGGGACAAAGGAAAACAAAAGCTGTGTGTCTAACCAAAACATGGTTAACAAGAAAACACTCAGCAGTATGTGTGTGTGTGTGTGTGTGTATGTGTATATATAGTCTTTGGCTCCTCACCTGTGGTTTTGGGTCTGGCCCCAGCCCCATTAATGGGCCCAGCAGCTGGAGGTCTCCTCGTTGGAGTGCCAGGCCCCGTTGCCGCAGTCCGTGTAGTGTTGGTTGGCCTGGTAGCAGAGGTGGACCTGGGGACTCCGACAGCTACCTTAGATTGGGTCTTGACAGTGGAAGCCACGGACCTCTTTGTGGCTGCAGCCGGTGCTCCAGCTATAGTGGTGGTTCTCTTTTTGTCCAAAGCGGCTTTCTTGGCCAGGTCACTGGCTGAGGACTTTAATCCATTGGCCATGTGGCTTGGGGACGTGCCCGGACGAGAGGTGCTGGGTCCTGATGCCGGACCCGTTGCGGTCTTGGTGCCAGCTGTGCCTAGCCGTGGTTTAGCCAAGCCCACGGTCTTAGCCTTGGGTTTGGGGTCAGCTGCTGCCTTGCCATTGGCCCCATTGACCTCCTTGGATGCAGGGGGTGCTGTGGGGTTTTCAGGCTGCGCCGTGCTGTTTTGGATGTCTTCGGGCTGTGATGGAGAAGACGGGGAAGTTGAAGGAGCTGGCTGGGCGGGAATCTCGTCGGTGGCCATCCCCTGGGCCGAGGGCTCGGCTCCTACGGCTTCTGTGGGCTCCATGGCAACCCCATCCGTTTTCATCCCTTGTAGGCCCGGCAACGGTCTCACTCACCGGATCACAAACACACTGAACCCGGAGTGGAACCAACGTCCTCTCAACAACCTCACGGATCTGGATGGGGAGAAGAGCGATTCAGAAAATGTTGACGTTGAAATTGGTGTGAAAAAAAAAAAAAAAAACATGTTTATCATAGAACTACAAATACTGGTAGCAGAACTCAAGTATATTATCAGAATAGCCACACATGAAATCATACAGTCATTGACTAGTATCATTTTAAAAACATTAAAACCAACGGAAATGCCGTGAGGCACATGATCTCGCCGAGCAATTTGAAACTATTGGAAAAAAACGGGAAGACAACATGATCATTTGTTTCTAAATTGCATAATCACTCACACTGTCTGATAGCAATACAATGTGAGGATCACAGAGACTGAGAACAGACATTTACAATCCATGATTAAAACGGTATTGTCAGAGTACTACAAAAGGTTTGACATGCAATAACAGAAAACAAAATGTCCTTCGAGAGAGAGAGAGAGAGAGACACACACACACAGAAACAGATGTGGATGGAGTGCTGAAAGACCGCAAGGCCTTGCAATCTCCTGACAGTCCACAGGAGAGAGAGTCTGGAAAACCAGGACCACATGTCCCATTGTTAGTGATTCTGTTGTTCGGTGCTGCCAGCCCAGATGCTGACCACGATGACAGCCAGCGATTATTAAGGAAAGTCATACGCTGGTTCTGGGAGGCCTCAAATGGACAATACTGTGCAAGACACATTTAGAGCGTGGATGGACGTTGGGGGGAATCATTAGCCTTACTGGAGCCCCTCGAACCCTGGCAGGCTGCCTTCCCAAGCCAACATGGCCTCTCCTCCAATGCTGCTGATTTCTCTCATATACTCTACTTTCCACCACCCCTTCCTTTCCTATCACAAGCCCTCCCACCCACTCCTCCAGCTCTCCCTGTCCAACTGCCCCTCTACCCCAGCACCAACCGTTCATTTCTTTTCAGTATCCCCCCCCCCCCTCCCTCCTATATCTTTTCTTAGCCACTTGTTCCTCTTTCCGCTACTCTACCCCCTCGATACGCTATGAGATCTGTTCTCAGTCAACAGATGGTCTGGGCAGAAATCAGTGTTTGGAGCTCAACAAACAGGCTTGGCAAGAGAGGAGGAAGAGAGCGCAAGAGTGTGAGAGAGGGGGGGGGGGGGAGTGAAAGAGATGGAAAAGGAAGGAGAGCAAGAGAGGGAAAGGGAGAGAGGAATAGAAGAGGAAAGGACTGGGAGAGCACAGACCAAGAGAGACTAATGCAGAAGCCATCTGAAGGAGGTCGTCGTTAATAGTTTGACTGAAACTTCCATCAAGGCAACTTTCTATAGAGGGGCTATTCAGTGGAGCAGACAGATAAACCTAAAGGCCAAGCAGAAACTCTCCACACAAACCTCAGTTTGCTACTTCTTCACTTACTTCAATGTTTAGAGGAATTTCTTTCCATCAAGACAGTTTGGCCTTGGCCTGTTTGTGAGCGACACGTGAGGCCTAACCGCACATTAGCCCAGTCAATTGGAAAGGCAAATGAACAAACAGACCACTTGTGGGGGACTCCTCCTCCCCCCTTTTCTCCTCTCTGCTGTTACATATCCACCAGCACAGAGCAAGGGAGGATAAAGGTGCCATGAGGAGAGGGGCCAAGCTTGCAGCCTTCAGTCAACTGAGCAGGGCTATGCCAGAGCTGCTAGCTGTTCTTACACAGCTCTACATTATTCATTGATATATATTATATATAAATAATAGCATACTTCCACTCTTGATGACCCAAGATGTTTTTGTGAAACAGAACTTGTTATCAATGACTTGGATGAATCAGGTTTGGATTATTGCCCAGGAGTTATAGGCCGGTAGTCGCAATCAATCACCTAGTACATTGAGCATTATCGATCTAATTTGGAGAGGAAACATGGCTAAACTACATTTACTAAATTGGTCATCATCTCTTCACAATATCACAAGTTCAACTCAATACGCAGTGTTTCAAACAACGCGGCTAGTGCTACGGCTAGTGCTACTGCTGCACAAGGCATTTGGATGGGCTCTGACACCAACGTAGCGATGTAATGATGCGTTGGGGAGATAGCGGGATGAGGGACGACTGCCAGCTAAGTAAATCCAGCGGGCAGCGCCAGTGGGCCGAGCAGGAGTCGGGATTAACGCGCCGTCGCTGTCCCGCGCATTCGGTGGACAGCAGTAGGGTAAAAGGGGGATGTTTTGGCCATGGGCAGAATGGGCACTGGCCTGGCTTTACTTGTGCCAATCTCTGGTCCAGCAAATGTCAGGGGCTGCTGACTTGACCACTAATGCCAGGGGCTTACCAAAGTGCAGCCTGTACCGCATTCCTTACCATGAACTGAGCCGACCTCTGGGTTGTGGTAGGTGGCATCACTAAAACCCTACACATGCATATCAAGGGCTTTGTTGAACTGTAGCAAGGCGATTAGTGAGGGTGTTAGAAACTCCTCTGCTTCAGAGCAGCTAGCTGTAGTTTGTCCTATTTGAAACTAAGATGCATGGCATCTTAAAACCGCTCATCACCACAATGTCCTTTCGACTAATTCTCTGGGAACTTCAGAGCAGCTTTCCATCCCCAGCTGAGTCTTGGCATAGATTTGCAATTGGAATGATTAAAAAGGGGAACACCCCCCCCCTAAAAAAATGATAGAATAAATTGCACGGCTGATAAAAATGCATGATGCCTTTCATATCTATGAAATAATGAGCTATTGTGCTCCCTTCCATTAATTTGCATAACAAATACCAGTGAAAAAAGGGCTAATACCATATTCAGGACACAGCATGCTTACTTTCCAGCTAAAGCGGCAGCTAATATCACAATTACCTCAATACCCTTGGCAACAATTACCATGTGTTGGAAGTATGCAAATTCATAAGCCGGTTGGAAATTGCTCCCGGGCCGCAGTCTGACAACACAGCGGCTGGGTATTAACTGACTAGATAGTGTCTGTGAAAACAAACTCTGCAAGTTGTTTGTTTCCCTCTCTGGGTGTGGGGTTAACGCTGCCATCGTAAGCTTGTTGGGGTGGGCTGTCTGGACGGAAGAAACTCGTTGCCCCTCAGGCTCAGTCTCATCTTTGCATCCAACTCTCCCCTCGCTTTCTTTCTGGCAGTTTAATTACAGCGGTTTGTCTGCAATCATCCTACAGTGCCAGCCCTGTTTAAGCAGCGCAACAAAATGGGTCACTTATGATATCCCTTTAATACGAACAGAGGGGGATTTAGCTGTGTTGAGAGTGGGTTGGAAATGCAGTCGGACTACAGGGAGAACAAAAGAGAAGAAAATAGCAAGAAGGGTAGTGGATGGAGCAGGGTGGTGTTACTGATGACAGCGTAGTGTCATAACAGTCTTAACCACGGGTAAAAAAAAAAAATATATATATATATATATATATATATATATATATATATTCTCCTCTGCTAGCTCACAGAGGGAGGTGAACGGGGAGAGCGTGGAGGGGAAATATGAGGGGGTGCTTCAATGATAAATCCACCATAAAGGTTTGAGGTTGAGGCCCAGTGTCATGTGCACATGTGCTAGAATGCCTGGGGAGGGCTCGGGCCAGGGCGTCTGTCGGTGACCCCAGCCACCCCGTCCACATTCCAGCTCTGCCTGTCAGGCTCCTCAGGGAAGCAGCCTATAAACAGCTGTCAGAGGAAGGGTGTGTACGAATATATAAACTTAAAGAGTTGGGCCCATGTTTTATGAGCTGAAATAAAAGATGGCAGATATTTTCCATATGCACTAAAAGTTGAAATTTGTGCCAAAGATTTTGTAGCATTTCTCCTTTGCCAAGATAATCCATCCACCTGACAGGTGTGGCATATAAAGAAGCTGATTAAACAGCATGATCATTACAGAGGTGCACCTTGTGCTGGGGACAATAAAAGGCCACTTAACTTCTCTAGGGTAGGGGGCAGTATTTTGACGTCCGGATGAAAGGCGTGCCCGTAGTAAACTGCCTGCTACTCAGGCTCAGAAGGTAGGATATGCATATTATTAGGAGATTTGGATAGAAAACACTGAAGTTTCAAAACTGTTTGAATGATGTCTGTGAGTATAACAGAACTCATATGGCAGGCAAAAACCTGAGAACAAATCCAACCAGGAAGTGAGGAAATCTGAGGTTTGTAGTTTTTCAAGTGATTGCCTTTACAGTGACTTTGGGTTCATTTTGCACTTCCTAAGGCTTCCACTAGATGTCAACAGTCTTTAGAACGTTGTTTCATGCTTCTACTGTGACGAGAATAAGAGCTCCTGGAGTTAGATGACAGAATGACACGAGTTCAGTGGTGCGCACTCACGTGAGAGTTAGCTGTGTTCCTTTTCTTTTTTGGAGACATTGGAATTGTCTGGTTGGAATATTACTGAAGATATATGATAAAAACATCCTAAAGATTGATGCTATACATCGTTTGACATGTTTCTACAAATGTAAATAGAACTTTTTTTGACTTTTCGTCGTGACATTTTGCACACGCTTCCTGCATTTGGAGTAGTGGACTAAACGCGCAAACAAAAAGGAGATATTTGGACATAAATGGACTTTATCGAACAAAACAAACATTTATTGTGGAACTGGGATTCCTGGGAGTGTATTCTGATGAAGATCAAAGGTAAGTGAATATTTATAATGTAATTTGTCATTTCTGTTGACTCCAAAATGGCGGGATTCTGTATGGCTTTTTTAATATATCTGAGCGCTGTACTCAGATTATTGCAAAAAGTGCATCTATAATTCTTTGAATAACTGTTGAATATTTTATCAAGGTTTATGATGAGTATTTCTGTAAATTGATGTGCTCATTCACCGGAAGTTTTGGGAGGCAAAACATTTCTGAACATTACACGCCAATGTAAAATGGGGTTTTTGGATGTAAATATTAACTTTATCGAGCAAAACATACATGTATTGTGTAACATGAAGTCCTATGAGTGCCATCTGATGAAGATCAAAGGTTAGTGATTCCCGTGTGGTTAGTGGTCCCGTGTGGCTCAGTTGGTAGAGCATGGTGTTTACAACGCCAGGGTTGTGGGTTCGATTCCCACGGGGGACCAGTACGGAGAATTTTTTAAATGAAATGTATGCATTCACTACTGTAAGTCGCTCTGGATAAGAGCGTCTGCTAAATGACTAAAATGTAAATGTTAAAAGTCATTAATTTTAGCTGTATTTCTGGTTTTTGTGACGCCTCTGCTTGCTTGGAAAATGGCTGTGTGGTTTTTCTTGTCTCGGCGCTATCCTAACAATCTAATGTTGTGCTTTCGCCGTAAAGCCTTTTTGGAATCGGACAATGTGGTTGGATTAACGAGAAGTGCATCTTTAAAATGGGATATAATAGTTGTATGTTTGAGAAATGTGAATTATGAGATTTGTTGTTTTGAATTTGCCGCCCTGCTATTTCACTGGCTGTTGAATAGTGTGTCCCACATACCCCAGAGAGGTTAAAACCTGCAGTTCTGTTACAAAATGCCACAGATGTCTCCAGTTGTTAGGGAGCGTGCAATTGGCATGCTGAATGCAGGAATTGCCACCAGAGGTGGTACCAGAGTTTTGTTTGGGATGCTTTGGCTCGACAGCGTGTTCCAGTTCCTGCCAATTTCCAGCAACTTTGCACAGCCACTGAAGAGGTGGGAGACAACATTCCACAGGACATTCCACAGGACACAATCAACTATGCAAAGGGAAGGTGTCGCGCTGCATGAGCAAATGGTCACACCAGATACCGACTGGTTCCGATTCACAACCCTAATTTTCTTCTTTTTTTAAAGGCATGTGTGGCCAGATGCATATCTGTATTCCCAATGTGAAATCCATAGATTAGGGCATAATTATTTACAAATTGACTGACTTATATAAACTGTAACTCAGTAAAAATCTTTTAAATTGTTTCTCATACATACATACATACATAAATAAATAGGAGCGAGAAAGGTCTACCACATCGTGCATTCTTCTGATTCCACTGTGCTGTACAGAGTACTTGCATCATCTTTGACTACAAGACTGTGGACAATAGACCTCCATTTTAGACTGCACTGCCAAAGCAAACCCTGTGTCTGTGACCAACCGTCCCCGACTGCCCCTGTGCCTGACAGAGACAACCCAATTGAGCATTTAACAGTGTCTGCTAGCTAGACTAAACTGGGCCTGGACGATAGAGACTATGGTGTAACTGAGCTGTATAGCGCCATGGATGTTTGACAAAACAGGGGCCTCAGTCTCTGGCTATTCATTAATGGACTGCTGTCTGAGTGAGGCCTTGCTATGTGGATGCCTCCGAAGTACTGGGGCTCTGGCCAGAGGAAACACAGGCCTCATTCACAGTGTGTGGTGTGTATAAAGGGTATGACAGGAAAGGAGGGTGGATAATGAGGGAGAGAGAGTGGAGAGGCTTTAGAAAGACAGGAGTTTACAAGGAGAAAAGAGTATTGGAGAATGAGGGGTTTATTAGGGAAGGAAGGGGGTTTCCAACATGGAACTTCTTTATTGGACCAGTTCCCTGCAGACAGGAAAGGGGCATTCACCAGTCAAAAGTCAACAACTGACCAAGTTCACTAGAAGTTACAACAATGAATTTTGACCAAAGCAGATCCACACACACACGGGTTGTGTTCATTAGGGAATATCGTAGCAAAGCGTTTCGCAATGGAAAACAAAAACTAGCATTTCTTATTGGTCAAGTTATCCCTCCCCTTTTCAGTCCATTTTCTTCCATTGAGTGCCTAATGAATACGACCCAAGGCAGTCATTAACCTACCAACTGCATGAGATTACACAGCCTCCTAAATACTTCCTATCCACTGAGGGGGGGAGATAATTGTTGAGCAGGGAAAGCCAGAACTTGCCTACCTAGACTGCCAGCTTGTCCAAAGAGGGGTGCCAATATACACTGCTCAAAAAAATAAAGGGAACACTTAAACAACACAATGTAACTCCAAGTCAATCACACTTCTGTGAAATCAAACTGTCCACTTAGGAAGCAACACTGATTGACAATACATTTCACATGCTGTTGTGCAAATGGAATAGACAACAGGTGGAAATTATAGGCAATTAGTAAGACACCCCTAATAAAGGAGTGGTTCTGCAGGTGGTCACCACAGACCACTTCTCAGTTCCTATGCTTCCTGGCTGATGTTTTGGTCACTTTTGAATGCTGGCGGTGCTTTCACTCTAGTGGTAGCATGAGACGGAGTCTACAACCCACACAAGTGGCTCAGGTAGTGCAGCTCATCCAGGATGGCACATCAATGCGAGCTGTGGCAAGAAGGTTTGCTGTGTCCGTCAGCGTAGTGTCCAGAGCATGGAGGCGCTACCAGGAGACAAGCCAGTACATCAGGAGACGTGGAGGAGGCCGTAGGAGGGCAACAACCCAGCAGCAGGACCGCTACCTGCCAGAGCCTTGCAAAATGACCTCCAGCAGGCCACAAATGTGCATGTGTCTGCTCAAACGGTCAGAAACAGACTCCATGAGGGTGGTATGAGGGCCCGACGTCCACAGGAGGGGGTTGTGCTTACAGCCCAACACCGTGCAGGACGTTTGGCATTTGCCAGAGAACACCAAGATTGGCAAATTCGCCACTGGTGCCCTGTGCTCTTCACAGATGAAAGCAGGTTCACACTGAGCACGTGACAGACGTGACAGAGTCTGGAGACGCCGTGGAGAACGTTCTGCTGCCTGCAACATCCTCCAGCATGACCGGTTTGGCGGTGGGTCAGTCATGGTGTGGGGTGGCATTTCTTTGGGGGGGGGGGGGGCCGCACAATCCTCCATGTGCTCGCCAGAGGTAGCCTGACTGCCATTAGGTACCGAGATGAGATCCTCAGACCCCTTGTGAGACCATATGCTGGTGCGGTTGGCCCTGGGTTCCTCCTAATGCAAGACAATGCTAGACCTCATGTGGCTGGAGTGTGTCAGCAGTTCCTGCAAGAGGAAGGAATTGATGCTATGGACTGGCCCGCCCGTTCCCCAGACCTGAATCCAATTGAGCACATCTGGGACATCATGTCTCGCTCCATCCACCAACGCCACGTTGCACCACAGACTGTCCAGGAGTTGGCGGATGCTTTAGTCCAGGTCTGGGAGGAGATCCCTCACTAGACCATCTGCCACCTCATCAGGAGCATGCCCAGGTGTTGTAGGGAGGTCATACAGGCACGTGGAGGCCACACACTACTGAGCCTCATTTTGACTTGTTTTAAGGACATTACATCAAAGTTGGATCAGCCTGTAGTGTGGTTTTCCACTTTAATTTTGAGTGTGACTCCAAATCCAGACCTCCATGGGTTGATAAAGTGGATTTCCATTTATTTTTGTGTGATTTTGTTGTCAGCACATTCAACTATGTAAAGAGAAAAAAGTATTTAATAAGATTATTTCATTCATTCAGATCTAGGATGTGTAATTTTAGAGTTCCCTTTATTTTTTTGAGCAGTGTATTTAGTAAGAGGGGGAAGTTGAATGAACTCTTAGGATTGGTGGTGGAAGAGCGGAGGATGGGGTGAAGTGTGTGTGGAGAGAGAGAGCTTAAGACTGTTGCTTCGTCTGCCCATATAAGGCAGTGTTGCAGAGTTCTGCTGCATCACCACAGAACACTCAGAAAACATGGCACGCAGAGAGATCCAATCTCCTGATGAAATCCACCAACAACACAGTCATTACTCACAGCATGATGACAGGAGAGGCTCTGCTGAGCATATGAGCCCAGCTCGGTTCTCAGCCCAGTTGCATGGCTGTCTCAGTCAGTCTCGACTAAATGAAAGATGCTCCCTAACGCACTGCTGTTGTCGTAGACCTAGGAGTCGCCTGCTCTCGGTTTTGAAAATCAACACAGGCAAGCCAGGCAGGTCACTAGTCTCTGTCTCTGCGTAGCCGCCCTTGCTGTCTCTGCCTTGTCGGTTCCCCTCTTCCCACTGGGATTCTCTGCCTCTAACCCTTTTACAGGGGCTGAGTCATTGACTTACTGGTGTTCTTCCATGCCGTCCATGGGAGGGGTGCGTCACTTGAGTAGGTTGAGCCACTGACGTGGTCTTCCTGTCTGGGTTGGCGCCCCCCCCTTGGGTTGTGCCGTGGCGGAGATCTTTGTGGGCTATACTCGGCCTTGTCTTCGGACGGTAAGTTGGTGGTTGTAGATATCCCTCTAGTGGTGTGGGGGCTGTGCTTTGGCAAAGTGGGTGGGGTTATATCCTGCCTGTTTGGCCCTGTCCGGGGGTATCATCGGATGGGGCCACAGTGTCTTCTGATCCCTCCTGTCTCAGCCTCCAGTATTTATGCTGCAGTAGTTTATGTGTCGGGGGGCTAGGGTCAGTCTGTTACATCTGGAGTATTCTCTTGTCTTATCCGGTGTCCTGTGTGAATGTAAATATGCTCTCTCTAATTCTCTCTTTCTCTCTTTCTTTCTTTCTCTCAGAGGACCTGAGCCCTAGGACCATGCCTCAGGACTACCTGGCATGATGACTCCTTGCTGTCCCCAGTCCACCTGGCCATGCTGCTGCTCCAGTTTCAACTGTTCTGCCTGCGGCTACGGAACCCTGACCTGTTCACCGGACGTGCTTGTTGCACCCTCGACAATTACTATGATTATTATTATTTGACCATGCTGGTCATTTACGAACATTTTAACATCTTGCCCATGTTCTGTTATAATATCCACCCGGCACAGCCAGAAGAGGACTGGCCACCCCTCATAGCCTGGTTCCTCTCTAGGTTTCTTCCTAGGTTTTTGGCCTTTCTCAGGAGTTTTTCCTAGGGAGTTTTTCCCAGCCACCGTGCTTCTTTCACATGCATTGCTTGCTGTTTGGGGTTTTAGGCTGGGTTTCTGTACAGCACTTTGAGATTTCAGCTGATGTACGAAGGGCTATATAAATAAATTTGATTTGATTTGATTTGACTAGCGAGTCGGTATTCGACGTCCACCCATGTCTGAGGTCGTCGGGAGATGATGTAGAAATCGGCCACTAGGGGCAACAGTGCTTGAAAAGACTGCCTGAAATTTCAGCCTGTTGTGGTGGGATGGAGTTTGGGCCTGCCTGGTGACATCAGAAAATTAGTTAATAGACCAATAGCTCTTTGCTAAGAAGCCACCTGTTAAAAAAAAATATATATATATAATTAATTGTTACCCAGAAATTATTTGATATAGATTTTTTTTTTTTTAAATGGCTGCATTGGACCTTTAATAGGCCTAAATTACATTGGGCAAACTTGTGCAAAGTGCAGCATGAGATTATGATAAGATCCTATATGTAGGCTGCAGCGGGCGAGTGGTTGTACGAGGCTCTATATAGGCTAGTAGGCAGGGTATAAGAAGGGTAGGGGCCGTAAGTGGCAAGGCGTGTGTGAGTGAGTGATGTCCTCGGTAGACCCAACTGCGAGGCGGGTTGTTCACATCACAACACTAACCACAACTGTCGCATTCTTACACACACACACACACACACACACACACACACACACACACACACACACACACACACACACACACACACACACACACACACAAAAAAACACAGCTCTACTCCAAAAGAATTCATTCTGGGACACAGGGAGGGAACATTCTTTCACAGTCCCTGCTGGCGTCTGATAACAAAAAAGGCTATGGTTGCCGATCCGACTTTTCCAGGATCTTTAGTCTGCTGCACTCAAAAGATCCAGAGCTTCTGCATATGTGGATATTCTCTACTTTAGGTGCAGAGAACAGGCTACTCAGTGGAATGGTGCTTGTTTAATAAAGTTAGATCTAAGCTGAATCAGTGTCTGAAAGATTACAAGGATCACAGTATTCTACACAATAGAATAGCATAAAACTACAGTAAGACAAAAACACCACGCATTCAGCATGATAAGTCGTCAAGTTTTACCAGTGAAACATCCATGCAGCATCATTCTATAGTAACCATTTGATCTCAATCAGCTTAAATGGGGGATATGCATTCAGATTTTCTTCAGTTATACAGTGTTGTTTCGAAGTAGCCTACAGTGCTGTTTAGAATGACGGAGCCAACTAACTTTAGAGCAGATTGTGTTAAACTGTAGCATAGCCTACCTGTGTATTTTGCCTAGAGGCGCGAGCTGTTGACTAACTTTATACTACTTTGCCATTATATTTGGTTCCGTTACGTAGATCGTGCAGACGTCGATCCAACTTTATTAAACGAGCACCATGACCATTTGCCCAATGACTGTATGCGTCGCCTGAGTAACCGGTTCTCCGCGTGTAGAATATACACACACTCAGAAGCTTTTAGGTGCTGTAGACTAAAGATGCTGAAAAAGCCAGAGCCGCAGCCACTCCGTAACAAAAACAGGCCATGGTGGACGACACACTACTGTGGGCTCTCCCAGGGAAGCTATGCACCGCTGACTTCCCAGGCTTGCCCTATGGCGGCAGGCTTTTCACAGTGACCTGAGGGTGATGACAGGGTGCTGATCTCCTATGAGGCATCTCAACAGGAGCAACTCTCCCATAGAGAATAGCTTGCTGACCTTTACCCTTCCGTTTAACCAGAACCACTGGCACAATGGACTCAGAGTGGAATGGAATTACTCAGTGGGGATATGAGCTCATACCAACCTGAAAAGCCACCACTACTAACTAAAGCCCATGGCATCTCATCTGGCAGTACACTGAAGAGCTTGCACTCGTGTCAGTTGGAGACAGAATTGAAGCATAAAACCGATGTCAATAAATCGAATATCAAAAATGACCTATGAAATCCCTCCATGGCTAATCAAAAATGAACACAAGATCCCCTTCCCATTAGTAAGCTCCCTGCACTCCGAGTCAGTGAGTAACCACAGCAAGGTCTCCACTTGGGCTGCTCTGCTCAATTAGCCATGAGAGCAGTTAGCTGTAAACTCAGACAAAACTCAAGGAACATTGTTATGATCCTAGTCAGATATGACTGTACTGCGCAGCAGAGCACAAGCAAATGGCTCAGCTTCAAAACGGTAGTGGTTAATTTAGTGACACCCCAGACCTGTCTGTATCCTAGTTATTGATGAATAAACAGGCCCTAAGCCGATGTGTAATGTCGGGGCCCATCGGGCAGCGGAGCTCTACCCCATCAAGCGCCCTCTTCCTGCATCACCCCACCCTTCACTGGGTGTCCCCTGCACTGTGGTTGGATGGTGGGACTTCTGGAAGCCCCGCCCCATGTATAGTTGGCGCACCACAGAGCTTGTTAACGCTAGACAAAGACTTGTATGTGTCTGCACAGTCCTACCTCCGTGGATGACTGATGAGGCTGGGGAGAACCCCTTTTGGAGACACCAGGGCATAAGGCCCTTTTGCCAACTTGGGTAGACCATAGATATACGGAGAAAACAAAAAGACGCTTCTAAGCTATTCTATGGATCAGTAGTGGACATCTCCTAGTCATGGAGGACTGCAGTGTGTGCATGCTCCAGTCCAGCTCCTGTGAATAAACTCTATCCTGGTCTAATGAAAGACCACTATTAGTTGATTGCTTGGCTGAAGTATGTGTCCTGCATTGGAACAAAATCCTGCAAGCGCTGCAGCCCTCCAGGATTAGAGTCGTTGCCCCCGACATATAGGCTGGACACTAAGCATTGGCTTAGCCATGCTAAACAATTCATGAGCTGGACTGTGTACTTAAACCACATGTTAAGGTTAATTAATTCCATAGGGAGGCATGGAGAATGTGCTAACTGACGTTAAAAGCGCTCGATAACGGGATGAGGAGGGTAAGGCTGTGGCGAGTCACGCTACAGGCTAAGTGGATAGTTAGTGTAGCCAATTAGCCTTGGGGGAATCAGATGGGATGGGCTAGCCTAGCCTAACAAGTTGGTGTTAAGGGAAATCATAAGACAATGAGGTAACCTAGTCATTTAGCCTGGGGGGAATGAGAAGTGAATGGACTCGCGGCTAGCCTAGCCACTAGCCTACGTGCTGCAGGCAGTCAGAACAATCTGGATAAAAGTGGACCAGGTTCAAAGCAGCACTGAGCCAGGTTTGGTCTGGGGGTCTCTTCAGGACAAGGCATGAATGGGGCTGAATGTTCCCGCAGGGTGGGAGATGGCAGAGGGGAGGTGTGTGTGCTGGTTGTCAGTGGGTAATCTGAGGATTAAAAGGTAACAGACAGGTCTCATTGTCTGCCCCTGTGCCCACTGAGCCCCCTTTGGCCTGGGGCATAGAGGGGCGTATGGATTAGCTCAGCCGAGGCAGGGGGACAGGAGTAGCAGCTGGCACGCTTGGTTCTGGCCAAAATCCCACGAGAACAACCACAGAACAACCAGACCTGGGACACCAGGGCTCTAAATTCATAATTCCTTGATTCCTCGCATCTTCTCAAAACCCATTAGAGAAGGTCTGAGGGGTTTGCGAAGGACGCAAGGGGATGGGTTGCGGGGAATCACAAACACTCATTGAGAAGAATCCATGACAGACCAGGGACACCAGGCTTTGGAGGGATGGGGAGGGTGACAGTGGGATCCTCTCTGGGGATCAGGAAGAAAATCAATAGTGGAAAGTAGCTGTGCTCTGTGTCGCTGCTGCCGCAGGGTCAGATCAGTTACCAGGGCTATGAGCAGCCAGGGTGAGCCCAGGCCAGATGGACTGATACCGTCGGGCCTGCCTGGCTGCCATGCACTTGGGCACACACACACACACACACACACACACGGCTCTATTACTGAACACACAGACCTGGGTTACTCATGGGTCGAGAGGTAGACCAGAGGAAAACAGGATATGTGTAACCAGCCACGACACACACAGCAAGGGCCATCATACACAGACCTCAAACCTTGGGGTCAACACCTAACCACAAATCAAACCTTGTCCCAAAGCACACCATTAAAACAAACCAGATATGGCTAAAGTATATCAGGAGGGATGCAGCGTGGATAGATTTGAATGAAGCCTCACAGGAAAAATATGAAATAAGTGGACTTAATTGTTATTTGAGCAGGCATTGAGCAGATCAGAACAGAGGATCTGACCAAATCCGATTCCTGAATGTGCTGAACACTTTGGATCGTAGCAGAGCACAGAGACACATTTCACAATGCCAGATGGCCAGAGTCTAAAAGCAGTGTGTGTCCATTGCTTCGTGGCTAATAAAGAGAACGCTGAATACCAAGGCACAGACCCCCACAGCGGCAAGCGCTACAGCAGCACAACCAACCACAGCCTTCCATGGGACAGCCGGCGGCAGCCCTTCCAGACTGGAGACCGTGTCTGAGCCCCAAATAGCACCCTTCTCCCTGCATTTGGGACGGACTTAGTGAGACACCATAGAAACCAGTGAGAGAACGCATGACGAAACCTACTGTAATTGTATTCACAGGACGTGTGACGTATGCGACGCAGCAAACTGAGGGGTTTTATGGCTGTTGATAGGGTAGATGATAGCTAGTGAGCAGGTGTGTGTAATTAGGTACCATTTCATCTGCTCACTATGCAGGGCAAAGAAAATGGATTTGAGTCCAGTGACCTTGATATCCATTGGGTAACATCTCGGCAGCTGTTGCATTGATGCTTTCGCACGGCCCCAACAATAACCAGAGCAAATACAGGAGCATTAGCAACCATTACAAGTGGAAAGCTACGAGTCAACAGCACACCTTTGTGACTCCCACACTCCCAAGACTATTATTTACGTGAATTTGTTGAAGGCGCCCAGCAACATAACAGATACTGACCTGCGGAGTTTCATGGTTGTATCCAATTTAAGCAGCGGTCCGGTCACGCCAACCAATGCAACGCCAACCACCTGTGTTTCTGTGAGTCTTCCCAAAAATAGGCAACTGCAGCTGCCCCATAGGGCGCCATGTTGACTAACAAGGGAGTGTACACTACAGGAGAGGAACCGTTTCAAGTGCACCAGTGCATTTGCATTCCAAGACTAGTTGGGTGCCAATCCTGTTACATGACTCTCGTCGAGAGAACGTTAGTTCTACGAGAGTCAGAGGCTGATCTAAGGTCTGTTTTTTCTCTCAATAAATACAGCGATAAGGATGATTTTAGGGTTGGTAATACCGATCCTAAACCTGCACTTAGGGTAGTCTCGTCAACCCGACCATAGGCAACAGTAGTGACGAGGGTATTTTCTGGCATAGACAAACTACGTCACTACTTTATCGGCTTGAATAAAGATCACGCAGGTTATTTTTAAATGAGTGCATTTCGCAAGAGGCTAGTTTGCATCAACTACCTGCAAAACCACTGCAAAGATTGGTTTTTAATTGCAACGTTCTGTTACGTCCACCCCACGATTTGTTGGGAGTGTCCCCTGAATCCCCCCCCCATTGACGTAGTGTGAAGTAGTTCCTCTACGCCAAAAGAGCCCATAATTGAAACCAGACTAGTCACTGACTGCCAACTTCTAGTCTATTTAGATCTGACACTGCAGAGGTTTAGGAGGAGGGCAGAGGAAGTGGCAATGTACAGGGAAAGTGGTATTATCTTAAACAGGGGTGTCAAAGTCATTTTCCCCCAGGGGCCGCATTTGGTCTTCAACAAGGTCCGGCAGGCCGCACTGAACTTATTTCTAAACATTGTCCTCTATCCATCGTTTCTGGAATTTTCAATGCACCCTGACATGCATTATTAACGAGATGGACACATTCAAGAAACTGTTTGAATGTAGGTCCATTATAAATTGACAGTTGATTTGGTTTTAGTCATTTCAAAGTATATTTTAAAAAATTAATTATACCACCCGCAGGCCAGATTGGACCCCCCCCAGACTGGACCCCCCCCCCCTCCTGGACTGTATGTTTGACACCCCTGGTCTTGTGAACTCTCTCAGTGAGAGAGATGGTTTCACACCCCTGCAGTGATAATTCACACTCAGAGAGTGTTGCCTGAGAGGTCACTGCTGAGAGGGGACACATTCCCCACTCAGGGTGGGCGAGAGGGTGTCACTGTCAAACCCCTGAGAGGGGACACATTCCCCACTCAGGGTGGGCGAGAGGGTGTCACTGTCAAACCCCTGCACCAACGCTACTGCTCAGTCACTGCTGAAATGGATAACACACCCCTACAACAAAACCCCAAAACAAGAACACATTCACCACATTAGCAAATATGCCTTGAAAAGGAAGAGTCACGTCTCCTTTAAGAAATCAAATGACAATTTAACAGTTTTCAGATTGAAAGAAAGCATTTCATCACTGATAAAAAAGGCATGTTATGCTATACAAAACAATCGATGACAAGAGCAGATATGACCAGACTGATGAGGTATGATAGACTTTTGAAATCTGATTAAGAATCAGTCATTTGATAGACTTCTGTTGACACCCAATCAGTGACATTGAGATGGGGCAGGTGGGATAGCATTGGCTGGCATGTGGAAAGCATGTGCCCCATTACGGATTATGTAACATGCATTTGGAGCCAAAAGCCAGATGACAGCATCATTGGGTTCTGACATTGCCATCTGATCTCTCCCTCTAGCGCTGCCCAGTCTCAGTCTGTGGTCATGGATGATATCTCTGGATGTGTCGGTGCGAGTATGAAATCAGACAGCGGTGTGAACAGATCTTGGTGAGCAGTATAATCTTGCAGACATCTCCAGACGCGCGCGAGCCAGACCGACACTCCCGTTTTCACTGACGTGCTGCTGGTGTAAAAAGGAACTCAAATCTTCTGGTGATAGAGAAGCATATAGGCCTGCCCATCACAATTCCCCCTATCAATTGTGCTCACATGAGATTTTCAGCTGGATGTTAGCAGGTTGTATAATACGAGATCGATTCAGCAATATAACCAACAATGAAATGATTTAGACTAATGTTCTTTCATAGAGACACATGTAAAGGATGCACTTTCGATTGCTAGCAGTTCACACCTTGCTCTCCATTAGAAAACGCAGTTTCATAGCAGAGTTTACTGGTGAGCCACAGAGAATTGAGCAAAGGCCAAATCTCAGGACACAATCAATGAACGGTAAATTAACCCCGGGTTTTGCAGTAGCCATTCGGGGCCCTCTCTTTCTCAGAACAATGGGAGTCTGAGTTGGGGGCATTTATAGGGGGGGAAGTTTGGTGCCGAGGTTAGTCAATAAACGGATTAAATTAACATACAATTTAGGCTACGCATACAGTTGTGTGTCCAGTCACCTCACGCTCCTTGACACGGCTATTTTAGGGAAAGGAAACCACCACATCCTTGTTGAAACCACCGCCCAAACAGTTCAACTCCAGTTTGAAAACATGGGCTTTCAACAACGAACGTTTGATCGGTGTCATTTCGTCAGCTTTGTTCGGATAACGTAGCGGGCATCGTTTAACGAGAAAGCAGCATGAATTAGCAGAAATATAATTCAAAGACACCGAAATGGAAACAATGTATCCAAGAAATTGCTTATTGAGAGACGTTTGTATCAATTCCCACTCACCGTAAGAATGTCGAGGCACGCTTCGCAGCGTTTCCCCCTAAATTCTTTCAGGTACAGCCGTAGGATACTTCCTCGCTGGCTGGACAAAAACAGACCAAATGTGTCGATGCGGAGGTTATAAATGTAGAGGACAAACAATCAAAAGTGCAACTGGCTCCCTTCACTGCCAAGCTTCACAATGAAGCTGTAGATGCAACTGACTTGTTCAAACGGCGTGCATCCCTCTTTTAGTAACGTTCTTTGGGACCGCAGAAGCTCACTCTCGAGATGAGGAATCGAATGAGTGGCGTTACCACATAGTCGAGCGAGGGTGAAATTGCAGGAGAAGCATGCCCCCCCCCCCCCCAAAAAAAAAATCGATTTCTCCAGCTAGGAACCAATGAAGAACCATGGCCTGAGGTTTATTTAAAAAATAGGGATGATGTCATATGCTAAACCACTGCCCCTCCTTTTAGTGTCTGGCCCCAATGCCCCATCCTCTGTGTATGAAGTTCCAAAATCCAGCTTCATGGCTAATATTTAAACTACTGCAGGCCTACACTGGATGCCTGCAAGGCCAAACAAATAGGCTAAACTACCTAACTATGTATATACACAGTATTCTGTAAAGGTTTCAGTTGGTTAAATTTTGAATGCAATTGAATGCAATTGAATGCGATTTGAATGCAATTGATAGTTTCTTGATATCAATGAAGAATAGGCATATTTATTCAACTGAGAAAGGCATCGTTCACACTCCTGGTCTGGTTGTCTTATTTATTAGCATCATTTCACTGTCTGATGAAAACCTTGTAACTCAGTTTTTGCAAAGCAATAACTCCATGTGCTCTGAACATTTCATAACTCTAGGACCAACAACATTTACCCCAAATAGCTTCGGAAATGTCATAATTGTATGTTCGTTAATGGGAAAATATGGTCATTTTATCAATTTCCTGAAAAGTTTATGTTCTGGAGATGAGGTTTTCATCAGACAGCGACGATAAGGTGCATTTGCTGATGGTGCTTATGAAGACATACAGCCTCAGCTACTTTGCTGCATGGCACTGACTGCCCACAATGGGAGTGGCAGCTTGCTTCTGTTCCCTCAGTTGCAGCTGCTGGCTTTACAATAGGAATCAATGAAAAGACGGGGAACATACAAAGACTGTGAAATTGACAGAAATAGACTGAATCGGGCCAAGAAATCTGACAACTAGTTTGTTATACAGCAAGACGGCAAAGAAGAACGAATGAAAGAGGAGGCTTTGGGCAAAGAAAAGTCCCAACTCACAGTGCCAGGAGAGGAGAGGGTTAGACTGGAAACAGACATGATGCATTCACTCTGGACTAGAGTGATGTGAAATATGTAGAAATAGGGATCCTCACCATTGCCTTTCTTACAGTGTGTGTGTGTGTGTGCTCCCTAATGTGTGTGTGTGTGTCTGTGTCTGGGGAAGCGAGTGACTCATACGGTGCGTCTGACCCCTCTGTCTGTCTCAGCTATTCGCAGGGCTCTGGCAATTGTTACATCTGCAGCCTGTCAGCCTTTACTATCGTCGAGGGCCAATTGCAGAGACTGGGGAACCGAGAGCCTCTCCCT
The DNA here is from genome assembly GCF_901001165.1 of Salmo trutta. NCBI lineage: Eukaryota > Metazoa > Chordata > Actinopteri > Salmoniformes > Salmonidae > Salmo > Salmo trutta. Next base: position 15,404,263 of record NC_042994.1, read on the forward strand.
GACCCCGTAGCTTTTATAGTGTGTGTGTGTGTGTGTGTGTGTGTGTGTGTGTGTGTGTGTGTGTATGTATATATATATATATATATATATATATATATTCAGCTGCAAACTAAGATCCTTAATTGGGTTGTTAGTAAAACAGCAAAATCCAGTTAGTTCCTGGTTCTGCCCACCCACCCCAATGCTCTGTAATGTTGTCCTATAAGGGTGTGGCTCAGTATTGGTTTCTATGGGAAAGCCTGTGGCAATGGAACAGGGATTAATTGTTAAACCAAAGTGGTTTCTTTCATCCCCCTATTTGACTTGTCTTCCAGTGAGGTCTTGTTTCACCCATCTGCCAAAACAACACCAACCCCGGACATACTTTGTGTATGCAGCTCCAGGTACAGCTGCATACGCTGCCCATGGCACAGAGCAAAACAACCATGCAAGCCCACACACATACAGAGAGGCTAACAGACAGAGACCGGCAGATATACAGACAGACAGAAAAACAGACCAGCACACACACGTATACTCATGCTGAAGAAAAGGGTCATGGTGGTCAATTTCTGGCCTGGGTATGAAGTATTTAGTCCACCAAGACAACAGTTAGAGGGAACCTCATCTCAAAATATCATAGAAGCCTAGTGTGTCACCCCTTTACTACAGTAGCTTCTCTCGGTCATCGTTGTTCGGCAGTCTGGAAACGTGAGGCCACCTTTGACACACAATATCAAACGACAAATGAAATACTATAGAAATAACAATGCCACAGACACCAAACACCATACCCATTGAAACTTTAGATTGTAGACCATTACCTCAGTGTAGTCATTATGTATTGAGGGCACCATGCAACAACCTCAAGCATATCCTCAGGTCATTACAGGTCTCTAGTGCAAAAGGCATATTTCTATGAAAATAACCTGTATGAATAAAGGTTAAATGGAAAAACAATATGGGGGTGTAATGAGATCCCCAATGGGCTGGACAATTCTCTTCTCATCACTCATCTTGAAAAAAACATATACTTAACTTGGGAATCAATCAATCCACCATCATTAACACAAGGGATAAATCAAATGATTTATTATTGAAATATTGAGAAAAAATGAATTGGTACAATTTAAGGCCAAGTGGCAAACATTAATGCAGGCACTAGGGATGAAGGTGTGAGCATGCGGGTCTGGCAGAGGAGTTGTAGTCGTTGTTTGTGTGTGTGTGTATTTGGTGTGGAAAAAAGAAAAACAATAAAAACCCATCGCCAGCATCAAGTGGACATACACAGTGGACACACCCAGTAGACTACTAGAGTGCAAAAACAAAGTGTGCGTCACTGAGATGGGCAGCCAGGACAGTACGTAATGGATGATGATATTAGGTTTAGTGGGCTGGAAGGAATGATGTGCTGCATCAGCTGCCAAAGGCTGCTTAGGAAAGGTACGTTACTAGGCAGTGGAGGCTACTGAGGGGAGGACGGCTCATAAAAATGTCTGGAACAGAGCGAATGGAATGGCATCAAAAACATGGAACCCATGTGTTTGTTACCATTCCACTAATTCCGCTCCAGACATTACCACGAGCCCGTTCTCCACAATTAAACTTCTTCGGGATCGGTGTCCTGTCCACGGGACAGTTGAGCTAACGTAGGCTAATGCGATTAGCATGAGGTTGTAAGTAACAAGAACATTTCCCAGGACATATCTGCTATTGGCAGAAAGCTTACATTCTTGTTAATCTAACTGCACTGTCCAATTTACAGTAGCTATTACAGTGATAGAATACCATGCTATTGTTTGAGGAGTGCACAATTTTCAACATGAAAAGTTCTTCATAAACAAATTAGCCACATTTGGGCAGTCTTGATACAACATTTTGAACAGAAATGCAATGGTTCATTTGATCAATCTAAAACTTTACACATACACTGCTGCCATCTAGTGGCCAAAATCTAAATTGAACCTGGGCTGGAATAATACATTATGGCCTTCATATTGCATTTCAAAGATGGTACAAAAAAAATATAAAAGAACGGTTGGTTTCTTTCTTTGTATTATCTTTTACCAGATCTATTGTGTTATATTCTCCTACATTCCTTTCGCATTTCCAGAACCTTCAAAGTGTTTCCTTTCAAATGGTACCAAGAATATGCATATCCTTGCTTCAGGGCCTGAGCTACAGGCAGTTAGATTTGGGTATGTCATTTTAGGCGAAAATTTTAAAAAAGGGGCGGGGTTTTTAAGGTGCCACCAACTTCCTGTGTTGCCAGGATATGGGCACAAGTGTTCTATTTAAGGAGATCTACCATCGCCGTTTTGATATGTGGACTGTGATGAATTTGTGCATATTGAATGTTACATGAATTGTGTAAATGTATCTATGGTATTTGTTGTACTATAATACATTTTGTCTTCGGTGGTATTAGATCCCAATTGTCTCGCTCTACCTAATAAACCGATCTTGGATGTAAAGTGGTCTATTCTCCTCCTTTAGGATGTTATTTTCCGAGTCTGAGGGGTGCAAACGCCCTCACTCCCCCTTCTGTTAACTTCAGGTAATTATATCCTGAGGTAAACTCATGATTTTCCTTCACACACACTTTATACTGTAAGCTTGACTATGGGCTTGAGTTTCATGCAAACAATATATAACTCAAACATCAACAAAGCAGACGATTTGACCAGCTTTGTTTGGATCAAAATCAAGTGGTGAAGAAACCAAAGTATGGCTGCGTCCTGATTCTTTACCCTTTTTAAAAAGCTTTGCACTTGCACACTTCCCGTCATGGATTTAACAAGATGAAATTCTCTCTAGCCAACGATTAAACCAACCCATTGCTTTTAAAGTCATCGATGTGTACAAATGCAGACTTCGGGAGAAAGGTGGAGAATCGGGATGCAGCCCAAAGCAATTGCCACCACCACCACCTCCTCCGAAGTATTTCCAGCCACGTGAACAAACAGGCATTTAATCAGCAGTGGTTTGGCATCATACTAAGTGTGGCACAGAGATCCAACATACTCAATAATGTTCAAGTAAGATCAACATAAAAAATAAAAAAGATTACACAATGAACTGTATACATGTCTACAGACTGCTCGGACAGGACATCTAAATGTCTAATACTACAATATACAAACGCAAGGCCAAAAACAAATCCTGTTTGTGTACTGCTTAGTTAAGAACATACATTTAATTTAAATGTACTATATGACCATTAATATAAGAGCTACATGACTCCTCACTAACCGACAGACAGGCTACGGCCCAGTACCATTTCAGCCCCTAGCCACTTCTCGTAGCCTCCAGCCCTTTGGTGTTCTCAGAGCCTAAAGAACAGATATGGTGAAAGCTCTGCTTTTAGCCTATTTGGGAGGTTATATTCCCATATAACTTTGCCTACACCTTGGTTCACTTTTAGAAGAAGTAGCTGGGACCGAAATGGAAGCAGGCCTATAACCTATTATAAAAAAACGTTTTCCCCCCTCCTCCTTCAATAGTGATTGGAGTACAAAGCTCAATGCATGACCACTTTCTGGAGCCCGAACCTGAAGACCACACTCCCCTTAGGCGTTTCTCTCTAGATACATAAAACAACCCAACATTTAAAAAAACTAAATAATTTAAACTTTCACAAGGACAAAGCAATTGGTTGGTTTTTAAACTAGACATCATTATGAGACATAAAACAGAATGGGAACAAAACATATGTAAGAGCATTCTTCTGGGTCAACATCACAAGCATTACTGCAGTGCTCGCAAATACCCCAATCCCTCTGGCCTCGTTTAGCGGTCCTGCCTGCTCGTTATCCTCTCCTCGTTACTCGCAGGCAGTCTTTGTTCTTTAGACCAGTCAGATACAATTTGCAGTTCTCCATCCATATTGTCCATGACTGGAGCATAAGCCTTTAAAAATTCACAAAAAAAATGGATGAACTCTCCATTTTCCAATCATGTAGTTTCCTCATTTAAAAGGAAGTTACATTCAGGTCAGGCAAAATTGGACAGTCACATTTCCATTGCGACCGGAATGTTCTGCCGTGGTGGGTCTTTGTGAGACTCGGGAGTGGACTTGACTACTTCCCTACGGGCCTCTTTTTCAAATGAACTCTGACGAAGCAGTGTTCCGCACGTAGCGATAAAAAGCATCATTTGTGCATCGTGAACAGGACATGTACAGTGTACAACTTGACACGTACAAATCAACAATAGCACTGGCGTTTACCCTGTGTGCCACGTCATCGGATTAACACCTACTGAAACTACTGGCACTGTAGGTGTGCTTGAGATGATGCACTGCATCTCTTTCTGTGTCCAACTTAAACTATAGAACAATTCTATGGATATTGTTCCTGGAGATGAGAACCAGCACCTGGGTGTGAGTACTGGTTTTTTTAATTGATCGGTCTTAAAAACGCTGAAATACTATGGCTGCGTTTAGACAGGCAGCTCAATTCTCATCTTATTTTTACCAATCAAATCAACTCTGAAAAATATCTGATGTGAAAGGTCAAAAGGCCAATTAGTGGTGGTGGGGGGGGGGAAATCAGAATTGGGCTGCCTGTCTAAACACAGCCTATTTGGCAGGAGATTTGTACACCGGAGCAAAGATTAAGGTCATTGAGTGAGCCATTGGGTCCAGGCGCAGTGCAGGGTTTAAGTTCAATTTACTTGTACTGAGTTCAGCGGTGGTGACCACAAAGCGCTGTGGCCAAGCCAGCCTTGCTCTCAGCAGTTCTTGATGGGCTTGCGCCTCATGACAGGGCAATGACGTTCTTGCATGAGTCATGTGAATTGGACTTAAGTGCTCTCTCCTTAGGGACAGTGGAAGTGCTACTCCAGAGCAGTCTCTGGCCTAGTATGAAGTATGCATGTCATTGTCATCCCCTTCATATATAACCACAACTTCTGACATAAAAAACATGCTTTGTCCAGTTCTTGTCTCTTGTGCAGCTTACTGAACACCTAAAAATGTATGTAAAACAATTAAAAGCAGCTAAATGTGCTAACAAGACATTCCACATTGCACTATGGCTATCAGCAAGTATGGATTGTGCGTAAATCCCAATTTTGGCAAAATACTGTTGTTTTCTTTCTGTGTGGGGAACGTGGTGTTGCGCTGTATGTTACTGTGCAACATCCCTATAACATTCACACAACGCAAGCGGTCTTGACAATGAATCCAGTCAAAAAGGATTAGGCTTTCAGCTCATAGTCCTGGCTCATGCCTGACCCAGATTGGATGGTAAAGACAATGAAAATCTGGACGCAGTGCGGAGCTCCGGACCAGCAGAGAGCGCCGTAGGTCCAGACACCACAGCCCAGTCAGTTCACCAAAAGGACATCCTCGTATGTTGTCGTTCTGAGGGAAGAAACAAAACACTTAACACGATAGCGCATACACATGTAGAAAAACATAAACGTCTCTCAACCATGATAGAAAGATAACAGTGAATGCATCTGTTATTGTCTGGTCATTGAAGTGGCATCTACTGCTGATCATTCTACAGGGGAACATCCAACCCCATCTTGGCTAGTTGGAGCCATCACCATCAACTTACACCCGTCTGACTCCTTCAGATCTGCAAACACTGAAGAGGTTAGGAGCTGGAGTGTGGATTCTGAACCCGGCCTTGACCTCTACCTTCAGTCTTGACCTGTGCCCTCTGACCCACCTGTCACAGCAGCAGAAGAAGGAGCAGGGCGAGGTCTCGAGGCCCCGGAACATCCCCGAGCTGGGCGTGTCAGTGCACTCTGCGATGAAGGCGTGCAGGTCCGTAATGTGGTAGGGCTCCTGGGTTTGGTGCTGGAGGGACAGGAGAGGAGACATGCATCCATGTTTAGGTTACTCACTTTCTGCATCTCAAATGGCACCCTATTCCCTATGTAGTGCACTACCATTGACCAGGGTACTATCTAGGGAATAGGGAGCCATTTGGGACACAGCCACCGTGTGTACCGTGATCGGTTGGCTTTCACTAGGTTTTGTTGTTTGGAATTGGCTTCCGTTTGTACCGCAAGCTATGAGCAGTGAACATGAATGTTCTTTATGAGGAATGCAACTCTAAATATGAATCTACATCCCACAAAATGTATTGTGTAAACCCAGCTATATGCCTCAACTCCAAATGAAAGTAAAAGACAAGCAGCAAATAAGAAATTATACAATGCTTATCTTTTACATTCATTTGTATTAGAGTCTGTTTAAAAGGGACACTTTGGGATTATGGCAATGAAGTCCTTCATCTACTTCCCTAGAGTCAGATGAACTTGTGGATACCATTTTTATGTCTCTGCGTGCAGTTTGAAGGAAGTTGCTAACTAGAGTTAGCGCAATTGCTAAATAGCATTAGAGCAATGACTGGAAGTCCAGGGTAACTGCAAGCATGCTAGTAGATACTATTGTCTTCCAGTCATATTGCTTCCTTCATAGATAAAGGGCTATAAAGTCTCATGACTCTTGGCTGTAGCTTGATCTTTGAACATGCACATCGTTGAAGAACATTTTCAAATTAAATCACACTGCGGATGATGTTTTACTGTATTTTTTACACAGATCTGTGCTCTTTTGCCTGACGAAAATGTTGCCCTTTGATGTTACCTTGATGGTTTCGTACGCGCCGGTGATGAGGGCGATGAAGAGCGACAGTACCATGTAGATGAAGAGGGAGATGAAGGTGTACAGGTAGACCTGGCTGAACACCCACACCAGCGTGCTGCTCTCCTGCATCTCCGAGAAAGTCACAAACATGTCGTCGCCGTTGATCAGCGAGAACAGGCACTCTGACACCATGGAGAGAGAGCGGAACTGACAGAGGGCGAGAGAGAGGGAAACAGTTAAATTACATGTATTTCATAGCAGCTTAATGAATTGAATACGATAGGGAGAGAGACTGTTAAATTACACAAACAACCATGTGACTTAACATGACCTTCTCACTATATTGGTTCAAAATTATTCAGGATTCAGTACACATGTATTTTTTTACAAAATAAATCCCTTATGGCCATCTTACTGGCAAGGGCCAGTAAATATTGAATTATAATAGACAAATCACATGTTAATAACACAGTAGGTCATTATTGTGCAAAATCCCAAAATGCACCATTGTGCATCATCACTGAACCATATGGGGTGTCCCTCTCCAGATTCACTGTTTCCTTTTCAATCTATTTGCCGACCCGCTCCGTTATTGGCCTTCTTCTGTTAGCATGTCTGCCTGTGCTTCAAAAGGGTGGCTGTCTGTACCTTGACATGATAGGGCCCCAGCACGATCCAGCCGCAGAAGCAGTAGCCCAGGTAGATGACAGCCACACAGCTGCAGAACCGGATCACGTTGGGGAACGCAGCTCGCAAGGTCACAATCAGGATCTGAGAGGGAGAGAGCCAGGAGAGTGGTTGAATCACTGTCATCGTTAGTGTGTGTCTCTGTGTGTAGGCAACTTACATTGTACTTCTGGAAGAAGCTGAGGTAGCGAATGACTCCGACCCACACCAACAAGGTGGAAGTCCCCAACAGGATGCCACACTCATCATACGATGACAAATTCTGTATGGAGAGATATTCAACTCATAAATACCTCATGAGCTTAGCACAACAATCTTTATCATAACCCAAACAGATACTTTTTTGAGTGGCGATTTCAAATAATTATTTTTATTTTTCCCAGAGGAAAATGCTAAGGTGTTCTATTCTACTCTGAGCAGTAGAGGAAAAAGTCCCCTAGAGGGGGACTGACCTTGGATTCGATGCCAATCTTGATGATGCTGCCGATGACAGTGAGGACGTCACTGATGATGAGCAGGATGTACCAGCCGTTGATGAATTCCATCCTTTCGTCCCAGCTTACTTTCCGGCCCAGGTTAGTCTTGAAGAACTCGACAAACTCCTGTTACACAGAGACGGAGAGAGAGAGAGGAATGTGGGTGGCCCTACTGGAAAGACGAGTATTCACACCTTCTCAGATGTTTGTGTTGCAGAACATTACTCTAAGAATGGAATCACTTCACAGAATACCAATCACCTCCCATCAATTAAAAAAAATATATATATATTTTCTCTCCTTCTTCCACCCCACTCCCCAACCCTATAACAAGCAAACACATGTATCTACAGTTTGTTCTCCGATAATATATGCCATTTAGCAAACGCTTTTCTCCAAAGTGACTTGCAGTCATGCATGCATACATTTTACGTATGAGTGGTCCCGGGGATCGAACCCATTATCCTGGCGTTGCAAGAGCCATGCTCTACCAACTGAGCTAAATATCTATAGAGGACCACCAGATTGGATGTTCCCCCTTTTCACCACTTTCTCTCTTCCTGCCCTCTACCTCCCGGTGACTTACGGCCTGTAGTATGATGCCGCGGAGTATGGAGCGGCCACACAGCAGCAGGGACAGTATACAAACGATCACCACCACCACGTCAAACGTTAGCCGCGTGTAGTTCTCCGCTGAGAGGGAGGGAAGGAAAGAGAGGAGTTAGTGGCTTTCATCAAGTAGAAGCATAGGAGTGAATATTTACTTCCACTTAAGTTAAACTTTCATGTTGACATCAATGCATGACTAAGTGAAAAGTCTTATGAGGCATCTATATCTATAAATATTTAGCAACGGAAGCAGTTCAGGTAGTCCCTACGTTTCAGTCCGTTTCTCCCGTTTGGTGCTCAATTAATATTACCCTGGTGAAATAAATGTTTAATAAAATCAAAATGTCTATCTCACCGTGGCCTGACACACTGGGGTCTTTACACTCCTTAATAAAAGCCTGGTTTTCCAGACTGATCCTCACTTTACCACTGTGAGCCTTGTTGTCCAGGACTATCTGTAGAATCAGATGGAAAGAACCACAGATCAGACATTCATACAGGTACCAGTGGCACTTGCTGTAAACGTTGGCAACAAAATTAAACATAAAAAAGTGGTGGACTCTTCAAGGGATAATTAACTCAGCAAAAAAAAGAAATGTCCCTTTTTCAGGACCCGGTCTTTCAAAGATAATTTGTAAAAATCCAAATAACTTCACAGATCTTCATTGTAAAGGGTTTAAACACTGTTTCCCATGCTTGCTCAATGACCCATAAACAATTAATGAACATGCACCTTTGGAACGGTCGTTAAGACATTAACAGATTACAGATGGTAGGCAATTAAGGTCACAGTTATGAAAACTTAGGACACTAAAGAGGCCTTTCTACTGTCTGAAAAACCCAAAAAGAAAGATGCCCAGTGTCCCTGCTCATCTGCGCGAACGTGCATTAGGCATGCTGCAAGGAGGCATGAGGACTGCAGATGTGACCAGAGTAATAAATTGCAATGTCCGTACTGTGAGACGCTTAAGACAGCGCTACAGTGAGACGGGACGAACAGCTGATCCACCTCGCAGTGGCAGACCACGTGTAACAACAACTGCACAGGATCGGTACATCCGAACATCACACCTGCGGGACAGGTACAGGATGGCAACAACAACTGCCTGAGTTACACCAGGAACGCACAATCCCTCCATCAGTGCTCAGACTGTCTGCAATAGGCTGAGAGAGGCTGGACTGAGGGCTTGTAGGCCTGTTGTAAGGCAGGTCCTCACCAGACACCACCGGCAACAATGTCGCCTATGGGCACAAACCCACCGTCGCTGGACCAGACAGGACTGGCAAAAAGTGCTCTTCACTGACGAATCACGGTTTTGTCTCACCAGGGGTGATGGTCGGATTCGCGTTTATCGTCGAAGGAATGAGCGTTAGCCGAAGGCCTGTACTCTGGAGCGGGATCAATTTGGAGGTGGAGGGTCTGTCATGGTCTGGGGCGGTGTGTCACAGCATCATTGGACTGTGCTTGTTGTCATTGCAGGCAATCTCAACGCTGTGCGTTTACAAGGAAGACATCCTCCTCCCTCATGTGGTACCCTTCCTGCAGGCTCATCCTGACATGACCCTCCAGCATGACAATGCCACCAGCCATACTGCTCGTTCTGTGCATGATTTCCTGCAAGACAGGAATGTCAGAGTTCTGCCATGGCCAGCGAAGAATCCGGATCTCAATCCCATTGAGCGCATCTGGGACCTGTTGGATCGGAGGGTGAGGGCTAGGGCCATTCCCCCCAGAAATGTCCGGGAACTTGCAGGTGCCTTGGTGGAAGAGTGAGGTAACATCTCACAGCAAGAACTGGCAACTCTGGTGTAGTCCATGAGGAGGAGGAGATGCACTGCAGTACTTTCTGCAGCTGGTGGCCACACCAGATACTGACTTTTGCTGAGTTTATAACAAACAGGTCATAGCTTACCTATAATATACAGGCAATGAAAAGGTTTCCACAGCAACTACTACACACTAAACAGGTTACAATGAGCCAGACTGGGTAGGACCATTTGCAGGAAGTGGTGGGGGAGGGAAGGAGGGTGGGACTCACTGTTATGAAGAAGGTGTAACAGTCAGGAATCTCGTTGTTGATGATGGTCTGAATGTTGATGGCCTTTAGTTGGAACTGTATCGTCACGTTTATGAGTCTAGACAACAAAGAGTGAAAAGAAAAAAAAACAAGAGGGATATCAGGGTTGTGTCAAAGTGAAAGCAAAGAAAAGTTTTCAAACATTTTGCAACACAAAACAAAAATGTATGTTTCTTATTGGACAAGTACAGGTAGGCCGTCCCTTTTTTTTGTTAGTTTTCCGTTTGGCGTCTAATGAACATATCCCAGGGCTATAGGTAGTGTGTAAACAGTTTGGATGTGTGTGAGAGCGATACAAATGAACAGTTAGATACCACAAAGATGGATGTCCCATCGATCTTAGTTGTAGACCGACAGAAAACCTGAGAGCCCGAAGTCATTTGAAAAGACTTTTGAAAATGGAGCCTTACTTGTGGAACTTGAGGGTAAAGTTCTTGTAGTCACTGCCGAAAGGCGCTCGAGGGACTGACAGAGGGTTAACCCCCACACAATCTAGTAACAGGACAGAGAGAGAGAAGTTAGTCATTTCAGGGGCTGTTAATGTTTTTCCTTATACAAATAGAATTACCATTACACTGAAATAAATGTCTGATCTAGTAGTTATATATCTATGGTTATTCTGTTCTGGTGATCATGTCAAGAGTTAAAAGGCAGGCCATTTCAATACCAGGTGATTTCTGTTGTTCAATGTGTTTTCCTTTTAGTGAGTAGTATTGTCCCAAGTGTCAGCTCATATAAGGAAGTGGGGCTTCCTACTACTTTCACATGATTGGGGAACAATACAGTATTTACACATGTTTAGTCAACAGAAATGATACAGTTACAATGAATTGTTACTGAAAAGATGACATGGTACTGGAAATAAGCAGCTTAGCAACTCTTTGGGTAGGAAATGAAATAACTTAACGTCAGGCTAGACAAGGCTAGAGCAATGGTCAATCATCAAACTTGGCCCTTGGAAAGCCACAAGTCGTGCAGGCTTTTGTTCAAATCCGGCACAAAACTCACCCTTTTTCAACCAGTCAACTAATCATCAAAAGCATGATAAGCCGAATCAGGTGTTTTAATGCTGGAACAGAACTACATTTAAGCTGAGTCCCAAATGGCACCACATTCCCACTCCATAGGGTGCCATTTGGGAAGCACCAACACTGTGTAGCTCTAGTATCAGGGTTGGTGACCACTGGCATAATGCAAGAAAGTAGATCTATGTACCTGTGATAACATGAGGGTCAATGTTGAAGGTATCATTGGCAGGATCGATGCTGCCCTTCTTGTAGTAATGCTGGCAGAGAGAGAGGGCACTCCCGTTCACCCCGACCCCATAGACATACGCATAGCGTCCCACCGTGGTCTCCGGTAGCACCAAATACTGTGAGGGAGGAGGAAGGGTACGAGGATGGAGAATAAGGCCCTGCTCTAATATTAAAAAAATAATTCATCCCTCTTTCCTCCCTAATTTGAGGTAATCAGTGTTCTGTATGAGGATTCGATTTTTCCTCATAATCCTGGATTATCGGACCACCATTTTATTGCGTTTACAATTGCAACAAATAATCTGCTCAGACCCCAACCAAGGAAGATTAAAAGTCGTGCTATAAATTCTCAGACAACCCAAAGATTCCTTGATGCCCTTCCAGACTCCCTCTGCCTACCCAAGGACGTCAGAGGACAAGAATCAGTTAACCACCTAACCGAGGAACTCAATTCAACCTTGCGCAATACCCTAGATGCAGTTGCACCCCTAAAAATTAAAAACATCTGTCATAAGAAACTAGCTCCCTGGTATACAGAAAATACACGAGCTCTGAAGCAAGCTTCCAGAAAATTGGAACGGAAATGGCGCCACACTAAACTGGAAGTCTTCCGACTAGCTTGGAAAGACAGTACCGTGCAGTATCGAAGAGCCCTCACTGCTGCACGATCATCCTATTTTTCCAACTTAATTGAGGAAAATAAGAACAATCCGAAATTTCTTTTTGACACTGTCGCAAAGCTAACTAAAAAGCAGCATTCGCAAATGGAGGATGGCTTTCACTTCAGCAGTAATAAATTTATGAACTTTTTTGAGGAAAAGATCATGATCATTAGAAAGCAAATTACGGACTCCTCTTTAAATCTGGGTATTCCTCCAGGGCTTCATTGTCCAGAGTCTGCACAACTCTGCCAGGACCTTGGCTCAAGGGAGATACTAAAGTGTTTTAGTACTATATCTCTTGACACAATGATGAAAATAATCATGGCCTCCAAACCCTCAAGCTGCATACTGGACCCTATTCCAACTAAACTACTGAAAGAGCTGCTTCCTGTGCTTGGCCCTCCTATGTTGAACATAATAAACGGCTCTCTATCCACCGGATGTGTACCAAGCTCACTAAAAGTGGCAGTAATAAAGCCTCTCTTGAAAAAGCCGAATCTTGACCCAGAAATTATAAAAAACTATCGGCCTATATCGAATCTTCCATTCCTCTCAAAAATTTTAGAAAAAGTTGTTGCGCAGCAACTCACTGCCTTCCTGAAGACAAACAATGTATACGAAACGCTTCAGTCTGGTTTTAGACCCCATCATAGCACTGAGACTGCACTTGTGAAGGTGGTAAATGACCTTTTAATGACGTCAGACCGAGGCTCTGCATCTGTCCTCATGCTCCTAGATCTTAGTGCCGCTTTTGATACCATCGATCACCACATTCTTTTGGAGAGATTGGAAACCCAAATTGGTCTACATGGACAAGTTCTGGCCTGGTTTAGATCTTATCTGTCGGAAAGATATCAGTTTGTCTCTGTGAATGGTTCGTCCTCTGACAAATCAATTGTAAATTTCGGTGTTCCTCAAGGTTCCGTTCTAGGACCACTATTGTTTTCACTATATATTTTACCTCTTGGGGATGTCATTCGAAAACATAATGTTAAATTTCACTGCTATGCGGACGACACACAGCTGTACATTTCAATGAAACATGGTGAAGCCCCAAAATTGCTCTCGCTAGAAGCCTGTGTTTCAGACATAAGGAAGTGGATGGCTGCAAATTTTCTACTTTTAAACTCGGACAAAACAGAGATGCTTGTCCTAGGTCCCAAGAAACAAAGAGATCTTCTGTTGAATCTGACAATTAATCTGGATGGTTGTACAGTCGTCTCAAATAAAACTGTGAAGGACCTCGGCGTTACTCTGGACCCTGATCTCTCTTTTGAAGAACATATCAAGACTGCTTCAAGGACAGCTTTTTTCCATCTACGTAACATTGCAAAAATCAGAAACTTTCTGTCCAAAAATGACGCAGAAAAATTAATCCATGCTTTTGTTACTTCTAGGCTCGACTACTGCAATGCTCTACTTTCCGGCTACCCGGATAAAGCACTAAACAAACTTCAGTTAGTGCTAAATACGGCTGCTAGAATCCTGACTAGAACCAAAAAATTTGATCATATTACTCCAGTGCTAGCTTCCCTACACTGGCTTCCTGTTAAGGCAAGGGCTGATTTCAAGGTTTTACTGCTAACCTACAAAGCATTACATGGGCTTGCTCCTACCTATCTTTCCGATTTGGTCCTGCCGTACATACCTACACGTACGCTACGGTCACAAGACGCAGGCCTCCTAATTGTCCCTAGAATTTCTAAGCAAACGGCTGGAGGTAGGGCTTTCTCCTATAGAGCTCCATTTTTATGGAATGGTCTGCCTACCCATGTGAGAGACGCAGACTCAGTCTCAACCTTTAAGTCTTTACTGAAGACTTATCTCTTCAGTAGGTCCTATGATTAAGTATAGTCTGGCCCAGGAGTGTGAAGGTGAACGGAAAGGCTGGAGCAACGAACCGCCCTTGCTGTCTCTGCCTTGTCGGTTCCCCTCTTCCCACTGGGATTCTCTGCCTCTAACCCTTTTACAGGGGCTGAGTCACTGACTTACTGGTGTTCTTCCATGCCGTCCATGGGAGGGGTGCGTCACTTGAGTAGGTTGAGCCACTGACGTGGTCTTCCTGTCTGGGTTGGCGCCCCCCCCTTGGGTTGTGCCGTGGCGGACATCTTTGTGGGCTATACTCGGCCTTGTCTTCGGACGGTAAGTTGGTGGTTGTAGATATCCCTCTAGTGGTGTGGGGGGCTGTGCTTTGGCAAAGTGGGTGGGGTTATATCCTGCCTGTTTGGCCCTGTCCGGGGGTATCATCGGATGGGGCCACAGTGTCTTCTGATCCCTCCTGTCTCAGCCTCCAGTATTTATGCTGCAGTAGTTTATGTGTCGGGGGGCTAGGGTCAGTCTGTTACATCTGGAGTATTCTCTTGTCTTATCCGGTGTCCTGTGTGAATGTAAATATGCTCTCTCTAATTCTCTCTTTCTTTCTTTCTTTCTTTCTCTCGGAGGACCTGAGCCCTAGGACTACCTGGCATGATGACTCCTTGCTGTCCCCAGTCCACCTGGCCATGCTGCTGCTCCAGTTTCAACTGTTCTGCCTGCGGCTACGGAACCCTGACCTGTTCACCGGACGTGCTTGTTGCACCCTCGACAATTACTATGATTATTATTATTTGACCATGCTGGTCATTTACGAACATTTTAACATCTTGACTATGTTCTGTTATAATATCCACCCGGCACAGCCAGAAGAGGACTGGCCACCCCTCATAGCCTGGTTCCTCTCTAGGTTTCTTCCTAGGTTTTTGGCCTTTCTCAGGAGTTTTTCCTAGGGAGTTTTTCCCAGCCACCGTGCTTCTTTCACATGCATTGCTTGCTGTTTGGGGTTTTAGGCTGGGTTTCTGTACAGCACTTTGAGATTTCAGCTGATGTACGAAGGGCTATATAAATAAATTTGATTTGATTTGATTTGATTAGTGAACGTTTCTACACTACCTCTTTCGCCAATCAAACTCGCTCAGATCTGTGATTACTTCAAAATGATGCAGGAAAGGATACATTCTAAATACTCAAACAGGGCCTAAGAGTTGGAGACTTTTAGTTGAAAGTAGAGGATGAAATGATGAAGGGGGCGAGATGTGGTACTTCTTTGCGCTGCATGGACATGTTTACATATCAGTCTGTATGCCGGGTCATGTACATTAGGCACCAAACGGAGAGATTTCCTGAAACCCTCATTAACATTTTACTTTTAAAAACATTTTCTGTTGCATGCCCGAATGAACATGACCCAGGTGTCGTTAGTGACTGTTACCTGGTCTACGGCGTAGAAGATGTGTTCGTAGACATCGCTCTGTCTGTACACGGCCAACGTGTCGTCGGAGCCCTCGTCATAGTCCTTCAAGAAGATGTGCTTAAAGGACATGGTGTTCTCCTCCTTGAACGTCACCACCATCTGGTTGCTGAGGCCAAAGAACACCAGCTGATAGAGGGAGGGAGGGAAGTAGGGATTCAGGTGTTTTATTGAAAGAAAGTGACTGTTCACAACTATAACATAATTTCCCTAAGAGCAAAAAGGGTTATAGAAGTCGTTGTAAAGATTGTCAGTCCATATTTAAAAACATCCGATGCACAGACATCCTATCCACCAATAGGAACTATCCTATCCACCAATGGACTTCAGGATTGTTGGTCCTGCCATAAAACCCGAGCTTTGCCATGAGGGCATTTAAAATGTGTTGTGCATACACTCAAAGTGCATATGAAACTAAATGTGTGTAGTTACCTGCACCGTGACAATGATAATCTTGAGCAGCTGCAGGCCCAGTTTGAAGGGCTTGCGGCCCTTGGCGTGGAACTTATCACAGGGGCTCATGAAGAAGTACTTGAGCTTCCTGCGCAGGGCCTCCTCTTCCTGCTCTGCTCCCAGCCAACCCCCTGCCGTTGCCGTGGGCAACCGGGGGTTGCCATGGCTGTGTCTGTGGTGAACATGCTTGTCGCTGCTGTCGCTGGAGCCGTAGCCGTGAGGAGACACAGAGGAAACCAACCTCTCCTTCTCTGGAGAGACAGAGAGCGAGGGAGGAAAAAAAACATGTTAGCAGCGATAGAAGGATAGTGAGTGACTAATATGGCCTATCAAAGAAACAGCAATGTAATCTGCAATAGGGCTCCGCAACGACACTCCATATTAGTGCCATTTCCTCTGTGAGCACCGACACGGTTCACCCAGTGTATGTGGCTTTGAACCGTTGACACTGTTTCTTACTGATGAATAGGCTACGTGTCGTAATGTTACCCTTCAGTGAGTGACAGCTCTTGTACTAGCTTGGGCAGCTTTCATTCATTACATTTCCTAATCTCCCTCGCCTCATATAGTCATCCTTCATCACGTCTCTATCTAGTAAAACCCTGGGAGGTGACACAGGCCAGCTTATTAAAACAACAGCCAGATCAGAGGTGCTGGGCTGGGCCGGGCGAGACAGACAGCCTCCCTGGAGGAAGAGAAGCGGGTGACTGGTGTGCTATAGCTGGCGGCTCCGCCACTCAAGGCTGACAGAAACACACCACTGGAGATGGCTGGAAGACACAGAAAGACTCCAGGGATGGTCAGGCTAATGCTACGCTAATACACCTGTCTGACTTGGTAATCATTTGTCAAAGGAGCAGAGCTTCGAGGTGCGATGCTACACATTTGGATTGTCGTCGTCGATAACATAAACCATAAAGGTGTAGTAAAAACCTATATCACTGCACATTCAGTGGAGACCGCTGGTGAAAGCTTAATTCAACGTCAGTGTTGACCAAACAAACATGTGACAATAACAGACTTGGAAGGGAAATCTGGACTATATAGTTAGTGGGTAAAAGAGCTAGTTCAGCAGTAATGGAGAAAAAGGAAGTTGAACTTGGAAATTAACTGCTGTCAACTCTTGGGTCACCTCACATCTGGTAAACAGGATGTGAGTGTACCAGAACTCGAAGACCCAGACCTGAAGACAGAAAATCTGGTCTGACGGACATAGAAGAGATTATCATTGATGTGTGTGTGTGTGTGTGTGTGTGTGTGTGTGTCAAAGGTGATCTCAATGTTTACCTATAGAAGCCATCCACAATAATCACCTGCATATCTAACGATCTTTAGTTCGGCCAAGTGAATGAGAGAAGCCTATCTAGCGGGTGGTGACATACCTACATTATATCAACTTGCACACACAGAACCTTGTAAGGTCACAAACATGACAGCAGTTGCGTGACTCTTCCTGTCAAAAACAATTCAGACCTGTGCTGAAAGAATTTCACTTTGTAACATTTCGTGCCAGCAATAGGAGCCCAAGCAAAGAAATTGACAGATCTTGATGGGGCATTCGTCAAAAAATTGCAGATGATGTCGGCTTGTTGCTGAGCTGCACTAAGAGATAGAGTCAATCAAACCGAATAAATCCGCTGAAAGATCCTGCTGTTCCGGTTCAGGGCAGTCAATGGTGTGTTAGAGAAGGCTTAATAGACAACCCTGCACCTTGTCCGTCAGTCATAGTCAGCACTGTGACCATCAGTCTGCCAGCATCTCTATCACTACAACAGATCAGCAGCTATCAGTCTGCACTGGGCCACCCAGGGAGAGCAGGCTACACTATGCAACCTCATTGGAACCAGTAAACAAGCAAAGCTGCTCCTCGTCTCTCAACTCTTAACTCTCTTGGACTCCATTTCCTGTTTCCATTTCCTCCTGTGGCAAGAGGACATGGTTATGAGGTGGACTTTTTGTTATTGTTTTTACTTTACTGTTTCTTAGTCTCAAAATGATTTACTTGCACTTTATAGAACGCTACATTGTAGCTGGTCCAGTCAGATAACCTGGCACATGTTAGCCCTATGGTAGCCTCACCAGCTGACAGTGATTATTTCCTGTAACAAATTCTGCATCAGCCTATAAAAGATCTTGGATATAAAGTCTAAAAACATTTGTTTAAAAATATTAACCCTGGACACCAGAGGGATATTTAAACCTATAAATTCAAGGTTTACTTTTGTTCCATTGGTGTGTAACAATGTTATGTTCCAATATTGCATTGATGCATCTTTGACTAGGCTACTAGTACTAACAGACAAAATGTTCACGTTTTCCAGTTTTTGCTTATTACCATTGCTTCCATGTGGCACACACTGCTAAAGTGGTTGACTCGAAATCAATAATACACTTTAACCATGGGTTCGAGCCCCCCCTCGCATCAAGCTTTTTTGCTGTGGAAATCTTTTTTATAAATAAACTGTCCTTGATGCTTGATTCAAAACGCATATGTGACGAAGTGCATGATTATAATAATAAGGGCTGTCCCCGAAATGTTTTATTTCTTTAAATACATTTTTTTTTTTTTTTTAATTGGTCGACCAAGAGTAATCTGTTCTTTCGACCAATCGATTGGTCAAAATTTTAAAACGTGTATCTTTCCATACGTTTTAATAAAATGAACTTTATGTAGGCTACTGAGCTTGTCTGACGCTTTAAGCACTGCAATTAAAAATGAAGACACACAAATTACTAAAGAGGGAGCCAGAGATCAATATAGCCTAACCAGAAGAAAAAAAACCTGTTCTAGACCATCCTCCTCCTGCTGCCCGCTGCTGCTGGCCCTCGCAGATTCTGCAATTATGCTCCTGAAGTTGCCAGTAATAGGCTACACCAGCGGTCAGCAACCTTTCCCATTTGGAGTGCCAAGTTATCCTACCATTTCTACTAATCTGCCTGCCAGTTATGATTTTCATACAGTTTAATGGAGTTATTTATTAAAAATGAAATATCTCAAAATCAATGTCATGTGGTTAATCAAAATTCTAAATGAAAATTATGCAAATCTAAAAGTAACTTCTATTGCCAATATGTAAAAATAGCCTACATAAAGCCAACAATTAAAACATTGCAGACCGCAGGTAGAAAATATCTTGATGGGAGTAAATATCCTATAAATCAAATTGGCTACAAATTGGCTTGCAACGGTGTACAAAATATTCTGGGTCCTCAGAGTTTCCTACCACTGAGCTTCAAACAGACAGACACAGCTGAAGGCCATTTTGAAAAAGGGATAAGAAGTAATTAGGTAGGCCTATTGTATGACGTTTCCACCGGATCAGAGCATGGCATGTTTTCCCCTTTCATGTTGAGACAAAAGATTTGTCAAATAGGCTACGATGAGGAACAATTGTCATTCTCAATGGATGTAAAAAAAATAAATAAAAATATCCTTGTTTACTTGCTGTTTGAGGCAAAGAAAAAATTACTTTGAGAAGCTCCACAGTGATGGCAAGTTAAGACAATCAGAATTGACTACTCGTAAATGGAATGAAATAAAGCCAAACTTTTTTTCTCACAAGTGTAGCCTAGGTTGTGCGTTCTGCAAACAACATGTCCACTACTGCATTAAAAGAAATGACAATAACCAAACAAGCATTGTAGATCAGAAATTATGCAAATTAACGGTAAATGTACTACTGGTGATACTGGTGTTTTTACCTTTATTTAACTAGGCAAGTCAGTTAAGGACAAATTCTTATTTACAATGATGGCCTAGGAACAGTGGGTTAACTGCCTTGTTCAGGGGCAGAACGACAGATTTTTACCTTGTCAGCTCGGGGATTCGATCTAGCAACCTTTCGGTTACTGGCCCAACGCTCTAACCACTAGGCTACCTGCTAACGTGTGCCATCCCCGCAGCCTCCGCATTGGATTAGTCCACTCAGACTGGCTTGAATCAGACGTGTCTCTTCTGCCATAATTCGTTTTTAAATATTTACCACTGCTCGACCCCAAAAAAATCCTGGTCGACCAAACAATCACCCAGTCGACTAAATGGTGACAGCCCTAACAGTAATGCATAGAAAACGTTGTACATGTAAGTGTAGCCTACATAAGAAATTAAGTGATGTTTTTGATCTAACAGTAACGTTAAACTACAGTGTATTCGAAGTATTCAGTAAGTATTCAGACCCTTTGACTTTTTCCACATTTTGTTACATTACAGCCTTATTCTAAAATGGATTGAATTGTATTTTTCCCTCATCTACACACAATACCCCATAAAGACAAAGCAAAAGCAGGTTTATAGATTTTTTTGCAAAATATAAAATAAAAACATTTAAATGTCACATTTACACAAGTATTCAGACCCTTTACTCAGTACTTTGTTGAAGCACCTTTGGCAGCGATTACAGTCTCGAGTCTTCTTGGGTATGACGCTACAAGCTTGGCACACCTGTATTTGGGGAGTTTCTCTCATTCTTCTCTGCAGATCCTCTCAAGTTCTGTCAGGTTGGATGGGGAGCATCACTGCACAGCTATTTTCAAGGCCCCTCCAGAGATGTTAGATTGGGTTAAAGTCCGAGCTCTGGCTGGGCCACTCAAGGACATTCAGAGACTTGTCCCGAAGCCACTCCTGCGTTGTCTTGGCTGTGTGCTTAAGACATGTCCTGTTGGAAGGTGAACCTTCGCCCCAGTCTAAGGTCCTAAGTGCTCTGGAGCAGGTTCTCTCTGTACTTTGCTCTGTTAATCTTTCCCTTT
Source organism: Salmo trutta (assembly GCF_901001165.1). Taxonomy (NCBI): domain Eukaryota; kingdom Metazoa; phylum Chordata; class Actinopteri; order Salmoniformes; family Salmonidae; genus Salmo; species Salmo trutta. The sequence goes on from NC_042994.1 coordinate 15,425,099, forward strand.
ATCCTGACAAGTCTCCCAGTCCCTGCCACTGAAAAACATCCCCACAGCATGATGCTGCCACCACCATGCTTCACCGTAGGGATGGTGCCAGGTTTCCTCCAGACGTGACACTTGGCATTCAGGCCAAAGAGTTCAATCTTGGTTTCATCAGACCAGAGAATCTTGTTTCTCATGGTCTGAGGTACATTTTGGCAAACTCCAAAGCGGGCTGTAATGTGCCTTTTACTGAGGAGTGGCTTCCGTGTGGCCACTCTACCACAAAGGCCTGATTAGTGGAGTGCTGCAGAGATGGTTGCCCTTCTGGAAGCTTCTCCCATCCCCACAGAGGAACTCTAGAGCTCTGTCAGAGTGACCATCTGGTTCTTGGTCACCTCCCTGACCAAAGCCCTTCTCCCCCGATTGCTCAGTTTGGCTGGGCGGCCAGCTCTAGGAAGTCTTGGTGGTTCCAAACTTCTTCCATTTAAGAATGATGGAGGCCACTGTGTTCTTGGGGACCTTCAATGCTGCAGAAATGTTTTGGTACCCCTCTCCAGATCTGTGCCTCGATACAATCCTGTCTCGGAGCTCTATGGGCAATTCCTTCGAACTCATGGCTTGGTTTTTGCTCTGACATGCACTGTCAACTGTGGGACCTTATATAGACAGGTGTGTGCCTTTCCAAATCATGTCCAATCAATTCTATTTACCACAGGTGGACGCCGCCTGTTTTCGCTTTGTCATTATGGGGCATTGTGTTTAGATTGATGAGGATTTTTTTTAAATGTAATCCATTTTAGCATAAGGCTGTAACGTAACAAATTGTGGAAAAATTCAAGGTGTCTGAACACTTTCCGAATGCACTGTACGCTATTCTAGTCGGTATGTTAGGCCAATGTAGAATACTAATGAATCATTAAGTGATCTTGAGAGACATTTCGCTTTTATGGATTTCTTTTTAAACAAGCACCATTCTGAGAATTAGCGAAGTATGGCTCTGGTGCACTCCAGCAGAACTACGCCCCTGTATAGCAGTAGCCTATAAGTCAGGCTGCAAGAGGGGCTCCAAGAAGCTCCTCATTAAATATATTTAGAATCTTCATTTCTAATGTTTTAGCCGAACCTCTCGCCAACATAACATTTTTAAATAAATACCTGTAATTCACAAGGAATTTTCAAAGGAAAATGTATATCTCAACTGGGATTTGAACATCGCAAACTGCAAAAATGACCAGAAACCTGGCTCGCAACACTGTGGGCTATTTGTCCACTTTAACTTTTGTACGTGTTTTAGTAACTTTGATTAGCGGATGGTGCTGTGTGACTTCTGTTAAAGGACACTCATGAAAAAGTGTTCGGTCACGTCAGAGAGGAAGAGGCAAAGCGAGAGGGTTTACGCCGCACAAAATCTGTACACATAAGCAGATCATTAATATTTAAGCAAGTGAGGAGTTTTTGTATGGGGGGGAAAATAAGAACGTTAATTTAGTGAAGACATTTTTTTATTGCAATTTAGATACATGAGGCTTATTTGATCAAACAGAAGATTCATAATGCTTACAGGTTTACTCATAGAAGTGTGATGCACATGACATTCTGGCAACTTTGAGAAAAAAACACTTTATATCGGTGTTGTTAAGGTTGCACATTTTGGGGAATATTCACAGGTGGAAAGTTTGTGGTAATTAATGGGAATATATGCAAATTAATATTAATACCATTTAAATGTAGATGTTTTTTTCATTGGCTATATTTACCATATCATATGGAGACAGAAACATCAACCTTTTTACCTTATCATAAGTAGACATAATTGCAAATGATGAAATCCTTCCAATAGAAAAAAATTAGAAATAAATAATTGAATTTTTATTAAATTAGTTGACTCTTCACATGGGATGATTTCACTGAACAACAAAAGAAATTGAACATTGAATGATCCAATGATCCATTGCATCTCCCAAAAACATTTTCAACATACATCTGTAAAATGATAGTCTAGAAACTAAAGCTTAGGTTGTCTTCAACCACAGGCTTCCATGTCTTCTCCCTGGACCTCCTCAATGTCCACCTCTTTAACATCAGACTGAGGCCTCATCTTCACTGTCACTTTCCAACCTTGTTGAGGATGGCTCGTTGTCAGGCTTAAAAAGCCTCATATTTGCCCAGATGACCACCAATTTTTCAACCCTTGTATTGTTCAGCCTGTTGTGCGCTTTGGTGTGTGTATTCCCAAACAAGGACCAGTTGCTCTCTGAGGCGGCTGATGTTGGTGGGATTTGGAGGATGATGGAGGCAACAGGGGAAAGAGCCTCAGATCCACAAAGTCCCTTCCACCAGGTGGCTGATGAGACATGTTGGCACGACTTGCATTTGCATCCACATCCCAAAGCCCTTGCTTGACTTCCAAGAACCTTAGCCTCATCCAGGCCAAGGTGGCGAGACACGGAAGTGATGACACCATAGGCCTTGTTGATCTCTGCACCAGACAGGATGTTCTTGCCAGCATACTTGGGGTCCAACTTGTATGCTGCAGCATGTATGGGTTTCAGGCAGAAGTCTTCACGCTTTTTGATGCATTTTAAAACTGCAGTTTCCTCTGCTTGGAGCAACAGTGAAGTGGGCAGGGCAGTACAGATTTCTTCTCTTACATCTGCAAGCAGAGTCTGAACATCAGACAGGATGGCATTGTCTCCCTCAATCCATGCAATAGCTACTGCTTTAGGTTTCAGGAGTTTCAGGCTGCTTACCACTGTCTCCCAAAATACATCATCCAGGAGGATCCTCTTGACGGGGCTGTCTATATCGGCAGACTGTAATATGGACATTTCTTGGAGACTCCTTCCCCTCCAGGAGACTGTCAAACATGATGACAACACCACCCCAACGGGTGTTGCTGGGCTGCTTCAATGTGGTGCTCTTATTCTTCTCACTTTGCTTGGTGAGGTAGATTGCTGCTGTAACTTGATGACCCTTCACATACCTAACCATTTCCTCGGCTCTCTTGTAGAGTATATCCATTGTTTTTAGTGCCATGATGTCGTTGAGAAGCAGATTCAATGCATGAACAACAATTGGTGTGATGTGAGGATAGGACTCTTCCACTTTAGACCAAGCAGCCTTCATGTTCGCAGCATTGTCTGTCACCAGCGCAAATACCTTCTGTGGTCCAAGGTCATTGATGACAGCCTTCAGCTTATCTGCAATGTAGAGACCGGTGTGTCTGTTGTCCCTTGTGTCTGTGCTCTTGTAGAATAATGGTTGAGGGGTGGAGATGATGTAGTTAATTATTCCTTGCCCATGAACATTCAACCACCCATCAGAGATGATTGCAATACAGTCTGCTTTCTCTATGATTTGCTTGACCTCTGTTGAACTCTGCATCCAGACAATGAGTAGATAAAACATGTCTGGTTGGAGGGTGTATGCTGGGCGAAGAACATTCAGAAATCTATTCTAATACACATTGCATGTGAGCGTCAGAGGTGAACCAGTTGCATACACAGCTCGAACAAGACATTCCATCAGCATCTCTGACTACGTTCCTCCATTGAGTCAAAAAAAACTTTGATTCCAGGACCATGAGCTGTTGCTATCGATAAGGTGTCCGAGTCATCATTTTCCCCTCGAATAGAAGTAGAGGGACTTTTGTCAGAGGCTGCTTGTTGTGAGCACTGAGGGAACTTTATGCACTTGGCCAGATGATTCTGCATCTTTGTTGCATTCTTCACATATGATTTGCAAATGTACACAGCTTTACCATCTACATTAGCTGCAGTGAAAAGTCTCCACACATCAAATAGGGCCGTTGCATTTTCCTGTAAAGATTAGAAAAAAATGAGTAATAAAAACAACAAATACAATTCCATGTACAGATAAATAGTTAGATTAAACAACTCCTTTGTAAGATAAATGTTTTGAAATTAAACATGTATGGAAACAGTTGAATTAACACCCCTCAGTTAGCAGGCTCAAGCAAGCTAAAACCCACATGGTAGCAAAAACTAACTAGCAGAAATTGATAACAAGTTAGAAATGATTTAAACACACTTTGCTGTAAGCTGCTATTTACTGGTTAACAAAAAAATTGTGTATGTCATATAAAATATATTCACCCCACCCAGTATTGTAATCAAAACTTACCAGAAGGTATGTAGTCCTTGGCTCAGACAGTGTAGTAGTGTGGGCTCAATAGCATCTCATAAGCGTGCAAGATCTTGAGAATCAGCTGTACATGTGATGGATGAATGCACTGTGCATGCAGAGGGTTGAAATTCCATTGAGTTAGGGATAGTTTAATCAAAATATGCCACAAGACCTAGAATTGCCTGATGTGTATCCCACAAAAAAGGCTCACTGTTATAAGCTAACTCTTGATGAATATAAGCAAAATCCCCCAAATTCCAGGGCTTAACGTCCCATGGAAAATGTACTGTAAACAATGAGTCAAAAGTATACTACATCATGAGAATAAAAAAGTACTGACTGCTTACAAGAAAATTTCTAAACCCCTGACCCACACACAGTGAAGTGCAGAAGTGAAAGCCTATGTCCACAGTCATATGGGCACCATAGACTACGACACATGTGAGAGGAAGTTAAGAAACTGGATGGTGGGTGGTTATCACAGAGTATGGTAGATGGAGAACCTGGGTCTGGTTTAAAATGTAGCAGACATGCTATGGTGGTAGGAGGGAGCAAGAGTAGTCAGTCTTTGGAGTCCTGGAGTGGGCTCATGAAACAGTTTGTTTCTTTCAGCTTCCAACGCTCTAGAATTTTAAAGGAATCCTTGGGACGTCCAACTAATAATTTAAAATGGTTGTGGTAGGGGTTGGTGTTTAGGGTAGAGACGTCCCAGGGATCCCGGATAGCACTAACCCCGGAATTTAGGAATAATTGCTTGAATCAAGACCCATGAGAATTGAAGTACAGCATTGAATGCAATGGCAGGTTAGAATAGAACAAATTCAAGGTTACAATTTTCCTTCCTGAAAGTGGCCATCAGGTATAATTTCCTACCCCAAACTTGACAAGTGTAAACTGTTATTAGCGAATTCGGTCAGCAGCAGGTCAACATAAAGCGAACTCTTTGCCTATTTCATCCAGAATGTCTGTGGGTGAGAGTGGGGTATGTTGAGCCAAAGGGTAAGTTGGCCACCCCTTGTTTCAAGGAAACCATACACAAAATGTATAATTTGACCAAATATTTAGGAAGAAGTCATGATTTCATTGAGTCTGTGGAGGAAGAAACCACATGGAAAGCAAGTTAGGTCCAACAATTCAAATGAATTTATTGTGCTAGAGGTTTCATGATGCTTGCATATAAACCAAAGCAGATAATTTAAATATTGTTCTATAGATCACTTGGGGTCTCTATAAGCGTCAACACGAGGCTCTAAACTTAGCATGAAAGTACATCCTTGTAGTTCTGTTTGCTTGTAGTTCTGTTTGGGGTAAGTTGAGCCAGTGGCAATGGGGTAAGTTGAGCCAATGGCAAGTTAATCAAATTGAAGTGTTTTCTTCCTAGGTGTAATGCAATACATTATTGCTAGGATATGAGGCAACACCAGGGCCTGGCTTATATTAAAAGTGTTTAAAATATACAGTGTTTGTTAGGTGATAATACTGTGTTAAAAGATGAGTAAAATGATTAAAAGACAAAGGGATTGTGATTGTTTTGAATTGTGTTTGGGAAATATGGACATGGTTTGAAAAAGGTAGTGATAATATGTAGGCGGCTCAACTTACCCTGTGAATGGATAGCATAACGTCACTAGTTTCTATTGGAAATACGGCATCATTCGGGATTCAGGAATAGCATACACACAAAGACTCATATTGCACACATCAAAGCTGCGTGACTTGCCCAGAAACAGCGATCACATGATTAAAACCAAAACATATTGTGGATAACTGACTAAATACGGTGGATGGTTTTGTACACATTTATGCAATAACGCTTCTTCCAGTCAGTGTTTGGAAATATTGTAACAAAACATTATTGATGCTGCTGCGTCAACCAATGTTACCGTGTTGCACAATGTTACTATGTTATACAATGTTACTTATGCATTTATTCACGATTAATCACCATTCATTTTGTACCTAGATCGAGATGTATGTTTTATGGAGATGATTGGCATGACAGCCCACTGTAGAGCTACGTTACACAAGTCGAATATACTCAGGGCCCTCCTTTCAATGGAAGGCATGCAACAACATAACAATATAACCATTTAAAAACACGCAAAGTAACATGTCAGAAAATTCGTGAAAATGACTTGTAAACAACTCAACATACCTGAACTGGCGCCGCCGTGGTTGCAACTGCCGCTTGCTGTAGCCATGTAAACGTTTTGAATCTAATAAATAAATATGCGACATAAAATCTGAACCGTCTCAGAATAAACAATGGCAAATAAAAGCTATTATAAAACGCGAGTATATTGTTGGCGTGAAGTTAACTGTCCCGGGAAGATAGCCATGAGGACGACGTTTTTCAGTGTGTTCTGTAATTAACGTACAGGTTCAACACCGGGACAAGACATAACTCACTTCCTCAGACGAGATCACGTGACTCGTGTGTCATCATGTGACGGTGGCGCTTGTTGTCGTCTCTTTCAATTGGAAGGGCTTTATTGGCATGGGGAACATGTTCACAGTGCAAAAGCAAGCGAAATAGATAATAAAACAAAAGTGAAATAAACAATAAAAAAATGAACAGTTAAACATTAGACTCATAAAAGTTCAAACAGAATAAATATATTTCAAATGTCGTATTATGTCTATATACAGTGTTGTAACGATGTGCAAATAGTTCTTGTACAAAAGGGAAAATATATCAACATGGGTTGTATTTACAATGGTGTTTGTTCTTCAGCGGTTGCCCTTTTCTTGTGGCAACAGGTCACAAATCTTGCTGCTGTGGTATTTCACCCAATAGATATGGGAGTTTATCAAAATTGGATTTGTTTTCAATTTTTTTGTGGGTCTGTGTAATCTGAGGAAATTATGTGTCTCTAATATGGTCATACATTTGGCAGGAGGTTAGGAAGGGCAGGTTAGGAAGCCTGTCTTCTCTTTAGAGCCAGGTCTGCCTACAGCAGCCTTTCTCAATAGCAAGGCTATGTTCACTGAGTCTTTACATAGTCAAAGCTTTCCTTTATTTTGGGTCAGATTTTGGGTCAGTCACAGTGGGTAGGTATTCTGCCACTGTGTACTCTCTGTTTAGGGCCAAATAGCGTTCTAGTTTGCTCTTTTTTTTTTTTCTTTCCAATGTGTCAAGTTATCTTTTTGTTTTCCCATGACTTGGTTGGGTCTAATTGTGTTGCTGTCCTGAGGCTCTGTTTGTGTTTGTGAACAGAGCCCCAGGACCAGCTTGCTTAGGGGACTCTTCTCCAGGTTCATCTCTCTGTAGGTTTCTTTCTCCCACTTCAACTTTACAATTTCTTTGCAGCCTCCGGCCAACATTTAATTGCAGACAATAGTAAAACACATACCAAGCACAACATCTAATTATGTATCACTTGAGACCTGTTATTGACACAATTATTTATTCTCATGGAATTTCTGGTCCATATGGCAAATTTAAACATTACATTTCTTGGTAATTTCAATTATATACAAAGGCATTATTTCAGGTATTACAGTATTTATTTCAATTTTGATAAAGCAATATACAAGCACCAAATAAGTTGTGGACATTAAAGCAGCCATACATATATTTACAATGACACAATGATTCGTCAGGTCTAAATGGGGAGCATTGTAACATTTCCCACCCATAAGACATTACAAATAAGACTGAAGTGCATATCATTGTACAGTGCTAGATAATTCTGTTCAATCAGGGGATTCCATTTTACAAAAATGACATCTTGCTGAACAATCAGTCCAGGATGAAGCGCATTCAATTGTGACCCTTTCTGTTTTTTCATCAGTGAACTACTAGCACATCAGTGAGCTGCTCAATCCACACTCCTCTCTTTCCATACTGTTACTCCTCCCTTTCATCTCCCTTTAGAGTAGGTCCTTTAAAATAATGAATACTGTACTATCAACTAGCTTCCTTTCCTTGGTCTATGTCCTCACTGATTCAAATGCACCGAATAAGTAAAATAATTAGTAAAGCTAACGTTTCTGAATAAAATCTGTGTACTTTCTGCAAATGCCATAAAGTTCATTTATGTATAATGTCGTAGTTATAGTGGGTTAGTCATAGTAGGGAAGTTCTGTAACTATGTACACAAATGTATGCATCGTTGTAAAAACTGGCTCCACCCACGTAGCAATATTCAAGTACGTATGTTGACCTTGCCAACAGATAGGGAAGTTAAAGTGAGTACTTTCTTCGTTCTCCCACATCTGTCAGGACAATAAAATGAATAGGAAAGGAAGCACTATACATTATACAGCCAATAGGATATACAGTACATCCCTTGTACATCTCAGTCCACACTTCCTACTACCTCTGAACTCTATCTATCCTATCTGCCCTCCAGTGCCTTGTCTCGGGCGATGACGGCCTCATCAAACTTGATCATGAGAGTGGTGCCCTTGTGCCAGTGCACAGTGACCTTGGCGGGGAAGCCGCTGTGTGTTAGAATGGCCTCCACCACGCCCCCGGTGAAAGCGGCACAGTTGAGCGTGCTGTTCTCTTTGGGCACCGAGATGAAGGCGTTGATCAGGGGCTCTTTCTCAATGATATAGTAGGTCTTGTCGTCGTCGTTGGCCTGTTCCAGCTTGTCCGCTTCCTTGCCGAACAGGGCCCTCCACACCGACACCTGGGGAATCGAGGGGGAACGGAAGGCAGAGAAAGGTGAAGGTTTGTTTGTGTTTATGCTTATGTCAGAGGCCAGGTCTGTTGAAGTGGAGGTCAAGTCGCTGCTACAGCCAAGAGCCATGTATACTGAGGCTATATTTGTATTACATTATAGCCTAATGTTATGTTAAAATTAGTATAATGTCAAACATTGGTTGTTATTACACTAATGAAAAAGTCTAGTGTGTGAATCACACACAATGTGCAAAGTTCTCTTGGTCATACCTTGATGAAGAGCAGTATGTTCAAGACTTTGGTTTCCCTTTTTCCATTCTTCTCTCGCAACACCAGCACATCCAGCAGGCTGGCCCCCACGCCTTGACCCAAGTCTGCCAAGCGTGCCTGCAGCTCGGACACAGAGTACACCCGACTCTGGCAGTATTGCACCATTTCAGAGAAGAGCAGGGCGAATGCGCTCACGCTGACCTCAGTCTTGGGCCTGGTGAGCGAGCGCTCTAGAATCGCAGATTTGCCCCTGGTGAAGCGAGTCTCCATTTTCTACACGGGAAGGTGAGGAGAGTGAGTGATTGTCAACAACATCAGGATACTGGTGTATAATACAATATCAGAGCATGACTGTTGGTGCTTTCAAGACAACTGGGAACTCTGGGAAAAAAAAGGTCGTAAACAGGTCGTAACTCCAGAAGGATGCCCGAGTTGGATGACATTTCAAATGATTTTTCCCAGTCATCCATTTCAACACACCAGCAAACGTACTACTACGGTTAGATACTCTTGAACAGAATATGAATAAAAACAAGGATTATTTCGTTCAATGAGCACACGTTTTGGAAAGCTGACTCTAAAACATGCACAAAGAAGAAATAAACATAGCAAATACTATAATAAAATGATTCAAATTAATCTTTCTCACCAATTTCTGTTGTTGTTCTTAAGAGAACAATTTGCAAACAACACGTTTAACTTCCTGTTCCGGGGGATACGTCACAGTGACAGATCATGATATTAATGTTGAAATATCTTCCGTTTAAACATTATGGTATTGATACAATTATTTAAAATATTACAGTTTTCATAAATCACTATTTTAAATAGATTTTTTTTTAAATATACAAATTATAAGAATATAGCTAATTATCATCCAGTAGAGGCCACTATTGTCCAATTTATCCACTGGTAATGGATGGCTTTCTTAATGTCACGAAAGAAAAATTAATATAGGGACCAAAATTCACCTCATACACTGAGAACAAGAGGGTTGGGGATGGAAAAAAACACAAAAACAAACAGACATTGGCTGCTATTCTCAATGCAGCAGTCACTCAAGCGTAATAGACTTTGTTCCCCTTTACTCCCAACCACCAAAACCTCATAAGCCAATGAACACCACCTGCCATGGGACGCTAGTGTCATGAGTCAGGAACGTTACTGTCATCTGAAAAAGCATACATGCACTGATTATAGTGTCTGCCTACTACATTGGCTTGTTTTTTGGGAATTTGTTAAGTGTCATTTCCAATAAGGTTACTGGGCTTCCCTGACATTGACGGCCCCTCTCCTCTATGCATCGTGGAACACATTTACCAGACTTCACCATCTGTGTGTGTCTGTGTATATGTGTGTGCAATTACATCCATATGTGTGAAAGGAAATACTGTGATGACTAATACAAACCAGCATATCTTCAGCACTTCTTTTGTCCCTTTACGCCTGATCTCGTCACAAGCTTGAAAGGGCCTTATTTGTTTTCTGATGACAAACTTTGACTTTGGGTAAGAACCAATCAATATTTGGAGAGTTATTTCATCTATTGGGACACCACATTACAAACACATTAATTCCCCGAAGTGGGAAGTGAAACCAGCTTTAGGTACTTGAAACAAAGCCTTATTGAGCATCTGGACATTCTGCTTGTGGTTTGTCATGAGTGGTTGTGGTTTGTCATAACAGAGTGTTGGACTGTAAGAGATAAGAAGATCTGGGGATTGTTTGTGGGTTTAGTTTAGCCTCTGGATCTGGTGTGATACAGCTGCACTCAGAATGACTACAGTGATTCTATGGCTCTTCATTGTGGCTGGAACGTGCTACAGCGTTCTCTGTTCAGGTAACCTGTGTTAATGGACTGAAATTACATGTTTATTTGGGTTCATATGTCTGAAAGTGTGGCTGCCATACTGTGTTGTCCGTACACATCTTCATTGGCAACATATGCTTCTATCGTTAAACTAGTATTTAACTGGTGTACGATACATTAAATACCCCAAGATATTATGAATATGAGTATGAATGAAGCCCCAGGTGACTGTTTGCACTGAGTCTGTTGTAGCATGAACGAAAAACATTTGTTTTAGTTTCAGAGGACCACCTGCGGGACATGGACTGTTTCATCAGTGCCGTTGAACAGGCTGAGGACTCTAACCCAGACCTGTCCCCACTAGCCCTGGTGAGGACCCCCTCACCCTGCACTTCCTGGGGGCCTCCAACAACATCAGCCACACCCACACTTCTGTGTTCGACACTACTCTCTTTGGCTTCTTCGACAAAGCCATCCACCGTTTTGTGACGGACTGTGGTGAGGAGAGAGGGGTCGTTCTGACCCAAGATGGCACCACAGTGGCCATTGCTCCCATGCTTCTAGGCATCGAGGTGGGTCTGAAAGCTAAGCTGGAGGGCACCCCTCCTCTGGGCATGTTTCCCCTCACCTTGGCCAAAAACCTAGGGTTGTCGTTCCTTAGCCTCCAGGACTTTCCACCCGCTCAGCGTCTGGGGCCGGACGGCTGCTGGGACAACGTGACCCACCCCAAGGTGTTCCAGCTGTTGCGGGTGCCCACCCTGGCCAGCGATGCCCTCATCAAAGGGGGAATTGATGGGTCCATCTTGGGCATGGATCTTGCCACCCTGGCCCCCTCTGAACAGCCTGGTAAACTCAGCAAGGTGCTGAAGGGTTACTACAACCATGTCCTGGAGGGGCAAGACCTGGGGCCACATCGGCCCCAAGCGCAGGGAGATTGCCCAAGACCTGCTGGGCACCCTGGACAACCAGAGGCAGGTGATGGAGACCCCATACCTGGTGTGGAGGCTGGAGGACAATCAGTGGATAGCCAAGGATAGAGGGGTGAAAAAAGCAGTGAGAGACGGAATGCTGGAATTTGTCCACAGGTACTGGAGTGAGTCTCAGGACGGGGGAGAGGGAATCATTTACCCCTGTAATTATGACATTGTAGGTGATGAATGGCTATTCATTTGAAGTCTACAGAAAATTGGTCTGTAAATATGAAGAGTATATAGGTGACCTTTGACCCCCTCATCCATTCGCAGATATTAACAAACCCTTTATACTAAGCTTCATAGATGGAGACAAGTGTCCTGTACAATTACTGAAGCAGTCATATTATAGTGTAATGAACACGATGGGAGACAGAGAGCTGGTTTCAAGCGCAGGGTGCAGCAGGTGTTTATTGTAAAGGACCACAGGAGGAGGCAGGTAGCTGGGTCCAGTGACAGGCAGAAAGTCATACACAGGGGGTCCAAAAGGGCAACAGTACAGGCAGGGAAAAGGCTGGTAACGTCGTCCAGGAGATCAGACAATAGGTTGATAACAGGAAATCCGATAGGCTAAAGTACAGGTAAGGAAGAGGCAAAAGGCATCGTTTGTGAGGAAGGCTATGAGGATTAAATTACGGGAAAAACAGCGCTCTGAACAGAAGTGTGTCACAAAACAAACAACACCTCACAACGATGGGGTGCAAAGAACTGAACTAAATAGTGTGTGATAATGACATACAGGTGTGTGAACAGGTGATCAGAATTCAGGTGATTGGGATCTGGAGAGTGAGCTGCGTTCACGAGGATCTATGTGTTTGAGAGTGTGAGTTGGAAGCAGACGTTACACATAGCAAATCTTGACATGATGTTACACGGTATAACTTGAAGCAATATGCAATGACAAGACGCTATAACAGGAATCAGGGTTGTGAGATCATTTGTTTTATCACTCCAACTCCTAAATGCATGTCCCCCTCAGCTTCGTGGTGGGTTCTGACGGGTACATCTACGAGGGGCGAGGCTGGCATCACCTTGGCACCCACACCAGGGGACAGAACTGTTACAGTTACGGCGTGGCCTTCATTGGCAACTACTCCTCCTCTCTGCCCTCGCGCCACGCCCTGGATCTGGTGCACCAACACCTGGCCAAGTGTGCAGTGGACGGCGGGTGCCTGCAGGCCAACTTCACCCTCCACGGGCACCGGCAGCTGGTGGACACCTCCTGTCCAGGAGATGCACTCTACTCAGAGATCAGGGGCTGGGAGCACTTTGGGGTGAGAGACTGTTCAGTATTATAGGCTACTATACTGTTAGTCAATGTCAAATGTATCCGTTTAATACATACACAATCAAAAGGTCATCACAGTTGCGCCAGAACACTATTCAGTCATAATACAATTGTGCCCTTCTTCATACATTAGACATTAGCGATAAACACCAACATTAAGCTGTTTGTGCACTGTTGATATTGATGCTGCTGACACGTTTTCATCCGGTGTTATCTTGATCACTCATTACAGCAATCTTTTACAGGAAACCAGCTCATCAAAAAAGGACCAATGAAGAAGACAAGCATGTAAAAATCAGCGTGGAATAAAAACAGTTTTGTCAAAATGTTTCATGGGATTGTATGGGGGTATCAGTTTGTTATGTCCATGATAATAGTGTGTTTTAGAGTTATAACGGCATATAACACTCACCCTTATGGTTGTCACTGCTTCACATTACCGTATTGTAACACAACAGAGAGACATGTATACTGAACAAAAATATAAAAGCAACATGTAAAGTCCCATGTTTCATGAGCTGAAATAAAATATCCCAGAGATTTTCCATACGCACAAAAAAACTTATTTCTCTCCAATATTGTGCAGAAACGTGTTTACATTCCTGTTAGCGAGCATTTCTCCTTTGCCGAGATATTCCATCCACCTGACAGGTGTGGCATATCAACAAGCTGTTTAAACAGCATGATCATTACACCGGTGCACTTTGTCCTTGGGACAATAAAAAGCCACTCTAAAATGTGCAATTTTGTCACACAACAAAATACCTCAGATGTCTCAAGTTGAGGGAGTGTGTGATTGGCATGCTGACTGCAGGAATGTCCACTAGAGCTGTTGTCAGATAATTGAATGTAAATGTATCTAACATAAGCCAACTCCAACATCGTTTTAGAGGACTTGGCAGTACGTCAATCGGCCTCACAACTGCAGACCACATGTAACCACGTCAGCCCAGGACCTGCACATCTGACTTCTTCACCTGTGGGATCGTCTGAGACCAGCCACCCGGACAGCTGATGAAACTGAGGAGTATTTCTGTCTGTAATAAAGCCCCTTTGTGGGGGAAAAACTCATTTGGCTGGGCCTGGTTCCCATTTGGCTGGGCCTGGCTCCCCAGTGGGTGGGCCTATGCCCAGTCATGTGAAATCCATAGATTAGAGCCTAATTTATTTAAATTGACTGATTTCCTTATATGAACTTATAACTCGGTAAAATCGTTGAAATTGTAGCATGTTGCATTTATATTTGTGATCAGTAGAGCTGCATCTGCCGAGAGAGAGAGAGAGACAGTGACACCCAGTGGCATAGGAATGACTACTGACACCAAGGCTACCAGAGGATCCAGGATGGATGTGTTCCACTCAATGACTGGGTTCCACTCCTCTTAGCCTATGTCAAAATGTTAAATTAAATGTTCATGCTTTAAAGGTGAATTACAATTCAATTACTGTAAACATTGTATTTAACACAAAAATAACATCAGTTTTAGCGGTGTAGGGAGACAATTGGCCCTATTGGAATACTTTGAAACTGTTTTGGCTAATGAATTATACAACTTGGCTATCTGTCCAATTCATGAAAAACATATTGATCAGGTTGTGAGAGTGAAATGTTTAACAGGTGTGTAAGTTAATATTAATTAAACATTTATTAAATAGGCCTAAATCCTCGATTTCAATCAAATCATTGTAAACTCAACGCATTGAACATTATTTTGAATATTCTTATTCATTTCATTATTGTAATAATGAATATTTTGTAATGATATTTATTTTCTTCATCAGCATGGATTGACAATCATGGCATATTTGTTCAATCAACACTGATTTTGCTATTTTCATACACTTTCAATGTATTAAAAGTATACAGTGTACAGTATAATGTCAAATATCCAACACTGGTCATTGTTGATACCTAAGCATACTGTAAATCGTATTGATTAATTCTGTAATTATTTTAATATAGCCTACTTTAAATAGCCTGTCGTATTCAATTTTTTTTAAGCGATTTTTTAACCAAGACATTGTAATACTGTATTGCATGTTTTATGTATTTCTCTAACCCTTTTGTATGCCACCATCATAAATAACGTTTTTTTTCCAGTGACATCGCGTAAAAATGTTAGAGGATCTGTATTCATTAGGGAGAAATAGGATTGGCCCGGGCAAATGATACAACAGGATAAATAAATGTGCTCATAAATATACGCACGCTGTGCGCAATAAGGAACGTATCACCATAGAAATGGACTCTAGATTATAATTCTATGTGCGTCACAATGTCCAATAACATACATTTTAATTCCTAATTCTATGTGTATTACTCAGAGGTTAAATTATTCACAATCACAACCGACCTACAGTATATCGATAGCAAACGCGAATTCTTCATTCAAGTCAATCAAAAAATCATATATTTGTTCCTGTTCTCAGTAAGGTAAGTAGGTCTTCCCATAATGAGAAGGACCGATATTGCACGCATTCGACGTTTTAGAAAAATAACGTTACTTGGATCATATCGAATCTATTAGCTATACAACCAATTTATCGATCATCTAAGATGACTTGCTTCCTCATCATAATTAAGGTCTCATTAATCTCATCTGCACTTTCATTGTTTATATTGCATGTTGTTGTTCTATGTAAGGTATAATGTATATTCTTCCCATTTAGATCACTTTTTCCAGCATTCATTTGAAAAAGACAGATGTACTGCTGTAGACATCTTGTATTGGGTTCTGTGCTCAGTAACCCTCACTCTTTCTGCAGAGCTTTGGCCAACAAAAACAAATGATCAAAAAGGCCTCATCACTCTCCATGGAGGAGCAGTTAGTTTGTGCCATGAACCAATTCATATCACTCTCTACTTGCTACATTCTAACTGGTTTAGTCACTAATTGAAGACTCTATTGCAGAAAATGCTCAAAGGGCAATTCTGTAAGTTGAAAGCCCAGGGAAGGCTCCCACTGGCCCTCCCGCTGAGACCAATGAAGGCCTGGCTCCTGGCAGGGAAAAGAGTCTTCTTGGCGTGAGTGCAGTGTTCTCAGACAATTTTTTAATTGTACGAAACGTTAAACTCAAGTTACCAAATTAAGTATATTACATCATTAGACAAGGTTAAATGATAACCTGAATGTATCAAAATATATTAGATGACAGCAATAGTTTGATAGTGTAGACAGACATAGACTGATACATTTCCATATTCACATGAAGGCATGAGACAGAGATATGGAAGAGATGGAGGAAGGTCTGTGTAGCTGAATTGGTAAGGACCATGTAGAGCAAACAGTACACCCGCTGTAAAGCATTTAAGATATCAGCAAGCTCGTTTTTGTACCCAAAGAGAAAAACAGTAGCTATCAGTTCAAATTAATCATTTTCCCCATCATTTCAATGATGGACCAGTGTCCAGTCTCACTTGATACATCAACGGTCTGATAATTACATATTATGTTGTTACATAGACTTGGGATGCAGAGAGGGGCCTGGCATTACAGGAGACAGAGATAGTTCTCTTGGTCAGTTGCCAGAGAGTTCAGGATGAATTAAGGATGTCCGATGTCATTGTGGATACGACGCCCAACGGAGCCATCCAGCTTCTGAAAGAGAAATGTTGGAAGTTGAACTTCTTGCATCTAAAGGATGAGACATGCCAGGCCACTGAGGTAAGACATACGAGCCATCTGCAATGCCAATATTGTTTCTTTAAAATAATGTCAAGCATCTTTGTCGTTTCTGTGTATAATATGGTGTTCGAAGTTGGTCAATATTACATCGGAGTTCCTATCAACTTTGGATGTATTTGGTGTGTTGTCTTTGTGAAATAGCTATAGGATAGTTATGTATCTCCCTGTCCATTTACAGCTCACTGAGCTGTATGGACATTCTGAGACCTCTTCAAAGGAAACTCTAATTGACGAGAAAAGTCCAAAGACCAAGGGCCCGGCCAGTGTCGCTGGGGCTGCTGACATTGACAACACCAATGAGGAGGCTTCAGAGGAGTCTCCAAATAACAATGTGGTGGACATTCAGGCTGAGCCGCTGGACCTGGTCAGTGTGGAGAAAGAGGCTGCGGGAGATGGAAAGGTCCTCAGCAAGGTGGTGAAGCCCAAAGGCTGGCTGAAGGAGGGCTGCAAAGATCAGCTAACCCCCAAAATCTATGTTATGATTGCGGAACTACCTAAGGTAAGGAACTAGACGTCTGTTTCGTAAATGAAAGGTAAAGTGTCTTTGCAAGTTGGGTGTATCAGAGTTGTCTCAAACTGGACAATATTACAAAAAACCTGCTACAATCTTTGACTTTGGATGTATGTGGTATGTTTTGTGAAAAAGGAATGATATCTGTTTTGTTCTTACTCTTTCATTGCTCTGCATTGTCTGCTTAGTCCTATTTCGGATCCACTGAGAGCTTTCCTGAGATGTGTAGCAGAGGTCCTGAGGTGTGCAGTGGAGTGCCTGAGGTTAGTAGCAGAGGTCCTGAGGTGACCACCAGAGATCCACGGGTCTGCAGTAGAGGTCCAAAGGTATGCAGTGGAGTGCCTGAGGTGTCAAATGCAGTGGGAGAGGTGTCAAGTGACACAAAGACGACAGAGGCTGCTGAAGACCTTCTGGACACTGGAAATGTCCTCAGCAAGGTGGTGAACCCCAAAGGGTGGCTGAAGCAGGACTGGGAAGATCATCTGACCAGAGACTTCAATGATATGATTGCAAAACTCCCAAAGGTAAGGAACAAGAGGCCTGTTTTGTAAATGAAAGGTCAATCGTCTTCGTAAGTGGGCTGCATCAGGGTTGTCTCAAACTGGACAATATTATAAATTAGCTACTATAATCTTTGACTTTGAATGTCTGTGGTATGTTTTGTGAAACAGCTAAAGGACATATGTGTTGTTCATACTCTTTCACTGCTCTGCGTTGTCTGTTTAGTCCTATTTTGGATCCAACGAGAGCCTTCCTGAGGTGTGCAGCAGAGGTCCTGAGGCGTCAAACACCGTGGAAGAGGTGTGCAGTGACACAATGAAGATAGAGGCTACTGGAAATCTTCTGAAAACTGGAAATGGCCTAAGCAAGGTGGTGCTCCTATCCACTGAGAGACATCCTGAGGTGTGCATTAGAGTGCCTGAGGTGTTCAGTGGAAGTCCAGAGCTATGCAGAGTAGTGCCTGAGGTGTTCAGTGGAAGTCCAGAGGTATGCAGAGGAGTGCCTGAGGTGTTCAGTGGAAGTCCAGAGGTATGCAGAGGAGTGCCTGAAGTGTACAGTGGAGATCCTGAGGTGTGCGGTGAGGTGCCTGAGGCGCCAAACGCAGTGGAAGAGGTGTCCAGTGACACAAAGACAGAGGCTGCTGAAGACCTTCAGGACACTGAAAATGTCCTCAGCAAGGTGGCGAACCCCAAAGGGTGTTTGAATGAGGACTGGGAAAATCAGCTGACCCGAGACTTCAATGATATGATTGCAAAACTCCCAAAGGTAAGGAACAAGAAGCCTGTTTCGTAAATGAAAGGTCAAGTGTCTTTGTAAGTGGGGTGTATCAGGGTTGTCTGAAACTGGACAATATTATAAATGAGCTACTATAATCTTTGACTTTGAATGTCTGTGGTATGTTTTGTGAAACAGCTAAAGGACATATGTGTCGTTCTTACTCTTTCACTGCTCTGCGTTGTCTGTTTAGTCCTATTTTGGATCCAACGAGAGCCTTCCTGAGGTGTGCAGCGGAGTGCCTGAGGTGTCGAACGCCGTGGAAGAGGTGCGCAGTGGCAAAAAGAAGCAGAAGAAACATGTCGTTCTACGATTCCTCCGACGTGCGTGGAAGTTATTCACATGCACCAACAGGCTCCCCAAAGAGGAGTGACTGAAGCACACACACAACTCCGGGCCACACTTTACCTCAGCGACTGAATTTCTCCACCATCTCCCCCTTTCCTTCCAACTGCCTATTTTTAATAATAAATATAAAAGGGGATCTGAACCCCAACAAAAAAACTGTTTTCATGAGTGTTTTTCATATAACTTAGTATAGTATGAAGAATGCTTGAAATCATTTTTTTTACTAAGTCATTATCCAGACTATTAAGCTGTTTGAGAAGTACTTATTAAGTGCGTATTAATCACAGTATTACTGCATTACACACTGGTAAATATGTACAAAATCATTTGAGACACTTTGTAAGTTTGTGGTTGAATGGCTCTACTGTGGGCTATTTTCCTCATCAAAACCAAATCAAAACTTTATTTACATAGCACATTTCTTACAGATGATGCATTTCAAAGTGCTTAGCAAATAAAATAAAAAAGGTTAGAAATATAAAAATGAGACTAATTAAAATAGTAAAATGATAACAGTGGACATGAGACTAATGCATTAAAATACATTAAAATAAATAAGATATATACAATGGGATAAAATAGATAGGACTGAGCAAAAGTATGGCTTAAAAGTAGCTCTTCTAAATGTATACAGTTTCTGAGGCCCTCAGATCCTCCGGCAGTCTGTTCCAAAGGCCAGGACCACGGTGGCTGAAGGCAGCCTCACCAAACGTTTTGGTTCTCACCTTTGGAACAACTAAAAGACCCATGACAGAAGATCTGAGGTACCGACCAGGCACATACAGTATCTTAAAAGCATGTTAGACATGTATTCAGGTGCAGGGCCACATAGTGTGTTTAAAATCAATTATAAAACTACAGGCAACCAATGCAGGGACTTTAAAATAGGTGTTACAGTATGTTAAATAATATATCCTGACGACAGTTCAGTTATATTGGTGTAATAGTGCCCTCCAGTGTTTCTGAGTAAAGGTTTAGATAAATTATGCTTGTAGTGGTGGGGCTTTGACAAAGCTATTGGAAGTTGTTAGTATGTCTTCTAAGTCCATTGTAGGTTGCATAAGGAGACAGTTCAAAGAGAATCCACAACTCAAAGGAGAATACTTTGAAAATGGTTCTCTGAACTGGCACTGATCAGAGAGAACTGTAATGTGGAACCCTGTTTTCACCTATCCAATGGTGTTGGATCAGAATTCTTGGCTGCCTGTCCAATTCAAACTCACAGTCATCATCTCATTGAAACACGCGTTGACCAGTGTGTGAGATTGAAATATTTAACAGGTGCATGTGTCACAACTGTGCAGCATCAACACAGGAAGTGGTTTAGAGTCTATCGAACCTGTTTGGCTGGCAGGAAGTGCTGCTGGTTTAGACGGGAAACTGAGCCCAACAGCCACTGAACACAAACAACCACACGTATCTGTGTCAGACGACCCACAGATGGTGATGATGTTCTATTAAATATCATTCAATAAATATTCTACATCTTGTTGTCGTTAATGTATGAACTTCAGGGTTGATCCGAATAGTTGATAGAACTGGTGAATGGGACAGGCCCCAAGACAGAGTTGTGAAATGGATGTCTCAGCTTCCCATTATTACTATAGCATCAGATCATATGTCTCAATCAATGTTTTACATTTTTAAAAAGAGGAAGGTGTGAAGAAATAAGAGCCGTCTGTGTAAAGGAAGGTACAGATGCAAACAATTCATATCTAGGCTAAATGAACAAATCAGAACAAAGCATGTATTTACATTTCATATACAAAGAAAGAGTAGGCAAGTGGGTAGAACATTTGAAGACGTCCCCTGTTCCTTTCTGGCGCTTTCAAAATGATTGAGCGAACTGACACACTTCCTGTGAGGTGGAGGACAACTTCAGACTTAACGACAGTTTTAGTTACCTAAACCATACACGTGAAGAGGTCCTGAGGATTTTATGAAGAGATTTCTTCCATGCAGCGGAGGAATTTAACAATACTCTGTTCAGGACAAGGGCCAGTAAGGCATTAAGAACATTACAGAGGGTGTGGGAGGATTTGAGAGAAAGTAAAAAGAGAACTCTTGGATAGGGTGTCAAGGGGAAGAAGGGGAGAGGTGAGAGAGCAGAGAGACCAGTCAGAATACTATTATACATGAAAAAAAACAGAGTTAGTGACACTATGAAAGGAAGCAACCGTTGAGCGTGGGAGGCTGAGGGCGTGAAGACTCACAGCAAAGGAACTACACACGAAGCAGTCAGACTGATGTTGCCGGATGACATTTTGGAACACAGAGAGGAAAAAAAGAATCAAGAAAGAAAAACAAGTGATGTCCAGATTATTAGTCATCCTAAGTGATTACATTTTGAGGGGACCTTAAGTAGGGAGGTAAAGACGATTTATTCCATTCTTGAAAACAGTGAGAGGAGCAAGCTAAAAAAAAAGACACTCACAAAAACCAAGATGACAATGGGCACAAACCAGGAGGCTGAATCTGAGCCAGAAGCTAAACCGATTGCAGAGGAGACGGGACCCACAGAGGAGGAGAAGGAGACACCTGCTGAGCATCCTCAAGACGCCCCTCCTCCTGAGGACGTCGACCCTCTCAACACCTACAAGTGGCACACTGGAGCCAAGGCAGCAACCCTCGACGGGACGAGAGGAGAGGGTGGAGCCACAGCATCAACAACAATAGAGAAGGTGGAGAAGACCTCCACCACCAAATGGAGTAATAAGATGCAGAACTGGCGGAAAGCCCTGAGCGAGGATCCCGGAGAAAGAGCCTCAACTGTTGGACGAGGAGGGGAGACCCCCAGGCTAGAGAAGAACCCTACCTCCAGGAAGAACCCCTTCAGAAGGGTCCAGTCTGAGCCTCCAGGGTCGCTGTTCACTACCCAGTCCCCCTCCTCTTCAGCCCAGGCCACATCGGGACCGGGGGCAAGCGCAGAGGCACCGGAACCACCTCCCGGGGACACGCCACAGAAAGGGGGCGGAGGGGCACTGTTCAGGAAGTACATACGCACCGTCTCGCAGAAGCTCAAGAGGCCCCGGCTGCTGAGCAGAAACAGCACCCCGACCCTTCTACAAGGTGAAGGCGCAGAATGCACACCATAAGCGGATTGCCTAGTTATCTGAATGCACACCTAGCGCCACACATAACAATACCATGCTCTTTCTTCTGTTTTTTAAGACGTCCTACATCGCTGTATGTAAACTATTTTGAGTAGTTTTCAATTCTAGGTTTGAATTTGTATAGTTTAGTTTGTCTCTTGATTTTAGTCTAGTTTAGATTTTCCGTAATTGTTCCTTCCGTGAAATGCTGAAATCTGGTGTTGTATACACAGCATTTAGTGTGTCTAAGAACCCATGGTGAGGTAGACATGGTTAGTAAGCATTTTACACTTTAAAGAAGCAAGTTTGCATAAAACCAAAAGCATTATACTCAACCATACAGTCAGAGACCATTTTGAGTGGACTTTTCAGTCAGTCTATTCGTGTTGGAGACTAGAATAAACCTGAAGATACAGATATGGATGAAAAAATCTACAGTACATTTACGTCACTTAGCAGACACTCTTATCCAGAGCAACTTACAGAAGTGAATGCATACATTTCATGCATTTTTATTTATTTATTTTTGTACTGGCCCCCCATGGGAATTGAACCCACAACCCTGGCGTTGCAAACACCATGCTCTACCAACTGAGCCACAGGGAAGACTATGTGACAGTAGGTGATATGATTTAGGAGAAGTTAATATAGCCATACTTAGATTAGAAAACAAACTGACACAGGATGCGCAAGAGTTGTGGTTCGTCATCGATGGGGAGCGAGGAGGGGCGGAGAAGATAGCATCAAAACAACAACTACAAACTAGATATGGGAGTGGCCATGTGCACTGTGTCAGATAACGACATCATGCCATAATTACTCCAAGGGCCAGCGTGTGCACTCAATTACCCCCCCCCCCCCACCCCCCACCCCACCACCCCCCAGAATGACTAGTGCTGGTTCCCTTAGACTATACTGTAATTAGGAAAACTCAATGTCAGACACAGAGATAGAGTATTGTTAAAATAACTGTGTCCAATCACAGAGGCATGACTAGGGTTATCAAAATGAGTCAAATTAGTGGCATCTATTGTAGACCATGTCATGCAACTGTAGTTAGTTGTGTCACACAGACAGTTCAAATAAAAAGGCCAGGATTTCAAGTGACTATTGGAGTGATTTGGTCCATCCCATTCTGTACTGATCTAGTGTGCTGTTGTCGTGGTGTGTGTGTGTGTGTGTATATAGATGCGGGTGGGAGTGGGCTTGCAGCTGCGTCCTTAGAGCTAGTCAGGCTGTCATGGGCCCCTCCCCAGGACGTCCCCGTTTGGGACATCAACAACTGTGTCCTGGAGGACGGACAGATCCTCATCACCCCGGAGGAAGAGGTACACGACACAGACCAACAACAACACTTAGCAATGCACTTCCATTATTAAACAATATGGAGTCAACACAACCTTGAAGCATCACATTTAACAGTTAGTACTATTACTGGGAGCACTGCACTCTCAATGGAAACTCACACTTGACTGTATGAAGTTGATAGTCATGGTTTCTCTCTAGGTTATTATGTGAGTGTGCATCTCTTCTACTCCCTCTCTCAGCCAATGATGTGGACCCGGAACCGAGTCAGCAGCTGCCTGTCAAACCTCAGCATGCAGAACCTGGCAGATGTCAACATGGGTCAGTACTCCAGTACTGCCTCATTATTTTAGACAGTAGGAGTGTTTCATATGAATAGGGTTCCTGGAACTGTGATCAATACCTTGATTTCTCTAATCGCTTTCCCAAACGTCAACATCAGAGACACAAAGGAGATACAACGGTGAAGTCCATTTTCCCATCAAAATGGTTGATCCTCGGAAATACAGACTGAGCAAGACTGAGTCAGGGATGTCTTTGCATGGATAACATCCATTCGGCAGCATCACAACCACTAGAGAGTCTAGCAGAGTAACGGTAGAGCAGGCACAGAGGAAATAGCTGACGTGATTATGCTTGCGAGTGGCTTTCAAATTGTTTCCTCAAACCTTTTGGGGGTAGATACCATCACATCTGTATGTTCCCGAAGACCAGTCAGGGCTGGTTGAGAAGAAGCAGTGTCTGTAGCGTGGCTTCTCTCATTCATGTTACTTTTATTAGTATTAGCTTGTGGACTTAGCCTGGCTATATAATATTAGATACTGATTAGTTCTATGTGATGCCTACATTGGCGAGGCCCATTTGGTGAAGAGAGGAGAACCATGAGGTGAAACAGTGTTCACTCTTAAGTGTGATTAGGTGAAGCGGGTTCGACAGATCTCTCGCCCTCTCTCAATGATGGGATTTAGACGCTGGATTGCATGTGGAGGCACATTGGGTAAGCAAAGGATTAGATAGAAGTTCATTTGTATGGTCACAATTACTATTGATTCAGACAAATATTTTACTTGATTATGTCTATGAAAGGAGAATATCAACAAAGGTCAATTTTTAACGAATGCTCTGAAGAAAAGTGATGTACTGTATGATGGCTTTAGTTACTGCCGTAGGTAAATGTATTCTTTTAGCCAAAAAAGTGTCTCAATGGGCCTCTGGGGGTGGCGCAGTGGTCTAAGGCACTGCATCGCAGTGCTAGCTGTGCCACCAGAGATTCTGGGTTTGAGCCCAGGCTCTGTCGCACCTGGCTGTGACCAGGAGATCCATGGGGCAACGCACAATTGGCCCAGCGTCGTCCGGGTTAGGGAGGGTTTGGCCGGCAGGGATATGCTTGTCTCATCGCGCACTAGCGACTCCTATGGCAGGCTGGGCGCAGTGCACGCTGACACGGTTGCCAGGTGTACGGTGTTTCCTCTGACACATTGGTGTGGCTGGCTTCTGGGTTGGATGTGCATTGTGTCAAGAAGCAGTGCAGCTAGGTTGGGTTGTTCCTTGTCCGAGTCTGTACGGGAGATGCAGTGATGAGACAAGACTGTAACTACCAATTGGGGAGAAAAAAGGGGTAATAAAAAAAAGTGTCTCAATGTGTTGTTTTATTGACGTGGAGTGAAACCACGGCTGATTTTCTGCTCTGCAGTGGTACTCAGGGTTTTAGTAGTCTCTAAACTAAGTTAATCAATGTCTGAAATGAAGGCTGCACTTGCAAGGTTCCTTCCCTGTCTCAGCCACTAGATAAAAGCAATATCCGGTGTGACTGTCAGAACACTTATCAATGGTTGACTCATTCTGACACTGAGCCTAGTCATCCCTCAACCTTCTTACGTTAGACATTTGTTACTGTTGGAGAGACTTAAGCTAAAGTGGTTATCAATAGGATTTCAAAGACAGTGCATTAATGTTCCGTTATACAGTACATGTACTGTTCTAGATTAGTTATTCAAATTCAGTCTGAATAATCTTCAGCCTTGCGGCCTCATCCATTTGAGCAGTTATTTGTTCAGTCTTCAGAGGAAATGCAGAGAGGGGGAAATGACTACACTTCCCCTGGTGGTTTCAGAGGACTGCAATTTAGTTTGGGGAGATTAGATCAACCACTGGTTGTCTCTCCACAATGGTTTCCAAATAAACAGGGAAATGTACACACATACAGTGAGGGAAAAAAGTATTTGATCCCCTGCTGATTTTGTACGATTGCCCACTGACAAAGAAAGGATCAGTCTATAATTTCAATGGTAGGTTTATTTGAACAGTGAGAGACAGAATAACAACAAAAAAACCTGAAAAACGCATGTCAAAAATGTTATAAATTGATTTGTATTTTAATGAGGGAAATAAGTATTTGACCCCCTCTCAATCAGAAAGATTTCTGGCTCCCAGGTGTCTTTTAAACAGGTAACGAGCTGAGATTAGGAGCACACTCTTAAAGGGAGTGCTCCTAATCTCAATTTGTTACCTGTATAAAAGACACCTGCCCACAGAAGCAATCAATCTATCAGATTCCAAACTCTCCACCATGGCCAAGACCAAAGAGCTCTCCAAGGATGTCAGGGACAAGATTGTAGACCTACACAAGGCTGGAATGGGCTACAAGAACATCGCCAAGCAGCTTGGTGAGAAGGTGACAACATTTGGTGCGATTATTCGCAAATGGAAGAAACACAAAAGAATTGTCAATCTCCCTCGGCATGGGGTTCCATGCAAGATCTCACCTCGTGGAGTTGCAATGATCATGAGAATGGTGAGGAATCAGCCCAGAACTACACGGGAGGATCTTGTCAATGATCTCAAGGCAGCTGGGACCATAGTCACCAAGAAAACAATTGGTAACACACTACGCCGTGAAGGACTGAAATCCTGCAGCACCCACAAGGTCCCCCTGCTCAAGAAAGTACATATACATGCCCGTCTGAAGTTTGCCAATGAACATCTGAATGATTCAGAGGACAACTGGGTGAAAGTTTTGTGGTCAGATGAGACCAAAAGGGAGCTCTTTGGCATCAACTCAACTCGCCGTGTTTGGAGGAGGAATGCTGTCTATGACCCCAAGAACACCATCCCCACCGTCAAACATGGAGGTGGAAACATTATGCTTTGGGGGTGTTTTTCTGCTACCGGGACAGGACAACTTCATCGCATCAAAGGGACGATGGATGGGGCCATGTACTGTCAAATCTTGGGTGAGAATCTCCTTCCCTCAGCCAGGGCATTGAAAATGGGTCGTGGATGGGTATTCCAGCATGACAATGACCCAAAACACACGGCCAAGGCAACAAAGGAGTGGCTCAAGAAGAAGCACATTAAGGTCCTGGAGTGGCCTAGCCAGTCTCCAGACCTTAATCCCATAGAAAATCTGTGGAGGGAGCTGAAGGTTCGAGTTGCCAAACGTCAGCCTCGAAACCTTAATGACTTGGAGAAGATCTGCAAAGAGGAGTGGGACAAAATCCCTCCTGAGATGTGTGTAAACCTGGTGGCCAACTACAAGAAACGTCTGACCTCTGTGATTGCCAACAAGGGTTTTGCCACCAAGTACTAAGTCATGTTTTGCAGAGGGGTCAAATACTTATTTCCCTCATTAAAATGCAAATCAATTTATAACATTTTTGACATGCGTTTTTTACATTTTTTTGTTGTTATTCTGTCTCTCACTGTTCAAATAAACCTACCATTAAAATTATAGACTGATCATTTCTTTGTCAGTGGGCAAACGTACAAAGTCAGCAGGGGATCAAATACTTTTTTCCCTCACTGTACATATGTAAGACGTGAGGGATATGAAACAAGATATACAGTATGTCTCCATATGAAGCAACAATAACAGAGACAACCCACAATGCCCACTTCCTGCCCGAGACGCTCTGATAAAATGTTGCAATTTTTTTCAAGGGAGGGGAGGGATCATGTCAAGCAAAAACTGTGTTTACATGTTTACATGCTAACTGTGTGTATCTCTTGGACCTGCAGAATGCAGCCCCGACCACATGGCCCCCACTGGAGGCCCCAGACTGAAGGGCCAAGATGGAGGAGTGAGGGTGAGCACTACATACTCCACAGATAAAATACTGTTATTACATGATTCATAACAGCTCTGGATTTCCTGAGGATTCTGTATGACTCAGGGCCTGCTAATCAGTATGCCCCTGGGGATGAATTGAACCCATCTCTCCCTCCCCCCTCTTTAATTGTCTTCTTCCTGCCCTCTGTCTCAAGGGGCTGATCAAGCGGCGTTTCTATGGTGGAGCCATGCGAAAGAGCAATACCCAGTTAAACACCATTGGGTTGAACAAAGGGAGCAGGTATGCGGTCAGTCTCATAGTGCTCTTGGTGTGTAAGGCAGGCTGTTCCTCATTGACTCCTCTCGTCTCCTCCTCCCTGTCTGTTCAGCAGGCTCCATGGCTCACGGGAGTCCGTGTCCATCCCAGTCAGCGCTGCAGGAAACCTGGATCTGAGCGCAGACACCAGTACGGTCATCAGGCCTGTACACAGCTCCATCCTGGGGGAGAAGTACTGCTTTGAGGTAGAGCGGACCTTTGACCTGTAACACCTGCATTGCTTGCTGTTTGGGGTTTTAGGCTGGGTTTCTGTACAGCATTTTGTGACATCAGCTGATGTAAGAAGGGCTTTATGAATAAATTTGATTGAAATTTGATTGAACATCTATACTCGTCCCATGTCTTAAAGTGATTTGACCAGGTTCATGTTAAATACTGCCAAATATCATCTTTGCTTCACTCTGTCCTGTCATGTATTGACTGCTGGCAATTTTCACCTTCATATTGATATCCTAGGTGATCAACTCAGAGAACAACCACTGTTTTGGGTGCACCTCAGCTGCTGAGCGAGACCGCTGGATAGAGGACCTGAGACGGGCTGCTCAGCCCAATAAGGTAAAGAAACTATTTAAAAACATTCATCTTCAATACCAATTAAAGGAGAAGTTTAATTTGGTTGTAAAAAATATATTTTTTATTTATGTAAAATGGAATGTTATAGAAGGGTCCAGACACGTTTGCAATTGCACTTGTTTTTGAGAAAATTATCCCAAACAGCAAATAATTTCCTCATCCTAGTTGTATATTATGGGGGCCCGAAAAAAACTAACAAAGGCTCCAAAAACACCCAAATACGTCCTTTTAGAAACAGCAAGTCTCTCAGTGTAGTGATGCAGGTCTTTAAATGTTGTACACATGAAATTGTCACTCCAAAGTTGATCCACAACGTTATATTCCCTTTTGTGTGACTCAAGTGGTTTCCCCTATCCAGCTGTTCCATTCTTCATGTAGCCTGCTTCTACAGGTAACTGCCAACATAAATTGTCTTAATAGGGCGTTGGGCCACCACGAGCCGCCAGAACAGCTTCAATGCGCCTTGGCATAGATTCTACAAGTGTCTGGAACATGCTTTCAATATACAGTACTTTGTATCCCTCATAAGTGTTTTTACTTTATTTTGGCAGTTACTTATAGAATGGAGAGGAACCACTGGAGTCACAAAATGGAATATTACAAAAGAAATTGATATTTTTGTACAAAAGAAAACACATCCTTTAATGTATGCCACATTGCCATGATATCCTAGGAATCCATATCGTATACTCACTGATTGATGTTCTAACGTGTTCTGTCTCCGTTAGGACAACTGTGAGCGGACAGAGAACTCCCTCAGTCTATGGGTGAACGAGGCCAAGGACTTGCTCCCCAAGAGGCGATACTACTGCGAGCTGCACCTGGACGGCACCCTGTTCGCCCGCACCAGTAGCCGAGCCGTGGGCAAGTCTTCCCATCACTCCAGCTTGGTTGGTGATGGATCCTCTGGTGGGGTGCTCGGGGGCAGCGGCGGGGTGGTCGGAGGCTGCCAGCTGTTCTGGGGAGAGTTTTTTGAGCTGGACAACTTGCCGTCGGTCTCCCAGATCACCCTGCACCTCTTCCGCGATGAGGAGCCCAAGAAGAAGCGTCATTCCCGGGATGAGTCCACCCTGCATCCCCTTGGCAGTGTGGCCATATCCCTGGCCGACATCCGTGGAAGGGCCTTCCAGGAGAAGTGGCACCCGATCATTCCCTACAAGGCGTCTGGTGCCGGAGGGACGAAGGAGCAACTGGGGCCCCAAGCGTCGCTCCGTGTCAAGGCCCGCTTTCAGAACCTGCAGGTGCTGCCCATCGAGAGGTATAAGGAGTTTGCAGAGTTTGTGACAGTGGACTATGTGGGCATGTGCAGGAACCTGCAGCCACTGCTGTCAGTCAGGGAGAAGGAGGAACTAGCCGGGGCACTGGTCCACGTCTTGCAAAGCATTGGCAAGGCCAAGGTAAGCAAAACAAAGGGGTGACCGCTGCTTCATGATAAGCATTTAAAGTAGACCTTTACAATAGTCAGCTAGTCATAACTTGCTAAAAGCGCTTATTCTGTGTGTTTATGTTCCAGGAGTTCCTTATCGAGTTGGGTAGTGCAGAGGTGGAGCGCCTTGGGGAGAAAGAGGCATTGATCTTCAGGGAGAACACGCTGGCCACCAAGGCCATTGATGAGTACATGAAGCTAGTGGGCCAGAAGTACCTCATCGACACCCTGGGTAAGGAATATCTGTGGAAATACAATTTTTCGCCCTGGGTAAAAGTGGATCTGTTTTAACACTTTTTTAGACCTTCCTCTTAGAAACTGTTATGGAAAACTGTGCCATTGCTCTTCTTACAGGGGACTTCATCACTCGACTGTATGCCTCAGTAGAGAGCTGTGAAGTAGACCCTCTCAAATGCCCCGCCTCTGAGCTGTCAAACAACCAGCGGCACCTGAAGGAGAGCTGTGAGGAGGCAGTGCAGAAAATCACTGAGATGCACGGGTGAGGGACAAAGAGACCTGATGGGAAACAATATATAAAGATAGAAAATGGGGAGAGCAGTCTTAGCCAGAAGAATGCTATCAAATGAATGCTGATTCAGATTCACTCACAGGAAATACTAGGCTGCAATTGACCGCTCTTGCCACCGTTTACCTCACAGGTCTTTCCCTGAAGAGCTGAACAGGATCTTCTCCAGCTGGGTGGAGCTGTGCGAGAAGCAGGGACGACCTGAAATTGGCCAGCGCCTCATCTCTGCCTCGCTATTCCTCCGTTTTCTGTGTCCCGCCATCCTCAGCCCCTCCCTGTTTGGTCTGACACAGCCCTATCCAGAGCCGGCCACCCTGCGCACCCTCACCTTCACCGCCAAGGTCATCCAGAACCTGGCCAACTTTACCCTGTGAGTGCGTGGGGCTTCATCTCTGTCTGCACCCCATCATAATTCATCCATGTATCCATGGATACCAACCTTAGAGATGAGCTACATAATATACCCCCAAAACATCTGACACAATGATGGAAATAATACACTTGACGCTCATTTTAATTCTTCAAACTGTGGTCCAAGGCAAGAATTTTTGTAAAAAAATGTATTTGACCTTTATTTAACCAGGTAAGCTAGTTGAGAACAAGTTCTCATTTACAACTGCAACCTGGCCAAGATAAAGCAAAGCAGTGCGACAGAAACAGCAACACAGAGTTACACATGGAATAAACAAGCGCACAGTCAATAACATAATAGAAAAAATTAAGTCTATATACAGTGTGTGCAAATGGCATGAGGAGGTAAGGCAATAAATAGGCCACAGTAGCAAAGTAATTACAATTTAGCAGATTAACACTGGAGTGATAGATGAGCAGATGATGGTGTGTAAGTAGTGATACTGGTGTGCAAAAGCGCAGCAAAGTAAATAAAAACAATATGGGGATGAGGTAGGTAGATTGGGTGGGCTATTTACAGATGGACTATGTACAGCTGCAGCGATCGGTTAGCTGATCAGATAGCTGATGTTTAAAGTTAGTGAGGGAAATGTAAGTCTCCAACTTCAACGATTTTTGCAATTCGTTTAAGTCACTGGCAGCAGAGAACTGGAAGAAAAGGCGGCCAAAGGAGGTGTTGGCTTTGGGAATGACCAGTGAGATATACCTGCTGGAGTGGGTGCTAAGGGTGGGTGTTGTTATCGTGACCAGTGAGCTGAGATAAGGCGGAGCTTTACCTAGCATAGACTTATAGATGACCTGGAGCCAGTGGGTCTGGCGACGAATATGTAGCGAGGGCCAGCTGACTAGAGCATACAGGTCGCAGTGGTGGGTGGTATAAGGCGCTTTCTTAACAAAACGGATGGCACTGTGATAGACTACATCCAATTTGCTGAGTAGAGTATTGGAAGCTATTTTGTAGATGACATCGCCGAAGTTGAGGATTGGTAGGATAGTCAGTTTTACTAGGGTAAGTTTGGCGGCGTGAGTGAAGGAGGCTTTGTTGCGAAATAGAAAGCTAGATTCTAGATTTGATTTTGGATTGGAGATGTTTGATATGAGTCTGGAAGGAGAGTTTACAGTCTAGCCAGACACCTAGGTACTTGTAGTTGTCCACGTATTCTAGGTCAGAACCGTCCAGAGTAGTGATGCTAGTCGGGCGGGTGCGGGCAGCGAACGGTTGAAAAGCATGCATTTGGTTTTGCTAGCGTTTAAGAGCAGTTGGAGGCCACAGAAGGAGTGTTGTATGGCATTGAAGCTCGTTTGGAGGTTAGTTAACACAGTGTCCAAAGAAGGGCCAGATGTATACAGAATGGTGTCGTCTGCTTAGAGGTGGATCAGGGAATCACTCGCAGCAAGAGCGACATCGTTGATATATACAGAGAAAAGAGTCGGTCCGAGAATTTAACCCTGTGGTACCCCCATAGAGACTGCCAGAGATCCGGACAACAGGCCCTCCGATTTTACACACTGAACTCTGTCTGCGAAGTAGTTGGTGAACCAGGCGAGGTAGTCATTTGAGAAACCAAGGCTATTGAGTCTGCCGATAAGAATAAACATCTTCCCTCCATATTCCCAAACCAGGCGTTCCCTCCTCCAACACTAACCCATTCCCCATCCTCTTCCATTAACAGGTTTGGGGAGAAGGAGGAGTACATGCTGTTCATGAATGACTTCCTGCAGCAGCACTGGGAGAGGATGAGGTGCTTCCTTCAGACAGTGTCCAGCCCAGACATAGAGATCCCAATGACATCCTTCGATGGCTATGTTGACTTGCCTCTGCGTCTGGCTGTCCTACACAGCCTGCTGGTCGACATCATTTCCCCAATGAAGCAGGTAGGCATAAATCAACTGAATCAAAGGCAAGGGTTATGCTATGACATTCTTGTACTCCTGCTACCAGTCACTTTTCAGCCCTGTTTACATGTATATCCGCCTATCGCGCCTACACTGACACTCTTGCTGTAACGAAGACGCAGGGAGTTAGGAAACAAGTGCAGTGTGAGTTTAATGATAACAAAACATGGAACAAGAAGCATCTAACAAGGAAATATAAACCATACTACCCAATGACTGACAGAAAGAGTGCTAGATAAATGGTAAGTAATCAAGGTAGTAATGAAGTCCAGGTGTGACTGACAACGCTGGCCAGGGGGACGGCCCCAAGGGCGAGGAGCGGGCTCGTCCAGAAGGTGAGACTGTACTCCGCAGAGGTCCGGGCACCTTGCAGGAGTTGGAGTAGTTACCCTCTGGTGGATGGTCGAAGACCGCCCTGAACAGAGCCATGAACCCCTCGTAGGAACCCAGCTCCTCCTCTCCTCTCTCCCAGACGGCCATAGCCCACTCCAACGCCCGCCCAGTCAGCAGAGAAATGACCGTGGCAACCTTGGACCTCTCAGTGGTGGGGGCTCCCATCTGATGAGCGAAATAGAGGGAGCACTGGAGTAGGAAGCCATGGCATTTGGATGGCATCCCATCTTATTTGTCCAGGAGGGAGAGTTGGGCATAGCTGTCCTGAGCAGACTGCTGGGTAGGCTGGGAGACTGGCTTGCCGGGATGAATCATGGTAGAAGGCCCTCCGTTATTTGAAAGTGAATCCTCTCGGGTGGTGTTGAGGTGGTGGAGGACTCGGAGGACCATAGTTGCACCCAGTTGCGCCAGCTGATCGTGGTGTTGATGGAGTACAAAACAAGAGAAGAGAAGCGTCTAACAAGGAAACATAAACAATAGTACTTGATGACTGACATAAACAGAGTGTTAGATAAATGGTAAGTAATCAAGGTAGTAATGAAGGGGCGCAGGTGTGCGTAATGATGGGCAGCCAGGACCGGTGGTTAGTAAACCAGCGATGTCGAGCACGGAATAGGGGAGAGGGAGTAGACCTGACACTTGCGTGCACACACACACACGCACACCCACCCACCCACCTCCACTTATGCTGCTGCCGCTGTTTACTATTATTATTTATCCTGCTACCAGTCACATTCTCATAATCCCTGCCTATATGTACATATCTACCTCAAATACTCCAGTATCACTGCACATTGTAAAATCTCTTATTTTTATCAGTTGTACTATAGTTTCTACCAGCATGCCATGTGTTCCACCAGAGGAAGAAAAAAAAATACTCGAGACCCCCTTTACTCCACACACAGAGACGCGTACAAAGTTCTCCCTTACTCTCAATTTGGCAAATCTGACAATAATTATATCCTCCTGATTCCTGCTTAAAAGCAACAACTCAAGCAGAAAGTATCAGTGACTCGCTCAATACAGAAATGGTCAGATGATGCGGATGCTAAGCAACAGGACTGTTTTGCTAGCACAGACTGGAATATGTTTTGGGATTCATCCGATGGCATTGTGGAGTATACCACATCAGTCACTGGCTGACAGTTGTCGGATATGGCAGGGCTTGCAAACTACAAAGGGAAACCCAGCAGTGAGCTGCCCAGTGACGTGAGCCTACCGGACGAGCTAAATGTCTTCTGTGCTCACTTCAAAGCTAGCAACACTGACCATGTTCCAGATGACTGTGCCACACCTTCTCCATAGTGAATGTCGTTAAGACCTTAAAACAGGTAAACATTCACAAGGCCGCAGGGCCAGACGGATTACAAGAATGCGTTTTCAGAGCATGCGCTGACAAACTGGCAAGTGTTTTCACTGGCATTTTCAACCTCTCCCTGACCAAGTCTGTAATACCAACATGTTTCAAGCAGACCACCATAGTCCCTGTTCCCATGAACGCCAACGTAACCTGCCTAAATGACTACTGCTCCGTAATACTCACGGCTGTAGCTATGAAGTGTTTTAAAAGGCTGGTCATGGCTCACATCAACACCATCATCCCAGAAACCCTAGACCCACTACAATTCGCATACTGCCCCAACAGATCCACAGATGACGCAATCGCTATTGCACTCCACACTGCCACCTGGACAAAAGGAACACCTATTTAAGAATGGTGTTCGTTAACTACAGCTCGGCGTTCAACACCATAGTGCCCTCAAAGCTCATGATTAAGCTAAGGACCCTGGGACTAAACACATCCCTCTGCAACTGGATCCT
The DNA here is from genome assembly GCF_901001165.1 of Salmo trutta. NCBI lineage: Eukaryota > Metazoa > Chordata > Actinopteri > Salmoniformes > Salmonidae > Salmo > Salmo trutta. The sequence continues at coordinate 15,459,838 of NC_042994.1, forward strand.
GGACTTCCTGACAGGTGGCCTGTCAGGAAGGGTAGGCAACAACACATCTGCCACGCTGATCCTCAACATGCAAGCCCCTCAGGAATGGGTGCTTAGTCCCCTCGTGTACTCCCTGTTCACCCACGACTTCGTGGACACACACACACACACACACACACACACACACACACAAACACACACACGACTCCAACACCATCATTAAGATTGCTGACAAGACAACGGTGGTAGGACTGATCTCCGAAAATGATGAGACAGCCTATAGCGAGGAGGTTAGAGACCTGGCTGTGTGTTGCCAGGACAACAACCTCTCCCTCAACGTGATCAAGACAAAGGAGCTGATTGTGGACTACAGGAAAAGGAGGGCCAAGAACAACCCCATTCACACCGACGGGGCTGTAGTGAAGCAGTTTGTAAGCTATCATGGTCCAAGCACACCAAGACAGTCGTGAAGAGGGCACGACAAAGCCTATTCCCCCTCAGGAGACTGAAAAGATTTGGCATGGGTCCTCAGATCCTCAAAAAGTTCTACAGCTGCACCATTGAGAGCATCCTGACTGGTTGCATCACCGCTTGGTACGGCAACTGATCGGCATCCGACAGCAAGGTGCTACATAGGGTAGAGTGTACAGCCCAGTGCATCACTGGGGGCCAAGCTTCCTGCCATCCAGGACCTCTATACCATGCGGTGTCAGAGGAAGGCCCTAAAAACTGTCAAAGACTCCAGCCATCCAAGTCATAGACTGTGCTCTCTGCTACTGCAAGGCAACTCTAGGTCTAAAAGGCCCCTTCACAGCTTCTACCCCCAAGCCATAAGACTGCTAAACAGTTAATCAAATAACTACTCTGACTATTTGCATTGACCCCCTTTTTTACGCTGCTGCTACGCGCAGTTTATTTTCTATGCATTGTCACTTTACCCCTACTTACATGTACATTAGCTCAGCCTGTACACCCACACATTTACTCTGTACCGGTACCCCCTGGATAAAGCCTCGTCATTGTTATTTTATTGTGTTACTTTTTATTTTTATTATTTTTGTAGCAAATATTTCCTTACTTACTTAAAAACTATTGTTGGTTAAGGGCTTGTAAGTAATGTAAGGATCTATGTATAGCTGGTGCAGAGGAGTCAGGCACAGGACAGCAGAGATGAGTAAATAAAAGTAACTTTACTCAAAGTCATCAACATACAAGAGAATACCAAGCCCACAATACAACAAACACACAACCAAACATGGGGAACAGATAAATAATAAACAGGTAATTGGGTGGGTGAAACCAGTTGTGTAAGACATAGGCAAAACAAATGGAAAATGAAAATTGGATCGGCGGTGGCTAGAAGGCCGGTGACGTCGACCGCCGCCCGAACAAGGAGAGGGACCGACTTCGGCGGAAGTCGTGACATCTACACCTGTTGTATTTGGAGCATGTGACAAATACAGTTTGATTTGATATTGAATACTGCAGTGTTGGGTAGTGCTTGCAAAATAAGCATTTTGCTGTATGTGACAAATGTGACAAACAAAACTTTAAACGAAGCTGAAACCTCCCATGGTAAGGTTTAGTGGTAGCTAACATGCTGTTCGTTCATATTTCTTCCTCAGGACACCATAGACAAATTGCACCCACTGCCTTCAATCCTGAACCAGATTACAGAATCTCTGGGCCCAGATGCTCTACAGATTACTGTTAGCAGGTGAGGTTGCCGAGTGCACTTCTGCATGTGCACCCTATGTGTATTGCACATAAGCATTTTTGTAGACCTACTTGTGTGCGTACATAGTTTCACAATCTTTTTTACGTCTCGCTTTATTGTCGTGATTTTTATTTTTCACAACAGCAACATTGGTCATTCCAAGCCGACCTACGTCCCCCCTAAAGACGTGGGCAAGTACAGCCCTCTGCACAACTCCCTGCTCCAGCTGCCTGTGGATGGGAAGGGCGGCCAGCGGAAAGAAAGCTTTCAGGGGGTCAAGCGAGACAGGATGAGTGCCAGAGAGAGGAAGCCATTATCCAGGACCCAGAGTGCTCCGCACAGACCGCCGGGGATCCCTAAACAGCAACTGAGGAGACAGAGCAGCACTGAAAATCTGCCACTGGAGGACCAAGAGGCAGAGCAGGAAGCCAACCCTCCACTTGATATTTCATCACCACAGAACGTGAGTTTGGAAATCTTGGCCATATGGTTTCAATTGTCAACATTCAGACATTCTATTTTATGTTGACATTATCCTCATGAAGTACATGGTTCATAGTCATAACCTTGCATTGCCATGTGGTTGTTCTGTTGAGAGTCGATGTTTGGGAGGAGTAATTGAATCTCATGAAAGCATCCCCTCTTCTTGTGTCAGAGCGACAGTGTAAAGGCTCCTCCTGCTCCAGTGCCTTGGATCAAAGTGTCCCAGAGCAAGGAGACATACGAGAGGAAGGTAGAGAACGAAGAGATCAGCCTACTGGACAGGGTGGGTTCACCTTCATATTATTTATCATCCAGTAATGCTGCTCCTTCCTCTTTCGCATTGATTACTTCAGCTCATCAAAGAAATACTGCAATGATGAAATTGCTTGATCGCCATGATGTTGATTTGTGATTTAACCAGTATGCACAGGAGCTGTCGGAGCTCCGCCTGGGGGTGGAGCAGGTGACAGAGCGCGAGTTGGAGATGGCCAAGCGGCTGGAGGACTTCATTGTCCAAAGTCAAGATCAGAATGCAGTCTTGTCGGCTGAGGTTAACGAACTGCGTGATCTTCTGGCTGTCCGTGAGGAACAGCTCGCCAGCGCCACTTTCAGGTGAGACAGTGGAGTAAGAGGGACAGATCGAAATGTCATAAAATTACATTCACAACCTTTCAAATGAATGAGAGTTTATTTGGTTTGAAGATGAACTAAAACGCAATTGTTAATCGGCGTCATAGGCTGGGGGTTATCGAGGAGGAGAGGGAGGAGGATGAGAGGAAGCTGAACGTCGCCGTGGCAGCAGCTGAGCGAATGAACGTACTGGTAAGACTGGAGATATCTACCACAATCATTAAGATAAAGATGAGTCATGACGAGTGTTTAGGCTACATATTAATTTTCATTTCTCTTACCTGGTAACATGACTTGAAAAACAAAACTAAATGTAGCCGTTTGTTGCTGTGTGTTCTCAGGAGGAGCAGTTTGCAGACCTGCTGAAGGACAGGCACCAGCTCAGTGGAGACTACACCGGTGACCAGAGCAACACACAGTACCCTGGGATCGGGGCCAATCATGTCAACAGCATCTGAAGTCAGGCTGGCAGCACAGAGTTGTAATATAGACATATGCCTAGCTTAGTCCCCATAGCTTTCACGTTCTTCCAAATACAAAACCCCCCAGAATTATGTTGTTTTGCCTGAAGGGTGGCTTACTTTCAGAAATTCAGACACTGTATGATGCTTTTCTCATGATAAAACTGAGTAAATGTATGCATGAATCTTAACCTGTGTCCAATTGAAAAAAACAGAAATGAACTAAAAAGTCATAGGTATGCACTTACTGTGTACACTGTACTTGAAATATTTGTGGAACATTAGTTGATTTGACAGGAACAGACTGATCTAATTTGAGTGTAGAAACCTAAACATCAATACGGCAAGAACAATTTCCCTCTGCAGTTTAACAAAATGAATGTAAGGATACCACACCTCGATATGTAATTAAATACATCGTTGTCCTCTTTTGATTCGCCACTTCTTAGAATGTTGTCCATTTTCCATCCATTTTGAATGCAGATTTACAATTTCTGTGAACTTAATTAAAAACTCGAATAAACAATGTACCATTCAGTGTTTGTGTGAACTTGTGTTGTGTGTGACAATGTGGTCTACTTGGTAAGAATTACTAAATTACTGTTGCTAAATAACAAAATAAACTGATGAGAATGTCCATGTAAGGAATCAGAGAATAGTTAAATTGGTTTATTGGAGAGTATGTGCGGGTATACGCCGTATACCCACTTTTATACGGGCATTGTGTATACTCACTTCTTAATCCCCACTGATGCGTATCAAAGTAGTGTAGTGGAGGTATACGCTGTATCTATTAATAAGGCTGATGAAACAGATCAGAATGTCTAACTTAAAATGTTGATATAGTATTATTTCTTCACATTTTAAGCGCAGCAATGTACACCTGGCAGTAGGCATACGGACAAATGTTCCAAAATGCAATTTGCGGGAAAACGCGTTCTAAAATCGCACCGCACATGTAAGCGGTGTCATGGACAGAGACGAAATATATGTTCGAAATTTATGAAGAAAAGGGTTCTAAAGATGCAACAATTATCATGGGTTGCTAATATGACTAGGATAATGCCTTTTGCCACTAGACAATTAAATAAAGTTTATTTGAAAAACCAATAGAACAGGAGACTGCATATGAGGAGGTCTTAAATTAAGTCTAACCATGTTTCTGTGGTGGGATTTTGGCTATAGGCTACTTTGAAGCAAGTTAAGACATGCCTCATAATATGAAGTAAAATGTCCAGGTTTCAAACAATTAAGGAACAGGAAAAATATAGCGATGCTAATGATAGGCCTAACCGTCTTCTGGTAAAGAGATCTTCTGTTGAATCTGACAATTAATCTTGATGGTTGTACAGTCGCCTCAAATAAAACTGTGACGGCGCTCGGCGTTACTCTGGGCCCTGATCTCTCTTTTGACGAACAAATCAACACTGTTTCCATCTACATAACATTGCAAAAATCTGAAACTTGCAGTCCAAAAATGATGCAGAAAAATGAATCCATGCTGTTTCAATATGCTTTGTGTTGTAGTCACGACAGACAAAGATATACAGTATAGTTAAGCAAACTTTACTAGGCATGTTGTCAACCAGCACATGAATAAAGTAAGTAACAACTGGTTTCTGTTTCCTGTGTAACATCAATATGAGTAACATCAATATAGCTACATGTTCTCTTTTTTTTCTTTTTTTTTTTACAACAAAGGCAGACTCCATCTAACTTTGGCTTGTAGTCCATGTCTGCAATAAACTGGAATGTGAACTGAATGTTTGTTTACTGTCTCTGACTGTCCATTAATTATTATTATTTTTACCTTCACACAAAGTCTTTCAGGTATATAGGTCTTCAGATGGCCCTACCAGACCTTGTGTGGGGAGTGTTGATTACATCAGGAGGTGCTTTACCTGAGATGTTTGGATCTTGTTGTTGAGGTGCAGCGTCCACCTCTAGGTTGTGTTCAGCACCCTGCTGGGCATCAGCTGGTGCTCTGTTTACTGGCTCTGTGACAGGCTCCTCAACAGTGGGAAATCCTCCTCTATTTCTCTGCTCTTCCTCAGGTGTCGCCTGTTCCTCCTGAAGACTTGACCCCGTTCTGTCTTCACCTCGTAGGACCTTTGCTCCACAGGTCTGACTACTGTGGCCCTCTGCCACCACTGTTTCTGTCCTATGAGTGGCTGAACTCTCACCCTGTCATCTCGTTGCAGCTCTGTGAGATCCTTAGCAGAGGTGTCGTAGTACTTTGCCTGTTTCTGCATGGCCAGGTATGGGTCAGCACCTGCTCTCTTTGCTTTTGCCATCAGTCTTTTGACTGTTTTCACTGCCGATTCCACTTTCCCATTACTTTGCGGGTATCCTGGAGACAATGTTTTGTGTGTAAAGTCCCAAGCCTTGCTGAAACTTCGGAACTCGTCTGAAGAGTACTGGGGACTATTGTCTGAATAAAGGATGTCAGGTATCCCACAGCGTGCAAAGTGTGTCTTCGGTTTTTGAATGACCGTTTTCAACTGTGTGTTCTCCAAATGGTCCACTTCCCAGAAGTTGGAGAGATAATCAACTGTAACCATGTAGTCTCTGTCGTTGAACTAGAACAGGGCAGTCCCTATTTCTTCCCAGGGACACTTTGGTGCTTCATGTGGCCTCAACGTTTCTTTCTGCTGCTTCATACCCCATGCAGTGCAGGTGCTACATTGTGCCATGTATGTTCTCAGCTGTGCATTCATGCCTGGCCTCGTAGACACACTCGCAAGCTCTTCCCTCTGTTCCTATGTGTGAGGAATGGATTCTCTGCATTATCTCTGACCTGAGGGCAGTAGGCACAACGACTGAAGAGAACTCCATTTTGCACACTCAGCTCATATCTGTTGTGAAAATACATGGCTACTTCTAAGGGTACATGTCCTTTCACTTCAGGCCACCCCTGCAGGATCACATTTTTCAGTGTCTGGAGCTCCCGGTCTAGCTCAGTGGCTCTCTGGATGTGCTTTAGTCTCTCGCTTGACACAGGGAGGTAGTGTATCATATTGATTGATTCCACTTGGACCTCCACGGGGCCTCTGTTGTCTTGTTCTGTGAGGTACGGCTTGCTCAGGGTGTCGGTCAGCACCACATGTTTTCCCGGATTGTATCGGAGACTGACCTCGTAGTTTTGGAGTCTCGTGAGCATGCGTTGTAGTCTTTTTGGTGCGCTGAGGAGAGGCTTTGTCATGATGCTCTCTATAGGCTTGTGATCTGACTGCACTTCCACAGTTCGTCCATATGTGAATTGGTGGAACCTCTCCATGCCAAACACCACTGCAAGCAGCTCCTTCTCTATCTGTGCATACCCTTTTTCAGTCTCTGTCAGGGCTCTGCTGGCGTATGCTATTGGTTGTCCTCCCTGCATCAAGGCTGCTCCTAACCCACACTCTGAAGCATCACACTGTAGTACAAGCTGCTCTGTTGGGTTGTAGTATTTCAGCACAGGGGTCTGTGCAATGGTATCCCTGATTTTATTGAATGCCTGCTCATGTCTCTCTGACCACTCCCACAGTGAGTCCTTGTGTATTAGCTGTCACAGTGGTTCGCAAAGCTCCTTGGCGTGGCTGCAGAACTTGGCTAGGTAGTTTACCATGCTCAGGAAGCGCTGCACCCCCTGCACATCTGTAGGCCTAGGTATCTGTTTGATGGCTGTCACTTTTCCTGGGTCCACTTTCAACCCCTCTGATGTTAGCAGGTGGCCAGAGTAGGGCACTTCTTTCAGCCTGAGCTGCAGCTTCTCCGGATTCAGCTTGATATTGAGCTTCCTGTAACTGTCCAAGAGCATTTTCAGGTTTTTGTCATGGTCCAGAGTCGCTGCTTCATCGTTGTCTCCTTCTCCCACAATCAGGATGTCATCTGCAATGATTTGGACTCCTGGAAGACCTTCCATTGCCTGGTTCAACTTCCTCTGAAAGATCTCTGGGGCTGGACTGAACGCGTGCTCTGTTCAGATCTGGCAGCACATCTTCAATAGTGGGAAGTGGGTAATGGGTCCTCTTCTTGAGAGGTTTCGGATCAATACACACTCATAGTTTTCCAGACGGTTTCTTCACTACGATCAGGTTGCTAATCCGATCAGCTTTTTTCCCCAACTGCTTTTATCATCCTTCTTTTCTCTAGACCACTGAGCTCCTCAATGAGTGGTTTATATAGTACTACTGGCACTCTTCTCTTTGGCAGCTGGACGGGCTCCACTCGATCATTCACTTCCAGCTTCAGTTTGCCGGGTAAGCATCCATCTCCCTGGAATACATCAGAGACCTCCTGTTTGTTCTTTAGTCCAAGATCCTGTCGTTTTCTCGATGGCCAGGATGTTGTGATGCTGCACAGTAATCAACTCCATTGCCTGGATAGCCTTACTGCCTAGAATGGGCCTGTGCACATTCTTGTTGACTACGATCAACTCAACTCGGTAGGTTTTCTTATTGCGTGGATTGATCACTAAGTGTGCACTTCCCCAGTGGCGTCAGAGTAATCTTGTTATACATCACCAATACCTGACTGCAGGGCTCTAGGTTACTGGCTTTTATGAGGATAACATTACACCTAGCACCACAATCCAACTGAAATCTGACTTTTTGTTGACCAGCATGGTTGCAAAGAGAGCTGCATTGGGGTCTGTGGTTTTCTCCTGTACTACGTTGATGCTCTCTGACTTTGGCCCTAGTGTCACGACACCGACGGATGGTGGCGCCCCTCCTCGACCGGGCGGCGCTCGGCGGTCGTCGTCGCCGGCCTACTAGCTGCCATTGATCCTTTTTTGTTTCACTTTCTGTTGGTTAGGTCTAGGTAGGCACGCATCTGTTTTGGTTTAGTTATTAGTAGGGGGGGTTATTTAGTTTAGCGAGGTATGTCTGTGTTTTGTGCGTGATTATGTTCCTTGTCAGGTTTGTGGTATCTTGAGGAACGTGTGTTTTTTTCCCTCTGCCTGTGGTTGTTTTGTGTTTTATCACCGCAGAGGTATTTATGGGCTGCGTCCCTATTTCTGATGTCTATCAGGGTTTCGGAGCGTGGTATCTGTTTGGCGCCCTGCCCTGCCGTGTTTGGACTGTCTTTATTTTTGTGCATACGGATTAAAGTGTGTTCAAGAATTTACTGTCTCCTGCGCTTGACTCTACCTCTCCTGCTTCCTTGAGCCAGCCCTGACACCTAGTGTGATGCAGGGAACATCCTCACTGTTCTCTGAGTCAACTAACGCATTTTCCATTGCCAGGACTCTTTCTCTTGCTGATCCCTGCACTTTTGCAAACCTTAGAGAAGTGATTGTTTCTTTTTCCACAGGATTTACTTTTTGTCCATATGCAGGGCATTTTTCCTTTTTTCTCTCATGTGTCCGTCCACAGTATCTGCATTGTATAATGCTCTGTCCCTCTGTAGGGTCTCCTCTCCCTCTCAGTCTCTCTTTCTGTGTTACTGCATGCACTGCTACAGGGCCCTGCACATTTATGACTTTAGCTCTCTGTCTGGACAGTTCTGCAGCTCTTCCAATCTGTATGCATTTCTCTAAACTGAGATCAGTCTCTGAGTAAGCACTCTCTTAAGTGTGTGTCACACGTGCCACACACAATCCTGTCCCTGATAAGAGAGTCTGTGATTACTGCAAAGTTGCAGGTGGCCACTAGAGTCCTCAATTCAGTGAGATATTTGTCTAAACTCTCATCTTGGCCCTGACTTCGCATGAAAAAATTATATCTCTTAATTTTTTCATTTTTCTTGGGATCACAAAATGCATCCAGTGCTGCAATTACTTCCTCAGAGAGATTGTCTTTTTTACTGCCCACCCATAGGGTCTCACAAATCTCTCTGCCTTTTCCCCAATGAGATAATGCAGTAGCTTCACTTTATAATCATCAGGTTTTTCGCTCATTGTAAGAGCCATGTACAAATTTAATTCCTTTTTCCATCTTTTCCAGGTCAGTGCTAAATTACAATCATCAAAGTCTATTTTCCCCAGAGGTTTCAGTGCATTTTCCATAGCGATTTATTTGTAGAATGGAATGTTTTTTTTTTTAACCCCCTTTTTTCATGGTATCCAATTGGCAGTAGTTACAGTCTTGTCTCATCGCTGCAACTCCCGTACGGACTCGGGAGCCATGCGTCCTCCGAAACACAACCCAACCTAGCCGCACTGCTTCTTGACACAACGCACATCCAACCCGGAAGCCAGCTGCACCAATGTGTCGGAGGAAACACCGTATACCTGGTGACCTGGTCAGTGTACACTGCGCCCGGCCCGCCACAGGAGTCGCTAGTGCGCGATGAGACAAGGATATCCCTGCCGGCCAAACCCTCCCTAACCCGGACGACGCTGGGCCAATTGTGCGTCGCCCCATGGACCTCCCGGTCGCGACCAGCTGCGACAGAGCCTGGGCTCGAACCCAGAATCTCTGGTGGCACAGAAATGCGATGCAGTGCCTTTGACCACTGTGCCACCCAGGAGGCCCTAGAATGGAATGTTAGGTACTCACGTATCTGCTTGTATCCAATAGCCAGCTAGCTTTTAGCATAGAGTCACTTACGATTGCCAGCACTTTTTCAAACTGCCGCCTGGGATGTATTCTTCATTTACATCGATGAGATCCAGGTTCTTTTGAGTACCGCTGTCATTATGTTTCAATATGCTTTGTGTTGTAGTCACGACAGACAAAGATATATAGTTAAGCAAACTTTACTAGGCATGTTGTCAACCAGCACATTAATAAAGTAAGTAACAACTGGTTTCCGTTTCCTGTGTAACATCAATATGAGTAACATCAATATTGCTACACATGCTTTTGTCACTTACAGGTTAGACTACTGCAATGCTCTACTTTCCGGCTACCCGGATAAAACACTAAATAAACTTCCGTTAGTGCTAAACATGGCTGCTACAATCTTGACTAGAACCACAAATTTGATCATATTACTCCAGTGCTAGCCTCTCTACACTGGCTTCCTGTTAAGGCAAGGGCTGATTTGAAAGTTTTACTGCTAACCTACAAAGCATTACATGGGCTTGCTCCTACCCATCTTTCCGATTTGGTCCTACCGTACATACCTACACGTACACTACGGTCACAAGATGTAGGCCTCCTTACTGTCCCTAGAATTTCTAAGCAAACAGCTGGAGGCAGGGCTTTCTCCTATAAAGCTCAATTTTTATGGAATGGTCTGCCTATCGATGTGAGAGACGCAGACTCGGTCTCAACCTTTAAGTCTTTATTGAAGACTCATCTCTTCAGTAGGTCCTATGATTGAGTGTAGTCTGACCCAGGAGTGTGAAGGTGAACGGAAAGGCACTGGAGCAACGAACCACCCTTGCTGTCTCTGCCTGGCCAGTTCCCCTCTCTCCACTGGGATTCTCTGCCTCTAACCCTATTACAGGAGCTGAGTCACTGGCTTACTGGTGCTCTTCCATGCCATCCCTAGGAGGGGTTCATCACTTGAGTGGGTTGAGTCACTGACGTGATCTTCCTGTCCGGGTTGGAGCCCTCCTTGGGTTGTGCCGTGGGAGAGATCTTTGTGGGCTATACTCGGCCTTGTCTTAGGATGGTATGTCGGTGGTTGAAGTTTTCCCTCTAGTGGTGTGGGGGCGGTGCTTTGGCAAAGTGGGTGGGGTTATATCCTGCCTATTTGGCCCTGTCCGGGGTATCGTCGGTGTCTCAGTGTCTCCCGACCCCTCCTGTCTCAACCTCCAGTATTTATGCTGCAGTAGTTTATGTGTCGGGGTGCTAGGGTCAGTCTGTTATATCTGGAGTGTTTCTCCTGTCTTATTCGGTGTCCTGTGTGAATTTAAGTATGCTCTCTCTAATACTCTCTTTCTTTCTTTCTTTCTTTCTTTCTCTCTCTCTCTCGGAGGACCTGAGCCCTAGGACCATGCCTCAGGACTACCTGGCCTGATGACTCCTTGCTGTCCCCAGTCCACCTGGTCGTGCTGCTGCTCCAGTTTGAACTGTTCTGCCTGTGGCTATGGAACCCTGACCTGTTCACTGGACGTGCTACCTGCTGTCCCAGACCTGCTGTTTTCAACTCTCTAGAGACAGCATGAATGGTAGAGATACTCTGAATGATCGGCTATGAAAAGCCAACTGACATTAACTCCTGAGGTGCTGACCTGTTGAACCCTCGACAACCACTGTGATTATTATTATTATTTGACCCTGCTGGTCATCTATGAACATTTGAACATCTTGGCCATGTTCTGTTATAATCTCCACCCGGCACAGCCAGAAGAGGACAGGCCACCCCTCATAGCCTGGTTCCTCTCTAGGTTTCTTCCTAGGTTCTGGCCTGTCTAAGGAGTTTTTCCTAGCGACCGTGCTTCTACACCTGCATTGCTTGCTGTTTGGGGATGGGTGAAGGTGATCGACGGGAGGAACGTCGACGGATCAGGTGAGCCCCCTCTTCCTTACTATGCAATCAGGCAGGGTCTCTTATATTGGGTCGTGCAACGAAGGGGGGAAATCCAGGAATTACTAATGGTGCCTAGACCATACAGGGATACAGTCCTACAGTTAGCCCATTCCCACGTCCTAGGAGGACACCTGGCACGGGACAAGACTATCGACAGAATCATGCAGAGATTCTATTGGCCCCGTGTCACCCAGGATGTGGCCAGGTATTGTAGGACGTGTGATCAATGTCAGCGTACAGCTCCACGGCCACACCTACGTAACCCTTTGATTCCTCTCCCCATCATAGAGACTCCCTTTGAACGCATAGCTATGGACCTCGTGGGACCCCTCCCAAAATCTGCCAGAGGACACGAGTACATCCTAGTGGTCGTAGATTACGCTACCAAGTTCCCAGAGGCCATACCCCTGCGTAACATGTCGTCCAAGGGAATTGCCAAGGAATTGTTCATGATGTTCTTTCGGGTAGGCCTTCCCAATACGATCCTAACCGATCAGGGAACCCCGTTCATGACCCGGTTGATGAAGGACTTGTGTCGGTTATATCAGGTTCAACAGATACGTACAAGCATATTCCACCCTCAAACAGACGGGTTGTGCGAACGCTTGAACAAAACGATTAAAAGCATGTTGAGAAGAGTGGTGTCCAGAGACGGGAAAAACTGGGACATGCTTCTCCCACACTTAATGTTTGCCCTGCGAGAAGTACCCCAGGTGTCCACTGGATTCTCCCCGTTTGAATTGCTCTACGGCAGACCCTGTCGAGGGATCCTCGACTTAGCCAAGGAGACCTGGGAGACCCAACCATGTCCCTTTTGATCCACAATAGAACATGTTACCCTGATGAGAGACCGCCTGTCGGCAGTGTGGACCATAGTAAAGGGGCATATGGAGAAGGCGCAAAGGACCCAAGGCTGGGCCTACGATAAGTCTGCGACATCCCGTGAGTTCTCCGTGGGAGAGAAAGTGATGGTGCTCGTGCCCACAGCTGAACACCGCTTGCTGGCGCAGTGGAGGGGGCCCTACGAGGTAATGAAAAGGGTCTCACCGGTCAATTACCTCATCAAACAACCCGACAGGAGGAAGAAGGTCCAACTCTATCACATAAACCTGTTGAAGAAGTACCATGGAAGAGAGGAGGAGGTGGCTTTGATGGCCATGGAGGGCCAAGGAAAAGAGGAGGTTCTACCACAGGTGCGCCATGGCCATACTCTCCTGCCGGAACAGTCGAGACAGCTAGACAAGCTGATTATTAACTTCGGCCGGGTATTCTCTCCATTCCCAGGACAAACAGATGTCTTGTTCCACCATATCCACACTGAACCCGGCAAGAAGGTGCATATCCGTCCTTACAGGATTCCTGAGGCCCGCCGAGTCATCGCCAAGAACGAGGTAAGGGAGATGCTGAGGATGGGTGTGATCGAGCCATCGACGAGTGAGTGGTCCAGTCCCATAGTCCTGGTCCCCAAACCCGATGGTAGTATGAGACTCTGCAACGACTTTAGGAGCGTGAATGCAATCTCTACATTCGACGCGTTTCCCATGCCCCGCGTGGATGAACTCTTGGAGCGTTTAGGAAAGGCCAAGTTCATCACCACCCTGGATTTGACGAAGGGATATTGGCAAGTGCCGGTGGTTCCAGAGTACCGCCCAAAGACTGCCTTCGCCACACCGGAGGGGCTTTTCAGTATGTGAGGATGCCCTTCGGACTGCATGGTGCTGCTGCAACTTTCCAACGCCTCATGGATGCCATTCTATGGCCCCATCAAGAGTACGCAGCGGCGTACATAGACGATGTGGTCATCCACAGCGAGGACTGGGATAGTCACCTCCTACGACTACGGGCGGTGCTCATGAGTCTGGAAGCCACAGGGTTGACGGCCAATCCAAAAAAATGCTGCCTGGGTCTGTCCGAAGCGGAATACCTGGGGTACACCGTAGGGAATGGGAAAATACGCCCACAGGCAGAGAAGACCAGGGCAATTCGGGACTGGCCTCGACCCCAGACCAAGCGGGACGTTCGGGCCTTCTTAGGGATAACGGGATATTATCGCCGTTTTATCCCTGGATATGCAACCATTGCCAACCCCCTCACAAACCTCATCAAGAAAAACTTGCCAAACCGGGTAGAGTGGAAAGATGAGGCGGAAGAGGCCTTTCAATTGCTAAAAGATGGCCTGTGTCTGATCCCGTCCTACAGGCTCCGGACTTCTCACAAGAGTTCATTGTACAGGTAGACGCCTCGGATACGGGACTCGGGGCCGTACTAGCTCAGGGTGAAGGCGAAGCAGAGAGGCCGATTCTCTTTATAAGTAGAAAGCTCAGCGATCGGGAACAGAGATATGCTACCGTAGAGAAAGAGGCCCTAGCCATTAAGTGGGCCCTCGATTATCTCCGATACTACCTACTGGGTCGGAGGTTTGCATTAGTTACGGACCATGCGCCCCTCACGTGGATGGCTGGTAAGAGAAACAATAACAACCGAATAGCCAGATGGTTTCTTGCTTTACAACCATTCTCTTTCCATGTCATCCACAGGGCCGGATCGAGGAACGGGAATGCAGACGCGCTGTCCCGACGCGACCAAGACGGTGCGTCTGGCGCCCGACCCTCCAGTCCAGTCCTGAGGGGGGAGGTATGTGGAAGGACCACCAGAGGGCAGGCTGGGCTCACGGATAGTAGCACAACAAGAGAGAGGATGGAACCAGCAAGAAGGGAGGAAGATAAACTATCTCTGGAGAATGGCGACGGAGAGAGAGGTACTATCCAAGAAGATCCATTAAGACGGTGACGAATATGTGATTGTTGTTATAGTTTAAAGATAATCATAATGTGATCCTGTGTCATCTAAAGAAGATGTATGTTGTTCCTTTGGAGATTCTCATTGACTGTGTTGGAGTGTTTGTATTGTCAGAAATCCCTCAATAGAGAACTGTGTTGAATCAAGAAAACCTACTCTGGACTCGTTTATTCCACCTTTCCGCTTTAGAGTGACACCAAATGACTTGGTCCGCTCACATGACGTTATTTTTCCTGCAAGCATCCTAGCTAGCTAGCTAACTTTAGTTTATCTACTGAAACACATATTGTGTATTGCTGGCTAACATAGCTACTACTGTGTTACAGTGTGTGTGTGTGTGTGTGTGTGGGGGGGGGGGTCTAATTATGTAGCTAGTCAGCTATGACAAAAAATAGAAGAGTTTTTACAAATCGGAGCCCTTTTGTATCTCGATTGTAAAACCTCTTTTTTAAATTGTAGATATGGCTAGCTACTAAACAGCAAGCTACAACATTTTTTATTTTACCTTTATTTAACTAGGCAAGTCAGTTAAGAACAAATTCTTATTTTCAATGACAGCCTAGGAACAGTGGGTTAACTGCCTTGTTCAGGGGCAGAACGACAGATTTGTACCTTGTCAGGTCGGGGATTTGAACTTGCAACCTTTCGGTACTAGTCCAACGCTCTAACCACTAGGCTACGCTGCCGCCCCATTACAACCAGCCACCTAAAATTAGGTTTAACAGCAAACGTTAGCACATGACTGGAATGGCCAGATATTTAGCCTGGCAGCTGCTAACTTGTTAGCAAACATGTGTAACATCAGAAACTCATTTTACTAGCTAGCTATGCAACATAATTGATGAGGGTTGACATTGGTTATGATTATGACCATGGATGCATTTCAATATTACAGAATTATAGGCATGATGCAAGATACGATTCCAAAAGATGTAAATAACAAGTATTGCATATCCAGCAAACTACCTAAATTTACTAGCAAACAGTGAGGAAAAACAACTATACAACAATTTCCTGTTGTAAATCTCTAAAACTATAGCTGGTTTTACTATAAAAATATTTGCCTAAGCATGCCTGATAGACATGGCTGTAGGTAGATACTGTCTGCCTGCCTGCCTACCTACCTACCTAGGCATATTTGAATGGTCTGGTCACTGTGCAAAGGTTGAGGGTTACGCAATATTTCATTCTATTAGTCTAGATATTGTTCTGTGCCTGTGCATATGTATGCATGTTCAACTAGTCTACCCTAATGTTGATGTTACAATAGAGTATTTGCTTTTGACTTATAGACAATACCGTGTGGTGCCTGGGCTTCTTCCTGGAGTGGATTCTAGATACAAAAACAGAATTCCTTTGCCTGTGTGTGTAACTGTAGCATAACTGTATGCAGTGAGCTGTTTCCTTCAAGGGATTAGACATTATTCTGGATTTCAAGCTAATCACTCATGAGGAGCTGAATGGCAGTTTGATCATGACAACTGTCCTCCCACAGCTTTACAAGTATTCCCTGAACTTACTGTATGTTTCTTTGGAATTGCAATTTCTCTCCATCATCTGCTGATCCTAAATTCTCTTAGCTACAGATTGTTGCACCAGATAATGTGATTTAACCAAAAAATGTTGGTATCCATTACTGGGTGTTATAGGATAGGTACTGTTTGGTGTAGCACAGAGAATTTTCAACCAACCTTAGCGATGCCGTCTTCATCCTTGATTCAGGGAAACAGGAGTCTCACAATGTCCGTGTCCAGGTGCATAAAGTAATCCAACAATATGTGCGCCGCCATTGTGTCTTTCAAGTCTTCTCACTCATTGATCGAGACGGGTCTCTGTCATCATGGCATGCAGAATTTTGGGGTGGACACCCACCTTTTGTTCAACTTACCTTCCCCTTGTGCAAAGCTAGGGGTTGGAAGCTCATGTTGGTGAAATCAAATTGGGTTCAAACGAGCAAGGCAGAGGCAAAAAGCCTGATATGGACAGTGGTGGTGCAGAGATGGCAGGAGCAGTGGAATAGAGATACTAAGGGCAGGCATTTATTCTAAGTACAGAGGAAAGTCGGGAAGGGGAGGATGGCAGGAAGAGACAGAAGAGAGGGAGCTATTTTTACAAGATTAGGGGTGGGACACAGCCGGTTAAATAAGACTTTATGGGAATGCATCCAACAGGAAAGTGTGATTATTGCCAGGAAACAGACAGGGGAGCTTGTATTGGCATAGTGTGGGCAGTATGAGGGGGGAAGAGGCTGAGATCCAGTATAAGGGAGAAGTGGATACAGGAAATTAGTTTAAAGAGTATACTAAGTAGAACGTCATTATATACAGTCTATATTTTTTGTTATCTTTTTTTAAGAGAAACTGGGACACACTCCAGTACAGTAGGGGGCGGTAATGCACCATAACGTTGGATGCCAACTGCCGATAAACCCCACCGAAGAAGAATCCACAGTCAGCTACACCGAACTCGTACATGTCAGGGGACGTACGTAGAACACGTTTGTCAGCTGTCAGTGCACTTTACAGCCTGGTAAGTTTGATTCCGTTGGCTACTTTACTTAAAATATACGTGTTCAGGAACATTTTATAAAAAATAAATAAAATCATGAAGTCCTAATACAGATACAGCTGGCCACTTCACTCAAGCAAATAATGTAATAACACAACATCTTTGGTAATAATTTCTCTATCCAAAAGGGGAAACGGTAAAGTTAGAATCAAAATAAAGTAGATAATGATTTCGCGCAACGATAGTATCTTCAAAACCCAAATATTCCGTAGCTGCACCACGTAAGCAAAGACTGTCAATAAGTTTCGTTTCGCCAGAGTGACGCACTGAAACTAGAATACAGTTCTCTACTAGCGTCAGGATGTTCTTTCAAAATAAGAGTCTCCCTGCAAGGACATGGAAAATTTTGTGACTATCCTTTTGTTTATTAACAGTAGTTACGTACAACTGTTTTTCAAAGCATTGCAATCCATCTTGAAAAAATAACCAATTTTTTTATTTCATTATTTATACCAGCGTTTCATTTGAAAGTTCACACAAATACTGTTATGTTAATACAGAGTGTCGCTGGCCTTTTACTCCACCCATTCCATTGGCCACAATGCAAAAAAAAAAAAAAAGTATGTTTAATCTTTTTATTTAACCTTTATTTAACTAGGCAAGTCAGTTAAGAACAAATTCTTATTTACAATGACGGGCCTACCCTATATACACTATGAATTACATACTGGTTTATAGAGAAAAAACAACTATTATTTGTGCCGATATTCCCCAAGTTTTTACAATCATTGTAAAGCCGTAGTTATGTTGTTGCAACCTGTGTGAAATGGCTCGGTAGTTAGTCGTGCTTGCTAGTAGCGTTTCAATCAGTGACGTCACGACCTCAGACCTTGAAGTAGTTATTTCCCTTGCCTAGCAAGGGCCGCAGCTTTTGTGGAGCGATTGGAGGGGCCAAAGCAATACTGTTACACTGACAGTCATTTCTGAAGATTAAATAAATAAATGTGATTCATTTAAGGAATTAAACAAATCTGTCCAAGATTTTAAGGTCAACCCTTTTACATTAACTGAACTCGCATTTTAATATGGTGAAGCTATTCCTGTAAAATATTTAATTGGACATCTAATAGTCAAATCAGTGTAAAAGCAGGAGAGCTGGTTCTGCTCTTTTTGCCCATTTTCTGGTGTTCTGTGTTGGAAAACTGAGCGGGTCGAGAATAACACATCAACCCTGTTACTTTATTCATGGTCAACCCTGTTTATTTATGGTCAACGTTCAACCCTGCTACTTTATTTATGGTCAACCCTGTTTATTTATGGTCAACGTTCAACCCTGCTACTTTATTCATGGTCAACCCTGTTTATTTATGGCCAACGTTCAACCCTGCTACTTTATTCATGGTCAACCCTGTTTATTTATGGCCAACGTTCAACCCTGCTACTTTATTTATGGTCAACCCTGTTTATTTATGGTCAACCCTGTTTATTTATGGTCAATGTTCAACCCTGCTACTTTATTCATGGTCAACCCTGTTTATTTATGGCCAACGTTCAACCCTGCTACTTTATTTATGGTCAACCCTGCTACTTTATTTGTCACCCCCAAAAATATTTAAGGGATTGGGATTATTCTTTTTTTAATTAAGTTTAACGTGCGTTTTGACATGTTAAAATTCAGCTAAATAAACTTTTTCGCTACCCCAGTATTGTGAACATACCAATAGCTATACCAAGTGGTCTTCATTTTTTTTTTTTTACTTAAAAAATACCTTGCATATAAGCACCATGTAAATGGCAATTGATTACAATTTAATATCTTTAGAATGAGTTATCAACATTGCAATGTTTTGAAATGTGGGCTTTTATTTTGAAGGTTTCCATACAAAGGTGACGTCATCATTTCCTGCTGTTGGCAGAATAGTAGTTTCAACAGAATACTTAGACAACACAGCAGCAGACAGTTGTAGTTCCATCATGGCGGAGGATATGTTTTCCCTCATGAATCTCGAAGACGAACTGAGCTGTAGCATCTGCCTCTGTGCTTTCGACTGTCCGGTGACAATTCCATGTGGACACAACTTTTGCCAAGAGTGTCTCCTAGAAACTTGGAAAGACAACTACAGCTGTCCACAATGCCGGACCCACTTCACCACCAAACCAGAGCTGAAGAAGAACACCGTCCTCAGCACTGTTGTGGAAACGTTCAAAATGAAGTCGAATAAAAGCGCCCTCCCCAGTGAGATGGGCGACTTAATCATGTGGGATGCGGTCAAGATGGAGCCCAAAGAGGTGGTTATCTTGTGCGACACCTGTATGGAAGCCAAAGCATTCAAGACCTGCCTCACCTGTATGGCGTCGTTCTGCCTTGAGCACGTGAGGCCTCATCATGAGAACCCAGTGTTTGGCGCGCATCAGCTGAGCGAGCCTCTGGGCGACCTGCGAGACCGTATCTGCCCCGACCACCACAAGCTGATGGAGTTCTACTGTGTCCAACATGGCCGCTGTATCTGTGGTGTCTGTCTGCAGCAGGTGCATAAAGGCTGTACCTTCTCCAACCCTGATGAACAACGGGCACAGCAAGAGGTAAGTTCACAATAGATGTTATTACACCCCATCCACAGTCAGGCATACAGTAGTGTTGTGCCAGCCCATTGCCCCCATGTAGTGCATTACAACTGTCTAGAGGTCTGGACTTTTTTTATAAGGGAAAGGGGATAGACCAGAGCCTGTCGTTTCAATGGGAGCAAATTAATCATACAGAGCCAAGCACGAGCTAGTGAGATCCTATTGGCTCGTTCTAGCGCTCTTAACCGCTAGGCTACAGGCATAAGTAAGGTCACTGGTTCAAGCCTCAGTACTGACTGTTTACCCTATTTTGCTACAGAAGGGATGTCATTGATCAAATCACTAATCCTAAAAGAAAACCAAAGTTAACCCATCTTAAGAGTTAGAAATGTTTTATTTGGTTGAAGATGATATTCATTCATGTCTCATTCAGTCTGATTTGAGGGGCAAGTTGAGTCTGCTGGATGGAAAGATTGACAAGAACCAGATGGTCATTTCTCAGATGAGTGACCAGCAGAGCATGTTGAAGGTGAGATATCACTTTTTAAACCAGGGACTCAAGAAAATGTCTTAGCTGCTGTGTTCACTAGGAAGTAATCAACATATGAAGCCATTTAAAAGCTTTGAGCACCTGGAAAAACTAAATATGGAACAGCCACAGTAAGAGCGGTATGAGATGCTGTGAGAGAGATCAATTTGAGAACTCCACGTATACTGTGTGTCCGTCTCCTCCAGGACTCTGCAGCCAGCAGGAAGAGAGCTCTGGAGGACGAGTACCGCCAAATCCGTGAGCTGCTGGACCGTGACGAGCGTGAGGCTCTGAACACTGTGGACCGTGAGCAGGAGAGCGGTCATACCAAACTCCAGAACCTCATGAAGAAGTTCAACCAGAACATCGCGAAGCTTAGCGCAGCAAAAGATGGCGTCAACAGCCTGCTCAGTCAGACTCAGACCGTGGCTTTCCTACAGGTGAGTCCAGTGTAGATAAGGTGGCTTCGGTGAACTGCTCTCACTCAGGTGATGATGAGCAACCTTACCTGAAAGCAGAAGAGTTGGGTCAGCTCCCGGCCTTAGCTCAGTGGTCTTGAAATTATAATATATCTTATTGTTGGTTTTTACCTTTTCCTTTGGGACAGGCCTCAGTTGACATGCCGGCAGTGGTGGCCTTTGACCCCTATACCCCGAAGGTCAACCTGGACTCTAAGGCCTTGGCAGTCTTGCATGCCTACTCTGCAGTCCTGAGGGAGCATCTCACACATGTACTGAAACAGCCTGTAGAGGCCAGACTGCAGATACTCAAACCAGGTGTGTGTGTATACAAGTGTATGAAATGTGCTTATGGGCGGCATTTCTATGATGCCTTGTGATATTTCATTTAATTCCAGAACTTTGCATGGACATGTTTGACAATGGTGATTTTATTTTATATTGGAGAGCAATAAGGGATCAAACAATGAGTCCAATCAAACAATAATTCACAATCCAACAACTCATCCCTCAAATTGGTTACCAATCTGGTGGTGTGAGGCGTTTGCTTTCCAGATTCTAAGCATTATACTTAAAATACCTAAGTGAAATAGTCACCACTAGCCGGCCTCCGCCCAGTACCCTGCCTGAACTTTAATCACTGTTACTAGACGGCTACCACCCAGAACTCTACCCTGCACCTTAGAATCAGCTGCCCTATGTACATAGTCATTGAACACTGGTCACTTTAATAATGTTTACTTACTGTTTTACCCACTTCATGTGTGTATATACTGTAGTCAAGGCTTATCGTATTTAACTACGGCTTTAAATACAATTTCTATTCATAATGTGTATACACACCATCATATACATAGTGTACAAACCATTAAGAACACCTGTTTTTTCCATGAGACTGACCAGGTAAATCCAGATGAAAGCTATGATCCCTTATTGATGCCACTTGTTAAAGCCACTTCATTCAGTGTAGATGGGGGTATTAGACATGTTAAAAAAAATGATTTTGAAGCCTTGAGACAATTGAGGCGTGGATTGTGTATGTGTGCCATTCACAGGGTGAATGGGCAAGACAAAATATTGATGTGCCTTTGGTAGTAGGTGCCAGGCGCACCGATTTTAGTGTCAAGAACTGCAACGCTGTTGGGTTTTCCCATGTGTATCAAGAATGGTCCACCACCCAAAGGACATCCAGCCAACTTGAAACAACTGTGGGAAGCGTTGGCGTCAACATGGGCCAGCATCCCTGTGGAACGCTTGACACCTTGTAGAGTGGGGATGGGCAGGACGTCAAAAATCTATCTCTAACCATAGATTTTAAAAATAAAATACTGTGAGACAAAGTGCCAGGCACGTCTTTCTCCATGCTCATTCTCCCACCAATTCATACATACTCATTGTTGTCATGGTGTGAATTGTTTGTCAATGATTATGAAATCCCTGCTATTATCAACAGTAGTAGATGTAGGCTACC
Source organism: Salmo trutta (assembly GCF_901001165.1). Lineage (NCBI taxonomy): Eukaryota > Metazoa > Chordata > Actinopteri > Salmoniformes > Salmonidae > Salmo > Salmo trutta. The sequence goes on from NC_042994.1 coordinate 15,481,844, forward strand.
GTTAATCATTGCCATTTCCCCATTAATCTAGAATGTTTGGTTATGGTAATTTCCGTTTATTCAATGTATTAATACGGCATAGCGTTCTCATTCTCGTAGTGTGCAGGTTGTTTGGAGAGCTCAAACTGTCTAATGGTTATCATAGAAAGAATGTAACCAGCTACATTTCTTAATCTAATGTTTTGCTTGAAGTTAATCTAGCATTTTACCAGAGAGAAACAAGGAGGCTACACATCAGAGAGCTGTCTGTTGATAGAATGCCAGTTTGTGAATTCTCATCCGAGTGGAGAAGTGCAACTGAAGCAAAAAATGTGTCTGATACCGAGCAGAAACTACAACTAGATCCATGACAAATCACATGCTTATCAAGCACAAAGAACCGTTCTCGGCGCTGGACAGGCAACAGCAGACATCTCGCGTTGTGTCTTTTGCCACTGCAAAGTGCAGCTGTGGCCACCAGAGCCAAGCATGTAAAAGCGTCTGCATGCTTCCCAGGCGAAACAGTTCGGTAGAGTTTGTGCATATTATTGTGACGTTTTTGTTAGTTATGGACTTTGGTGAGATTTTTTTCGGCTGTTCGGGCAGACGAACATTATTCTGGAGGCAAGCCGAAGTTCAGAGCCGAAGTCACGCCCCTTCGTCAGTGATTGGTCAACAATAGGGATTCTTCAATAAAGTCTGTCATTCAAGGAGACACGACTCTTTCATGCACATTTTTTCATTGTAAAAAAACTGCACAAAACATATTAGTTAGATGTAAAATTGCGTGACTAAGATGGTCGGCAAAAACTCAAATGTAATTAATTTTGACGATATTTTAGATTCATTCTGACTATTTTGAGGAAGTGTATACAGGCTACAGCGTCTCAAAATGGACAAACAGTACTATTGCCGCTTTTTTCTCTCGTTTTTCAAGTGAAGGTATTACGGGAGGGAGTATGCGAGCACACTCGTTCGGTTAGGCTAGCCAAGGTTGGCTAGGCGCCAGCCGAACTAACTGACGCCTTAACATAGCTCATTATAGTTTCAATGAATGGCAATCGAGCGATTAGAATTTATCTGTAATGGTTATAAGTTATGCATGGTTGCGTGCTGTTGGCATAGACAAATGCACACATTTTCCAGTGTGTTCCATTTATTATAATTTTGTCATTAGAGCACTCAAATTATGCAAGTACTAGAACAGTAAAATGTCATATGCCCATCCCTATTGTAGAGTCCATGCCCCGACGAATTGAAGCTGTTCTGACGGCAAAGGGTGGGTGCCTCTCAATATTAGGAAGGTGTTTTTAATGTTTTATACACTCAGTGTATACATTTATTTTCCGCACTCTTGACATTGCTCGTTGTAGTATTTCTTAATTCATTTTTTATTTTTGAGATTTGGGTGTATTGTTATTACTGCACCGTTGGCGCTAGGAACATAAGCCTTTCGCTACACCCGAAATAACACCTGTTAAATATGTGTACATTACCAATAAAATGTGATTTCTTCCCAACAGCTGAGAGGTATGGTCCTCCTCTGCTGCCAAACTTCCATGAAATGGGTGAGTGCCGTTATGCCCTCGTCTTTATAATAACTACACAATAATAACTCCTGCTGGCATACAGTAGCGGTTGTAACTTTCCAGAAAGGTATGGCTTTTGTCCGGCTAAATTGTACAGCCACGATAGTTTGTGAAATAAGTAATAGACTCGTTGTGGTGGTCACTCAGCCTAATCACGACCTTGGGCACTTTATTTACTTTGATACAGTGTGACACTATCTTAAGATTCATCTGGTCTTTGTTTCAGGAGGCATGCCACCACAAGGTTATCCGGGAATGCGTAGATCCCACAGCCCAGGAGCCGCCCTCAGGGCAAACCAGAGGAAGAAGCCTCCACACGATTCAAACCGAGGGAGAAGTAGGCTATTTTCAAGATGGGTCGTTGTGGCCTTGTAGCCTGATAAAGATTGCCTTTTTAGTGTCTAGGTACATTCTACCAAGACACTACATTGAACCATTCAACAAACATAGAATGCCATGCACTAGGTCTCTCCATTTCCTTATCAGACCAGACAAAAACAGGACAACTACAGCTCGTTCTATTCAGTCAGAAACATCGGTGACATGAATGGTTCAAAAACCAGATGGCAGATCATTGTTGTACTGTCAATAAAGACTTACTGCCAATTATACCACTCTATTTACACCTCTAAAGGGTCAACTATGACCCAGAGTTACTTTTTTGATCCTACAAGTCTCAACCATTTCTCCCTTTCGGAGTCAGACAAGAAACGAGATCACACGGAAGGGAACGAACATAAGGCAGACAGTGAGAACTGATTTTTCAGTGTTTTTCTGTGTGTTATCAGTGGGGGGGAAAAGTATTTGATCCCCTGCTGATTTTGTACGTTTGCCCACTTACAAAGAAATGATCAGTCTATAATTTTAATTGTAGGTTTATTTGAACAGTGAGAGACAGAATAACAACAAAAAAATCCAGTAAAACGCATGTCAAAAATTTTATAAAATAATTAGCATTTTAATGAGGGAAATAAGTATTTGACCCCTCTGCAAAACATGACTTAGTACTTAGTGGCAAAACCCTTGTTGGCAATCACAGAGGTCAGACGTTTCTTGTAGTTGGCCACCAGGTTTGCACACATCTCAGGAGGGATTTTGTCCCACTCCTCTTTGCAGATCTTCTCCAAGTCATTAAGGTTTCGAGGCTGACGTTTGGCAACTCGAACCTTCAGCTCCCTCCACAGATTTTCTATGGGATTAAGGTCTGGAGACTGGCTAGGCCACTCCAGGACCTTAATGTGCTTCTTCTTGAGCCACTCCTTTGTTGCCTTGGCCGTGTGTTTTGGGTCATTGTCATGCTGGAATACCTATCCACGACTCATTTTCAATGCCCTGGCTGAGGGAACGAGGTTCTCACCCAAGATTTGACGGTACATGGCCCCGTCCATCGTCCCTTTGATGCTGTGAGGTTGTCCTCTCCCCTTAGCAGAAAAACACCCCCAAAGCATAATGTTTCCACCTCCATGTTTGACGGTGGAGATGGTGTTCTTGGGGTCATAGGCAGCATTCCTCCTCCAAACACGGCGAGTTGAGTTGATGTCAAAGAGCTTCATTTTGGTCTCATCTGACCACAACGCTTTCACCAGTTGTCCTCTGAGTCATTCAGATGTTCATTGGCAAACTTCAGATGGGCATGTATATGTATTCTTGAGCAGGGGGACCTTGCGGGCGCTGCAGGATTTCAGTCCTTCACGGCGTAGTGTGTTACCAATTGTTTTCTTGGTGACTATGGTCCCAGCTGCCTTGAGATCATTGACGAGATCCCCCCGTGTAGTTCTGGGCTGATTCCTCACCGTTCTCATGATCATTGCAACTCCACGAGGTGAGATCTTGCATGGAGCCCCAGGCCGAGGGAGATTGACAGTTATTTTGTGTTTCTTCCATTTGTGAATAATCGCACCAAATGTTGTCACCTTCTCACCAAGCTGCTTGGCGATGGTCTTGTAGCCCATTCCAGCCTTGTGTAGGTCTACAATCTTGTCCCTGACATCCTTGGAGAGCTCTTTGGTCTTGGCCATGGTGGAGAGTTTGGAATCTGACAGATTGATTGCTTCTGTGGACAGGTGTCTTTTTTACAGGTAACAAGCTGCGGTTAGGAGCACTCCCTTTAACAGTATGCTCCTAATCTCAGCTCGTTACTTGTATAAAAGACCTGGGAGCCAGAAATCTTTCTGATTGAGAGGGGGTCAAATACTTATTTCCCTCATTAAAATGCAAATCAATTTATAACATTTTTGACATGTGTTTTTCTGGATATTTTGTTATTCTGTCTCTCACTGTTCAAATAAACCTACCATTAAAATTATAGACTGATCCTTTCTTTGTCAGTGGACAAACGTACAAAATCAGCAGGGGATCAAATATTTTTTTCCCCCACTGTACTTCAATTTCTGCGAAGCTCAGATTACAGGTGTGCTGTACATGACATGTTTTTTGTTTATGATCCGGTTTAACAGGGTTATGGCTGTTCAGTCTGTTCCGCAAACTTTATTTGGAGAGAGCGCTTAAAGGGATATTTCAACATTTTGTCAAATAAGCAAATTTTGTCTAGATGCTCCCATAGACTTCCAGTCATTGTGCTACTACTAGTTAGCAATCGCGTCAGAAACTACCCTCAACTTCCTTCAAACTAAATGCAGACACTAAAATGGTATCAATGAGTTCATCGGACTCTGGGTAAGTAACAAAAAAAAAGGGGCTTAATTGCCAAAAAGTCTAACTATCCCTTTAACCTACATGCTTTAGGCAATAGCTGACTCATACAATATTGCGTAAAAGTACTGCCTGCAATCATTGGATATGAAAAGATATTCTAAATTAGTTGTTTGTCTTCCCTCAGAAAATCCCCAAAAGCCACCTAATGCTCCCAGAGAGTTTGCCACAACTGTTCCACACACACCAAGGGACCACCCCAGAGGACAGTCAGCAGAACCCAGACCCAGGAACAGGGAGGAACCAGGTAGAACTGTTGTTCATGCAAATAAATATCTATACACTGGGGAAATGTTGCTTAAAATGATATCCTCTGCTCAAGCAGCTGAATTCCATAAGTGAGCCTCCAATGACAAATTTGAATGCAATTCTGGATACTTGTCGCAACTGGGGGGGTATTCCAGAAAGATGGTTTTACATATTTAGGATTCCCTGAAAATATCCCGCTTCTCTTAACCAGATGAGGGAGTACGTGATTTCTTGGTTCCAGAACATCTGCTTCTCGTTTAAGTAATTATGCTAAGTTGATCCGACAACTGGCACGCAACATTCAAAAAGGGCCTCGTGTCGATGACCGAAATAAACTACAGCTATGGATTCAAAAAGACAGAGCCCCTATATTTCACAAGTTTAGAACAAGAAACTATTGTAACATACAACAAAGGCCAAAAAATTGCTACGTAATACAGAGTTTGTAGGCCTATATCAATTAAGGCGAAACTACATTGGATTACATTGGCTATGTACAGGTTGAGTAAGTTGCCCAGATATTGATTGTGTTGTAAAGATTCCAAAAAATAACCTTCTGAATAATTTCAAGGATCTAGTCGAGGTCCAATAGTTTGTTCCCTTCGTTGTTTGCCGTGCATTACAAAGGCTCTGATGTCAATTGTGTTTTCCGCAAAGGGACGGGCCATAGTGACGGACAACAATCTGATTGGCGGAGAAGCCCCGTCTTTATCCACCAGGACAGGCTAAGATCAAGTTAACCTCTTAGGTAGCAGGTTTGCTTCCGAAGCATTCGTTGCTATGGTTGGATCAGGCTATAGGTCGAGCTCTCTTTCTGGAACCGTAAATCTGGAGTTTGCTCAAATTCTGGTTTGACAGATCTCGCCAACTCCCTAATCCGGCTTTCTGGAATACCCCTCTGGTTTATCAAAGTCACCTATGCACTCTACTAAACTAATCTCATGGTATTTCTCTTACAGGACAACCAAATGTTCCCCCAAGTATCACGTCTGCAGCAAAACGAACTGACCTTCTACAATGTAAGTTCACAAGTGTTTACCGAAACCACGTAGCAAGCTGACTCTGGCTCAGTCTAGGGAAGCTAGGATAGGCTATAAGTTTGCCGGAAGATACCGACCCTACCGTTACGCTTGTTTACACTGAGCTGCACTGGGGTCGGAACTCAATCATGGTTACATTAAGACACCGTGGAGCCGGCGTGAGATATGGGACGGAAAACGTACCTCGATGCAGGGATGGGATATGCCACTGTGCTCCAAATTTGACCTTTTATCCACACTGCTCCATTGGAATCCTCTGGCAAGCTGCAAGTCTGTAACCTCTGAGTGTGCGTTCAACACAAGTCAATAGGGTGTTGTAAATGTCTCTAGGGGAGACGGCTCATGTTGGTTGTTGTTGTTCATATGATGACAAGTATAACAATATACAAAAAGGCATACCAAACGAAAAAGATTCAAACACTCAGCAGGAAATCCCCATTGGCTTGGGATGCTACTCTTGATCAGCTTCTAAGATTGTTACAGTAATTGCCAGTCAATCACTCGCACCTGTGAGCAATTACACAATCCTTAACCCTGCTGGTACTCCTAACCCCTGGCCTGGCAGCTGCTGCCAGCTGTGGAGCGATGTCTGTAGTGGAAATAGACTCTGTGGTCTAACCACTTATCTCCCTGTATTCCTAACACTAGCTTGAAAACAAGTACTGCATTCTGAAGGAACTTTTAGAAAAGTGTGTGCATGGGTGTGTTTGTGTGCGTGATAGAATCTTACCTCCTGTCTCTCCCTCACCAGATGGCACGGTTCTCACCCTTGACCCCAAAACGGCCCACAAGCGCATCGCCCTCACAGAGAACATGACCGTGGCCTCTGTGTCAGACGAGCCCACCCCTTACCCCGATGGCCCCGCCCGTTTCTCCGTCTGCAGCCAGGTACTCACTTCCAAGGGCTTCTCCCGCGGCCGCCACTATTGGGAGGTCAAGATGAGCAGCAACAACTTCACCGGCATCGGCCTGGCCTACAACAGCATCGACCGGAAGGGTCCGGCTAGCCGGCTGGGGCGTAACGCCCAGTCCTGGTGCGTGGAGTGGTTCAACGTCAAGCTGTCGGCCTGGCACGCCAGCAATGAGACTGTACTGCAGAACCCGAATCCGACCCGCGTCGGCGTGCTACTGGATTGCGAAGAGGGAACGGCCACTTTCTATAACATACAGGAACGGGCATACCCTTTCCATACGTTTGTGTTCCAGTTCGCCGAGGCAGTGTACCCGGCATTCTGGCTTTTCTCTAGCGGCTCATCTATTAGCCTGTGCAAGCTGCAGTCTTGAGAAGTTAACACACACACACACATTCTTCTCACTCACAAATAATTAGAATATACAGCATCTGGGTCAATAAATTACTTAATCATACTGATTTTAGGCTTGTATCTTAAAGGTTATTATTTGGTTGTAGTCACTGACTATAGTAATAATGCAGTGTAGGTCATATCATTTTGGACTTTGGTCTCTTGTAACTACAGCAACCTCTAAACAGGCAGCATTTGTTAATCAGCAACTAATGAAAACTAAGCACTTGCATACAGGTAAAGGAACATTACAAATTATTATACAATGTTATTGTATTGTCAAAAGCATGATGACATCCTTACTACCTTTGTTTTACTGCTGTTGTGACGTCAGCAGCATGCCGTGAAAGGAATTTAAGTCGATTTATTCCTTAATGGTTAATCAGACACAGCGAGTTACATTGGCTGGATAGAAGAAATGAGCTGACATTGTGATCATTCATGTCTGATTCGCAAGTGGTTACGTTACGTGTTATAGGCAAACATGACCTTACTAAGTGGTATTTCAACCAGGCGAATGAGTTCTTTCTCCTGTGCTGCAGTCCTGGCTAAATGTCTTGATCGTCCAGTTTATTTACAGATACATTTAAGTGGTCTGTGGGTAGCTGTTTTATCAGAGCTTATGATCTCTTGGTGTGGGTCTTGGTAGTCCACAGTAATCACATGTAATATACACAAAACAACATTAATAAACATGTCTAACATGTATGTTATCTACTCTATTATATATCTATTATATATATCTATATTATATATCTATTATATATCTATATATATATATATATATATATATCTATTCTGTATATGAACAGTACCACAACGTTCAGAAGGCCATGCATTGGCACACCTATGCAAGAGAGTGGATGGCTTTTGCTGGAGTCAGGCATTCCGCATTAGGGAATGTCATATCCAATAACCACTGGATATCGAGAATCAATGAATAGAACAGAAAAGCATCCACATTATTCTTGATACCCCCAAAGGAAAAGTGGGTATCGTTCACTTTTTTTCTTGATCTAATACATTTCGCTACAGTGTTTCACATAGAGCCTGAAAGTGAAGGGGGTTTCCGCATGGTGCAGTGTGAGGGTGTGCTGAAAGCGCTTCCTGACACTGCTACTAGGACACTGCTACTAAAGGCTTGATAGAACCTAGCCTGGTTGCCAGATCTGCATTTGGTTTAGAATTACAGTGAACAGGGCAGAGGAGTTGGTTGATCTGGCAACCAGGCTAGATAGACCCAGCCTGGCCCATAAGAGCAAGCAGAGGTCATTTAGACCCTGTGAACAGGAGTTTTTCCAACTCTGTGGGTTTTGTAAATAGGGATGATTTAGGGCTGGGGTTTTTCCTGTCTATGTGACCAGACAAAGGACAAACTCTGGGCCCAAGTTATAGCTAATTTAGCTATAGCCCATAGCTAGGGCCTTCTCATGTCCTAGAAGGGTACATATCTGTAGCACAGTGATGGTCTGTTGGTGTTACTTTGGCCATCTGTGGGTGTCACATTGTCTGTGACGTGGGTGCATGCTTCTCATAATTCATGTCTCTGATATTGTGGATTGGAACTTTTCCGTTTATGGATATACAGCCATCGCTATGATCGGAGAGCAAGTTGAGAATAGCATGTGATGGATTCGTTTTGCTTTGCAAAGCCCCGTGCCAAATGAATAGTTGGTGTCATTGCCTTCTCCCTCTATAGAAACACTAGTTTTCCTGATCTAAGGGATTTCTACTGTTAGTGGAATGAAGGCAAGCTGATATTTAAGGAAAAGATTAATTAATTTGCTGGATTTAGGCCATTATTGCCACTGGCTCTTTAAGAGATCCTTAAAGGTTTGGACAAAGTCCGAACGACTCGCGTACACAACAACACCAGATAAAGAGTAAAGATCAGAGGGCCATAGTCATGGTCCTTGTGTGTTAGCATGTTATCCTCTCTGTCCATTCCTTCGGTCTTATAAGCTCGGTTCTTAATGTGCTGATGGTGTACTTCGTGTTGGTTTGGTTTACTGACTTTCAGTTTGAGTCTTGTTTAACTGAAAAATATTTGAAATTGTTGGTTGTGTTTTAAAGGGTAAGGTATTGATTGTGTATAAGGGGTTTAATCTTGTTAAAGACAACTTGATAATGTCCCCTCATAAGCTATTTGTGCTAATATATTCCTCAAAAAATGTATCACATACAAATACATATAGTTACTAATGAGTGTGGTGTTTGTGGCTTATTTGTTCCACATATCTAGACACATATATTGCATTTGGTAATTATATTACTTCAAACTGCAAGTGCACGGGAAGGAAAAGCACTGATATTGCTTTTCCTATTATATACTTGCAAAACTAACAATGAAATAATGTACATATTAGAAAACAATGACATTCATAATACATATGAAAATATTTATTATTGGTGTTTCCAAATTCTAATTTACATTGCTTAATACATTCAGTGAAATGATCCGTTTCAACATCTGTAGTAGCTTCTCTGTTTTTAATTGCTTTAAAGTGATTGTTTGCTTACAATAAAAGTAATTTATCCATCTCTCGATCCATCTTTTCTTTTTGAATGGCCACGAAGCAGATGGCAAATTTCGTACCATTAGATGGAGACAAAATGGAGTCATATGCATTCCGTTCTATTACGCCAGTAAAGTGCTGTTATGACTAACTGATTTCTTTGACACTTCCCACAGCAATCTTGTGCATTTATGTTGTGGTTTGACTGCAAAAACTAAATGTGTAGCTAAATATATCTCCAAATATACTGCTCCTCATGGTACGCTGTAAATTTTACTCAAATCTTTACAGGAAAAGGTATCAACAATAGACTATCACAGGTCTCCTTCCACCATTAAGTGTAGACATAATGACATGTACATAAACTACCAAGACTAAAATGATCCATTACCATTCAATATCTGAAGACAATCTAATGGAGAACATTCGGTGGCATACAGTACATGCTCTTCGACAAACCTCATTTTCCAAAACACATGGAATGAAAGTAGGCTATTTCTCCAGCAATGCAATTACATTTCTAAAAAACCTCACAGCCTATAGAGTACCACAGTATGAGTCATAATACCCATAAAATATAGCGGTCACATCCCATGGGGGATTTTAGAAACACTTAAAATAAGGGCTGTTTCATGTAGGCTTACCCTGCTGTGATGTTTTGATAACCAGGTAAATCTCTAGGAAAAGGTGACCTTTATAAATATATTTGCCTGTATTTACCCCCCAAAAATGAAATGTTAATTAGCTGTTAATGTGGCTATCATAAAGAACTACAAATGCCGATCTGGACGAGACCGTCGAATTGAAGGAAAGGTAAGAATCTCTGGATTAATGTATCTAATGTTTGTTAAATGTAGTAATGAGGAAATTGGCAGAATATTTTAAAATTGACGTCTGTGAACGGTCTTGTGCAAATTTTAAATTGACACAATACCTGTTAGCAAAGGTGTCAGCTAGAGATGACGTGCAGGAGCTTGCAGGGATTTGTAGTTTTGCATTTCTACGTTGATGCTAATTAGCATTTTCAAATCTAAGTGTAAATGGAGCAGAATATATTGAAAAGTCACCTTGTCCGAGAGATTTACATGATTATCAAAACGTCACGCCGGGGTTAGCCTACACGAAACACAGCCCTTATTAATAAGTGTTTTTAAAATAGGAAAAATGTATGGTGGAAAAACAATTGGAACCATTTCCCTGTTTGACCGCTAGGTTTTATGGGTATTATGACACCTCCAGTGTGAGGCTCTATACCCATTAAACTCAACTCTGGACCTCAAAGCCAGTTCCACTGCATTTTTTCATTGTTCCCCTCTAATCAGGGACTGATTTAGACCTGGGACACCAGGTGTGTGCAAATCATTATCAGGTAGAACAGAAAACCAGCAGGCTCCGGACCTCATAGGGTAAGAGTTGAGTACCCCTGGCCTATACTGTTTGAAATAACATTTCTGTCCACAGTCAAGATGCTCAGATCTGTTTCTAGAACATTCAGGTTTGTTGTAAACATACAGTAGAAGCGCAGATACACATAAAATGGGTGTCCTCAAGCAACGAGACGATTACCCAACGGCTCAACACACACAAAGGGAATGTAAGCACTTGTATATCACAAGCATTGGCATTATATTGATAACTATGGACCTCCGAAGCTGTTTAGATGAACATTGACAATCCTCCCGTTATACAGTTGATGCCACTGGTTGGCTCTGGCTTAATCTCTTAAGCGCCGAGACTTTTAGGAGACGTTCCAGGTCATATTTTTTGCAGTCGCGCTGCACAGATGATTAGGAGTGCTGATCTAGGAACAGTTTTCCCTTATAGCTCACACTGAATGAGTTTATATGGACAGGGGGGACCTGGTGGAACCAATCTGATTGCTGTGTTAACCATTCTGTTCTACTGCACGCGATTTGAAATAGAACGGCGAACGCAGTGATCACACTAGTTCCACAAGCTTAGGGACCTGCAGAAGTGCTTAGGAACCAGGTGCGCAGCGTGCCAGCATAACAGTCGACCTGGAACACCACCTATAACTTTATATTATGGCTGTAACAAACCTGATATCATCTCAACTTTGACCTCACTAAAATGACAAAAAAGCTGACATTCTTGAAAGGTGACAAGAGATTCAGAAAAACCCCAATCACAGATCCTTAAAACATTCAGTGGTAATAAACATTGACAGTCGACACACCATAGAAATAGAATGGCTAGATGCTAATCTATTTCTATGCGACAGACATAGGGTGTCACCTAGCGGTTTGTCCAGTGCAAAGCAGCATGAAGACCTTAAAAAGTGTTTGAAATAAACAATCTTTCCATCGTAGACAACATAAACAAAATAGATACTGACAGTGTAATATACCTATGAATACTTTGAACAGTTGCAACTTGGTTATGAGGGATGGTACAATTCTAACTATATCCTATGGAGTAATTCCTACAGTGCAACAAGAAGTGCCCAACACAAAGGGGTCTAATTAAGAAAAGGACAAAATATTGCAAAAAAAGTAGGAGCACGTTAACAGAGAGCGGTAGACATTTTGTCTCCAAAAATTACAAGGTCGAAATGATTAAACCTGTGAATAAATCCTTCATAAGCAACGTATATTTCACTAGGAATGGTTAACTAGGAGTCCTAATAAACTCATTTTAAGAAATATAGTCAAGTAACATTTTCTTAACACTTAGTAACCACTAACTAGTGTCTGCCCAATACAGCACATGTAATAGGGGATTTGGCCAGCGTGGCATTAACAGTGCACCATCATGAAATAGAGTTAACAAAACAAACGTCCAGTGATCGATTTACAAATATATATTCTATCATAGGAGTGCGAGTGTCGAGGTCAATGCTTCCTCCTGAGTCAGGGACACACGGGGTCCATGTTGGGAAACACTGCCAAACTGTTAGAACTATAGAACTATTAGAACTATGGAACTATGGTACAAGGGATCAGTGCAAATATACCATCCTCCACTGAAACATCTCCTTTACCCAGAGGCGGGAATATGCCTGAGCTCTCACTTATATCATCTGGGGAGTGTGCAAGCGTGGCATTACGTCATCAGAATTTACTATAACGAACAAAAGAAGGGGTATGGATGAAACATTAAGGAGGTGGAACTTGGGGGCTCAGGCACGAGCAGAGGCGGGACCTGCTGGCTTGGGAGAGTCATGGGGGGCGGAGCTCTCAGCCTCGGAGATGCTGGATTCGTCGTCGTCGTCCGTCTGCTCGGCGCTGTGGTAGAGCATGAAGGCCTCGGTCTTGTGGGTGATGGTGATGGTGCACGGGCCCTGGGCCCACGGCTCCCCGTCCACCTGCATGGGCATCCGGGACGTCTTCAGCACCAGCTACAGAGAGATAGGAAGGGAGAGGTGGTAAGAGAGATGGGCGGAGAAAACGGAGAAGGAAAGAGGTGAGAGGTGGAGGGAGGAGAAGGTAAAATTATTATTTTTTACTTTGGAAGAGCTGAATAGTGATGAGCACAGCAAAAGCATATTTTAAGTACATTGACATTCACTGTACATGAACCAACCACATTTAAAGACAAAACTAGCAAATTATTCCATTACTTACAAAAGATGGCTATTGAAACTGGTACTGTATCTATACAGCTAAGGTCAAAGTGACAGAACCAGGAAGGAAACACAGAATACACCAGACACAAATGTGTCCAGTACACCACTGCTGTCCTCTCACACTGTGGAGATAAAACAGCAAGTGGTGGTGATGGTGCTGGAACCTCACCCTGACCGTGTGGGCCTGGCCCAGACGCACCGGGTTGGCCATCTTGACTTGGATCTGAGCACAGTGGAAGGAGCCAAACACACCGACCACCTCCAGCAGCCCGTCATCCAGCCTGGGAGAGAGGACAGGAGAAGAACAACAGTTAGAAAGCAACTTAGAAAGGCTTTATAGAGCATTCATAAGCCCTAGATATATGCTTCACAAATCACCCTTTTGATCGCATGACATTACCTTATCAATGACCTCTGAAGCATCTCTAAAAGGCCTAATGTAGAGTTTATGAAGGCTTCACAAAAAAGGACAAAGTGATCTTTAGTTATGCTTTCGGTGATAATACACAAGCAACTTTTCAATGGACATAGTCTGATGGTAGGGCTTATGAAGACTTTATTGTATCCATTTCTGCATTGTCTAAAGTGCTGTGTGAGCCAGTGGTGCTCACCTCGTAGGGGGGTAGGGCTCGTCCCCCATGCCCTCCCACAGACGACAGCCTCCGCCCCAGTAGCCGATGTTACACACGATGATGCCCTCCAGACTGGGCAAGGCCACCCTCTCTCCATCCAGCTCCAACTGTGGGAGCACACGCACACACACAGGCACGCACGCACGAACGCACACACAGGCACGCACGCACGAACGCACACACAGGCACGCACGCACGCACATGCACGCACGCACAGGCACGTACGCACAGGCACGTACGCACAGGCACGTACGCACAGGCACGCACGCACAGGAACGTACGCACAGGAACGTACGCACACACAGGCACGTACGCACGCACACACGGGCACGCACGCACGCACACACGGGCACACGGGCACGCACGCACGCACGCACGGGCACACACACGGGCACACACACGGGCACACACACGGGCACACACACGGGCACACACACGGGCACACACAATATTATTAAATGATATGAGTATCAGCTAGTTCAAGGAGGCATCCAAGGATTATACAACGCACAAAGAATGCTCGAGTTCATTTTAAGTTCATGACATTTACCAAGGCAACGGAACATTCTATTAAATCCTTCCAGAGGCATAGAGGTGAAAGAGTGCACAACAGACATGAGAGTCGTTCCCTGAGGCCACTGTGTGTGTCTGCGTGTGTGTTGTTGGTGTGTGTTGTTGTTGTGTGTCTCCTTGCATGCCTTACCTCAATCCTCTTATCCAGGTCTTTGCATTCTTGAACTAAGCAATCTTTGGTGCCATACATGAAATATACAGCCTGGAAGGAAGGGCAGCAGTTTGACCATTATAAAGGGGAAAGCTGTAGGACACGCCTTATCAAAAGCAGGTCACGTTTGAACGAATTCAAATATGTTTTTATTTTCACCCAAATAACCACTCCTAGACTATTCTGAATCAGCCGTTTACAGAACAACCAACCACATAATTAATATTCAGTCAGTAAAAGCATTTCCAAATGTATTTGACTAAGAGAGAAAAGTAGCGTTAAAGCATTTTTTCCCAAACTGACGTGTCGACCATTACACTCAAGCAACCATCCTGTATACGTCCTCTCATACCGTATGTAAATTCAACCACGTGAACTAACTTGCATATGTTTGTTAATATTTACAGATGTGTCTTTGGCCGACTGACCTTGTTGATGATGCGGCTGGAGAAGAAGGAGGGGGTCTTCTCACGGTGGGTGTGGAAGTTGAGTGCCATCAGGGCATCCGGGCCCACTGAGAAATAGTTATTCATGGACAGGACCTGATGAGAATAGTACACATGAGTTAAGAGGTCCTTTACTGATCAAATCAAGGGTATAAACAATGAGTAACCAATCACGTAGGCTATTCCAGTAAGCAGGAGTATTAAGTTAACCAGCTAACATTGATAAACAACCATTTCACTTGGTTTTCTGGTTCATGAAAAACGTGTATACTCGTTGCTGTTTGTCGAGTCAATTTTAAGTCCTTTTTCTTAAAAATAAGTTATTTCAAGCAATTTTGGACAGTTAGCTGGCTTACTAATTGATACAGCTTTCTGGAACAGCCCCATGATTGCAATGGATCACTTGGTTGGAGCATGGTTCTGGCAGTGGAAACACCAGAGTTATAGGTGTGATTCCTGTATGGGCCACACACTGAGTATAGTATGTGTCGCTGAATTATATCAAAAGGCAGGGCAAATGGACAAGATCAAAAGAGGCTAGCTAGAGAGGGTGAAATGCAACTCACCTTTGGCTTACGAAAGTAGAGCCCCTTTGAGGCCACCTGAACTTTCCACCTGTTAGGACAATGAAGATCATACTGGATCATTTACAACCATGTTACAACACAAAATGGAACTAGGGATATTGAGGGTTGCAGCATTAGCACAGAAGGCTACGTTACATGAGCTTTGTAGCATTAGCACAGAAGGCTACAGGACTTGGATTTCGTAGTATTAGAAGCCGTTACTTGAGCTTCGTAGCATTAGCACAGCAGGCTACATTACTTGGGTTACGTAGCATTGTAGCATTAGCACAGGAGGCTACATGACTTGAGCTTCGTAGCATTAGCACAGCAGGCTACATTACTTGGGTTACATAGCATTGTAGCATTAGCACAGGAGGCTACACAACTTCCTGTGGCTCTCCACTGACCTGTCCATCTTGACCACCTCTGCTTCGAGGAGGTTCCGGAGCACCTGCTCCACAGGGATCTCCCCGGCGTAACCCGACCCCCAGCCCAGGGAGTTGGACAGGTCATTCCCCGTACCGAGGGGCAGGATCATCACCCTGGGGATGAACTGATCTTGGCCCTGGAGACCAATACACACACACATGTGAAACAGACGTCAGTGTGCTGCTACCATTATATCTTCCTCCACTGTCCCTATACCGGGCTCAAACCAGTGATCCTCTGCTCACAAACACACGTGACCGCCCTCCTTGACAATGTACCAACCGTTTGAGCTAGCGAAAAATATCTATAGCGATTAGATGCGAATGCGATTCCAATGGAACATGCGCGCCATCTACAGACGTCTTATTCAATAATAACCAACAGCAGTTACAGAAACGTTAGTTACAACGTTAGTTACAACAGTCTCTTGGCATAGAGCTGCACGACTCATTTGCTCCTGCCCATTGTCATGTTACACATGTAAAAACACACAGTCCTTTACCTTGAGCTTCATGGTGTCGATGGCATCCAACACCCAGCCCACGGTTCCATCCCCCCCACACACCAGCACCCTCACACTGCCTGGCGGCAGCAGGGTGCACAGCTGCAGGGCCTTAGAGGGAGGCAGCTCTGACAGGTCAAACACCTGAGAGAGGAAGGGAGGAGAGAGGAAAGGAGAGGAGAAGAGGAGAGAGGAAAGGAGAGGAGAAGAGGAGAGGAGAGAGGAAAATAGGAAAGGAGAGAAGAGGAAAGGAGAAGAGGAAAGGAGAAGAGGAAAGGAGAGAGGAAAGGAGAGAGGAAAGGAAAGGAGAGAGGAAAGGAGAGAGGAAAGGAAAGGAGAGAGGAAAGGAAAGGAGAGAGGAAAGGAGAGAGAAAAGGAGAGAGAAAGGAGAGGAGAAGAGGAAAGGAGAGAGGAAAGGAGAGAGGAAAGGAGAGAGGAAAGGAGAGAGGAAAGGAGAGGAAAGGAAAGGAGAGAGGACAAGGAGAGGGAAAGGAGAGAGGAAAGGAGAGAGGAAAGGAGAGAGGAAAGGAGAGGAAAGGAAAGGAGAGAGGAAAGGAAAGGAGAGAGGAAAGGAAAGGAGAGAGGAAAGGAAAGGAGAGAGGAAAGGAAAGGAGAGAGGAAAGGAGAGAGAAAAGGAGAGGAGAAGAGGAAAGGAGAGAGGAAAGGAGAGGAGAAGAGGAGAGGAGAAGAGGAGAGGAGAGAGGAAAATAGGAAAGTAGAGGAGAGAGGAAAGGAGAGAGGAAAGGAGAGGAGAAGAGCAAAGGAGAGAGGAAAGGAGAGAGGAAAGGAAAGGAGAGAGGAAAGGAAAGGAGAGAGCAAAGGAGAGAGCAAAGGAGAGGAGAAGAGCAAAGGAGAGAGGAAAGGAGAGGAGAAGAGCAAAGGAGAGAGGAAAGGAGAGAGGAAAGGAGAGGAGAGAGGAGAGAGGAAAGAGAAAAGGAGAGGAACGAGAAAAGGAGAGGAACGAGAAAAGGAGAGGATAGCAGACAGAAAAGGGATGATATGGGAGGAAACAAAGGGGACACGGTTGATAGGAGGGGAGGGAGGAGATGTTTATGCATCACACCATCACGTGCCACCTCCACAATCACTTTAACTCGAAAGAGTGCCTATTGTGCACCAGTTCAATTTGACCTAGACATCTTAATAATTCCATAATATGCTACACAGAGGACTGACCTGGACAGGGTTGAGGATGGTGCGGAACTCTCCGAGCAGAGCCTCCCCCATGTTGTTTCCACTGCGAGTGTTGGCCAGGACCAGCACCGGAGTCCAGCCGCTCCCGCAGGCAGATGCCAGCTAGACACACACACACACACACACACACACACAGTTAAAATTAAAGTAAACAAAACCTGTTGCAAGCCACAACCCAGTCTTCTAACCTGACTCAAGAGGGAGTGATAGTTGCCAGTAATGCAACCAAACAGTCGGTTCCGATCCACCATTTGGGACACCCTAACCCCAGACACTGACCCCTCCCTGGGTGTGACCTATGACCTTGCTGTACTCATCGGGATGCCTGCGGCGGAGCTTGTTGACGAGGTGGAGGTAGTGAGGGGGGATGATGAGGCTGCGGAACTCGCCCAGCTCACAGCGCTCCCCGTCCGACAGGCTGGGCTTGCAGTCATCGTGCACCGTGGTCTGACACCACACACACCTGCCAAGGGACAAACACACACCCATCAAACACTATTTATTTGGAGTTCACTGTAATGCCAAGGCAAAAGATGGACAGCGAGCTGGTTACCAATATAATATTCATTCCTGTCAATTTGCAAATAAAGCAACTTCAGCTTCCCCATGATTGAAAAATGACAAATAGCACCCTCTCCATCTCTCGGGCCAGAACCATACACATAGAAGTTAACGCCTTTGCATCCCGCTGGGCTTCACTCTGATTAATGTGGCAGACAAAAACTCACACACAAATGAACAGCCTAGAAGCAAAATAATACTACCTGAAGTCACACAGCTTCGGTTGGTTCCCACATTGCTCCTTGCAGACCGCACAGACACTGCAGAGAGGGACGTTTCCCCGGACCCAGTGGTGCTCCAGTGTCCCATCCGTTTGGGACGGAGCCATAATCTCTTTGCACACAAGGCTCCGGTCGGCGCGACGCAGGCATGTCTCGTCGGCGCACACTCCGCAGCAGTCGCAGAACGCCCCTTGTAGAATGTGTTGTTGGCATACACAGCAATAGGTGGGCTTGTTGAACAGGTCGGTGCAGTGCCAACCGTGCTTGCTCTTGCGGAAGAAGTCTTTCATGTGTATTTTCCGTTTGGAGCGTTGGACACTGCACCACAAAGTAATGATCACGGGCACTACGACAGCGAGAGTGGTCCAAAACAGGAGTGTCCACTCTTCCCGTGACGATTGGTCGCGGTTTCCCTCGTCCCCCTCCATAGACATTCGAGGAAGAGTGGTTGGTATTAACGCGAATAAACTAATCAAATCATAGAATATCACGAGAGTTCACCAATATAACCATTGTGCGCAAGTCGCGCATCATGATGTCCATGCTATAGCTACGCGAAAATGACAACCTTCTCGTGTTGCGAAATAACGCACCAAACAAGGCTCGAGCGAGATTATAAACATTGGCTACCGTTAATTCTTTTAGCTAGACGACGACCACCAACATTTGGAATATTAGCATACTGTTGTTGTTATCAGAAGCTATGCTAGCTATAGTTACTGGGCACCTGATGTGCTCCTTACCTTCCCAGCAATGACAACATTAGAAACTGATAATCCATCATCTGTAAAAAAATAAAATAAACACGAAACGCATGCCCAGGAATTTATAATATTAAAGGTTGCATTGACATGACAGCTTCATTACTAGATCAATAACACGACTAAACAATAGATTAATCGATAAAACATATGTTCCATTGCAAATTCTGGCCTTCCCACCTAATGGCCGTTCAATCGCGACAAAACCGTGTTGTATCATGGGTACATTTTGACTGACTGATCTGCAAATTACATTGAGCAGTTATTTACATAGAGATATATATAGGACTCATCTTTGTATCTGTGCCATTATAGCGTCTGTGACAACATCGGCAGCGCCATTGAGGCTATCTCCATTTTGAAGTAGTCTATGTTCTTCTTCCCGATTGGCTGATCCCTCCCGATGACCCAGTTGGACATGGCTCCAAAAGGGTCACCAGGAGGGATGAGCCAATGAAGTCCCACCCAGATGACTACATTTTAAATGGTGGAAGCCCTCAATGGCGCTGCCCATGCTAATAGCCTTTTGGCCACTAGAAGCCCCTATCATTCTCTATGGTTATTTATGCTGTAATGTGATTTGTAGATCAGTCAGTTTCGACTCGCCCAATGTCGAACGCGCCCATTATCAATAGTGTCGTTCGTTTTAATTGGCCAATATGCTAACGAGCCCATGACGTACATTTTTACGTAGCGCTCAGCTGACTCTGGCAACTGAATAACAGATCAAAAACAGTTCGTTGAGGGGAAAGATTTAGAGCTTTTCGTTCAAAACGCAGACAGAGCTTCACATTCACTGATAGGCCTACTATGCCTATGGGAAGTTACCCGTAATTTCTTGAATCTTATATTTAGGAAAAACAGACACATTATTTGGGCATTTTTACATGATGATAGAAAGAAGTTGAACAATAACTTTATTACATTACATTTGGCTGGAATGACTGTTGAAAACGCGGCACGCCGTCAAACAATCTTGCAATCCAAACAGTGATAAGGCCAAAACAATATTTTTACGGCACTTCGATACTGAAGCAGGTTAGGATAATTTGCGAAGGAGGTTAGGATTCTGAGGTTAAGGTTAGGAAAAGGGTTATGGTTAGCGAAAATGCTCTCCTAACCTGCTACGGAAATAACTTTGTATTGAAGTGCCGTAAAAAGAGTGTGGCCCAAGGCCGATAAGGCGCATGGCCTAGTTTCTGGGAAACCAAGAACAAAACAGAAAATAGCCTTTAAAAAAAACACTGTCTTGCGAAAAACACATCCATTATTCCTTAACAAATTATCTCTGTATAAAATGAGTTTTGCGCGCCATCAAGTGGATAGAATCAGCATTGCAAATGTGAAATCATAACGCTAAAACTGCAACTGGATACAGATGTAATTCATGCTTGAATAAAAATCTATTTCAGTACGGTAGCAAAGTTCAAACTGAAAAAAAACAAGTACATTGCATGCTATAATCACCACCAAATAAATATACAAATAAATACATGTCTCATGCCAGAACAGCAGGCACAGTGACACTCAACAGATGTTTTCACAGTTATGTGACCCTGTTTTGTGATATTTGGATTGGGGAGGTGATCGGTGACGTAAGAGGAGAATTTACCCCCTCATCTCCTACGGACTGGGGTCTCAGTGCAGAAGGAGCCGGACAGGAGAGCTGAGACCAAGATGAAGAAGTTTGTGGCATTTTCCCTCTGTCTGGTCCTCTTGATCATCTACACAGCAGGTAGGCTCATTTTGAAGAGGTAAATTGCCTTTAGAAAAATTTATTAATTAACCTTTTGGTGGCTTGTGAGTCTTTTGAAGGTTTCTGATAAAAGTTTATCTTTGCATGTTTTTCTAAATGTTATTGCAATAGAAATGTTGTTTTAAGAAAATATGCAGTTGTTAAGTAGTAATTAATGCAGTAATTTATATGCTCAAATAATTACATGCATAAAGAAAAGTAATTGCTTCATAATTAAACTTACAAAATAAAAATGCAATTCAGTCGTGCACAGAAAAGCAAATATTGTGTTGCGTCATTGTAACTAGTAAATATGGAACTAAATATTTTTCTGTTGTGTGAAGATATTGCATGAAAATATGAAAATAAGCAAAACAAATAATTGTTCATGTAAAACAAAACAAATATGACAGAATTGTTTTAACTGCATGCACATAGCTCATTTAAATATTGTATTGATCTGCCCCCTATTGCAACATCGGGTACTTCTATTTTTAAGCTCTTATCAATGCAGTTTCAAAATCATTGCAAAAAGCCTGCATGAGCCCTGGGTAGTGCTTTGCCACGTCACTGTGTGTGCCTGGCGCTGTTGACAGAGCCAGCCAGGTTCATTTTCATACCCCCTCGCAGGTTGGCCTTTGGGGGTCACGTGCTCCATGGGCTGGCCTGGCTCTCTGGAGAGTGGGGGAAATGAATGGGTACTTTGTTGCTCCACCAAAAAACAGCCTCCTAATGATATTCTGCTGCTGCTGGGGGACAGACAGAGACAGAGCTCTATGAGACTAGGGTTGCATCTCCAATGGCACCCTATTCCCTATATAGTGCACCACTTTTGACCAGGGTCCAGTGCACTATATAGGGAATAGGGTGCCATTTGGGATGTAGACCAGGGGCTGTTAATCTGCACCCTCAGCCTGGTACATTAGAGAGTACACGGCTCAACATGTACTAGCCAAACAAACAGCATCCACAGCTTCTCCCCTATATCCTCCACACGCTGGGTGTGTGATGTGGGGGTTGTTGTTGATGGTTCCAAATCGAATGCAAGTTTCTCTTCCTGTTTTAATGGCTGCACCTGAAATGGCAAGTCTGGAAATGTGGGTTAAAGTTGTATTTTGAGTTATAAAAATCAAGAGCAACCAGAGAGATACAGGAGGAAAGAGTGGGTGACAAATAATGACTGATTTCAGGAAAATTACAAGAATGTGGTTTTTGGTATATTATGCAGAGAGTACCCTATGTCACTGATTGTTGCAATATTTAGCCACTGCAAAAGCATCATTAGCGACTGCAAAAGCATCAGCTACTCTTCCTGGGGTCCACATGAAACATGACATTATACATAGTACAGGATGTTATTAGTCAAGGACTGAAATACATACATTTAAAAATTCACACATAGCCTACATGCAGTGCCTTCGGAAAGTATTCAGACCCCTTGACTTTTTCCACATCCAGAGATGTTCGATCGGGTTCAAGTCCGGGCTCTGGCAGGGCCACTCAAGGACATTCAGAGACTTGTCCCGAAGCCACTCCTGCGTTGTCTTGGCTGTGTGCTTAGGGTTGTTGTCCTGTTGGAAGGTGAACCTTCACCCCAGTTGGTGGTCTTGAGCGCTCTGGAGCAGGTTTTCATCAAGGATCTCTCTGTACTTTGCTCCGTTCATCTTTCCCTGTCATGTGCCTTTTACTGAGGAGTAAAATTTTAGGTACCCTTCCCCAGATCTGTGCCTTGACACAATCCTGTCTCGGAGCTCTACGGACAATTCCTTCGACCTCATGACTTGGTTTGTGTGAGACATTATATAGACAAAAAAATTCTAAAAACCTGTTTTTGCTTTGTCATTATGGGGTATTGTGTGTAGATTGCTGTGGGAAAAAATATTGAATCAATTTTTTAATAAGGCTGCAACGTAACAAAATGTGGAAAAAGTCAAGGGGTCTGAATACTTTCTGAATGCACTGTATCAGTGCATACACACAATATCTAGGTCTAATACATAGTACAGTGCAAATTACAATACAATATATATAAAAATGACTGTGTCAATTCACAGTTCCCTTTGTGCAGTAGGGTGTTATTTTATCTGGTTTTTAAATCTGGTTTTATTACTAGCTTGAGTTGCCTGGGGTGGCAGAGAGTTCCATGTAGTCATGGCTCTATTTAATACTGTGTTTCCCAGCCTCTTGTTCTGGACCTGGGGACTGTGAGGAGACCTCTGGTCGCATGACTTGTGTTGTATCAATGGGTGTTCAAACTGTGCGTCAACTGCTTGAACAGACAGTTCAGGACCTTCAACAGATCAATACCTCGCACAAAGACCAATAGTGATGCAGTCAATCTCTCCTCATCTTTGAGCCAGGAGATGCATGCCACTGGCACTTTCCCTCCGTGTACATCTAAGTGCGATACGTGCTGCTTTGTACTGGACCAACTGCAATTTACCCTTTGTCCTTCTTTGCCGCACATGACCACACATCTGGGCAGTAGTCCAGGTCCGACAAAACTATGACTTTGCATGACTTTGCGGCTCTGCCAGCTAGTGACCACTTTGCAGAGCTGCCTCCAGGGGAAAAAAGTATGACAATAAATGCCAACCTGCGTAGGCAAACAGTTTTTCAAAGAGTCAGCTCTTTGAAAACGAAGGGATATGGATGTCTTGAAATTCTTTGTCTCTCTATCAACAGATGCAAACCCAATCATCAAGGAGAGCTATGCTAAGCAACTTCTGCGGACCAAGAGGCAGAAGCCCGGCCACCCCGATGAGCCAATGAGGGTAAGGTTCAAAGTGCAAGGGGCACAATTACAAACCTGCAGCGGTGTCAGCCTTCTAAGAATCCATAAAAAATGTTTCACTTAAAAGTTACCCTATAATTTCTTCTGTTTTGATATGATAATGAGAGCTGCTTACGGCTTGATAAACGAACAGCACTTTAGATAATATGTAGTCATACAATGAAACTGCTTGTCAGCTCTTTCTTTCCCTGGTCTGTTTCATTCCAAAAAAAGAAAAAAGACAGCCTACCCCATTCATGATTCTCTCACATTCTCTTCCCCCCTCTTTTGACTCTTGCCCCCCCTCCATCTCCATCTCCATCTCCATCTCCATCTCCATCTCTCTCTCTCTCTCTCTCTCTCTCTCTCTCTCTCTCTCTCTCTCTCTCTCTCTCTCTCTCTCTCTCTCTCTCTCTCTCTCTCTCTCTCTCTCTCTCTCTCTCTCTCTCTCTCTCTCTCTCTCTCTCTCTCTCTCTCTCTCTCTCTCTCTCTCTCTCTCTCTCTCTCTCTCTCTATCCCCCTGTACAGGAGCACTTGCTCCACATGCAAGTTCTGGATCAGAGGGCCCAGGAGACCAACCTGGAACACTGGCTGAACCCCCACTGCTACCCCCGCTGTGACAGGAACTACGGACACCCTGTCTAACCCCCAGTGACCTCGCCTTGACTCCTCACAGCCCAGGTCCCTGTCTGTCAAACACAACCATAAAACATGCCTGCTTGGGTCCCCTGGGGCTTGTTGAGTAGGGAACAGGGTAGCAAAATGCTGTGTAACAAAAAAAAGTACCAGAAAGTACATAATTTCACTACATTTCGAACAATATTCAGTTTCCTGCCTATTGAACACAATGTACAGTACCTATAATTAGCCTATAGGATGGTGCCTTTTGAGGCTGATCAGTTTTGTATTTCCCTCCTGATTGGTTGTAGTTAGAATTGGGGTAAACTGATTCTAGATCTTTTTGTTGTTGTTGTCTTCTGGCGAACAACCTTTTCTGTGTGGCGGAAGGCGTTGACGGCAAGAAGGATGTTGACAACTGTGACGACGACAATGATGATGACGGCCATGATAATGATATGAGGGTGAAGCTCAGAGTGTAACTCTATCACATGCATTTCATGATGAAGCCTCAGCAGGGAACATTAGTGGCCATCAGTAGATACTGGCGATAAGAGCATGATCAGCTTATTCCAGCAACGTTAGCATATAGGAAACATATACAATTATGTTAACATCATAGAGGATACATGATCCGGTTATATGTGGATACAGTTATGAGAAAATATACATTGTATTATGTAAAACAATGTTTAAAAAAACAATTTAATAAATAATCTAATCAAATAAAAAGGTGTTGGAAATGTGGTGGGGTTTTTTTCTTCTTCAGTTTTGAAACTGGACTTTGAACAGGCTTCGGTAAGACTTCTTCCGAGAAAATAAAAACTTTCACTACTAAGAAAGAGGAAATGTGAAGCTGAAGATTTTCCATGGTGTCATAGGCAGTCATGTGGGTTGACCCCGCTGCTGACCCAGGATTACGGTTGTTGCGGTCGGCCATGACCCGAGGTTGCTATCGTTGTTTACTGATGTTTGGGGAATTTAAGACAGTGCCCTTCCCTCGAGTTCACTGTGTGACTCTGCACAGTGCTGTTACTTTCTCGCGCAGGAGGCTCGACAGAAGAACGGCATGCTATTGACCACAATGAATAACAACTTGTGAAAGGAAAGAGGGGTATTATTTGATACAAAGTATTCATCGCTTTATCGCAGCTAAACTGAATGGCCGGGAGCACTATCCTACGCAGTTCTGGATGTGTGTAGGGAGTAAATATATCCAGACAAGAACAAATCCAGTTATTCTCCGAAGTGAACGTTGTGCAAATTATTTGTAACATTGCGTAATATATCATTAAACTGATAATGGCCGTATATGGCCGTATACGACAGAACCGGCACACATTTTACATACAATTTAAGAAATGTGCTGTTGATGTTTGCCAAAAATATCGATCAATTCTTGAAGCATTTGGTCAATTTTTTTGGAAACTTTTCTTGTATTGTATTATATCCCCATGATTCAACATCTAACACTGTTTCATCTGGAGAAATTGCATTGTAGCCTATCAAGAGTCAGATTGTTCAATTACTATCTGCACGTGGCATGCGACCATCATCGAATGATTCTGCAAAACGAATGCACCGATAGGCGTACAAATAGGCCACTGGAACCAACCAAGTAAACAAAAACAGAGTAAGCACGGAACAATCATGCAAATTGATCATTAAACATTAGGCCATAGCCTATACAAAAATGACCGGAGTCTTTTGTCAGGCAAATGCTTTTCCTGTCAGACATAAGTGTAATAGCAGGTTATAACATACATTTCGTAGGCAATCTATGTTAGCTCTGATGACCTATTTGGTAACACAGGCCTACCTACCTTGTGACCCCACATAACCAGCGTGTCCATTCCGCAGATACCGATGGGCGCTGGATTTTATTGGTTTGAGATTTTTTTTTGCAAAAGTACAATTAAATTCTTCCTGTAAGCCCATGGTCAACCACTTAAAATAATTATAGGCTACGGTTTTTTCTGTGAAGAGTTTGCAGGACGACCTCTGAGGACAGCACAATTACATTTAAATAGAATTCAATATAAAACTCTTATTAAAATGCTTTATCAGCTGTCTCTGAGTCCCTACTACCCTATTCTTTTAGCAATCTTTGTCATTTTAATAAAAATAAGACAATGAAATTAGTATTGTATTTTTAATGAAAGCAAATTGGCCCATAGATTTGAGTTGTTTCCTGATTTGTTTTGAAAACATCTGAATCATTACAAAATATATAAACCAAGGTCTCGACTTTCTAGGCCTTTGTGGACCGTTGCCAAAACGCACTAATCTCAACGAAAAATAGGACCTATTTCTCTACTATAATTGGCACTAACATATTGGTAAGAAAATGTCATTACGAACCACGGCAAAGACGAGGTAAACCTATTCCTGCAGTTGGTCTATAAATCCGAAATATGGTCAACGTTATTTGAAATTAGGACAACGGGAAACATGCAAACTGAAGCAGCTTCCTAAATAAAAAAAATCCCATGTCACCAAAATATTTTCTGAAACCTGTAAATCTATAAAGCACATTTGCAACTTTCATCAGTCCTTTTCACAACCAAGGCAAAAAAAAGGAATCTTAAAATCAGTTGGAAGAAATCCTGACAACCAGAAACAGAGACAATCGCAACGAGTTTACTGGAAAGCATCTCAAAAGCAAACTGTGACATCAGGTTGTGATCATCCTGTTACACTGAAAGCATTTCATTTATATGTCCACCACAGATGTCAACAGAAAGACCTTATGTATAATATGTCAATATACGTTCTTCGACAAAGACAGCGTAAACATCAAGCACCTTTCCCATTTTCATTAACAGTTTATAAAATCTGGAAACAAGACCTACATCTGCTGGCCTATAGCATTGTAAAGGCATTATAGAGGACATGTAGGTCAACAAGACATAGATTTGATTCACTTTTTATTAAACCTTCCAAAAAGTGCTTGATAAACTTTTGCAATGAATAGGGTAAGCTACACCTCAATTTGAAATGGCATGGAACATATACTTCACACTATAATTGGTTTAGGATTTCCCTATATTTATTTTTCTCACTGACGTGTGAACTCAAATGACAAATGCGCCCACATTATACCTCTAACGTTTAAAAGGTACTAGCTTGACATAAATATAGCCTGTCTGACAAAGTATATTGTTTGTTTAAAAGCGGATTGTTGAAAACTAAAAGCCATTTGTAAACAAGTAAACGCTGTACACAAGGCATGCAACTCTTTCAAATAGCCAATGGGTGATTAGCTTCAAATGCACTTCCTTTAATTTTGGTCATTACATTTAATAGACTTCCAACTATAGTATATATACACATCTGCACATACAATCCTGTAATTTGTTTTTATACATTACATAAAAAATCTGAATGATAAATGACACTATAAAGTATGGACTTTTCCAAATAATTTGGTACAAGATTGACAGAGCTGAAGACAATTCAAATCAGAGCCAATCATCTTTTATCTTTGAAGAATCCTTGATCTGTGCTACTCTCCCGGATAGTCACTGTCAAAAAGTTTGTGGTCACATCAGTCACCAGAACCTTCTCCACGTTGTTCAAGCAAGGCTTCCAAGTCACCTCGTCCGTTTGGCCCAGGATCCGCGACACAGGGATTTTGGCGATGAGTGAAGGCTTCCCCCTCTGTGGAAGCTCTTCGCTGGGTTGGTGCACATTCTTTTTGGATAGGTGCTTTAGTTGGGGAGGGGAAAAGTAGTTTGAGGGGCACTCTTTAGTCCTGCAGGCCTGGGAGTCAGAGCCTATTCTGTGTGAGTGCAACATGCTCCTGTCTGGGCCGCAGTGCTGCTGTGTGCTCCCACTAGCCACGGGCCTCATTTGCTTGTGGGGATAACCACCCAGCTCCTCCTGGTGCCTGTGGGCTAGTTTATTCCCCCTCATCTCAGACCCCCTCTCTTCACCACCGGACAGGCCCAGCTTGGCCAATTTGAGTGGGCCATATGTCGCCTGCTCCTCTGCCCTCCTCTTGGGGGGCTCTGGGGCGGCGGGAGGAGCGTTGAAGGGATTGTCCTTAAATCGCAGCTTGGGTTTGGGCCCTCTTTTCTTGGGGACGGTCACAAAGCCATCGGGGCCTGGGGGCCTCTGGAGGACTGGTTGACGGTGCTCTCGGACCAGTTCTGGGGGCCTGACCCGCACACTCTCGCCCCTGTTGACAGTGCTGGGTGGGAAGATGGTGGGGACCACGGCCCTCAGCCCCTCTCGGGCTCTGGGGGTGATGACAGGCTCTGGGGTCGGGTAGGTGACACGTATTCCCCGGACCGCATCGCTCCTGAACTCGTACGATTTGGCTTTAGCTTTAGCTTGTGCCTAAACGGGGAGGGAAACCAGAGAAGAACCACTTTTGAACTGGGGTAAATCTTATCAACAACAAAGACGGAAAATTGAAAGTAGGCTATTGCAGTTGGCAATATGTGTAATGTTTTTCCACTGCTCCAATTTCAGTGGGTATAATGTTCTCTTTCATAAAGACTAATTTAAAATGTCAGTTGAGGATAGTCTATTTGTCATTACACATATATACTAAGAGTCTGCCAGCCACTTTATAATGGCTTAATAAATAATGTGCACTTGCAATTAGCAAAACAATGTTATAACAAAGAGTATAATTGTAACAATACATGTACACAACTATAAATGAAGACAATAGACAAAATCTTCACTTGGCATAATATCCCCTGATGAATTTACAGGCTACACCAGTTTGCTAGCACTTTTACATTTTCACAATAGTTACTTGTTATATATATGTATTTTTAGCTCAGTTTGAAAACAGCTATTTACAGGCCTGGGAGAGGACCTGCATTTTAAATTAGATGCTGGTATTTAGCAATTTTCATAGTTGGTTTTCTTGAAAAGACAAGGGCATTCGTTTGATGACGTCTTCAGATTTTAAGATTTCATTCAAAACCAGTCCCATGCAAACTTTTGGAATTAACTATAACGATTGCTTTACTGATGATTACACGCCAAAACGTCATAAGTTTTAACCGTGCCGAATAACCGATGCACGCCTGAACAGACCCTCGCTTTTATAAGCACATTTTATATTCCAAACGTGTAGGCCTACATTGAGTTCATTTCGAAATATAAACAATTAACCTGGCATGTTTATTGATCAATTTGGCTACCTGTCAATCCAACCAATTTACCACGATTCGGTTTTTAAAAAATGTATTAAGGTCTATTAGCACCAGCCTAACTAACTAACCTCCCTAAATACACATTCGCACCTACACAAATACACATCTTGCACTAAAAGTGATGTTGCCTTAATACCGATTGATTCTCATAGGAAAACTTGACGTGGATCCTTCAAACGTGCATATTTACGTGTTAGCGCAACAACAGCTATATATTAACCAGATGAAGAACCTGTGGATACGTAGTGGGTGGAGACTGTGGTATGTTTACATGCCACATGCTACAAATCGTGTCCAACCATGCAGCCCTAAATTCAGTAGATTCCACAGTATCACTGCGTGTTGGATGGATTATTTTCAACAATGCATGCATATCAACATAGCTACCTTTAGCAGGAATGTCTTCGGTTTCGGGCCTCTCTTTTTGGGCCCAAATAGTTCCCTTTCGCGCTCCCTGAAACAGCAAGACACCCATTTTGAGTATCAAGAGAGTGAAGTGCAATAGGCGACTTGCGTGACGGATGCATTTTATTTCGCTGTGCTGCTAACATTGCATGCAATAAATGTACAACATGAACAGGCCCATATCCATACAATTTACCTCTCTTCGAATGCGACGAAGAGGCGGGAGTCCAATATATTTTCCTCCGGTTCCCAAGTGCTAAATCTATGGAGAAAAATACAATTGACAGAGGTTAGTTTCCCACTACATTGGGAAAGAAAGCATCGATACGGGCTAACGTTAGCTTGCTTGCTAACACTGCCAGCGTGCTGCGCTGACTTTGTCACTAGCAGATGCCACCTAGCTAGCAAGCGAACGCCACAGCTAGCAGCCAGCAACATACATGTAGAAGCAAGGTTCTCTAGCATTAAATTCAACGCAACTTACTTCGGTGACCAGCCCTTCCATTTCACAAGGTATTCCATTCGACCCTGCGTGTCATCAGAAATAGAAAAAGAACGCTTCGTTAGGGAACTGCAGTGGCGCGTCAAAATAGATTATGCATGTTAGGAAAATGTGTTTCACATACTCTCCTTATTCGCCGTTTGATGATCGATTCGGCTGCGAAAACCCGTTCCCCGACTGCAGACAGCTCCATGTTTACTTCAATCCAGCTACCGTTAGCTAAAGCTTGGTGGTGAACGCTAGATATTTTTCTCCCCTGTCTCGCGGAGTGAATTCCAGACAGCCCATAATACTCCTGCACAGAAAAGACGTCATCAACAAAAAAAATGATGTGTTGCCTAGGAACCGCAGTCGGTGGAACCATTTAGAGTAAGCCCATTGGGTTAGCCGTTGCTACGTGCCCGCGGTTGCTAGGTGAGTAGGAGGAGCGTCCACTTCTGGAAATTCTTAAGGGGAAAATGGTGGCGTTAGCGCGGTGGATCAATTACTCGGATTATTCGGAGATCTTTAAAAACACATGTCGCCAGATATTAAACGCAGAACATATGCAGAATGAAAATGAATGAACAATGTAATGTAATACGCCAAAGAGGTGAAGGAAAGCAGATTGAATGAGTGCACATTTCAGTTATCAACTGAACTGTCACACAATATTTCAGTTTAAAGTGCTCCTAATCAATAGCTTACAGTCATGATTAGGTAAATTGTATGAAGACACTAGGAGACAATATAGGCCTAAAGGAAATGTCCTATGTCTAAATAGAACATAGGCTATAGATCACATTCATGTGCAATAGTTGATCCTTATTCCAGTTCTCTTGAGCCCTACAAGCAGCGTCATGGATGTTTTAGCTTTTTCTTTCTTTCTCTCGCAATAAATGGTGTCAGTTATAGTCTCCATTCAGTAGGATATTCGTTTAAACCTAAGCTACAGTTTCCATACACGTTTGACTTCATTCAACGAACACAGTCGAAGATGTCTAAATGTGTGGATCAGAGAACACATTGCACCTTTAGCTTAGTCGTAAGTATTTACCTCATTTTTAGCCTTTAAAGTGTTCGAGTAGGCCATTGCCACCAAATTGTTAGGTAGGACCTCAAATAAAATGAATTAACCTGAACATAAACTTTAGACTAATCGGGAAAATATTGTAATTATAGCCTATCAAAAAGTTGAGCGAAATTGGCCTATTGTTTGAGTTAGGGTATGGAAGAAGGCCTATGTAGTGTAATTAATAGAGTAGGGCTAGGCTTCATATAGAAAAACAAAAGCTTAGAATAAAGCTTGTAGGCCTATACATGGGCCTCAATTAGGCAAACAATATTTTCAACTCACAACACCAAGTGATCATTGCACAACCACTCAACAAGGGATATATTTAGGTCTATAATTTCCACGAACCCGTCACTTAAAACGAAGCATAAAATCTCGTCCGTTGCGGTCTCTAATAATTCAGTCTTGGTAAATGAGTTCGCTGACTTGAAATAGGGGCTTTAAATAATTTGCTTACTTTCATTACGATCTGCTCAAATAATTAGACACGTGTGATAAATCCTGTTGTTTTCACAGCATAAATCAGTCAGCTAGGCCTACTGCGTTTATCCACGTTACAGCAACAACTGAAGGAGTATGTGGCCATATGTAAAAGAAAGACAGGTTTGTCAGACCAAAATAGATCAAATAATAATAATAATAATATCCTTGTATTTATCGTTATTGTTAATTGGATAGGCCTACGTATGTATTTTAATTGTTTATTTATTAATACTAATAATAATGATAATATTGTTATTATTGTTATTATCTGTATTATCATTATTATGTCAATATTATTTCTCTAAAATAAAATGAATATGGCATTATAGCACAGATTCAAATGAACAGCATCCAAAGACTTGTCGGATCGGAAAAGGTCAATTTATATAATGTCCCGCGTGTTGGATTATTGTCAAACTTTCCATTCGAATTATTTTTTGTCAGAGAATTAATTAGTCTAAATATTAATTTAAAGTGCATTCAACTAAAGGTTAAACTCACAACACCAATTGATTGGCGGCAGGTAGCCTAGCGGTTAGAGGCGAGCAAGCAACCGGAGGGTTGCCAGTTAGAATCCCGGGTCTGGCGGGAAGTGAGCTGGCAACCGGAGGGTTGCTGCTAGGCCTATCAAATCATAGATTCCATTGCCTGCTGTTGTGTCCTTGGGCAAGGCACTTAACCTCTCACAACAATAGCTCCCCGGGCGCCCAGTGTGGCAGCCCCCTGCACCTCTCCACAAAACCTGTAGGCCTATATGAACGGTTTGGGTTAAAAGCAGAAGTCACATTTCGGTTGAACCTTGTGTGCAATTGACCGATAAACTGATTTTCTTAATCTGACAGCTACAAATCATTCGCAAATATATTTAATTGAGTACTAAAAATAACATATCCATATCCTCTTGAAACTTCATATTAATTCAGACCTCATCACCAAGTTCCCTTAAAGAAAACAGACTCCAAAAGTTCAGATTGATTTTCAAACAAGATTACAGGCCTACATCAATGAACTAAATTACACGAACAAAAAGGCATTCATTTAACACAAACATCCTTCCATTTAAGAATATAGGCTCATATGAATGATGATTTCCTAATTAGGTTGATCTATGCCTAGTTATATAAATACAGCTATATCAGATAGGCGAATCAATCGGATAATATTGCTGTTAAGGCCAACATATGAGTTGAGATGGACGTACAACCAACCATTTGACAAAAAGTATATTGATTAAAATGTCTCAAATGTCGGCCTTTATTATGGTCAAAGTTTATTTGCACATGTGAGGAGCGACAAAGTTTTCTACAACTTTGGTATTGGCATTGTCTCATTTCAATAGGTTTGTATTGTCAAAGCATGCAAAGATCACGCAAGCCTTCATCTCATACTTGTAGACTATAGGCTTTTTACTCTCTGGGATCATTTGGCCCCCGTGAGCAACTCGTTTAGGAGAAACTCATATAGGCTTATTATAACATTGTTTCCCTGATAGACCCAGCCATAATCTATTTCAAATCATCTGATCTTGACTAATAAGCAATACTTAAATACCATTTTCCTATTGCTCGACAGGAATAGAGAGAGAGAGAGGTAGGCCTAATATATAATTGAAAAACCTAACTGAGATAGACTGATGGTTGATTCAGTGTAGCATGCATGTCGATTTTAATTTATAGCGGGCCACCCTAAAGCTTAGAGACATGCAGGTCCATGCAGCCTGTAACACAAAGCAAATCTCAAACGCTGACTGCATGCCTAAACCGCAAAATAGACTCTTCATTGGTTAATTAGACGCCTATAGGTCAATCTGGATCCATTGGAAATGACAATAGGCTAATGGCAATATTGCGCTGACAGGCTGCAATGGATAAGCTGCAATGGATATGGTTGAAACAAAGGACCCCCTCTTTGCCAATCAATGCATGTTATTGCATTGTTTGTTATGATATCAATTAGGCCCATGACGGCACCCATGCAGACACATCAACATCTAGTCAATTACAAGTCATTTCCTAATGTAAATGCTCTCAAAATCCCTGTTGAGATAGAAGCAGTACAGGACAAAGAAGACATGCAGAAAATAGGCTAGATGGGATATTGAACCGTCCCTCATGTTATTATTCGTCATATGCATTTACATTTGGTTTTCATTTTGTCTCTTGTATTTTTCCACAAGCAAACATGATGCCAGTAATGAATTTTGTGCATCGCTTTACCGGAGGAAGACGGGCTGCAGGACTCCTTTTATGGGGTAAGCATTGGTCTCCGCGCGACTGCAGTGCAGCAGTGGTTGCAGCCATATATGGGTGCATGGTCGACCTGTTAGAAGATTATTGGTTCGCTCGTATCTGGGCAACCGCCATTACCTATTGCACAGAAAAGCAAAAAACGAACATCATGCAAAGGCAAGGACATCATGCACAAGGGGAACAACGAATCTTAATTTCTCCTCTCCTATGCAGACACGCGGACACATAATTGCCACAAGCGCGCACGCACGCACGCACTCTCTCCCACGCACACACAGACACAGTTATCATGTATTTCAAGTCCTCTGTGCATATTAATTATTTTTGTGAAATTTTGCATAACAACACAACTTCTTGGGGCTAGTTGTCTAAAAGCTTGGCCAACATCTGTCACATTTTGCATCGGACATCATTCAAATGTCACCTTTATTTTCATCCAGTTGGTCATTAAAGGAAGTCACATCTATAACCAAGACCTTCAAGCTATTTTCATTTGGCCTATAACCGAGATCACATTGCCGTGCACACAATATTGCAAACACAAATGTTCAAGGTTACACTTTTTGCTGATAAGGAGGAGGGATGTGGAAAGTGTGCGCAGAGGGAGAGAAAGAGGCATCGGCAACTTCTGTTTCGATAGAGCTTAATTGTATAAATTACGGGGCCAGCCAAGGTACCTGTGAAAAGAAACAACGGTACAAATTTAAATCCACAAGACCCAACGCGTTACTATAGACTAGCATATTCATAATGGCAATCCTTTCCAAACAGAATTTAGAACAATGTAATTCCTATAGGAACAATTCACAGAGAATGGAATGTATAGGCCTAAATTAAGTAACATTGGTTTCAAAAAACAAAGTTGTGAACATTCTGAGATGACTGAAATAGACTGCCAAAAGTGATCACCGCTCTCGCGGATAGGGGTGTAGAATTAGAACACTATTATAAAATATATCTATATCTCTATGGTTGGAGGCAACAAGAACATCACTTATCTAATAATGTAATATAATAAAGCAAACGTTAATAGTTTTGTTATATTGCCACATAGCCGACACATAACAAAATGGGTTGGGGTTTGTTCCGTTGGCAGGCTGGTAACATTTTTTAACTTTATGGTCCCCAGACAGTTAGACTACAGATATTAACCTCATAACATTAAGATATCTCATTTATTTAATTTACATCCGTTTCGGTGGTGTCACATGCGCCCATTTTAAAACCTCGATAAAAAAATAAGCTGGATAGACTAAAAGAGACAGCCATTTTCTCTCTCGTTCTCTGCGCGTTAAGGTGTCGAAAGCAGTTTTTGTTTTATTCGGGGGCTCCGCGGCAATGGAATGAAATAAAATGGTCGAGAGTCAAAAGCTTCTGCTCTGCGGTTGTGGTTTGTCAAGGCGATGGGTTTTTGCGACACATCATCCCTGAAGTTTCGCAATGAGGCGTTGGGGCTAAGGGCAACTTTTGCTCTCGACTGTGCAGCTGTCACGACTCTATTTACAGTCAGTCCGCCATGTTGATGATCATTTAACTGGAATTCTTCACACTCTTTACACTGTCCCTAGTTGCGTTTGTAAATCTACTATATAAAAAAAACTGCATGACAAATAGGGAAAGACAGATGATAAATCGGCCACAGGTTGACCTCATTTGTCATATTTTCACCACATTAATTAGACTCGCATTGTGACAAATGCAGGGCATAGCTATCATATAAGCCAAAATGTCAACATTTGTTTGCCAACACTGTCAAATAAGTAGGGTACACAGAAACATTGGCGTTATAGACAACAAAACAACATTTGAATCATGCATGAACAAACAGCCAGGAAATAAATACACAGCAACAGCCGAGAGATTTATGAATGAGAAAACGTTCAGTGCCATTGTAAAATAACAAACAATATCATCACTCCAATCCAGTATGAAATATTTTCCTATAATACATAGATTTCCTGTCAATCTCCAATTTAGCAAATGTGTGTGTGTATGTGTGTGTGTGTGTGCAGGTTAGAGAGAGGACATGCTTTACTTCAAACAAATTGGACCAAAAAGTATACCGGACTTTAATCGAACTTGTTTTTAGGGCAGGGACACACGTTTTCCTTTTCGGGAGAAATTAATGTCAAAGGTGCATGCGAAATCATTGCAGCAATCTCTGCAATTCGGGAAAACGACTAGGCCTACAAAACATGCCATATAAACCCGGTTTTGCAGGTCACTTTGTAACTAGATACTCTGCTTTTTACAATTTGTTACCACATTGTCCATATAAGTTCAAAAGGTTTCAAAATAATTTATGAGAATGGATTGGCGGGGGAGAAGAGTTGGCATGGGGAGGAAGATCAAGTTGGCTAGTTGATGAGCGAGATATTAGAAACTGTATTTTTGTTTGGCCCTATTAATTCCCATTATTGTGGGCAACGACTGATTTATGAAAATGTGGCTTTTTCCGGGTCATATAGCCTTCTTAGGTCTACATCTGATCAGCTAAACATTGTCACCTCCACTTACAAGGTGTACGCTAATTGAGCGTAGCATAGATTTAATTGTATCTGCATAGTTTCCGAGGTTAAGTTCATTTATGAGCAATTATAGGAGGAGTATCAATTTCTTCCTTCAATGGAAATGGTTCAATGACGCACCATGGTAAATCATCTTGATAGAAATCGGCCTGCAGCCTATAATTCTATAGCAATGTTAATGCTTCAATAATGCCATCCATTGAATGTTTTTTTTTGGGGGGGGATTCTTGTGCCAACTTCTACAAGTAGACTACAACCCCGTGGTGCCTCCCGATTGCAACAAAACTAATGAATATGCTTGCAAATTAGCCTACATAGGCGATAAAGGCCTCATTGACCTTACATGTGTTGATTAACAGGCTTTCTAGCTTCAGTTGCATATAGACAAACAGTTTTGTTGGACAGGTTCATACACGTTGTGAACGAGACCATATGCATCCAAGGTGGATTTCATAGACCTAGGGTAGAAACTCAGTAATTTACTCACATGTGAACAACAACCATGGATTATGGGGTTGTACCCCTGGAAGAAGGTAGCTGACTAAACTCCACGGTGAAGGAAGTCTCTGACTAACACCAGCAACAGAGTTGAGTAGAGACCAGGCTTCGTGGAATTCAGCTCTGACTACTTCCATTTGCCCAAGGTCAATACAAAATGTTAGCAAAATTATAAAACGCGTACCTTGTACCTATGTTTGTCCTCTGTCGTTGCATGCCTTTCTTTGTATGCTGAAATCCATACTTTTCAATAAACGTTAATCATATATAAACCGCAGACTTTTTGCTCATTGCTGTTGCTCTAAGACGGGAATTCAGCACAAATTAGCGTGTGCCCATTGAATCCCAACAAGGAAACAGTCGGTGGTTGTATTTGATTAACGTTTTATTAAAAAGTATTGATTTCAGCAAACAAAGAAAAACATGCAACTACCATGGACCAACACAGGCACAAGGTAAGCGTTTCATAATGAAAACACGTTGAAGTATTGACATTGGGTGAATAGGTGGAGTTCATCAGAAACAACCTTCACCATAGAGTTGAGTTTAGTCAGCTTGGAATAAGGAATTAGATAAAATACTGTCCTTCAATATATATATATTTTTAAAAACTGACCATGGATGAGATGATCATCTGAAACTAGGAGGGCTTATTGTAAAAGAGCAGTTAGGTTACAGTGATTGTCCTTAGGCCTAAATGCATTTGCCCCAAAGCCTTTGACACAACTTAAAGCACTATTGCGTAATGAGTGTGACCAACACATATGTCTACAGAGTTGTCTAGACTTGCTGCTAACCTTTGTGCTCGGCCTCCGACTGCAAGCCGCTACAGAGGGTAGTGCGAACAGCCCAGTACATCACTGGGGCCAAGCTTCCAGGACCTCTATACCAGGCGACGTCAGAGGAAGGCCCTAAAAATTGTCAAAGACTCCAGCCACCCTAGTCATAGACTGTTCTCTCTGCTACCGCACGGCAAGCGGTGCCGGAGCACCAAGTCTAGGTCCAAGAGGCTTCTAAACAGCTTCTACCCCCAAGTCATAAGACTCCTGAACATCTAATCAAATGGCTACCCAGACTATTTGCATTTCCCCCCCACCCTTTTACACCGCTGCTACTCTCTGTTGTTATCATCTATGCATAGTCACTTTACTAACTCTACCTACATGTACATATTGCCTCAACACATTGACTCTGTACCAGTACCCCCCTGTATTTTTTAAAATTTTTTAAAAAATTTAATAAAACATTATTATTTTTTAAAATGTCACCTTTATTTAACCAGGTAGGCTAGTTGAGAACAAGTTCTCATTTGCAACTGCGACCTGGCCAAGATAAAGCATAGCAATTCGACACATACAACAACACAGAGTTACACATGGAATAAACAAAACATACAGTCAATAATACAGTAGAACAAAAGAAAACAAAAAGTCTATATACAGTGAGTGCAAATGAGGTAAGTTAAGGCAATAAATAGGCCATGGTGGCGAAGTAATTACAATATAGCAATTAAATACTGGAATGGTAGATGTGCAGAAGATGAATGTGCAAGTAGAGATACTGGGGTGCAAAGGAGCAAGATAAATAAATAAATACAGTATGGGGATGAGGTAGGTAGATAGATGGGCTGTTTACAGATGGGCTATGTACAGGTGCAGTGATCTGTGAGCTGCATATTGTCTCGCTATTGTTATTTTACTGCTGCTCTTTAATTACTTGTTACTTTTATTTCTTATCTGTATTTTTTTAAGCTGCACTGTTGGTTA
Source organism: Salmo trutta (assembly GCF_901001165.1). Taxonomy (NCBI): domain Eukaryota; kingdom Metazoa; phylum Chordata; class Actinopteri; order Salmoniformes; family Salmonidae; genus Salmo; species Salmo trutta. Next base: position 15,520,640 of record NC_042994.1, read on the forward strand.
GGAGCTCGTAAGTAAGCATTTCACTGTAAGGTCTACACCTGTTGTATTCGGCGCATGTGACTAATACAATTTGATTTGATTTGATCAATAAATCATCTAAATTCAGCAGGCAGGGCCGGTCCTAGGCATAAGCGACACCCCCCAAACCTCCCCAATTTTTTGTTTATTTGAGGAATTAATCTAGCCAGGTATCTAAACTCGTAGTAACCATGGTCGAATTAGACTAGGCACGCAGGGCATATGCCCAGGGGACCTGACCACCAAGGGGTCCCCATTAATATAGTTAGTTTCTATAGTTAGAAAAAGTACCCAATTGTCATACTTGAGTAAAAGTATAGATACCTTAATAGAAAATGATTGAAGTAAAAGTGAGTCACTCAGCAAAATACTACTTGAGTAAAAGTCTAAAAGTATTTAGTTTGAAACATACTTAAGTATCAAAAATAAATGTAATTGCTAAAATATACTTAAGTGTCAAAAGTAAAAGTATGAATAATTTCATATTCATTATATTAAGCAAACCAGACTGCATCATTTTCTTGTTTATTTTAATTTACGGATAGCCAGGGGCACGCTCCAACACTGAGAGATAATTTACAAACGATGCATGTATTTATTGAGTCCGTCAGATCAGAGGCAGTAGGGATGTCCAGGGACGTTCTCTTGATAAGTGTGTGAATCTGACCATTTTCCTGTCCTGCTAAGCATTCAAAATGTAACGAGTACTTTTGGGTGTCCAGGGAAAATGTATGGAGTAAAAAGTATATAATTTTCTTTATAGTGAAGTAAAAGTAAAAGTTGTCAAAAATATAAATAGTCAAGTTAAGTACAGATACCCCAAAAAACGACTTTAGTACTTTCAACTATTTTTACTTAAGTACTTTAAACCACAGGTTAGTGACTCTCACTCATCATGTAACATCTGAATAAGACATGGCAATAGGCCACTAAAATGTTTTGCCCGCAAGGTGGGGGGGGGGGGGGGGGGGGCAACAACATTTCACTTAGGGCCCCAAAAGGCTAGGGCCAGCCCTGCAGCAGGCCAGGAAGCGAGCTTAGTACTGCATCTATTTTAACCTCCTGCTTGTGATGAGTGCCAGTGCAAGAAGCAAGTCATGCGGTTTCTACAAGATTGTGTTGCAAGACCGCAGTTCATCACCTTTTGCTCACCCAAAGACACAATGTAGATCTGTATCACCCTAACATTTTTTTATTTTACCTTTATTTAACTAGGCAAGTCAGTTAAGAACAAATTCTTATTTTCAATGACAGCCTAGGAACAGTGGGTTAACTGCCTTGTTCAGGGGCAGAACGACAGATTTGTACCTTGTCAGCTCGGGGATTCAAACTTGTAACCTTTCGGTTACTAGTCCAACGCTCTAACCACTAGGCTACCTGCCACCCCTGATCATCTGATCATGCATAGTCACTTAGCCCATAAAGAAGAGATTTGGCTCATAACTTTCTTACCATTTTATTCTTTGCAAAACACATCAGAAGAAGCCTTTTCAGATTAGTCTGCTCACATGAACAACAACATCCCTCTTAAAGCAGTTACAATGCATATTTGAAGAACCAAGTGCTGAAAGGGGTTTCAAACAGAACATTGAGAAGGTCCCATGAATGAATGTTTTTTTGATGATACCAATATAGGCTATAGACTAGCCTAGGATACCATATACCTTGCCCTTGCAATGAAAACACCGAATGCTATTGAAACATTAACAGTGTTATGCAACTCTTATAGGCTCAAGTTAACAGTGTTATGAGCCCACAAAAGGCCATAGGCCTATCAAACTCATAAGCATTAGAGTGTTGGCTATGAGAACATGGTTCATAATTACTTCTGTACTTCTAGTTATAACGGAGAATGAAGGAAACAGTGTGAATAAAAAGAGTAGCCGAACATTTCCTTAAATGCACTGAACATTAAAGACTACCTGTGTTAACTGTAATGTTGATTTAATCACCCATAGTTTACATTCTGAATATGACATGTAGGTGAATTCATCACTAGTTCAATGTGATTGTGAGTTGGCCTACACAACCTTCTAAAATTAATACTATATAAATCATTTCCAACTTCCCTTCATGTTTCACATTAATAGTGAATAGCTACAATAAATAGGATCAATTATAAACATAGCATTGTTTTCAAATGAATCATATCCATGTTATGGGTCTTGAAGAAAGAACTAGGCCAATGGGACTTGAAATGCCACATTGTTACAGAGCTACAGGGAATGAATGATATGAGTGGGTATTTCACATATTTACAATAATTGAAACCAGTAATATCTATCTTCCTAAACGTTACCCTCAGATAAGAGGCTAAGGCCATCCCCTTCACAGCAGCCATTCACCCCCCTCAGCCAGCCTACAACAGTGCAAAGTACATGTTAACTCCAAGGTCCTTCATTGACTTGTGCAGTTTGACCCGGGAGGCCCTGTTTGTTTGGCTCTCCCCGTCGTCTCATGTGGCACGATCTGTCCAAGCAACAAACTTCTATCTTTCTAGTTTGAATCTGTCCATCTTGCAAACACACACACACATACAGTACCAGTCAAAAGTTTGGACACACCTTCTTATTCTAGGGTTTTTCTTTATTTGAACTATTTTCTACATTGTAGAATAATAGTGAAGACATCAAAACTATTAAATAACACATATGGAATCACGTAGTAACCAAAAAAGTGTTAAACAAATCAAAATATATTTTTGATTTTTCAAAGTAGCCACCCTTTGCCTTGATGACAGCTTTGCACACTCTTGGCATTCTCTCAACCAGCTTCATGAGGTAGCCACCTGGAATGCATTTCAATTAACAGGTGCACCTTGTTAAAAGTTAATTTGTGGAACTTCTTTCCGTAATGCGTTTGAGCCAATCAGTTGTGTTGTGACAAGTTAGGGTTGGTATACAGAAGATAGCCCTATTTGGTAAAAGACCAAGTCCATATTATGGCAAGAACAGCTAAAATGAGCAAAGAGAAACAACAGTCCATCATTACTTTAAGACGTGAAGGTCAGTCAAGAACATTGGAAGTTTCTTCAAGTTCAGTCGCAAAAACTATCAATGGCTATAATGAAACTGGCTCTCATGATGACCACCACAGGAAAGGAAGGCCCAGAGTAACCTCTGCTGCAGAGGATAAGTTCAATAGAGTTACCAGCCTCAGAAAATGCAGCCCAAATAAATGCTTCACAGAGTTCAAGTAATAGACACATCTCAACATCAACTGTTCAGAGGAGACTGTGTGAATCAGGCCTTCATGGTCGAATTGCTGCAAAGAAACCACTACTAAAAGACACCAATAATAAGAAGAGACTTGCTTGGGCTAAGAAACACGAGCAATGGACATTAGACCGGTGGAAATCTGTCCTTTGGTCTGATGAGTCCAAATTTGAGATTTTTAGTTCCAACCGCCGTGTCTTTGTGAGACACAGAGTAGGTGAACGGATGCTCTCCACGTGTGTGGTTCCCACCGTGAAGCATGGAGGTGGTGGTGTGATGGTGCTTTACTGGTGACACTGTCAGTTATTTATTTAGAATTCAAAGCACACTTAACCAGTATGGCTACCACAACATTCGGCAGCAATACGCCATCCCATCTGGTTTGCGCTTAGTGGGACTATCATTTGTTTTTGAACAGGACAATGACCCAAAACACATCTCCAGGCTGTGTAAGGGCTATTTGACCAAGAAGGAGAGTGCTGAATCAGATGACCTGGCCTCCACAATCACCCGACCTCAACCCAATTGAGATGGGTCGGGATGAGTTGGACCCCAGAGTGGAGGAAAAGCTCAGCATATGTGGGAACATCTTCAAGACTGTTGGGAAATCATTCCTCATGAAGCTGGTTGAGAGAATGCCATGATTGTGCAAAGCTGTCATCAGAGCAAAGGGTGGCTACTTTGACGAATCTAAAATCTAATATATAAAACACTTTTTTGGTTACTACATGATCCATATGTGTTATTTCATAGTGTTGATGTCTTCACTATTACTCTACAATGTAGAAAATTGTGAAAATAAAGAAAAACCCTTGAATGAGTAGGTGTGTCCAAATGTTTGACTGGTACTGTACATGCGCACACACGGCCCATCATTTTGCAACATCGCTACACATGAACGCACAGACACACACACGTGTTCACTTGCGTGCACACACACCACACACAGGCAAATAAACTGAAAGAGGGTGTCATTTACCAATAAACAATACATAGACTTTTTCTTTCTCAATATATAGACCTGAAACAAAGACTGTAAAGCACAACGGATATAAAGCCTTTATCAAAAGTAAATCATATTTACAGGAGTAAGTGCTTTTTCACTGAGCCCTGATACCATATGTCAAAATAGCATGTACTAAAGTAGTTTGTAACTCAATTAGAAGCCTACATCATCAAGTATGACAAAAACTCTGGGTCTCATTTAGAGAATGATAGCCAAAGTTACGTACATGCAAATTATAGAAGGGTTAGAAACCCGAAACAAAATGAATCTCAACCCCACTAAATGCAAACTGTAAGGGTTCTTATTTACATTCAAACATCTGAAAATACCAATATGTTCCAACACACAATTGTACAAATTCACACAGTTGCTGTTAATCCCTCGTCCTCAGATCGTCTTTTCCTAGCTTCGTTACACTGTAACGTATTCCTTAAATGTCACCGTGAGGCAGTTTGTTGTAATATCCGTGATGACTATATTCCCAAGGAAAGGCTTGAATGAAGGAAACGGCTCCCCTTTCACAGTCTGTTCTGTTGTGATGGCCATTGGCAGTTTTGTCTGTTCTGCAGTCTTCTCCTCCTCAGCAGGAGCCACCTGTGTCTCTGTGGGAACTGGAGCCTCCCGCCTGGACCTCACACAGCTGAGGTCCATGGGCTCGTCCTGGTTAGACTCCAGGAAGTCGTAGTCCTGGTGGCCATTGTGGCTATGGTGGCCATTTTGGTCCATGGAGTTGCTTTGAGGTGGTGAGGACACAGTGCAGGGTGCACTGATACTCCGGGAGTTTAGAAACTGTTTACAGCCACCCCGGTCCTCGCCCTTGTCTGCCTCCGAAAGGTGACGTTTGAGGGCTGGAGAAGAGCGGTTTCCTGGCTGAGTCCTATGAACCCCCATCTCAAAGGGCCAAGGGGCAAGGTTAGGTTTGGTGGTCAGCTGCAGGGGCTGATCCTCTGTAGCCTCCTTCTGACCCCTGACATTGAAATGTTTATTCTGCTCTGTCGCACTAAGCTCCATTTTGGGTGAGTCGACCTTGTCAGCAGGACACTTAAATACGTTAGATCTGTTAGACCCTTTGTTGCAGTCTTTCGCGAATCCATTGGTGAGACCCAGTTTCTGGACGAGCCTCATCTTTTCAAGTTGATTTTCTGCAGCATCATCATTATTGTCCGGCTGTTCGTCAAGGTTCGTCAAGGGTTGTTCGTCAAGGGTTTCCACATCTCCATTTTTAATCCTCGCCGCCTGCATGCCGTTCTCCATGTACTTGCTCATGACAATGACGATGCGTCCGTTCTTGTTTTTGTTCTTGACGATCTTCAGCTTGCTGTCGCTGACACCGTTGGCCTTCAACAGCGGTGCGTCCTCTTTGTCCGTGGCCTTGCTCTGCTCCGATTCGCCACTGTGGCCATTGAGGTGAGCCGGAAGCTTCTTTAGCTCCATGGTGATATCTTTGACTTTGCTCAGGCAACCAGAGTCCTTGTCCCGGACCCACTTCTGCTGCAGCGCGGGAGGCAGGTTCCAGCTGTGGTTGGTGGGCAGTTCCGGAGCTTTGGTGGCCTCCCTTGGCTTCATGCACTGGGTGCTGTCGTACATCTTGGGGTCAGGCTGGTAGTGGTGATGTTTCTTGCTGTTGAGCTGGTAGTAGAGCTTCTTCTTTCCGTTGGCCTGCTGCTCGGCCTCCCTCTCCTTGGCCAGCAGGGGCTGGTACTGGTGGTGCTTCTTGCTGTTCAGCTGGTACTGCTGGGTCTGCGAGCGCACTGTCTGGATGGGATCCACTTTCTGCCGGTTGTCCTCGTCCAGGGTGGTCTCCTGAAGGCCTGAGAGGACGCTGGATCTCCGGGCAAAGGACGGGACCTGCGAAAAACACAGCTGTTGGTTAACTGATAGAGCGGACTTGTTGACATCCCCATTTCACTGATTTTCTCTCTGTAATGAAGGTTAGAAAAATGCTATCATCAAATGGTGTCCTCTAGATGACCTTTGGGTGAGTCCTGAGTCCTAAACTTGTGTTTAGTTCTGTGAGGGCCTTTCATACATAATTGTAACATTTATTTGATCAAATATATCGTAATACGGGAGTTAATTATCCCCTCCAAAATATGTGAAGACACACCTGGCCCATCAGGTGCTTTGGCTTTGGCCCTCTTTTGCGATATCCCATAAGCTGCTCGTATCTCTCCCTGTGAAAGACAGAGAACACCACCACGTCACTCAAACCATCCACAATAATGATAATGTACTAACAATAATGAAATACAGTAATGCAATGCAGTAATTTATGGGAAAATCCCGTGCACCATTTAATCCTAATTGGTGACATGAAACATCAGTGGAATACCCCTCAGTCATATCCCCATGTTTACCACTAGATCCTCTAACTGAACCCAGGAGACACCAATTACAAATGTCATACTTTATGTAGTGTAGGGCCTTCAGGCTTATATCCTTATTACTTGTTTACCAGGCTTTGCTGCTTATCAAAGGCCTTCTCCTGTCAAATATGGTATGGTTTAGGCCTGACTAAATCTGCATTACTCCAAAATAATTTCCACATGGAATTAATCGTTTTTAGTTCAACATTCAATCCATATAAGGATGGAATAGATTCAGGGCTTGAATTAACTACACATCTATAGACTATGTAACCGGTGGATAGGATATTTTTCCTATAGCCCACTGTTTCCCATGCTTTCTCAAGAGCAGTAATTCAATACCCAATGAGTACTGATGTCACCCCCCCCCCTTTCCTCCTTGCACACATCTAATTACAGTGGCGACTTCATATATTTTCATAGCCTGGTACTCTGCCCGGTGATGCCCCCCCCGGAGAGTCACGTAATTAGCTACAATAAAAACTCCCCCGTTTACAGACAGAGATAATGGCGAAAACAGACACCGCCCTCCGTCAACATTTTCCCTACTGAGTGACCTGTCTCTTTTAAAAGCTGGTTTGCGCACACTGCTGGAGAGAATGACGGCAAACCCGACCACAGGCCGAGTCACTGCATGGTTTTTGCGCCATAGTGCAGTTGTAGTTGTGTGTTCACGTCCAGAAAACCCCCCACAGGAGGTTTAGCAATTACCGGTGAATAGTAACGCTTATCCAGCAAACAAGGCATCTTGAAAAGGCACACGGTGTCTTCAAGCGGATGCTTCTACGGTTGTTACAGGGATATCGCCTATTACTAATTACTATTACAAATGACTAGTGCACTTTTTGTCTATCTAATGTTGTTATCAGTGCCCTTCTCATCCAATACATGCTGAGATGAAGCGGGGATGGGGGACAAGACAAAGCATGCAGTCAAGGAATGTTTGGCCCTGGTGTCTGCATAAGCATATAGCCTGTGAAAGATGATAGCCTATTGTGGTATGGGCAAACTAAAATCAAACCATCTATTGTTATAAGCCTAAGAATATCACATAGGGACAATTCAATGTCCAATATGGTCGACTACGAAATTGTAACAGTCATACCGCAATCTTTACAAAATGTTTTCAATCCGATTTGTGTGGTCACTGTGTAGGCCTGTTATTATAGGCCTACTGAGATTTAAAAAAAAAAAAATTAAAAACATTGTGATCGCATCATGTCCTTTTTAGGGCTTTTGAAAAGTTTTAACATTGCCATAGGAAAATGTAATTCAGTTAAGGCCACATTTTAGGCACACCACGAGATAGAAGTGGTGCGCTATGCCCGCACACGCACAGGCGCACACACAGAGCAGCGCCCCCCACCCCCATTGACTACGCAAGGTTGTCACGTCAAATCGAGTCTGTCAAACTCACCTGTTTTGGAAAGCGTCAAGCAGCCGCGGGTCGAGAATGTTTTCTTCTGGTTCCCACGTGTTATATCTATTGAGAGAGAGAGAGAGAGAGAGAGAGAGAGCGAGAGAGAGACAGAGAGAGAGAGAGAGAGCGAGAGAGCGAGAGAGAGAGAGACATTACTATCAACATCAACAGAGGTCGCCTTCTATCAACCATATATCAAATGTGGCCGTCATCCGCTTGGTTGCAGACAGAATCCATTGTAAAGTAGCTAGGCAACTTCTGTAATCAGGTTAGCTGTTAACAGTTAGCAGTCGGTCTTGACCAAATAGGCCCACATCAAAACATAAACATTATTGATAAATGTGTAGTAAAGTAAGTATCCTATACTCTGGAAATAGGTCATTATAAAGTGTTAATAACTGCTTGGAAGTATACTTCACAACGTCAACACAAGCAAAACAGCAACTCTCTGGGGTTCCTGAGGGTGATTAGGGTAACGTGGGGTAACAAGTCCCCGGGGTAACTGCCCCCCTATATTTCTCACACAAACCACGTTGTCACCCGTCTAATCTACATTTTTAAGTCACTCTAACAAAACGATTCTGAGGTAAGGTGATTTAATGATCGTCATTTCGAAAAACGTACAGATATATTCAAATTGCGTTAGATCTATACGCTTTTTATAGATATACCATTAGGGCAATCCAATGAAAAGAGGAACCTTACATCAAAACCTCATCATAGTGAGGATATTAATAGTGAGATGTGCAATGCCATTTTGTTAATATTTGATTTATTTAACTTAAATAAGATACCTAGATTTGAGCTTTTAAGAGTTAATTACTAGAAAATGTAATTGGGGGGCTAGTTACCTCACGTTACCTTCATTTTCGCTTAACACATCAATTTGTGATGGCATCCTAAGCGCCATCGATCGAATCAAACATTCGCTTCAACGCGCGCAAAGACGCACCCGCCACACACACACACACACTTGAAAACTTGAAATATTAATTTGCATTACTAAGGTAGTACTAAAGTATGCTATAGTATTTTAAAAGCGAACTTACTTTGGAGACCATCCTCGCCACTTGACTAGGTATTCCATCCTCCCCTATACGCAGATGAGAGAACATATTGGTTAATTTGACTATAAGCGGTTCTTTGACATTATAGTCTTACCTGCAAAAACACAACAACATCATTTACTTCCATCAATTACGCAATATATTGTATAGTGATACCAAAGAACCCTGTTTGTGGATATTGAGCAGTCATATATTTGAAGTGTTTTCAAACCTTTCGATTCCGCTTCTTCTCGATGCTCTCCACCGCAAAGACGTGCTCTCCCGCGGCGGGTAGCTCCATTTTCGATGCAAAGGGAAGGTTTCTCTTCCAATGCCTGTAGAAACTGTCACCCTTCCCGCTTTTGTGCTGTTTTTCCGTCGTTCAAATTGATACGGGAGATTTCCCTTCTCTCCGATCTTCCCTCTCTTTCCCTCTAGTCGGAATTCGTTGGCAGTGGCAGTGCGATCCGTTTTGCTTTGCACACGAGAAGGGGTTGCAGAAAAGTGTTCATGCAAAGAGCCATTGATGTGACGTCAGGAGGAGGAGGCGCTTTTGGGGGCTGGGGCAGTTTCATGCTTTAGCCCATGGATGTGTAGGGTGAAATGGAACTGCGAAAGAGGGTGCTATGAAAAGTAGAATATTGTGTTATGATATGTCAAATTGGGAATTGTAACTGAATGCCTTTTACGCATGTCATCCAAATGATGAAAAAAGGAATCAAGGATACCATTGCCTATGCTCCATGCCCATCTCCTTTGATCCATTTTAATTAATGTAGCCTGTTTGTTAACGTATCCGTTAACGCATTCACAAGTGTTACAAGTGTATGGTAGATATTTCTAAAGGACACAGCCCTGGTTTCCGTAAAGGCTGAAACCGATGGATAAATGAAGTGAACGTCATTGTGTGAGTGACTCATCATCAATAGGCCTACTGAAATTCAACTATGGGGTCCCACACCAAAACAAATATATGCAACAGTTAATTATGGGTATGTAGGCCCTATTGTAGCCCATAACTGAATGATACAATAAATGGTACCTTGAGCATTTAACCACGATAGAAAACAAGCATTATGCACACTGAAACAGTATGTGCAGCTAATTAAGCTATAGAAGATTGTATGAATCACTCCCCTATCTAATTTACACATTCTACTAATAATAACCATCATCACCCTCATAAGATTGTGATAACTGTAATATGGATTTCCCAGGTTATTTATGATCGTTTTCCAAAGACTTCACACAGGGATCTTTGATAGAATGTCCATGAACGTGAGCTTTGCTATGCGCCTTAGTGACTTGGCTACCATACCCAATGGCTGAGCAAGGACGCGTCGTGCCGGTAGTCATCTTCCATAAATATCTACCCTCTCTATCCATATTATCTGTCCTTCTTAATACAAGGTCACATGTAAGCCCTTTTCGAGCGCCAGTGTCGCGGTACGGGGGATCTAGTGAATTTTCTCTGCACATCAATGGCCCGTGGTTGTGTCAGAGATATCTAGGTCACATCAGTTAGTCTTAAACCCGGTTGGCATTTCTTCCACCGCGTTTATTTCTGCCATCCGACTATGACGGGCACCAGCCGCTGCGTTATCACTTGGGCGATAGACGCATGGGCCTACCTCTGGCACATAGAAAAGCCAACATAATGTGCTCTCTTTTTTTGCACCTTACAACAGCTCAGTTATTGCCGCTGGTGGTGGTTCGTGTGTGTCTTATGCCCGCTGTCTTTTTGAAACATGAAAAAAGGCTGGACATGTTGACAAGTAGGCTATAGTCACCGCACACGCACGGTTGTACATACAACGGTTGTACATGCACACACACACACGCGCACGCACACACGTCGATTTGGCTTGTCAAATGATCTGTTATATTGTATAAGCCTTACACATTGTAAAATGATTGGTATTTGTCTACATTGTTATTTATTTCGTTATATGTTTTCGGTATAAAGGCGGGAGCGTCGAGTATCATTTTAAACGTAAATAAAATTCAGCAGCGCAAGGGTTAAAGGAGAACAGTTCATGCAGGCGGCAATGTTCAGCCTATTGCAGACAGGCACGACTTCCTTTCCTTATAAGGCAATGAGCTCAAAACGCCAGACAAATATCACATGAACTAGTTGAACGACCAGATTCACAAGAGTATTTGCGCACAAATTCACTCCCATACCCACGCTGGCTATCAAAACATTCATTATTTTTCAATGGGTTCAAAGGAAAGACCACAAAGCATTGTCATTGTGGCTCGAGCAGCAAGCTTCGAGCCGTCACAAAAAAAACTGCAATTCTATAACATTCGCAATCTTCTTCGAAATAAATGAGGCATACCGTTGACTGCAAGGGCCACAATACTCAAATACACTTATTTTGATGAAAACCATTTGAAACGGAAGTTTTGCCATCTTTTTTAGTAGATACAGTATTCTCCAATGACACCTGACTCTTGATATGCCCATGGAAAAATCCTATTTGTATGTCACCAAAAGGCTGTGACTGTCGTATTACCTAACTTGTATAGGCTATGCGTAATATTACAATTTATGAGCCATATCAGTTAAAGATTTAACAATGGATGTAATTGGAATGATAAAAATGGACACCAACACATCATTTCCACTTCACTGTCTTTCAACTTGCGCATGACACATGTTTCAAAGGTTCAAGGGAACGCGATGCACGTGCAACCTTATTAATATGTTATCGTGTCCATGCAAACTCCATACGATGCTCATTCAATAACCCGACATATGAAGTGACCCTTTCAGCAACTGAAAGCTCAATGTCACTTATAAAAAAATCCAGCAAAGGGATCTACTTGACCAATCTGAGGAACAATTATATCATAGACTAGGCCTGCAGCATGTCATAACTGCAACCAGTCATTCCAAAACTACAGTAATTCGATGTTTATTAGGGGCATTTCTTATGAAGTCATCCCTGATGAACCTCTAACCCACAGAGATAACGCATGATTCATCTCACTATAATAAACCTATGTGAAACCCAGGTTCAATGTTGTATTGGAGATTTCCATTCTTACATAGAATGATGACCACACATGAGACTGCAAATAGCCTACCCATTTTCCTCTTAACTTTAAATGACAGTTTATGCATAAAGGACTTTCGAAGTCATTCATTTGTCTTGATAGAAAATGATGTTCCTGATAGCACAAGGCATACCAAATAGGTTTCAATGGACTGAGTGATCTATTTCATTTAGGTTACAGTTGCCATGGTTGTTGGGATGAACAACCAGATTGTATAAAGAATTTGAGAAGACTTGTAGTGTGATATGCCCTCCTTTCAAGTAAATCCTCTATTATATACGTCAAGCTTTTATAAAACAACTAATTGAATGCCTGACATGTACTTCATAGCCTCCATATGTCAAATGGGATTTCAACTAAATGTATTGAGCAAAATGAATAAACAAAATTAAACATATACACTTAAAACAAATGGTTCGATATAGTGCCATATATGGGTTCTTTGGCTCGTAACCAACCTTTATTTGAAGGTTCTATAAAGAATAATGCTCATAAGGTTCTAATTGGAACTTGTATGGTGCTATAAAGAGCCCTTTCCGAAGGTTCTATAAAGAACCATTAAAAAAAGGTTCTATATAGCTTCAAAAAATGATTTCGCTATGGTTAGAACCCTTTTTGAGACTGTATAGAACTATTTTCTTAATGGTTCTTTATAGAACCTTTATGGAAAATGGTTTTATAAAGAACATTTCTCAATCAACTCAAAGGCTCTTTGTAGAACCATACAGGTTTTTCTATTCTGGTTTAATAGCCATATTATATTGTTAAAATTCCATAGGTTTTATTATTGTGTTTATTAACAAGTTGAATCAGGTGTGATAGCTCTGGAACGGCTGGGGCTCTGGAACGGCTTTTTAGAAACAGACAACCATTACATTAGGTCTACAATAACGGGTCCAATGACATGCATTAGGTATGGGAGAGAGAAAAAGAGGAGTTATGTTAAGCAATGGGAAGTATAGGGGACATGGTTGGTCAGAAATTGAAATTATGGCCCTCAGAACAAGGGTAGGGGATGGTGCAGGGTAGGTACAAAGAAGAGGAGGGCATTCGGGTCAGGGGTTTTGAAGGGAATCGTTGCTGCATGTATGAATCTGTTTGAAGGGATGTGGGCAAGAGAGCAGGGAGAGCTAGGCAGTGTACAAAAGGGGCAGGATGTAGTGACAGGATTGTTTATACAACAGGGCGACATCTGAGTAAGATGACATTTAGCCTACATGTAGGAAATAAACTGACTTTATGTGAGTCAGAGAGAAGAAACCTGACAAAGATCAAATGACGAAGAGCTTAAATTACGACCAAGAAACTCTTGGGCTGTGTATGGAGAGAAGACATGAGAGTTTACACAAGAGGAAGGGACCAGGAATGAGGAATTTATTGTCCAAGTATGTAATGGTGGAGAATGATAAGAATAATAAAAATGATTTAGAACTGAAAGGGACTGTACAGGCAGGTGAATCAGGAAGAGTCTCAGGTGGATGTGACAGATGGGGGAAGGGATGAAGAAAGGTTTGAGAGTTGAAGCAGGAGAACAAAGTCTTGGCTTCGGCATTGACTAACTCAACTGGATAATATAGCATGGTGTTTACATAATATTTACACCATGTATATGCTAATTAGGTGGAATTAATGACACCTGTTAAACTCTTATAAACGATCACAATTTGGAAGACCAAACAAGTGGTTGCCAATGGAGGTCTTCATTCGGATCAGTGACTTTTATTCAAAACAATCATTTAAGTCCTCCACCCACATAGTAATCCTTACTTTCAATTACGAAATGAATCATTTCCAGGTTGGGGCACATTCTTATGGGAATAAAGAATCAAATGTACCACTGTGAGTGATGAATATCTCTATTGACCTTCAATATTCCGGTTATTCAAGAAACATCGGCTCTGATATTCAATCATTCATAGTAGGGACCATCACAAAGCTCTAAAATGAATAAACACATATGACTCATTCATAATGGCTTTTATGCCAGAGGACCGCTTTAGTAACGTCAAACAGCAGCCTTCCCAGCAGCCTTCACCAGACACGACGCAAGTCGTTTATGTCTCTCCACACGTCAGGGGAGAGAGCCACGATGTCACGATGACTCAACACCCTCCTTAGAGCAGGCAGAGTAATTGGTTGGGAGTCTACGGAGCAGCTCATGATGTCAGAGGCAGGTAACAATCATGACTTTTGAACAGTCAGCTGACTCACAGTTGAGAATGTTCTATTCATGTTTTTTCTTATTTTTCTCTCCCCTCTGCTTCGGTTCCGACAGGGACTAGTGACGTACTCTCTCCCTCCCTCTCCCTCCTCTCTCTGCGTCTGTCTGTCTGTCTTTCTCTCTCTCTCTCTCTCTCTCTCTCTCTCTCTCTCTCCATCTACCTCTCTCATCCCTCTCTACTCTCTCACCCCTCTCTGACTCCACACGGCCACACCAGATTAGACCAGTTCATCAATCGGAATATTGACCGGGCCTTTCGCGGTTTACGACCCCCCTCGCTCTTCGTGACGTACAAACTGCTTCTTCTGCTTCCATGGTAGCTCGGATCCTTTAAGCACCAGAACAATAAAAGCAGGAAATATTGTGAACGTCAACTATCAGAGTAAAAAGAAGACTATAGAAAGCTCCTGTTGGTTGTGTGGACGTTTGTGGTCGTTGGTGTGATGTATCGGTTCACTGGCAGCCAGGTGGGGTTAGTTGGCAGAAAGGGAGTGACTCCCTGGTCTTGGCCTACTATAATATAGCACCTCTGATGGCGAATGTTAACCGCCGCTAATCATGTGTCTGGCAGGGAGCGCCACAGACGCCATTTGTGTTGCCTGTCGGGGTCTGGAAGAGGCCCAGTGAGAGAGTGGTGCTGGTGATGGAGGGCCAGACAGGGTGAGAAGAACAGACTGGCCATAGATGGGAAGACAGACAGACTGGGCAAGGATGGGCAGACAGGCTGGGTAGGCAGATAGACATGTTGAGTGAGCAGACAAACAGACAGACCGGGAAGGCAGGCACACTTAGAAAAAAAGAGTTCAAAAAGGGTTCTTCGGCAGACCTTGTATGATAACCCTTTTTTGGTTCCAGGTAGAAGCCATTTGGTTCCAAGAAGAACCATTTCCCCAAGCGAAGAACCCCAAAAGACCTCTTTAAGAACCCTTTTCTAAAAAGGTTCTACCTGGGCCAAGATTACCTTCTGCCATAAAGATCTTGCAGAACTTTAAAAACCTCTGAAGAGAATTTTAGAAACCCCCACAGAGCTCTATAATCCTCATTCTCCTGTCACTACTGTATGGTTTCCACCCTGTCCGAAATATAACAACAACTGGAAGTTGAGTACTACATTAGTATACACCAGTTAAACTCCACCCTGGACATATATATATATAGGCTTTTTAACATTTTATTTAACCTTTATTTAACTAGGCAAGTCAGTTAAGAACAAATTCTTATTTACAATGACAGCCTACCGGGGAACAGTGGGTTAACTGCCTTGTTCAGGGGCAGAACAACAGATTTCTACCTTGTCAGCTCGGGGATTCGATCCAGCAACCTTTCGGTTACCGGCCCAACACTCTAACCTGCCGCCTAGGCTAGACTGAGAGTTTCCAGATCCACCATTGGAGATCCCCCAACATCCCTCTAGCCATGATGGTATCCTAGTGAATCCAGAAGTGACAGAGAGAGAGAGAGAAAGAGAGAGAGAGAGAAATTGAAAAAGAGAGACCCTGATAGGGACCAGTAGTCATTTACGAGAGAGAGAGAGAGAGAGAGAGAGAGGGAGAAGGGGGGATCTTAAGCTGAGGAGTAAGGGTCTAAGAGTGTATTCTATGTGCCTGTGAGTGTGTCTAAATGTTAGGAGCAGCCTGCAGCCACCCTGACAGGGCTCGATGGGGGATGATTAGGCTGTGCTGTCACACTGGCTGTCCATCCAGGCCCAGCCGAGTGCTGATGACTGCAACCACTGAGGAAGGATTATTATTAGCCCAACACAATGATTAGCAACCGTCTTAACGCCATGCTGTTCTCATTTCGGGGGGAAACTCATCCAAGATGGATGACCTGGGGCCGATTTGAAATGGAATATCCTTTCAGTTTAGGGAAGCTAATTGGGGAAGCTAGCTATCTAGCTGGCTAGCGTTGGTTACTGAGGTGGATAGTCCTGTACATGCTGTCCTACTTGGATATGACATTAATGTGAACTTATCCAGTATGTTTTGATGCAATGCTTTAGATTTCCATTTCCATTGACATGCTTTACATTTCTTTTTGTTGCCAAACCAGAGGAGCTGATGCTAAAATGTGAATATTCAATTGAATATTAAATCCAGTCCTATTAGATCTAATACGTTAGCTACAGTAGATACAGCTGTTTTTATCATATGGATCTCATTCAGGTGTTGTATTCTGTACATTAGATCCATTTGATAGATGAATTGTATTGTGGTGCCATAGTGTGATGCTTGGCAGCAGAATGAATGGCAGCAGTGGGGCTGCGTTTTCTGGCTCATTGCTCTGAAATGGCTCTCCTAGTGCCATTGTCACCGTTACTGCGGTGAGGAGGGAGTCTCTCTCTCTCTCTTTCTCGCTCTCTCTCTGTTCTTCCCTCTCTCTCTCTCCCTCTTTTTTTCTTTCCCAAGCAAGAAGCCCCCACGTCATCGTTTCCCTGGAGCTGTGAGTGGGGGATGGGAAGCAGAGATGGAGATAGGGAGGGAGGAGGGGGAGGGGGGGTCGATGGACAGGCTGCCAGGCTCGTGGGGAGGCGGCGGAATTCTGCAGGTTGCCACGGTGAGCCAGTCGATAGCGTATTGAGCACTTGGCTGCCGCAGAGCGTGCAGGAGTGAAGAAGAGGGAAAGAGAAGGAGAGAAAGAGAGGGAGAGCGAGAAAGAAAGAAACCGTGCGTCTGCCCTTCAGTGTCTGTAGCAGAGCCCATGCACGCATGTACGCACGCACACACACATACACACACCATTCAAAATCCATTATCTGTCCACTGCAGATATGAACCAGACCACATCAGTCCTGCTATAAGTTGGATTAAAGCGCAGCTCAATGGAAACTTATGTACGTGATCGCTTCCTTTCCTGGAGGTGCCAGATATCCTGTGTGTGTGTGTATGAGCCTAACACCCTCCTGTGTCATGCAAATTGTGAGTTCCTGGTCGGTCTGTGAGGAGGGAACAAGGCCATTGATTGGAGTACCTTACGCTGCGGCGCACGCTCCTCTCAATGGTGTCCTGTGGGGGAGCAAATTTGCCTATTTTGATTGAATTTTAATTTTCCGGAGGTGGTGCAGTGAGAGAGGGAGGGAGTAATGGGGCTTTTCATTTTCCCAGCGAAAACGGCGGCTGCCTCCTCCTCTGCGGCAAGGGAGTGGATTCATGAAAATGATGTTTTATGGAAAAAAGGATCATTATCATTCGATTTGGCAGAGCTGTTTTAAAATGGAGGGAAGCGGTTTGGCCAATTTTCAAACAAAGAAATAAGAAGTTGTCTACACAATGCCTGGTTTAACTAGGACAATAGGCTGTATTTGTTATACACACTATATTCTGACCAATAAAATGCTCTATTGGCTATAAGACTATTATCTATTGCCATATATGGGAAATGGAAGATCTTTCATTTTATTTGTATTATATTTTATATCATATAACACTATATATCAGAGTGGAACTGAATTACAGCCCACTAGTGCATTAACATTTGGCCTTTATCCTGGCTCTTTCTCATATAATTCATATATGTGGATTATATTGCATTTATTACATAATGACAATGCATGTTCTTTTTATCATATCTTTTTTGGTCATTAAAAAAATAAAACTGAATTATAGAGCACCAGTGGATTAGGGCTAGGTACTGAATAGTCCACTTCCTTTGGCCATTATCCTGGGTTTTTCTCATTGATTTTAATAGGACTTCCTACGTGAATCTGCCCTCATCCCAGCCCAGGGCTCTGGTCAAAAGTAGTGCACTATCGATGGAATAGGGTGCCATTTAGGATGCAGCCTTGGTATTCATCTTGACCTTATTCTTCTCTTGACTTTGCCTGCCTGCTTGGCTCTCCAGCTCTGGGCTTTTGACATGTGGCCACATTTTCTCCACTGTACATATCTCACCCTGGGTTACACAGAGAGAGAGAGAGAGAGAGAGAGAGAGCGAGAGAGAGCGAGACAGAGAGAGAGAGAGAGAGAGGGAAATATAAATGGAAGTTGGATTTCACCCATGTGCTGTATACGAGAGCGAGAGCAAAAGTGAGTGAGCGACAGAATGACGGAGAGAGCAAGGGAGAGAAAGAAAAAGACAGCGAGAGACAAACAGCGATCAAGCTCTGTGGATTGCTGAATGAACCATCCCATGGGACACTACACCCCTCTATGCCAGAGAACTGTCCCTGTATCCTTCCCTTCCCTGTATTCCTCTCCACGGGTCCCATCCAGCCTGCCCAGTCCCTCTCTTTCTGCCCAGTCCAGTCCAGTCTGTTAAAATCTCTATAAATAACCAAGTCCTGCCTTCTCTCACAGACAAAAGAGACAGACAGTTGGTGTTGCTGCTTCTGCTGGTGTTCCATTTCAATGCCTTCAATGCCCCCTCGCTCCCTGCCAGAGTTAGTAGGATGAAGGGGATGGAGGGACCACGAAACATCATTAAACCAATGGGTTCCTTTGATGGCTCGTCTGTTGTCTCCTGACCCCGTCTGCCCCCATTGTTTGTCCGGTAATCACGTTAACCAACACAGGCGCTGGCCCCGGCACGTTCCCCCGACAACAAACAGGTGGTCATTAGTGAGGGTCAAATTCGTTATGAGACGGCTGGCTTGTTACGACGTTGGAGATTGAGAGAGAGTGGAGAGAGACGAAGAGACTGGAGAGAGAGGACAGCGGGTGGACAGGGAAAGGGCCAGATGAGTGAAACGCGTAAACGTAAGCAGACACGGAGGAAAAACACATTAACACAACACGTAGGTGCACACACGAGCAGACAAATATACATGCACACACACACACACGTACACACACAAAAACAAACATATGCACATCAAATCAAATCAAAGTTTATTTGTCACATGCTCCGAATACAACAGGTGTAGACCTTACAGTGAAATGCTTACTTACAGGCTCAAACCAATAGTTCAAAAAAGGTTTTAGTTGAACAATAGGTAAGTAAAGAAATAAAAACAACAGTAAAAAGACAGTGAAAAATAACAGTAGCGAGGCTACATACAGACACCGGTTAGTCAGGCTGATTGAGGTAGTATGTACACACACACAACACACACACACACACACACACACACACACACACACACACACACACACACACACACACACACACACACACACACACACACACACACACACACACACACACACACACACACACACACACACACACACACATCTCTCAATGCGAGCCCTATACAAAAGCCAGTGGTAGAGCTGTTGGTCTTGGGCCAGTTGAGGGCTGTCTGCAGAATTATAACTCGGGGGCTTGTGCAAAGCTGTGCGGCCTGGGAGAGTAACACGAGACAAATTTGGCATGGACAGACAGCGCGCATTCACAGCTCACACACACACATATGCACACACAGGGCCACACGCGTACACACACACACACCGTGCACATACGCGTACAGACACACACACGTAGATGACACAAACCCATAGATACACACGTAGACACACACACACACACAAACACACAAACACACACACACACACACACACACACACACACACACACACACACACACACACACACACACACACACACACACACACACACACACACACACACACACACACACACACACACACACACACACACAGCGAGATCTGTCCCATAAATCAGAGGCCTCTCAAAGAGGGCCGGAAAACCAAGGACAGCTCAGACACGTGGAGCAGACAGACACAGCCAGGGAGGGCCTCTGGTCCCACGCCACCGTCTGGGAGAGTGTGTGTGTGGGGGTTCTAGTGTGTGTGTGTGTGTGTGTGTGTGTGTACGAGAGATTCTGATTTCATTTAGGATCCCCATTAGCTGACACCAATGGCAACAGTTGGTCTTACAGGGATCCGACACATAATTACAGACAAAAATACTTTTCAATTTATATACATTTAAAAACATGAACATGTAGACATTCCAGACTTAAACATTCCAGTGCCTTCAGAAAGTATTCATACCCCTTGATTTATTTCACATTTTGTTGTGTTACAGCCTGAATTCAAAATGGATTAAATATATTGTTTTCTCATCCATTACACACAATACCATGTGAAAACATGTTTTTTGACATTTTTGCAAATCTATTGAAAATGCAGAAATATGTCCTTTACGTAAGTATTCACACCCCTCAGGTAATACTTTGTAGAAGCGCCATTGGCAGCGATTACAGATGTGAGTCTTTCTAGGTAGTGATTTATTCCAAACCTGGTGTCACGGGCGTCGTATTGGTTAGACCAAAATGCAGCGGGAATGTGTACACTCATCTTCTTTTTATTTGGCAGAAAGAAGGAAAACCAAAACAAAACACACGTATACAAAAATAACGACGACAAACAGTCCTGTAAGGCATACAGCTATACACGAAACAGGAAATAACTACCCACAAAACCCATAGAAAAAAACACCCCTCTTAAATAGGACCTTCAATTAGAAGCAACGAGGAGCAGCTGCTTCCAATTGAGGGTCAACCCAATAAACACCACATAGAAATAGACATACTAGAATGAACATAGAAATAGACTAACAAAGAACATAGCCCAACAAACCCCGAAACACTCTAAACAAACACCCCCTCTTAAATAAGAACATAGCCCAACAAACCCCAAAACACTCTAAACAAACACCCTCCTGCCACGTCCTGACCAAACTACAATAACAAATAACCCCTTATACTGGTCAGGACGTGACACCTGGATTGTGCAACATTTGCCCATAATTCTTGTCAAAATTCTAACTGATTGTGGATCATTGTTAGAACCATTTTAAGGTCTTGCCATAGATTTTCTTTGTAGATTTAAGTCAAAACTGTAACTCGGTCACTCAGGAATATTCTCTGTCTTCTTCGAAGCAACTACAGTGCAGATTTGGCCTTGTGTTTTAGGTTATTGTCCTGTCAAGATGGCGCTGACAGACATGGCAGATCTAGCTCCTAAGCAACTTGCAGTATTTCGTTTTTTTTGCAATATTAGCCCAGAACGTTTTTTGTGTTATTACATACAGCCGAAATACATAAAAAAGAAACAAAAATTTCGCTACACCCACAATAACATCTGCTAAATGTGTGTATGTGACCAAAAAATTTAGATTTGATTTGAAAGGTAAATTAATCTCCCAGTGTCTGGTGGAAAGCAGACTGAACAAGGTTTATCGCTATGATTTTGCCTGTGCTGTGCATTGCGTTTATTTTTTATCCTGAAAAACTCCCCAGTCCTTAACGATTACAAACATACCCATAACATGATGCAGCCACCACTATGCTTGAAAATATGGAGAGTGGTACTCATTAATGTGTTGTATTGAATTTTCCCCAAAAATAACATTTTGTATTCAGGACAAAAAGTGAATTGCTTTGCCACATTCAGTTTTACTTTAGTGACTTGTTGTAAACAGGATGCACGTTTTGGAATATTTTTATTCTGTACAGGCTTTCTTCTTTTCACTCTGTCAATTAGGTTAGTATTGTGGAATAACTACAATGTTGTGGATCCATCCTCATTTTTCTCCTGTCACAGCCATTAAACTCTGTAACTGTTTTAAAGTCACCATTGGTCCCATGGTGAAATCCCTGAGGGGTTTTCTTCCTCTCTGGTAACTGAGTTAGGAAGGATGCCTGTATCTTTGTAGTGACTGGGTGTATTGATACACCATCCAAAGTGTAATTAATAACTTCATCATGCTCAAAGGGATATTCAATGTCTGCTTTTTCTTTACCCATCTACCAATAGGTGCCTTTCTTTGCGAGGCATCGGAAAACTTCCCTGGTCCTTGTGGTGGAATCTGTGTTTGAAATTCCCTGGTCGACTGAGGGACTTTACAGATAATTGTATGTGTTGGGTACAGAGATGAGGTAGTCATTAAAAAATCATGGTAAATGCTATTTTTGCACATAGAGTGCAACTTCTTATGTGACCTTTTAAGCAAATTGTTGAAAAAGTCAAGTGTGAATACTTTAAGACAATGTACATATAAAAAAGCAACTAAAAACACACCAATTTCACAAATGTTTAAAATAAAAACAACCAAAGAATAATAATGTGTGGGTGTGTATTGAGTGTGTGTTAGAGTGTGTGTTAGAGAGAGAGAGAGAGAGAGAGAGAGAGAGAGAGAGAGAGAGAGAGAGAGAGAGAGAGAGAGAGAGAGAGAGAGAGAGAGAGAGAGTGTGCATCTATCAGTTGCACATATAGTGCATTTGGAAGGTATTCAGACCCCTTGACCATTTCCATATTTTGTTACATTACAGCCTTATTCTAAAATGTATTAAATAGTTTTTTTCCCCTCATCAATTTACACACAATACCCCATAATGACAAAGCAAAAACATTTTAGATATTTTTGAAAATGTATTAAAAGAAAAAAACAGAAATATCACATTTACACAAGTATTCAGACCCTTTACTCAGTACTTTGTTGAAGCATCTTTGGCAGCGATTACAACGTCGAGTCTTCTTGGGTATGATGCTACAAGGTTGGCACACCTGTATTTGGGGAGTTTCTCCGATTGTTTTCTGCAGATCCGCTCAAGCTCTGTCAGGTTGGATGGGGAGCGTCTTTGCACAGTTATTTTCAGGTCTCTCCAGAGATGTTCCGTCGGGTTCAAGTCTGGTCTCTGACTGGGTCACTCAAGGACATTCAGAGACTTGTCCCGAAGCCACTCCCGCGTTATCCTGGCTGCGTGCTTATGGTCGTTGTCCTGTTGGAAGGTGAACCTTCGCCCCCAGTCTCAGGTCCTGAGCAATCTGGGCCAGGTTTTCATCGATGATCTCTCTGTACTTTGCTCTGTCAATCTTTCCCTCGATGCTGACTAGTCTCCCAGTCCCTGGCACTGAAAAACATCCCCACAGCATGATGCTGCCACCACCTTTCTTCACCGTAGGGATTTTGCCAGGTTTCCTCCAGACGTGACGCTTGGCATTCAGGCCAAATAGTTCCATCTTGGTCTCATCAGAGCAGTGAATCTTGTTTCTTATGGTCAGAGAGTCCTTTAGGTGCCTTTTGGCGAACTCCAAGTGGGGTGTCATGTGCCTTTTACTGAGAAGTGGCTTCTGTTTGGCCACTCTACCATCTCCACAGAGGAACTCTGGAGCCTTGTCAAAGTCAACTGTGGGACCTTATATAGACAGGTGTGTGCCTTTCCAAATCATGTCCTATGATCAATGGAAACAGGATGCACTTGAGCTCAGTTTTGAGTCTCCTAGCAAAGGGTCTGAATACTTATGAAGATAATGTATTTCTGTTTTTTATTTTTAATACATTTGCAAACATTTCTAAAAAACTGTGGGGTATTGTGTATAGATTGACGAGGAAAATGTTTTATTTAATCAATTTTAGAATAAGGCTGTAACGTAACAAAATGTGGAAAAAGAGAAGGGGTCTGAATACTTTCAGAATGCACTGTATCTCTTGTGTTCGGAAATTCACCCTGGCTAGCTATCTACTCTCATTTCAGAGCACTCTTGTCTGAGTGTGCCAGAGGGCAGAATAACTGATGAATTTACGAAACCGCAAGACCCGCTGAATATGTCCGGTGGTCAGTGAGGTGTGTTCTCATTTGTGTCTGGAAGTAGCTAGCTAGCAAGCTAGTCAACTTTAGCCAGTTAGCTTGGGTGCTTGGTTGGAACAACGCATGCATTGGCAGCTTGCCAGAAGAATGAATATTCCCCATCGTCTATTAGTGCAATTTTGACAGCCATCTAGCTGAAAAAAGTTTGAGAGGGTTTATCTAATGTTCCTTCATTAGATTTTAGCTCCACTTGCTCTGGCTAGAATTAGTTGTTGATCTTGTTGTTGTTGATGTGCATATATGGAAAGAGAGCCTACCCTTTTATGGTTGTTTGATCAATAGGACTGTAAAGTTCCAAAATGTAAGAGGACTCCCGTTGTATTTAGCTACATATTTGCAGAAATCCATTCAAGTGTATTTTGTGGCTTTTGCCGAATGCGTTCTAATGATCTAATGTAGCGCTGATGCAACTGCCTGTAAACACACAGTCCAGTTCAAAGTGAATGATGGCAGGCCCTTGTGGCAAATGGCTTGTTTGGGTTAAATGCGGAAGACACATTTCAGTTGAATGCATTCAGTTGTACAATTGACTAGGTATCCCCCTTTCCATTTCCTTTCCCTTTCCAATATAGGCCTACTGTGCCTTAGATTGGCTATGGCGCACCGGTCTGTGTAGACTCCGGTTCTGGACAAGACAGATGTTTTTATTAGGTTTTATTTACTGCAGTGTCTATTAATTGTCCAAACGCACGGCCACTTTCCCACTCTATATTGCAAATATTCTAAGAATCTATGAAAATGTCAGAAAATGTCAAAATGATCTACCACTAGCATTAGTGGAACTGACAGCATTTCAGCAAGATGAAATCTTATCATAATCTGGTCATATATACCCCCAGGAAGATTGACACTTTTTAAAAACATTTTCTGACATTTTCATAGATTCTTACAATATTTTAATACATTTTCAAAAATGTCTAAAAACATGTTTTTGCTTTGTCATTATGGGGTATTGTGTGTAAATTCATGAGGGGAAAAAAACTATTTAATAAATTTTAGAATAAGGCTGTAATGTAACAAAATTTGGAAAAAGTCAAGGGGTCTGAATACTTTCCGAATGCACTATATGTGCAACTGATAGATGCACACACTCTCTCTCTCTCTCTCTCTCTCTCTCTCTCTCTAACACACACTCTAACACACACAATACACACCCACACATTATTATTCTTTGGTTGTATTTATTTTAAACATTTGTGAAATTGGTGTGTCTTTAGTTGCTTTTTTATATATACATTGACTTAAGAAAGTATTCACACCCCCTTGACTTTTTCCACATTTTGTTGTGTTACAGTCTGCATTTAAAATGAGATTATTTGTCAATGACCTACCATACCTAATAATGTCAAAGTGGGATGATATTTTATAAATTGTATGTTTAAAAATTCTTGACTCAAAAAGTTTTCAACCCCTTTGTTATGGCAAGCCTAAATACGTTCAAGAGTAACAATTTGCTTAAAAGGTCACATAAGAAGTTTCACTCTATGTGCAAAAATAGCGTTTACCATGATTTTTTAATGACTACCTCATCTCTGTACCCAACACATACAATTATCTGTAAGGTCCCTCAGTCGACCAGGGAATTTCAAACACAGATTCCACCACAAGGACCAGGGAAGTTTTCCGATGCCTCGCAAAGAAAGGCACCTATTGGTAGATGGGTAAAGAAAAAGCAGACATTGAATAGCCCTTTGAGCATGATGAAGTTATTAATTACACTTTGGATGGTGTATCAATACACCCAGTCACTACAAAGATACAGGCATCCTTCCTAACTCAGTTACCAGAGAGGAAGAAAACCCCTCGGGGATTTCACCATGGGACCAATGGTGACTTTAATACAGTTACAGAGTTTAATGGCTGTGATAGGACATTATTCCGCAAGGCAGCTGTCTTGGCCCTTTACTGTTGCGGAATACCACACTTTGCATGTTTTACATTAGAGAAGCTTCCATTAAATTAAAATCTCTGTGTTCTATTGGATAAATAGCTCTCAACCCATGATACGGTAGAGGATATAAAGTCATAACACGTAATTCATAACACTAAAGTCTAACAAAACAGCTCCTACAATCTTCTTACTATCAATTTCTTTTAGCCAATCATCAGTCATTTGTGTCAGTGCAGTACATGTTGAGTGCCCTTCTTTATACGCATGATGAAAGTTAATTTGTTCAGAGAGAAATAGCATTGTATCTGGTCAAACACCATTTTGTCAAAAGTTTGCTAAGAGCCGGCAGCAAGCTGATTGGTCGGCTGTTAGAACCAGTAAAGGGCTCTTTACCATTCTTGGGTAGTGGCATGACTTTAGCTTCCCTCCAGATCTGAGGACAAACACTTTTCTCCAGACTCAGATTAAAGATATGACAAACAGGAGTTGCAATATAGTCTGCTACCATCTTCAGTAGTTTTCCATCTCGGTTGTAAATACCAGATGGTTTCTCGTTATTGATGGACAGCAATAATCTTTCCACCTCTCCCACACTAACTTTACACAATTAAAAAGGACAGTTTATCTTTCATTATTAGGTCTTTTATGTATGAATGTGATGGCTCACAGTTTGTTGTTAGAATTTCATGCCTGAGTTTGCCCACTTTACCAAGGAAACTGTCATTAAAATAATTAGCAATATCAAAAAACAATTGATGAATGAGCCTTCTGTTTCAATGAAAGATGGAGTTGAATTAGTCTTTCTGTCCATCATTTCATTTAATGTACTCCAAAGCTTTTTTCCATAATACTTTATATCATTTATTTTCAAATCAAATCAAATTTGATTGGTCACATACACATATTTAGCAGATGTTATTGTGGGTGTAGCGAAATGCTTGTGTTCCTAGCTCCAACAGTGCAGTAATATCTAACAGTACACAACAATAGTCTAAAAGTAAAATAATTGATTTAAGAAATAGATAAATATTAAGACGAGCAATGCCAGAGTGGCATTGACTAAAATACAGTAGAGTAAAGTATATACATATGAAATGAATAAAGAAGTATGTAAACAGTATTAAAGTGGCCAGTGATTCCATGACTATGTACATAGGGCAGCAGCATCTAAGGTGCAGGGTTGAGTAACCAGGTGGTAGCCGGCTAGTGATGGCTATTTAACAGTTTGATGGCCTTGAGACAGTAGCTGTTTTCAGTCTCTCGGTCCCAGCTTTGATGCACCTGT